>NC_133400.1:34599671-36019506 GCF_047511655.1 Castor canadensis
TTTCTTCTTTTGAGAAAGTTCTGGTTAGTTCACTTGCCCATTTCTTTATTGGTTCATTAGATTTTTGAAATTCTTTTTTAAAAAAAGTTTTTATTAAGGTATATTCATGTACAGGGGAGATTCATTGTTTCAATTCCAAACAGGCTTATATTGAACATTGATTAGATCACCCCTACCACCTCCCCACCTCACCCCGCCTGCATTTTCATTTTTTACTGGCCTCTGCAAATGATGTGGTCGTCTTGCTGTAAGCCGTCAACCATCCCTAAAAGCACCTGATCAAGGAGTTGGTTTTGTGTCCACATTCTCAGTGTTCCTGAGGTCACAAACTTCATCCTGTCCCCTCTATGTGCTCTGGAAACAGGCAGTGCTCAGTTCCCAGGATGGAGCACTGAATGAAGGAATAAATGAAGTGCATATGGCATGTGAGCAGCACACACACACATCAGCCTCTGTTCTTTCATTTGCAAGTGACCAAAATCCAGTTCAAAGTAGTCAAAACTCATGGGGGGATTTATGGACTCCGTGGATGGAAAAGTGTATGAGGTTGATGAACTTCAAGCTCAGTTGGATCCAGGGACAAACGCATTGTCACCAGGACACCGGCTCTTGCTCTGCTGTCTGTACATGACTCTTCTCAAGCAGCATCTCCACTCAAGTCCCACAAGTTCCAGGCTGATATAAGCTAGCTTAGCAGCTGCAGAAGAAAGCATTTCACAGAAGGTTCCCACCAAAGTCAAGCACCAGTCACATGGCCATCTCTGTACCAGAGGTCGTGGTAGTCTCATTGGCCAGAGTCCAGCCACATGTCTACACCTAAGCCAATCACTGGAAACTGTGCTACTGTCCTTGGGCTTAGGTCTCCAGGGGAGAGGAGGCTCTTACAGGGTGCTATGAGAAAAAGTAAAAGAGGACTTGTTTGAGCAGGATTTGTCGGGGTGCCTTTCTAAAGGTGTGAAAAATGAGGAACCATTATCTTAAAACTCATTCCAGAATAGTGAAACAGCCCACAGCAGTGGAAGAGTGAAGGACATGCAAGAAACTAAGATTAAGCAGACTAGGTCTAAAGGGTAATGAGTCCAGTGGACTTTGGTAGATTATGGCAGAGAGGAGGAAATGGGACGAGAGTGTACAGAGCCTGGTGGGCCAGGAATAGATTGGGCTTGATTGAGAAGGAGGTCACTTTCCTGGGCACTGATGTGGTCTAATTCAGTCAGTGTTCTGAGAGGCCACTCTTGCTGTGGGACAGAGTGTTATGCTTGTAAATGACGTGGTGCCTTTTACGAAGTCAATGTCAAGGGTGCAATGTTGCAGGACCTATTTCTTCCCCTGGCACATCTGGGATGGCTTTGAGAAGGGATTTTACTCCAGGTGAAAGTTGGATAGGAAGGTGAGAAGGGAAAGCCTTCGTTTCCCACTCCATGCTTTTTCCTCCTGAATAAAGGGAAGATTTGGTTTTCCTTTCTTTACCTTAGAACTTAGAGTGAGAAGCCATTCATCCAGGCCTGCCTGTGTGTAGGGTTAAGTAATGATAGCAAACCACCAGCAGTTATAAAGGCCAATAACTCAATAATGTTGAAGAAATTGGCATAGAAAGATCTGGTTAAGTCATAAATAGATTGGGGTTGGACAACGTCAGCAATTCCAAGTTTGATCCCCATGGGTCTCCAAAAGGCAAGATGGCAGTGCAGAAAGGCAGAATATGTCTCTCTGGGAGCATTTACCTGAGCAAGTGGGCACATCTGCCTCCCTGATGGAAATGGGAAGTGTCAACTGAGCCCATCAGAATTGGACTAGTAGGAAGGAACCTCTCTGCCAGCTCTTTATTGGTCTCATGAGGAACAAGAGCTAACATTCTGTGAAGCACACTGTGTTTGTTAAGTAAAGTGTGTCTCTATCCAACAAGAATTTGCCTCTCCTGGTCCCTGCAGCACTAGTGAGGTACCTCTGGACTCCACTCATCTGAACAGATGAGGGGCCTCATGGTTCACATTCCTCTCCCATTGGACTCTGTCAAACATAGTCCCTGTGGGCAGATTGACTGGGTTTGGAAGCTGTTTAGGTTTTGTTCCTGCTTGCTTGTGTTGCCTATCCAGCACCCATTGAGATCTCTAGGAACAGCACCCCTAATTCTTCTTGGGGATCCCAGCTTAGGCCAGTGGTTTAGATGGCCTCCCATCAAAGCCCCAGAACTTGCCGTATAGGTTTGACTTGTCCCTGAATTGCACCACTACCATGGCCACCCTCCCCCACCTCTGCCCCTTTATGGTGATTGGCTCCAGGTGGGCACATAATCTAAATCAGTCCAATGAGATACCCCATGACTTTCGATGGCCCACTGGGAAAAGAAGCATTCCCTTCTCTGGACCCCGGGGTCTCGAATGAGAAACTGAGCCAAGAGATAGAGCAATCCTGAATCTTGTGACTAACATTACTTTGAACCTCTGGATTTGGCCCTATCTGAACCAGCCCTTTGGCTGTTGTTGTTTTGGTTTTTGTTTTTTTGAGACACCCTAAGTTTCTCTGTGCAGCCCAGGCTGGTCCCAAAACTCAAGCTCTTCCTGCATCTGCCTCCCAAGGGCTAGAATTATAGGCATGAAACACCACACCTGATGATCATCGTATTTTCATAGTTAAAAGTACGTTTAAGCCAGGCTCAGTGACTCACGCCTATAATCCTAACTACTTGGGAGGCAGACATCAGGAGATTTCAGTCCAAAGTCAGTCCAAGCAAAAAGTTCATGGGCGTGGTGGTCATCCCAGGGACACAGGAAGTGTAAATGGGAGGACCACCCATCCAGCCCAGTCTGGGCATAAAAGTGAGATCCTATCTCCAAAATAACCAAATGAAAAATGCTTCTCCATTTTGGGGAGTGTTTGTGAGTAAAATAATGGGCATCTGAGTTTGTCTGGCTTTGTCAAAATTCTCCTTTTGGTGTCTGGTTGTTCTAACTTTGGAGAGTTTCCTTTTTCTTGTCTAAGAAAATGTCTAGGTATGAGTTAATGTTCTAGAATGGTGCTTTTCAAACTTTAATGGACTTGTATGAATCAATCAGGAATCTTGTTAAAAATGCAGGTTCCCATTCCACAGTTCTGAGGTGGGCCTGAAACTGCGTTTCTGCCAAGCTCCCAGATCCTGCAGATACAGCTGGTCCACGGACCACACTTTGAGTAGCCAGGCTCTAGAATACAGCGAAAAGGAGCAAGGGAGAGGAGAACATCCACCAAACTCTAATTTGAAAAACAAATGGAAAGTATCTGGAATGCCATATTCCAAAGTTACAGAAAGTGGTGAGATTATGAGCAGTTTAAAATTGCTTCCTTATGACTGTCTGTATTTTCAACTTTGTCTATATTGAACATGTACTGGTTAGGTAACAACCAAGTTTAAATCTAAAGAACTAAATCAAGAAAAATCTAAAATATGCACAAACTTTTAAAATAAAACCTTTTTCAGACACTGGCAAAAGATAAGAAATGCTTCCTCACAGCACAGAGTTTGCAGGGCCTTTCTGCGGCCCTACAGAGATGGAGAGGGCAAGGCCCAGGGAGGACAGAGACATGCCCCAGCTTCATAGCGATTTTGGCAGAGCCCAGACAATGACATTAGAGATCTGTGTAACTCAGTCCAAGCCAAGAGCCACAGTCTGATAACAGACCATGTGCATGCCCGTAATCCCAGGGACGCACAAACAGGAGGATCATGGTTCAGCATTGCCCCAGGTAGTTAGCAAGGCCTATCTCTAAAGCAAAGGTTTGGAAGCATAGCTTGTGCATGAGGCCCTGGGTTCAACCCCCAGTCACACACACACACACACACACACACACGTTTATCGAAGCTACTTCCTACGGAAGGGAATTCAATTGTGGATCCATCCCCATAGAAGAGCTCCAAGGAGCAATGACAGAATGTGAGCCTGGACCTGCAGGACCATTTCTGATTCTAACCCAACACAAGGCTCATAGAAATTCTCAGGAGTCTCCAGGCCCATGTTGTCTGGGTTTTCCTACTTTACAGTGAAACCCACATGCTGCCTGGCATTCAAAGCCTCAGCAATCCCTCTTCCACCTCTCTTTCTCCTCAGTCCTCCCTCACCACAGTCCCTCCACCTCCATGTCCTGACATGCAGGATTCTGCACACTTGACTCACCTTCCCCAGCTCTCCACAGACTCTTCCAGCACGCTACAGCCTGGTCCTACTCTCCATGTCCTCAGCCTCCTAGCTGCCATCCTGTCTTCCACCACCCATTTCCTCTAGCCCTGCCACACTCTTCTCCTGGGTGGTCTCAGTTACACCCAAAGTCCTGAAAACATCTTTGTGCCAAAGTATATTTTCAGACCTGGCCTCTCCAAGCTTCTTCCTCCTGGGCCATTCCTGGGCATCTCTAAACCCTCAAATAACTATCAAATTACCCCACTGCAGCAGCCTCCTCCCTTACCCCGCCCTCCCCTGCATGCTGGTCCGCACACCCACCTTCTCCGCTTAGGGACCACGTAATTTCCCCACTGGTCTCTCTGCCTGTGTCCCGAACCCAAGTTCTTCCTCCATTCAGAAACCAAAGTTCTTAAAGTCTAAATCTGGTCACTTTTCCACTTCCGCTGCTTTCGCAGGCATCCCAAAGAAAATCACCCATCTGAACCACGCCTTACCAGGCTCCACCCAGCCCAGCCTCACCTCTGCACATCAACCTCCTCCCACTTACTTCAAGCCCGTCTTCCTCTCAGACCCAAGTGCACTCACCCCTGATCATGAGATCCCTTCACCTGCTTGGTGGGCACAGTCGTGGCCCATGAAGCCCACCTTTCCCACCATCTCTGGTCATCACAAGTACTGGCTGCTAAGGACAGGTAGCCACCACCATATTTGGAAAATCACCCAAGGACAAAATGAGTCATTTATGGCAAAGGATCCTGGGGCAGAACTCACCACCTGGTGCTGGTGCCAGTTATGAAAAGCCAGGCCCACCCCTCATGGTGGGAGCATTTCAGGGTGTAATTTATGTCCCACCTCCCTTATTACCCCTGGGACTGGACTGGGGCTGAGCCTGCCTTACTCCACTTCTTGCCTGCTCCTTTTACTACCCCAGAGCTTTATCCTGCTTGCTGCCCCAAATGATCCCCCTCTCCACTAGGAAGCCCACTTTTTGGGCTTCTAACTCATTCCCAGGTCAAGGGTGGATCCCTCTGGGAGACCTTGCCTGAACCCCCAGGCTGGGACAGAACCCAAGCCTAACAGCACCCTGGTTTCCTTTCCATAACAGCACAATTGCAGTTCGACAATTATCAGTGCCATTACCTGTATATCGTGTGGCTCTCTCACTAGACTGTAAACTCCAGAAGGGCTTCCTAGCACCTAGTGGCACCTGGCATATAGTAGACACATGACAAATACTGGGTGTAAAAGGGAAGGAGGAAGGGAGGTCCTTGTGTTGCCTCTTTATTACATCCAGGGCTCCAAATTTATCTCTGTCCTGGCCAGGATCTGAGTCCAAATGACTTTCTTGGTGGGCAGCAATGAGCATCATGGCTTAGACTCCCTGCCCCTAGCAGGCAGCTCTGAGGCCACCCCACAGAGGTACACAAGACCCCCACATGGACAACAGTCATCTGCCGCTTTTCCCTTCCATTCACTCTGAGGCAGGCGGCAGTGACTGTGAGCAACTCTGGAAGCTGCACTGTCAACAATTTGTCAGAGCACATCACCTCAGGCCACTGCATCCCCAAAGAGCTGTCCACTGACCCAACCGTGGCCCCTGCCCCTTGGGGCCTCTCTCAGCAACAATGGCAGGCTGGCACCAGGAAGTCCCAGACCCGCCTTCACTGCCACATTGAGGCATTTGCTGCAGGGGGGCTCAGGAAATGCTACCTCCCTCCCCTCCCCCAGTGACAAGAACTTACCCTTCCCCACCCCGTCCTTCTTCTCCACACTTGGGAAGACCTTCACTGCACCAGGTACTCATCACATCTCGCTTTTGCCCACCTTTATGCCAGCCACAAGGAGCAGCTCTGCCCATTCCCCAGAAAAGAAAACTGAGGTCCAGGCAGAGGAAGACAGAGAAGAAGCAAGGAAGCCAGAAGGCCTAGACTTGGGAACTCCTCATCCTGCCTCCCTGCTGCACAAGGGGCTTTAAGGAGCAAGGCAAGCAGGGGGGAAGGGAGAAGCCCCTGATGGTCAGGGCTTTGGGTCCATCTGGATTGTTTCTGGCTCTCAGCAATCCTGGCTGAAAAGGCAACTTATGAAGGACCACCTGTTGGTCTCCTAGAACCGGGCCACTGAATTGGGCCCACCTCTCCACCCATCCCAACCACAGGAAGGCACACCCTACACCAGGTAGCCAGGACATCTGCTGTTCCTCAGAGTGACCCCTCCACAGGAGTACCAAGGCTGAGGGCCTGCTGTGGGGGAGCAGAGCACATCACAAGGCAATGGGGCTGCTGAGGTCCTGTGCCTGCCCTGGACTCCAGCTCTTGGCAGCAACTCCTCTGCACAGAGGCTATGCTGGAGAGGGAGGAGAAGCTGAGCTGGGCAGAGAATTCCTGGGAATGCCACACCCCCCAGTGGCCAGCCTTCCTCAGTGCCTCTCCTCCTCCACAAGCTTTCTGGGAAGCCTCCAAGACAGTCACCTCCCATCCAGCCTGTAAGGACCACAGGCAAGGAAGGAAGGAGAGAGTTACTATCACAACACAGTGATATGGATTCATTCATTCATTCAAAAAACATTGATGAGGCCTGTGCTGAGCCCAGCTCTGTGAATGGCACAGATACACAGTTGAGAGGGACACAGATCCAGTTCCTGTCCTCAGGGTGCTGAGAGTCCAGTGAGGGGAGGAGGGGATATGATGAGAAACACACACATAACAATGTCAGCTGCTGGAGTATCACAAAGAGAACTCAAGCCACATATACCAAGGGCACAGAAGGACTGCTGGGACTCACTGGTCCCAAAGCTTGCAGTAAGACCAGGATAATGTGAGGGCAAAGTTGAGAGGAGAGTGCTCCAGGCATGGGGAGGAGTAAAAGCCAATGTCCTGAGGCAGAAGGTGTGCTATGTGTCAGAAGCAAGTGAGGAAACCAGTGTGGCTGGGCCATAACAATAAGGGCTGGAAAAGGAACAGGGACCAGATCTGGCACTGAAAGTCAACATGTAGATTTGACTGACTCAGTGAGATTGGGACCTGAGAGACAGTGTGGAACAGGGAAGTGACATTACTTGAATTTTGTTTTTAAAGGATCACAAATACTTAAAAATTAATATTAGTAGTGACACACATTGAGCACTTACCATATATACATAAGGCACTATGCTCAGTGCTCTGACCTCATTATCTTCTTACATCCTTGCAGCACACTATTGCCAGAGAAGGCCTGATTACCTTGGGGACAGAGGTTGAGAATGGAAGAGTCCCTGCAGGATGTGCCCAACAATGCAGAACTGGGAAGTGTGAAACCTGAACTTCAGCTGGTTTTGTCCCTATCCAGAGCTGTAGGGTTTGCCCAGCATGGGTCTCAATCCTGACCCCCGCAACAAGCCAAACAACTGATGATTTCTGTTCAGTCTTGTCCCTGCCACAACAGGATCTTCTCAACCCGGGTGGGGAGGACCTACAGTCAATCCCAGCCACGTGGCTCTGAGGAGGTCACTGTCCTTATGGCCCCACCCTTTGCAAGACTGACATATGTACTATCATTCTGGAATAGCAGTAAGGATACAGGATCTGGACTGGTGGCAAGTGCACAGCAGGTGCTTAACAGTTAGGACAATTATTCATCCCTAAAGTGTTGGGACCTGGCTAAATATGCACCAGGTGGTCCAGCCTGGGAAGAGAAGGTACCCCTTCTGCCTCCATGATGGATCCCACAGCTAATCATGCTGCAAGGAAGTTGAAAACCCCCCAATGGAGTCAGGTATGGGTAGGACTGACTAAAGTACAGAGCCAGCCTGGGCCTCTCCCAGGACCACCTCCTCCTCCTCTTTAACCAGTACCTGTGGGCAAGCAGAGAAGGTTCTACACCTTTGCTGCTGTGAAGCCTCTCCTCAGGCCCAAGTCAGAGACAACCCCCTATCCAGATCATCAAAACCCTATGTCTCCCTAGGTCCACCATTATAGGACAATTTTACCAAGCAGTCATCTTTTCTTGGGCCACTTCTCCTTGTCCACATAGGTCCAAATACTCACAGAAATCCATAAACAGCGACTGACAATGATTCCCATTCTTTGCCTGTATTCTGATCCTTTTCAGTGCATGAACGAGTGTGTCCATGCCTCTGCATCCTCCTCTGGACTTTAAGTTGACTCTATTCCACATGCACAGGCAGGCACACTGGAGCTGACCTGGTCCTTTTTTCAAAGAGCAGCAGGGTGAGGGGTTAGAAGGCAGGATTTGGAGGTAAGCAGACACAGATTCGAATCCCAGGCAGGGAAGCTGGGTGACCAGGGATCAACAACCTAACTTCTCCAGGCCTCAGTCTCCCCACTGTGATATATGATGACAGGGCTCTTCCTGCCAGGACAGAACTAGGGGAAAAGGGATAATGTGTGCCATCCTTTAGCAAGTGCCCCACTCAGGCTAGCGCTCAATCCACAGCAGCCATGACAATGTCACCTTTGCCCTCCTTGCAGAGGCCCACAGTAGGCATGGTTTTCCCGTTTGGGTGATATCATTTGCTTAACCTGCCTATTGCCGTGTAAACAAGTTGCCCGCAAACTTAGTGGCTTTAAATAAAGATATATTCATGACCTCGCAGTTTCTGTGGATCAGGAGTCTGGACACAGCTCAGCTGGGTCTCTCACAAGGCTGCAATCAAAACAACGATGGCCAGGGCTGGCTCTCATCTGAATGCCACTGAGGAAGGACTGACTTGGAAATTCAAATTGTTGCTAGCAGGATTCAATTCTTCAACAGCTGTGGGGCTGGGAGCCTCAGTGCCTACTGGATGTCAGCTGGAGGCCAGCCTCAGGTCTTTGCCACATGGGCCTCTCCAACATGGCAGCTTTCTTCATCAAGCCAGGAATCAGGAAACTTTGGGAGTTATTTTACAGTCTTTCTGACACTGCATGGTGTAACTTAACTAGCATTTTCTTGTGCCTTCTGTGTGCTAGGCACAGGAGTAGTGCCAGGAATTCCAAAGCTCACCTTCCTAGGAAGTGTATTCTGCTTTCTGTTCTTACCTTTCATGGCTGTGAACACTCTGTGACCTATAGAGGATTGCTCTTAAGGGGGGATGTCACTAACTTCATAGTGTAAATGAAGCAAGTTGATCATTTTCCTCCATCACAGGCAGTCACAGGAAGGAGGCATTTAGGAGAGTGGTGGTCACTGTGCTGGGTGCCGTGAGTACCAAAGAGAATGGGACCAGACCCTGCCCTCAGGGAGCACACAGGGTGATGGCAACAGACAGGCAAATGTACATGGCCAGCTGAAGTAAGGCATGCCACAGTGGAGGCCAGATCACATGGGCGTTGGCATAGCGATTCTTCTTAATGCAGAAAGAGCTACAGCCACAGCTGAAAAGCTGAACCCCAGCTTTGCCCTATGCTTAGGGGTGCCTGTGGCTTTATTGAAAGTAGCAGAGCTTCTCTTGCCCAACACAACCCTCTCTCCCCTCTTCCTCATCCCTGACCTCTACCTCATGGAAGCCAGCGAGGCTATTTACAAGAAGGTAGCACACACGAACAGCTTTCATGAAAAAGTAATGGCCTTTGCTAGAGGAACCTCATCTTTGGTGGCTAACCTCAGCGATCTGGAAGAAACTGACAGGGAAAAAACCTTTCTCCCAGTTGGTCAGGACACATAAGGATCCTCCAGACAGCTGGTAGCTTTGTTTCCAGCCATATTGTAAGGATGGAGGATTGTAGAGCCACACATATGAGAAGCAGAGAGAAACAACCAACAGCACCAAAGTCTTGGTTCCCATCTTTCCTCAGGCAAGCTTTTCTCCTGCCTTTTCTGGGCATGTAAACCCATAAATCTCTTTTACTTACTTGAAATAATTCAAATTGGGTTTGCTATCACTTGCCACCAGTAGAGTCCAAAAATAAAAGCCTACCATTTCACCATTGGAATTCAAGATAAAGCTACAGAGCTGAGGTGTAGCTCAGTGATAAAGTACTCGCCTTGTGTGCACAAGGCCCTGTATTTGATCACAAGTCACAAAAATACATAAATAAAGCAAGCTACAAATCTTCCTGGGAGAGGCAATCCAGGAGTCCAAATTCTTACTAAAGTATAAATGATTGGTATCAGATTCTTTCTTGAGACAAGACTGTAATTAGAAGCTTATCTGAAAATGTACGGGGCACTACAAGGCTAAAAGTATGGACAGTTAAGATCTCCTTTACTGTGTACACAGGGAAAAGGACCAATCAGAAAGCTTGGATTTGAATCCTGACTCTACCACTAAACTGGCAACATTCCTCAATTCTCTGGGCATTCATTTCCTTATCTATGAAATGTGAATATGAATAGTACTTGCCTTTCCTACCTTTCAAGGTTGCCATATAGAAAAATATTGATATTGTTATTCCTTATAACCACATCCCTGCACGTGCACATCTTAACATGGCACATTGGGGTAAATGCCAGTGGGCAAAATGTGACTCATTGTCCCAGGAGGGCTCAGCACCTAAAGATGACAGTGAATGGGAAGACCGGCTTAAAGCCAGGTTGAGGAGTGGCTACCACCTACAAAGCAACAGTAGTTCCGTATCCACACACGGAGTGAGTCCAATAACTACATTTCACAATTTTTTCTGAATTATTTAATTCTAGCTAATTTAATTTCTAGATTTTACTTTCTTATTTTCCCATTTGTTGAAAAGTTAACATACGCCCTTAACAATTTTCAAACAATAGAGAGAAGTATAAAAGTAGGTCTGGGAACGTGGATCAAGGGGTAGACAGCAAGGGCAAGGCCCTGAGTTCAAATCCCAGTTCTGCCCAAAAAAAAAAAAACCAGTAAGACAATCACTCCCCCTTCAGCCCTGTCAATGATAACCACTGTTAGCCAGGTCTTGTGTCTCCACTTCAGCTTTCTATCCAGATAGCAACACTTGCGTTCACAAATGGACATTAACTGAAAAACACGGTCCACACGTGGTTGTTGTTTTTAACTAAGATCTTGGAGGCCTTTCTCTATTATCACGTAAGGTTTTGTTTGTTTAATTAGAATTCTACGCTCACCAATGCGTCAAGTTTGCTGGATCTGGTACCCAGTAAGTACTGTCAAAGGAAAGAAGCAGAGATAAGGGAAAGTAGAAAGAGGGGAGAAATCATGGAAGGCGGAAGGGTTAAGGAAAAAAGAATAAAATAGGGAAGGAAAGAGAGGGAAAGGAGGGAACAAGAGAGAAAGGGGGAGGGACAAATTCAGAGCGATAGGCCCCCCGAGCCGCAGGCTGCAGCGCCACCCCCGATCGCCAGGGGTCGCTATGCGCAGCTGCCCTCATCCCGCGCGCGGACGGCGGGCCCTCTTTCCCGCCAGTGCGCCGCCCGCTCGCTGCTCCGCCGCTGCTCGGACTCCGGCTGCGTCTCGCGGGTCGGCTTTTCGTAAGGGGGCCTTGCGCCGCCGGGCGCGCGCCGTCCCCCTGCCTCGCGGCGCGGGGTCTCGCGGGCCCCGCTCCCGCCCTCCGCTCGCCTGGCCCGGACCGGAAGCGGCGCCGCACGGCCTGGGCCTGGCGCGGGGGGCGGGCACCGGGGCCCGGTCGGACATGGGCAAGAAGCACAAGAAGCACAAGTCGGACAAACACCTCTACGAGGGTGAGGGGCGGGCTGCGGCGGGTGGGGGCGGCCGGCGCCTCCACGCGGGTCCGGCCTCGCCAAGTGACCTCCCCGGGGCCTGGCGGGCCCCGACCCGCGGAGGGGGCGCGGCCCGCCGCAGCCGCGCAGACCCGGGCCGGGCGGCGTTCGAACAGGACCCCGGCACCGGTGGGTGTGGTGGGAGGCCGCCCGGGCGCCCACGTGTGTCCGACAGCCGTGCCTTCGCGCCCGGCTCCCCGGCCCCCCGCGCGCCCGGCCTTGGCCAGCCCCCCGTAACCCGGCGCCCCTGTGTTTCAGACTACGTGGAGAAGCCCCTGAAGCTGGTCCTGAAAGTGGGCGGGAACGAGGTCACCGAGCTCTCCACCGGCAGCTCGGGGCACGACTCCAGTCTGTTCGAAGACAGAAACGACCATGACAAACATAAGGATCGAAAGCGGAAGAAGAGGAAGAAGGGAGAGAAGCAGGCTCCGGGGGAGGAGAAGGGGCGAAAGCGGAGGCGGGTCAAGGTGAGGCGGCCCCGCCCCCGTGTCCAGTGAACTTGGCTGCGGTGCTGGTGGGCACTGGTGCCACACACCACGTGGTTTGCAGGACCTGCTTCAAAGAATACCCATGCTGTTTTGTATTTGTACGGCCCGTCTACTTCTATAAGTTTAACTATTCTGGATGTCTCGTTCTAAGTGGAATCATACAGTGCTTATCTTTTTGTGATTAGCTATCTCACTTAGCCCAATGTCCTCAAAGTTCATCTGTGTTGTGGAATGTGTCAGAATTTCGTACCTTATTAAGGGCAAATGAGCTCATCATATGAATATGCTGCATTTTGTTTTATTTGTCCAGCACTTGCTGGACATTTGGCTTGCTTCAGCCTTTTGGCTGTCATGAATAATGCTGCTATAAACATGAGTTATACAGAAATCTCTTTGAAGCTGTACTTTGAATCTCTTGGATGTGTACCCCAGAAGTAGAATTTTTGGATTATGTTATCTTCTTTTTTTTTTTTTTTTTAATAGTTAAGATAATGAGGTTCTGAGAAGTTAAATAACTTACTTGATCAAAGTTACACAGTTAGTGCCAGACAGGAACTCACATTCTGCCCTTAAGTTTTTCAGTCTTGTGCCAGGCCTGGTGGGGCATGTCTGTAATCCTGGCACTTGGAAGGTGGAGACAGGAGGATTACCAGTTATAGGCCAGCCTGGGCTGCATATCAATACCCTGCCTCAGAAAAAACAAACAAAAAGAGGTCTTTAGTGTAAAAGGGCTGTTGAAGTGAATGCCAAATTCTACCCAAAGTACATGGGAAAATAAAGTCAGTCACTATCAGGCAGTACTATACTCTGTTTTTGGGGTGGGGACAGCAGTGCTAGGGTTTGAACTCAGGGCCTCAAACATACCAGGCAGATGGCTGTACCACTTGAGTCATGACTCTAGCCCTTTTTGTTTTGGGTTATGTTTTAGGGTCTCCTGGTTGGCCTTGGACCATGATTCTCCTTCCTATGTCTCCCAAGTAGCTAGGATTAGAGGTGTACCCCACCATACCTGGCTTGTTTGTTGAGATGGGGTCATGCTAACTGACCTCAAACCTCTATCCTATCTTCACCTTCCAAGCTGGGATTATAGGCTTGAGCCATGAGGCCAACCTGCTGAGGTTCCTGAGATTACATAGAGCTATAGGTAATCACAGAAGACTGCTCAGGAGGTTGCATTTGAGTTGAACTTTGGAAATGAGAATAAAGTAGTATTACACTATATGTCAGTTAACATGGGCTCAACACTATGCTCTGTGGAAAATGACCCTATTTTAACACAGTAAAACTATTCCTTTTAGATTTTATGGTCATATGTAAAAGGACCTTATGTATAAAGTCATGGCTGTTGTACCTTATGGGCTACATCAGGTATTTTCAAAGATGATGAAAACCCAGTTTTCATTTATATTGCTAACTTGAGAAGCTGATCCCTCAATAGACTGGTATGCCACTGCATAGAGATTTGGAGGTAAGGAAGCTTGCACATCAAGTGGGGTTAAGGAGCTGGGCAAGTGTCAAGATGTGTACAGGGTACATAAAGTAGTTTTGGCTTTGTTTTGGTGATGGTGCTGGGGTTTAACCCAGGGCCCTGTGCATGTAAGCAAACACTTATTGAGCTACATCTCCAGCAGTAGTTCTGTTCTTAAGCACAGAATAAGTAGAGCTAAATAAAGAATAAGCTCTGAGAGTTAGTGAAGATGTCAGAGTAGGAAGTTTGAACTTCAATATGTAGGCAGTGGGGAGTCAACTTGCTGAGTGGAAGGATGATAGTAATAAAAGTTGAACCTTAGTCATACTAATCTGTTAACAGTATCTAACGAATATTAAGAGTATAGACTGCATTGGAGACCTTCTTTGACAGCTTTGCAAGGAAATAACTCAGGTGAAAGGTCCTTTAGTGAAACTTACTTGTTCTGAAATGATGTGCTAACAGCTTTACAAGTCAGCTTCAGGTGAGATAGTCAAAGAAATTAGGCTAGTCTCATTCTAGGGATATCAGTAAAATCAAAAAAGAGTAGTATTTTTTAGTTTAAAATAAATTGAAAGCGGTAACATTTAATAAGTAAAATTTATGATGAATTTATTAAGTAAAAATTTATGATGAAAATTAAAAACTTATACAGAGTAAATCCTAATAAATATGTATGCCTTTTGGAACCTAGTATGGTGCTAGGTTTGTCAGACTTTTCATTTAGGTGCTGGTGGGACACACTTATAATCCTAGCTACTCAGGAGGCAGAGATCAGGAGGATTGCTGTTTGAAGCCAGCCTGGGAAAATAGTTCTTGCAACCCTATCTCAAAAAAAAAGCCATCACAAAAAGGACTGGTGGAGTGGCTCAAGGTATAAGACCCTGAGTTCAAGCCCTCAGTACCACCAAAAAGAAACTGACATTTCAGTGTTTACGCCAGGCACTGTTCTAAGTTCTTTATATGTATTTATAGGAAGGAGTCTGTGTGTGTGTGTTTTGGTGGTACTGGGGTTTGAACTCAGGGTCTCATGCTTGCCAGGCAGGCACTCTACCACTTGAGCCATTCCACCAGTCCCCTTTATATGTACTTATTATTTTAACTCTTATAAGTAATTCCATGAGGCAGATACTGTTAGTGCATCACTGAGTTAACTGAGGCACAGAATATGAGGTGGAGAGAAGAGGAGCAATAAATGACTATGATCAGAGTAAACAAAATGGGAATTTTTTCTACATATTTCACTGGTTCATTTGGTATGGGATCTGCCACACTCACAATCTCAGGGCTGTTGTTCCATGTGTGTCATACTTGAGGTCATACTCATAATGAGATCTTTTGAGAAGAAGGACTATTTATTCATTTTTCAGATACCTGTTGTCTGGCAGAATGTAACAGAGTCAAATGATGAAAACTGATGATAGATAGATATAGATCGATCAATAATAGAATCCTATGGGAGCTCATAGTTAGACTAGGGAATCAGACACAAAAAGATAAATAAACTTCATGGCCTAGTAATCCTAATACAGGTAGAAATAAAGAACATTTCCAGGGAAAAAAATGTTCTCAGTCTGCCTTGTGAAGGCTTCATAGAGGTAACAGCTAACCTGTGCCAAAAGATGTTTTCAATGTAGGGCCAGAAATGATGCTTAGCTGCAAAGCAATGAAACTTGATTTTTTCACTGGTTTCTAAAATCAGCTTTCAAAGGGGAAATTATCTCTTCCAAAAGTATCTGTAAGAAGTTATTAAGGACTTAATTTGTATATAATCATGTTCCTATTTCATGCAGTATCCTGTAATTCTGCAAGTACTTATTTAGCAAATACTGTGTGTTTGGCATTGTTGAGCTTAAGAGTCAGAACTGATGAAGACAAGAGCCCCTGCCTCAGGGAATTCTAGTGAAGGGCAAATGTGTCTATAACATAGTGCACTGAATGTTACAATAGTAATAATTTGAGCAAAAATTTGCTTTAAAAGTTTTACAGCTTAAAAACTTGCCATCGTGTCACAGAAAATTAGAATCTGTTTTGAAATAAGTAGTGTGTTTATAGTTAAGGAAATAGCCACTGTTCCTTTCTACTGACTACCTCAGACCTTTATGCATACAGGATATTTCCTCTTCCTGGGATGCTGTTCCTGCCCCAACCTCACCCCCAAACCTGTCTAGATTCTTTCTCCTTCAGCTCCAACTTAGAAGTTACTTCCTCATAGATGCCTTCCCATACTTATCAAAAAAAATTGATCACTTAATATTCTGTCCTTGAAATCTGTTAATTTGATTTTTTTAAATGAGTTATTTAACATCCCTCTCACAAACTGTAAGCCCTGTAAGAGCAGGGCCATGTGTGTTTTATCTACCACTATAATCCATGCAATAGAGCCTTATTTATTTATTGAATGAATTAGTGCCTATTATGTACTAGGTAATATGCTAAAACTTCACATACACTGTCTTATTTAATCCTCCAAATAGTCCTTTGAGTACCATTATGTCTATTTTGAAGATGAGAAAATTCAATTCCAAAAAATTGTGTGGTTTATCTATCATCTCATAGCTTTGCCATTAGTAGTGGCAAAATCAGATTTTGAGCCCTTTTATAAGTTGTACTATGAACTCTTTTTCCTTGACTACTTAAAGTTAAATGATGCTAGTAGTTTTATTCAGTTTTCTATCATGTAATTAGCAAAATACACTAACCAACTGTGAACCAGAACTATGTTAACTATGTTAACTTGTGGTTTTACATATCTGTTACTTTAGTAAGTGATATTTACAATAGGATTCAATAACGTGAATCATAAAAAATTAGAAGGTTGGGATTAGAATTGTAGGTGGAAAAGACCTGTGGAGATCAATACCTCTGGTATAGATGAGAAACTGGCACGCAGACAGTGGATCGTTGTAGTTCACATATTGGTCTAGGTCTCCCAAGTCCCCACTGGCAATCGCATGCTACAAAATCTCTATTCAGTATAGGAGTTTCTAACTATGTTCTTGTATTATTCTATTTTGAACTCTAGCCTAGAGGTTGTGTTCTTCTGCTGTAATTAATAAAGTGGTTATTATAACCAGGCTAGCTAGATAAAAGTTACTAAGCTAAGGTCACTCAGAGACACTGTATCATCCTTTAGAATGTTGTTAGCTTTTTGTTTGTTAGTATGTTTTGCTTTCTGAGACAGAGTCTCACTTTGTAGCCCAGGTTGGCCTTGAACTGAAGATCCTCTTGCCTCCACCTCCTGAATGTTGGGATTATAGGCATTTACCATCATGCCTGTTTTTCTGAGTAAAAGAAATTTTTCTAAAGTCAAGAATTATTGCTACAGAGTATGTGATAAGGCTATAAAAAACAGATACCAGTCAACTTAATATTAATTGCAGTTGGGATCAAGTACATTTTAAGACATTTTTTTTCTGGAGCTTTTCAACCAATCATGTACTGTGTGTTATGTGCTTTGGACTCTGAAAATAGAGTACAAACCTCTATGTCAGTGATTCTGAAAATGTGATTCTTTTACAAGTGACCTGGAAACTTGTTAAAAACACATTCTTGAGCTTTACCCCATACCTGCTGGATCAGTAATTCTGGGTCAGGGGCTTGCCATCCATGCCTTAACCAGATCGTCAGATGATTCTGATGCACAATAAAGCTTAAGAACCAAAATGGGACCTCAGAATTTGCATTTCTGGAATATTCCTAGATAACTCCTAACTAATAGTACTGGTCTAGGAACAGTGCTTTACATAACTAGAATAAGAAAGTAGAACATAGGCCAAGAAAAAAAATTGTAGTTGGTAAGAGCCTAATAAGAATCTTGATTCTCAAAAACATAAAATGGGTATTTACTTGTTTTTCAGGGATTTGAACTCAGAGATTCATGCTTGCTAAGCAGGTGCTCTACCACTTGAGCCACTCCGCCAGCCATTTTTTGTGTTGGGTATTTTCACTATAGGGTCTCTCATTTGCCAGGACTGGCTTTGAACCAGGATCCTCCTGATCTCTGCTTCCTGAGTAGTTAGGATTACAGCTGTGAATCACTAGCGCACAGCTAATTTTAAAAATGCAAAGTACAATTGCTGAGCTTGGTGGCCTATAGTCCCAGCTACGCTACTTAGGAGACTGAGGCAGGAGGATCACTGGAGCCCACAAGTTCAAGACCAGCCTTGACAACACAGAGTTTCTCATCTCAAAAACTCAGAAGTACAGAGAATAATAAAACTGCCATAAACTGACACTAGATACCATCCATCCAGCTTAAGCAGCATTTTATCTTTTGTTTAATTTTTAAAGAAAGGATAGACACAGATGAAGTCTTTTTTTTTTTTTTTCATTTTTCTTTTATTATTCATATGTGCATACAAGGCTTGGTTCATTTCTCCCCCCTGCCCCCACCCCCTCCCTTACCACCCAGTCCGCCCCCTCCCTCTCCCCCCCCAATACTCAGCAGAAACTATTTTGCCTTTATTTCTAATTTTGTTGTAGAGAGAATATAAGCAATAATAGGAAGGAACAAGGGTTTTTGCTGGTTGAGATAAGGATAGCTGTACAGGGCATTGACTCACATTGATTTCCTGTGCATGGGTGTTACCTTCTAGGTTAATTTTTTTTGATCTAACCTTTTCTCTAGTACCTGTTCCCCTTTTCCTATTGGCCTCAGTTGCTTTAAGGTAACAGATGAAGTCTTATATGTGCCCTTCAGAATCCTTTTCCTCTGTGTAGAGAACCACTATCCTGACTATGGTGTATATCGTGCATAGCTTTTTTTTTTTTTTTAATAATTTTACTAGTTCTGCATACATCCTTAAAGAATATGCTTATGTGTTTCCAAACTTTACACAGCTGATTTTGTAACATGATTCTGCACCTGTTTTCCTCTAGACGTTGTATTTCTGAATTTTATCCATATTGATACAGTAAAATTTTAGCTCATTAATTTTACCTGTTAAGAAGCCATAATTTATTAATCTACTTTCCTTTTGGTAGCATTGGATTATTCCTGATTTTTTTTTGTTTGCTATTTCAAACATTGCAATGATATTCTTATACACGTTTCCATGTATACTGAGTTATGAAGGAAGTTTCTCTAGACTGTATATGTAGCTGAGATTTATTCTTTTTGTGTTTTATTGAGGGAAGTTTTTCCCTATTCTTGGGTCTCAAAGATTCTTCTATCTGACATTTTAAGTATTGCATAAAGTAGAGATGTAATTTTATTTTCTCTTTCTGTGTACAGAAGCATTTGTCCCCTTTGTATGTTGACATAATGCTACCTGTGTGATTTGATACCAAGATTTTCCTGTGGGCATGGGTCTCTTTCTGGACTCTAATAATGTTCTATTGGTCTGCTTGTCAATCCTATGTACTACCTACATCATCTCACTTTATACAAATACTTAATATCTGGCAAAACAATTTTTTGTTTTATGGGTTTTTTTTGTTTGTTTGTTTTGTTTTGCTTTGTTTTACAGTGCTGGGGATCAAACCATGCCAGGGCCTGTGCATGCTAGCAAGCACTTTACCACTGAACTGCATCCCCAGCTCTGCATTATTGTATTGTGACCTTTGTCAAAGCTATTCTAACTGTTCTTAGTCATTCACTCTTCAAGGTAAACTAGACAATTGGCTTGTCAGAGTCTATTAAAAATCCTGTTTTACAGTTTATTTATTTTGGTGGTATTGGGGTTTGGACTCAGGGCCTCAAGTAGCAGAACTCAAGTGGTGTTCTGCCACTTAAGCTACTCTGTCAGCCCTGTTTTGTGTTAGATATTTTCAAGATAGGGTCTCATCAACTATTTGCCTGGGGCTGGCTTCAAACCGAAATCCTCCTGATCTCTGCCTCATAAGTAGCTAGGATTATAGGCATGAGCCGCAGGCTCCCTGCTACAATTTCGATTGATAATACTTTGAAGAAAACTTCCATAAACATGGTATAGCTCTTTTGTTCAGGTTTTGTACTATGGCTTTCAATACTGTTTCATAATTTTTCCAAAAAAATCATGGGGATCTTTTATTAGATTTATTCCTAGATGTGTTATATTGCTTTTATGAATAGCATTATTTTTTCTAATTGGTTATTTTTAGCATAAAGAAGCACTTTTTTTCCAGTAGATGGCAGTAAAATACATTAAGAATATTTTCTTTTTGGTGTTTTTTTTTGCCATTGAAAGCAAAATGACTTATGTATTTAAAGATATTGCTTCTGAAATATCTCTAAATTATCTCCCTTTGTTCTATTTAGGAGGATAAAAAGAAACGAGATCGAGACCGTGTGGAGACTGAGGCAGAAAAAGACCTCCAGTGTCATGCTCCTATAAGATTAGACTTGCCTCCTGAGAAGCCTCTCAGCTCGTTAGCTAAACAAGAAGGTTGGAATACCTCTGAACTGTCTGTCCTAAATGAGGATGTTGAAATTGTTGCTAGGGCAAGTGTCTGGGCTTCAACTCCTAAGTCAGAGTTTAAAAGGCTGTAACAGAGTTTACTTCTTAAGTTTCTTATTTCTCTTACTGCACAAGAACTTTAAATTAGCTTCAATTTTAAATCTCTCCAGAGTTTTTAAGATAAATAGAATTTGTGTATGAGATATTTAATAATGATTGTAGATAAGTCATATCGAAAGAAAGCTAAAGAGAGAGCAAGAATATTCCTTTTTTTAAACACACCTTTCCCCGTCTTTTCTTTAGAAGTAGAACAGACGCCCCTTCAAGAAGCTTTGAATCAACTGATGAGACAATTGCAGAGGTAAGTGTTTTTCCAACATTTTTAAAAGACAGAAATTGAAACGGTAAATGTAGAGAAGCCAAACCACTTCTCCATGTTTTATTATCTAAAGCCACATTTTGTGGCCTAAATCCAAATGCACTTGATTTTAAAGTGGATGGTAAATATTTGACCTGGCAATAGAAGTGCTCTAAGAGGCTGACTTGTAGATGTTCTTATTTGGTTTGTTTTAACTGGCAGCTTAAAGTGTGTTACATAGTGGCAAATTTCTCTTTTTCTGAAGTAATTTCTGATGTTAAAAACTTGAAACCAGGAATAACAATGCATATATTTCCATTTTGCTAATAGATAGAAGTACTTTCTGTTTATTTGTACAGCATCTAAGGCAATTACTAAGTATGGGAGAAAAAACTCAATACCATAAGACTATGTCCCTCCCTTTTTGTTGTTTTGTTTTTTTTTTTTTTTGATACAGTGTTTCACTGTGTAACCCAGACTGGTCTCAAACTTTAGATTCTCTGCCTCAGCCTCCCAAGTGCTGGAATTACAGGTGTGTACCACCACACCCACCTTTATTGTCTCTCTTTTTTTAAAAATGCAGAAATTTGATCTAAAGATTTCAATGTATAGATTAAACCAATGTTAAGCTCTTAAAAGGGAAAAGAAAAACTCAAGTCTTTGTTAAAAGTTTTCTCTTTTTGGTAGTACTAGGATTTGAACTCAGGGCCTCACACTTGCTAAGCAGGCACTCTACCATTCCTCCTCCCCCAGCTCTTTTTTTTTTGCTTTACTTTTTTTGGGTAGGATCTTACAGCCTAGGGTTGGCCTCAGACCAGGATTCTCCTACCTAAGGTCTTCTGCATAGCTGGGACCACACACGTGCACCACCATACCCAAGTTACTGGTTAAGATGATGTCTCAGCAGTTTTTTGCCTTGACTGGCCTTGAAACACAATCCTCTTCTGAGTAGCTGGGATTACAGGCATGAGTCACTTTAAAATATTTCTTTTGATACGTTTCTTACTCTGAATTTGAATTTCCAGTTCAAAGATGTGTGTATTACATGCACAATATTCATAGTTATAAGACATTCTAAAAGTGGACTTCTCACTGTGTTATATGTCAGTGCAAAATACATCATAAACTTTTTTAAGATAATTTCTCTAGTGCAGTCTGTACTGTCAACACTTAACTTGGCTTTGCAACTAAAATCAGTAATTGTTGGCCTCTTCTTTTTTGGTGATTAGTTGAAAAAATGTTACCTAGTCTTTGCACTTAAATAAATCAGAGGAATGAACGTTAAGTATTGGATATTCCATCCCAATTAGAAGGCATTACTTTAAAATATTTCATTTTAAATTACTTTAAAATATTTTTTATAAGATCAGAATGTAGGTTAATAAAGTCACCCTGGAAGCAATCTATTTAAGGAAAGATTCAAAAGTCCAATTTTTTTTTTTTCTCTTGGCAGTACTGGGGTTAGAACTCAGGGACTCACACTTCCTAGCCAGGTGCTGTACCATTTGAGCTACTCCGCCAGCCCTTTTTTGTGTGTATTGGGCATTTTTCCAAGTAGGGCCTGCAAACCGTTCGCCAGGGCTGACTTGGAACCATGATCCTCTGATCTCTGCCTCCCAGGTAACTAGGATTACAGGCATGAGTGACCAGTGCCTGACTTAGAGCCATATTCTTTTGATTAGCCTTAGTGATTAGACGATTCTTCATCCTTGAGACTTAGAACTACGCCTGCTTCTAAAGAAAAAAAAAAAAAGTAATTGATCACATTTAGTCATCCATTTTTGGTTAGAACATGGATAATTTTAGAGCGTATAATTTGACATCATCTATAGATAAAGCTTATTGTTATTCATAGTAACTACATGGACAGCTCAGATTTTGATATGTAAGTTCCAGACTGGATATTTTTGCTTATGGTCAATATTTTTTATTATGGCTGCTTAGACAATCTATCAGTGAAAGGTGGAGGCAGGTTTATATAGACCTGAATTCAGATTCCAGCTCTCTTGTGTTAGGTTTATATCTCAGAACAAGTGATTTTTACCTCTCTGAACATTAATATCTTCATCTACAAGTGAGGATACTACCACCTTTGTGGTATTGTAAGAATTAGATACAGAATATGCCACGTACCTACCTTTGGACTTAGCAGCATGGTAAATATGCTTTAAAAGTTGTTGCTATTTAAAAAAAAAAATCATTACTGATATTATTTGAAGGAAGAAAACTTTAGAGCCAGGCGCTGGTGGCTCATACCTATAATCCTAGCTACTCAGGAGGCAGAGATCAAGAAGATCATGGTTCAAAGCCACCCCCAGGCAAATAGTTCATGAGACCCTATCTTGAAAGTACCCAACAGAAAAAGGGCTGGTGGAGTTGCTCAATTGGTAGAGCACCTGCCTAGCAAGCGTGAGGCTCTGAGTTCAAACCCCAGTGCCACCAAAAAAAAAAAAAAAAAAAAAAAACTTTGTTATGAAGAAATGGTCTCTAAACTGAAGAGAATACCCACAGAGTGGGAGAAAATATTTGCCAACTATACATCAGACAAAGGACTGATAACCAGAATATATAGGGAACTTAAAAAACTAAATTCTCCCAAAACTAATGAACCAATAAAGAAATGGGCAAGTGAACTAAACAGAACTTTCTCAAAAGAAGAAATTCTAATGGCCAAAAAACACATGAAAAAATGCTCACCATCTCTAGCAATAAAGGAAATGCAAATTAAAACCACACTAAGATTCCACCTCACCCCTGTTAGAATAGCCATCATCAGCAACACTACCAACAACAGGTGTTGGCGAGGATGCAGGGAAAAAGGAACCCTCTTACACTGTTGGTGGGAATGTAAACTAGTACAACCACTCTGGAAAAAAATTTGGAGGCTACTTAAAAAGCTAGACATCGATCTACCATTTGATCCAGCAATACCACTCTTGGGGATATACCCAAAAGACTGTGACACAGGTTACTCCAGAGGCACCTGCACACCCATGTTTATTGCGGCACTATTCACAATAGCCAAGTTATGGAAACAGCCAAGATGCCCCACCACCGACGAATGGATTAAGAAAATGTGGTATCTATACACAATGGAATTTTATGCAACCACGAAGAAGAACGAAATGTTATCATTCGCTGGTAAATGGATGGAATTGGAGAACATCATTCTGAGTGAGGTTAGCCTGGCCCAAAAGACCAAAAATCGTATGTTCTCCCTCATATGTGGACATTAGATCAAGGGCAAACACAACAATGGGATTGGACTTTGAGCACATGATAAAAGCGAGAGCACACAAGGGAGGGGTGAGGATAGGTAAGACACCTAAAAAATTAGCTAGCATTTGTTGCCCTTAACTCAGAGAAACTAAAGCAGATACCTTAAAAGCAACTGAGGTCAATAGGAAAAGGGGACCAGGAACTAGAGAAAAGGTTAGATCAAAAAGAATTAACCTAGAAGGTAACACCCACGCACAGGAAATCAATGTGAGTCAACTCCCTGTATAGCTATCCTTATCTCAACCAGCAAAAACCCTTGTTCCTTCCTATTATTGCTTATACTCTGTCTACAACAAAATTAGAAATAAGGGCAAAATAGTTTCTGCTGGGTATTGGGGGGGGAGAGGGAGGGGGCGGAATGGGTGGTAAGGGAGGGGGTGGGGGCAGGGGGGTGAAATGACCCAAGCCTTGTATGCACATATGAATAATAAAAGAAAAAAAAAAACTTTGTTATGCCATATTTTCAGAGGGATAAAAAAATCAGTCTAATGACTCAGTTGATTAGAGCACTGATTCTTAAATACCATGCCAAATACTCAAATACCAATATCAGTATTCAATCCTAGAAATGCCAGTGCCTATAGATGTTAGCCTTCTTTAAGAGATTCTGATTTAATGATCTATAGTGAGTCTTCTCTCTCAGAAATTTTTTTTTTTTTTTCATTTTACTTTTATTATTCATATGTGCATACAAGGCTTGGTTTATTTCTCCCCCCTGCCCCCACCCCCTCCCTTACCACCCACTCCACCCCCTCCCGCTCCCCCCTCTCTCAGAAATTTTTTGAAGTTCCTGATTCCAGTGTTCAGCCAGAGTTGAGAACCTGTGATAGAACGCACAGGGGGTCAATATTAAGAAGACCTTTTAACATCAGTTTTTTGAGTATCCCCATGTATGCACAGTAGAAATTGTATGCATTGATTGAGAAAATATGCATACATAGACCAGGAGTGCAAGCCTATTGGTTATAAAACCAATACAGAGAATTGCAGATGTACATTCTTAGTTATCATTTCTGCTTTTTTGCAATAGTGGGTAAAAGAGATATGCAGTACTAACCTCCAAAAGGCTAAGACATTGGTCGGTTAGTCTAGATTATTTACTTTGCTTTGTTTTCCCCCCTGTGGAGAGGTGCATATTTAAAAAAAAAGATTCTCTGTCTTAAGAGTACTAGTGTGCAAAACCTCTAACCTTGTTATTAAGTAGTCACTAGTCTTGAAAATCATTTCAATTTTTCAGTGAAAAAACATGTTAACATAATAGAAATGCTTTCCACATCTGAAAGTTTACTTCTGAGTTCTGCTTTTAGACTAGTAGATTAGTTAGTAGAAGAAATAAAATACAGCACTGCCTTTTGCATATCTTCACAGAAAGGACCCAAGTGCTTTCTTTTCATTTCCTGTGACTGATTTTATTGCTCCTGGCTACTCCATGATTATTAAACATCCAATGGATTTTAGTACCATGAAAGAAAAGATCAAGAACAATGACTACCAGTCCATAGAGGAACTAAAGGTAATTATAATTATTTATGGATTTTTTTCCACTTATGTTTTGACTGGAGAAGTAGACTAAACTAAGTCTCATCGAAGAAACTTATGTCTTTATTAAACTGTGTCAAACTCGAGTCCTGTGTATACAAAATCTTAAAGCTGAATATCGTATTCTGAATCTTTCTGATAAACCTTTTATTTGGCAAAGAATTAGGTTCACTCTAATGTCTAAATGATTGGTTTTTTTCTCCTTTAAAAGACTTTTATGAATTCAATGAAAGGAAGTCAGCTCATCTTTTACTTATTAAAAAGTCTACCTTATCTTTTACTTATTATTACTTTTTAGTGAAAAATTGAATTTGATATGTATAATACAATGTGTTTTCCCCAGCCTTTAAAATTAAAAGATGTTATATTTTTAACTTGAATTAAGTATAAGTAAAATTAACATCTTAATGAAAGTTAAATTTGTTTCATTTTCTATTTCTAGACATAGAAATAGTGTGCATAGCTTCTAAGATAGAGAATTGACTTGTCCAGAAATACCAAAGAAGAATTTAATTGCATTTTCTAGTTTGTTGAAAAACAGTTGTTCCTTGAGTTCACTTCAGCTATATTTGTTGAGTATATTTCTTCAACTTTAAGAAGAGAATAGGGAGGGATGGGGATGTAGCTCAGGGGTAGACTGTCTGCCTGGCATGTACAAGGTCCTGAGTTCAATCCCTAGTACTTTGGGGGGGCTGGAGGGGTGCGAGATAGAGAATAAATCCAGTCACTTAGTATGAATCTGCATAGTCATCTAGTGTCTTTCCTCACTTGCCTTCCTTCTCCCAAATATGTATTTAATAATTCATGATGGAATAGAAACTTTTCAGAATACTTAAAGCAAAAGTCCTTATCCTGGGTCCTCTGACTAGCTATGGATCAGCCATTGGGGGAACTAGGAACCTACTAAAATTATATGAAAATTTGTGTGTGTGTGTGTACATACATATACACATACATAGTTGAAGCATAATTCCATAGCTTTTAACAGATTACAAACCTAGAAAAACCTAGCAAAATCCTGATTGATGAGTAACTTAGCCAGAATTAAAGATCCATATATACTTTATACATTTTAAATTTAATAACGCATTTATTGTGGCCCTTGGATCAGTATTCTTACATAACTTACTATGCTATTTTGGTTCTATTTAAGTGTCCTAAGCTTGTCATCACTATTAAGTAGTGGAATTTGAATGTTTTTGTTTTGAATTTGGAGGAGTTTGTGGGGGCAGTTCTTCTTTTTTTGGATTTATTATTGTTTTAACCAAGTAAGGTTTTGGCACAATCACTTTATAGATGTAAACCTTTCTTTTCTTTTCTTTTCTTTCCTTTAGTGGTACCAGGGGGTTGAACTCAGGACTTCATGCTTACTAGGCAGGAACTCTACCACTTGAGACCTGCCTCCAGCCTATATCCAT
Organism: Castor canadensis; assembly: GCF_047511655.1. Lineage (NCBI taxonomy): Eukaryota > Metazoa > Chordata > Mammalia > Rodentia > Castoridae > Castor > Castor canadensis. The sequence goes on from NC_133400.1 coordinate 34,626,397, forward strand.
GAAAAAAATGCAGTGGGCTTCAGTGCTTCAGCACATATACATACTTTGAAATTTAAGCCAAAATTATAGTTCTGATAGTTTGGCCAATGACATGTTTTAAGTACTTGAGGTTGCGTGGTCTGTTTCATGTTAGAATAATTTTGCAGTTTTCTGCAAATTATGTTTGATTTATGATAATGTCTAAACACTTTAAAAGATTGTAAATGTTTTAACATTTTTTGCTCAGTTAATTTGAATTTGGCAGAAAATATTATGGTAATTTAACACTGTTCCAAATTTTCAGTCAAAATTTGAAATAAAATATTTAATTCATAAATGGAAGCATAAAATATTTCTTTTAAAACTAAGAGTAATATTTGTAATTACATGAACTCAGATTGTTTTCTTCAAATTATTTTTGTGTGCAGTAAGATTATACTGAAGAAATCTGTTAAAACTTTCATTCTGGATTCAAAGTTTATATGCAGATACTATATAAAAATGCTTAAGAATTTAGGAACACATAAGTATCTTGGTGAGTCTTGAAACTTAATAAATTACTATTAGTGTTGTTTAGTATACAGAGATTTTTTTGTTTTTTTTTTTAATTTTAGAGGGGCTATATGGTTTCAAACTAGGTGTAACGAGGTTGTTTTGTTCTAATACGTTTTTCCCTCTTAATGTTCTTTCTGTAGGATAACTTCAAACTAATGTGTACTAATGCCATGATTTATAACAAACCAGAGACCATTTATTATAAAGCTGCAAAGAAGCTGTTGCACTCAGGGATGAAAATTCTTAGCCAGGTAAAGGAAACTGTCTTTGTCACAAATAATAATTACCATAAAATCTGTATCCTTGTGTTTGTTATAGAGATGTAAATCCACTATAACGTTGATTCTGTCTTACTGACAGCTCATATTAAAGTAGTTAAAAAAAAAAAAAAGTTGGAAAAAATTCAGTCAAGAAAAGAAATTTAAGGCAGTAAGATTTTCATTTGGAATTGCCAATTCAATTGATAGTGAGCAGATAGACTTATTTTGCTGTAGAAAGCATAATCTTTCTATTTAAGAAACAATCTGAATTTAGGAGGAGTGTTCTCTGTTTCCCTTTGTAGTGATAGAATTTGATGTTGTGGTCACTCTTGTACTTTCTGGTAAAGCACAGCTACTTATAGTAGAAAGAAACAAAAAATACAAGTGAGAAATAATTTGAAGCTGTCCCAAAGCCAAGGCTTCACAAGAGTAGGCTGTTCACTGAAAGACAAGAATTAGTACATAAAATAGGCATTTGAAGTGAGAGAAATGTGTGCAGAGGTACCAACATTAAACAAGCTGCATGAGAGAGTTTAAACATTTAATACCATAGATAGTAGCAGAAAAATACATGCTGTTCACTGACAGTTGATAAAAGACTTGAAGGTAAACCAAGGTCATCACTATACATCTGTTGGGAAAAATGAGAACTCACAAGTCACCTTTTGAGGTTTTTCTCACAGCTCTGAGGAAGATGAACCTACTAATTAGAGACTACTTTAGGGAAATTAATTGAGGGTGACACTGGCATCCCAAAGTCTGGGTTCTGGTGTGAGATGGCTCCCACTAACTTGTGGAACCTGGGAAAATCAATAACCACACTGGGCTCCAGTTCTCACCCATAAAGAAGAAGGGCTTACTCTGTGATCTTCAAGGTGAGTTCTAGCATGAATGTTCTGATTCTAGGCAAAATCTGGAGTTATGAATAGAATAGCCGGATAGGAGAGAGACTTTACAAAGAAGAAATAAGTCAGTATGAGACAGGTAGAAGGAGAAGTAATCAGAACTAAGAGCTTGAGCACAGACTTGGGACAGCTAAAAGATGGTAAAAATGAGTCATGTACTTGACTTTGTTTTCCGATTTTTATGGTGATCATCTGTATCCCAATTCAGCATTTAAAGAAATGCCTTGGTGTGCAGATGTCTGAGTATCTGTGCTTGGCTTTGAGAAGTCCTTGGATCTACTTAACTAGGGAAAGAAATCTTTGGATTGGTTATTCTTACACTTTTTATATTTAGACAAGATAGTTCCTATCCTTTCCTAAGGATTTGGGAAACTAATGTAAGCCAGTTACTTGTGTTTAGCAAAATTTGCAAAGGAGATTATAAAATCTCATTTTTTGTAGGAAGACTCTCCAAATCTAGACCCAAGCCATATTCCAAGTTTAAAAACCCAGAACTGCTTGTTGTATTTGAATTAAAAGTATATTCAGCAAATGTAGTCTTCATTCACTCCAAAATATGTATATTGAGTTGGGGGGGAGATGTCTAATACTTTTTATCAACTTTGATTTACCACCATTTCTTTTCTTTAAGTAATGTAGCTAATATCACAAGAAAAAGATTCCAGTTTCTCCTGGATTTTACTTGGAGTAGGGAGGTTGGAAGCACAGAAAGTAAATTTCTCCACTATCCCTCTCTTTCCTTCCCTGTTGTGTTCCTTATTTTCAGATCTCTTCCTGTTGAGCCCTACCCACCCTGTATTCTAGCTCTCTGTTGACTGTTCTCTCCACCCTGGATGGGAGGGATCCTTACAACAGTGAAGAATGAATTGATCTCCTAAATAAATACTTGGGTAGAATGCTGCATTGTAGTACAAATAGTAGTGTTTCTTGCACAGTGGCTTTGGAATCAGACCAATCAAGGTTCAAGTCTTAGCCCTGCCTTTTAGAAGCTGTGTCACCTTGTGCCAGTAACCTTTCTTAGCATTCTTCCTGTGGGATGGGGGTAATAATAGTACCTCATAAGGTTGTCTGGTGCATAGAGAAGGAAGCACTCAATGAAAGTTAACTATATTGGAAGACTGAGGCAGGATGGCTTAAGCCTAGAATTTCAAGGCCAGCCTAGCCTAGTTAAGACCCTGTCTCAAAAAAACAAAAGTTAGCTCTTTTAATGTCAAAGAATCAGCATTTTTAGTCATGTAAGAATATAAAATTGAGGATGCTCTCCAAGTAAAGAGCATGCTTACTTGGAGACATTTTAACTACCAAAGAAGAACACATTGCTTTCAAAATAAAATTAAACTTTTTCTTGACTCACTTCTAAATTTAGAAAAATTTCTCTAATTGAATTGTTTTAACTATGTTTATGTTTTTTAAAAATCCCTAAATGTTCTTATTAGTTTCTGCTTTACAAAATTTATAGAGTAGAAATTAAAAAGTTACTGAGAACTTTGTAACCTAAGCCCATTTGTTAAGCCATTGAGTAGCTATGGAGTGGCCATATGGAGCACCCTTTGTCAGGTACTAGGGATATGGAGATAAATAAGACATGACCTAAGTGACTTACAAAGGGGAAATAAGTTACCAATGAAGTTATAGAGATAACCAAACTCACGAATATTTCAAAGTATGTAGTAAAATAAGACATGATTTTAAAATCATTCATTGGGTTTTTTTGTTTTGTTTTAATGATACCATTCAGTTTGTTAAGGATTCAGAGAAACTCTCAAACACTAATAAAAATTGATTTTAAAAAAAAAGCCCTTTCTAGAACTCAGTTTGGCAGTCATCAAAAGCCTTAAAAATACTTATTCCCTCCACTTCTAGGAACTTGTCCTAAAGATGTAAATTAGAGGTTCCTAAAGAGATTTATTTAATGTTTCCAGGAAATTTGGAAATCGTAAGTGTCCAGTTGTAGGTTTTTAACTAAATCATTAAATTTGTTACACATTAGAATTATTAAAAACGAGGCATGATGGTATGTGCCTGTCATCCCCACTACAGTAGAAAGCCTAAAATAGAGTGATTGTGGTCTAGGCCAGCCTGAGCAGAAAGCGAGACCTGTCTGCAATATAACCAGAGCAAAAAGAGTTGGAAAGTGGCTTATGTGGTAGAGCGCCTGCCTAGCAAATGCAAGGCCCTAGGTTCAAAAAAAAAAAAAAAGAATTTTTTAATGATATGGAGAGCAAATGATTATTGGCCAAAAAAAAAACTTTTTACCAAATTATTTTTCAGTATAATTCCATTTTACTAAAATATATCATCCTCAAAAAAAAATGGAATGGTAAACCCCATTAACACTGTCCCTCTCTTGATGATAAATTTACACACTTTTATTTTTTCTCTCCTACCAGTGTCTTTATTCATATAGAGTCAAATAGATCACTTTAGTAGCTTTATAGTTCCTTTAAAAATCCAGTAAGATTAGCAAGACCCATGTTCTTGGGAATCTCACCATCTGCACCACTAATGGGAGCTTATTGTGATGAAGAAAGGTGAGTGACGAGAGGCGTAAGTTACTGTTTCTGTGCCGTTAGGTGAGTCATTTAGTGTTTCTGGGCTGAATGGCCTACAGACTTTCCAGTTTCTCTTATTCCACCCAAGTCTGTTCTGATGTCATAATGAAGCCTTAAAAAGGCTGCACTCATGTTTTATCCAGTGACAACTCAGGGTTGAAGGCCAAGTAGCCACTGAGCAAATTTGCTCAGAAATTTCAAGCCCTTGACCCTAATGAAAATTTCATAGCACATTATTCCAGTGGAAAATTAAGCATACGTTTCATGAAATACAAACAAGACTTCCCTGGTTAGTGAGAACATTATGCTTCTGAGAAAGGAGCTATACTAGCAGACATTTATTCTCCCCAAGGCGTGTTGTTTTCCCACACAACAAAAGACCAAAGTTATCAGTGGTCACCATAGGAGACCAGAGCATAAAGGTCTTCACATGCTCCAGGTTTTAAATTCTTTATCATTCTTAAGTTTCAAAAGATAAGCCAGTCTAACACTTAGTCTCAATTCACACTTTCTCTTCTGTTAACTTTCTGGAGGTACAATAAAGCTGTAAAGCTTTTTCTTACATTGGAAATGATCTGTATTAAAGGAATAGACTTTATCCTGGTTCCTCAATATAACATTTCTCTGGTATAATTGTGTGTAATTGTTTTTCTTCCCCACTTAACAACAGGATAAGTGCAAAGTCCTATGGAGAAAACACATATTACCATAAAACTCAGTGACAACCATACAATAAGAATACTCTTGAACATTTTTAGGAAAGAATTCAGAGTCTAAAGCAAAGCATAGACTTCATGGCAGACTTGCAAAAAACTCGAAAACAGAAAGACAGAACCGATGCTTCACAAAGTGGGGAGGAAAGTGGCTGCTGGCCACGAGAGAGAGAAGACTCTGGAGATGTTGAAGCACCAGCCTTCAAAAGTCCCAACAAGGACAACAGAAAGTAAGGAATTTTGGAATATGAAAGTTAACTATATTTTTAGTAAGAGAGGGAAGGTATAGATTCAGAGCCTGGCATGGGAAGAATAAATTCACAGTATGTCAGTTTTAAAACTAGTCAGTTATCTTTAAGGACTCTTGTTGTCAGGGAGTTTGTTTAAGTAGAACTGTTTTCTTAAGAAAAAAATGAGTATTTTGTCACCTCATTCCATGAAGAGAAAGGAATTGAGCACTTGAAGCTCTTCCTAAACATAAGGGCTGTCCCTAAAGAGTCTGCATGTTTCCCACCAGATGGCATCTGGTATGAGCAGTAAAGAACTACTGACTGGTCCTTCAGGAAGCCACCAGCATGACTGAACAGCAAATCAGTCCACATACCATGCTGCTGACCATATCTCTAATTGCCCACTACCAACCTCACTGTTAACTGTGGGGAGGGTTTTGATTTGGGATTTCTACTGTCATATTGCAAAGGAAGTAACTTGTGACAAATTTCTTCGTTCTGGATCTAAGATTTACATATTTTGAATGTGTTTTAGTGGGACTGGGGTTTGAACTGAAGGCTTCGAGCTCACAAAGCAGGCATTCTACTGCTTGAGCTATGACTCCAGTCCGTTCTGATCTGGTTATTTTGGAGATTGGAGTCTTATAAACCATTTGCCCAGACTGGCCTCAAATCATGAGCCTCCAAATCTCAGTCTCCCACGTAGCTAGGGTTACAGGCAGTGAGCCACTGGTGCCTGACTAGATTAAACATTTTTTAAATTGAAGTTCAATAAATTGTTTCCTCCTCCTCCTTCAAAGTTATGTCTAAAGTAGAATTCATCTTTGTGAATGTACCCAAAAAAACATTTAAAACAACTAACACTGTACCAAAAAATAAAAAGGAGGGAAGTAGCCATGAAAGTTTGCCTTTGTCTCTGCATGATTAGAGCTTTCCCTAGGTCATTACTGTAATTGATGACAGTAGTAGAGATGTTTCCAGTTGTATTTATAATTCATATTTGGAATTAACTTTTAACGTTTTTGTCTTATTTGTATATAGTATATATTTTTTAACTGTGTACTACTGTGTGTTTCAGGAAAGACAGAGATGTACTTGAAGATAAGTGGAGAAGCAACAACTCAGAAAGGGAGCAGGAGCAGATTGACCGTGCTGTCCAGGAGTCTGGGGGGAAGCTGACCCGGCGGCTAGCAAACAGTCAGGTGAGGGACTTCCTTGCCTCCTCACTGTCTTGGGGCCTCCAAACTCAGTAGTTTTTAAAGTTCCCGTGTACTTTAAAAACAGTATCTGCTGTAGAGGTCTTCATCACTGGAACACTCACAAAATAATTACATGTTTATAAAGTATGTATGATTGGAGTTGTTTTTCTTTCTAGTGAAATTAACATGCTCTAAAATTAGAAAGTGAGCAGCATGCTTTATTTTAAACTTATAAAGAAAACATTTATATTCTGGTCTTTTGAAATCATACTGTGGAGTACATTGGTTTTAAAACTAAGTGGATTTATCTGTGACTTTGGGCAAGTCACTCACTTCCCCATCCTAAGTCTCCTCCTTTTTTGATAATTAGGCAGACCCAGATGACCTATACAGCTTTTTAAAATTCTGACACTCCCTTACCCTCCGCGTCTGTAGTCCATCAGGACCTGTATAAACATAGAAGACAGGTGTGAAAGTCATTGAGTTTAATGGTGATAGGTACCTATGAAGTTAGTTAGATTAAAATAAGGCTTTGTATATATTTGTGGAATATATAAAACTTTATTCCATGTGACTACTTTGGGTCATTGCAGTGTGAATTTGAAAGAAGAAAACCAGATGGAACAACAACATTGGGACTTCTTCATCCTGTGGATCCCATTGTAGGAGGTAGGATCAGAGTGAGACTGCTTGAATTTGATGATGTGTGGTGGTAAACGTTAACCTGGTGTGTCAGTCAGTCAGTGTCACCGTTACAAGATACCTAACAAACAACTTAAGCAGAGAAAGGGATTATCTGGTCTCACAGTTTCAAAGGATTCCGTCCCTGGTCTTTGGCTCCTTTGATTCTGAGCCCATGGTGAGGCAGAACATCATGGCAGTGGGCATGTGTTAGAGACTGCTCACCTCATGACAGACAGGAAGCAAATAGAGAGAGGGGAGCCAGAGACAAGATATACCCCTGTGATTACAAACACCCAACCCCCATGACCTACTTCTTAAGAGTTAGGCCTTACTTCCCAAAATAGCACCACCAGTTAGAGACCAAACTTTCAATATATGAACCTTTTGGGGGACACTTCATATCCAAACCATAATACCTGGGTTGACATTTTAAAGCAGCAAACCTGAATAATGACAACTTTCCTCTCCTTTTTTTGGTAGTGTTACTTGTCTTAATACTGCATCATCCACAGAGAACTTGGCTAGATACCAATTATTTCATTATGACAGGTAGCCTAACTTCCCCTTAATGTTAATTTACCCAGTTTCATATTGTCATGAGAGAGATTATTGGGGATACAGGAATGTAAAACAGGATTCTTCCAATTCAGGAAATAGTCTCCAATATGCATTGTTCCCTGTGGGCAAGTCACTTTCTGGAGCCATACGTGAAGCTAACTGTGTATAATGAGCAAAACAAGACACAGGTCCCTTTCCCTGAAACTCTAGGGTGCAAGAAGGAGGGCACACACACCAAAAAAAGAAAATCACAGAAGGTGCCTCATGAGTAAATACTATATGAGCAGGCATGATTTTATATAAGAAGGTGCCTACCTACTGCTTAAGAATCAGGAAGGGTTTCCTTAAGGAGATTTTGTTTAGGTTGATCCCACAAGTAGGGGACGGCGAATAGCAGTGAGACCCACAGTTGAAAAAACTTTGAAGTAGAAGGGGAAGAGCTTGATGCATGTAAAGCCTGAAAGGGCAAGCCTATTAGTGTTCAATAAACATTATTAAAAGAAAAGGAGCTAGTGCTGTTTTCAAAGCATACTCATTTATTAACTTCATGTGTACTTTTCATAGTAAAATTTTGTATGGCTCTTAGTCACAGAAAATGCTACAGAACTGAAAATACTGCTTTTTCTAGTGTAGAGAATCTGGTGATGAAATGCAACTAACTTATTTAGACCCTGAGATGTGCCTGTTTCTCCAGCTCCTCTGATCAGATATGGCCAGAGTTGACTTGATTCCATGCATGTCTGCTCCCTTAGCAGGACATTTTGTGGTTTAATGTGGAACACACTGCCCTGCCTATCTCAGCTTTACCTACCCTGGTGGAGTGGAGTTCCAGTACACATTAGGAAACCAAACTGCAGGCTGTTCACTGAAGAGGGGCAGATCTGTTGCAGATGCTCGAGGCTTCTTACACATGCTTTTATCGCACTGATTTCTTGTGGTGGTAGCCTTTGTTGCAATGATGGTATTATAAAAAGCAAAACTTTTTTCAGGAGAGAAAACACTTTCTCTGTTGAAACTGGTGGAGATCATGTTTCCATCCTCCTAGGTGCCTCCCTCATGATTTCTGCTTATATCACATATTCCAAGTCTCAGTAAGGACTTCGTTGCCTGCTTTACTATAATCACATTTTTTAAGGCTCTTTCACATTGTAGTAAAAATAGATCTTCCGTAGACATTGATCTGTGCTTAATCCGTTTGTCTTTAATCTGACTGTTTTTGCCTTTCTTAAGTCTTTCACTAACCTTTCTACTGGTTTATCTCCATTGTCTTACCATTAAATCTGTGTTTTGGGGTTTTGTTTTTAATGAGAATCTTACCTTTAGGTCAAGTGTAACCTGACTATAAAGAATTCCACGAAGCAGTACAATGTAATGAGATGGTCCAGATTTTTTATCTTGGCTACATTCCTGCCTTTCTAAGATCATATTTTCTTCTCTTAAAAATGGATAGAGTAAGGACTATGCAACCTCCTCCATGTGGTGTGGCTAACATGAAGTAATACACATGAAAGCACCCAGCGTACCCTGAGGATCATTTCCTTGCGTGTCTCCTTCATTGTGCTTGGTTTTATGTCTTAGAACCAGGCTACTGCCCTGTAAGACTGGGAATGACGACTGGAAGACTTCAGTCTGGAGTGAATACATTACAGGGGTTCAAAGAGGATAAAAGGAACAAAGTAACCCCAGGTGAGGCTCCCACATAGCTGTCATGTTTTTTCACTTCTCTCTGTTTCAGGGAGTTAGGGAAAGGAAGTGTGATTAGTACTCATTGCTTTATTCACTAGCTCTCTAGGGGATATTTTTGCAGGATCAATTAGCTATTTTATTCATTTCTAAAGAAACCATAAAATCAGGTATTAGTATTGAAAGCAAGTTTTGTTCTTTTTTCTCTCTCTCTTTTGTGGGGAATAATTCATTTGAGTTACAGCTTCACAGGTACAGTTGGCTCCCTCTGTCTGTGGACTCTGCATCTTTGGATTCAACTCAGACTTTTTTCTTCTTATTCCCTAAACAATACAATATAGCAACTATTTACATTACGTTAGGTAAAGTATAGTAGAGGATGAGTTGAATATTATGCCATTTTATGCAACTTGAACATCCTTGTGTTTACTGCATGGGAGTCCTGGAACCCATTCCCTAAGAATGCTGGGGATGACTGGACCAGTCAGTAAAAAAAGTCAAAGAACAAGGAAATATCTTTTTTTTTTGGTGGTGGTACTGAGATTTGAACTCAGGGCTTTGTGCTTACAGGTGCTCTACATGCCTCCAGCCCTTTTTGCTCTGGTTATTTTGGAGATTGGGTCTTGCTTCTTGCCGAGGCCAGTGACAGTGATCCTCCTATTTTACACTTCCCACTGTAGCTGGGATGACAGGAATACACTCCATGCCCAGCTTTTTTTCTGTTGAGATGAGGTCTTGTACACTTTTTTGCCCAGGCTGGTCTGGAACAGCAGTCCTTCGAATCTCTGCATCCCAGTTAGCTGGGATGTTACAGGCATGAGCCACCAGCACCTAGCTCTTGAAAGGGCTGTCTTTTAATAAGAAAATACATTGACATAAATTCAATAATATGAATACAGTATTTCATCTTTTCAATAGTGTTATACTTGAATTATGGACCCTACAGTTCTTATGCCCCACATTATGACTCCACATTTGCAAATATCAGCAAAGATGATTCTGATCTAATCTACTCAACCTATGGGGAAGACTCTGGCCTTCCAAGTGATTTCAGGTGAGTCACTGTTAACATGCCGAGCACATTCTTCTAAAATGTTAATGTATGTGATTTATAGATAGACTTACAAGGTTATCCAAATAGTGGATGTTTCCAGTAATTTTTAATGGACAATAATAGACCCATATTTATTATGATCCTTCAATATAAATGAAATATTTTAAAGAGAAAACATATCTCCCTGATAATGGCATCTGCAATGTTTTCTTATAGAAATGTCATTTTTATGGTGCTGTGAACCTCAGCTGATAACTAGTGTTTAGGAGTTTCTTACCTTAAAATGTTGATTGGTACCCACTGTTCTACTATAAAATTTTACATATCAGTGAGTTATATTTCAAACTCAGTCAGTTATGGAGCTCATAGCACATTATCCCCAAGCTATGAGATGTGGGATATGATTCCTAAAGCAATTGACATGCGGGCCTGTTTGGCCATCAGGAATCAGATCATTGCACTTACTCTCAACCATTCCTTACTGTACGTCTCAGAGTGTCAATAATTTCTGTATTCCTGGTTAGGATGCTGAGCACTTTGTATCCCATTATGTATCAACATAATGAGATAGCTTCATGATTTACTAGGACCATGGCACAGGGTGGGCATTGAGCTTGAATTTTCCCTGTAGCTTAACTAGTCCCCTGTTTTCTGACAAAAGGGTACTCTGATCACTTGCATGTAAGTAGGTGTGGATTGGCTGTCCTTTGTCCATTTATGTCCTTTGTCCTCACCAGCTGGAACACATTCTTTCTGGATTATTCACCTAGACATTCCACAAATAGGCAGTGCATGCCCACTATGTTCCAGGCATTTTCTAGATGCTGGGATTCCATTAGTCAGGGACACAATAGTGATATAACCCAGGCTCTCCCTTCAGGTGATGACAGTGCTTTGGAGAAAGGCAAAGACCCCATTTCATCCAACAGGCCAAGCATGGTGGCACATGTCTGTAACCTCAGCTGTGGTGGGGGGGGGGGTGGATAGGCAGGCAGATTGCAGTCCGAGGCAGACACCCAGGCAAAAATGGGAGCCCCTATTGGAAAATTAACTAAAGCAAAGAAGGGGGTTGTGGGGCTGGGGCATGCATGGTTCAAGCCACTGTAGCAAAAGGTTGAGCCAGATAAAAAAACTGAATCATCCTTGGGTATCTCAGGGAATTACCAAGACTAAATGACAGTTCATTTCTATTTATTGTCTCTCAAAGATCGCCTACACCAGCCTGGAAGCATGGTCAAGGTGTAGAGCACCTGCCTAGCAAGCATAAGGCCCTGAGTTCAAACTCTAGTACCACCAAAAAACAGAAGAGAGAAAGAAGGAATCAGTAATTAGTAAGGTTTTTGTTTGGGGGTTTTTTGTTTTGTTTTTTTTTTCTTTTTTGTACTGATTGAAATGGTGTGTGTGTGAAAGACAAGTCAGGATAACTCCAGGGTTTTCAGACTTAGCCTAAAAGGATGTAGTTGCTATTTACTGAAAAGCAGACAGTTTTAGAGTTCCACTCTGGGAGAAGGTCCATTGTTTTCAGTTTTCAAGGTTGCAATACCTCCTAGACATTCAAGTGGAGATATGACTGAGAGTTTTTTTAGCTTGAGGCGAATGAGTTCGCTAAGGGGAGTGGCAAGAAGCCCAAAGAACTGCCTGGGCACCATCACTGAGGACTTAGATTTTTTGGACAGCCCTCAGAAACATTTTATTTTCACTTTGTTCTTGATACTGTTTAATTCTCTGATGATGACGCATGTATCACTGGTTGATCTGTAAATGCAGTGTTGCTTCTGGGCAGAAAGTTTTACATTGTGTTGTATAAACCAAGGGCTTCTGATGGAAAAGACAACAAAAGGATTTTAAGCCAATGGAGAATGATTATGTGAAAGTGACTTTCCAACTCTCTGTCTTTCAGCATCCATGAGTTTTTGGCAACATGCCAAGATTATCCATATGTTATGGCAGATAGTTTGCTGGATGTTTTAACAAAAGGAGGGCATTCTAGGACCCTGCAGGAGTTGGAAACGGTAAGAATGCTGCTAAAGAAACAGAGTAGTTTATTATTGGCTCTAAAGTATTAGTCACTCAGTGTTATGAAACCCAGGATTAGCCTTTGTGACAGCTAGACTCCACTTCCCTGGAAAGACAGCCAGCAGGGTGGGGGCCATGGTGGAGGACAGTGAACAGAAACAAATAACATAGCTACAGTCCATGAGGGCCACACATTGCCTTTCTTTTCTGATCTTGGGGACTCAAAACTGGGGGTTACAACTCAGAAGGTAGTGGGTACTACAAATCCTAGAAAAAAAGGAAAGTGTTACAAACTAGAAACTAGGTTGGCTAAAATAATAAATGACCACTCTTATCCTTATTGTGTAGTAAGAGCGCATTGGTAGAAAACTCCTTCTAATTCAGTTCAAGACAGTTCATAATCTAGAATAATTCATGTCTTGGCCCAGTGATTAGAGCCAGAAAGTGTTCCTACTGCCATAGAAGAGTGTTGACCTCCAGAACATTCTTGTCATCATAGTTAGAGGAGCCCTTATCTCTTGAAAGTTATAATTCTTAGTGGTGTCTGTAACTGCAATGTTTTGTCCCTGTGTAGAACTGCCTATATGGTGATTGTTCCTCAGGTGGCCCTGTCAACTAAGCTGGGGTCAGTGCCTCACCTTCAGTGATCTGCTACAAAATGCTAGCACATCAACTGCTTTCTTCATTTGATCTGAAAAATACTAAATTTTATATCAACTCAAAAATACGTATACTATACCCTTCCTATCAAATAATCTGAGTTAATTAATAGTTTAACTAAAAAAAAATTTTTTTTTTTTTTTTGTGGTACTGGAGCTTGAATTGAACTCGGGCCTCACGCTTGCTAAGCAGATGCTCTACCACTGGAGCCACTCTGCCAACCCTTGAATTACTTTTATTTGGTGAATATGGCAATATGTTTCAAAATGTGATTTTTCTGCCCTTTCATCCAGGACTTTTTCTTCTCAGAATTTATACTAGAAAATAAGAATTTTATATAAAAAATAAATTATAATTTTTAGAAATTAGAAATTGGCTAAATCACAATACAGACTTTGAAAGAAAGGTAATGTTTCTTCATTGATGCCCATGATGCATTTGTGTGTTGTTTATGTGTACCTTTTCTCGGACAAGTAGAATTGGGAAAGTAGGTTGTGGGAAACATCCACATTCTTTGTGTCATTTACATATTGTAGTAATCCCTTGCTGTCCCAGAACACTGCTCAGTTAATGCCCAGCAGTCTCTAGAGTTCCTTCCTGTCGTCTTCTCAAAGTCTTAACCTTGTGAAAAGACTCCATTTAGTTAAGTATTATATGCTATTTGCCAAATACCTTCTCGAACATGTGTATGGAATTTGGATCAGGCCCAGGTCTCAGCATCACCTCAAAATATTCTCAAATGCTAATAATTTTATTTAATTCATTCTCATTTGCAAAGTTCTATTCTAATAGTTCATAGTCATTCCTTTTATCTTGCTACAAAACTTGACACTTTTCCTATTCTTCTTGTTATTTGCCTTTACTATATGTTTTCATAAAAGGTTGCTTTTCTTTATCCCTTTAGTCATCACCTGAAGACGAAGGCCAGACCAGGACATTTGATACAGCAAAAGAAATGGAGGTGATTAAATTTTATTCTTTCTTTTGGTGGTACTGGCAGTTGAACTCAAGGCCTTGCTGCTTGCTAGGTAAGCACACTACCACTTGAACCACGGTCCGAGCCCATATTTTATTCTTGTAAATAAGAATATTTATTATGACAAAATTATTCTTCTTTAAATTGAGGAAAAACTAAAATACCTAAATGACAAAAAAATTTATTTTAAAATTAAAATATTCATTGAGTATCCATCTGTGATAAAAGAACTTATTTTCCCTTTGGAAGTTTAGCAGTAGCTTGTGTAGAAGACAGGCACATAAACAAGGGAGTCCAAACCAGTTACCTTGCAGTGTAAATGGCACATGTGCAGCACCCAGGGTAAAGAACTCACTGTTCTGGGACTAGCTAGATGAAGAGTTATTTGCTCTCTAAGCAAGAAGGGTCAGGTGTGTGAAACGGGCAGAACTGAGCAAATTATGGCAAATTGAGAGCTGAGAAAGCAAATGATCCAGGATCCCTGTGTAGAAGAGGACAGCTGGTGAGGCTGTGTGGTTGAAACTCAGTGATAAAGAGTTCTCTGTACAGTGCTAAGAGGCTGAGATTCTATCCTACAAGATGGGACTATGATAAAATATGGAAGAGAAGGGATCACTGAAAAGTTGAGACTTGTCTGAGCAAAAAGAAAAATGACTGCCATACCAACATAAAGGAAGAGAATATTGATTTCGGAAATGCAGTAAGAGAAAAATTGACATGACCTGTTCTGTGAGGTAGGTGATAGTATTAATTAGTTCACATTGGACTTACAGGAAAGAGAACACACCTTGACAGGCAAAAAAGTCACATTCCATTTCAGATGTGATGAGTGTGACTTGGGACATTCTTGGACATGTGAACCTGGAACTCCAAGATCTGGGCCACAGTGTGGATCTGGCAGTTGTAGAAGTGAAGGTAGAGGTTCAGTCAATAGAGTGAAGCTGCTGCCCAGGGTAAACATGAGGAAAGAAACAGAACCGTGGAGAAAACCAGTAATTGAGCAAGGTAGGAAACCCATGCGGATACTGAGCAGGAGAGGAGAGCAGCAATGTCAGAGCTGCAGAAAAGCCTAGTAAGAGACCTATAAGAGTAATTTGTCACCTTAATCAGAGCCATCTCAGTAAAATGGGGGCAAATTGTAGATTTCAGGGAGTTAAATGGCTAGAAAAACTGGGCTAAAGAGAGGTTAAACATTAGACAGACATAAGGGGGAAGAAAAATCAACATGTGGGACCAAGTAGTTAAAGATGTAGATGGTATTTACGCAGCAATGTTGTTTTCAGGGGAAGAGGAATGAAGCAAGGTCATGTGCTTAATGAGGGAGTGAGAGTGAAAGAAATCTTGAGAATGGGAAAAGAAAATGGATAAGAAATAAAAAGACTTTTGAGTAGAGTTGTGAGCATCCAGCTGAAATGGTGAGCCACATATACATACTAGTGCCAAGTTGCACGACCATATACTTTTTTCTGCACAGAGCACTTTAAGCTCATTTGTACATGAAGGAGTCAGGTGTTCAAATTGGTTGACCTTGGAGTGCAATGCCCAAGTAGGAATGGAACAATTGACTTTTGGTTACTTATTAGTCTATGCATTCCTACAAAGAAGTGTTGAGGTTATGGAAACTCTGAGTCTTACAATTCCAAAAATAAATTCTGCCCTTGTTAAGATTTTGTTTCTTCCATGACAGCCTAACTTTGGATATGGAGGAAACCCAGGAAGCTTCTTATGCTACAGATGTATAGGAATGCACAAGTGTGGACTGGCTGGGCTGAAATATCTGCCTCTAACTGTGCAAAATATAAGGCATTGTCATAATCATTAAAAGTGCTTCACAGTTGAGGCAGTGACAAGTCTCTTAATACTTGGTGAAGCAAATGATTCGAACTGCCTAAGACATCAACACACTACAGAGAATTGTGGATTTATGGTCACTTTTTGCCAGAATTTGAGAATAGCATTTTAAAAGGGTGTTCTTGGAAGACATTTTTGGTGGCCATCAAAATTATGACTCCAAAATAAATAAGTGGAAGAATAACTTTGCCTATAAACACAAGCTGTCTTACTAATTTTTACTCAACACTATCATGACTTAGCAAGCTCAAATAATTGCCTTCTTTTCTTTTGAAGCAGATTATAGAAGTAGAGCCAGCAGGGCGTTTGGACTCCAGCACTCAGGACAGACTCACAGCACTAAAAGCAGTAACAAACTTCGGTGCTCCAGTTGAAGTGTTTGACTCTGAAGGTGAGGGCCTCAGACCGCAGGTTGCTTTAAGCACTACACAGGACAAGTAGTCAAGACTTACTGCCACCTCCATGCCAGCTAACCCAGCCATTTGCCATAGGAAAACCGTGGCTAATCAGGTTAAATGAATAATAAGAGCATGGGTGTGCTGTTGGTTTCATTTGAAGGGAGGAGGCTAGCCAGTGAGTAGCAGAGCCTGAAGCACAGGACTCAAATTACCACACAGGATGAAACACAGGTGTGCCCCATGTTTTCTTCAGTGTGTTCTTCTTATTACAGAGGCTGAAGTGTTCCAGAGGAAGCTCGACGAGACCACGAGATTACTCAAGGAGCTCCAGGATGCGCAGAATGAGCGGCTGAGCACCAGGCCCCCTCCCAACATGATCTGTCTTTTGGGTCCCTCATACAGAGAGATGCACCTCGGTACATTACACCTCCAGTGAGGGGAAAGTCAGCGGGGTTTGGGGTGGAGGTGGACTGTGAAGGGGATCTTCTGAGTAGTGATAGAACTGTAGAGTAACTGAAGAGTGCTGCTGACATCATATTCTTTTAGATTTTAAAAAATTATCTAGGGCTGGAGGCCTGGCTCAAGTGGTAGAGCACTTGCCTAGCAAGTGCAAGCCCTGAGTTCAAACCCCAGTACCGCCAAAAGTAATAAAATAAAGAAATCGCTTTTTGGTAGCTGGAACTTTTTTTTTTTCTCTTTCTTTCCAGCTGAACAAGTGACCAACAACCTTAAAGAACTTGCACAGCAAGTGACTCCAGGTGATATTGTAAGCATGTACGGAGTTCGAAAAGCAATGGGGATTTCCATTCCTTCCTCCATCGTAGGAAACAGCTTCATAGATTTAACAGAAGGTATGTGCTGTTTCTCTGGAAGACTGGGAGGTTGTTGTGAGTAAGAGGAATATAGACCTTTCCCTTCAGGTGACACTTGTTTTTGTGTGTTTTTAAGGTATAAGATTACTTTTTGTTTTCTTTGATCTTGTCTATAGAATTAATAGATTTCACACATTTGCCCAAAAAAACCTTGAAATGACAACCTAGTAATAATGTACCTCCTCTTTAACCTTGAGTGTGGTAGAAAGGGCTGTCAGCTCCAGTGCTAGCTTTATCTTCACTTCCTGTTTCTAATTAAAAGGGAAAAGAATGCTGAGTGGTGTCTTCTTTCAGATCCTGAAGATCCTAAGAAGACTGATGTTGCTGAGTGTGGACCTGATGGGAGCGAAAGCTAACTGGTATTTGATTATATATTATGTACATATTTTTTTCATTCTGAACTTGGAAATGCTTTTCAGAAGATAATAACTATTCATAAATTGTGTTTTTATAAACTTGGAACAGTTAATTTTAATGTTCCAGAGATTGGGCTTCTATTAAGTAATAAAACTGAGCCTGGAACTCTCAGAGGAGTATTGTGCATATCAACTAAGTTACCCTTGAGGAGGCTGTGTCTGAGAAACCCAGAACATGACACCCTTTTTTGTGATCATCTCTTAAAGGAGCAAATTCTCAAAATAACTGAAATCCTTTATTTTTCACACTCCCCATTAAAGAAATTATAACCAGGTAGTTCCATAATATTTATTTCATAAACGTGGAATAAATATTTTGATGATATTTATTTAGAAAGTGGCCCTTGTGAACAAGGCATATAGCTTTGGGTTATTGCCACACCTGGGCAGTGTTCTTTCAGAATAGTGCTCATGCTGCTTGTGCTTTATCAACTGGACTGCAAGGAGCTTTTTTTTAAAATAGCCCCATTCAGTGAGATTTCCCATCATTATACCATGAAAACAAGCACACTTAAAATAATTTTAGGATTTGCTAATATGGTTCTGCTCCTAATGGGCACAGAACATACCAGATGGGAATGATATCCTCGTGTGTAGTAATTAGGTGCCTCTTCACCCCCACATACATAACAAAAAAAAGGAAAAGAAAAAAAGAGAGATCAAAAAAAAGGAAAAGAGAAAAAGAAGAGAGAAGACTAGGAGATTCATAGCACTATAACATGTCTGATTTTTTTGGGAGGGTTTCATTTCTTTACAGTTATTTGGAACTATAGCAAAAGGATGAACCAAATAAGATAAACTAAATCATCCTTGAATACAATAGAGAATTACCAAGCTTAAATGACAGTTTGTTTCTATTGTTTCTCAAAGATCAGCTGTGCTGAGCTGGAGTGTGGCTCAAGCAGCCTGTGTAGCAAGCAAGAAGTCCTGAGTGTAAGCCCCAGTACCACCAAAAAAAAAAAACACTTATGTTTCCATGCCCCTGAGCATTATTAGCTCTTCCTTTTATCTGAAATATGAAAGTCAGGTGCCCAACAGTTCATTTAAGTAAGAGACCATGAGATATGTTGCCTTCTGTCACTAGTCACTCAGCTGAGATCAGTGGTGATTTTTCTGAATCTGTCTAGAAATAGAACTTGTTTTAAAATAAAAACCAAAAGGGGGGGATGAATATAACCTCTTCAGTGAATAAATTTAACACCCTTGTATAGAGCTCTTCATAAAATACCCAGATAAGAAGCCATTTCATATTTTCTTGAGTTAAGATTAACATTGATTAAGAACAAATAAGGTAAAGGAAAATTGATTCTCTCAAGAAACTTAAAAAAAGATAACCTAATCTTTTTAAAAACTTACTTAAAATATTGTGCTAACAGATTCCAAAAAATCAGTTCAAATAGATTTTTATCATGTCTTTCTTGAATCTCATTTTTAATCTCTAAAATACTAAGAAATGACCTATTCTTCACCATCTGATCTAGTTACACTTAAGTTCATGAATACCAAAAAGATACCTAAATTTAGACCATCTTAGAATGTTCAGGTTTTCCATATTGCTAATTTAATGTATAAAGAGCAGCCAAATAATGGCAGTTTATGAAAATGAAATAAAATATTTAAAACAAATTATTACAAATCTATAAATATTCAATATAGAGAAAAAAATCCTAGCTATTAGCAGACACCATCTCAAAGCATATTTCTGTACAGTGACCTATTATATACATGAATGATCATCTTTTCTATTGGGAAATTTCCTTATGAAATAAACCAGAGACTTCTGGTGTTAACTTTCAATAGTCAGTTAGGCCACCTTAGAAATTCTAAGTAAGTCCTTGACCCACAGAGGTCATTGTTAGAAAAAATATTTGCTCCTGTCATAAAACAAAATGACACCTGCAAAGAAATTACTTGGTAATTCAGAAACGGATTTTCAAAAAAATAACTACATGTGATTTTTACAGTCAGTTAAACTCTGACCTGATCATTAAAAACTTACAAAATATTCTTATCTGAGCACAGTGCTTTAGTGGAAACTTAAGAACAACACATGAACAATAACCGATTATTTTGTAAACTCCCAGCTGGGATTTCTGTTGCTGAATGAAAAAAGTAATTTGAATGTTGGAAGAGTAGAAATACATTGACTCAGAGGAGCTGTGCACCGCTTTCTCCATTATGTCAGCTTCAGGAACCCTCCTGACTCCCCACAGGAGCCCAGGAAACAGCCCTGGCCCCTGTTAGAGCTTGAGAGCACAGATTTCAGTACAGTGCTCACCTGAAGCCAGCACTCATGTGACAAGGGCATGTGTAAAAAAGGCAACTTAAGCAAGGCTTCTTCCCCTTACCAGCATTTTTGCCTTAAAATTCCTTTGTACGGTGACTTCTTATAATTTATGCATACTGTTCCAGTTACACACAGCACATCAGAGCTGCCACTAGCCCACATAGCACCTTGGTGCAAATTCAGTTCTGCATCCCTTCCCCAGGCTGATGAAGTCCCATGGGATAACACAAGCAGGTCCTGTTTCTGTCCCCTCCACTCCCTTGGCTGTACTCCACTCTGCAACCAGGGTGGCGTCTCATCCAGGCAGAAACAGCCTTGTGTACTCATTTGGAGACTCCTTTGTGCAAGATTTCTGCATAACTACAGAAGGTTTGTGGAGGACATCTAGATATGTAGTGAAGTTCAGTGGTGTTAGAGATCCTGGAGATGCTCTGGTCCTGAAGCAGCAGTGAAGTCAGTTCCAAAGGAACAAGCAGTTTGGTCATTCTCACCTTGGCTTTTTCAGCTTCCTATGGAACTGAAGCTTTATAAATAAAGCTGGCTTTTTGCCTTGACTCATTCGAATAAATGAGAAGAGTTCAGCATTTATGAGGGGTTGGCTCCTGGGACAGGAACCTCAACACATGCTCATGCTGAGCAGATCCTTCTCGTTTTGAAGCTCTCCAGAATTAACTCTGAAGACTCAAGAAAAGGCAAGAAGTACCACAGTTGTCCAGGCTCTCTACACAGACTCTACTCATTTCCACTTTAAAAAAAAAAAAAGATTAAAAAGCTGGGTGTGGTGGCACTCAAAAGACAGATACAGGAAGATTATAAAATCCAGGCCAGTCTGGGCTGGAAAAAAAAAAAAAAAGACATATTTGAAGACTGCTGGGGAGAGCTCAGAATGCATGCATAGTCAAAAAGAGCTGAAAGGTATCTTATTTCTAGGATTTGAACTTACTGACACAAATCCAGGAGGTTTGTGTCAAAGTTACCGGAAGCTTCTTGCCTTCTTGCTGTGAGCCACGTTCCTCAGAACTCTGTCCCCTTAGCCAGGCTAATCCCATAAAGTGACAGTGGACAGTAGTCTTTATTTACATGTAGTCAGTGGTTAAAGAAATAATACACCAGAGAGAAGAGATTTTCTCTACTGTCTGAAACTATTTGCTGATATAAAACACCCTTTTCAACTCCATTTACCAGAATTCCCATGTGAAAATCCCATGGGTGGACCTGCTAAGGAGAAGGAAGACTCCACCCCATGCTAGACAACCTGGCTTAGCCCTCTTTTGACCTCAAAAGCATTGGTCTCCCTTGTGCGTGCTTACAGGCCACAGGATGTCTGTCTTGGTCATGCTCTGAGGTCATCTTCCCACCATGCTGGAATGAAATTCTCAAAGTTACAAACACAGCCAGCATGACCTAGATACAGCAAGAGTGACAGCACAGGGGTTCTGGCTGCCACCACTTGTCATAGCTCAGTGGCTGCTTCAAGTATGATCTGAGCAATCCTCTAGTGCAAATCCAAAGAAGCCACACACAGCCATCTGCCCGGAGGTGGTGTTGGCCGGAACCTTTGAATGCTGTCATGATAGGCACAGGGCTGAGTCTTCTCCTTGGCTCACTCAGGGAAGGAGACTGACCACAAGAAGCCCTCAGTTCAGCCCCAGCCCTTGAAACTTGGCAGTGTCTGTGCACACAAAGTAAGTCCGCAGCTCGCCTTTGCCTTTGACGTTGATCAGCCCCCGGCACTCACAAGAGTAACCTAGTCCCTGAAGGATGGTGCATGTCTCTTCAGTAACCTGAGCAGAGGAAAGCCACAGCTTCAGAAATAAAAAGACACATACATGCCT
Organism: Castor canadensis; assembly: GCF_047511655.1. NCBI lineage: Eukaryota > Metazoa > Chordata > Mammalia > Rodentia > Castoridae > Castor > Castor canadensis. Next base: position 34,648,080 of record NC_133400.1, read on the forward strand.
GCTTTCTGTCAAGAATGAGGTGGCTAGAACCACTTCTGAGGGGCGGTGGGACCAGTGTTAGGCCCAAGCCACTTCTCCTCTGGGAGGGTCCTTCCTCCTAGGTCATGTTGCTTCCCCACTGGTTTTTACCTGGATTTTGCCGAGTTCTCCAGTACTTTCCATGCGGCTGGCAACATTGACTGTGTTTCCCCAGATATCATACTGAGGCTTTCGTGCCCCGATTACTCCAGCAATCACAGGCCCATGGTTTATGCCTGAAAGCAATGTTCACACTTAGCCAACTGTAGAACCAGAGCCTCGGACCTCCACCCTCAGGGGGAGCCCACAGAGTATCACCAACCACAGAAAGGGTGACATAGCACAGCTGAGGTACAGGTCTGGTTGGGATTACTTCCCTGTGTGAGAAAAGCATGGCCTAGCTGGCTCTGTTCAGACTACAGTATGCAGGAAGTCTCGGTTTAATGGGACTACTTTTCTAGTGTTTGCCAATGTCCCTTCAACAAAAATAGACTTTAAGTGCTGACCCTTTGAGCTAGTTGACTAGTTAGGTTTAATCCATTTGCTTTGGGGTCTGTCTTTTGTTTTGTTTTAGGCAGTACTCAGGTTTGAACTCAGGGCTTCACACTTGTTTGGCAGGTGCTCTGTCTCTTAAGCCACATCTCCAGCTAAGGTCACCTATTTACAGCCATGATTTTGGTTCTTTATTTTCTGCAGTTCTTTTTTCTGTTACTTAAAATTTTCCAAAGGCAAGTACAATTAGCAGTATGCAAGGATGGTCAGAATAGTGATCCAACTGCCAGGTTGTGAGATTGGAGAGGGGCTGCTGACCCTTCACAAGAGGCGTATCCTGCCGCCATGCAGACCATGAGCACCTGCCTGAGACAGGGACCACCTGCCCACCCAGGCCTCACCAACACGGAGACGGAAGGAATTGAAGGAGTGCCGGTTGATGCCATCCAGCTTGCTCATCAGGGCGATGCTGAACTCCACCATGACGCCTATGTGCGTGTGCTGCCGCTCCAGGTCCTACAGGACATGGGTACATGACATCCTGCCTCATGTCTCCTTCCACAGATCCTTGACTGGGGGCACTGGTGCTCAGCTTCCACATGGGTCCCATGGGGAGCAGCATCAATGGACAGTCACCCTGAGGGCTCCTCCATAGGGCTCCCTATCCCCACAAAGTCTCCTGCTTCCCACCACCAAGAAAATCCAGGTACAGCCACGTGAGCTTTTGCCCATCTCACAGGACAGGACACGAGGCATCCACTCTTAAGAGGATGGGTTTGAGGTCTGCCCCTTGAGTTCCCCCTCACATGGGGCGTGAATACCTGGTTCTCGTGCCCCGAAGGGACACTGAGTCCTGCAGCTGCCATGTAGGTGCTGCCAATAGTCTTGATCTTCTCTACACCACTGAACTTAGGCTTCAACAGCAGCTGCAGGACAAACAGAAGCCACTGCAGTCCTACTGCCAGGTGCATGGGACTCCCTCCTGCTCATAACTAAGTATGGGAGGGGCATGGCCTCCTCCTCCCATGACCCCCACTCTCCATCCTTTTAAAGGGCAAACAACTGGGCATTATTACCCACGAAGAGGCATAAGTTGTCTCAACAAAGATCAGCCCAAGCTGGCTTCCTGAGGTGGTTGGCAGCATGGCCTAGCTGGAGTCAGACTCCTGAAAGGACTAATTCTAGTGTTGGTAGCTGCCCTGCATGGAGATTTAATGAAAGACTGGCTGAATCAATTGAACGTGCCCCTTTAATATTTTGTGTAATCCATGTTAAACAAAGAGGGAGCCGCATGTTGTTTTGTCTACTAGGTTGCAGTGCTGGGGTTGGAGCCAGGACCTCACTGATGCTAAGCATACACTCTACCACTGAGCCACCCCTGGCATCAGGTGTCTTAGCGGGTTTAGGGTGCCCCCGTGCCCCAGCCTCCATCCTGCACCTCGTCAAAGTCAGCGATAATCTCATTCAGCAATCGCAGGCATTCCAGCCCCTCTTTGTTGACATCGCACTCAGTATAGAACACTTTGAAGTCTGGCACAGACGCAAACATGACGCAGACACAGTCATAGGATTGATGATACCAGTCCTGCAGCAGGGCAGAGAAGAAATAGAACCTCCTGGCCACTGAGCCTCCTCAGGGGACAGGGCATGGCACTGCTGAACTGCCTGTTGAAGCCTATACAGGGGTTCCCAATCAAGTCTGGGAGAACATGGGTTGATTCTGAACCAGCTGGTGTTTGGCTCTGTGAGCACCTGGGGGTTTGTGTACGGCTGGGGCTGGGGACCCTAAGGCAGGAGGAGGAATCAGGAGACTGGGTTCTGCACTGAACAGGTCACTGGGTCACACAGAGAACTGATATAAATACAGATGTCAGTGCAGAACATTCAGGTTACAAACACCTGAGTACTCACTTCACCCTTGAGGCAGTTGCAACGTCAGGACCATTTTCCAGAGATAGAGTTCAAGGCCAGGGAGGTGAGGCATCTTGCCCCACAACCACACATGAACCCAGGCTTCCAACTGCAAGCCCGGCTTTATACCACACACTGTCTCCTGGGAGTATACAGGCAAGGAGCCAAGACACCTCTGCCACCATCCCCCTTTCTGTCTCCTCCCTAGGGCCCAGACCCTCTTCCCACACACCTCATTCAACTTGTCCCCAATGAAGTGAGCAGCCACGTGGGCAGGCAGGACATTCTCCAGGAGAAGGCGGTTCACGTTCTCCATGGTCTCAACCTCCTCATGTTCCTTCTTGAACTTCTTCTTCCACAAACAATCCAAGCGGCAGTAATAGTCAATCTGCAAAGTGGGAACATCAGTACCCCACCACAGGTGATACACCCACCCAAGGGGCTGGTGAGCACCACTGTGACTTGGATGCTGGGCAAGCCCGCAGCATTGCCCACGCCAAGCCTGTGGCCAGCATGTACCTTAGGCCACTCATGCCGTGGAAGGCCAGCACAATCCCTGCCTGGGACTGCAGCTATAGCAACAGGACTTTTACTGTCTAGGCGCTGAGGCCCCCAGCGCTCTGCACCCTGTGCTAGGAGCCCACATGCACCTGTCTGGACAGCATGACGAGGGTGGCATAGAACAGGACCAAGTAGAAGTTGATCATAGTCTTCAGGTCCCTTGGCGAACAGTCCAGGGTGCTGCTGGGTGGAGGACCAGGAGTCAGTTCAGCCCCAAGAGCAGGGGTAAAGACCAGAGTGTGCTGTGTGGCCCGGCCAGGGTGTAAACAGACAACTATAGCTGCACAGGGAAGAGGTAGCACAGGGACTGGGAGGGGGAGGAGGACCTCACCAAGGAAATAACACCCCGAAAGGACCAGATCAGCCAGGCAAGGTCTAACAGCAGCCAGAGCTCCTTGGAAGTTGGCGAGGTGGGGGGATTCTGGGTTCCCAAGTTTCCAGCCCTGGTTCAAGGGAACCAGGCTACCTTCCCAATCCAGAGCCACTAGAATCCCCAGCCTGTCCTAGTCCTCATGTTCAGTACCTGCCCTGGAAGGGACCAGAGGCCACTATTCTTGCCAGACTAACAATCCAGGACGAAGCTCAGAGGGGCTGAACTGGCTCAGGTCTACCTCCTATCACCAGAAACAGGACTAGCCTTGTGGCCTCTCTCTGTAGATTTTATCAGGACTTTACTGAGAAAACCAGAGACCCAGGGCCTGGGCCAGTCTCTGCCTTTTCTGGAAAGTGGAAACCACACCATTTGCTATGTCCAGTCCCTTGGGACCCTGGATGCAGATGCCATAACTTAACAGAGCAAATCAGCTGCCATGGCCAGCTACAGGCACGTGGCAGTGGGTGGGATTTGGCAACGAACTTCAGCAGGCCTTACCTGATGGTGCTGTTGGTCTCCGTGAGGTTGCCTGGGTTGTGGGCATGGTGGTCCCACTGCCAGCATGGGGAGAGGTTGAAGAGCACCAAGTAGGCCACCAAGGCCACTGTCAGCATCATGACCTTCAGCTCCAGGCTCATCCGCAGGAAGACCGAGCAGGCAATAAAGCCCAGGATGCAGCTGCAGGTGTAGTACTAGGGGGCGAGGGGTACCCCACAATGCATCACCAGCAATCACACCAGTTTAGAACAGTGAGCACTAACTCCTAGAGTCCCCAGGACCTCCTGACCACCCTCTTCACCACAGCAGTACCGTGACACAACACCATATTCGCCACTTAGGACAAGAGAGCTCGTTTTTAGGCAAACCTGTAGTAAATGAAACTGCTCCACAGACCAAGGTCAAGGCAGTGGTCTGCATGCCTGAACAGCCTCTTGTGTCTCCTGAGTACTGCCATGAACCTGCCTTTCCCAAAGTGCAGTTCTGCCCTCATTGCTCTCCTGCTCAAGATCATGCTGCAGCTTCCTGGTGCCCCAAGATAAATCAACGCTCTACCCTGGCATTCCTGCTGCATCCTGACCTGGACCAAACCAACTTCTCTGGCTTCATCTCCCAGTTCTTCCCCATTGCCTCCTCATGACACAAACCCCAAGACACTACTGAGACAGGGCATGCCTCAGCTTGTTCTCCCACTGTTCCCCTCTTCCCTCCCATCCTACCTTTCTGCCTGTTAGAGACCCTGTTGCCCCTGATGTCCCACAGGGCCCCTCTAGCCACGACCTTGGTTTGGCCTTGCCTAGGGACCAATTGCAGAGCCACAGTTCATGGATAAAAGGTCAGTGCTGGGAGATGCCCTGGCACTGGCCAACCCCACATGGCTTACTTAGAGAAAGCCAAGACTCAGAGCAGCTCAGTTGCCTGGGCCCTGTCTTCACCTCCACTCTCACGATGCTGCTCAGAACAAGGCCTGCAGACCAGTGCTTTGGAGTGTCCCAGTGAAGACACATAGTACCCAGAGGACTCTGCTGGGAACTAGGACACTCACTGGAAGGAGCGCGCACAGGGCCCTGTCCTTGCTTCTTGCAGCTGGTAGGCCCGTCTCATTTTCAGCAGGCAGCCCCAGAGCTGAGTCAAGCATCAGTGGCTGCAGAGGAGACAGGTCCCCATTAGGCTAGGGCTCTGGGAACTGTGGAAGCAGATGAGGTGCCCTAGACAACCATGGGTTCCTGGGGGGTCTGCAACTGCATGCAACTCAGCTCTGAGGGGGAGGGGGCCCTGAGAGAGGGCACGGGGCATGCCCAAACTTGGCAGCTGTGGAGCGTCAGGGCCCAGGGTAGAGAAGGGGACCTTGGCTCTGAGTCAGAGAAGCCTGTGTCTGGAGGCTCTTAGCAGCCAGCAGAGGACAGGTTGGGAAGCCAGGCTTCCTCCAGTGAGGAAACTGAGTCCCAGAGAAGGTGAGACAGAACCAAGTACTCTAGGTGACCCAAGCCCTTGCTAGGAAGGCTGAGGAACTCAGCCTGCACCAGGGACTCCCAGGACTAAGGCATAGCTCCAGAGGGGTCACACCAGGTGCAGCTGTTAAGGCAACAAGATTACAGAATCCCAGAATCTGGAAGTTCCCAAGGTCAAAGACAGGGTCCTACATCACAGGCGCCAGGAACTGACCAGGTTGATGATGGCCACTGTGAGCAGGCTGCCGATGGTCAGCACGGCCAGAGACAACCTCAGCAGGGGCTGCGTCTCCACCCTCTCAGAGATGGACCGCAGTGTCCCTCGGGCTGGGCAGCATCTCTGTGGAGACACAGGATCAAGTCACCCAGAGCAACAGCTAGGACAAGGAGAAACAGCCCCTGCCAAGGCAGCGGGAATAGCACTGCAGCCTGAGGAGACAGGGCCTCAGGAGAGGCCTGCAGAGCCCTCAGTAAATTGTCTTGGAGGCAGGAGAGGTGGGCATCAGCCCCCAGCCCAGAGAGACTCAGACCAGTGGGGCTTACTGGGGAGCCCTGGGGACAGAGGGACTCACAGCACTGAACTCAGGCTTCCACTCACCAAGAACTCAGTGGCAAAGCACAGGCCTAGCACCAGCCCCAGCAGGCAGGCCACCAGCCCAAAAGACACACCCAGAACTGCCATCCTAGAGGGGAAGAAAATCCCAAGTGTAGGCTTCATGTGCCCAAGACCCCTCCCTACGCCCTCATTCTCCAGCTCAAGGTCACCTGTCCCCTCCCCCACTGCTACTCTGCACACAGCAAAGAGGATCTTTGAAAACTGGTCCAACTGCACCACTAATGACACAAGGCCTGGCCAAAACATGAAGATCAAGGTCAAAATCATGTCCTCTGGGTCAAGTAGAGAGTGCTGTCACCAGCCTGGCATGTAGGCATTGTATAAAAGCATTCCCTAGTATTTTTTTTCAAAACTGGGATTTGAACTCAGAGCTTCACACTTGCTAGGCAGGTGCTCTACCACTGACACCACTCCACCAGCCCTTTTGCGTTGGGTATTTTTTGAGAGGGTCTTGCTTTTGTTGTCTGGGTTGTCCTTGAGTGATGATTCTCCTGATCGCTGCCTCCTGAGTAGTTGATTATAAGCATGAGCTCCTAATGAGTCTTTATTAAGTACATCCAAAACCACAACACTGGGTATCCTTTGGCCTAACTGCCCTCCTAGAGGTCACCAGTGACTGACCTCTTCTGCTTCCTCCCTCTGACTTTAACCCCTTGTCCCTATCTTCCACCGTCAAAGCTCCAGAGCCAGAGCAGGCCTCTCAGTGGCTCCTGATCCAGACGGGATGTGATTAACCCAAGCCTCATTTTCCCCACATGCAGGAGATGACGGTGCCTCGGGTTTTCAGTGTCCATTCTTAAAGGGCTGCAAATGCCCAAGGCCAGGACAAGCCTGCAGAGATAGCAGGTGACATAGCAGGTGAGAGAGGTTAGGGGGCAGAGAGGCCTGTGACAGCATAAGTACATTACTTATAAGTAAGGCAACTCCAGATGTGAGGCTACAAGCCCTGGCCCCACCACTGGACTTCAGGGTCTGAAGTCACTAAACTCACAGTTGGTCCCTTCCTGCAGACCATGAAGACCTCACCAGTGTTCTGCTGGGTCTTGCCAGTGGTCACCACCCTTTGGCTGGACCCCAGTGAGCTCAACTGTTCTCCACCTCAGACTGACCTGGGCATCACCAGGGCATGGACAAGCAAGATGCAGATGAAGACAAGGCCGGCGCAGGCGAAGTCATAGCGGGCCCGGGGCACAGGTGCCAGGCGGTACTGTGGGCAACATGACTCTGAGGCACAGCCATCTGCAGGGTCCCCTTCGGAGCCACCCTCACCCCCACTCAAGTTCATCACCTAAAAGAAAATGCCTCCCACCCTCCTTGAGTCCCAGGTGCTGCTGCATCAAACAGCTTTCACTCTTTGGCATCTCACAGCTTGTTCTGCGTTCACAGGCATTCCCTCTGCCCCGTGCCCAGCCGGGTCTCTGTTTCCAAGGACCCTGAAGAGCACATGGCCCTATGGACAGGAACCAAGTCTGAGTTCCTGGGGTATTGATAGGTCTGGCCTCACCCTAAACCAAGGAGTAAGGCCAGGCCTGGGTCCCTGAACTGCCCCTCCACGCAGACACCAGTGGGTAACCACAGCCCCCCCAGGGTTTCTGTGGTAGGTAAGAAACCAAGTCTCAGAAGGCTCAGGCCACATGGCCCACAGCCAGCAGAAGGCCAGCAGGCTCATTTCCTGAGGACCTCACCTGGGGAGCCCCTTCCCTACAATCCTAGACACCCAATGCTGGATCACCCCTTCCCCTCCCTGCCCCCATGCCTTCTAGATGGGTCTAGGCCTGAGGCTAAGGATGGCTATGGAACCTCAGAGGGCTCCTGTCTGTGAACCTAGCCTGACACTCATTTTTGAGTTAAGGGTTGTTACATAATGAAATATGTCCAGGATCTGACAGGAGTCAGAAGATGCGCCACGACTTCGTGGCCTCTACAGGACAAGAAGCAGGACAGTGGCAGCAGCCAGGTGGGCGAACCCGCAGGGCCTGCCAGTGCTCAGGCTGTTCAGAGCATCTGTCATGGGAAGCCTGGGGCGCTTACTGGCCCCTACCAGCTGAGAGTCTGACATTTGGTAGAGCAATGTTCTTCCAAATCCACAGGGTAAATCCCTGGGATGGGGGCATCCAGGTTGAGTAGTAAGGCCGGCAGGAATCACCAATTTGGGGCTGCATTGAGCCCAGCCCTGCCCTGCCCCTCCACGGCACAGATTCCCATGAGCCTCCCCTCCAGATCCTTTGGGAGTGCTGGGCGCCCCATTCCTCTATGGTGGCCTGCCCAGAGGCCTCACCTCACGCTCAAAGCCCTTCTCCAGGAAGATGGATCCGAAGGCATGGAAGTCATCAGATGTGGAGCAGCAGGGCCTGGGGGATGGCAGCATGAGATGGGGCCTCAGAATGCAGCTCCCAGGAAGGGGGGACTCAGCACCCACATGGGGACCCATTTGAGAGGCCCGGGAGGGGCTGAGGTCACGGCATCACCTGGTAGAGCTGAGCCCCTCGATGGCCGACAGCACCTCATCATCATACGAGTCATCCTCTGAGCGCCCTTTGGGGGACGCGCTCCTGGAACCAGACACCCCCAACTGCATCACCCACTCACCTGGGGGCAGGTGTGGACAAGATGACCCACCAGTGGGGTGACCAGGAGGGTAGAGGCATGGGTGGGACCACCGAGGCCCAGAGAGGGTAAGTGAAGGCTCATATCTCCCAGCTGCCCAGTCATCCAGAGAGAGGCAGAGAACTCTCTGGTCCCTAGCCAGGGCCTTCTCTGCTCCCCACAGGGTCAGCATGCAGACTAGAGCCCCAGTGTGCCTTCCCCAGGGATCTGAAAGTCCTGTTCTAGAAACACTATGACCAAGCCATGTCAATCTCCACAGAGGTCCTGAGTTGGGCCTGGGAGGACTGCCCTGGACCGGCTGATCAGGGCCACCTATCTGGAGAGGGAGGTGGGCACATTGTGGCCAAGCAAGCAGGGCCCAGTTTACAGGGGGGAAGTGCGGTACACATACCTATCAGGGGTCCGGTGGCGCCTCAGGGGAATGGCCTGAAGCGGGAGGGAATGGAGAACACAGTGACACCCTTGCACTCTATCCCTTGTCCTAGGTTTATCACCCCAGGCCACAGAGCAAGGCATCGGGGGCTGTCCAAGCTGCAGACACCCTGCACTAAAGGTGAATTCAGCTTGGGGAGTGCTACCCCCTGGAGCAGCCTCCAGATGCCTCCAGCTCCCTATAAGGAAGCAGGGCAGAGACTGGACCCACTACTCAGCAGAAAAAGTGAGTCTCAGATGGAAGGACCCTCTGCACCTGACCCTTCTCATTGCCCCTGACCCAACTCTCCAGATAAGAGGGGACCTACCTTGGGCCTCCGCCCAGTGGGGAGCAGGGTCTCACTGCTGCTCACACTCTCCCGCTGGTTGAGGTGTGCAAAGGGCCTTGCTGCTCCCCAGGACTCAAGGTAGCGGGTCACACGCACTGAAGCCCTCATCTTTAGGGCCGCGTCCCCCTTTGGCTTGGAGAGGTGGTGGCTGGGCGGGGGTGGCTGCTGGCTCTGCAGGCACACAGAGACACAGCCTGTCCTACCCACTCCCCTCTCGGTCCACCCCTCCACTCTCAAAATATCACCCTGTTCAGAACACTTGCTGGTCTTGCAAAAGGGAAATGACAAAGGCTCCTCAGCCTGCTGCAGCCCCCTGGCTCCCCATGGTGACTGGATAAAGTTCTGCATACTCTGAGGCCAGGCTGAAGGGGACCCCAGCTCTTCCCTGCCTCAGGCTGGGAAGAGACCAGCCCGGAGCCTGGTCCACCTCCCCAGGGAAGAGAGGGATTAAGTCCTCACCCCAAGACCCCATCTGCCCTGTGAGCACTTTGGAACAGTCAGTTGCTAGGGCCTGAATTCCCACTGCCTTCCCATGAGGTCCAGGGAAACACAGGCATCCTGTCCAGCCGCCACATGTGGCCCACACATGTTCCTTTCTTCTGGTGGGGAGCAAGGGAGAAGAGAACTGCTGGCTGGCACCCTGAGATCTGGCCACCAGGCACTGGCCCAGCCCCAAGGCAGCCTTCCAGGAAGTTTCACATCTAGCCCCAAGACCCCAGCATGGGACCATTAAGTGCTACATGGATGGTACACCTGGGCTGTCCTCCAGACAGGGTGGCCAGGCAGGGCTGGATATAGCGGAGGGAAGAGAAAGTGCCCCAAGGCCACCAGAGACAAACTCAAGCCACCTTGGGGCTTGCAGAGACTCCCACCTCCCCCTCGACTATTCCAAACATCCTCCTCCTTCCAGGTGTCCTGTCTCCTGAGCCCCACCACAGCGCAGATGCTGGCCAAGCCACAGCACCAACTCTCCTGGACATGTCTAGCCTCCTCTCGGGATAGAAACACTTTTAAACCTTCAGCCGCGGTCTGCCTGCTCGGGGGAACCACATATAGTTCAGCCTTAGTGAGGGTCCCAGGTCCAGAGGACGGCCCAGCCCTGCAGTAAGCAAGACTGTCCTGGGTCTGGATATGGGATTGTTCCTCTGTCACCCCTCCACTGTTGAAAACCCTGCCTACACAATACCCAGTCATCCATGTTTGGGGTCACTGATGGTTCTCTTGGAGCGCCCCCTGAGAAATAAAAACAGGTGTGTCCTACAGTCCCACTGCTCTGAGTCAAATGTGCCTGTGCAAAAGGGGTGTAGGATGCACCCCACAGATGGCTGCACCCTTGTGGGCTCAGCACTTAGAAAAGGCTGAGGTGGATCCTGAGGCTGCTAGAACTGGGGAACCACCTCATGCTTGTGTCCATCCAGGAGAGCTGTGTCCTGACAGCATAAATACAGCACCAAGTATATGTGAGGGACATACAACCACCGCCCACATCCCTGCCCAAGCAAGGAAGGCCATGTGGCCCTAACCCCCTGCCAGGTGCCTTAAGTTCTATGTGGAAAGAAGGAAGAAATGCCAGCAGAGAACCAGGCTGGTGCTCCAAGGATGAAGGGAGCTTTCTACAACACGCCCTTCAGATTTGTAAACAGGTGAATGAAGAAAATGAAAGGAAGACGGGGAGAAGGGAGAGTGGTTGGTAAGGCAGGGTGCAGACTCAACTGCCTGAGACCCTTATGCTGAAGCCCTGCTCCCTGTTTAAGTCTGGGCCTGGCCCTGTGTCCCGTGGTCCTACTTGCTCAATTTGGCAGCCCTGGGGGTGGGTTTTGGAGCTACGTCTGCAGCTGACCTGTGGGGTGGGGGTGCTTCGTTCATTCCAAAGCTACCCAAGCACCTGCTGGCTTCAAGCTGGGCTGCAGGCTAAGAGGGGAAGCAGGCCCTGGAGAACTCAGGGTGACAAAAAAACAAGTAACTGGATAAATCAACAGGAGCCTTTGGGCTCAGGGAAGAATGAGGCTAGGGACCCAACAGGGGCTTTCCCAGATGCTAACTCCACAATGTGAATGTGACAAGGCAGGCTCCCCAGGTACACTGGCAGGGTGAGGCCACTGGGGGCCAAAGAGGCTGCCCCCCGCCTAGGCAGGACCAAAGCTAAGTGAGAGGTAGCTGAAAACATCCTGCAGCCAACATTCTTGAGCAAACCCCAAGGATGGTTCACTGAGCACCAGACAGGCCTCCCTGAGGCAGGGCAGGCAGCAGACCGGCCAAGGGCACCTGCTGGCTGGCCTGCCCACCCAGAGCATGGAACAGCCTCCCCATGGCAAGCTGGTTCCTGGAGAACGGGAGACAACGTGGACGGCCAGGAGATGCAGGCCCAGAGCCCAGGACCCTCACAGCTCCTGGCCCCAGGCTCTGGTCCCTCAGCTTTCCTGACTCTAAGCCAAATCAGGGAGGGTGATGTCAGGAAAGAACTACCAGCAGCTACTAGTTACAGAGGGCGGGGAACAGCCAGAGACAGTGGGGAGGGCCTCACACGCCTGCTTCTTCCCCTTAAGAGGCAGGCATCAGCCTTTGTCCCCATCTCATAGAAGAGAACGTTAAGAACTTTATCGTTGGCGTAGAATGTACCCAGCAGCAGGAAATGGGTCTCTTCCTACCTTGCCACATCTCCTTGCATGTGGGCCACTCTGCTCCCATGGCTGCCCAGCCCAGCCCCCCCATTCTGCCACCTCCAAGCCCTCGTACCCGGGGGTCAATCACCAGGTAGGTGCGGATGTTCATCTCTTTCAGGTAGGGGTCCCTCTGCTGCCCCTGCCCATCCTCCACCTCGTACGCCTTGTCCAAGTGGTTCAATGTCGCCTCTGTGATGTGCACCCGCCTGGGGAGACCAAGTCAAATGAAGCAGCAGGGCCCAGAGAGGGCTGGCACCCACCTGGGAACGCTCAGCAGGCAGAGCCAAGCAGGGCCAAAACCCAAGATGGCTCCCCTCACTGTGAGGAGAGGAGCTCCCCTCATTGACTCTACCCTCTGCCACAGCTGACCCCACTCCAACCCCCTCAGCCCAAAGTCAGTTGTCAGCCTCTGCCCCTGCCCTACTGAGCCTCACCCAGGGACTCCGGCCGCCTCCATCCTGTTGGCCAGGGATACATCGTGTGACCACACGTCGTACTGCCACTTGCGAAGCCCGATGACCCCACACAGCACATTCCCCGAGTGGATGCCCACACGCATGCTGATGTCCACGCCTGTGGCCTCCCGCACCTGCCTGGGACAGAGAGGCCCATCACCCACCCCAGCCAGGAGGACAGGCTGGAGGTCCCCGGGGCAGGGACAGGGGCTGTTGCCCCTGCACAAGCCGGGAGGCACCCCCATGTTCAAGGGCTGGGTAGAAAGAGGGGATCCTAACATTCTGGTCCCTCTGGGTCATGCTGAGAGTCTCCCCTCCCTGGCAACTCTGCCCAGGTCTGGAAAGGCTGCCAGGGTGCACAGAGGGGTAAGACTGTCCCCAAAACCCAACATGGACAAAAGAGCACAATATCAGGTCCTGGAGGCTTCATTTCTCCCCAACTCCAGGACTCAGGAACCCTGTGCATTGCTGGCAATACTTGTTACACAAAGCCCCAAGAGAAAGCCATCCAGGGTACAAGGCACCCCAAACCTGAGCAGGGCACTGCATCCCCAACAAACAGGTAAAGGATAAGGGAGCGTCCGGCACCTGTGTCCACCAACAGAGCTGGAAAGGGACCAAGCCCACCAGGGTCAGAACTTGTAGGAACAAAGGAAACCCTCCACACAGTACAGGGTGGGGGTGGCCTGAGTCACACAGGCTGTAGTGTCAGGATATTCCCAGGTCCCTCTGCCATGACTCTCCTGCTGACACACCACTTTGGGGAGACTTCAGGAGGAAGCGTGACCTGGCACTAGGGTTGACCCTGGAGTGGTGGCAGCTCTGCTTGTCCCACACTGTCTGTGTGGCCAAGCTCACCTGGCCTCCACCACAGGCCCTGAGCACCTAGCAGGGAGGAGCCCAAGAGGCCCAAAAGTTGGACCGACACCAGGCAGAGCAGGAAGAAGATGGAGCCTGGCGCTGGACTCTGGAAAGTCCTCCTGCTCTCTGCCCTGAGTCCCTCAGCCCTCGGAGGGATGAAGCCCAGCTCTCAGTTTCCAGCTCTGAGTCTCGGAGCCACCAGTAGGCCCAGAGGACAAAGGCTGGCAGAACAGATTTGTCCCCTCCTAGGTTTGCATGGCACACTGAGCAATCTCGGGAAGCCACCCTGGGCAGCCCAGGACCCTCATCTTGAGATGGCAGAGAAGCCCCGCCCCCGCTGGGCAGGGCATGGCGCCTACTTGATGGCTTCACATATATCCAGCCCCATCTTCACGCAGTTGCGGGCGTGGGTGGGCAGGGACACGGGCAGGCCCGACACGCAGTAGTAGCAGTCACCCAGGATCTTGATCCGCATGCACTCATTGGCCTGTGGGGCAAGGGAGAGGCCTGGTCAGGGGCGCATCTGGGGCCACACAGCAGGTGGCCTGGACTCTTACCCATTCCAGTGTCGCTTCTGAGCCTGGAAAGAGGCAGGAGGAAACTCTAGCCATACACCTGGGCTGAAAGCAAGCCTTAGTGCGGGCCTCTGTGGGAGGGGCTGACTTTATTTCATTTGTCTGCGCAGTGTTTGAGCATCTACTGTATACCTTGGCTCTGGGCCGGGCAATGGGACACAGCAATGAAGAAGAAAGACACAAATCCTTGCAGCTGTGATGGGAACACTGTACGATGAGCTAGAGAAATACAGTCTGCAGCATGCCCAACAACGAGGTGACAGAGCTCAGACAGGAAGGGCCCAGGCGGTCAGAGGCCTCTCAGTGAAGGTAATATCTGAGCAAACTCCCAAAGGAATGGAGTGAGGAAGCCATGCTGGCACCTGGAGGAAAACTATTCCAGGCACTGGCAAAGGCCCTGAGGCCAGGAAGCTGCTTAAGAGACAACCAGGCAGCCAGTATGGCCAAAATGGAGTGAGTTGAGCAGGAGCAGAAGCAGGTGTACTAAGCCAGGGCCAACAGGTGGCAGGCCAAGAGACACCTGACACGCTGCTGGGTTTGGGGAATGGACACCAAACAGAGTAAAGGTGGCAAGAGACAGCCAGAAAAGGGTGGGCTGCATCCTCATGGGGAAATGCCCACAGCGGGAAGGCCCAGGAGGATTGTGTGAAACTTCATTTGAGGGAGTGTTCTGCCATCAGACCCTGTTAAGCCAGGGTGGCCTTGAGGAGGCATTAGGGAATCTGATGGAGAGGCTGCACTCCACCAGCGTCCCTGGTGCACTGGTGCCCAGCAGGCAGAGCTGCCCTCTGACTTCTGAGGAAAGGAGCAGAAGATGGTGCACTGACACCCCAGATTCCTCCTGCAGGGTCTTAAGGGCCAGCCAAGCTACTGGAGTGGCACCTGTCTGTTCTGTCTTGTGTCCAGTTTCCCACCCATCCCCTCAAGCCTGGGGGTGACCGTTCAGTGCCACCAGCTCCACACCCAAGCACAGGGTAGCCCTCCCTCAATGTGTCCCTGTGAGCCATCCCTTTACCAGCCTTCCTCCTGTCACCCAGTTTCAGCGTGTGCTTGGTGCTTCCTGCTGGCCCTGAGTTCTGAGTGGACAAAGACACGAAGATAGCAGCTTTGCTAGGAAGCAGATGTGTGGACAGGGCCTGGGTGCCCAGCACAGACCCAGGGCTCCAGCAACCTCGCCTCTCTCAGGCCAGGCACAGGACCATCCTGGACCCAGGGGAGGTCCAGGCCACAGGCCGTTCCTTCACAGACTGGCCGGCCAGCTATGCTCCTGACATGAGTGTTGAGGGGCAGATCTTGAGGCTCTGTCTTTCAGAGGGAGGTAAATTCTGGAATGTGACCACCGATAAGAGGAAAGTCTTATCAGTGAATAAGAGGAAAATCACAGACACAGGATGTTCGGCAGAGGCCAGCACCTGCCAGGGCCTGCACTATGCCACAGCTCGGGGTCTGTCGGGGGCGGGGCGGGGGGGCAGGGGCTGTGTCCAGGGGTCTGTCAGGAAGAGGGGGCTGTGTCCAGGGGGCTAGGCAGAACCTTGGCTTCTTGGTAGGAGGAGGTCAGCTACAGCTGCAGGAAGGCTTCAGGCCAGGTGGGCCCTGGAGCCACTCAGTCCAGGATGCCAGGGTGGGCCAGCTCTCAGAGCACCCCAGCTGGTGGTGCCCCACAGCAGTTTTGTGTCCCTATAGTGGGATTGCCTCATCCTCCCAGAAGCCATGCCTGCCGGGGCTGAGCTGCTCTGACCGTGGAAGTGCTTCCACTGTAGGCCTGGGAAGTATTAACTCCCTTAAGTTCCAGCCCACTGATTCCACAGTCTCCTGAGGGTCTCTGACGGACATGGGTGCTGGTATTGGCGGTTAGGTTTTCCAGGTGATTTAAGTGAGCAACCAGGATAGAGAGCCTTCATCTCTACTCAGTGGCCACTGCTTCCAGGAACCCAACTCTGACACCTGACCCTAGGCTCCTGCAGCCCTCTTCAAAGCATGTAAGCTAAAGGTCCATGAGCAACACAGGGTAGGTTGAGGCAGGACAAGTCCCACTCATCACTTCAGCCGTCATATCAATGCGCATCTGACCCTGTGACCCTGTCTCTCATTCCATGGACACTCAGAGCTCAGTCTACTCCAGGCTTTGCACATTCCATTCCCCCTGCCCAGATACTGTTCCCTTCCGTTCTCAGGTCTCTTTGGTTTCTCAAACTTCCACGTGTCCACAATTCACCTAGGTGGGACTGGGCCTTCCATACCTCCCAGGCCTCCAGGTAAGACTAAGATCGCCAGCCTTGCATCCATCTCTTCCTCCATCCCTCCATCTGAGCCTGGGCCCCATGCATCCCCAGAAATGCACCATCGGTGTCTCCACAGACCTCACTCTGGGTAGGGACCAGGCTACCCCAGCCCCCACACAACCCCACCTCCAAAGCACTTGGTGCTGGAAGCTAGAATTCTGGCACAGCCTCAGTCCCACACCGGCTCAGTGCCAGGCTGGCAACCCTGTGGAGCAGGTGGTCTCCCTATGGCTCACCTTGGCGATCTGGTCAAACTTGCCAAAGAGCTCATTCAGCACCACCACCAGCTCCTTGGGGGAGCAGTCGCTGGCCAGCCGTGTGAAGCCTACAATGTCTGCGTACAGGATACTGAGAGGGATGGGGAGGTGAGAGTTAGGCCAGGAGCCCAGCCCTGGGCCCCGCCTACCTCTGCCATCCTCAGCCCCCACAGGGACTTGAGGCACTCCCAGCCATCAGGACCCATCAGAATTCCCAAGACTTCCCATGGAGCAAAGCCTGAGCCCAAAGGTCAAGGTTGAGAGCAGAGTGCTCTCCCAGGCAGCTTAGGATGCTCTCTTCCCCCTGCACCCATGAGATGTCCACCCCAAGCAAGACTAGCACTCAGCCCCTCCCCCCGTTAGATGCCACCCCCGCCTCCCCCGTTAGATGCCACCCCCGCCTCCCCCCGTTAGATGCCACCCCCGCCTCCCCCCCCGTTAGATGCCACCCCCGCCTCCCCCCGTTAGATGCCACCCCCGCCTCCCCCGTTAGATGCCACCCCCGCCTCCCCCCGTTAGATGCCACCCCCGCCTCCCCCCGTTAGATGCCACCCCCGCCTCCCCCCGTTAGATGCCACCCCCGCCTCCCCCGTTAGATGCCACCCCCGCCTCCCCCCCCCCCCGTTAGATGCCACCCCCGCCTCCCCCCGTTAGATGCCACCCCCGCCTCCCCCCGTTAGATGCCACCCCTGCCTCCCCCCCGCATTAGATGCCACCCCTGCTCCCTCACACTGAGACCCACACTCAGCACTTCACAGAGGTCATTCCTTGTGTCCTTGCAGGACTCCATCTCCAATGCATGAGCACAGCGAGATTTCCACCAGACCTTCCTGCTCCAAACCTGTGAGCTCCTGGCTCTCCACAGCCGACACATGGCGGACAAGCAATGGGATATCTGCTCCTAGCTACTGTTGTACCCTGGGCTGGTCCAGTGGCCTGGGGGAATCTCTAAGTGACCCATGTACACCTCGCCCAGGGCAGTGTGCTCAGGGAGACTCTGCACCCGAGGACACATGTTAGGGGTGGGGGACCCATGGTCACTGAGCCCTCCTTTTGGGGAGTGTTATCCCTGCAGAGAGACATCAGAAAGGACCCTGTCCTCTTTCTTCACAGAACTCTTCAACTTCGGGTGGAGCTAGATCACCTCCAACACCAGCCCGCCTGACCTTCTGATCTGAGCCCATTTCCTGGAAGGACTGAGTCTCCCAACAGTGAAGGCAGGCCACCTGCCCCAGGCTTGGCAGAATAGCCTCAAGTCCTGGAGACTCTGTCCATAATGCATGCCCCTGAGCCACCCACCTGACGTTCTGGTGCCTCTTGACATACAGGCTATGGAAGTTGTTATCGGGCGCATGGTGGCGGTCCCCATGCTCCTTGAGCCGCTCAATGATGGCTAGCTTCATGCCCATGGAGATGTGCGCAGGCAGCACCGAGAGCAGCAGGTTCTCCTAGACACAGGTGATGGACCAGTGAGGGACCGAGGGGACAGGCAGGCCTACCTGGCCACCTTTCTCCCTGCCCACCTGTCCACTCTGCCCACAATGCCCTCATTCACTGCTGGCTTACATCCAGTACCAGCCCCCTGGGCACACGCCCTCCCTGTCCCAGCAGCCCCCCGGAGACCTGCACGGGAGTCTCCATGTGCACAGCATTCAACAAGCTTCTGATGCCCAACAGAGAGAAGACAGGGTGTGCAGAGAGTCAGGCTGGGAGACAGAAAGAGACAACAGGGCTCCCGTGGCCCCTGAGGAAGCGGGGCCTCACCTGCTGGCGCTTCTCCATGCGTAGCTTCCGACGGATCTGGATGCACTTGACAGTGTAGGTGAAGAGGTCCCGGGAGGCGTCCTGCATCTGGTGCTTATGGAAGGCACCCGTGAAGTTCCCACAGAGGAAGGTGACAGCATTGGCCAACAGCTGAGGGCGGGGCCAAGGGCTGGGCTCAGCTTCCTGCTTGGCCAGAGAGTGGACACCCAGGCCAGGCAGGAGGAAAACATATCTCTAAGCCCCCACTGAGTTGGCACAAAGGCAACAGACATGGCGCAGGGATGCACCCACTCCAACCCAGTACAGGCCTGGGGAGAGAGAGGCCCAGGATCAGGACCTCATACTACAGCAGTGTACTGACCTGGAAGGTAGGGCCTGAGGTCACAGGAACACCCGAGGCCAGCAGACAGATGACCAGCAGGACAGGGCTCATTGGGGAAGCTTCCAAGCTGACTCAGAGGAAGTCCGGCCTTGAGGCTCCCCATCTGTGAGCACTGTCCTGAGGCCTCTGGGTCCAGCACACCCACATGGGGCCTTCACTGACTTCAGACCCACGTCCTTCCAACAGAGGCCTGAACCTGTCCCCCACCTCCACCCTCAGCCCACTGCTCACCTGCAGCTCCACTGGGATACAGGGCGTTGACAAGGTCCCCGTCAGAACCCCGAACACCAGGAGGTGGGAAATGGTGGAGAGAACCCCCACCGCGATGGCTCCCCGCATGCTGAGGGGCAGCAGTGTGTACACCACAAAGACGATGAACAGGAAGAAGGGCACCTGGGGACGGCATATCCAGAGGCTCAGGCCAGCCACTGAGCTGATGGTGTAGCCTGAAATCTCCTGTCTCCTGTGACGGTCCCCACCACCCAGGCTCTCTGTCCTCAGGGCAGCCCCTCACCTCTCACCTGTATGGTAAGACATACATCACCTCCTGCTGCTGATTTACTGTCGGTGGCCAAAGCTGAACCTCCCAGGAGTGAGACACCATGAGCCTGTCACCCAGGGAGCCCTTCCTGGTGGAATGGTAACCTGCTGCCTCCCACAGCACAGCCTACCACCCTCCACCCTGCCAGCCCTGTGTCCTTCTCTTCTACAACCGTAGCCTGCAGTCTGTGGTTTCTATGAGCTTTGCCTCTCACAGCCACAGGAGTGGGAACAGGATAAGGCCTATGGAAACAGTGACCTCCCAGGCCAGGCCAGTGAGACTCAAGCCTGGGACTCAAGCTAGTTGAGAAAGGGCTCTGTCCTCAGCTGTGGTGGCTGACCTGGTGGGGAAGCAGCCTGGGAGCTGTGGCATATACCTCTGCCCCACTTGGCGATGGCAGAGAGGAAAGTAGGAGCCCAAGCCTGGTCCTCAGCCCTTTCTGGCATAGGAGCCAGTTGGTGCCTTTTGCCCCTCTAAGCTGGAGTTCATCTCTAACCAGATAGTGTCCACCCAAAAACGCCACAGCCAGTCATCCAAGTGGACGCTCCTCCTTCCTCATCCCCATCAGCATAGAGAACTGAAAGGACAAAGTCAGTCTGGGGCCTGTCCTCAGTCACAGAGCCACAGCCCATAGGAGAAGAAGGGCCACGGCCACACATCTCTGCAGGCTCATTCCCCAGAAGGGCCCCATGCCAAGGGTAGGGCTGCCGTGAGCACGGCTAGCTAGCAGCACTGTTACCTGCTCCCACGCACAGGCCACCTTCTTCCAGGAGTCCCACACCAGCACATAGCCCAGCATCAGCAGGCAGGCCCAGGTGAGCAGTGCCAAGATCCGGAGGCCATGCCGCAAGAGGCACTCAATGTACACAAGCACATAGAGAACCACAAACACCGCAAGAGAGAAGAACGCAGTGCCCAGGATGGCCTGGTGTCCAGAGGGGTCCTGGTAGAGTAAGAAGACATGGAATGCTCTGGCTTTCTCCTGGCACTACCTCCTCCAGGAAGACTTCCTAGCCTCGCATCCAGCACCTCTTTGTGAGCAGTGACTGTGTTCCCTCACTCCTGGTTCTCCCAACCTCAAGCCTGCTGGTACTGTCATCTCTGCTAGAGTCACCTTTCCCAGTCACCTCAACAGCCTAAGTGTCCTCCTAACCCACCCTGTGATTCATGGCCCCCATGAGGCTGAGCCAACATCCTCCTTCTGGGCCTCCCATGGGGCTCTGCACACACCTGTGGGTGATAAATGACACTACAGCAGCCAGGGACAGGGCTTCCTCCAAGGCAGAGCTTGGGAAAGTGCCCGGAGCAGAAGAGGCTGCAGCTGACTCTTCTAGAAGGAGCAGAGGCTGATGAGGGATGGCAGTAGGAGTCCCGTATTGGGAAGGTGATGGGAGAGCCTGGGGAGCACTGCACCCAGAGTTGCTGGATCCCCACAGACCCTAAGTGTGGTGAGGACAGAGGCTGCTCCGGGGCAGAGACAATCAGCACTCATCAGCCATCTGGAGGTGACAAGTGTCTTGTGGTTACAGCCCCCAAGGCCAGGCAGCCCTGACAGAGCCCCTAACGGGCTCCAGCCACTTGACACAGACCAACTCTCTGTAGTCTCTGATGTTTTCTTCCAGAGCTCTTTAATTAAATTTACATTAATTAACAAGAAAATAAAACGTGCAGGTCCCCAGTCAAAACAATCACATGGCAAGTGCTGAATAACTACACACAGCTGGCAGCTGCAGCAAGGGGAGTGTCCAGGCCAGAGGCAACACTGGTCGTGTCTGCCTGGACGGTTGTGTTAAGGAAGCTGAGACCATAGCCAGGCTTAGGAAGGAGTGATCAGTGACGTCTGCTATGGCCTGGGAAGTGACACTCAGGGCCTGCTGTCCCTGATCTGCAGATGGAATTTCATGGTGGAGAAAAAGGAGGGTAATTTATTTGGTCCAATGAATGTAATACCTAACACCACCCCAGACTTCAAAATTAAACTCAAATTGATCTGTCTTGCACCAGCCTAAATGCCACAGTCAGCTTTCACAGATGAGACACCTGAGGCTTCAGGAAGACCATGCTTGCCCAAGCTCTCCAGTAGAGTGTCTCAGTCGATGAGAATCCAAAGCTGCCCAGGAACTCACCCCATGGCTGAAGGTGATGGCGATGAGCGCAATGCAGGCAGCGACGGCCACCACAAGGAGCACGAGCAACAGTGGCCCATGCTGGCTGGTGAGCCGGTACTTCTCATAGAGTGTGGCCTGGTCCAGGCCCTCCTCGCCCTCGTTGAGGAAGTAGCGCCCCTTGGCTGGCATCCTCCTCTCCAGCACCCTGGCCCAGCAGCCCACTCAGGAGCCCCCGCAGTCTGGGGGTCATCTGTCTGCCGACGCCCTCCTCTGTGGGCCTAGGCCTCTGGCTTCTCCAGAGCTGGCATGTGGGGCTGGGCAGGGGCCCCTGGGGCCTGCAGCATCATGGGTAATGAGGCCGCACTGTTCCAGTCACCAGGCCTTTCTCACTCCACTGCCAGAGTCTTCCTGGGCATCCAGGATGGTCTGACTAGACATGTGAGTTCTCAGCTCTGTGGAGACAAAGTAGACCAGGGACTTGATGACAGTTGGCCAAGTCAGGAAAGGGGGAGAGCAGGGCCACTTGAGGCCTCTCTAGAATCGCGCTGTCCCATGGTAGCCACTAGCAACACATGGCTATTTACAGTGAATTCAAATTAACAATAAAACTATGAACTGGCACTGGTGGGTCACACCTGTAATCCTAGCTACTCAGGAGGCAGAGATCAGGAGGATCAAAGTTCAAAGCCAGGCCTAGGCAGATAGTTCTTGAGACCCTATCTCAAAAAAAAACATCACAAAAAAGGGCTGGTGGAGTGGCTCAAGTGATAGAGTACCTGCCTAGAGTGCCTGTAAGGCCCTAAGTTCAAAACCCAGTACCATCCAAAAAAAAAAAAAGAGATTGCAGTTTAAGGATAGCCTTGGCAAATAGTTCACAAGACTACATCCCCACCCCCCCAAAATAATAATAAACAGAGCAAAATGGACTGGAGGTGTGGCTCAGATAGTAGAGCACTTGCTTTACAAGTGTAAGTTCAAAGCCCAGTCCCAAAATAAATAAACAAACAAACAAACAAATAAATAAAACACATCTATATCCCATCACTTGGGACACTGAGGCAGGAGGATCCCAGGTTCAAATCTAGCCTGGGCTGCATAGTGAGACTTTGTCTCAAAAAAAACAGGCCAACAGACAGATAGATAGACAGCTAGATATAGTAAAAAGAAAAATTCAGTCCCTCAGTCACACAAGTCACTTTCCCAGGGCTCCACAGCCACAATGGCTGGTGACTACTGCAGTGGATGGTGTAGACATGCAACCGGCACATGCGTGTTCTCGCTGCTGTCTGGGCCAGGGAGGCCGAGGGGGCACAGGCTCAGCCCCGATTCCCTCTTCAACCAGGGCACCCCTGCGTCTGTGTTACCTTAGATCTCCACAAGAGACTGTGTTTTCTCAAAAGGACCCACCAATACAAACTTCAGAAATTTGCAAGCCCAGCTTCCCAGAAAAGGAAGCTGAGTCTCAGACAGGGAACGTGGGACCCTTTGTGGCAGCTGGGAGCAGACTCCAGGATTGTGATGCTCAACCAGACAGGCTCCCTCTCTCCTGAGCACTCTTCATTCATCAGTGCATTCATTTATTCTTAAAAGGCTGTAGCCTGCCAACCCAGCTACACCTCCTGTGTAACAGACCCTCTCTCTCCCAGTCTCCAGAGGGAGTGAGTAAGCCCTGTGCATCCTTGGACACAGTAGCTGGGGCTGGGGCTGCGGCTGGGTCTGGGGCTGGGGCTGGGGCTGGGAGCCACTGACATCTTTCCAGCAGGAGCTTTGTGTTAAGGGAGCAGCCTTGGGCTAAGCATCAAAACTGACATCCTCCAGCCTACCTGAAATTGGAACCAGGACAGAGCAGGTGGCAGAGGGCAAGCAAGCTGTAAGACACGGGAAGGCTCAGGGAGGTCTCAAAGGCACAAACAGCCAGCCACCAGCAGCAAAAGAGCAGGACAGCAGAGGCCCCAAGGCTGAAAGCAGCCCCCACCCCCACACACACACGGTTCCCCACAATGCCCACTGCTGTGAGGTCACTGGGCTATCTTGGATATAGGATCCGCCACAGGCTCTACCTGAGAAGCCCAGGGAGGTAAGAGCACATATTTGGGCCATGTGCCCGGGACTTGGCTCCTGTGCCCAGAAAGACATCTCACCAGGGCCACTCTTCACAGGGCTGCCCATATGCCCAAAGCATTCAGATAGCTGTAAGTCTAATTTCTATGCAAATAATAATTTCTACATGTTGGCAGCTAACTTTAAATTTTTAAGTGGTGCAGCCCACCAGCTTAAAAATCTAAACTAGTCAGTCTTTATTCCACAGCAGGCATGTTCTGAGCACCAAGAATATATGCCTAGTCCCATACTGTGGGACTTGCAAAACAAGATAAGGCCCCTTCCCTGAGTAGTGCCCAAGCCAGGGTGCTAAATAGCACTTTCCACGAACTACAGCATCCGTCACACCAGGTTCGTTCGCGCGCGTCTACATAATCTGATGTGGAACCAAGAGGCAGAGTTACTTGCCTGCAGTCACATGGCTCGGCTGCTTGGTAGAAAGGCTGGGATTCAAACCAAGTCTGCAAGCTCCCAACCCAGCTCTAGGACCCAGGTTTCCCCAATGAGAGCCCAAGGGACCAAACCAGATGCCACAAGAACACACACAGCAACCCTGCCCACCACTGTGGCCTGGTGCCAAACACCAGCACACTGGGATTGCCAGGTTAGGAAATCCCAAACACCAAGAGCCTGGGACAACTCTGCATAGCTGCTCCATCCTCCAGGTAAAGCCTGAGACCACAGCTGCAGGCCACCAGGGTGCATGTTTGCAAGGGTGAAGATGTGCACTCACTTCTCATCCCAGACACTAACCTGCCCTCCAGGCACACAGAGCCAGGGCAGTCAGCACACAGGCAGGAGCCACGGGCTCCTGAGAGCCTGTAGGGCCCACTCCTCTTTGAGAGCTAATTAGGCCACTTCCTGGGCAACAGTGGGAAAGGAAGTGGACTGTGGACAGCACTGGGCACAGGGATTTGACCTCAAGAAACCTCATCCAGCTCCTGCAACAGCCAGGCAGTGCAAGGCGGGGCTGGCCTGGGAGGAAATACTGCATGTCCACTGCTGGAGAAGGATCTGAGGACTACCTTGATGGGCACTTCCCCAGGCCAGCTCCTCCCTAGGAGCCAGTCCCAAAGCCAGATTCAGAGCCATCTGTCAGGGCAGATTTCACAGCCCCTCTGATGATCACCAGCCATCTTCCAGCCAGCTGGTAACTAGGAAGACCCCAATGGGGCAGGGTCACATCTGCCAGAGGTGACCCTGCAGCCTCTCTTGCACACCTTGGTGGCTTGCACACCTTGGTGGCTTGCACACCTTGATGACAGCACTCATCAGCTCACAGGTGGCTTCTCTGTCACTGTCCTGCAGCAAGTCCTACCTTTTGTCAAGCCAAGCCACACCTCCCTGCTACTCTCTGAGCCCCACCTCACTGTTCCTGTCTGAACTCCAATCAGAGCCCCTTTGTCTGGGGGGACTGCAGTCCCAGAAGTCCCTCACTGCCCTCATCCTTATGGCCCGCTGCTGGGGTGAGTAGCTTTATTCTATGGGAAAGGAACCTGTCATGGTCCAGGTGCGAGGAGGGTATTGCCTGCTTCTCCTGGGCAACTCTTGGTCCCATGACTCAAGGTTGTGTGGGTAGTCAACACAGTCCCTCCCCAGCCCGTTACCAAAATCATCATTCAGTGAGAATCTTCTTTGGGGCATTTGCTACTCCAGGGGAAGAGTAGCTGGCTGACCACCCCTGAGCTACTGTAGGAAACAGCCCATATACAATGGCAGCTACCATAGACAACTAGAGACAGAGCCCTAGCAATGTCCCCCAGGGAGCTGGACCCAGCCATGCCTGAAGCATAAGAAACCTAGGGATATTTCAGTCCTGCAGGTGATACCCCTTTCAGCTCAAGCCAGCTGCAGTTCTGTCAATTGCAGTGGGGAGTCCCAAGGTCCATACGAGACCTCCTTATCCAGCTTGTTAACTCCAGAAAGGGTTCACCGCCCCTCCATGGGTGCAGAGTGGAGGGCAAGGGTCCTACTTAGCACAGGGTGAAAACAGACCCTGCAGGCAGCCAGGGAGGGAAGATGGGCCAGGGAGGGGACACCTTCCACTCACCCCTACTCATACCTCTGTCACCACATCGGGGTTCACACCTCTTCCTGCTTGTCACCCTCACAGTGTTGACATCCCGAAAGTTCATAACATCTCAAAACTTTCTTGTCCTTCCTACAAGAAGGCATAGAAAGAGCGATGGGCAAGAGGGAAGAGCTCTAAGGAGCCCATCAAGGCCCCACTCCGCCCTGCAGGAGCAAGTGCCTCCCTTCCAGGAAGCCCTGAGCCACCCCCACCTTCCTCTCCCTTCCCACCTCCCAGGCAGGGCTGTGGTCTCCTCCACACTGGCGGCTGCACCCAGACTCCACAGCAGGGGTCCCAGGGAGCTGGAGGCTAGGGCTCCACAGGATGGCTGAGGACCTGTCCCAGGGTGTTCAGGGGACCCTTCCTCACTGGAAGCAGCTGACCTGGCAGCACCTGGGGCCCCCCACCCTCAGCGGGGGCAGTGTGCTCTGGACTCCCAGTTGTCATTGTTGAGGTAGGGCACCCACTTCCTCCTCAAACCCAGAGCAAGAGCCCAGCAGCACTGGAACTGCAGAGGGCCTAGCTGGTGGCCTCAGAAAAGGGAAGTGGGGGCCTTGAGGCTAAGAGACCCACAGACCTGCGGGAAGAAAGGCCCCAGGAGGTCCCATCAGGCCCTGGCCCTGTCCGGCCCACCTGGCAACTCACTGCTGCAGCCCAAACCCACAAGCAGCTGAATCCCTGGGGATCAGGTCACCACCCTAGGCAGCTTCCTAGTCTGCTGAGAGAACCCCTGAGCCCCATGCAGGTGCCACCAGCAGCCATGGGGCCTAGGAAAACTTGGGGACCAAGAATTCCCATCCTGCTGGCCTCTGCCCTTGTGCCTCCCTCTACTGCTAGCCCTGACCCCAGAGTCCTTCAGGGGACTCTGCTCCCTCTGCTCCTGTCAATCAATCCTCTCCCAGGAGGCCCTGCTCCAAGGCCTTCACAGACTCCTGTCCAGCAGACATGAGGAGGACTCTAGCACCTCCTCCCCCAAGATGCACCCAGTATACCTAAGGGTCCATTTGCCCACAGCTGGCCCTGGCAAGTTCCTGTGAAGTGAAGGCTGCAGCAGAGGGGGTAGGGAGCAGGCAGGCCCAAGTGTGCAAGGGTGCAGAGGGTGGGTAGATGGGCAGCAGGCAGAGGAGGAGGGCAGGGGAAAGTGCTGCCCTCGGGGGACTGGTAGCACCTGCCACATCAACACACCTCTCCCAAGAGTTGGGGGGAGGGTCCACCCCAATTCCTCACCACTGGTCACAGAAGTGACAGTGTCACCTCACACTTGACCTTGGTTTCCTCACTGGTAAACTGGGGTGCAGATGACCACAGTCTATAATCACAAAGCTGTGCAGGAGCCCAGAGAGAAGGCTCAGTACCAGACAGATGGAGGAAACCATGGGGTCACAGCCCGGCCATGGAGCCCAACCTGGAAAGATAGGGATGGCAGGAGCAGGCTCCCCCAGGGTCTCCACTGTCTCCCATCTCCTATGCAGGTGGTCTTGAGCCACACCTCCAGCCCTCACATCCTCTGATGGTAGCCCGCAAAGCCCATATCCCCAGTCAGGGACTCCATACATCCTGCAGTGCTCCCCAGATCACAGCCCTGGGTCCAGAGACCTGCTTGCCAGTCACCAACCTGTGACCCTGGTCAACGCTTTTGCCCTATCGGGGCCTCGGTTTCTCCTTGCAAAGGAGCAGGGTGTCAGGCATGTGAGGCCCAGATCCAGGCAAGGCTTGGCTGGGCGGAGGGCTTCTTTTCACTCTCTCAGTGAAAAGCAGAAGGGATGAGGATAGACCAAAGGCAAAAGACTGAGGGTTATCACTGAATCCCCAGAACAATACTAGGGGTGAGGGAGAGAGTAGTCCTTCACACCTGAAATCCCCCTATTACTTCATTCTTCAGGCTAAGCAGGACCCTCGTCAGTCTCTCCTTTAAAATACAACTGACAAATCTGGTTGCCTTTTCTCCTGCTAATTCTAGTGTGGGTTGGTGGAGTCCCCAGGATAGGTCACCATTCACTCACTTATCTTCAAGCCTTCCCTCAAGAGGTGAGAACATCTGTGCCAGGCCAGGAGGAAGTTGCTCCTGCTGGTGCAAGATCCCAGCAGGCAGAGGTCCCTCCCCTCCCAGTGTCTTCTAGGACTGCATACAGCTGTGTCTGGACAACAGTGCTTATTAGCCAACTGACCAATCGACCAGGCTCTGGGCTGAAGGAACACTGGTGGTTTTTTTTATCACTCTTGCCCCAAACTCCCCATTCTTGATTCATTTCTTTAAGCGCTGCTCTCCTTCCCCCCAGCTTTGGAATGGAAACACTTTCACACCCACGTTGGACAGATTTTTCCCTTTTCTCTTGATAAGGAAGAACAGAAAGGGGAAGTCTAGCTGACCTCAGGGACCTCAGAAGGCTGCTTGATGACATGCTTTGCCCAGAGCCCCACCCAGACAATGGGTCCAATGGTGACAGCAAGGATGAAGGGCACTGGAAGGTGGAGAGGAGCCCCTACTTCCCTCGTACCTGGGAGAGCCTTAACTCCCATGTTGCAAGTCACCTGTTTTAAAAGGCGAGAGAGCCCTAAGGACAGAGCCAGCCAGAATCATAACCTGTACAGGATGTGTTCCAAAGAGGCCAGGAAACCATGAGAGAATTCTCATAGAATGCCAGAGTAGATGAGGCCTTTCTAATGTGACACAAAACTCAAAAGCCATAACTGATAAATTCAAGTATATAAATGAACAAAATGTACTACAATGTAAAACAAATGAAAAACTACCAAAACATGATCAAAAGACAAATGACAAAAAAAGGAAACATTATCTGCAACTCATATCACTAGTACCTAATTTTTCTCATATATAAAGAGCTCTTACAAGTCAAAAAGACCAATAAAGCTGGCACCGGTGGCTCACACCTGTAATCCTAGCTACTTGGGAGGCTGAGATCAGGAGGATGATGGTTTGAGGCCAGCCCAGGCAAACAGTTCTCAAGACCTAATCTCCAAAATAATTAGCAAAATGGACTAGAGGTGCAGCTTAAGCAGTTAGAGCACCTGCTTCCCAAGCATGAAGCCTTAAGTTCAAACCCCAGTGCCGACAAAAAAAAGAAAGAAAGAAAAAAAAAAAAAACAACAACAAACCAGTAGAAAAATGGGAGAAGAAAATTCACAGAAAGTTCACTCAAATAGCTTTACAACACTAGGAAAAAGGATAACTTTACCCCATAATAAGAAATGAAAATAAAACTACCATGAAAAACCATTTTTGCCAGTCTGGGTGACAGAGATCAATGCATTTCATAAATCTATGCTGGGCAGGAATGAGTCAGCAGGACCCCCAGGGACAGCAGAAAGTCTCTCTCATATACATACACACACATCCCTGTTTTGAGTTACCAGATCTACTTCAAGTAACAGCCTACAAACACTCCAGAGCAATGACACATATCCAAGATGGCTCCCAGCACACGATTCATAACAGCAAGTGACTGAAAACAATGTGTCTACCAGTCAAGAGCTGGTGATTTCAATTAGCATATTACATTACCATATAATGCATCCTTACAGTAGGTAGCTGTCCAAAAGTGTGCGGCAGCCTGTGAAATATCCACAAGGTCAAGGCCTTAGCCTGAACAGATGAGGACAGGACTAGGACCCAGAAAAACAAAGCTTGCTTTGATGGAGTGACTGTCTCACTTCTCGTTTTCAGTTTCTATTTCTATTGTCATATTGCTTGTGCAATTAGAAAATTCCTAATAGGAAAAAAAACCCAAATCTATCAGGTCTAAGCTGCATGACCTCTGTGCCTCAGTTTCCTCTTTTGGGAAAAGGAGAGGGAAAAGCAGTCTGACCACACAGGACTCCGTAGAGGCACCATGGGGTCATGCAGGCTGGGTGCTGAGCTCTCATCTGGCACTACAAAGCCACCGCTGGGTGGCAACTATCATCAAGATGGCAGAACTGAATGGGTCCAGAACAGGCTCTTGCTACTCCACCCAGCCCTGCCAGGAGCCACAGCACTGCAGGAAAGGCCCAGCTCCACTCTGCCCTGAGTGGACTGGCCTCTGGGGTGCAGACAACAGTAGCCACCACCTCAAGATGGTGTTGGGGGCCTGAGTAGCAGCACTGCTGACACCCAGTGTCAGGCTCAGCTGGGCCTGGCAGAAGCGGCCCAGGGATAAATTGATTGGGAAGGACATTGGTCTGGACAGGGGAAGTTTGTGGGCAGCACCCTGGCAGCACTGGCTTTTGTCCCCAGCCTCCCAGGCCTGCTGACAAACAGAAAGCAATCTGAGCCCTCCAGATTGCTCAGGACTCAGCTGGAGGCAAAGTGGGCAGAAGACCACCAGGCTGCCCCTCCTCAGAGCCTCCAGTGTAGGTGAACAGGACAGGGCCAGGCCCTCACCCCATTTCCAGCCAGGGAACTCAGGGACCCTGCTTGACTAGGAAGCAGTCTAGTCAGAATTCCACCCCAGGTCTGCCCTACCCAAGGCCCAGCTTGTTCTTAACCTCTTATCTGCATTTCCTGAGGCTTGCTCTGCCCAGCAGTGGGGCCATGAAAAGCCCCCTACACACAGCCAAACACAACCACAGTGGTCCCTGGTCACAGATGGTGCTGGGATCGACCTTTCTTCTCTTTCCCTTTAAAGATCCCCTGCACAAATTAACAAGTTAAAGGCTCTGACAAGTCCTGTAGGAAAGCAATCTGTTGAATTAAACACAACTAAACATCTTGCCATCATTTTGGCTTACAGGACAGTTTCTGTACTGAACTTCCTTTAGGAAATGCTGACTTTGGAGTTTCCAAGACCCACCTCGGTGTCCCTCCCTCGAGAAGCCTTCCTGGGCAGCTAAGGCCCACAGAAGCTACTGTTCTTCCTTTCCCCTCAGCCCACACACACACTTTCTGACTGCCTGAGCGCTCCCTCAGGGCTGGGGCCCCATCTCCCATCTCCACCTGACGCTGGATCAGTCTAGAGGGGCATGCAGGGTTGGGGACCAGCCATGCATCTGCTTGTGGGCTAGGGGTCAGCCCTGATCTTGGCCTCCCTGGGTGAAGGGAGGGGGATGGGAGGCTGAGGAAACAGCCCTGGGCTCTGCTGCCCTCATGGACTCAACCATCCCCTTGCACCCAGGCAGTTTCCAGGTGGGGAAGCCCCCTGCCCCAGGGAAAGCAAGCAGGAAGAGAACTCCCCGTGCCAACCAGGGAAAACTGCTCCTGTCCTGTGCCCTGCCTCTCCACGCCATGCTAGAAAGTACCCCGTCTGCCTCAGTTCCCCCATCTACCACAAACAAGTACAGGGGACAGAACCCTGGGCTGGAGACCTAAAGAGCCATCCCATTTCTGCCTCTCCCTGGCTCTATGGCTTGGGTGGTTCCTCACCCTCTCTGGGCCTGGTTTCTGGAGGTCCTCTGGCCAACAGAGAAGCCAGCTATGGAGAGGTAAGTGGCTGTAGTCATCCCCGGAGCCCAATGGGGTGTCACTACCTACTCTGGACCCACAGCAGGCCTGAAGTATCAGCCCAAGTGCCAGTTCTAATCCAAGGTCCTGAGAGACCGTCCTTTGCCCAAGGCTTCCCAAAACCCCCATTAAAGCTAAAGGGCCACGTGAGGGACAAGGCAGGGGCTGCCTCCTGAGGCCAGATGGAGAGCCGGAAGAGCCCTTCTGCAGGGGAAGCAGCCCCACCCAGCTTCCCCCAACAAGCCACAACTGGCTTCCGGAGCTACAGCCACACAGGGGCAGGGAGGCCCTCCTACGGTTATCCCCTGGAGCCCAACTCCACTCCTGGTCCCTCAATCCTTCCTTCCACAAACTCCAGACTTCCAGAACCAAGCCGTGCACTAGGCAAGGAAGACCTGCAATGCAGCTCAGTCCCCAGCAGACTCTACCCCCTAAACCCAGGTCTCCCCTCAGAATGGCCCCCCAGGGCTCCCTGCACCTGCAGAACCCCAGAAACACCATGTCCAGGTCTTGCTCACCCCTGGCCGGACGCTCTTACATGGCTTCCAGGGGCCTTCCTGGTGGCTGTGGGGTTTGACTTATTTTGCTTCCCCAAATAAGCCCCACCCTTTCATCTCCAGCCCATGGCGGCCTCAAAACACTGCCCACCTCCACTCCAGGCTTCTCTGCCTGGCAATCTTCTGGTGTCCTTAGAGCCACCTGGGCGGTCACCTCCTCTACCAGGCTGCACAATCCCCCCAACTGGCCCCAATGCTCAGCATGGCTTACCCAGCACACACCACGCAGACCCCTCACTCCATACCCTGGGATACAGCCAGGCGGGCTGACAGGGCAGGGCCCCAAATCTGGTGTCCTCCAGCTTACCCGCCTAAGCTTTGGCAGGCCATGTATCTAGTTTCCCACCTGCGCAATAGGGCTGAGGCCCCACCGCTCCACAGTCTATTCTAGCAGTGAAACGGCCTCCTGGCTACAAGCCCCTTATAACCAGGAAACACTGTACTAGGATGGAGCCCCTCTCCTGCCCCAGGTTCCAGCCAATCAGGGCTGGCTGAACTCCTGCCAGGGCCAGGACCAGGTGCTGAAGTCACAGAACAGACAGACATGGGGGTCCTTGTGTGGCTTGTGCCGGGAGGAGGGGAAATGTGTGATAAATTCACAACATGAGGAAGGGGAATGCCAGGGCAGGCTAGGGAGCAGCCTGAGCCTACAGCCAGGCTCTGAGACCAAACAGCAGGCTCTACCTGAGAGGAGCCTTGGGTGTGTTCATTAACATCTCCGAGCCGCAACCTCTTCTCCAAGAGTGGACTGGCAATGGTCCCTTATTCCTAGGGCTTCACACAGAGGATAACTCAAGTGGTGCCACCTGTTCCAAACATGAGGTATCGTCCACCTGAGAAACCTTGCCACAAAGAGGCACCAGGGAAGACCCAGAGGTCTCAGTCTCACTTCCTGCCAGCCCCACAAAGCTGCTCTTCTGCTCCTTCACCCCCTTGCCCAGAAAGCTGGCCCCTCCCCAGGCACTGAGCCCTGGCTCCAGGGAGTCTGGGTGTTTCAAAAGATGCCGCCTCCCCAGCAGCCCAGGCCTCCATTAGAACAGCGCCTCCAGAGACTTCAAAGGGCTCCTCCTCCCCAGTCAGAGGGGGCCGTGGGAAACAGGTGTGGGAGGCTGAGCAGGGCTGGCCAGGCACAGAAGGAAAGGCCCAGCTCCTGGCAATCCCTAGGAGGTAGAGTGAGCCTGCCTACTGAAGAGATGGGGAGACTGAGGCCAGGAGGAGGCCATGGCTCCCAGACAGTGGTAGCAGGGCAAGACAAACCCACCAGACAGACCCCAAGTCTACACCCCCTTGTTGAGAAAAGCCAGGGGTGGTTGTGGCACCTTCACACAACTCCAACCAGGGAAACTCACACTGGCTCAGAGGCTGTGGAGCACTCTGGGCCTCAGTTTTCCCATCTGTACACTAGTATCTTGGGCCTCTCCTGCTCAGCCAGTCAGAACCACTGATCCAAGTCAGCTGAGGCTGTGGCAGGAGACTGAGCCTGCAAGCTGGCCAGTCCAGGGCAGGACAGGCCCCTGGAGGACAAGAAGGACCCAGACCCTGGAAGACAGAGGCCCCTGAGCTGGGGACTGGGCATCCAGTTGAGCATGAGGGCTCTGGCATTAGGAGCTAGGTGACAGTGCCGACACTATACAGACCCCCTCTTCCTGGGGACCTCATGCTTCCCAAAAGCCATGACGCAAAAGGGATACAAGCTCTCCTAGGGAGTCAGGCCTGTGTCTGAGGGGCATGGTCAGCCCTCTGCCCCATTACCTCCAGCTGGATCCCCCTTGAAGCAAAAGGAAGGGTGCCTCGGGGCCAAGAAACACAACTGAGAACTGGTGACTGCAGCAGAGAGTTGTAGAGAGTTCCTTCAAGTGATCAGCTGCAGGAGGGACAGAGGCATAAAGGGAAGACACAGACAGGAGGGTACAACTAGCAACCCCAGGAACCAGCAACAGCAAGACGGGGCTCGAGGCAGAGCCAAGAAGCAGGACAGAGTCTGCCAAGTGAGTGATACAGGAGCCCTGAAGGGGGAGCTTCACGTGAGGAGCATAAGCCAAGATGAGGTGGGAAGGGTAGTGCAGATGGACAGAGGGGACTGTGTGGGCAAAGAACGGAACAAGCCCAGTAGAGCACGGAGCCCATCTGGCGAGCAAGCTGGAGCAGGGGGCGGTGGGGCGGCGGGGGGAAGGCTGGTCCAGGGAAGCACTGAAGAGGGAAAACGACCAGGTCTAGCTAGAAGTAGTTTACCCATGACCCCAGAGAAGGGAACACTGAGCAGACACCATGCTTGAGAAACCTAGGATCTTTGGGACTCTTCTCCGGGT
Source organism: Castor canadensis (assembly GCF_047511655.1). NCBI lineage: Eukaryota > Metazoa > Chordata > Mammalia > Rodentia > Castoridae > Castor > Castor canadensis. The sequence continues at coordinate 34,681,730 of NC_133400.1, forward strand.
CCCAGGTCAGCCGTCCCCAGGATTCACTCCCCAATCTGTGCTCAGGAAAGGCCTGTGAGGTGAACCTGACAAGAATAGCAGGTGGCTGCAGGAAAGCACAGACCCAGGTGTCCTGGGGAAAAGGCCACCCAGAGGACAAGCTGATCCAGGCTCTCCTCCTACCACCTAGACCCTTCCAGAAAGGACTCCAGGAGAGAGCAGGAAATGGTGGGACTTCAGCCAAGCGGGTCTGTGCCCAGGGTTGGGCAATGCCCTGGCCATGATGCAATGATTGTGAAACCTGTGGGCAGCAGCAGGTGGAGCTGGACACCTATGAGTAATCAGGGGCATCATGACACCCTTCTTGGTGGGACAGAGGGCCACTGGCTAAAGGAGGGGCTGAAAGATCCCCCAAACTCTACAGGCTACAGGGCCTCCAGCCTCTACCAGGCAACCTCACAGTCAGAGCACATAGTCTCAAATGCCTGGGAAGTGTTTAACATGCATTTGACTTTCCCATTAAAACCCATATGGCACTGCTGGCAACTCCATTTTACAGATAAGGAAACTGAGCAACAAAGATATAAACAGAGGAGGCTCCTCACCCAGCCCTGCCATTTCTCACCTCCTAGATTCCCCCAGGGGCATCCAGTCTCCCACCCAAGGCAGAGGAGAGCCCCAAGACACTGGTAAGACAAACACTTCCACTCAGGTTGCTCCTCCATGCCAGGGCAGTGCGTGTAGAACCTCACACCAACCTGATGCATCGGGTACCATTAGCAACCCTTTTCTCAGATGCAAGAAACAATCATCCCTTCTCTCCTCACCTGCTATTGAGAGAAGGCAGGCCACCAGAACAAAGTACAACTGGCCTCTGCCCAGAGGTGTGAGCTAGAACCAGTGACCCCCAGATGACTCCTGTCTCTTTGGCTGGTGATCAGCTGTGGCCTCACTGGCTGCTCCAAACTCACTCCCAGCTCTGGACCCCACAGGCCCAGGGATTATCTCCCTCCTGTGCCAGGGCTGTGCTGACACTCATGCCCAGTGAACCTCTGCCTGATCCCCAGAGGCCCCAGATGGTTCTCCAACCAGGCTAAGCCCTTCCTTGTGCCCAGGTGGTAGGAGAAGAGTGTGGCTATCACTTCAGCATGGATGGCCCCACATTCTGTCCTCATCCTCCAGGATAGAAGAGGGCAAGGGAAGCACCAAGGAAAAGGCACCTACCCAGTAACTTGGGATGACCCTGAGCAATGGCAGAACAGCAAGTGTGGGCAATCCCACTTGTGGATTAGCCACTTCCCTTCTAAGGCAGGACCTGACCATATGTCCAAGAAGGCGCGATCCAGGTGGGGCCTCAGGGTCCTCAGGGTCCACACGGCCCAACCACATGGAAGGCTACCAAGCTGTCCCGAAGCAGGTCCAGAGACAGGGTCAGGCCAAGCATCAGGGCTGTCTTAGAGGAGGCCAGGGAGGAGCACTCCCACTCACTCCCTCTCAAAGAGGTGGCATGGCATCCTGTCCTCCTCTGTCCTCAAACCAGGTGGCTCACCACACTGTAATGCACACAAGTGGCCTCGAGACTGGCTTGCTGGGTGGTCCAGGGCAAGACAGTAACCCTTGGCTTTTCCTGAATGACAGCTACCACATGGTGAAAGGGTGGGAAGGGGCTAAACCAACAGTCACAAACCGTAAAGGGTGCATGTCCTAAGGTGGCATCAACATGGACCTTTGTCTTCCTTTCTGAGAAGCACCGTTGGCCTTTCACAAACTGCCACCTCTCACACCTAAGCGCTCACCACACCACCTCCATTCCCCCAAATCCCACCAGGCAAACCCACACCCTCTCCTGGCACAGAAGTCCTGCAAGGCTGTCCTCATCCTCACCCTGATGGGCCACTAGAACACAGCCATCTCTTCCTACAAAACCTCACTGGAGACTGTCTCCACGACACTCCCACCTTCCCTGCCCAGACCACAGAGTCTGGAACAATCTTTTAACCTCCCTTTCCCCCACCTCCCCCATGCACACCTGGATCTCAACACCACAGGAAAAGCTTGGAAGACCAGGGCACTCTGGAGATGAGAAAACCCCCGCCAGCACAGGCCTCCACTTCCTGCAGCGACCCTCACTCACTTCCTCTCAAAGCCCCTTGTCACTCAGGTCTCGCCTTCAGCTTTTCCAAGACAATAACGCATTCACTCTGCTGCAGATTCTTTCTTAAACACATCCAAACAAGTACTTAAATCGTAATTGCTTGTCTACATACACACAAGACCACCTGAGATCTGCTGCTCTGAGCCACCCCTCTCGTCATCCATCTGCACATCTGTGGCCCATAAACCTGCTACCCTTCCAGGCAGAGTCAGCCCACGATGTACCTCCAGTCAAGGTCTTGGACCCCAGGCCTTACAGTGGAGGCCCGGCCCAACCACACACCCAGGCCTTCTGCTGCCCTCCCCCCGTCCAGTGGTCTCAGCCACTGAGCCCCATGGGATGGCACAGAGAAGAGACACTTGCTCCACCCTGTTTCTATGTTGGTGTGTTTAGATGAGCATAGAGAAAGATCCAGAAGGACCCCCTCCAGATGGCCTGTCTTGGTCCTGGGGCCTTGGGCTGGGAGGCCTGGTTAGGGGGAAGGGGCTGTTTCCTTTTCGTGAGACATCTTGGTTCTCATCTCTTGGACCTGCACCATGTTCAGGGCTTTTTAATTTATCTTTTTCTCTTATTTTTGGTGCTGCAGGTAGAACTAAGGGCCTCATACATGCTGGGCAAGTGCTCTACCACTAGCCACACTCCAGTCCCCACTTTCAGAGTTTTTTGGGTTTTTTATTATTGTTTTATTTTATAAAATAAGTTCCCTCACCACTTTTTACTTTCTGTGAGAAAAGTGCACTTGTAAATGTAAAATTATAACCTTGAAAAGAAATGTGGTCATCTGAGAGTCTGTGGTTCCCAGAATTCTAGATGGACCAAGCCAAACGAACAACACCGTGGTCCTAACAGCACTTTCTTGTCAGGCTGGGAAAAACCAGTGACATGTTGTCTTTGGTCCCCTGTCCAGGAGCTGCCCCTCCCAGTTGTCTGCTCAGGAGGCTTGGGAGCCTTTCCCTCCCCACCAGCCCTGCCAGTCCTCCGGCACAGGCCCATGGCTCCCTCCCTTCTACCCGCCTGGGGTGCAGGGCCCGTCTCAGACTCAGGCCTAGGCCGCAGGATGGATGCCACCCATCCCCACACCCCACTTTACCTGGCTCTCTGGCGGTCCGCAGCAACAAGGCCAGGCTCTGCGCCTGCCCTTCCTCGGAAGGCAAGGCGTCCAGTCTCACACATGTAGAGGCTCCCTCAGCTGGCTACCTAAGGAGAGTGAGTCACATCTGGGACCCACCACTTCCTGCTCCGGAGGCGGCAGGAGAGCTAAGGCCGGGCCCTCAGCTCAGCTTAGCTCGGCTCAGCTCAGCTCTGTTCAGCTGCTCGCCTTTGGTGTGTGGGCCCCTCTCCCAGCCACGAGCCTTCCACAGGAATGGGGGGAGCTCCTAGGCCGGGCTCCCAGCTTCAATGACTTCATGGAAATTTGAAGCTTGAGGCTGGAACAATTTTGAAAAAAAAAAATAATAAAACAAGAACCAAAAACCTCCATTAGAAGCCTCAAGACGGCCGCTCCAAGTAGGGAGTAAATGCATCCTTAATAAGCAATTAGAGGCAGACGACCTGGCACAGAGCCTCGTCCTGGCCCTGCCACTCCCAGACAGGCCCCTCTGCCTTGCTGGGACTCCATGTCCCCATCCAGGCAGTGAGATGGCCCAGGACATGGCCTGAGAGGGCTTCTCCATTTCATATCTGCCCCTTATGGGAGCCAGGGTAGAGGCAAGGCTGATGCTCAGATTTGAAGCTCTGATTCCAAACATTGGAGCTCCTGGAGATCCCTAACAGCCATGGGCACCAGGAGCACAGGATCCAAACCCAGCTGCCCTTCCTCACACCAGGCTTCAGTTTCCCCACTGGGGTCATGGGGGACTTAGTGGTAAGACAGAAGACTGGTAGGCTAGAAAGCAAAGGTCTCCCAGCTCCAGCCTGGTCCTCAGGGAACCCTTCCCTACATGAGACTTGAGGTCCTGGGATTATCTTCTGCCTTTTCTTTTGACACCCCAACTGCTGAGTAAACTCCTCAAACAGCTGGGGTGGACAGTCCTTTCCAGGGCCTCCAGCCCCCACACTTTCTCTGTACCAACATCTCTGCCTGTGTGTCTTTCCATGGGGTGGCGACACTGTCAAGAACTGTGGCCCCAGCCCCAAGCACCAGCATCCATTGCCTTATTGGCCAAGTGGGGCTGAACGCAGTTAATGCTATTTAAGTGCCAGGCCCTCTGCTAAGGGCTAGCAGGTGACTTAATGGTCTGCCATCTGGTGGAGAATCAGGTGTAGGATCCACACAGGGCTCTGGACAGGGCCTCACAGGGAGTTTGGCCATAGGTGCCCCCTCCTTTCAGCAAATACCTTCCAGCCTGGGTGTTCCAAAGCAGAGAAGGAGGGCTGGGATGTAGCTCAGTGGTACAGCACTTGCCTAGCATGCGTGAGGCCCTGGGTTCGATCCCAGTACCAAAAAAGACAAAAAAAAAAAAAAAAAAAAAACCAAAGCAGAGAAGGGACAAGTATCACTGAGAGAGAAAAGGAAAGCCACAGGCCAGAAGAAGATCTTTGTATCACAAATGACTGACGAAAGACTCCTCCAAGATGTATAAAGATCACCCAGAAATCAAGAAAAAGACAAATGGCCCAATCAAAAGATGGGCAACAGCTGAGTGTGGTGGTGCACATCTCTTGTCCCAGTTACTCCAGACACTGAGGTAGGAGGATCACTTGAGCCCTGGAGTTCTCGGCCAGCATGGGCAACTTAGTTATATCCTGTTTTGAAAATTTTTTGAAAGCCAGACAAAAGACTTAAACAGATATTGCAATAAAGAGCATACCAAAATGGTCAATAAACACCTGCAAAGATCCTCAATACCATTAACTATCAGCAAATGAAAACCACACTGAGATATGATACCACAAGAAGAGTTAAAATTAAAAGGAAAATGCAAGTGGGGCAACTCCCAGTCTCACATCCTACTGTTAGGAAAGTGGCTTGGCAGTGTAGACTGCCACTAACCAGATGCTTCCCTCATGACTCGATGATCCACACTTAGGTATTTACCCAAAAGAAGTGAATGCATGTGCCCACAAAGACTCGTACACAAACGTTCAGCTTTAATCATAGCCGTCCAACTGGAAACAACCCAGTGTCCTGCGACAGGTAAATGGATAAGCAAGTTTCACAGACTTGTGCAATAAGGAATGGATCACTGATAGCTCAGTTACACGGACCAACAGCTCAGACATCAAATAGTCACCAAGGACCATCTGCACTCCCCTGCATGCAAATTTCAAACCAGGGTGAGCTCAGATGCAGGGGCAGAGATCCCAACAGCAGCTGCCCCTCGCAGGGCTTCTGATTTGAGGGGACATGAGGGACCTTCTGGACCCTGTGAAGGATTTGACAGCTCAGTTTGGTGCTGGTGATCAGTGTGCTCCAGAGTAAACCTCATTGCATGTCCATTAACGCCAGGACCCTTAGCTGTGTATTAGTTGTACATCTTTTCAGGACATGGACTAATCAAAGGAGGGCTTGGTGCCTGAGAGCTCAGAAGATTCAGGAAACAAAACCAGCCTGACCTGAGCCAGTACAACAGGCCAACCAGAGACTGGTGAACAGAGGATGCTGCAATGAGACATGGCCCAGACCCTGTGGGGAGAAGGTGTGAGATGGAGCCTGCTGGGGGACAGTGGTAATCAGGGAAGGGTACCGGGGAGGCCAAGGGTCACAGGGGTGCAGCCCTCAGTGTGCGGCAGGCCCAAAGGCCTTGAAATCCTCTGGGAAGTGACAGGGTAGGGGTGACTGCCCAATGGGTGCATTCAGAATATCTGGGGAGGAACATCCACAAAGGTGAGATCTGGGGTGCAGACTCAGGGAAGAGAGGGCTCACCTTCCCCACCACTACCACCTGGGAGGAACCAGGGCTTCCATGGGAAGCAGACAGAGTCATCAGTCAGCCAAGGCACAAATAATAGCGAGCACTGAGCAGGCAGCTTGGCCCCATTGGACCAGTCCAGGTGTGGAGCCCTGTCCCCACAGGTAGAAACTCATGGCACCCAGCGTCCTTCAAACTCCACAGCTTCTAGGTGGGGGGGGGGGGTAAGAAGGCAGCAGCCCTCTGACCCACAATCGCCTTGCTCCTCCCCAAGTCAGGGGTCACCAGAGTCCCATGGAGCCCTGGCTGGAGCTGAGCAACTTGCCCCAACACAGGCCCCGGTCCCTGGGCCTTCACGAGAGTTCTGCATCAGAGCCTGGTGAAGCAACCTCAGCCAAGCCACGAGATGTCAGCAAGCCTGCCTGTAAGTTAGGACTACCATCCACTTCCAGGAGAAGCCCAAGGGTCAGGCAAGAAATGTAGAAAGCCAGCAGACCAGCTCCAAAGCCTTGACTACAAGCCCCTCCATGCTGGCCTGTGCCTCAGGATCAAGTCTGGCCCCTCTCTTGGCCTCAAGGCCCCCTGCTGTCCCAGCGTGCCTTCCCCCCTCCCCATCTCCCTTGTCCCTACTGGCCAGCTGCCCTACCCTTCCAGGCCTTTGTTTAGGCTTTCTACCTTCTGAACCAGTCTCCTGCCAGGTCAGGAGCAAATGCCACCTCTTCCAGGAAGCCTTCAGGGCCCATCTCTAGGCCAGTGCCTTGGGCCTCCAGAAACCTCTCCAGAGAGGACAGATCTCTTAACCTCTTTCTGTGACAGCTGCTCTGACTTCTGTGATGGCAACTTATCCTGTGGGGGAACCACCCCCAGGGGTGGACTCGAGACAGTGCACACTGAGCAATGCACACAGGACTCAAGGTGGCTACAGAGTCTCATCCTGTAAGAACCTTGGAAACAGGGACTCTGCTCCCTCTAGCCAGGGGATGGGAGCTGGAGCCAGGAGGCCCCTTGCCCCTGTGGCTGTCAGCCTCCAGTGCTCCCACCTCCTGGTCTTCATGCCCAGTACAGCCCCTACTCTACCTGTGTGACTAATGAAACACTGCAGAAATCACGCGTGTGCCCTCCAAGATCAGGAGATGTCAAGGCTCCCACCTCTCTTGATTCAGCCCCTCTGGAGGAAGTCAGGCACTACATCGTATGAACACTCAGCAGTCCTGCACTGTGAGGACCTGAGGCCTCCTGCAGAGCCAGAACCACCTTCCATCCATGGAATCCAGCCACCTCAAGAGCAGGACTCCCATTCCCTGATGGGGAAAGGGGAAGTACCAGGGGACCTGCTCCATCACGCCTCCAGGTGTCTGCAGCTCAACTGACAACCTAATCACAACCTCAGCAGAGACTACCCAGCTGAGCTTCACTTCCTGCCTACAGAAATCAAGGGATGACTGGAGACATCTATTATGCAGATAGAGATAACAAAACATCCAGAATGTGACAATTGCCAGCAAATGAAATGAAGATACAGAGGAGAGAGAAACAGTCTTTCTGACACCTCTTGAGCCCCTGGAGCCAGCCATGCCTGAATCCATACCAAATGTAGACTTTTATTTAGACAACCACGAGGACCTTGCTTCTCCCCTGCCCTTGTGTTGTGTACATGCCCAGGGTTTCTGGCATGTACAGCTCAAAGACACTAAGTTTCCTCTCTTATATAGCACCCCTGCCTGCTCAGCAGTTGCCCAGGGGCCTGTCTTCTCTGTCCTGCCTTGAGTCTCACCCCCTTGAGAAGACTGAGCAGCAAGACTCAGCACTGGCTGGAGGCCCCAGCTGTTCCACTCTGGCCAGGGAGGCCAAGAATCCCTGTGCAAGACCCAGTCTGTGCCTCTTTCAGATGGATTTTCTCTGGGGGCTGGGAGCATTCCATGGCACCCATGCCTCCTTCAGGCCTCTGCCCTCCTCTCTTCCCAGCCTGGACTCCGAAATATGTGAGGATCCCTTCCTTTCCTAGGCTAGAGACATATGACAATGTTCTGGTCACACCTTCACTTCGCAGGCAGAAAGCAGAGGTCCCAGAGGGAAGGGACTTAAGGTCATACAACCACTGACAAGTTGTAGGAGAGAGCTAGGGCCTTGTGACTGTGAGGCAGTGGTGACTGCTCCAAATGCACATGCACTCTGATTAAACAGCATCTGTTGTCACACTCAGCTCCCTTTAGCTACAGCCCCTGGGCAGACATGTGAACAGCAGCTGTTGGGCCCAGGTCCCCTGCCAGGCTGACCAAAGATGAAGTCGACACTGTGTGAGTGGTGCTGCCTGTCCAAGGGCAGGGGGCTGGTGCCATGATCCCAGGACCCCGGTTTCTGCCAGGCCTGGAAGATGAGGCTTTGGGGAAGGAAAGGGTCAGCCGGGGTCGTGGGGTATCGAGTAACAGCAGGGAATCCTAAAAGAATAGATGTGAAAGCAACTGTCCTGCCAACCAAAAGGCCTATTTCCTTTGAAAAACTTAGCAACTGGGCCTCCAGCTGCCTGTCCTTCCCTGCACTGAGCCTGGGATGACTGACAGAAGGGCAGGGAGGAGGCTCGCGCCCTCCTAAAAGATCACAAAGTGAAGGGCACAACTTGGGACCTGCACATGGGACTGGGGCATAGCTGGGGTGGAGGGTTAAGCTCTTCTTGGCATGCATGAGGCCCCTGATCCACCCCTAGCACTGCACACACACACACACACACACACACACACACGCACACGCACACACACACACACACACACGCACACACACACACTCACACACATGAAGAATATATTCCAAACTCTAGCAGTTATCACCAATGACAGAATTTAGCACAGTTCAAATTTAAGTACTTTCCATTTATGTCAGTTTATCAATTTTTCCCTAATGAAAATACACTAGCCAAGTAAAAGACAATGTGAGAAACAAGCAGCTAAAATGAAGAAAAGGCAAGAATAAAGAAATAGAATATGCTGACTTGAGCCCTCAAGCCACAGTCACTCGCACTGCCTGCAGCCAGGTACAGGTGAAGGGCAAATATGAGAAGAGCAAATATTAGCTAAAGCCACAGAGCACCCGCGGCTGTCCCACTACACCAGGCATTCAACCTTCCAGAAGAGTGCAGGGCCTTTTCCACTGCGCTGTGCAAAATCAAAAGTGTCTCAGATCACGAACACAACCAGCACACAGGATGCAGGGGACCAGTGTCCGGGAGGACACTCCCTGTCCTGTAGGGAAAGGTACCCAACAGAAGCCCTGCAGGATGGAGAAGAAACAAGTGGCAACTCTCCAGTCGACGGACCTGAGAATCATCCAGTGAGCCTCATCAGTGCACCTCATGGGGATCCTGATTTTTAAAAACTGAAGAATAACAATCTTGTTGTTGTCCTTTGAGACAGGGTCTTTCTAGCCCAGGCTGGCCTCGAACTCACAATCTCCTGCCTTGACCCCCTGAGTGCTAGGATCACAGGTGGGTACCACAATGCCCAACTTAAATACCACAAAAAAAGCAGTGGGGCCGGGCGCCAGTGGCCCACACCTGTAATCCCAGCTACTCAGGAGGCAGAGATCAGGAGGATCACAGTTCAAAGCCAGCCCAGGCCAATAGTTTGTGAGACCCTATCTTGAAAAACCCCATCGCCAAAAAGGGTTGGTGGAGTGGCTCAAGGTGTAGGCCCTGAGTTCAAATCCCATATCACAAAAAAAGTAGATGGAACATTTGAAATTTATTCTTAGCAATTTGGAATATACATCACTAACTACAATGACTGTGCCATAGCACAGATCTCTTGACTTCTCTCCTCACTGAAACATCCCCCAGCCTCTGCTCCTACCTCTGCTTCTGAGGCCATCTAATATTCCACATAGAATTGAGACCATGCAGTATCTGTCAAAATGTCCCCCAGGTTCATTCATGCTATGAATGACAGAATGCCCTGGGGTTTTTGGCATCTTTTCTTTCCTTTTTTTGGGGGGGTGTACAAGGATTTGAACTCAGGGCCTCGTACATTCAAGGTAAGCACTCTACCACTTGGACCAGCCCTTCTTGCTTTAGTTATTATTCAGACAGTATCTCACACTTTTGCCTGAGGCCAGACTCCACCTATACTCCTATCTCTGCCTCCTGCATAGCTGGGACTACAGATTGAGATAGGGTCTTGGTAACTTTTTGCCTAGAATGGCCTCAAACCATGATCTTCCTGTCTGTACCTCTCAAGTAGCTGGAATTACAGGAGTGAGTCACTGCACTCAGCTAAATGTCCTTCTCTTTAACGGCTAAATAGCATTCTATTGTGTATCTACACACTTCCTTTACCCACTCATCTTGATGGGCGCTAGGCTGATTCAAAGCTTGGCTGTTTTGAAGACTGCAGCAATGGACGTGGGAGTGCAGATGTCTGTCTGTTCAACATACTGGTTTCAAATCCTTTGGCTGCTTATCCAGAAGTACCATTGCGGGACCCCGTGGTGGCTCTATTCTCAGGTTTCATTCCATTCCCAGCACACTGTGGGCGGTTTCTCTCTCTCCACACCCTGGCCAACACTTATCTTTCCTCATCTCGTTAACAGCCATTCTGACAGGTGTGAGGTGACACTGCACCGTGGTTACATTTACCTCTCCCTGATGAGTGTTTTGCCATGTCCCTTGGCTGTTTGTATGTCTCCTCTTGAGACCTGTCTGTGCGTGTCTGTGGCCCATTTTTGAATCAGGTGATATATTTCCTTGCTCTTGAGTTTTTCAGTTTTTTATGCATTTTGGACGTTAACCCCTTATCAGGCTTGCAAATATTTGCCCTCAGTTCATAGTTGGTCTCTTCACTCTGTTAATCACCTCCTTCTTCATGCAGCTTTTCATTGGATGTAATCCCATTTGTCAATTTTTGCTTTTGTTTCCTGAGCTTTTTTGGAGTGAAATCCAAGAAATTATTGCCCAAGCCAGCAGAGACTTTCCCTGTTTTCTTCTGGTATTTTTTTATAGATTGAGCTCTTACATTTAGATCTTCAATCCTTTTGGTTTGATTTCTGCATACAGTGTAGGGCAAGGGCCCAGTTCCATTTTTCAGTGTGCGGGTACCTAGTTTTCCCAGCACCATTTATTGAAGAGACTTATCTTTTCCATTGTGTGTTCCTAGCACCTCTGCTGGAAATCTATTGCAAATGTGTGTGGTTCAGGGCGTGGCTTTCATCCTGCTTTATGCATCACAGTGGCCATTCTTCTGCCAGCACCATGCTGCTTTAAATTCCATAAGTTTGTAGTACAGTTTGAAACCAGGTAGCAAATTCCTCCCGCTTTGCTCTTGTTGCTTAAGATTGCTTTGGCTAGTTGAGGTCTCCTGAGGTTTTATATGAATTTTAGGATTATTTTTTCTATTTTTGTTTAAGATGTTGTTGGAATTTGACAGAGATTTCATTGGATCTATCGATTGCTTTGGTAGAGGGACTTTGTTTTGGCAGTACTGGTGTTTGAAGTTGGGACTTCATGCTTGCTAGACAGGTGCTATATCACTTGAGCCACTCCGCCAGCCCGTGGTGGGGACATTTTAACAATACTAACTCCTCTAATCCATGAACACAGGATACCTTTCCATTTGCTTATGTCTTTGATTTCTTTCATCAATAATTTTCAGTGAGCCGGGCGCCAGCAGCTCACACCCACAATCCTAGCTACTCAGGAGGCTGAGATCAGGAGGATCATGGTTCAAAGCTGACTGGGGCAAATGGTTCATGAGACCCTATCTTTAAAAAAAAAAAAATCACAAAAAAAGGGCTTATGGAGTGGTTCTAGGCCCTGACTTCAAACTCCAGTACTGGAAAAAAGATACTAACAACTTCCAGTGACTAGATCTTTCACTCCCCAGTTACATTTATTACTGAGTACTTTGTTGCTGTCGTGAATGGACTTTTAATTTTTTCTGTTTTGGCTGATTCAGATCTTGTTGAACACTACTGAAGACGGTGTGTTGATTCTGCACCATGCAACTTTACAGGATTCACTTATCAATTCTAACAGTTTTTTGGTGGTCATGCATGTGTTTCACAGTCCTTATCTTTTTGTAATACAGGCCCAACTTTTTCAGATGGAGTGATACGCTGCCTGGAGGGGCAAGTGTGTGGGCACAGAGATGACTTAGGCTGGCAGGGACTTGGAGACGTAGACGCAGGGAATGAGTCTACGAAGTGGACATGCTCTTTTCCATCTTTCCATAATGAAATGTGGAAGTGCTCCCCTGAGTGTCTGGCATCTGTTGTCTCATCTGAGTGGCATATGATGGAGAGGTCACTTTCAGCCCCTTCCACCGGTGAGAAATGTGTGGGTCTGAGAGGGAAGGTGGCTCCCCACTGGAGGAAGAGATAGGCAGATGGACAGACACAGCCTCTCCCTGTGGCCTCCAAGACCCTCGTGCTGGGGGCTCAGCAAGCTCCCCGCCACCCAGTCTTTCAGCCCACAAGTCCCAGCCTGGCGGCTTCTCAGAGCCTCTCCTGGCACAGCCTCACCAGGTGCCCCTCCCTGTCTCATTCTCTGACCACAGAGCTCTGGGCGCCTGGAACCTCCACACCCCTTAGACACAGCTGCCCACAAACCCCACCAGTCCATGGGTGCCACAACATGGAGACATGGACCTGCTTTTACCTTTCCCTAAAAGAGACTCCCCAGTGTGTGCAAAGACTTAGCTAGCAACTGTTCAGTGCAGCACTATTAACTGCGGAAATCCTGAATGCAACCTGAACAGCCAACTCTAGAGTTGGCTCCCCTCCTTCCCTCAAGTCCCAGCTCAATCTGTCAGGAGCCTGGACAGATGCAACTCTCCCTAGAGGACAGTCAGGGAAGATGAGACACCCAAGTATTTTTTGTCACTTTTTTTTTTTTAAAGTGATTTAAGGTTCAAGTGATAGGGCAACTGCCTAGCAGGCACAAGGTCTATAAGGGTCTGCACCTATATGCTAATAGGTTACTTCAAAGAGCACAGATGCTAAAGGATTTTTTTCCCACCTTCATGCTACATTTTTTTATTTTGATTTTTTTTTTGGTGGTCCTGGGGTTTGAACTCAGGGCCTCACACTTGCTAGGCAGGCCCTCTACCACTGGGCCACTCCACCAGCCCTCTGGTTTTTATTTAAATAATCAGATGTAGGACAGGAGGTGTGGCTCAAGCGGTAGAGCATCTGCTTTGTAAGCTTGAAGTCCTGAGTTCAAACCCCAGTCCTACCAAAAAAAAAAATAATATCCAAATGTATTTCTGCAATTTTACAATTAATTAAGATTAAAAAGATACACAAAGCCATGTTGCCAGGCACTGGTGGTTCATGTAATTCTAGACACTTGGGAGGGTGAGCTTGGGAGGATCGAAGTTCCAGACCAGCCCGGGCAAAACACTCCACATCAATGGAAAAAAGCTGGGTGCAAAAGTGCACATCTGTCATTCCAGCTGCTGTGGGAAGTGGCTGGCCTGTGTGAACTACAGGGATCTCAGCCCAGGCCAGCCTGGGCAAATACTAAGGCCCTAGCTCCAAAACAACCAGAGCTAAAAGGGCCCTGAGTTCAAATCCCAGTTATACACACACACACACACACACACACACAGAAAGTACTATTATGGTGGTGGCACTGGGGTTTGAACTCAGGGCTTTCTGCTTGCCAGGTAGGCGCTCAAGTCACTCCACCAGCCCAAAGCCATGTGAAAATAAGAAACCAGCTACTCAGGAGGCAGAAATCAGGAGATTCAAGGTTTGAAGCCAGTCCCAGGTGAACAGTTCCTGAGACCCTATCTCAGGAACCCATCACAAAAAAGAGCTAGCAGAGTGGCTCAAGCAGTAAGAGTCCCTGCCTAGCAAAGTATGAGGCCCTGAGTTCAAACCCCAGTGCTGTCAAAAAAAAAGAAAGGAAAAGCCAATATTCTCTTTCTCCCAGGACTGTTGTTATGGTGCAGAACCTTGGCGTAGGTAGCAGAAACTCTGGCCTCCGATCCCAGCATTGCTGGATCTGGCTGTAAGACCTCTGAGCCTCACTTTCCCCATCTGTCCCACACCAAACCACCAAGTTGAGCACCTTCTTCCATCTTCACTGAGCCTGGTCCCTCCTCTGTGAGCTGGGGACTGCAAGGCACACCTACAAGGTCACACAAATAATGCCTACAGGCCACGGCACCCACCTCATCCCCAGCATGCCCATCCCCCACCTCCGCACCCGTTTCTAACGCTCTGCCCCACTGGCCAGCGGGGCCCCAGCCACATCAGGTGTCAAATGGCGAGATGAAAGCACAATACCAGCTACGTGGGCAGAGCAGGCCCTTGGAGGCTGACATTACCTCCAGGACAGCCATCTCCCCAAATACAGCAAAAGCCAGAGGCTTGGGGAAGAGAAATGACAGTGGCTGCGGCCTGCACACACCAAATCAAAATGGAAATCCAAGCCCGGGGCCCTCTGTGAGTTCCTCCTCGTGGTGTGATGGGCAAGCTTGCACCTTTCCCTGGAGCCAAGAATACAGTTCCAGGCTGCAGCAGGGTCAGGGAGAACCAGGAATAGGACAGGACCTGGGCCCTCTGCCCTTCAGTCCCTCAGCCCGTCACCTGACAGGTGCTGAAACAGCGTGAGACAAAGGAGGTGCAGTTCAGGACCTGGATGGAGGAATAGGCGGGGAGAGAGCCCCTGCTGCAGGGCCTGGAACCTGGAATCCCTGTTCCAGCAAGCCCCAGAAGCCTCCAGGACTTGGACCAGTAAGGCTGGCTGGCCAGGTGAGGACTGAGGAAAACTGAAGTCCCCAGCCCTAAGGGAGGAGGGGCTGCCACTATGCTTCAGCCAGTAACTGCCACCCAGCAACATGGCCAAGGGCGCTGGCCCTCTGAACTAGCAAAGGAAAGAAATCTGAGTTTTTATGCAAAATCTTGTGAGTTTCAAATGTTGGCAATCAATTCAAAATAAATTGTATTCACTTCTGCAGTCTCCTGAACTCATTCCTGTGTGGCCCTGAGCAAACCACTTAACCTCTCTGGGCTTCAATGGTATGATCTGTAAAGTGCAGAAACAAGACCTCAAGCTATTGTGACAATGAGACAAGATATACTTTGCTCATGCTGATGATAACAAAAAGCAACAGTAACAGTTCTTACGGAGTTTATTTAACATTGTTTGATGCATACCACAGACTCAGTCTTTGTGAGTCTGCGTGGTCTGGGAGTTGAACTCAGGGCCTCATGGTTACTAGGTAGATGCTCTATCAGTTGAACTATACCTCTAGCCCTTTCTGCTTTAGCTATTTTTGTGACAGGATTGCAAGGTTTTGACTGGGAAGGCCAGGACCTCAATCCTGTTTTACACTTCCTGGGTAGCCGGGATGACAGGTGCCCACCACCACACCTAGCTTTTTATTGGTTGAGATGGGGTCTCATTAATGTTTTGCTTGGGCTGGCCTCGAACCTCCATTCTCCCGATTTCCACCTTCAGAGCAGTTGAGATTACAGGTGCAAGTCACCATACATAGCCAATAGTCAGTTTTTAAAACTTTGTATTTTGTTGGTGGCACATACCTGTAATCCCGGCATTTAAGTACCTCAAACAGGAGGATCACGAGTTTGAGGCTAGCCTAGACTACATAGCAAGACCCCCCCACCACCATCTCAAAAAACCAGAAGCCAAAACAAAGCCCTTTGTATTGCAAAATAATTTCAAAAATCTTTCAGAAAAGTTATAAGAATTCTATATTCTTTATCCAGATTTTCCTACTTGTCCCATTCACCCTCATTTTTTTTCAGTGCTGGGATTTGAACTCAGGGCCTCCACCATGAGCAACTTGATCAGCCTGTTTTTTGTGATGGTTTTTTTTGAGATAGGGTCTTGATAACTATTTCCTGGGGCTGGCTTTGAACCTTGATGCTCCTGATCTCTCTCTCCTTGAGTAGCTAGGATTAAGGCGGGAACCACTGGCGCCCGGCTTCACCCCCAGTTTTTATCTGTCTGTATGTTTCTCTTTAATATTTAAGCAATTGCTTCTCTTCTTGGCGGTGCTGTGGATCAAATCCAGGGCTTGGACCTGCTGCACAAGTGCGCCACACTGAGCCAAACCCCAGCCCTTGGTTTTGCAAGACAGGTCTCACTATGCAGCCCAGGCTGACCTTGAAGTTGTGTTCTTCCTGCCTCAGCCTCCTGAGTGCTGGGATTATAGACATATACCACACACACAGCTCAAGAGAATTCTTAAACTGCCCCTGAATTCTTCAGTGCCTAATTCCCAAAAGCAGGAATTCATATAATCCTGTTAGATCATTTAATGCTGAAATAAAACTTTCTGGTTTTGTTTGGGGGGGGGCTGTTTATTTGTTTTTACAATGCTGAAGATGGAACTCCGGGCCTTGCACATACTAGGCAAGTGCTTTATCACTGAGCTACATCCCAAATCCTTGATACAATATTTTAATCTCCAGTTCACATCCAATTCTATCAACTACCCCAATACTATTTTTATAACCTTTGTCTCTTCTAATCTGGAGCTATTTCTTGGTCTTTGAGACAACTATCTCATGTCCCTATTTTATAGAAAACAAACTGAGGCTCAAAGAGGTTGATACACTTGCCCAATGTCACATGCCCAGGAAATGTTGATCAGGGGCTCAAGCCACAGGCGCTCCCTCTCAAGTCTGTGCTCTTGTCTCTCCAGGCCCAAGAGCTTGGAAATAACAGCCTCTGTTGTTAACGGCTGAAAACAGGGGCTCCCTCTGCACGCAGGTGGACAGACGCAGCCACCTCACTCAGCAGGTGATCATTACGGGAGGAGCGTCCTGTGCACACACTGACTGACTGTCTGGGCCTCCTGCGCGGCTCCCACACCTGGCAATGGCCCTGGTCGGATGCCCACCACCCCTACCATGGAGGCTGGGGCCAGCAGGGCCTGCCTTTTCCTCTTCAAATAGCAGTCCACAAGGCAGGGGAAGGTGAATGCCACAGCGACAGGGCTTGAAGTCCTGCGAGCCCCCACGAGTGGCTTGAGCACTTTCTAACCCAGAGGGTGTGGCTTCCCAGAGGGAAGGGCAACTGGAAGGAAGAGAAGCCAGGGCAATAGGGGGTAGGGATGACTACCGGGTGCAGTTGGGGCAGGGACTCAGTCTGGGAAAAGAAAAAGGAATGTGCAGGCTGAGCCCAGAAGCTTAGCCACCTCAATGGTGGTGGTGGTGGTGGATTTTGGTAGGACTGGGGTTTGAACTCAGGGCTTCGCACTTGCAAAGCAGGCACTCTACCCCTGGAGACACACTCCAGTCCATTTTGGTGATTCTTTTGGAGGTGAGGGCCTTTTCTGTTTTCTCAGGTTAGGCTTGAACCTCTATCCTAAGCTTCTCAAGAAGCCAGGATTACAGGTATGAGCCTGGCTCAGGCCTTTCTGTTAGGATGCAAGGCTAACTTGCCCTGAAATGACTCACAACTCTGGGGGCTCAGCCATGCCATCTAGACCCAGCAAATTCACAAGCTTGCATCAGCTCCAGACCTCACCTACAAACCCAAGTTCAATGTCAGATGCAGTACGACTGCTCTTGAAAATTCACCAGAACAAACACAAAAAGAACGAAGATTTGCTTTTCTTCCTCATTGTGGACATTTTGAAAATATAAAAAGCATAAAAAAATAAGAAAAGGACATCAACAAACTTCCCCATAGGTTCCCTATAAAGACCCCTCCCTGTCCTCCTTGGAGGCACAGTCTACAGATTAGCCAGTCAGCTTGCCAAATGAGGGTTTGGGTTCAAGGTGTAACGACTTGTCTTCCCTATGGCCAGCAGCCTTTGAGGGTGGGTCACACCTCACTTGTCTCTTGACCCCGCAGGCCTGTTTGAGGCTCCCTTGTTGGATCCAGCAAGGGCCCAATAGAAGCCACACACACACACATGCCCAGCTCCAAAGAAGGGGATCCAAGAGGTGGGGGTTCAGAGGCAAAGCCCCAGAGTGCCTCTGGGGACAGGGTAGGATCAGGAAGAAGGGAGGGGGCAGGCGGCAGGTAAGCAATCTTTTCCCTTGGCGAGAAAAACTGAACAGGCGCCATGGAGACTCTTCCTTGGGGTGTGGGAGTCAGGCTTGTGGATCCAACCCAGTTCCCACAGAACCACGTTCAGACAGGACAGGAAGACAGGAGGCCAGACGCTAGCCCCTGCTCCAGGCCTACTTTGCTCTGAGGCCTGTTACACAGCGCAGCTCACGGCAGCCTCCCTCATGTGATCACATAACAAAAGGACATTCAGGGGCTACGCAAGCAATGGAGCCTTGGAAACTGGAGGGTCCCTGGAGGGGCCCAGCAGACCCACCTCTTCAGGCCCTCCTCTGTAAAAGACCTCAGACCACCACTTTCAAAAGGCCAAGGGCATGGAGGGCGACAAGGATCCAGGGTACTCAAGGACTCGGGACGCAAAGAGGCTGCTCAAAGACGCCTGTCCACACATGTGGACTCAAGTGACCCCAGTGGAGCTGCCCTCTGCTCTCCGCAGGTCAGCCTCACGCTTGTGGAGCCTCTCACAGACCTGGGGTCCAACTCCTCCTAGCCAGCCAAGTCCCATCTTCCCTCTCCCGTGAGGTGCCTGTCACATCTTAAAGCAGCCACCAAACCCCAGAGTCTCCCGTCTAGCGGCCCAAAGCCTCTGCCTGCCAAAGTGGCTCTTACCTGGCCTCACATTTCTGCTGGTCATTCATTCATTCACCCCATGTGGAGCATTGTCCCATGGGCCCAGTATACACAAGGTCCTCTGTCCCTTCTGTGAGAGGCTCTACTAACTGACACGTCCAGGCTCTCCTTCCCAGTTTTGGCTCTGACCTCAGCAAGAACTGAGTTCTTGGCCATCAAGGGACTGAGGGCCGCACAAAAGGAGAGAAGACAGCCCCCAGCCACCCTGAGAAGGGCACCAGCCTGCTCCCATCTAGGTCCTCAGCCCCTCTGAGCCTGTCTCCCTGTGAAAGGTATGTGGTTCTGGGGAAGTCCCATGAGGGGCCTGCCCTTGCCTCTCTGGGCAGGTCCTGCTCCTGGGTAGCCTCTACCCCAGTGTGTCATCTCCTTGTCGTCCCCCCCCCACCCCACCACCAGCACCACACTTCAGGAGCCCTCTCTCCTGCTCTCTCTCTTTAAACACAGCATCTTGGCCTGCCAGCCAAGTGACAGCACAGCCTTTCCCTGCCATCAGAAGTCCAGGCCAGCCAAAGGAGGATCTGCAGGCAATCGGCCTGTCACTCTCAGTTTTGTCATCCGGAGAGTGGGGCTTGTCCCCAGGTTCTGAAGCCTGGGAAGCCTCTGGCAGGACTGAGGGACTGGGGGTCCCTGAGCAGCCGCGACCCAACCAAGCCTGGAGGAGGAGGAAGAGGAACGGGAAGGCCGGGACAGCCAGCGGGGTCCCCTCGGTCTTGCCCCGGGTGGGGGAAGAGCTCGCCTCCCCCCACCCCGCGGCTGTGGGGTCCGGGATGCGAGGCGAGGACCCCCGGCGCCCCGCGCCCCCGCCCCGGCCGGCCTCGCGCTCACCTGCCGCGCGGCTCCCGCTCCGCCGCCGCAGTGGCCGCCCAGTGGCCGCCGAGTGGCGCGGGGCGCGGCTGTCCCGGCGGACGAGGGCGGGGGACGGGGTTAGCTCTGTGCAGCGCCGGCCGCTGGCCCTGGGACGCTTTCTAGCAAACTCTTCCAGCTGCTTAAGCTCTGATCTCCCCCACCCTCCTTTCTGGAAGACTCTACAGACTGATGCCCTCCTGCCAAAGAGCAGGCTTCCCCCACCCCAGCCTCTGCCTCACTCGGGCCTGGACCTCCTAGGAGGGTCCGTATTGCCCCGGGTTTGCTGATGCCAGGAGGACAAAGCCTGCCTAAGAAAGTAGGTGCATAACCTTGTGGCAACCCCTATAACCCAGGGTGGGGCCTCAGGGTTGGCAGGGGGAAAAAAATCTGCCCCGTTTCCACGGCACCCAGACTGGGCGAGCAAGAAGACGCTGCACTGAGTCACCCAGGCCTGGAGGGTGGAAGGAAACCAGACACAAGCACAGAGTGATACTGTTGGGGAGGGCCCAGACCTCCCAGAGTCCTGCCTTCCTCACTTGTCCACTGCCCCTTGCACCTGCCAGTGACTTCTCACTTGGCTGGGAGGTCCTTAGGGAATCTGCCATGTCCACTTTGCAGGGCAGTGGAAGCCCTGGCCCAACTGCTCAGCAAGAGTCCCCAAATCTAGGATAACAAGCACCCTAGTGACCGTAAGACAAGGAGAGAGTAGAAACTCAGGTCTGTTGGAACTCTGGTAGAATCTTGGGACCAGGCACAGCCCCTCCCTCGCCCCTCCCCCCACAGCCCCTTACCCTAGAGGGAAGAGACCCTGGTGGTGTATCATGACCCTGCTGCCCACAGTTGGCAGGGCTGAAGAACCAGCTGAAAGATGAAAATCTGCTTTCCACCCCAAATAAGTAGGGGAAGGAAGGTTCCACTTGAGGCTTGTGACCCTGTCTTCAGCCCTTTGAGCATCAAGCAAGGTGACACTCTGATCCCTGGGCTGTAGCTGCTCCATTACCTATTGGGACCCTCACCATCACCAAAGCATCCCAAGGACTCTCCTGAGCCCCTGAGGCCTCCATGCTCAAGAGACAGGAATCTGAGCAGTGGTCAGGGCATGCTCTTTCTATATACTTCTCTCCTGGCAACCCAGTTTTATGGTAGTAGACACCAGGAAATATGCATTGAACCCATGGTCTACTCTTATTGCCTTCTCAAACCCACCAGAATGAGAGTAAGAGGATTTTTTGAGGCCCAAAGAATGAGAGAGGGATTAACACCCATTGGGAGGTGGAAGGCAGGTGGTCCCAAGGTACTGAAGGAGCCACTAGGAAACAGAAGAACCAATCTCATTTGTACCCAGACCTTGGGAATGCCAGGTACCTCAGACAGTGGGGATGAGTAGAGCTAAGATAAACATGGTCGGTTGGAAGTTTAGGAAGCAATTAGGGGGACCATCCTTCCCACACCCCCACGCAAGGCGATTTCTCCTCCCCTTTAGGAGCCTGGGGGTTTCTCTATGGGAAAAGGTAACATGGCATCTCTAAATTGAGAAACACCAGGCCTAGCTTCAGGCAAGGCTACCCAACTGAGGGTTGGTGGAATTCTCTGGGGGAACACAGCTGGCTCATCCCTGACTAGGCAAACTGACTCATAGAACATCCTGTGCTCTGAAATAGGTGCCACCAGAAATCTGAAGAAACTCTCACCCAAGAGTACAAGACAGGTGTGGTGGTACACATCTGTAATCCCAGCACTCAGGAGGCTGAGGCACGAGGACCTCAAGTTGGAGGCCAGCCAGGCTACAAAGAAAGACCCTGTCTCACACAAACAAACATAAAAACAAGTGTAAAATAAGGAAAGAGAGAAAAGCTAACAAAGACTATCAGGCAGAGAAAAACTCAGTAACAAAATGGTATTAATACTCTCAGAGACTGCATAAAACAAAAAAACAAATCAGTTGGGTGTGTTGATGGATGCCTGTCATCCCAGATACTCAGGAGGCAGAAGTAGGAGGATCAGAGTTGGAGATCAGCCCAGGAAAAGGTAATAGTGAGACTGTCTCAAAAAAAAAAGGGGGGAGCGGGGCTCAAGTGGTAGAGTGCTTGCCTGACATGTGCAAGGTCCTGGATTCAATCTCCACCACCATAAAAAACAAACAAACAAAAATCAAAGTTGAGCAAAAAGTCAGAGATGGACAGGAGTAGGAAAAAAAGGTAAGATGATTGGAGGCTCTGTCCAGGACAGCCAGTATCTGAACAACTGTAAGTGCTGAGAAAACAGCAGGGCAGGAAGTAAAGGCTTTAAGACTTCCCAGTTACCGAGGACGTGCCACCAGTTCAAATGTGTCCATAACGTCAAGTGCCCAGTAAGACCCACTTAATTTCCGTAATAGTGGCATTTCACAACACTGGGAACAAAGAGATTGCACAAAGTTGGTGGGATTGGGGGTTGAACTCAGAGTCTTGTGCTTTTATTTTCTGATAGGGTCTCACATTTCTCCCCTGGCCCACTTGGACCAAAATCCTTTGTCCCTGTGACTGGGATGACAGGCAAGTACCACCATGCCCAGATTTTATTGTTTGACACTGGGTCTCTGGAACTTTTTGCCCAAGACTGGTCTTGAACCACGATTCCTCCTGATCACTGCCTCCCGAATAGCTAGGATTACAAGGATTGAGGCACTGAGTCCAGCAAGATTGTACCAAGGTTTAAGAGGAAGGGAAAAGGTCACAATCAGCATTAGATTTCACCCAACGACACAGATGAGGAAACGCTTTCAAATTCCAAAGGAAAAATGTCTTCCAGAATTCTATATCCAGTCAAACTATCAATTGAACACAACAAATGAAGAACATGTATTCAGCTGTTTATAGCCTGTGCAGTCTCTTCCAGGAGGCTACTGGAGACGGGCACCCATGAAAAGCTTATCAAGAGGGAAACCTGGGAGACAGAGAAGAAGGTCTGAACCATGGAGGGGAAGGGACTCCCCCAGGCAGGCACAGGTGGGAGATGGAGACCAGGGCAAGCACAGCTGGTCAGCTCCAGGATAAAGCGCCTGGTACAGCTGTGCATTTGCAGGGAGGGGTTTAAAACACTGGCAGAGTTTAGGATCAGATAGTAATCTACATGGAAAAGAAAAACTCCAGGAAAAACAAATCAGGGCTAGGGGCATGGCATAGTGTGTGCTTGCACATGCAAGGCCCTGGTTTCTGTCCCCAGCACTGCATCCTGCCCCCAAAAGCATTTTATTACATAGCTCAGTTAAGGACAGGATAAACATGGTCACGATTGAGTAAACACTGCATACCGTACAAACCAAAATGCAATGTAGCTCTATTAGGAGGCTGGAGGTGGTAAGTCAACATACAATATCAAGAACTCAAATCAAGAAAGAGGCGTTATTTAGACACACTGAGGTAGCATTCTCTCCCCACAAAAAAAAAAAAAAAAAAAAAGGCCACCAAAGTTAAAAGTGGCTGCCCCAGAAGGGGAAGGTAGAGGGGATGGGAAAGTTTTAGAACTCTTTGGCTTTTTTATTTTTTTGGTGAAACTGGGGTTTGAGCTCAGGGCTTTGCACTTGCAAAGCAGGGGCTCTACTGCTTGAGCCACACCTCCAGTTCATTTTGCTCTTGTTATTTTGAGAGCTTGTTTGGCGGTTCTAGCAGGGGAGTGCAGCTACTCGTATACCTACGAAGGAAGAACAGTCCTCGTCTTTTGGGATGGTCGTCATCTTCAACCAAGCACACAGCTTTGGAAGGGATGCACATGGAGTGGTGAGGGAGGAAGGGGACACCTGCCTACACAGAAAGATCAGCCAAATCAACCCTGGTGACCAATGGGGTGACAGATGTCACGGCCAGATTGCCCTCACATCCTGCTCTGGTTATTTTGGAGAGGGAGTCTTGTGAACTATTTTCAGGTTGGCCTTGAACCGCAATCCTCCTGATCTCAGCCTCCCAGGTAACTAGGATTACAGGCATTTGCCAATGGTGCCCAATACTCTTTGGCTTTAAACTATGGTAAAACTGATGTCCTACCCCAGCCACCTGCTTTTCCCTTTCTTGGCAGGACCCAGCCCAACTCCCCACACCCTCCAACTCTCCACTACGCCCTGCCTCCAACTGTCCAGACTTTCCTTTGCTTACCTGCCTTCTTCCCATGGAGTTACCATGGGTACTTAAGCCTGATACCTGAAAGCAAAGCACCCTTTTCCTGAACTGGATTTTAGAAAACAAATGCATGAGCAATCCACCTTGAGATTATTGAGTGCTCAAGTGCTCAAGCAAAGCCACATTCCTGAAGCTGCCTAAGGACCAATACATGTGCAAAAGTGGTTTGCAGCCTACACTGAGCAGTAGCCCTATTTAAACAGTCCACTTTATACTTTCAATAAGCCGCTCCTTTCCTCTTAATGTCAGCATCAAATGTTAACACATCTTTCTCTACATTCACATGTGCTTTAGATGGCTCCTGTTCAATAATAAAATTTTAACCCCACATTCTCAAACAGGAGACAGATATTTTTTATTCAATTATTCATATGTGCATACATTGTTTGGGCCATTTCTCCCCCCTGTCCCCCAAGACAAATTATGAATTGTCAATTTACAGTAAATTTTTCTGACAGGACCTCACTATGTGGCCCAGGCTGAACTCCTGATCCTCCTGCCTCAGCCTCCCAAGTGCTGGGATTACAGGCGTGTACCATCATGCTCAGCTGATAAAATTTTAAGAGAAAAATTTCTCCCGAACATGCACACAGCCACCCCCACCCCTACAATCATACATATATACACATATATAATATTCACTATTTCCCATAATGCACTTCCCAGATTGCTAGTTTGTTTGCATTTTAAATGGTTTGAGACAAGAAATTTTAAAATGTTCCCAACTTAAAAGTCAAAATAGTTGTATCCCTAATGTAAACTGGTAAAGTCAGACTACCTCATAATAGACTGGAAAGGCCAATGAACAGAAATTTCAGCAGGATTTAAAGATTCATGTAATGAGAGCCTGAAAACTTGATATCATGGAAAACTTTTGTCCTTTTGCAGTAATGGGTTTCAAACTCAGGGCCTGACACTTGCTAGGCAGGCACTCTAGCACTTGAGCCACTCCACCAGCCCAAGGAAAACTCCTTTAAAAACACCACCATGAGCCGGGTGCCAGTGGCTCACACCTGTAATCCTAGCTTCTCAGGAGGCAGAGATCGGGAGGATCACAGTTCAAAGCCAGCCCAGGCAAATAGTTCACCAGACCCTATCTCAAAAAACCCTATCACAAAAAAAATTAGGCTGGTGGAGTGGCTCAAGGTGAAGGCCCCGTGGGGGTAGGGAGCAAGAACAAATAAAAATATATATGAAAAAAAAAGAAAGGTGAAGGCCCTGAGTTCAAGCCACAGTACTGCAAAAGAAACAAACAAAAAAAACACCACTGTGTCCCAGGGCTTACGAGAGATCAGCCACAGCCAGCTTCCAAAAAAAGAGGCAGCTCTGCCATCTTTGCTTTTGTACCCCAAATAACTGGGTTTTTTCCTGGCCTGCACCACCTCCTTCCACTCACCGTATGATTCCTTTCACTTTAAGACAGAAGACTTATTTCTATAAAGATTTTTTAGTTGCTGTACTTTTGGAAGGTATGCAAATGAAAAGACTGAGCTGTGGCGGGTAGGTGACAAAGAATGGTCAACACAACTGAATTTTTCCCACCAGTTTTGCCAAGAGTCAGGGCTTCTGAAAAGTGGAAGTAAAATGTCAAAAAAGTGACAGGGCACTATTTCAGGTTACATTGCACTTATAACATTTAGCTTCCGATGAAAAATATGAAAAAAAAAAAAGTTTGTTTTATAAAAGAAAATTCACCAAAAATATAAAACTTCAGGGGAATTTTTTTCTCAGTACACTTGGTTCAGGAGAAAAAAGTGCTGTCAAACAACAACACTTTATAACATCCATGTTCAAGGCCAAGCTGAAAAATATGAGGCATTTCATAGGAGCCCATTAGTTTGAGTCTTGGGGCAACTGTCATGTAAATTTACCCAAACAACTTGCATCAAGTCAAAAAGGGAGGAAATAATCTGTGTGTACTCAAGAAAGCTCTGTGTTCTTTGGGAGTTGCACAAGGCCACCGTGTGACCCCATTTATGTCAGGAAGAGACCACTGAAATGTTACTTATGTTTATGTAGGTACACAGACCGAAAAAACCTAGGATACATCCCAGAATATTAAAAATGGATAGCTCTGGGGAGCTGAGTGGGACTAGGAAGCTAAAGGCAAGCAGATCCTTTAGATATTTACCTGTCACTGGTATTTCTTCACAATGGAACATTATGTTCACATACTGAGATTAAGTAAATTTAGTTTGCCTAGGTAGTTGGATAAAACTGTCCTGTCACCTGTCACCATGTGAGAAACCTATGGATGCTTGCTAATGAAAAGGGTTATACTCTCTCACTTTTGAAGTAGTAGAAATCAGCTGTAGGCAGTCTGCCTTTACCCGCCATCTGCTCACCACACAGCAGCTTCTCTAAATCAAGTGTGATTACCTTGAAGCTGACTAGCCAGCGTTTTCTTCACCATCACTCAGTGGGGACCCACGCAGGCACCACCAGTACACACCAAAGCACTGCCAACTCTACTCCTGAGCAGAATTTCCAAAAACATGCTTAGGCTGCTAACCATGCTTATTTCTCTAGATGACCACTTCCTCCCTCTCCCTCTTTTGTCAGACCCTCTCTCCTCTCCTTCCTTGTTTTGTGCTACAGATTTTTTCTTTCTTCCCTCCCTTTCTTCTCCCTTCCCCCTTTGTTGGGCTAGGGATTAGGGATGCCAGCCCATTTTCATTATCCTATCATAAAATCTGTATAAATTGTTGCATCACCAAATCTATCATAGAGTATTTCAATTTCTTCATACTGCAAGAATCACCTCTTACATTAAAGCTGGTAAAATTAAAGCCAATAACCTACCTCTAGGGGTCAGTTTCCAGCCTTGTGTTGGCTGTGGGGTGGCCACGCTGACACTGTGGCATCACACAGGGCAGGAAAAAGCAGTATCTTAACCATGTCATACACCCCACTAAGAAAGCTGAAAACACCAGCTTTTGGGAACCCCCAGAAACACAATGAGCAAGAAAACCTCCATTCTACCTAAACAGGGCTGCCTTCAAAATTTAAAAGGAAAAAAAAAAGTAGCTATTCAGATTTTACATAAAGGCTCATACCAGAGGTTCTGAAGATAAATGAAAGCACAAAGCCTTTATTGAACTGCAGTAGGTTATGAATAATAGACCCAGTGGTAAGCACTGGGGGCAGATGAGCATAGAATGCAATTTATAAAATTTTCAAGGCAAACAATTGGCATCTTTGAAGACACTGTTAGCTTTAAAAAAAAAAAAAAAAAAAAAAAGCTTCCAGGTGTGCATTCATTCAGTTTTCATAACTGGTGCTCAGTTATATGACCTCGGGAAATGTCGAGATTTCATAAATCATTTGTACCAAATCTCTTTTTCTGGTAAATTCCTTAGTGCCTCTGCAGCGGTTAACTAGACAAGACTGGAAAGCTTTCGAGATGATTCAAACCTCCAGCACCTCACAGGAGTCCGAGTTTCTTAACACAGAAGGCAATGCTGGTCAGAGAAGGAAATAAGTGAAAAGGTTATTAAAAACAAACAGTGGCTTTACCAGACTTTCTAAACATGTGTTCTCTACATAAGTACTGCTAAAAAATGTCTACCCCAATGGCCCTGCCCATTTTGTGCCCAGACACCCCCTGGATTGCTACCTCACTGCATTGCTTAACACTGCATTTTAAAGAGTACTTTTCTGTGGCCAGTAAAATGTGCAGATTCACAGGATTACAGGACTTTCAAAGGCTTTTTTTTAAAGTGCCTTCTGTAAATGTCAACATAGAGAAACCTGGAGAGGGGGATCTTAAAACCTGGAGACTATGTTTAGAGACAGTATTATGGTAAATTCTAACAACACATAAAGGCAGTAACAGTCTTACAGAACAGCTATGAGTAACACAGGACCCAAGTTGAAAGGTAAAGATGAACTTAAAGAACGAGGTTAATGACCCATAATCCCACTCTCTTTGAAAGGGTGACTAAGCCCTACGAGGCAAGTACTGCACTTCAAGTACTGTAGCTAATGCTTCTCCACATCCCCCCTCCCCCCTCAGGTAATGACCAGCTCTCTTTGCTCCATCATCTCTCCCAGTGCTAAAGGTATTTTGTTTCCACAGCATCTTTACAATAAGACAACTGTCCTACAAATTCCTTCATATGTGTCCTCAGTGAGACTTCTATTGTCAGGCCTTAGCAAGCTGACAGGGAAAGGGTGCCAAGGGTGCAGAAAAAAACAAGAATTTCAATTAAAATGTAAAAATAAGGATGTACAGACACCAATAAAAATGAGATACACAAGCTAGAATACCCAACTTCCTTCTACTCATCTGTTCTTACTGACCTGGCAAACTTATCTTCTTAAGATATCCAAGAGCCACCTCAAACTCACAGTAACCAACATGGTTTTGCACTGTGTACAGTCTGTTCTCTCTTTCAGGCTAGGAAACTACAGATTAGGTTAAACTCAGTAAGAGAATGTCAAGACCAGGACTGGCTGGATGGCTCAAGTGGTAGAGCAACTGTCTAGCAAGCGTAAGGCCCTGAGTTCCAACCCCAATACCGCCAGAAAAAAAAAAATGTCAAGACAAAATACATTCAAAAACAAGTGCTAGGGACATGGCCCAAGTGGTAGAGCTCCTGTCTGGCAAGCTCAAGGACCTGAGTTAAAACCTCAGTGCTACCTAAAACCAACCAAATAGTAAGCAGTTTATTAACTACAAATAGGCACCAGCGGCTCATGCCTGCAATCCTAGCTACTTAGGAGACAGAGATCAGGAGGATCAGGGATCAAAGCCATCCTGGGCAAATAGCTTGTGAGACCCTACCTCAAAGAAAGTCCAACACAAAAAATGGTTGCTGGAGTGGCTCAAGAGGTAGAGCACCTGCCTAGCAAGGTTGAGGCCCTGAGTCCAAACCCCAATACTGCCAAGAAAAAAAAAAAAAAGACTATCAAATAAATATTAAGCTCAAATCAACAAGACTTTACTTTTTAGTCTAACAATTCTGTCAACATTCATTTTATACATGTATTTAGATTATCCTTGACCAATGTGTGAGATCAAGATGGCTCATGAGAAGATGGTCAGGAAAAGGGTTTGGGGGGTATGTGAAGTTCTTGAGCCATACAAATTACTCCCACAATAAAATCTGCCTTGTTTCTGAGCTATGAAAAATATTGAGGAACATATTAAAACATCCACCTGTAAATGTTCTGATGAAGTGGTAGGGAGCTATCTTGAGAATCAGAAGAGGCAAGATGAACACGCTTCCAAAGGAGCTGCTTACTCACATCTGTTACTGATTTAATGCCACATCCTTCTCTGAATTTTCAGAGATGAGCTATGTCAGTTAAAAATTACTGAGTAACTATTAGACGTAATGTTTCTACTCAAGATTAATAGAGCCATTTATAGAATACTTTGCTCACAAAATACTCTGATATAACTTTCCACTAACTGAAAGTTTAAGGAGCTCAGACAGTAGGAATAGATGGCTAAGAATAAATTCTTCTGATTAATTTTAACATTTCAATATCTATCACAGTAAAAAATTAGGAATGTTTTCATAGTTTACTATTAAGTTTTTAAAAGTTAACTGTAAAGCAACCAATTCTCTCAAAACATTCCCATTCACTGACTAAAACACTAAGATATCAACAGCATGTTGAAATTAAAGCAACTCACCAGTTTCAAACCATAGATCATGTAGTCATGACCAACATATTAGCAAAACATAAACAGATCCCCATACTGCAAAAAAATAAACACTAAGCAGTATTGCCCAATAAAAGTGATTTCTGCAATTTTTTTTTTTTTGGGTGGTGGTGGTGGTGGTGGTATTGGGAGATCAACTCAGGACCTCAGGCAGGTGTTCTGCCATGTGAGCCACACCCTCAGTCCTTTTGCTTAGGTTATTTTTGAGACAGGGTCTCACTTTATGCTCAGGCTAGCCTGGGGACTGGGATCCTATTTATGCTTCCTGCACAGTACACCCCATATCCAGCTTTGACTGGTTGAGATGGGAGGGGGGGTCACACAAACACAAACACTTTGCCCCAGCTGGCCTCAAAGACTCTCCCCATATCTGCCCCTCAAGTAATTAGAGCTACAAGCATGAGCTGTGATGCTTCACTTGATTTCTAGAGATGCCTGTGGAGCAACCTGGTAAGTATATATCTCGGTCATCAGAAACTCTTATGTCACATCAACACAGTCCTTCACTTCCTGGCATCATGCTCTCCTCTGACTCTCCTACATTTCTGGAAGCCCCAAGCACTAGTCTATACATGGCCGCGAACACAAGTCACACTTACCATTACATGAAAAGAAAACACATGGAGACAGAAGAGAGAAGTGACTATTACAATGCTCTTCCTATGGCCCATGCCTTGCCCTGGGAAAACGTTATCCAAGAGTATCTGGGGCAAACCAAATAACTGAAATATTAATGAAAGGCTCAGAATACAAGTAAAGGCAAAACACACTCAAAATAAGAAAAGCGTGTAATCTGAAATCTGACCACTGTTGAAGACTGGAGGTCAACTACATGTGAAAAACACAGATCCTTCAGATCAAAGCTAGATCTGAAAAACAAGTGCACCATTGCCCAACAGAGAAGACATCTCCATGGACACATTACAACTGGAAAAAAAAAATGCACTTCCCTTCAGCATCAAAATGTAGCCACCCAAGTTTTGTGCAGACACCCCTCCAATCCATCAACACCTCTACAAAGCTGTATTTAAATGTTTCTTATGACCGCCAGAGAAATGTCACCATAGTGAGGCAGAACTTGTGAAATCCCCTTCTACAATTGCTAGCCAAGGAAGGTTATGACTCATGGATATGGATGGCTGTAATATTTAAATGACACATTTCCCAAATAGCCACAAAATCTTTATAGAAATTATTAAAACTCAAACAAGAAATAAGACAGGAGTCAAATACAGAGATGAAATGTACAAAACAAATGAGCAGGCAAACTAAAAGTTCTTGAAAGTATTTTACTTCAGATTGAAAAATGAACAGCTCCACACTGTTCATTGCAAGATACACAGTATTCACGAATACAATGCTGGTCGTTTGAGGAAATGTATACACGCCTCAATTTCTCCTTCATGCTTTTTCTTTTAGAAAGATACTGTTTACCAAAAAGAAACTTCAGCAGTACAGGAAAAGCTATTTTCCCAATAAATTTACGAAAACCTAAGATTCCCAATGGAATCAAGATTATCTTCCCGCTACCACCACCTTAATATAATCACATGCTTATTGGAACACTAATATTCGCACCCTAAGAATACATTTACTTTCAACAATGAGGGTGATTCTTTAAAAAAACAAAAAACAAAAAACAAAAAACTTCAGTGTGGTAAATGTAACATGGATCTCTGTAAGTATTAAGTGTCTGAAATAGGCAGCTAATACTGGATTTAATATTATTTTATAAATAATTGTTCCCTTAGCAGTAAACATAAGTCTACACATTCACAATAGTCCTACAAAATAAATACTGTGATTATGCACAATGTTATGACAAACTAGTTTCAAAAAAAGCTCAACATCTTGATAAAAACTCTGATCAGAATAAAACGTGACTCTAAAATTTAAAACATTATCAAAATAATAACATCACATTTAAAATCTTCCACCGTTTACACAAGCACTATGAGTTTCCAGTTGTGGAACATACTTTTCTGTTGTGAATTAAAATATGAACATATTGAAAAATTGTCAATTTCAGTGATGATACCAGTTTTGGTCTTATTTTTAGCATTATTCTCATTATAAAAGATACACTAAATGTCCATTAATGGTCTGATTGGTCTTCAATACTTCATAAATGTATATAAAAGAAATTCCTAAATGCCAATAGTACTTCATATGTATGTAAGAAAGAATCTCATCTCGAAATGGCTGCATTTAACACAGCCACACACACTGATGCTAAACATAAGGGCTATCACCTTGGAAGAAAGCATTTTCAGAAATGCCACTTACAGTCTATTATATTAAATATTCCCAACTGAGTTTCAAACTCGACAGGTGATGAATAACAGAATTATACATCTCATTTGCACTCAAAGCTGACCACAACCAAAATTTACAGTATGATTAAAACAAGCCAATGTTTAAAAAAGTTTTAATTAAAGACAACAATTCCATGAAAGTAAAGGATAAAGAATGGGATGACAAGAAGTATTTGGTCTTAATAAGGCAATACAAAATAGATCCATTATCAAAGACCATTTAATTTTTAAAGATTGACAATACCAAAAGCATAAAGTGGAGTATAAGAAAATAGTTTTTATAAGTATGATTTAATTAAAGCTGTGTACAGTTACTCTCTCCCACAGTAGTAAGCATGAATTTAAAAGAATAAGAGATGAAAAACAAGAACACATGGCACACGGGGTAGAGGAGCTGGCATGCAAAGTCTGCAGAGCTCAAGGTCTCACTAGCCAGGACCAGATCAGGGTGGCCCTTTGTTTCCTAGTAGGAAGAAGGACAGGGAGGGGAAAAAAAGACTGCAAAGGAAACAAACACAAAGTCATGTAATTGCCCATTGCCCAAGAAGACAGCACTATAGAAAACAGTTGCAAGTTAATTCTCAGAGATGACTAGAGACTTTTCAGTGTTTACACAAAAGTACATAGTACATTTCTTTTTACAAAATAAAATAAATGTCATTTGCCACCATAAACCTTTTCTTTAGACAGGAAAAAATTTTGCAGCAGGTCACAAGGGTTCTATGAAGTCATTTCAATGCTGAGGAAACAAAATGAGTAACAGAGCTAATCACGTCCCTGTGTATGGATGTTAGGATGACAATTAGATTATTTTTCAAACTAATCCTGAGAAAAAATCTGTTTACAATTCAAACAGTAATGTTATGTAAAAAGTATTAACAAATCCACTATTACAAATATCAATTTCCTATGTGGTCTTCTATATATACACACAATAAAATGGTAAATATATGCAAAAATATTTAAAAAAAAAAAAAAAAAACATGCACAGATCACTTTCCCCTTTGAAATCTGGACTTCCTATAAGATACTTTTGTTTGCCTTCCCCACCCCATCCTCTGAAACTGTGTTTTGTTTCTATCACCCTACCCACACTGAATACTATTCCCTATAACTCTGCATAAAGCCAATGGGAAATATTTTACATTCAAGCTTTAAATCTTAAAATGACCCTGTTGTAGCATATGACTTATCAAATAAGCAGCCTTTTTTTCCCCCTTTTTTTTGCTTGCTTTTTGTTTTCGCAGTTGTCAGTCTTCATGATCCATTCCGTGGCGAGCTGGGAAAAAACGCAGTTGCTAAATCAACGTCTGAACAGTATGAGGCTCCTGCTGTCCCCAGGAGTCCCTGTGTGACTGTCCTGAGCACGAGATCACTGCACACAGAAGACAGTCCGTCGCACAGTGCAGACTATCTACAAAGGTCTGAGAGGGGCGTGTCCCTCTTGTGTTTCCTCTTTTTGCCATGGTAATACTGATTATTGGATTTGCCTTGATGTTGTTTGTTTGTCATCAAGGAACCATGGCTTGTTTGAGCTGTACCTTGGAAGCCTTTGCTGGAAGAACGAAAGAGCCTCGTTGATCCATGCTGTAGAGAAAGAAAGCAACCAGAAAGTCATCAGTATTGTAAATTACTGAACCTGAATTCAGGAGCTTTCAAAACTAGAAATATGCAGGTGAGAGTTACTATACTCACCAGTGACCTTTCCACAGGGCAAATAAAGGGCTAACTAGAAGGGTTAACTCTTGAAAAAAATACACCACTATCTGGGCTGGTGAAGTGAACTCAGGGCCTCATATTTGCTAGACAGCTGTTCTACCACTTAAGTTACTCCTCCAGAGTATTTTTGAGATAGGGTTTCATGAACCATTTGCCCAGACTAGCCTCATCCTCTTGATCCCTGCCCCCCCAAGTAGCTAGGGTTACAGGCATGAGATAACAGTGCCTTGCTAAAGGTTTGTTCTTTAGCCTAGAGTTTTCTTTAAACCCACAATAAAAATTATTTATTCACATATAAGAAATTCTAACTATTTTGTGCTGATTAACACCAATTACAAACACAGGTTCCACATACCTGAGATTTATTGGTGTTGTTGGATGTGTTAGTGGTTTGGGTGCTCTGTATTTTCCCAACTGTCTGAGAGGACTCCAAGGACACATCTTGTGACCCCACTCGGTTCCCAGTGGACGGACGACAGAGCAGCTGTTTTGGGGTTTTGCATGGTGTCGCATCGGAATCCTAACACAAGTCACAGGATTATAATAATGTATTAATAATGTACACATTCAATATTCAGAAAGGAAAACAATTTCAGCTACATACTTTCTAGACTAATGTGAAATATTTGGGAGCTTTTCAGAATGAATCAATCTTAAGTTTTCCTTCAAACACCACTTCAAGTGACTTATTTTACCACTTGTTAACTGACTAGGAAGGAACTCACACAGTTCTCAGTCTCTATTTTTATTTACAGAAAACAAATCACAGTACCATGGAAAGAGCATGGTAAAGGGGGAGGGACCTAGGTCCCACACCTGGCTTGAGGTCTTCAATCAAACATAAGATCATGGGCTTAAGGGGTTCAATCTCTGAGAGTCTGGGATGGCAGAGTAGAGACTGGGAGGATCATGAGTTTGAGTCCAGCCTGGACAGTTAGACTTTATCTGACCTAATAAGCCGGTGATGCACGCCTCAAGTATGCCTGCTACAAGGGTGCTCATCTAGTTGGGCAGACATCTCAGCTACAAGGGAGGCAGGCCATAGGTAAAAAGATCATGGTCTGAGGCCAACCTTGGGCAAAAAGTTTACCCTATATGAAAAATAACTAAGCAAAAAGGGCTGAGGGTGTGGCTCAAGTGCGAGAGCATCTGCCTAGCAAGTACAAAGCCTAGAGTTCAAAACCAGGTACAACAACAAACACACCATTATTCTGAGTGAAAGAAGCCTTACAAAAAAGAGTGGATGCTATGTGATTCCATTTATATGAAATTCTGAAATAAGCAAAACCGATACATGGTATTAGAAAATGATTAAGAGTGGTTTGCTCTCTTGAGGGTAGGACTAGGGATCCACAACAGGAGTCATGAGAGCTTCCTAGGGTGACTGTACCACTCTATATCTTAATGACATACTGGGTTATACACATATATGCAGGTGATGAAATTTAGTCAATGTACAATTCCTTTTATGTCAATTTTATATCAAAAGAAAAAGTATTAACAAATATTGACATCTGGTTAACAATGCACACTACAGAAATCTGAGAGAAGTGTACCAAAGTTTGTAATATACTTTGAAATGGACCAAAGAATAAGATAAATCAATGGATACAGAGATGGATGGACAGACAGGCATATGATAAGCAAGTAAACTGTTAATGGTGAGTATGCAGTCTTCACAAAAAATTCTTTGACTTTTGCTGTATGTTTGAAAGTTTTCTTAAGAAATGTTGAGAAAAAGTACAAATGTGAAAGCTATTAAAATTTCCCAGTGATAAGAAAAAGGACCAGCCTTAGCTCTCTGGACAGAGTTATCCCCTGCAAGAGAACAGGTAAGCATCAAAATTTCAAAGAGCCATGTCTATCATACTTACGACATCACTAGAGCTGGACTGCGTGGCAGAAGAAGAGGACACTGGACCTGATGAAGAGTTTGAAGAGTGTTTACTAAGAGATTCCGAAGTTTTACTTCTACATTTTCCAAGGGCTTCATTTTCTTCAGACAGATTATTATTACATTTATCTAACTGCTGAGTATCTACTATCAAGGTAACACCATTTCCTGAAAGAGTGGCAGAAGATTGGAAAACGTTTCTTCCCATTAAATACACACAACACAGAAAAGCCTCTAAGACCTGGTCAGTCAGTCAATGAAAAAGTCTTACCATTGCATGAAGGCTCAGGCCTACTCTGCAAGCCCCACTGCTTTGATATCCAGTCTCTATATGTGGCAACTTCATCCGTCACTCTAATTATTCTACCTAATATGCTGTGTGGGTTTTAAAAAAAGAGGAGGAAATATGTTAATATGAAGTAAAGAAGTTGCAAATGAATTTTGACACATGGAGTCATTTTAGATAGACTTACCTCTCTGTTTCATTGTTGGGATAGTACTTTGCAATTGGTGATACGGCATGACTCAAAACAACATAGGCATAATCAAAGGCCTGTTTCACTTGCATGGCCCCGTATGAGCTCCTTCCAACATCATTACCTTTAAGAGAAAGGTACACATAAAATAGTAAGTTTGCTGCCTAACATGAATGAACGCTGAAAAGCCCTCTTCCAGGGAGAGTAAAAGCAAGGACTGGAGGTGCACCAGAAGCTGGGCTGTCAGTTGCTCCCTCAGCAACCCGGCCTTCAAACATGCAGCTTTTGCTTTATAACAGCGGATCCATTCTGGCCCAACCAGGACTCTCCCATCACTTGTATGAACAGTCATGCAAACCAGAGATAGTGCCCATTGCCTCACTGGAATAAAACTAAGCTAAATAGATATACCTGGGTTTTGATTTGATTTGGTTTTGATTTTGATTAGATATATATATATATATGTCTCACACTAAATTATGAGCTCCTAGAAAGCAATGCTATCTCACCAAAAATCTTTTATCTTTTTACATACAGCCATCTCCCACTGAATACTTCCCTAAATGAAAAAAGACACAGAATATGTCTAGGCAGCTCAGGAAGCCAGGAAAGGCCTCCTAGGCAACTGCTGTATGTCTTCATTCTTCAAAGTTTCATATTAAAGCAAATGACTGAAATTATTTCTACTAAAATCCAATAACGCAGAATCTAAATATTTTACAATTTAATCAGGAAAAAATAATGTTCAGAAAAAGTAAAAGACAATTAAACAAATACAACTTCTTGAAAAGAACTCACTTTCTGTTCACTTTAAGCTACTGAAAAGCTTGAAAAAGCACAGGGAGACTATGCAAAATAAGAGAGAAAAGAAATGTTCAAAAAAGTAAACAAGTAGTCGCCATGAATCCTTTTGGTCATGAATTCAGAGACATGCTACCATGCTCACTGACTCTAAGGACTTCAGAATCATCTCCTTAAAGCCCTGGCAGAAAACTGGCTGCAATCATGGTAAATAAGGACCCAAGAAAAAGGAAAAATGGTGGCTATCCTGGAGATGCACATGAACCCGCCCAGTAAATACCTATCCTGCTTGGCTTTTAAGAGTCAAATGGATTCTACTTCTGAATTCATTATGGAAGTCTACCAGGTGTTTTTCCCGGGTATGTATCTGTTTATTTTTTGTATGTTTGCTAATAAAATATTTTTTAAAAATGAACACAATTAGAAGTTATCCTTCACTTTTTATCTAAAGACAGTTTAAGGTACAAGGTGACTGGCAATGCCCTCTCTTTGGATGCCTACAAGTTTACTTAATTTCAATACCTGGTTGTAAAGGATCTTCAATATAAAGCATTGATGGCCTATAGCCATCAAGCATATTTTTCTGTACTTCATCTTTGGCCACATATGAACCACCATCCTTTATCCGGATGCCAGTCTTTAAATAATTGAAGTGTCGTCCGTATAATTCAAAAAATTCTATCAAGAGAACACCATAGTTTGTATTGGGGATGCAAGCATCTTCCCTGGGATGTAACTAAAAAAAAGAAGAGAGGAAGAAATTATTTTGGATTTTCTCTAAATTATCAGGGAGGGGGTTTAAACAGCATTCTAACTTCTACAAACAGTATTATTATAATTTTGGTTTGGCAGAAAAGTCAATAAATAATGGAGTAATAAAAGGTTGTGTGCTGCTGTTACAGATAATACCATAAAACAATCCCATGGGTACAGAGTGGCAAAGGGCAGTCTATAAGGCTCAATTTGACAGGGCTGGAAGAGCGTACCACATCATGGAAATCATCTGACTGATAGCAGAGCCTGAATATTGGCAATCAGTGCCACAGAGACATCCAAGACTAAGACTTTAACTCTTTTTACCCAACCCTGCAGGTCTCAAACCTAGGTAAACTTTGCAATTAGTTGCTGGGGACACACTCTTATTTTTGGCACTCACACTACCATTTACACTTACGGAAACCAGATCTTACTGCTGCTTATTAACATCTGCAGTGAAAAAAATCTCAATACATTAGAACACCTGGGATTAAAGACAACAAATACTGGGCTGGCAGAGTGCTCAAGTGGTAGAACATCTGCCTAGCAAGCATAAGGCCATGAGTTCAAACTCTGGTACAGCTGGTTGCTGGTGGCTCATGCCTGTAATCCTAGCTTCTCAGGAGGCAGAGATCAGGAGGATCAAAGTTTGAACCCAGCCCAGGGAAAATAGTTCATAAGATCCTATCTTGAAAAAAAAAAAAAAAACCTATAACTTGGCAGAGTGGCTCAAGGTTTAGGCTCTGAGTTCAAACCCAAGTACCACAAAAAAAAAAAAAAAAACCTTGAACAGCCAAAACACAGAAAAAAGAGCAACAATAAATATTTTCTCCAAGGAACTGTTAACTACTTATTTGCTAAATTATGAAAAGGT
The DNA here is from genome assembly GCF_047511655.1 of Castor canadensis. Taxonomy (NCBI): domain Eukaryota; kingdom Metazoa; phylum Chordata; class Mammalia; order Rodentia; family Castoridae; genus Castor; species Castor canadensis. Next base: position 34,719,891 of record NC_133400.1, read on the forward strand.
TCCCAGTTTAAAGGGAAGAGAGCCACAGGTAATCAAGGGAAGCATGCCGATAAAGCTTGATTTAATTGTTTCCCTCAAAATGTCTACCTAGCTGATTTATTTATTTATTTTCCTTTTAGTATACACTAGCATAGTATACCAATACAGCTTACCTGAAGGAAACTGACTGCCATTAAAAAGAGACTATAAGAACCAATTCCACCTGTAAATACTTCATTAAGGTCCCTCTGTAGTAAGAATTGTTTCAATACTAAAACCAAATATGGCAATACAGGATATTTCTGAAAAAGAAACAAAATTATATTTTCAATAAATTCTTCTATCAGTAATACTCTAGGCATTAGTAGAGCATAAACTGGTCTTAAAAAAAAAAAAAGTAAACTGTAAATAACCAAGGATTTTCTCCTGTCTAAAATCTAAAACATGGTAACACAAACAGCATCCATGAGCTCACTTAACAGTACATATCTGATGGGGCTCATCTATGACCACAACTATGTGTCACTCATCTATAAACAGATGACAGAAACAGGACAAGGACAAAGTCCCTCAAGATTTGAAAGCAATGCATCAGTGGGATTTTTAACACTTTTCTTAGGTGGTGCTACACTGTGTACCGGGGTAATTTGGACACTTTGCTGCAGCCTCAGAGCAGGAGTAGCCTTGCCTGCTGTCTTCCACATGGGCTGAAGACCACACAGACTTCCCAGACCTTCTCTCCCTGCAAGCTTTACTGAGAAAGCACCAGGTCCCTGGTGCTGGCAGGGTGGCACAGTACGAGCCCATCTTTTGCTCATGAACATATCCAGTACTCTTCAAACCAGGCCCTTAGTGAGGGACAGTAAGGGAAACAACACAGGCCCAAATCCAAGAAGAAGTCTCAAATCTACTTCCTAGGGGTAGGAGAGTCAATATTCTCTTCTGAACTCTGGTTCCTAGCCTTCTTACATGAACACGAATAGCTTCAATAAGAAAGAAAAGGTTTATAGTTTTGAAAATCATATCAAAGTAAGTAAACAACGGGGAGAAATAAGCATTTTTACATTATGGTTAAAGTCAGACTAGATATAGTCTCCTTTTAGAGACCAATCCAATGAATATCCAACAGAATTGTATCTGTGCATACACCCTTTAGACCCAGGAATTTTACTGCCAAGAATCTTACATTTTACAAGTGTAAAGAAAGATGCATGTGTGGAAGGATGGACACCAAGAGATTTTTGTAAAGGCCAAAGAGATTGGAGCCAGGTATGGTGGCCCATACCTGTATTCCTAGGTACTCTGGAGGCAGAGACCGGATCATGGTTCCAGGCCAATGTAAGCAAAAACTTGGAGAGACTCTATCTCAACTATAAAAAGCTGGGTGTGGTGGTGTATACCTGTCACCCCAGCTATGTGGAAGGTGTACATAAGAATATCATGGTCCAGGCCAGCCCAGGTAAAAACTTGAGACCCTATCTGAAAGTAAAGCAAAAAGGGCTGGGGGAGTAGTTCAAGTGGTAGAGCACTTGCCTCACAAGTGCAAGGTACTGAGTGAAAACCCCAGTACCTCCAAAAAAGAAAAAGAAGTTTTGAGGCCAGTCTAGCCCTATGCAAAAAGTTCATGAAATCCCATCTCTACCAATGGCTGGCATGGAGGTGCATGCTTGTCATCCCAGCTGAGGATCTTGGTCCAGGGACCCTATCTCAAAAATAACCAATGCATGCCAGGCACCAGTGGCTCATGCTTGTAATTCTAGCCACTCAGGAGGCGGAATTCAGGAAGATCACAATTCGAAGTCAGCATGGGCCAGTTCGAGCAATCCAATCTCAAAAACATCCAACACAAAAAAACAGGGCTGGTGGAGTGGCTCAAGTGGTAGTGCACCTGCCTAGCAAGTGTGAGGCCCCGAGTTCAAACCCTAGAACTGCCAAAAAAAAAAAAAAAAAAAAAAAAGAGAGAGAGAGAGAAGAAAGGGTGCAGGCAGCACCTCCTAGGTGACTTGGGGATTAAAATGCAGAAAAGGCTCCCTAGGGAGGTTCTTGGCAGCATCACCTCAGCCCTCATGTCCCTGAATATAAGGACTGGAGCTGAAGTTTTCAAAAGCATCCCCAACCCTCAGCTCTTACCTGAGGTCACGTTATAACTGCTGACCACTAAAAGCAGATTCAAGGGAGGCAGAACAAGCGCACACAAAATGAAGAGCATCGTCAGCAACACACATATGAAAACAGCTCTGTAAAGGAGACCAGAGCACCACCACAGAGAACTCTCAGGTCAAAATTACATTTCCTAAGTTTCATTGGACAGACCCCTCAGAGTCTCTGACCTTGGTAAAATCTTTGATGAGGTCCGCTGCTCTCACGCCATTCTGGACATTAAAGCTGATATCAACTTTCACTTCAGTAAAAGAATCTGTTAATTTAATAATAGGCACCTAAAAAGAGAAGACAGGGAAGGTTAAAAAAAATACTTCATCCTAATGAAATGACAAAATCAAGAGAAACAAAGTTACTAGGCTTGAGGTTTCCACCCTTCTCATGAGGACATTAAAACACTGAGCGTTCTCAGTACCATGCCCCACAATGAACTTGCTCTTCTTCTACATACTAACTTCTTCCTTCTTACTGTACACATTTAAGATGCCTAACAAGATGTTTTATTTCTCTCGACTTACATACTAAAGATTTCAGTTACCTTAACTAACACAGTTGTATTAATTCAGAATTTTGAAATGACATAGCAATAAACTTTTTCTTAACATTATATATGCTTTGGAGAACACCTTTCAATTCAGTATTAAGATCAAGAATCAGCCAGGCACTCACACCTGTAATCCTAGCTACTCAGGAGGCAGAGATCAGGAGGACTGCAGTTTGAAGCCAGCTCAAGAAAATATTCTGCAAGACCCTATCTTGAAAAACCCTTCACAAAAACAGGGCTGGTGGAGTGGCTCAAGGTGAAATCCCTGAGTTCAAGCCCCACTACCGGAAAAAAAAAGAGAGAGAGAGAGATCAAGAATCATCACCAAATTGTTTCTAATAAGAAAACTGCTTAACATGAATTTTTATTTTTTAACAGAATTTTTTTTTTTTGAGGGGGCCATTATTAGGGTTTGAACTTAGGGCCTCACGTTTGCTAAGCAGGTACTCTACCACTTGATTCATGCTCCCTGAGAAATTGTATTTTTATACTTCTTTATATACTTCACAAAATCATGTATGAGAAAAATGAGTATTATTTCTTAAAAAAAAAAAAAAAGTACTGCCAGGGAGCTGGCAGAGTGGCTCAAGTGGTAGAGCATGTGCCTAGCAAGCACAGGTCCTGAGTTCAACTCCTAGTACCACCAAAAAAAAAAAAAAGAAAAGAAAAAGGAAATGCATAGCCAGAACAAGTTCATTTGTTTTACAAACAAAAGACATTTTTTCACCAACCACTGTGATATTCATAGAATCACTGACTCACAATCCATCTGCTCACCAAAATAAATGTTTAAATTTCATGTAAACACCTAGAGATCTAAACATGCAATACTAAGAACTTACAGTTGCTTTGTCTAGAACTTTCACCGAATCCTCGTCTGCAACTTTGTGTTTCCGAAGAGCTTCTTCCAGGGTCCAGAGGGGCAGATTCTCCCACTTCCCAAACACCACAAGATCGATGTCACTGAACAGAGATGTGAAAGGGTTTGCGAAAACACAAAACAGTCCCTATTTTAGCAGACATTCATACTTATAGACTTCAAGTTAGTACAAGAGAGACTATCTCCTGTCCTGCCCCAGGAAAACTAATGTACTGGTGGCAATGGGTTTCAAAGGGGAAGCAGAGGGTGATGATTTTAGCAGCATCCTCCAGTCACTTCACAGAACTCAGGACTCAGGAAATAAGGTGATTTTGACAGAAATAAAACCTCAAAATACCAGTGACTGTTTCCTTCTCATAAAGCTTTTTGGTGCTAAACTTAAGACTTTGCTATCTGGTTGATATTAATTATAACTTAGAAATATTAAGTGTAAAACAGTATGTCCAGTCTGCTAGCATATATGTAGGTACACACACACACACACACACACACACACACACACAACTTCCTTCTCTATGTACAGACATCTCTCTTCCACAGAGGAAAGCCAGGGGACAGGAGTGGGAATGAGTCTTTTCCTTCCCATTACTTTTGTGCCTTTTCCAAATCTGAACCAGTGTGACTATAATCTATTCATATAATTTATTTTTTTAGAAATAATGTTTTTCAGGTCTTGCTGAAGCTCAGAACCTTATAAGGGAAAATATTAATATTTTATGGCTTTCATAGGCCAAGGAGAACACTGAGAAGAATGGAAGTTGCTAAGATCCATCTACTTTAACATACTTTAAGATGAGGGGAATTAGATCAAATCACAAGGAAGCATCACCACTCCCAAAAAGGAGTCCTATCAGACTGTAGATCAAACAAGTCTTCATTAGGAGACTGAAATGGAACAAGGGTTTAGCAAAAAGGCCCAAACCCTCCCCAGAGGACAGTTCTGCTGTCTAAATTTCTGGGTACAGATGCTGAAATCAACATCTAACTCCATGAGTTCTTCATAAAAGGGAAACCTCCCACCCTTGAGCACAGGCAATTAGGCACCTATCATAACAAGACACTAACATCTGTGTCACTGGGCTAAGTCAAATGTTGAGCAGTTCCCTGCAGGGTAAATCAATTTATGAATCAGTGACTAATCGATTCCACTGCTCCATGCTACCTTTTACATATCTCTGTATCATCTCAGTCTTGATAAGATGGTCAGATGCAATATTCTACTGTAAGGTAATTCAAACAAAATACATGTAAATGAATTTGTTTCACAAATCTCACTGTTTTGTTTCTACTCTTAAACATTCAACAGTCGGGCTGTCGGAGTAGCTCAAGTGGTAGGGTGCCTGTCTAGAAAGCCTGAATCCCTGAGTTCAAACTCCAATGCCGCAAAAAAAAAAAAAAAAAAAAGTGAATGAATACATTCTAGAAAAATGTACAATTCCTTGAAAGCCTTATAAATATACTAACCTTGTAGGTAAATACAGGCCAGTTTTAAAACTTCCAAATATCTGGACCTAAAACAGGAAAAGTTATTATATTAAATCACCACTCTTTGAATAAATACAGGTTTCTGCTACCCTCTACTGGTAACTTTCAGTACTACAAGAGCATCTTTTCCATGCTTATATAAAGTAGGGAATATGTTTCTCACAGGCAGACATTCAGAACACAATTTAAATTTATCAGGTTCAAACAGGAAGCATGTACAGTGAAATAGTGAACTTTTAAAAGTAACTTTCAAGTCACTAATGCTCCTTTATCATGGAAGCACAGTCACAAATCCTTAGTTTTTGTTGTCTAAGTGGCAGTTTCTCATTAATTACTAAATCAGGGTCAGACTACTTCAATTGCAGGACATGTGCTAGCTCAGAGGATAGCCCCAAAGAGAACATTAGGCACTGTCCTTATAATAAGCACTATGCTGGGCATAAACCAGAATAAATTCCAGCTCAACCAATGAGAACAGTGGAGCTCGGGCAGCTATGCGTATGCTGTAACTCCACTGCAGGACAATGGTGGAAAAGGCTGTCTCTATGGTGAGTGAGCTGGGGCAGTTCCTAGGTCATTCACCATAAAGACAGTAGTCTCAGAAGGTGGGGATTGATTTAGACCAGGGTTTAAGCCCAGCACAGCTGATGTGTGGGACTGCAGGTACTGTGCTGCTCACTAGGGATGTTTAGCAGCATCCCTGTCTCCTCCAGTACAGGCCAGTAGTGCTTCCAGGCCCCAAGCCATGACACTCTGGACACTGCCACAGCACAAGGAGCAAACAAAATCAGCCCAGTTGAGAGCCGATTACGTCACACAGCCTCTCAACAAAATGCTGATGTCCTCCCCACCTTACCTGTAGTGTCACACTGCAAACTTCCTTCTTTTGCTTACTGGATAAAAACCTCCCTGGCTTCCCTACACCACTGAGCAATCTAAAGAAAAGCTATGAAACACAAAGTAATGAATTCTAGTAAGCTCCTTCTCTGCATACACAAACCTGCAGAACAGACACTTAAAGAAGCCCTAAAAAGTACAGTATTATTGACTCAGTACCAGTAACTAAGAAGCAATTCTGGGCAAATATTTTGTTCACTGAGTGGGGATACATCAGGAACAAGTTGCTGGTAAGAGAGAGGGAGAAACAATGTTTTTAAGAGCGAGGCAGAAGAAATGTATGCCCATCTTTGTCTAAGAAAATGTATTTCAAGCAATAAAAGAAATTCCTATGTGACATTTTCTTTCTTGCTTTCTTTTTTTTTTTTTTGCAGTACTGGGGTTTGAACTCAGGGTCTCATCTTGCTAGGCAGTTACTCTACCACTTGAGCCCCTCTGCCAGCTATTTTGTGTTGATTGTTTATGAGATGGGGTCTCCAAACTATGTTCCCAGGCTGGCCTTGAACCTCAATCCTCCTGATCTCTGCCTCCATAAGTAGTCAGGATTATAGGCGTGAGCCACCAGTGCCTGGCCCTATTGTGGCATTTCATTACATTCATACAATTGTAACATTTACACTGACAGGCTGAAATGAAAACAGTAATACGGTTTTGATAAATTACATCCAATAACAGACTACTACAACAGTTTTGATTTGTTTTCGATTCCTAAATTTAGTTCGCTTTAGTAGATGCTATTCAGTACTGGGGTGGGGGGGAAGTTGTAAGTAATCTGAGTCAATGAAAGTAATCACCAAGCTCCAAATTCTAAAGGCTGCAAAAATTGTTTGCCTTAAAATTTAATTAGACCGTAACTCTACAAAAGCACTTGCATTGCATGTAAAGTGCCTGTGTGAGACGCCAGTGGCCAAGCCTCCATTTGGGTGAGGACAGGACCTTCCCCAAAGCCCCAGCTCCGAGACAGGTACTCACGTCAGCACTGGGCCAGAGCTCCTTGATCACACTCTCAATTCTGTTCACCACCTCCATTCGCATCTTCTCCTCCTCAGGTCTTGGAGACATGTATTCATAAAAATCACTGATTTCTTCATGCAGACTGATGAAAAAGGCAGAAAAGTTAACACAAAGCAGGGCTAAGCTAATGAAAAATCATCTTAAGTCTTCTCTAATTAAGCATTACAAGATAATTCAGTTGATACTTTATATTCATAATTTTTACCTTAATTTTAATGTTGTAACTCATGCTAAGCTAAAATGGAAACGTACAGAATTTAATTTTTAAAAAGCCAAAATAATGAAATAAAAAATTCTCTGTGCAGAACACTTGCCAGCCAATGATGGTTTAAAAAAAAACAAAACATGCAGGCCCTGGTCTCTCTGCCTTTACACTCAGATTTCAGCAGGCATAAAACAAGAAGACATTGAACCCAGGGGACATAGGCAAGCTTCCTGCCAGAGGGGACTGACTGTCTTGCCTCTCAGTGAGCAAAACAGTATGTCTTTCATAGTGTTGCTTAATGAACTAAGTGTCAAATGAACCAGTCAGCCAGTGAACACCAGGAGTGCCTTGAAAAGAATGGCTGTCAGAAAAGGGCTCCGTGAAGTGTCAAGGCAATGACCAAGTACATGGGGGTGGCAAGAGAAGATGCATCTGGAGTGGAGGAGAAGGCAGACTCTGAACACGGCTGGCTTTACAGGATGAGTTAAGAAGTTTAGGTTGGACTGGGGATGTAGCTCTGTGTTTAGAGCACTTGCCTAGTGCAAGGTCCTGGGTTCAAATGCAGCAAAGAAAGAAAGTGGGGATGGGAGGGGAGAGGAGGGAAGAGTCAATTCAGGCTTTCCCCTGTGGCAACAGGAAGCTACTTAATGTCTTTGAAGGACTGGGGAGAGACTGTACAAGATGACGCATTTTAAGATTAAACTGAGGTAGGTGCTGCTGGCCCATGCCTGTAATCCTAGGTACTTGAGAGGCTGAGTTGAGATCAGGACAATCTTGGTTCGAAGCCAGCCTAGGCAAATAGACCTCCATCTCCAAAACAACCAGAGAAAATGAACTGGAGGTATGGGGAAAGTGGTGGAGCACCTGCCCTGGGTCCAAACTATAGTCCCACCAAAAAAGAAAGAAAGAAACAAAAGACTAAACTGGCAACTGTGCATGAAGGTAGGTGTGGACACAGGGGCAGAGCTGAACGCAGTGTTGACACATGGTAGGACCACAGAAGACTAGACGATGGCTGAGGGGGTACTGACAGGAGGAGAAAGCAACAGAAACATGTCTATATGCAAACATGTGGACCGGCCTCAGCAAAGAGCCAGGGCTGAGGTCTAAGAGAGAATAAAAAGGACTGAGGGGACCAAAGAGCAGAGTGGGCAGAATGAAATTGGTGCAGTGGGACAGAGGGATGACAGCAGCATTCTTTCCCAAACTGAGACTGGGGGAGGTACCTGTGCAAGGAAAAGGGACAAGGAACACCAAGATAAGTGGTTCGCTCAGTTTTCCCTGAGTGGTGGCCACACTTGAGCTAATGCAAGTTGCAGGTCCCAGAGAGAAGCTGGAGAAAGGCTAGCAGAGTCTTAAGGGGGTGCCTACAACTCAGGGCCCCATAAAGCTCCAGAGCAAGAAGCTGGAAACATAGTACTGGGGGACTAAACATGGTTGTAAGGAAGAAAGAAGTCTGTGTCCTAACCTCCAATGACTGTAGCTTTTACTACATGGAATGCTGATGACTTTCAAAATGTGACTGATTAAGCAATCAACAGTTCCTGCCATGTTTTTGTTTTGCTTTGTTTTTAAAGACTGAGAGTCAAAAAAGTTGAGTTCTATAGTCCAGTTCTGTGTGAGGGCAGCTGTGTGCTCACATACAATACAGGGCTGGCAAGTGGAAGCCATTTCAAGTATTAAGGAATGATTTACATGGCAGCATTCTCCCAGTTTGCAGTGCAATATTGTGTAACATCTGGATTTTAAAACCCCAGAGTTCTGCAGGTAAATCCAGAAAGACATCCTAGGAGAGACCATTTTTCCTTCCTGTACTTCCTTCTGGGTACCTTGGGATTGTCAACTTCTAGTGTTCAGAGATTTTTTTTTTTTTCTTAGGCTTCCAGGTTTTATTATATTCTCTAAGTATGCATTTCTGGTCCTTTATTTTTTATTTTATTTTATTTTTTGGTGATGCTGAGGTTTGAACTTAAGGCTTTGAGCTTGCTAAGAAGCCTGTCCTTCTGCTTATAGACCACAGCTGAAAGAATAGCTGTGAGAAAGTGGACAACCTGCACTTCTCTTCAGCTTGGGTCTGCCAGCAAAGGTGAGGACCACAAATAAAAAGGAAAAACAACTGATTTGCTTCTCTGTTCCCTGGATAGCCTGTTATGAATTACCAGAGCTTATTTGGAGTTCTAAAGCCTATCTCTACAGAATTATCCAATCCAGTAAGAAAAACCTCCAAAATTTGACTCCATCTACTCTGCAAAGACTCCCTCATACATCTTGGAATTCAACTGCCAGTTAATGTTTAAGTATAGAAACAGAATGAGAATCCATTCTCTACCTTATTGAGTACATATACTTAGGCCCTAGGATGAAATGGCTATCAATGAGGATCCTTGCCCTGGTTAATTTCCATCCAACAATGAGAAAAACTCATCCAAAGCAGTTTTGAGGAGGGTGTAGTGTGTGCATTCTATATACTGTTTTACCACAGGTAAGTTTCAAGAAGACAGAGGAGCTGGCCAGGATGGAAGGGGTTGGCTTACAGGGTACATCCCTGTCCCATCCCTACAGGTGTAAATGAAGAAACTAGATGATCATGAGGCAAAAAGAGGTCCAATAAAAGAGATTTCTGAACTTGAGGAAAAGTTAGAGAAAATTCTAAAATTTGTTTTCAGCACTGGGATTCTATGCTTTCTAGTATCACATTAATTTAGAGAAATTATAGGTCTTAAAATAAGCTCTTAAGACAAGACTATCCCAAGGGCTAGGAATGAGGCTCAGCAGTGAAGAACTTGCCTAGCATGTGTGAGGCCTAGGTTCATCCTCAGCACCGCAAAAAAAAAAAAAAAAGACTATATGCTAAACACTTAATATTCCACAATGGGACCAGGAGCCACCATTTTTCTATTTAAGGAAAAGTGTGCCCTGGTTACTGTATTTTTTTTTTCAACTTTAATTATTTCCCCCTGTGATGCTGCAGATCAAACCCAGGGCCTTATGCATGCCAGGCAAGTGCTCTACCATTGTGCTACATAAGCAGCCCTGGTTTTTTGAGACAGAATCTCCCTATGTAGCCTAAGCTGGCCTCGAACTCTGCCTCTGGCTCCTGAATATTGGAATTATAGGCCTATGCCATCATGCCTGACTGTATTTCTTTTACTGATGGATAGCTGCCATGCTGGAAGGAAGAAAAAGAAAAAAAGAGGGGGAAACAGCTATTAAAGCAAAAAACATAGGAACAAGAGACCTCATCTCAGATCTACTAAGATCCTCTTACTCATATCAAGCACAAATCTCACTATCTCCTTATATGTAACTAGCCACATGTAAAGTGCTTAATGAACAACTAAGTAGAAAATCTTGATACATTTAGGTAATAAACTTACGTGCAGATTTTTAAGTAGTTTGGAGGGGCTGCATAGACTGGGTAACATTCCTGGCACAGTACTGTGCATATCTATGAACAGAATTCTGTCTCAGGAGGGGCCACTCTAAGCCTGGCACACATTTTAGTGCTATGGTGATTGAGTAAAGAACAGGAGTCAGAGAAATTCTGTAATCTGCTGTCACGTTATTTTATATGTCTGAAATCATCCAACTATGTACAAAAAACTTCAGTTTCTCCCATGTTTGGGTCAAAACTCAGTAAGATTGATTAGTTCTGTTGAATACCATATACTCAGCCTTGAAATTTCTCATACGAAAGTTATAAAATACAACTTTTCTGTGATCTGAAATCACAAGTGACCTAAACACTGTGCTGTGACACTGTGAAATATGAATTTGGTCTTCACCCCCATTTCCTGGAATGCCATTCTAAAAAAATCCTTGAAATTGTCAAAATAGTCAAGTGCTTTTTTCTGTGCTAATGGTTGACTTTTAGCTGGCAGCCCCTGGGTAGCTCAGGTCATGGAAAACACCAGTGCAGGATTAAAGGTTTGGAACTTTCCGTAAGACCTAAAAGGATAGGAGTGGAGTTGAAAAGTAGTCACCATCAATGGCTAATGACTTAATCAATCATGCCTACATAATAAAGCTACCAAAAGCACCCAAAAGGACTGGGTTCAGGGAGCCTGCAGATGAAGAACATGTTGGGGCTTGCAAGAAGGTGAATAAGAACACCCTCTGTGGAGGGTGGTGCATTCCAACTCCTTGGGGACAGAAGCTCCAGTGCTGGGATTCTTCCAGCTCTTGTCCTCTGTATCTCTTCATCTGGTCATTATTTATATCATTTAAACTATTCTTTATAAATTAAACTGATAAATGTGTTTCAATAGGTTCTGTGAGCTGCTCTAGAAAGCTGAACCTCAGGAGAGGGTTGCAGGAATCCTAATTTACAGCCAACTTACTCAGAAGCACGGATAAAAAAATCTTAGGTCTTGCAACTGGAATGGGAAGGAGAGTTCCATCCACCTGTGGGATCTGACACTGTCTTCAGTGTAGCAGTGTCAGGTGAAGTGAATTAGAGTCCACCAGCTGCCATTCACTGCACAACTGATGGCTTGCTTGTTGCATGGAAGATACCCACACACATTTGGTCACAAGTAGGCTATGTTTTGAGAATATGTGAGAAAAAGGTTTTCTTTTTTTTTGTTTTTTTTTTTTTTGGTACTAGGGCTTGAACTCAGGGTCTTCACCTTGAGTCACTCCACCAGCCCATTTTTGTGAAGAGTTTTTTTCCAAGATAGGGTCTCTCGAACTATTTGCCTGGGCTGGCTTTGAACTGTAATCCTCCCGAGTAGCTAGGATTACAGACATGAGCCACCGGCGCCCTGACAATATTTTCTTTTTAACAGGAAATACACCATTCCCTGTTTATAAAGTTAAAGTAATATAAAATGCAGTATAATGAGACAAGTACCTCTATCTAGCCAGAAAAGGTGCCACAAGAATGAGAGATAAAATCAATGTGTGGGAGTAAAATTTACATTATTCTAACAAAACACAAAAAAATCAATGTGGCAAGATGTCCAAAAATTAGTTTTCATACCAAGAAAAGTACAACTTATAGATAGTTTAGGTCAAAATGCAGATGTGGGAAAAAAATCACATGTTCTGAGGAAAGTTTTACTACATAAGGAGATGCTCCTCTTTCCATACTATGATAAATTTCATAGTGTTCATCACAGGCAGATAAAGAAATAGCTTTCAAAGGCTCAAAGTCTTTGGTGTGAAAGGAAGGCACCCACTTTAAGCCCTGCAGCTGGCAGCCCTGGGTAGGGAGGAACTGCTCAGGGCTGCTGCACCACACAGCCAGAGATACCTGGGCCTCCCAGGTGACCCACTGCAGGTCCCAGAGGCTCAGCACCTAAGCCTCAGTTCTGTGGTAACTCTGCTTCCTGGGAAACTCCCTTTAAGTACCAACAAAGTCTATTTAGTGAATGTCAGTAAGACACCCCCAAATTTATTTGTTTTTCAGTACTAGAGTTAGAGCTCAGGGCGTCATGCTTCCTAGGCAAGCACTCTACCACTTGAGTCCACAGCCGTGTTTGCTTTAATTATTTTTCAGATGGGCTCTCAAATTCTGTGTGGGCCAGCTTGGTACCACGATCCTCCTACCTACACAACTCCCAATAGCTAGACTACAGACATGTCCCACCACAACAGTATGTTTTTGAGATAGAGTCTTGCTAACTTTACACCCTGACTGTCCTCAAATTGTGATCTTACATCTCTGTCTCCCAGGCTTGTGCGACCACCCCTGGCCTCCCCACTAAAAAATTTAAGGCTAATAATATCCAATTTTGAAACGGATATATGGAAAACGCACTCACATACAATATATGGAGTATAAATTACTATAGCCTCTCCAGAGATGGCTGTACTAATAAATAATAACACATTTACATAAAATTTTCAAACTCTCGTTATTTCCATCCTCCAGAAATATTTCCATGAAGGAACAAAAATCTGTACAAGGATCTCACCACAGAATTCATTACTTGGAATACTAAACATTTAGAAACAGTGTCAATGTCTATCAGTGGAATACATGTAAATAATCACAGGAGCAGCAGGGGCAGTCACCTTCCCTTCAGAGCTAATAACCCCTAAAAAAGAAAGGTCTAGGAGAGGACTCAAGCAGTAAGAAAGGTCTAGGAACTGATCAAGATCTGGGAGATACTAAATTCAGAAAAGAAAGCATAATGCAAGCGTTTAGCAGGACCCCTTCTATGTGCATTAAAAAGACACAGAATCACACAGAAGGAAACACATGTGCATTTCTACCTGCATTACAAACTTCCTGGAAGAACTGTAAACAGAGTTTGCTTTAAAGGAGGGACTTTTGCCAGTACAGTTAGGAAACCTTTACCTGTCTGCTTTTCAAACAGGAATTATCATCTGCTTGGTGAGATTATGACCATGAAATCTATTTTCTTACAGTTTTTCTTGTGAAAAACACACATATGTGTATGTGCCTGAATATTAACATACTCAGATAGTGTGTATTTTTGGTTTTCCCTACCCCTACTCCTACCTCTTAGAATGGTCTATATGTACCATACTTTTTTATTTTCGGTGAGACTGGGATTGGAACTCAGGGTTTTGAACTTGCAAAGCAGGCACTCTACCACTTGAGCCACACCTCCAGTCCATTGTGCTCTGGGTATTTTGGAGATGGGGAGCTCAAGCACTGTTTGCCCAAGCTGGCCTCAAACCTCAATCCTCCTGATCTCAGCCTCCCAAGTAGCTAGGATTATAGGCATGAGCCACCGGTGCCTGGCCTATGTACCATACACTTAATAGTGATTCAGTCAGATTGTGACTTGGGAGAGGAAGAATTTGCCTTTTTTAAATGTTTACATTTACATAGTCCACTTTTGAAATGCATGCATAGTAATGACCAGTAGACCTTTATAACAATCAAACTAATACTTAAGGGGGAACGATTCAAACCAATCCACAATCTAGCCATGCAGAACAAAAGGTTACACAATTTGTAATCCAGGAGCGTGAGCAATTGTAGAAGAGATTCTGTGGTCAGCCTGAGGGCAGGGTGGACACTGAGGACCCCAAGCTCAGGCCCACTGCATCATAAGAGGTTGAGATACATGTAATGCAATGTGTGCAGCAAAGTTTCTGCTGCTGTTTCCAAGGATTTATATATTTAAATATGCAAGACAAATTCCCAGAAAACACAAAAACAGCTGGTAGTACTTTCCTCTGGGGTGGAACCTGTTTAATGTTTCTTAGTAGGCAGCAAAAGAAGTGCATGACTCAAGCCCTAGGGCAATCACTGTGCAATCTCAGTGACATCTTCAGGAGACCAGAACTCAAGATTTAAAAAAAAAAAAAACAGCCACACACTCATCCAGCTCTGGCACTTCCAGCTAGACACCTCTGGCTAAGCTGCCACTTCAGAATCAACAAGATCAAATCAAATCCCTCATCTTTCTCCCGACCCCACTCCTGCTCCCTGCACTTTTCTCCTTGAGTTAACTTTCCCAAATGGAAGCTTCCCAAGCCTTCCCTGGTTCACTCTTTTTCACCCTCACAAAAGGTCTCTAAATCCTTCTACTGGAAACCAAAACCAAAGGCTTCCGGACCAGACCTGTCCTACATCTTCCAGACCACTTGAGTCCAGGCCCTTTCTCCTCTCCACAGAACTCTACACCAGCACCCTGGTCTCCTGCCAATCTTCCTTCTCTAGGCCATCACCACATGACCTCCAGGCCCTGCTTCCTCCCTCCACCCATCCATGTCTCTTCCAAACTCCTTAAGAAGCACTGTGGCCCCCTCTTCTCCTGTCTCCTGGTGCACCCCCACAGAATTAGGCATGACCCTAGACCTCTTCAGGATAGCCCTTGCCCAGGCAGCATTCCCGCTATGGGAAGCCCTGAGGTAGGATGACTGCAGAGCCTACAGACACTCTTAGAGCACAAGGATCCACCCTGCAGGGCCATAAGCCCAACATCCCCTGCTAGCGGGCTGCCCACTCAGGCTCCCTCTACCTGCTGTGGCTCTGAGTTGCACATGCTGTCAAAAAGGAGCCGTTAATAAACGGGAGACATCCATCCACACCCATGTCTACATAGTCACCATAGAGAGATAGTCTCCTTCAAAATGAGCTCCATCAGGGATCTAAGGAAATGGATAAAGTGCAGGAGAGAGTGACAGGCCTGAAAAGAGGACAATTTGGCCCAAGAATTACTAGTGTCCTTTAGAGTTGGAGGCTGCGTGTGTATAAATACAATCTCTAAGAAAATATTCAAAACAAATGGGGAATATTTTTTAAAAGCCAAGATTTAGAAGTATTTCAAGCATGGAATTCTCTAATGATCCCCCTCCTCCTTTCTGGTACTGTGTTATCAACCTCAAGGTCTGGCACATGCTAACTCAAGCTCCCTAACAACTTTAAAGTCTCTGTGAAATGTCTAGTTTCTAAAGCACTGGCAAGGAAAGTCAAGCCTAACTAAACAGGAAGATCACCAAGATCAACACTTCAGGGAAACACCCTCCTGTCTTCTACTTGTGGAAAGAAAGTTATACCCCAAGTAAGTCCCACAATTTCCTCTAAGATGAAGGTGAGGTGAGGGGGTAGGGGAGGTAGGTAGGGAGGAAAAGCATGACAGGAAATTCTTTAAAAGGAAAGAGTTCACATCTTACTTTCACAAGTGCTGTAGGCACATTCAATAGCTGTTCATCATTACAGAATGTCACATTGACTGTCAACCCCTCCTTGAATAGGATATATGAATAAAAGTGAAATGAGCAGACAACTGTCTATGTGTCCTGTACTACAAAATTTTCATCTTTTTTTCCCCTTCTTTTAAGAGGTCCTTGGGGCTGGGAGTATAACTCAGTGGTAGAACACTTGCCTACTATGCACAAAGCCCTGAGTTCCATCCCTAGCACTCCCCAAAAAAAAAAAAAGATAAAAAATAAATAAAGGCAGTCCTTGTATATGCTTTCCTAGAAATTAGAACATTCCTGATAAATGCCATCACCTGTTGCTATCCATTTCTGGACCCACTTTTTAGGTCAATGGTTCAGAAGAATGAATTCTCACTTGATTTCTTTCCTATAGTTTCCAACCCTTTATGAAAAGAAGTAAGTGTGTGTGTGTGTGTGTGTGTGTGTGTGTGTGTGGCGCGCGCGCATGGTGCTGGCGTTCTAACCCAGGGCCCGATGCATGCCAGGGATGCTCCACCACTGAGCTTCACCCCCTGTCCCGAGAGAGATGATGAACCCATCTTGAGCCCATCTTCAGCCTGCTTTCTTTCATGGTCCAACCTCGTCACTGTTTTTCAATTACAGTTTAAAGCCAAGGGAGAAAAGGAAAAGAAACCATTAGCCAACAGTTACTTCAGCTAATCCTACTCATTAATTCTTCCCTTTTTCAGAAAATTTACGAACCTCTCTACCACTCTGAGTAAAACTAACCAAATTTGGGTAAAGTCAGAAGCCTGAAAAAGAATGGTTGATGGAATTCCCCAGCTAAGATGAAACATCTTGGGAAAAGAAAACACAGTTAAAAGGCCCTCAAATATCTGTTGAGTAAACACACACACACACACACACACACACACACACACACACACACAATGAGGCTGAATCTTTTCCTAAATTATAAGATCCAAATACCAGTTAAGAGTAATTCATTCTACAGAAACTTGTTACATTCTTAAATACGGAAACACAGTATGGATATATTTGATTCATACAATTCTAATACTACAGTTTACTTTTCACTTCCCTTTGGTGGAGGGGCTAGTGTTTAAGCACAGTTCTGTAAATCGACAACAGCTTGTCACATCTTCTCCACATTAGAGCACTGGTATAGAGGCACAGGGATCTCACCTGTGAGAGCCCTACACATGAAACTCCCAGTGTCCAAACACAGTGGAGGTGGTTATTTGCTTAACAAATCATTTCTATTAAACAGAATAAACATTTAAGATATTTTATTCTACCTTAGAGAAAGACTGTCACAATTTATCTGTACTTTTGAGATCTTTTGGATACTTATTAGTTAAGAACTATTTAAAAGCTTTTTAAGCAAGTGTTGGAATGTAGCTGTATAGATCTGTGGTCGAGCACTTGCCTGCACAAGGACCTTGATTCCATCTGCAGCACTTGGGTGGGGAGGGGGGCAGGGAGAATGAGCAAAAAACAAAAACTGACTCACAAAGAATCCATTTACAGGTCCAAGTTCAGTAACTCACACCTGCAATCCCAGCTTCTTGGAAAGATCTCGGTCCAAGGCAGGCAAGCCAGGTAAAAAGTTAGCAAGACCCCATGTCAACCAGTAAGATAGGTGTCATAGTTTGCTCCTGTGGTCCCAGCTACAGGAGGATATAGGTAAGTGTATGGAGGTCTGAGGTCTGCCCTGAGCAAAAATGCAAGATTGTATGCAGAAAAGTAACTAACGCAAAAGGACTCGGGGAGTGGCTCAAGCATAAGCAAGAGAAGTTTATATCTCAGTTCTGGAGGCTGGGAAGTCCAAGATCAAGGCGCCAGCCAATTTGGTATCTGATGAGGGCGCACTTCCTGGTTTGTAGATAGTGCCTTCTGGCTGTGTCCTTACAGGATGGAAGAGGCCTTTTTATAAAGCTTAAAAAACATGCTTCTCTGGAGGGGTGGCTGAAAGCACAGAGCTCCTGCCTCACAAGGTCAAAGTCCAGAGTTCAAACTCCAGTACTGCACCCCAAAAAGAATCCATTTACACACACATCAAAAGCATAATGTATATAAGCCTAGATTGACTTTAATGAGGTTCTATACTTTTCTAAAAAGTTAACAAAAAACTTAGAAAGAAACATGTGAATTTACAGAGGTTTAGGAAAACAAAGAAATATCCTGATCCCTAACAGCAGTGAGACACAACAGACAATGGTGACACTGGGCCAAACATGTAATAGGATTTGTTTTATTGTCTTTACCATTATCATTTGAGAGTGTGTGTGGGTGGCCATATCAGAGCCACTATGCATGTTATCTGAAAGGATAAAAATGAGTTCTTGTGACTGCACATTATGCTAGAATATGAATATACCATAATTTAGTTCACCAGTTCCTTATTGTTAAGTATTTAGGTTGCTTCCAGTTTTTCACTACTACGCATGCACTTCTGTAATCAACTCTAATTTAATTCTAAAAACAATTCATAGTAGTGGAATCCCTGGGTGAAAGGATATGAACAGCTAATAGCTTTGAGAAATGATACCCAAATGCCTAGCACCAGAAAGGATGCTGATATATTCTCCAGTGGAAATGCTTAAAAGTCCTTCCCTAACCTCTACAGTGGAGAGGGTTTTGTTTTTCTTTGATTCTCCATGTTTGTTTTATGTTTCAATTCACTTCAATAAAATATTTGCTGGAATTAACATAGAGGCTTAAACAGCATGAGCTGGAATGAGACATTTATGTTAGCACTTACTGGGTGAACTGAGGCAGGTGCTTTATCTCCCCATGCCTGATTCCCACTTTTAAAATGAGGACAGTAATTCCTATCCTGGACAGTTTCTGCAGGGATTAAATGAGAGTATGTAAAGGGCTTAGCAGAGAGTAAATCCACAAGAAATAATCAGCTATCACTAACTTGAAATAAGCAATTTCAAAAAATGAAGACAGCAGGTAGAATGGCTCAAGTGGTAGAGAGGCTCCCAGCAAGCACAAGGCCCTGAGTTCAAGCTCCAGTACCACAAAAAAAAAAAAAGGTGAAGACAAAACAATGTGGGCAAATCTTAACATGTTTACAAGTCTGATCCTAGCCACTGGGCCCCCAATCTGCAATCTCTGCTTTTAAGTCTCCCTTTTAGATGTGTTTCAAAAGGCTCCCCCACCCCCACCACTTACCATGAAATTTAAAAATATATATATTTTTGATTATCAAGAGAATGAAAAGACAAGCCACAGACTAGAAGAATATTTGCAAAAGCCTAGTATCCAGGCTGGTGAAGTGGCTCAAATGGTAGAGTGCCTGTCTAGCAAGTGTGAGACCCTGAGTTCAAACTCCAGTACTGCAAAAAGAAAAAAAAAAACAAGACTAGAATCCAAAATATACAAAGAACTTAAAAAGTAACAATAAGAAAACCTGTTTAAAAAATAGGCAAAAGTCCTAAACAGATACTTTACCGAAGAAGATGGCAAGTAAGTTCCACATCACAAATCATTAGGGAATCACAAGTTAGTGAGATGCACTACACACCTATTAGAATGGACAAAACCCCAAACACCAACACCAACTGCTAGAAGATGTGGATAACAGTGACTCGCATTTTCTGCTGGTCGAAATGCAAAATGGTGCAGCCACTTTAGAAGAGAGTTTGGCAGTTTACTACAAAATTGAACACATGGGCTGAGGATGTACTTGGTGGTGGAGTGCTTGCTGGTCCTGGATTTGATCCCCAGTACCACAAAAACAAAAACAAAAGCCAAAAAAAAAAAAAAGGAAGGAAAGAAAAAGTAGTCATAAACCAAGCATACTCTAATCATCTAATCAAAGTCATGTTTTTGGTATTTACCCAAACGAGCTAAAAACATGTCCTCAAAAACTCTGCACACAGATATTTATAGAAGCTTTATGTACTAACTGCCCAAACTTGAAAGCAACAAAAGATTTCCTTCAGCAGGTGAGTGGACAAATAGACTGGTATATCCATAGTGCAGTATTACTCAGCACTATACAGAGATGAGCTACCAAGTCAGGAAAAGACATGGAGGAATCTTGAAGTACATGTTTGCTAAGTCAAAAGCCAATGTGAAAAGCCGCATGCTGTGTGGTGCCAACTTATACCACTGGAGAAAGAAGACTGTGGAGACAGTGAAAGCATCAGTGTTGCCAGGGACTGGGACACAGATTACACAGAGAATTTTGGGTATGGTGAAACTATTCTATGTGATACTGTAGTAGTGGACACATGATATTACGAGTTGATCAAAATTCACAGAATGTGTACAGTGAGTGAACCTAATGTACACTATAATGGCATATGGATGCAGACTCAACTGTACCACCCTGGTGATGGATGTCCACAGCAGGGAGGGTGTGTAGGGCAGGGAGGGGGATATGAGAATTGCTGTAACTTCCACTCAATTCTGCTATAAACCTAAAACTACACTAAAATATAAATTGCATTTAAATGTTTTTAAATGTAAAACTTGACTACATTTTCTTCTGATTACTTATTTTCATTTTTCTCTATTTCACTTTCATGTATTCAGTTGGGATTTACCCAGAGATATTAATAGCAGGAGAATATATAATCGGCCCCTTATTAACAGGGGATCCTTTCCAAGACTTCCAGCAGATGCCAGAAACCATGGAGAGGACTGACATACATATCTATGGCAAAGCTTTTAACCTACAAATTAGGCAGAGAAAGGAAGGAAGGAAGGGCTCTTACTGCACTATGACCTTTTCACTTAAAGGAAGCACTCTGGCACATCCACATTGCCAGTATCATTTCTCCTTGCACACTGTGGTCTCTACTTAGTAAACTAAGCGTTAATTGAAAACAAGCACTTCGATTCTGCAACCCAGACAGTGGAGAAGGCTAAGTGCCTAATGAGTGGGCAGTGTATATAGCAAGAACATCCAAACAAAGAACAGCACAAGATTTCATCATGCTATTCAAACAATATGCAGTTTAAAACTTATCAACTGTTTATTTGTAAAAAGTTCCATTTAATATTTTCAGATCATAGTTGACTATGGAAAGTAAAACCACAGATAAGGGGAGTCTACGATAAGTTTTTTCTCCCAAATAGTTAAACATCCAGCACCCTTTAGTGAATATCCCATTCTTTTCTCAATGGTTAAG
This sequence comes from Castor canadensis, assembly GCF_047511655.1. NCBI lineage: Eukaryota > Metazoa > Chordata > Mammalia > Rodentia > Castoridae > Castor > Castor canadensis. Next base: position 34,740,812 of record NC_133400.1, read on the forward strand.
TACATACACCTGCTGCTCCAGTCTGCACATGGCCTGTCCTGGGCTCTCTCTGTGATTCTACCTCCAAACCCTCTCCCTGCTGTTCCATGTGATCCTGGTAATAAGGCTGTACAACAAAACCAGGAAGCAGTTCTGGATAGGAGCAGATATGGGAGGCCCCCAGTTAGTGTAGCCAGAGATGGTGTCAGGTTCCAGAAGACAACAGTGTTTCCTGAGGACTTTGCATAATGACACTAAGGAAGGTCACTTTCTTCTTTGACCTGGAACTATAAAACTAGAAGCCTGGAAGAATCAACATCTGCCAAGAGCCAGTGGCTCACAAGTGTAATCCTAGCTACTCAGGAGGCAGAGATCAGGAGGATAAAGGTTTGATGCCAGTCCAGTGAAATAGTTTGTGAGACCCTATCTTGAAAAAACCCATCACAAAAAAGGGCTGGTGGAGTGGCTCAAGATGTAGGCTCTGAGTTCAAACCCCAGTACCACAAAACCACCAGCAAAACAGAGACAGGGAGAGCATAAGAGCACCTGAGCCTCCTGAGTCACTGAAGCAAGAATCACCGAAAGGGTTTCCCAGGTACTTGACACAGCAGATGCCTTTGTGTGGATTTTGCTTAAGCCAAAACTAAACGAAGGTCTCCTAATTCATACACAAGACCTTTGACTATATATGCTCATTTGAAGCTGGGTCACATCTTGGGCTTTCTTTTCGGGTATATGGCTATTTCTATCTATTCCGGGGCAAATTACACTTTAAAATTCTTATATAAATCTAAAGATAGTTAACAGTACAAAACCAATCTTTAGGCTGGAGGTGTGTCTCAAGGTAGAGCACTTGCCTAGCAAGTGTGAGGACCTGAGTTCAAGTACCAGTATGCCAAAAAACCATCCCCTGAACTACTCTTTAGTTTTCAAGTTGTTCTTGGTTGACTAGAGGTATGGCTCAAGTGTTTTTGAGCACTTGTCTAGCAAGTGTGAGCCCTGAGTTCAATCCTCAGTACCATCAAAATATTCTTGGCTATTTTTGCCTGTTCACTCTTCCTGATGCTCTTTACAATCATTTTAACAAGTTATTCTCCCAACTCCCCCAATAATAGTGGGAATTATATTTCAATTTCTGTATCATGTTAATTAATACATGAATGAGTTGATCTCACATCTTCAGTTTTATGCCACCTATTATATTAAAGTTTTTAATTTTTCACACCTTTCTATCATTGTTTCTAAACTATTTGGAGATTTTGGTGCTCTAGTATGTGAACTCTCTTTTTTTTCCCCCCAGACTAGGGTTTGAACTTCGGGCCTCAAGCTTGCAAAGCAAGCCTGAACCATGCTTCCACTTTTTTTCTTCTTTAAATTATAGTGACTATCACACAGAAAGCTACTGATTTTTGCATGCTTGTTTTCTAACCAACAAGACAAATTTCTTGCACTGACATTGGATGAAGTTGCTAAGATAAGATTAAATAATACAGGTAAGAGCAGGTATCCTTGCCTTGTTTCTGCTTAATGGAAATGACCCTAGTGTTTTACACAGGACTGATATGTTGGCTTACAGTGCCACTTATTATCAGGTTAAAGTAGCTGTATAATCCTACTTTACTAAAGTTGTTTTTTTTCCAGATACAGCTCATTTAAGACTTCACTCAAAAGCTATTTTCAAAATGTTATCATTCGCTGGTAAATGGATGGAATTGGAGAACATCATTCTGAGTGAGGTTAGCCTGGCCCAAAAGACCAAAAATCGTATGTTCTCCCTCATATGTGGACATTAGATCAAGGGCAAACACAACAAGGGGATTGGACTTTGAGCACATGATAAAAGCGAGAGCACACAAGGGAGGGGTGAGGATAGGTAAGACACCTAAAAAATTAGCTAGCATTTGTTGCCCTTAACGCAGAGAAACTAAAGCAGATACCTTAAAAGCAACTGAGGTCAATAGGAAAAGGGGATCAGGAACTAGAGAAAAGGTTAGATCAAAAAGAATTAACCTAGAAGGTAACACACACGCACAGGAAATCAATGTGAGTCAACTCTCTGTATAGCTATCCTTATCTCAACCAGCAAAAACCCTTGTTCCTTCCTATTATTGCTTATACTCTCTCTACAACAAAATTAGAAATAAGGGCAAAATAGTTTCTGCTGGGTATTGAGGGGGTGGTGGGGAGAGGGAGGGGGCAGAGTGGGTGGTAAGGGAGGGGGTGGGGGCAGGGAGGAGAAATGACCCAAGCCTTGTATGCACATATGAATAATAAAACAATAAAAAAAAAACACGTATCTGTTATATTTTTTGAAGAATAAAGCAAAAAAAAAAAAAAAGAAGAATAAAGCAAAATGGTAGCTCTTTCTCTGATGATGATGAAACTAAAAACTACAACTCTCAAGTAGGCGGCCTCCTCCAAAACAAATTTCACAAATAAACCACTAATATGTAATAACAAAAATAAAAATATTTAAAGTCAAACAGAAACCCATTATCCTAAGATATTAATTCTTTTTTTTCATATTCCCAATTACACAACATTCTTAATCCAATAAATAGCAAACAAAATAAAAATTCATCATTGAGCAATGAAACAGCAGATCACAGAAGATATTTTTCTAAAGATTTTCCACAATTCTGTGATTATAAAAATTATCTGACCCACGCACCAGTGGCTCGTACCTGTAATCCTAGCTACTGAGGAGGCACAGATCAGAAGGATCACGGCTTGAAGCCAGCATGAACAAATAGCTTGAGAGGCCCTATTTTGAAAAAACCCTTCACAAAAAAGGGCTAGAGTAGTTCAAGGTGTAGGCCCTGAGTTCAAACTCCAATACCACAAAAAAAAAAAAAAAAAAAGGAAAGAAAGATTGTATACTGTTTCAGCTTAAAAATCTGTTAGACCAAGTTTATCTTAGTCTAAGATAAGACAAATGGTAAATGTGTCTAATTTACCACCTAATTTCTCTTAAAATCTGTCCTCTACAGAAGTCGTTATCAGTCACTTCTATTTAACAAGTACTCTGAAGTTCTTCAACTCCAAAGTAAGTTCTGGGGTGATTACTATTCCAACAGGATTCACTATTCCAAGTAGCAACACAGCACTTTATTTTGACCTTATAAATGTCCACCAATGATATCCTTATCCCTGAAAACAGTCTAAGACCTTTAAGACCTGTGTTCAGAAATCTACTAGACCACCTACCAAATTTTCAAGTAAGTATGCATACAAACATATACATACGCACGTGTTTGTTTGTTTTGCTTTTTTGTTGTTGTTTTTGCTGTACTGGAAGCTGAACTCAGAACTTTGTGCTTGTCAGGCAGGCACTCTACCACTTGAACCATGCCGACAGCACTGTTTTTGTTTTCCTTATTTTTTGAATAGGATCTCATAGTTATGTCTGGGCCAGCATGGACTGTGATCCTATTTACACTTCCTGCACAGTTGGGATGGCAGTGTGCACCACTATGCTCTGTTTTTTATCCATTGAGATGGAATGTCTCAGAGTTTTTGCCCAGAACTGTGTTCCTCCTGATCTCTGCCTGCTGAGTAGCTAGGATTACATGCATGAGCCACCACCCTCGGCTTAAATATATATGTGTATTTTTAGTACATATAGATACATATATTTCTGAAGACCCTTCAAACACTTTTGAAAACCCTATAAACAATTTTAAAGAGGATCTTATAATTGCCTCATTCAATTTTACTAATAGAGAAAACTGTAGGTATTATAAAACTTTCCTCTCTTCATGCTAAAATTTTAGAAACGATTAAAAATTATGCTCTATTACTACAGCAGACATAATTTAAAACCCTCCTTTGGTTTGTAACTCAGAACTATCATGCACACCCAAAACTGTCCAGTATCATTCAGAAAACCTTGAAATCTGAATCTAGGCTCTGTTATCCAGTCCTCCTCACTGTGTCACTCTGACTTCCTCAACTCCCTCTTTCATTTTCTATTCAGCTTAAGACAAGGACAGCTACCTCTCTGAGAGCCTAAGGGCTCGCCAAAAGCATCAAGTTCACAGTTCTGGTGCTGGGTTTGAAAGCTTCTATGAAGTGAGGAGAGTGCCTTCTCCGATCCTTACCTGTGCTTTGGAGAAGCTGTGCCTGTACAGAGCATCTAGCTTCTGGGTAGTACTTCATATTTTTCAAAGAGTTCCTTCATAACCTCTGATTCAAGCATACAAGGTAGACTAGACAATTAATGTCTAATTATAAGAATTTTTATGGCAAGTAACTCATTTCCCTAACATACAGAAAGTCAGTAACAGGACCAAATCTGAAAACAGACCCCCTCATTTGAAATGATTCAACCACTGGGACCAGAGAAGTCTCTCCTTGGGCATCAGAACCCTAGGTTCTCTAGCCTTTGAACCACAGCACTTGTATCAGCAGGCTCCTGAATTCTCAGGCCTTGGACTAAAGAGAGTTATATGCAATATCAGTATCCCAGAGTCTCTAGCTTGTAGGCATCCTGTTGTTGCCTATCTTAGCTTCCATAAACACATAAGCTAATTCTAATAAATCCAGTATCTATCTATCTATCTATCTATCTATCATATCATCACCTATTGTTCTGACTCTTTGGAAGCCATAACTAATACAGATTTTTGTAGAACAATAGGCCCAGAAGACAAGAGTTCTCATGCTTACCCTCTTGCCCTTCCATCACAGGATGATGGAGCAAGAAGGCCTTCACCAGATGTAGGTCTGACTTCGGACTCCTCAGCCTGCAGAACTGTAAGAAATAAAACTCAGCCCAGCACCAGAGTCTCACACCTGTATTCTTAGCAACTTGGGAGGCTGAGATCAGAGGATCATGGTTCGAGGCCAGTCTGGACAAGTCTGCCAAGTCAGAGGCTAGTATGCAAGACCTCGCTTCCAAAGCAACCACAGCAAACTTAGCCGGAGGTATGGCTCAAGCATAGAGCTCTGCTTTGCAAGTTCAAAGCCCTGAGTTTAAACACCAGTCCAAAAGAAAGAAAAGGGAGTGAGGGAGAAAGGGAGGGAGGGAGAAAGGTCAATTCTTTATAAATTACCTAGTCTCAGGTATTCTGTTACAGCCACACAAAATGGAATAAGATATCAACTTTCCTTGTTCTACCCACTCTTCAGTCCTGCAAGGCTCCAGTCCACTGCCTAGCACTCAATGCACTCTTAAGTCCCCATGTGACCCTCAGGCTTCAGCTGCCATGGAGGTTCAAGAGCTCACATACATACAAGGGCAATGACAGACTATCACAGTCATTTCTCTAAGATAGGTCCACCAAACAGTAGTTCCTTAATATGGCATCACGCAGCCATCCTCCTTACCCTTTCAAGAAATCCCGTCACTCCTTCTTATTCACATCCCCACAAACACTTAGGGCAGGCAACAACATGCTAAGCGCTGGACCAGGCATTGGCCCACTTAAGCTTTGTTACATCAGACACACTTCAAATCTGAGATTCCAGGCAAGGCCTGCTAATCTGCACCTGCCAGTCCTTGCCACCAGCCTGACTTGTTAAGCCCTGGGCCCTTTACCTAACCACAAAGTTAACAGCAAACAAATAACACAAGTACCACATGGTTCCACATCACCCCTAATATCCACTAATTCCTATACACCAGAGATCAGCAAACTGTACCCAAAAGGCCAAACCCAAATGGTTTCCATACAACCCACAAGCTGTTTATACATTTCTAAAAGTTAGAAAAGTCAAAAGAATTATATGAGGACACATGAAAATTACATACAACTCAAACTGTAGTATAAGTAAATAATTTTACTGGACTTTCAAACTCCCTTGTTCATTTACAAATTATCAATGGCTGCTTTTGCATGTCACAACAGCAGACTTGAGCAGTTGAGACAGAGACCACAGAACCAACAAAGCACAAAGATGTTACTGCCTTTATAGGGAAAGTATGCCAAGCCCTGCTTATGTACAAGTTCCGCTAAGTATTCAAAAGTAATCTAATAGATCAGTGTACCAAGTTATACCATGTATTTCGGGTAAAGAAAGCTATAGAAGAGATTTATAATTTTTAGAAGTACTACAGTAACAATGGTCAGCTCAACATCCTCCAACTGCCATCCCAGTTCATATCAAAGAGTTTGAAGGTCATACTTGTTACTGATATTTTTAAAGTCATAGTATTAACTGCTAAGTGTTTAGTTGTACATTAAAAATTTCAGATGTATTTAAAAGCTAGGCTTAGGATAGCTCCTATGGAAAAAAAAGAGAAAATAGTAAGTGTTGGCAAGGATGTGACAAAACTAAATTCTGTGTACTGCTAGCAGGAATGTAAAATGGTACAGCTGTTGTGGAAAACAGTGTAGCAATTCCTTCAAAAAAAAAAAAAGACACAGAATTATATGATCCAGTAATTCTACTTCAGGATACATACCCAAAAGAAATAAAAGCAGGTACTCAAGCAGATATTTGTATACAGCAGCATTATTCATGATAGCCAAGAGTAGAGCAATCTAAGTGTCTAAGGATGAATGAATGGAGAAACAAAAGGTGATATTCAAATACAATGGAGTATCATTCATCCTTAAAAAGGAAGATTCTAGCCATGCTCAGGTGGCTCAAAGCTACTCAGAAGGCAGAGAGCAGGAGGATCATGGTTCGAAGCCAGCCCAGGCAAAGTTTGTGAGACCCTATCTCGAAAAAACCCATCACAAAAAAAGAGTTGGTAGAGTGGCTCAAGGTAAAGGCCCTGAGTTCAAGCCTCAGTACGGAAGAAAAAAAAAAAGAAGAAGAGGAGGAGGAGGAGGAAGAGATTCTGGCACAGGCTATAGCATAAACCTTGAAGACATTATGCTAAGTGAAATAAGCCAATCACAAAAGGGCAAATACTGTTTGATCCCATTTATATGTGGTCCCCAGAGAAGTCAAATCCTCATCTCTATAAAAGACAATGTAGAGTGGTAGCTTCCAGAGGGATGAAGGGGAAGTGTAATGAACACAGACCACCAGGTGGGGAAGGTACAAGTGCTGGAGATGGATGGTGGTGGTAGTACTGTGAATGCACTTAAGTACTTGGTGACACTAAGCTGCACACTCACACAGTGGTTAAAATGGTGATATGCATCTGATGACAATTTAAAACAATGCAGCCAACCAAATAACCATAAAAAGTGCTGATGCATGCTACGGCATGGTAAACTTTGAAAACTTCACACTAAGTAAAAGAGGCCCACATTCTAGGATCCCATTTATGGAAGAGATGCACCACAGACAAGCAGAGACAGCAAGCAGACTCCTGGTTGCCCAGGGCTGGAGAAGAACTACATGGTGGGTGTGGGGTCCCTGCTGGTGATAAAGTACTCTGGAACAACACTGTGGCAATGGCTGTACAACACTGTGACTGTACTTAATGCCACTGAACTGTTCACTTTAAAATGGCCACAAAGGTAAATTCTGTGTTTTGTATTTTATAATAATAATAAAGCATTTAAAAACATACTGTTCTAGGAGTGGTGGCACACACCTATAACCCCAGCACTCAGGAAGCTCACGCGGGAGGATCACGAGGTTGAGGCTAGCCTGGACTACATAATGAGTTCAAAGCCAGCTTGGGTTACACAGAGAGAACCTATCTCAAAAAAAATAAAAGGTGGCTCAGGTAGAGCATGTAAGGGCTAGGTTCAATCCCCAGCAACACACACACACTTAAAAAAAAATGGCAGCACATTTAGAAATCAAGTAGCAAATCAGTAGAAACACATCCCTGAAGAACTAATTCCTGCCAGTCATGCAATATGTTATTTCACATAAATGCTCTTAGTTTGGTAAAAAGATATTAAAAGTATCACTAACATAATAAATACATTCTCTGGCTATTTCTTGACACAAATTTAGAAAATCACTGTATTTTAACAGAAATAACTGAGTCACACCCTGAGATTACATTAGATCACTACTTTAGGTCATGTATACAAGACAAACAACGGTTTGATTTGGGGTGCTACCTATAGTTCACATGAATAACAAAAAACTACCACCTGCTGGAATAACCAGAGAGCATGAAGGGAACTTCCTCACAGGAGACAACCAAGGCCTCTGTTCCGGCTCTAATTACTTGCCCCCAGACTCATCTGAAGAATTGAGAACTTCTGTCCTCAAAACAGCATTAAGAGAAAGTGAGTAAGAAGAAAAGAAAGTGGGCAAAAGCATTTATACCAAGGGAACATGAAGGTTCCACAGCTTTTTCTCAGCACAACTCACTTCTGATATTCTAAAATCAAACTGGCACAGTTTAAATAGGGACAACTCAGTTGAGACTTAAACTGTGAGAAGACAAGAAATTCCACAGTGATATAAACCATGTAAAACAAAACAAATGTAGTAAAAGCCAACTTGACAGAATTTTGGTCATAAAATTCTTTCTAAATATAAGTGTCAAATCTAAGATTGAGAATAGAGGCTTTTAGTTTGGTTGTATTCAATGGAAAAAGCAGTAAGATACAAGCCCTAAAAATGAACAATGAGAAAAGATGACGTTACCATGAAATTAAGGAGAAGATGGGTCAGCAGCTACAATGAGTCCTAACTACCATGACCTGAGCATCAGACAACATCAGGTACCCTACAGAAGGCTACTATGGAGAAAGCACAAGGGAAGGAAAGCAACTGAAACTAGAATGCCAACAGCTCTCCCCGAACTGCCAAAAAAAAAAAAAAAAAAGGAATGAATGGATAGGTGAAATGTGGTGTATACACACAATGGAATATTAATCATTCATAAAAAGAAACGAAATTATGATACAAACCATGCAGTCTTTAAGCTAAATGAAAAAGTCAGACACAAAAGGACAAACACTGCATGATTCCACTTACATGATGTACCTAGAATAAGCAAATTCATAGAGACAGAAAGCACAATAGTGGTTACCACTGGCTAGGGTAAAGGAAGATTAAGGAATTATTGTTTAACCTGTATAAAGTTTCTGCTTGGAACAATGAAAAAGTTCTGGAGAAGGTTGCACAATAGTGTAAATGTACTTAATGCCACACTGAATTGTAAACTTAAAGTCATGGGCTGGGGTTGTGTGGTAGTGGAGTGCTCGTCTAGAATTCATGAGGACCTAGGCTTGATCCCTAGCACTGGAAAGAAAAAAAAAAAAAAAAAGACAGTAAATTTCATGTTATGTTTATTTTATCACAGTAAAAGAAATTAACACTGGAAATCTGTAAAAATTTTATGCAGAATTAATTTGAGAAACACTGCTTGGAATTAAACTTGAAAGTTACACCATTTATATTTATAGTCAGGTGCAGTGACACTCGCCTGGACTACATATTGAGACCCTGACTCAAAAAAAAGTAAACCATTTATGTAATGTTTAAAAATATAGAGAGTAATGGATGTAAACATAGGTCATTATCAGGCGCTAACGGCTCATGCCTGTAATCCTAGCTACTCAAGAGGCAGAGATCAGGAGGATCACAGTTCAAAGTCAGCCCAGGCAAACAGTTCGTGAAACCCTATCTCAAAAAACCCTATCACAAAAAAAATGGGCCGGTGGAGTGGCTCAAGGCAAAGGCCCTGAGTTCAAGCCCCAGTACCACCAAAAAAAAATAAAAAACACAGGTCACCACACATAGACACAGATGAAAAGGACACTCATCTTCCTTGCAGGAGTGGTCACCTCTGGGAAAGAGGGGTGAATAGGAGTGTATCAAAGGATGAAAAGTTACATTTATTAAAGAAAGGAGCAGAGCCCAGCACAGGTGGCTCACACTTGTAATCCCACCTACTCAGGAAGCAGAAATCAGGATAGCAGTTTGAAGACAGCCCTCACAAATAGTTCACAAGAACCTAGCTCTAAAAAACCATTATAAAAAAAAAAAAGGGGGCTGGTAGAGTGGCTCAAGGTGTAGGCCCTGAGTTCAAACCCCACTACTGTAAAAAAAAATTTTTAAATCACAAAAAGAGGGCTGGTGGAGTGGTGAGAAAGGGAAGAAAAAGAAACTCAAAATTGTGAAACAAAGTGGTTTAAGTTCAGAAGTTCAATGTTACTCTGTCTCCTTACCAGGTCCAGGATATTGAAAAAATATATAATTTGAAATGGCTAACAATCAAATTTTACATAGTTAGGAGTTAAAACTTCCCTTAGCCATTTTACACAATGAATGAAGAGACAGCTCGCTGACAGAGAGAAATGCTCAGAATATTCCAGAGCACCTTGGACTTCCCTGCCTTCCCCCACCCCACAGATCTGAGATAGTCAGGAACCATTCATGTTCAGTAAAAGGCAACTCTCTTACTCTAAAAACAAAGTTGGTAGGACCATTTTTGCTTGCTTGCAAGTAAACCCAAATCTGCAAGTAAAATAAACAGTATTTGCACTAGAAGTAATGTATAAAAGCTGCAGCATTCCTATCACCATACAAGTAAATTCATAGCAGGCTAGTAGTACAGATAAAATTGATTCACTTACTGTACATAACTAAAAACTGTTGTTAATAAAATGCAAAGCCGGGCACCGGTGGCTCACACCTGTAATCCTAGCTACTCAGGAAACAGAGATCAGGAAGATCAAGGTTCGAAGTTAGCCTGGGCAAACAGTTCACGAAATCCTATTGCAAAAAAACAACAACAAAAAAAAACAAAAAGAGCTGACCGAGTGGCTCAAGGTGTAGGCCCTGAGTTCAAACCCCAGCACTGCAAATAAATAAAATAAAATGCAAAAACTCCTCCAGAAGCCAGGAACTGGGAAGCAACTACATCTTAGAGTGGAGCTTATTACTCTACCAGTTATACTAAGACTGTACATAGTGTCAGGATGGAAATAATCCTACAGTCATTCTGTGTGTGCCTGTCTGTCTGTCTCTCTCGCTCTCTCTCTCTCTCACACACACACACACACAGCATACTATGTGCCTAGATCTTTTTTCATTCTTTTTTTAAGTCTAAATACTATTTCTGTGATAGCACAGGGAATGTGTGTGTCTGTCTCTCTCTGACTCACACACACACACACACACACACACACACACACAGAATACCATGTGCCAAGGTCTTTTTTCTTTTCTTTTTTTTTTTTTTAAAAAAACCTAAACACTACTTCCATGGTAGCACAGGGAATGTGGGAGCACACAGCACTCAAAATAGCATCAAGAACCAAAAGGAGAGTTGGGCACCAGTAGCTCACACATGTAATCCTAGCTACTCAGGAGGCAGAGATCAGGAGGATCGAGGGTCCAAGCCAGCCTGGGCAAACAGTTCTTGAGACCTTATCTCAAAAAAACTCATCACATAAAAGGGCTGGTGAAGTGGCTCAAGTGGTAGAGTGCCTGCCTAGCAAGTGTGAGGCCCAGAGTTCAAAACCCCCTCTTGGGAGTATCCCAAGAGAATTAAAAATGTGTGTGCTCACAAAAACTTGAACATTATCTGAAAATCAAAAAATTGAAAATAATCTAAATGTGATCAACCAATGAAAGGATTAAAACACAAACACGTAACACATCCATACAATGGAATATTATTCAGTCACAAAGGGGATAAAGTATTTGATGTGTGCTACAATACAGATGAACCTTGAAACATTATTCTAAGTGAAAGAAGGCAGACATGTGAGGCCACATATTGTATGATTCCATTAATATGAAAAGTCCAGAACAGTCAAATCCATAGAGACAAAAAACAGACTGGGCTAGGGGCTCAGGGAGAAATGGGTGGAAATGCTAGCAGAGTTTTATATTCCAAAACTTACCGCTGATGGCTGCAAACTCTATGAATATATCAAAACCACTGAAACAGAAATGAATGAATTACATCTCAACGACACTATCTTTAAAAAATAAAAAAGGAGGGAGGCCTGAGGGAGTGGCACAAATGATAGAGCGCCTGCCTAGCAAGCGTGAGGTCCCTAGTTTAACCCCAGTGCCTCCAAAAAAAAAAAAGGCCAGGCATGATGATGCAGGCTTGTAACCACAGCACTTGGAAGGAGCTGAGGCAGGAGGAGAATCATGGGTTCAAGACCAACGTGGGTTACACAATGAGTTCCAGGCCAGCCTGAACTACATAATGAGACCCTGTCTCAAAAAACACAAGCAACAAAAGGAAAGGCAGGACAAGCTGTGGTTATAGCCACTGAATAGATTGCACCTAAATGTCCACCTGGTACACTACACAAAGCAGAGTAAGAGGACTAGGGACTCTGCAGATCAGTGTACAACAGGGCAATGAATAACTTATATGAGCCCCAAGCAAAACCACCTGGGATTTTATTTAGAAAGCAGGTTATTCCACTTTTGAAATATTGAGAACATTTGCATACCACTTTATGTTTGTACCTATAGGGTATTAGGAATCCCAGGGTCACCACTTCTGGCATGAAGAGCTTTAATGCAAAAACAATCTAATCACAGAGTCTCAACAGCTTCTCCATACATTGCTGGAGAATACATGAATCTCATTTGCCCATCTCAGCTCTCTCCTGGGCATTGCTGCTTTCACAGGGTAATCTTTAAGAATCTACATAAAGTTGGGTGTGGTGACACATATCTATAATCCTAGCACTGGGGACAGTGGGGAAGGCAGGAAGATTATGAGTTCAAGACTAGCCTGGGCTACAGAGGGAAACCCTGTGAGAAGGAGGGAGGGAGGAAGGGAGAAGGGGAAAAAAAAAAAAAAAAGAATCCACACAAGCTCAAAAAGCCCTTCCAACCACTTATTATCTTACCAAAGAGCACCTACTACATGTCCTTAAATTTATCCTCATGTAGGGAGCTGTTTCATTTGTGGTAGACTCTTCTCTGGTAGAAGGCACCGCTGTCCATGTCTGGAACTACAACTTTCTTTTCTCCCCATGCTGGAGTTGGAATCCACAGCCTCATGCATGCTACTAGGCAGGTGCTCTGAACTGAACTATATCCCTTCCTTTTCCAGTTCCTATGCATGAGATCTTCTTGGCCAAGGTAAAACACTTTCTTGGCCAAGGTAAAACACAATTTTCTTTTTTTTTTTTTTTTTTTTTTGGTGGCACTGGAGTTTGAACTCAGGGCCTCACACTTGCTAGGTAAGTACTCTACCACTTGAGTCTTTCCACCAGCCCCACAATTTTCTAATTTAGTGGCTTTTAAGTACACTATTACTTAAGGGCAGTAATAAGTACACTATTATTAAGGGCAGGTGGAGTTGGTAGAGTGGCTCAAGTGGTAAAGCATCTGTCTAGCAAGCGCAAGGCCATGAGATCAAACTCCAGTATGAGAAAAACAAAAAAAGCCTGTAGCACACTAGTGAATTAAAGCACAACTCATTCACACATCTCAACACACACAAATCCCCAAGACAAAAATCTCACAACCATTACATCAAGATTCAAACAAGTAAAATGGTAGAACCTAATCTAGGTAGGAAAAAAGAGGGATTGCAGGAGCCATAAGTGTAAGATTTCAGCATTCACTGTTAACCCCCACAATCTTTCTGGCAACATATAATAAGAAACCCAGCAATCTTAATTTGAGCAACACAGATGGAGATGGAGATACTAGCTGAAAAGTAAACAACACTTTGCACTTTGTGTAAGTATATTCCTGGAGCTTTATTTACAACAGACAAAAAAACCAAGAAAGTCAATGTCCAACAGTATTAAGTGTGGCAATATTCCTACAGGGAAACACATCCACTCACACAAAAGTTACATGTGTAGACTATGTAAATACATGGAAAAGACCACACAAAATGTAAACTCAGGGCAGATGACAGTGCCTCACACCTATAATCCTAGCTACTCAGGAGGCAAGATCAGGAGGATAGGGGCTCAAAGCCAGCCTAGGCAAATAGTTCCCAAGACCCTATCTCAGGAAAAAAAAAAAAAAAAACACAAAAAAGGGCTGGTGGAGTAGCTCAAGGCGTAGGCCCTGAGTTCAAACCCCAGTACCACAAAAAAAAATTAAGTTTTCTTTTGCTGGAAATATGGCTCAAGAGGTAGAGCACCTGCCTTGCAAGTGTAAAACCCTGAGTTCACACCCCAGCACTCAAAGAAAAAAAAAAAAATTCTCTTGATGTTTGCTGATATTCTAACAAAATTATTGTAGTTACCATGGTCTTGTTAATCACCTTCCCTTGACATCACTAAGCTAATTTAGCATTTTTTTAAATACTTCCAAATCAACACCCAGTATACTGACACTTGACCTGTAGATAGGGTCTATATGGCCTACCCAAAATCACTCCTCGTATTTATGACAATAAAAAGAAAAAAAACTGGCATATGCTCCACTAATTTGTATCCTGGCTTAAGAAGTGACAAAATCAATGGAGTCCAGCAAATCCTCCTCTGTGCACACCCACCTCATCTCCATCACCTCCGCAGCACAGGGTAACTGGAGAACAATTCAGTAGGATGTATTTAAACATTTAAATATCCACCCCATTCCAGGAAGTATGACACCAAAGGCATGAACAAGAATGGTCACTGCAGGAGTGGCTTAGAAAACACTGGAAATAACCATGATGCTCATTAGTTATCTATAGTTTTGCTCTCAGTAATTTCAGATGCAAATATTCTATTGCAGTTTGAAAACACTACGTGGAAAATTCCAGAAACAATTCATAACACATATAAATTACTCGGCAATTCACAACACTTAGAAATTCCACAGCATTCTGAGTAGTGTGATGCCATCATGTACCATCCCACCCAGCAGGACAAAGGGCAAGAAGTGAATCATCTCCCTGGTCCAGAATATCCACACTGTATCCACTACCCATAATCTCAGTTACAAGATCCACTGTTGCAGGGCTTGCATGAAAGTAGCTCTTATTTCACTTAACAATGGCCACAAAGTACAAGAGTAGTGATGCTGGCAATTTGGACATGCCAAAGAGAAGCCCTGACAAGCATCCTTTGAGTAAAAAGGTGAAAGTACTTGGCTTAAGGCAAGAAAAGTATCATATGCTGAGGTTGCTAAGACCGATGGTTAAGAACATATCCCTTCTGTTCAAAACCATGAAGAAGAAAAAAGAAACTCATGATTGCTTTTTTTGTTGTACCTCAAACTGCAAAAGTTACAGCCAGTGTGTGTTAAGTGCTTGATAGAAAAGGCATTAAATTTGTGGGTGGAAGATATGAATGTTGGCAAGGTGTTGAGCCAGAAAGCACTCACAATTTTAAGGGCTTCAGCAAGGGATCCCCGGAGATGAGTGACACTAAACCATTTACTGCAAGTAAGACATAGTCACAAAGACTCAGGAATAGGTTTGGACTGAAAAACCTGCTCTTGTTCTTAATTTCTTACTGTGCCAAGTTTATAAACTGTATTTTATTAAACTGTATATGATACAGCGTTCAGTACTTATCTGCAGGTTCAGGCAACTACCTAGGATCTTGAAACACACCCCCCATGGGTAAGGGAAGACTACTGTACAGCCATACAAGTGAAGCCCGAAAAGCACTTACATGAATTCTATGTGAAAAAATTTCCAAGGCATGTCATGTGGAAAAAGCAAGTTGAAAAACAAAGTATGTATTGTAACACCACTAGTATAAAGCACTTACAAAATAATATGCCTTTTCTTTTCCTTAGTCAATCTACCCGGCAGGAAAAGGTGAGGCAAGAATGGTGACGACATGAGATGCCTACCTTTCCTAAGACATTTTAAGGTTTTACAAGGACAATGCCTCATTTTTACAAATTTTAAGAAAAATCTCTGGGTCATAAATTACAGGTAATTTATCTAATATTTCATTAAGGGAATTCAAATCCATGAGTGTGGGTGGTTTGAATCAGGTTGGGACAAGGCATCCAAGGCCCATGGTCTTCTCATCTGACTACACAACAAACCCCGGTCTATGCCTCTCCAAGTTAAGTTTGTTTTGCTTAAATAAACAAACCCAGTGAAAAACAACAAAAAAGACCCCCAGCACTTTCAGTGCCAGACCAAACCTTTTTTAAAGAAATCTTACATATAATCACAAACTCATTAATAAGCATTTTTACTTTTAATCCAAAGCAATAGTGTTACAAGACCTGAGCCAATCTTCACTTCATTAAAACAATGTCTTTGCCCACATAACTACTGAGGTTGTTTATTTCACTTGGTCTGGTTTTAATCAAAGCAGAAAAATGAGTAGGGAGGCAAAGCTACTGCATCTTGAGCATAACTTTCAAAGACTCCCAGCATTTTCTCTCTCACACAGACTAGACAGCAACAGGTCTCAGCTCCCCATGGGTTCTTGGCAATCAGCCAGGTTTGGGAACCCAAACTTTAATAGATCCTTGAGCAGTAGTTCTCAACCTGTGCTGCATATGGTTATTATTTTTAAAAATATAGTGTGAGAAACACCACCCTTCCCAACATTTATTTAATAACCCCCCCCCCCAGGAGTGAGTCTATGTCATCTGAATTTCTTCTTCTTTAGATTAAGAACAAACTTCCAAGGACAACTGGGAGTTACTCTTACAAGCCCATTGAGGAGAGCATGGTTATCAGGATGGACTATGGGAAATGCAGAAGAGCATGGAAGGCGACCAGGTGAAACACCAATCCCTGGTTTTACTAGCTATCACAGGATGAGGCTGACAGGACCAGATTCTAGTAGTACACTGGGTCCCATCACAGACCAAGCTTCAGGGAAAGAAATTACACCAGCTGTGGAACGTGTTAATAAAGTCATTTAACTGTTTTTGTTTTGCAGTGCTAGGAATGGAATGCAGGGCTCTATACCTCTAGGCAAGTGCTCTACCACTGTGCCATCCCCCAAGTTACCAATTTTTTAAAAAGTATTGGACTTCTCTGACCTCTGACGGTCCACTGATCTCAAACCCCATGAGAATTCTACCATAAGGCTACCAGCGCCCGACTGCCCTGCAATTCTTTACTCCTTTTAGTTGTCCCTTTCTCTTCCTATCTCTAGGAGTTTTACTACCTAGTCACCTTATGTAAGTAAATAGTGCAATCCTTGTCCTTTTGTGTCTGGCTTTTTTTCACTTAATTAATTACATGCCTGTAATCCAAACTATCTGGGAGGCACAGAACAGAAGGATCGCAGTTCAAAGCCAGCAGGGGTCAAATACTTCTCGAGGCCCTATCTCAAAAACACCCAACACAAAAAAGGGGTGGAGAAGTGGCTCAAGTGGTAGAGCAATTGTGAGGCCCTGAGTTCAAATCCCAGTCCATAAAAAATAAAAATAAAAACCAGGCACAGTGGCTAACCCCTGTAATCCTAGCTACTTGAGAGGCTGAGAATGGGAGATCATGGTTGGAGAGACCCCCACCTCTAAAATAACCACAGTAAAAATGTGATATGGTTCAAGTGGTAGAGCACCTGCTTTGAAAGTGTGATGTCCTGAGTCCCACACCAAAACACCAATCCCACCAAAAAAAAGTATCAGAACAGATATCTCACTAAATAAAGTATATACAATACATAGTTTTAAAAAAAGATGAAAAGATGTTGTCTTAGTCCATACTTTCTATACTACAGAATATCATAGACTGAGTAATATGTAACAAGTCTCATCAGGTAAGAGACTTCTTATTCCCTCATAACATGATGTAAGATACAGAGAACAAAAGGAGGGATGGGGCAATGCTTATATAACAAACTCACTCCTGAGGGCTGGCAGAGGGGCTCAAGGGTAGAGCACCTGCCTAGCAAGCATGAGGCCCTGAGTTCAAGCCTCAGTACCATAAAAAAAATTTAAAAAAAAAAAAGAAAGAAAGAAAAGAACTGACAAACTCACTCGAGATAACATTAAGCAATAAAATCCATCAATTCATGAAAGCAGAGTACTCATGATTCCTATCTCTCTCTCCCCTCTCTTTTTGGTCAGGACTTGCTATGTAACCCAGGTGATCCTCCTTGCTTCAGTCTGCAGAATTCTGGGATTACAAGTGTGAACCACCACAATTAGCTATCTAACCATCTCTTAAAGATCTCAACTCTCAACACTGTTGTACTGGATTTACATTTCCAACATAGGAATTTATGGAGGACACATTTAAAACAGAGTAGATACTCTTCATACACCATGAAACAATCACAAAGGAAAACAATAGCACTATATATCTGTTAGAATCTTGAAGAGCCAAAACATCGACACCACCAGGTGCTAGGGAAGATGCAGGATAAGAAAAACTCTCATTTTCTGCTGGCAGGAATGACAAATGGGCATATGGAAAACACTTCGGCAGTTTCTTACAAAACTAACATACTCTTACCATACAACTCAGCAATCATGCTCCTGGTGTTCACCCAAAAGTGCTAAAAATATGTGCACACAAAAAATTACAGCTTTATGCATACTGCCCAAACTTGGAAGCAACAAAATGTCCTTCAGCAGGTGAGTGGACAAATAGACTGGTATATCCATAGTGCAGTATTACTCAGCACTATAAAGAAATGAGCTACCAAGTCAGGAAAAGACATGGATAAATCTTAAGTGCATGTCTGCTAAGTCAAAAGCCAATGTGAAAAGCCACATGCTGTGTGGTGCCAACTTACACCTCTGGAAAAAGAAGACTGTGAAGACAGTGAAAGCATCAGTGGTTGCCAGAGGTTCAGGAAGAGAAAGGAACAACTAAAAGGAGTAAAGAATTGCAGGGCAGTCGGGTGCTGGTTGCTCACGCATGCCTGTAATTGTAGCTACGGAGACAGAGATCAGGAGAATCAAGGTTTGAAGGCAGTTCAGGCAAACAGTCTGAGAGACTCTACCTTGAAAAAACTCATCATAAAAAAACAAAACAAAACAAAAAAGGCTTGTGGAGTGGCTCAAGGTTTAGGTCCCAGTACCACAAAAAAAAAAAAAAAAAAAAAAAAAAAGAATTTTAGGGCAGTGAAACTATTTTGTATGATAGATACTATATGATGGGTGCATTTGCCAAAGCCCTCCAAATATGTAACACCAATGCTAATGAAATGCTAATGTAGCATTACTAATGTAAACCATGAGTGAATGCTAGTGTAAACTATGGACTTGGTTAACAGAAATGTACTGGGCTCGTCAATTTTAACAAATGTACCACACTGCTCAACATGTTGACAACAAGGGAAACTGAGGGCAGGGGCATAGGGAAACTACTTTCTGCTCAATTTTTCCATAAACCTATAACTGCTTTTTAAAAAGACAACTATTAAAATGTATGTGCCTTGGGGAGGAGACACAAACGACGAGCTCCTTCTGAATAGAGAAGTGTGTGACAAGGGTCATCTTGCCCAGGTCTGAGAGGCTTCATTCGCTGCCTTCCCCACAGGGATGTCCTGCGGACCTGAGGAAGCCACGCCCAGCCCACACCTACCCTAGTGGCAGTGCTGCAGAAGCCATACTCACTTTATAGGCCACGCTGCCCTCCCTCATACTGCTGCTGCCCTGTTCCAATCTGCACAGCTGCTACAGGTAAACATGGAGGGAAAATAAAACTGATGGAGGGTCTGTTAAGAACCAGACACTCCCAGTTCCCTGAGAAGCATTCTGAGATGCATTCCAGCAATAACTGAAAAAGCAGCCAGAGATTCAGAATATCTAAGTTTATAATCCTTCCTGGTGAGCTGGCAAATACAGGCAACAATCATTAGTGGCTACTACCATCACAAAAAGAAGACATTCAGATTCTACGTGTCATGAGTACACACCACAGTATTCCTGCAGCCAGGCACAAGGACTCACACCTGTAATCCCAGCTTGGAAGGCGAAGAAAGGGAGTATCCTGGTCCAAGGCCAGCCTGGGCAAAAAAATCAGTGAAACCCCCATCTCAAGCCTGGTATGGTGGTACAATCCTGTAACCCCAGCTACTTGGAAGGAACAGGTAGAAGGATAGCAGTCTAGGCCTGCCCCAGACAAAAAAATGAGAGACCCTACCTGAAAAATAAAGCAAAAAAAGGGCTGGGGACGTGGGCTCAAGTAGTAAAGTACCTTCCTAGCAAGCTTGAGGCCCTGAGTTCAAATCTCAGTACTGCTAAAACAAACAAAAAAAGGTATTACAGTTAGGCATGGTGGCACATACACCTATATTCCCAGATACTCAGGAGGCACAAACAGGAGGATTATGGTCCAAGAGGACAAAAAGCATGAGGCCCTACCTGAAAAACAAATTAAAAAGCAAAAGGACTGGAGGGCATGGCTCAAGTGGGTAGAGCACTTGCACAGCAAGTACCAAGCCTCAATTTCAGTCCCCAGTACCTAACACTAACACACACACACAGCATACAGGGCAACTGGAGAAATAGAAACATTGGTATTTATACGACTAAAGAATTATCCTGTGTTTGGGTGTCATATGGTATTGTGGTAGTTAAGTTTCCTTTTTAAGTCCTTATCTTTAGACAGATCAGAAATAGTTATATGAAATTATGTGATGTGGAATTTGCTTCAAAATAATGTGATATGGGAATGCAATGGGGTGTGAGTCAAATAAATATACCCAAAAGACTCTGATCCCCTTTTTCCAAAGAAATAAAAGCTAAAAATGAGTTCTACCCCCAAAGTTGCAAAAGAATCAATTTCTATTATTTAAATAAAATTAAATTGGAAAGATTAAAAATTATACCCACAGTAGGAATCCAGATTGATAAAAAGAAAAAAATTGTATGTGTACACAGATTACAAAGTCTAAAAAATACAAATAAAAAGAAAAAACAAACAAAAAAGTCTGAAAATACTCATACCAGTATACTGCACAGGTTATTTTTCTTCCCTTCATTTAGCTGTATTCTCCAGGTTTTTAGCATTTATTAGTAGTACAAAAAATATATGTTGATTTTCAAAGCAAGTAAGTACTCCTAAAGGACAGTGGTATCCACACCTCATACAAACCAGAAAGAACAAATAATTACCTTCAGGGGAGGTAGCTCAGTTGGCAGAACACCTGCCTAGCATGTGTGAGGCCCTAAGCCTGATTCCCAGCACTGGAAAAAAAAATAAAATTAACTTCAAGGAATAGAGATACTGAATTTTCATATCTCATCACTAAATATTAAATTCAAAACTGCATATCCATAATCCTAATGGATTTTAATTCTTGCTTTCGAAAAAATTCACAGTAATTGATGTTATATTATTTGAGCAGAATCAAAACAGTGACTACTTTTCCATTAAGGGAAAAGTTAGTGACCCAGTCCCTATTCTTAGTCCAGAAAGCACTTCATATGAAGCTTAAAGCTGGGGCATAGCTCAGTGATGGAGCATTTGCATAACAAGTGCTAGGCCCTAGGCTCCATCTCCATCACTGCAAAATTTAAAAAAAGAAAAAAAGAGAGAGAGAGAGAAACAATTTATTCTAGCTTAGAACTGAAGATACAGTACTTACTCTATACAGTTGTAAGGTATTACTCCGATGTAACAATACTGAAAAAAATCCTTTGCCATCACCAATAAACAAGGTTTACTCCCCAAAATACAGCCAAACCATACACATAACATGGGGAAGGACAAGACTTTCAATTCTGAAATCAACTCAGTAGTTATACTTTTATATGTTTTTTAGAAACTGAGACTTAAATCTGCTTCATGTTAATAGTTAGTTTCTAAGAAAAAACAATTTATAAAATACTAAGGCCTTTGTAGTCCTGCCTATAATTCCAATGCTCAGGAGACGGAGGCAGAAGGATCAAAAGAACAAGGACAGCCTAAGATACAGAGCAAGACCCTGTATCAAAATAAACAACAAAAAATCCCACTAAGGCTGTTGTGGAGACAGTAGTCCAGATAGTTGAGAAGTAGAAGTAGGGAATCACTTGAGCCCACAAAATTAAAACTAGCATAGGGCCGGGAACTGGTGTCTCATGCCTATAATCCCAGCTACTCAGGAGGCAGCTATCCAGAGGATTCCCATTCTAAGTCAACCCAAACAAATAGATCTTGAAACCCTATATCAAAAATACCCAACACAAAAAAGGGCTGGCGGAGTGGCTCAAGCAGTACAGCACCTGCCTAACAAGAATGAGGCCCCAAGTTTAAAACCCCATTACCACCCAAAAAAAAAAAAAAAAAAAAAAAAAAGACTAGCATAGGCAACACAGTGCAACCCAGTCTCAAAAAGGAGAGTAAGGGGAACGAGAAAGAGAAGAAAAGAAAAGGAAAGTGCTCGCTTTGGCAGCACATATACTAAAAAACCGGAATGATACAGAGAAGATTAGCATGGTCCCTGCGCAAGGATGACACGCAAATTCGTGAAGTGTTCCATATTAAAAAAAAAAAAAAAGAAAAAGAAAAGGAAAAAAGAAACACTAAAAAGTACTTCAAAGACAAAGCTAAACACAAAAAAAAACTGGTGGAGTGGTTCAAGTGGCAGAGTGCCTGCCTAGCAAGCATAAGGCCCTGAGTTCAAACACCATTACCATCAACAAAATTAAAACGATTCTACTAAGAAAAACTAAATATTGAAAATTGTGGGGTTTTTCTTTTTTTTTTTTTTGGCAGTACTGGGGATGGAACCCAGGGCCTTCTCCATGGTAGGCAAGTGTTCTACCACTGAACTATATCCCTAGCCAACTAAGACTGCTTAAATTACTATTTTAGTGAGAGATTTCTAATTGACAAAGTTCTCATTACTGCCTGTATATTTTTTAAATAAAAATTAAGAATAAAATGTGGTGACAAGCAAGGGATGCAGTAGAGCATTTGCCTAGCACGCACAAGGCATCTACCAGTGCCACAAAAAAAAAAAAAAAAAAAGAAAAGAAATCCGGTGGCGTTATTATGAGGTTTAATGAGATGACAGCAGAATGAACTCTCTCTACACATATCAGAAGAACTAAAGCACAGTGGCACACCTAATACTGCCTAGGATGCACAGGATCTAGATCTCTCACACATTATATATTGAAATCAAGAGTGGCCTTAAGCTAGATTTTTTTATTAATTTGCAACCAAAATGTCCTATGATGTATTCACTCAAGAAAATGGTTTCGCTTAGCCATTTCTTTAAAAACTAAACATGTCCTTACCATATGGCACTTTTGGGCATTTATCTCCCAAAATGAATCCTTATGTTCACACAAAAATGTGTATGTAAGGGATGGCAGAGTGGCTCAAATAATACAGCACCTTCTAGCAAGTATAAGGCCCTGAGTTCAAGCCAGAGTACCACAAAAAATAAAAACGTTTACAGCAATCTGGGCACCGGTAGCTCACACCTATAATCTTACTCAAGAGATAGAAATTAGGAAGATCAAAATTTGAAACCAGGCTGGACAAATACCCAGCACAAAAATGGGCTGGTAGACTGCCTCAAGTGGTAAAACATCTGCCTAGCAAATTTGAGACCCTGAGTTCAAATCCCAGTACCACTCAGACAAATAAACAAATAAATAAACGTTTATAGCAGCTTTATTTGTAATAGTCAAAACTAAGGGCTGGAGGTGTGGCTCAAGTGGTAGAGTGCCTGCTATGCAAGCATGAAGCCCTGAGTTCAAACCCCAGATACAGGGGAAAAAAAAAAAACCTAAAAACAGTCAAAACTAGAAACCACCCTTCTGGAGGTTAATGTCCTTCCACAGGTGACTGATTAAACAAACTATGGTTCATCCATTCAGTAGAACATTACTCAACAATAAAAAGGAAGGAATTATCGGGACATGACAATTTGCAGGACTCTCAAAGGAATTATAGTGAGAGGAAAAAGCCAAAGTTACATACTATGTGATTCCATTTATATAACTCTCAAAATGGCAGAATTACAAACCACTGACTGGTGATTGTTGCGGGTTAGGGATGTGTGTGACTGTGAAAGGGCAGTGTGATAGAATTTTTCTCTATCTTTTTTGTTGTTTCCCTTATCAGTAAACAACCTGGGCAGTGGTGATGAGAACACCAAACCTGAGTTCTGTATCTTGACTGGTGGTGTTACACGAATCTACACAACTACATACATACACACAAGTGAAATTAAAAAAGGCTATGAACTGAAACAATGTCAATTTCCCAGTTTGAATATTATATTTATGTGGGATATTACCACCAACTGAAACTGAACAAAAGGACTATGAGATCTCTCTACTAGTTTATGCAACTTCCTACATATCTATAAAATTATTTCAAAATAAAAAGTGAAAAAAAATTAGGTCAAGCTATGTACAAAGGAGTTAATTATAACAAATGAAAAAGGGTTAGGATAGCATTTGAAACATAGTAATAAAGCTAAAGCTTGCTGTTTTATCAGGTACTAAGATTTGAACTCAGGACTTTGCATTTGCAAGGCAGATGCTCTATTGCTTGAGCCATCCCTCTGTCCCCTTTACTCTGGTTATACTGGAGACAAGGTCTCACTTTTTGCTGCCCAGGCTGGTGTGGACCACCATCTTCCTATTTTAGGCTTCCCGCCATACAAGGATATTGGGGATGGCTGAGATGACAGGTGCACACCACAGTGCCCAGCTACTGGTTGAGAGGGAGTCTCTCAGACTCCCTGCCCACACTGGCCTTGACATGTGATCCTCCCAATCTTAACCTCCCAAGTAGCTAGGAGTCACTGGTGCCCAGCTGAGCACCTCTACTAAAACAACTAATCTGGAAGAAAGATTTCTGCACTAACTACATACAAATACTGCCAAAGCACAACTTGAACTAGCAGCTAGCAAATAGTACATGCAATCTCTGGCCACATAGTATGACTTTTTGTAGACTTGAAATTGTTGGAAGTGAATAATGAACTAGTACACAATGTAAATGGCTCCACAGTCGATTTTTCCCAAAAATCTTTAACTCAAATTTCCATGTAACCCAAAGTTCACAGTATCCAAAAATCTTGTACATTATCAAGTAATTAATCAGATGGAAATAAATGTACCACCCACTGTGTAGCTGCAGATTAATGAAAAGTCTCACTCAAGGCCATTCTTGACTTCACTACATAATCACTTACAAGAAAATAATTATGTTAATCTTAAAAATAGTAGGCTTTCTGGTGTTCTGCAGCAGCTGAGTCCCTAGCAAATCTTCTCAGGTGGAGAACAATCTAGTAGCCATTCTCTTGAATTCCTCAGGAGGCTCTGTGTAAGTTGTTCAGTAGTCCTGTAGGAAAGAGCACAGACCAGCTGCTGGCACCTGGATCCTAATCTTCAAAATCTTCTGTGGCCCACAGCCCATCAAGAATGCTTCGTACCTGTGTGTAAATGATTTATAGTCTCTGGAGTCGTGGGTGTGATCCTGAAATAGTTTCCTGCACTAAATGTTACTCTAACAGACTCAGCAGAGAATAGAAAGCTATGTGAAATTGTATGACGGCTTCCCAAAGAAGTGACTGTAGCCAGGCACTGGTGGCTCACACCTATCATCCTAGCTATTCAGGAGGCAGAGATCAGGAGGATTGAGGTTCAAAGCCAGCCTGGGCAAATAGTTCTTAAGATCTCATTTGAAAAATACCCAACACAAAAGAAGACTGGTGGAGTGGCTCAAGTGGGAAAGTGCCTGTGTAGCAAGTGGGAGGCCTTGAGTTCAAACCCCAATACCACCAAACTACAATAACAAAAAAAAGTACCTGTAATTTTTCTCAGTTTCAGCAAGTGTTACAATACCTAACCACTCGTTGGCATCATGTGACATACAGGTAGTCTGAGAACCATCAAGGGAGACAACCATCTGGTCAGTTCACTCAGTCAGGGAGCCCTCAAGGTCTCTAGGTCTCTCCCCTTGGATCTTATAAACTCCTAACACCAGAACTGATTGACAGCAGTTTCACGGACGCTGTTGAAGTATAGGATGATACTATGCTAGGATCAGAATTATTCTAGCACACAAACAATCTCCCTGCCTTAAGACTTTTCTAGTACCTTTCTCCCATCTATCTTTCCTGCAATGTACTAAACCTTCTCTGTGAACACAGGGTAGACTCCAAAAAGCTCCAGCAGTTCACTGTTTCCTTTTGCTTCAACATCTAAAAACATAATGTGGGGGTGAAAAAAAAAAAGGCCACACACTGAAATGTCAATGATGATATGTGGTGATGGCAATTCACTGACCATAGACTTAGAAGTTGGAAGTCATGATATGAAAGTAACTTAGTTGAAAACAGTAAACAACATTTGGAGAAATTCTCGAATATGAATTAAAATATTAGTATCAAATCTACACTCTAATGTCTTCTTAAAAAGCACATTTAAAGGTTGGGCACAATGACTCATGCAGGGAATCCCACCTACTTAGGAGACAGAGATTGATAGGATGAAGGTTTGAGGTTAGCCCTGGCAAAAAAAGTTAGTGAGAACTCTATCTCAACCAGCAAGCCAGACATGGAAGTGCATGCCTGTCATCCCAGCTACTCAGGAAGCATAAAGAGAAGATCACGGGCCAGGCCATAAACGAGAGACCTGATTTGAAAATTAATTAGGGCAAAAAGAGTTAGGGGCATGGCTCAAAATAGTAGAGAACCTAGCAAGTACAAGGCCTTAAGTTCAAGCGCCAGTACTGCCCCCCACAAAAAACATATTTCAGTACCCAAATCAAACCTAAAGGTCCCAGATCACTAGAAAATTACTGCAGGCTACATTTGCAAATGCACAGAAATTAAACTTAGCACAAATAGCACAGTATAAGGCCTCAAATTCTCTCCTACTCCATGTATGTTAATCTGCCAGACAGTTTTGGAGCCCAGCAGTAACATCAATCCCACTAATGACATTGTGAGGAATAAGCCACTGGCCAGTGAGCTTGGGCTTATTATGATATAGTGAACACTGAGCACTAGTTATGGCACATGTGAGGCCATACTGCCCCAGTGCAGCAAAGAGCACTGCAGTCCCCAAATCCCTGCTAGACATTTCCACCTAAACATTGTCTTATCTTCTGCCCCAAACCAACAGTCATTCTAGCCTTTATTCTGAACACAAATATGTCCCCAGTTACTCAAGTTCAAACCTATAGTATGATTATTAAATATACTAAGGGAGTAAGGATCCTCTCCATCCTTATCTTGTAATACCTCTCCCATTCATTCTTCCAAACATCCCTATTCCACCTATCCTTAGTTCAAGATTACTTCAACTTAAGTTTCCTGGGACAGAGGATGTAGCTCAGTGGTAGAATAGTAACTACCTACCATATACAAGACACTAGATTCAACCCCCAGCACTACCAAAAAAAAAAAAAAAAACTACTTAAGTTTCCCATTGGGGTCTTCTTGATGTCCCCTCAGCCAAATCAAATTCATACTCCAAACATTAAACAAGTAATCTAAGCCTTGACAAAACACCTACAGACTTCTCAGTGTAGCCAACACAAACCTATCCTCATGAGCTTGGGCAAGCATCAAGAACCTTCCACAAGAAATTTCTGAACACCAGGGCTCTAAATATCTGTAAGTCCTCTATGCCATTCTTTTTTTCTCCGTGGTAATCAGCAATTAAATATTTGAAAAGAAAAGGGCTTATGGCTTGATTTCATGGGCAACCAGAAGGAGCAGGTGGACTGCATCCCACACCACACCCAGCCCTAGGAGAATGAAGCCCAAGCGAGGAGGGGGGCGCAGGGATGCAAACAAAATCCCTGTGGTTTTCTGGAGACAAAGTGAGACCAGGGGAATTTCATTCTGAAAAAAAGCCTATGAAATCCAAATATCTTAATTCCACACATTAAAGAAATTTCAATCCAATGGGTAAGAGGGAATATATATCTAAAAAGAAAACTAAACGCGAGTTTGCTCAGACCATGAAGCAAGTAGTTCAAGAGTTGAACAACCAAAAACCCCAGAAAGTGGTCAAGGGAAGAAGTCAGGATTTTGTACTACATCTCAAAGAAGTGTTCATGGAATAAGTTAACCAGTTCGGCTGATGCAGAGAACACCAAGACATAAAGAGAGAGCAGACAGCTGTCTCAGAATTCTATTCTACTTCTCACGTGCTTTCTTAGTCCTATCTCCCCATCTGGACAGTTAATTCAGAGGCCAGGAACCATAATTTGTTAATCTATCAGTCATATGCTATAAAATGTTGGAAACAGTTTTACTATACTTAATCTCAGAATAGCATACACATTGAGGTGCACTCTGAATTCAAATTGTTTAAATACCTGTATTAAAATTAGCAGAAATCTCTTAAAAGTTCAGAAATAAAGATACACAAATCAAGAATCATTTAGCATCCAGAGGCTCTTACAAAAACACTTTTAGGACCTGCTTGACACATTTTCAAAACTAGTTGTTCTCAGACTCGAAAAGTTAAAAAATTTAATTACTGACATCTTCTTTAGGAAGAGACCAAAGAATGGAAAGTCTAATAGAGTAATAAGCCATTTTAAAACAGGTTTACAACTGGTCTTTGAACAGTAATCTCTCTGGGAAATGAACATTGCTCCCTAATCCTTTGGAGGACAATGCAGTATTTGAATCAGGAACAAGAACATTTTGCTTCTACGTAAGTTCAAATGTGAACCTTTCACAGTATCCTCTACGTTAAATACCAAGGAGAGAGAGGAGAACAACTTCTGATAAAAAAAAAAAAAAAGAAAAGAAAAGAAAAGAAAAGAAAAGAGGTGGCCAGCATTTTGGATTTATAATGTATCCTGTCTAAAACATGCAAAGAGACTTCAGTAGAAGGCAATTAGGGAACTTCAAGGTTTTAGCTGACAGTGATTACTTAACTGGAGCTGATTCCTGTAAAACGAAACTACCAGAACCCCTCAATATCAATTTGCTTGTCACTAAACCACAGGTTTATACTTCAACTTGGAAATGCTAACAGGATGGAACCACAAGCCTTTTAATAAAACGTGATGACCATGGAGAGCGCCCTTGAAGCTTCCAACACAGGATTCAATCCTGAAAGGTTCCCCTCTAGAAAATGAGAGCAGATTTGATGAGGACCCCAGCACCAATCCTGAAACATGACAACATTTTCCATGAAAGGTGGGAGTTGTAACAGTAGCATGCATACAGCAGACACCAGCCCACTAGAAGCAGATGGAACCCACCAATTCATTTTACCCAGCTCTTCAAAAAGGGACACAAAACAACTCTCTCCTTGCCAAACAGGGCAGATCTGAATGGTAAGTCTAAGAAAAGGTTCACAAGGGATTACTAATTGGTGATTTCATTTTGTGTATTCTAGCCCTCAATGTAAAACAGAACCTGAAAATGAAAAGCAATCTGAAAGCCAGTTTTCCATGCCAGACTACACACACCATGGTCCAAATGCTTTACCCCTATTCCAACCACCCATCCCCACCCCCCATCAAAAAAAAAAAAAAAAAACCCTCAGTAACCTATCCTAGCACAGGGGCTCTTCCAGAAGGAAAATCTAGCTGGAAACATTCCTGGCTTATGTACATAATTCACTAGGGGTCAGGTAAGATTCCATTTTGTAAGAACTGAACTTTAAACAGAAAGTCACTAGTGGTGCAACATTCACTCATTAGCATACAGTTACCCCCCTACATGAAAAGCACTGGCCGATTCTGCCAAGATGACAACTTTACAGGGAGAAGCTGGGCTGCTGACCATGAACTCCTGGAAAGTTCTATCAGGGCTCAGAGGAGCTCACCAACACCGGCTTAAACTTAGCTGTTACCCCGGTGCTCCCTAACATCCCCAACACTTGGATTTAAAACAAACAAAAATAAAAAGATGGGCCAAAGGGTAAGAAGCAGGCAATGCCTTTCAGAGCTGACATGAGTCTGGGACTGGGGGAGGGGAAGAGCATTCTAGATGCTTCTATCCTTGGCAAGGAGCACCTTCCAGGTCCTGAACCATGAAAGACTCTAAAATAAGAATATTCTCAGGGAACAGATGGTATGTGTGTCCGTATGTATGTCCGTGCTAAGGGACCCCAGCCTGGGGTGTAATGGGGAGGGAAAGTGTGCAGGGCTGACCAGGAGTCAGGGGTCTGTAGGCTGGCTGTGGGGGATGGGAGGAACGCGTGGATGGGTAAAGGGGTCCAGGGAAGGTGTGGACGGTTGGGAGGGAGAAGAGGAGGGTGTGGATGACTAAGGCAGGGCAGGGGAGGCCGTCGCCGGCCGAAGGCATGTGAGAGGGCTAGTGAGGGCAGGGGAAGGTGTGGATGGCTGGCGCTGGAGACAGCAGCGGAGGCAGGCGTAAGGTGGCCTCTCCCGGGCTCCCCCACCCCGTCTGTGGGCGTGTGCCCGGCTGCGCGTGTGCACGGAGCCCGGCCAGCAGGCCGCAAGGCCAGCACTCACCCCACGACTCCCTGGTTGTAGTTCCTCCGCTTCCACGGGGTCCCGCTGTACACACCCCCGCCGCCGTCGGCCCGGCCGCCCCCTGCGGCCCGCCCTCCGCTGGGCTGCAGCAGGCTGTAGTTGAGTCCGTAGGTGCTGGCCTTGTTGTCGCGCTTCCTCTTGTTGCTGGTGCCTGAGGCCGGGTCAGTGAGTTCGGCGGCGGGGAGGGCGGCCGAGGGATGCGGGGACGAGGACGCCGAGGGGGACGAGGACGCCGAGGGGCCCGCGGCAGCCCGGCGGGCCCAGGCCGCCGGCTGGTGGTGGTTGTTGTTGTTGTTGGTCGTCTCTAGGGGCAGGAAGTCCCGCTGCTCCGCGGGCAGCGCGTGGCCGCCCAGCAGGCGCTCCCCGGAGAGGTACATGCCGGCAGGGGCCGGGGCCGCGCCGCCGGGGCTGCCGGTGCTGCTGCCGCTCCCGCCGGTGGCCGTGCTGCTGCTGCTGCCGCCGCCGCCGCTCGCGCCGCCGCTGCTGTGACAGTGGTGGTTGAAGTAGAGGTTCCTCAGCCCTTGGGTCGTCTCCCAGATCTGCATCCACAGACTGTTGGACGGTCCGAGCTGCTCTGGCTGGAACCAGGCGATCCTCGGATCCATCAAACGGCGGCGGCCGCTGCCCCCGCCCCTCCTGGCCGCCCGCAGGGCCGCCGCCGCCGCCGCCGCCGCCTCAGGCGCACGCCCGACCTCGGCTACCGCTGCTGCTGCCGCTGCTGCTGCCGCCGCTCGGGGCCCGCCGCGGGCGGCGCGGTCGCGCAGAGAGCTCGGCCGGCGCCGGCGGCGTCGCTCCCGCCCTCGGGGGCTCCGCGGGCCCTCCCCCCCTCCCTCCGCCCCTCCGCCGAGCCCCTGTCACCGGGGTCCCCGTGCAAATGGCGGCGGCGGCGGCGGCTCCGGAGAAGGGCGAGCAGCGGCAGCGGCGGCGGCGGCGGCAGCAGCGGCGGCGGCGGCGGCAGCGGGACGCGCCTGCTCCGTAGCGTCCTCGCTGCTTCGGCCCCGGGGCGGGGCCTCCTCCGGCTCCGCCCCCTCACTCCGCCCCGCCCCCGCCCGCCCTCCCGCCCGCCGCCGCCGCCGCCGCCGCGATCGCCCCGCCCCACGGCCGGCCGCCGGACAGACAGCCCCAGGCCGCGCTGTGCGTCACAGAGGCCGTGGCGGGCGCGGTAGGGCCCACAACTGCCCGGCCCAACCGTCCCCGCGCCGAGGACCGCATGTACCTCTGTGTCCGGGCGCCTCTAACGCTCGCGCCGCCGCCCGGCTGTGCTTTCTGCTCGCCGCGACAGCGGAGGCCGCACGAGGTCGCCGCCAGCTCCGCGGGGAAGGGACTGTGGGAGGCGCCGCCCCGCCTCTGGCCCTTCCCCGTCCCCTCCCCCACCCCGTGGCCTCCGGGACTCCTGGCTCTCGCGGCAGCTCCCCGCAGCCGGTTTCCCTGACCACTTTTCCTGTGGGGTGGGGTGAAGCGCCCCACGCCCCACCCGCCCGAGTCTGTGTCGGGCCCTGCCTGCACGCGGCTGCGCGAGTTCCGAGGCTCCCCGCGCCCCGCCCTGCCGGGAGTGCGTGAGCCGACATCCTAGGCAGAGGACCCCTCGCCCACCTGCGCAGCTGCATGCGCACCCTGGGTCCCGAGCGGGAGGACACTAGGCCTGGGTGTGTACGAAGCCGCTGTGCACACGCACACGTGTCCATGCGCAGATGCCCAGGCGCACAAGCCGCTCTGCTTCTAGTCACCCACCGCGACTGCCTCAGGTGCTCTAACAGCTTTAGAAAGTCATATAGTGACGTTTCTTGGTCTTTTTTATTTTTATTTATTTATTTTCCGGTACTGGGGTTTGAACTTGGCCTACATGTTGAGCCACTCTGCCAGCCCTTTTTCTGTGGGTTTGTTTTTTTTTTCCTCCCAGATAGGGCCCCGAACTGTTCCCCCGAAGTGGTGAGCCTCCTGATGGCTGCCTCCTGAGTCAGCTAGGATTACAGGCGTGAGCCACCAGAGTAGTGACGTTTCTTAGCACAAAACCATTTTAGCCTCAAACGAGGACTTTGTTAACCACCACTACGTATTCTTGGAAGGTGGTGGTTTGCATATCTTTTGAATCCTTGCGGGGCCAAAAAAAAAAGTTAAAGGGAAGTTTCAGCGTTTGAAGTCATCAAGAATAGTGAGCACATTCCATGTGTGCCTTTTAAGTGAAGTGTAAATTCCAGAACAAGTCCATGACACCTGATTTTGGCCTGTTTTGGGAAGCTCAATATCTTGGAAAGTTTTTGTGGGCAAAGAATGTAAAACTATCAGAGAATAGAGTTTGCTGTACCTTTTTTCTTGCTGAAAGAATAGCTCAGCAGTAAGTATGAAAAACACAAAAGTCTTCTAGAATTTTGGTTCATTTTATTTGACTTACTTTTACTAGAAGTTAGTAAAGGTTAATCAGAATGAAATTTACTAAATATTCTAAGAATTACATAATCAGGATGAGGAGTAGTGGTGGTTTTTTTGGTTTGTTGTTTTGTTTGTTTTTGCATTTTGCGGTGCTGGGGTTGGGGTTTGAACTCAAAGCCTACAGCTTGAGTTACTCCACCAGACCTTTTTTATGATGGGTTTTTTTTGGAGACAGGGTCTCTGGAACTATCTGCCCAGACTGACTTTGAACCACAATCCTCCTGATCTCTGCCTTCTGAGTAGCTAGGATTACAGAAGTGAGCCACTGGCCTCAGGCCATTAGAGGTATTTTTTTATGCAATACAATTGACCAAAATAAAACAAGTCAGTTGGGTGTTAGGGGATCTTGCCTGCAGTCCTAGCTACTCAGGAGGCAGAGTTCAGGAGGATGGTGGTTCCAAAACAGCTCCAGAGACCCTATCTCAAAAAAACCCATCACAAAAAAGGGCTAGTGGAGCAGCTCAAGGTGTAGGCCCTGAGTTCAAGCCCCAGTACCACAAAAATAAATGTCATCAAATAGTGTCATTTGATGGCTTCAAGATAAGGGAAGGCCCCAAAAAAGTTAACCCTATCAAGGTCTCACTATCTATACCCACTGTGAAGATATTGTTATAACTTCTTCCCAAATCTCTCCAACCTTTTTTTTTTTTGGTGAAACTGGGGTTTGAATTCAGGGCTTTGAACTTGCAAAGTAGGCGCTCTACCCTTTAAGCCACACTTCCACTCCATTTTGCTCTGGTATTTTTTAGAGATTAGGTCTATGGAACTGTTTTCCAGAGCTGGCCAAGAAACGGGATCCTCCTGATCTCAACCTACCAAGTAATTACCGGGGGGGTGGGGGGAGTGGAGAACAGGTACTAGAATTTGAACTCAGGCCTCACTTGCAAAGGCAGGTGATCTACTGCCACTCTTTTAACATATTTCTTTAAACATCGGAGAAAACATTAAATGTCATATGTAAAACAAAGTATTCAAAGTTACTAATAGTACATGAGAGAAACAAATATTTGTTATATCTGAGGACTCATTTCTTTAGGCAAATGTTAAGAACCACGAAAGTAATGGGACTAGAGGTGTTACTCAAGTGGTACAGCACCCGCTTTATAAGCATGAAGCCCTGAGTTCAAACTCCAGTCCCGCCAAAAAAAAAAAAAAAAAAGAGAGACTAAAGTATTGGCAAAATGATCAAATGAGTTAGCAATTATAAAAGTACTTTGTAAACTAAAATGGGGCCTGAAAGGCAGGGCTTACTGGTCTCATTCAGCAGCAGAGAATGCTGACGGGTTAGGCCTGCCTGTAACTTAACCATGGTTCAAGGCACTCAGCAAATCTTGGGTGAATGTCTATCATCCATGCAGAGCTAAGCTAATTGCTTCAGAGGAGGTAAATGATCAACTAGGGCCTTTGGCTACCTCCCATGAATT
The DNA here is from genome assembly GCF_047511655.1 of Castor canadensis. NCBI lineage: Eukaryota > Metazoa > Chordata > Mammalia > Rodentia > Castoridae > Castor > Castor canadensis. The sequence goes on from NC_133400.1 coordinate 34,774,748, forward strand.
TACTGTCAGGTTGGAGAGGCAGAAAGAGGTAAATATTTAAACTCAAATTGCAATTCATTCAATTAATTCAGCAAATATATCTTAGGCAATTAATATATGCCAAATTTTGAGAATACAGCAAAGAACAATGCTGATAAAGGGCCCTGCCTTCATGGACCTTGTATTCCAGTGGGTAAGACAAGCATATAAAGTCACATGGTGGTAAATGCTATGCAGAAAAGAAAGCAGGCTAAAGGCAAAGTGACAGCTATTTTTAGATGGGCCAATCAAGGAAAGCTGCTCTGAGGAAGTGATATTTGAGCAGGGAGTTGAGATGGCCATGACCATCTAGGGAATGATCTATTAGAAAAGGGGAGTAGCAAGTCCAAAGGCCCAAGGCAGCAATATGCTTAGTGTGCAAGATAATAAGGTAATGTGATTGTTGATAGTATGTCAGAAGCATACAGTATGTCTTTTGAAAGGTGCCTTAAAAATCATTCGGCCCAATATGTACTTTCTATGAATTATTAAAACGGCATCATTAAAAAAATCATCCAAAGGCTGGTGGAGTGGCTCAAGTGGTAGAGCACCTGCCTAGCAAGTGTGAGACCCTGAGTTCAAACTCCAAAACCACCACCAAAAAAAACAAAAAAAGCATCCAGCCCAAAGGGAAACACCATGAGTATTTCATGTGTACAAAAATGTATTCACAGCTAGGCACCAGAGGCTCACATAGGTAATCCTGTCTACTTAGGAGGCTGAGATTGGAAGGATTGAAGTTTGAGGCCAGCCTGGCAAATAGTTCGAAAGACCCCATCTCCAAAATAACCACAGCAAAGTGGACTGGAGGTGTGACTGAAGCAGTGGAGCCCCTGCTACAATATTGTGCCTCAAAATAATCTGCTACTGCATCCAGAGAGACTATACAAATTTCAATAATCAACTTTTTATAATATTTTCATGCAGTCTTTTTTTAAATAGAAATGCCAATTAATCCATGATAAACAGAACAGCAATAGTTTTGTTTTTTTGTTTGTTTGTTTTGAGTAGTGGGGTTTGAACTTAGGGCCTATACCTTGAGCCACTGCACCAGCCCTTTTTTGTGATGAGTTTTTTTGAGATAGGGTCTGAAGAACTGTTTTGCCCAGGCTGGTTTCAAACCTCGATCCTCCTGATCTCTGTTCGTGAGTAGCTAGGATTACAGGTACAAGCCACTGGTGCCCAGCAATAATTTTACTTACTCAACTTTTTCATATTGCTATGTAGAACAAAAGAAGAGATGTTTATTACGTTCTTCAAAACCATCTATATTATATTGATAAGCCAAAAAACACAGCTACTACAAACACAGGTATGAGAATAGTATCCTATTGATTTTCAATATTCTTGTTCCTATGGGGAAAAATGTTGAGTTGATGGCCTTAACTTGCAACATTTACTGAGATACCAAAGTCCTACCCAATAAAAATTGAATAGAGAATGAGAAGGAAATTACCCAAGAATCACACAAATTTAAGTAGGCTTTTATTGATTTATTAACTTAAGTAAAACATGGTAGTAGCACATGGTAGTAATATCGTCAGTAATTGTCACTATCACTAAATATTTGACAGTGTGTGATCAAATTACTCTAGCGTTAATAAGAGTTAATGAGTAATACTTATATAGTAGTAAAAATCTTCTGTGTTTAGGTTATGAAGCATGTTCCAGGTATTAATAATCTCAGTCATAGGCTCCACTTGCAAACTTTCCCTTTTATGTGTAAAATATTCATCATTGAACATCATTGGTATTTTTCTCCTTCATAAACACAAAGAGGATTCCAGTTATGGAACTATTCTTCAGTGAGTCTTGAAAAATGATAAGCAAGGTAGAAGCTTGTATGTTATTCAAGACAGTCAGAATTTCTTCTATTCTTACTGTCCTAGAAACAAAACTGCTCAGGTTGCATACCACTTGGGGGTCTTGGGTATGTGTGTGTTTATAGTTGTTAATTTTATATGTTAACTTGATCAAGGGACATGGTGCCCACATGAAACATTACTTCAGGTATGTCTGGCAGGGTATGTCTGAATGAGATTAGCATTTGAATCAGTGGCTCACTAAAGCAGATTGCCCTCTCTATGTGGGCAGGTATCACCCAAGCCCATCCACCAATTTACTGAGGCCCCGTATGGAACAACAACAATAAAAATCTGCGGAGGGGAAAATTTGCTCTGTTTGCCTGACTGCTTGAGCTGGGACCTCAGACTTCTCCCACCCACACCTGGGATTTACACGTTCCACCAGCCCTCCAGCTCACAGAACCACACCACCAGCTTTCCTGGTTCTCTAGTTTACAGATGGCAGATTGTGGGACTTGTCAGTTTTCATAAGCACTTGAGCCAATTTCTATTCTGTGTTCTTGGAGACTCCTAATATAAATGCTGGTCCTGAGAGTGATTCTTGAAGAACAGAATGTGCAATGTTCTATTGCCTTATTGGGAGGTGGTGGAACCCATAGAAGGTGGGGCCTAATGAGAGGAAGTTAGAGCATGTCCTGTGGGGGAGGGGAGATATTAGGACACTGGAGCCTACCCCTCTCTCACTTTTGGTTGCTTGCCATGAGGCAAGCAGCTTTGCTGCACTATATGCTGCCCTCGAGATGTCCTGATGCACCACAGGCTTAAAAACAGGGGTCAATAGCCAATGTCAGTCGTAGGCTCCATTTACAAACTTTCCCTTTTCTGTGTAAAATATACATCATCGTACATCATTATTTTTCTCCTTCATAAACACAAAGAGGATTCCAGTGAACGCTACAAAACATTGGGCCAAAATGAACCTTTCCTCCTTGGAAGTTGATTCTTACTGGGCGCTGGTGGTTCCTACCTGTAATCCTAGCTACTTAGGAGGCTGAGATCAGAAAGATTGTGATTTGAGGCCAATGTGGGCAAACAGTTCACTAGACTCCCATCTCAAAATAATCAGAGCAAAATGGGTTGGAGGTGTGGCTCAAGTGGTAGAGCACCTGCTTTCAAATGCAAAACCCCAAGTTCAAATCCCAGTCCTCCTCCTTGATTCTCTTGGCTATTTTTGTCACAGTGATGCAAAATTGACTAACACAGAATGCTATGGATGAGTTTTTAAGTTGGTTCCAGAGTTTTTAGAATTGGTTTCTAATCTTATTAGATATAAATGATGTTAACAACTTTATTTCTGGTAGTAAGGACAGAGAATCCTGACAGCCCATAGCAACAAAAATGCAAAAAAAAAAAAAAAAAACCCAAAAAATCTGAGTTAGATACTCCTAATCAATTACTTTTTTCTTCTACTGCCTGTTGTGTTTTGTGTTGGATATTTTCCAGATAGGGTCGCTCAAACTATTTGCCCTTGGTTGGCTTTGAACCATGATCCTCCTGATCTCTGCCTCCCAGTAGCTAGGATTACACGTGTGAGTCACTGGTACCTGGTTTAATCAACTGCTTATAAGAAACAAGAAGCTAGGAAACTGTGTACCTTGTTCTTTCAAAAATTTGGAAAGCTAATGAATGGAATTAAGGTAGCTGATTGCTTCTAATATACTGGACAAAGTAGTACAAGAAAAGGATGGGCTCAAGAGTTCAAATTCAAGCTCAAGAGATCCATAAATTACCCATAAGGGCTTCTAGATGTAGGACTGAGACTACTGGAAATCAAGCACAAAAATCTCATCCTGTGACTGGCTGGATTATAAGGCGAACTAAATTTCTAGCTTCCTAGGGTATGTATTGTTAAAGAGGGTTAACAGTGATTGTGGAAAAAATGGGACCCTGTAATTTGGAATGTTTGTGTAGGAAGACTCTGATGAGGAACATTGAGCCCCTGAATTCTGATGAGTCTTCATCATTGGCAGAAGAGGCCTACCCATCCCAAGTGGAAGCAGCCTCCTCCCCTCAGAGCCTCACCCCCTCCAACCCAGCTCAAGGAAGTATCTGCATTCCTTGAGGAAGCTATAATGGCCTCCCTTGAGGTAGATGCCATGCAAGACACTGTCGCTCTTCTCAGGACCCTCCATCACTTCCACCCTTTGCTTCTAGGCCTATAGCCAGACTAAAGTCCTAGCAGGTCCTTAATGGTGAAGTGTGAGTGAGTTATGACCAGGCACTGGTGGCTCACACCTGTAATCCTAGCTACTCAGGAGTCAGAGATCAGTAGGTTTGAGGTTCAAAGCCAGCCCTCAGCAACTAGTTCACAAGATCAAGACCCTATCTCGAAAAAACCCATCACAAAAAAGGGGGTGGCAGAGTGGCTTAAGTGCTAAGAGAGCCAAAAGTGTGAGCTATGAAGAGGTGAGCTACATTCCAAAAGAATCACTTGAGTTTTCTAATTTACAAATAGAAATGAGGAGCGTGTATAGGAGCAGGTATTAAGGGTGTGTGATAATGATGAAAGAAGGAACATAAAGTTGGATTAAACTTTTTTTTTTTTGAGGTACTGGGGTTTGAACATGGCCTACAACTTGAGCCACTCCACCAGCTTTTTTGTGATGGGTTTTTTCAAGATAATATCTCACGAACTATTTACCTGGGTCTGTCTTCAAACCACAATCCCCTGATCTCTGCCTCTTGAGCAGTTAGGATTACAGGCATAAGCCATGGGCACCAGGCTAAACTGATTTTTGTGTGTGTGTATGGGACTGGGATTTGAGCTCAGGGCTTTATGCTTGCAAAGCAGGTGCTCTACCACTTGAGCCACACCTCTGGCCCATCTTGCTGTGGTTGAAGGGGATGTTTTGCAAACTATTTGCCTGGGGTGGTCTCAAACTAACCTCCCAAGTATCTAGGGTTACAGGTATGAGCCACAGATGCCCAGCTAAACTGAATTTTTGATATGGGTTCACTAAGCAGAGATTAATCTTCAGTGTTGCATCTCAGAGGGTTAGAAAATGCTGTGTTTGGTTAGCTCAAACATGGACCAAAATATGGTCCAAATTGAGCAAATTGAAATGGCATGCTTTGATCTAATGTACAAAAAGAGTTTCAAAGGCTTTAGAGGGATTGGAATGGTAGAGTGGGCTTTCCATTTGAAATTTACTCATCCACATTGGAAGGGTGCAAAATATATACCTTTCATTAAAATTATGAGAAATAATGTGTGAGGAGAGCACAGCATCTTTGAAGAACTCTGGGATTGTTCTTGTCTGTAGACTAGGCCTACAGTGGGAATGATGGTAACAGAACTAGGAAACCTAAATGTCATGGGAGTCATTGAGTCCCCCAGGTGGCACTTGACCACCGAAGGCAGGGTGGGCACGGTTACCATAATGGATGGCAGAATCAAGGCAGCTATCAAAATAGCCTGACTCATGCAGGCCTTCTGTATTGGGTAGTTGATCATGGTGTTCCTAGAAGCAAAGAGGCAGATGACTACTAGATTGTCATCTATCTATATAAGCAGAAAAGTTCTAGGTCAAGTGAACAAAAGTCTAACCTGAGTCATAAAAGAAGAAAGTCATAGCCCCTCAGTGAACTTCTAGACTTCAGCCAGTTCTTAGACCCAGAGATCCTCAAATGAAGGGAAGGCCTGGTCCCCTTAAGGAAAGACCCCTATGTTCTGAAAAACAAATTTATTTATTTATTTATTTATTTATGTATTTATTTATTACCTATTTATTCATTTATTTTTTTCCTTTTTCTTTTATTATTCATATGTGCATACAAGGCTTGGTTCATTTCTCCCCCCTGCCCCCACCCCCTCCCTTACCACCCACTCCGTCCCCTCCCTCTCCCCCTCCTCAATACCCAGCAGAAACTATTTTGCCCTTATTTCTAATTTTGTTGTAGAGAGAGTATAAGCCATAATAGGAAGGAACAAGGGTTTTTGCTGGTTGAGATAAGGATAGCTATACAGGGCATTGACTCACATTGATTTCCTGTGTGTGGGTGTTACCTTCTAGGTTAATTCTTTTTGATCTAACCTTTTCTCTAGTACCTGTTCCCCTTTTCCTATTGGCCTCAGTTGCTTTAAGGTATCTGCTTTAGTTTCTCTGCGTTAAGGGCAACAAATGCTAGCTAGTGAAAAACAAATTTACAATTTTATTAGCATACAATAGTTGTACGGGGAATACATTGTGATATTTACATATGTGTTTTAAAATATATCATAGTTGGATTTACCCCCTCCATAGCTCTCCCTCCTCCCCTCCCCTTTCTTAGAACAACTTCAGCAGGTTTCATTCTTCTATTTTCAGATATGGATACAAAACACATCCACCATATACACCCTCAACCCACCTTTCCTTATGCCCTCCCCTCTCCCACTACTGAAAATTTATACTGTTAATTTTTCTCCCAGTCTTCCTCAAAAGGGATGTATGGTTCCTTCATCAGGTTAACAGTGTATTGGAAAGAAGGAAATAATAAGATCTATCAGGAACCACCAGACACTGGTGATCTACTGACTATTCCAGGATACTCAAAACATCGCTGTGGTCCAGCAGTGAGAGTAGGAGTTTATAAGGGGTCAGGTAATCGAGAATGTTTTAACACAGATCTCTCTCAGTGAACCCATCTCATTATTGTCTCAAGATCAAGTTACTGTCTCAAGGATGAATAATTTGAGTATATTTGCTGAACTACCAACAGAATCCTCACACTGGTTTCCATATCTAAGTGGAATGAGGGCTACTATGGTGGGAAAGGCAAGCAGAAGCCACTAGAACTGCCTCAAACCAGGAAATTAGTAAACCCAAAGCAATACCACATTCCTGGAAGGCTTGCAGAGATTAACAACACCAGGAAGGACCTGAAGGATACAGGACTTCCCCATTCAAAGTGCCCACTTGTCCTGCACAGAGGACAGGTGGGTCTTGAAGAACAAAGTGGATTATCGTCCACTTATCCAGGTGGCGACTCCAATTGCAGCTGTTGGACCACATGGGGATTCATTACTTAACCCACCCCTGGCTGTGCGTTAAGTATGCTATACAGCTACTGAGCTGACAGATGCTATTTCCCCATGTCTGTCAGCAAGGCCCACCAGAGGAGTTGTTTTCAGTTAGCAAGGCCAGCAATATCCCCTCACTGTCCTATCTACATACACATGAATACTCCAGCCCTATGCCGTAATTTAGTTCCCAGGGAACTCGGTCACCTTTCCCTTTCACAAGATATCACTGGTCCTTTACACTGATGACATTAGGCTGATTGTACCTGCTGATCGAGAGGGAGTAACAACTCTGGACTTCCTGGTAAGACATTTGTATGTCAGAGGATGGAAGATAAATCTGGCTAAAATTTAGTGGCCTTCTACATCAGTGAAATTCCTGAAGGTCCAGACGGTACAGTACATGTCAAGAGATTCCTTCCAAGGAGAGGAAGTTGCTACATCTGGCCTCTCCTACAAGCAAAAGAGTCATAGTGCCTGCCAGGCATCTTTGGATTTTGGAGACAACACATTTCTTATTTGGGTGTGATTCTCCAACCCAAAGCTGAGAGACCCCAAAAGCTGCTAGCTTTGAATGGGACCCAGAACAGAAGATGGCCCAAGGACAATAGTACTGGGGTGTTGGTGGCAGATAGGGATGCTTTTTTGGAGGCTTTGGTGGCCCCTGTAGATGAGTTGTCCACAGTCCCTTAGGATTTTGGAGTGAAGGCCTGTTACCATCCACAGACAACTATTCTGCTTTTGAGACAACAGCTTGTGGCCTATATTGGCCTTAGTAGAGCCTGAACACTTAACCATGGGCCACACATTTTCATGTGACCTGAGCTGCTCATTATGAATGGAGTATTGCCATGAAGTCGATGTGCACAGCAGCAATTCGTCATCAAATGGAGTGATACAACCACGATTGCCCCAAGGAGGTCTGAAGACATAAAGTAGTGGCCCAAATGTTCATTGTTCAGTCCCCACTCCTGCTACACTCCCTTCTTTCCCCAATGTGTACCTACAGCTTCATGGGGATCTCTGATAGGGGAAGACGCAGGCTTGATTTGCAGGCCTTTCTGCACAATATGTGGTCACTACATGGCTGTGGACAGCTGCAGCACTAAAGTCCTCTCTAGGACATCTCTGAAGGACAGTGGTGAAGAGAAATCTTCCCAGTGAGCAAGACTTTGGGCAGTGCATCTGAGGAGGAGAAATGGCCAGACCTGCAACTACACACCAGTCCATGGGCCGTGGTCAGTAGTTTGCCTAAATGGTCAGAAATTTGGAAGATATATGATTAGAAACTTGGTGGCAAGGGAGCCAAGTGGCACACGCCTGTAATCCAAGCTACTTGGGAGGCAGAGGTAGGAGGCTCATGAGTTTAAGGACAGCTCAAGGAACGTTAGAGAGACCTGTATCAAAACCAAAATATAAACAAAAGGATTGGGGGGCATAGCTCAAGTGATAAAGCCAAGGCCCTAGATTCAATCCTATCACTGCAAGAAAAAAAGAAAAAAGAATTGGTAACAAGAGCTGGGTGCCAGTGGCTCGTGCCTGTAATCCCAGCTACTCAAGAGACAGAGATCAGGAGGATCATGGTTCAAGGCCAGCCCAGGCAAATAGTTCATCAGACCCTATCTTGGAAAAACCCAATACAAAAAAAGAAGGGCTGGTGAAGTGACTCAAGTGGTAGAGGTAGAATGCCTGCCTAGCAAACATGAAGCCCTGAGTTCAAACCCCAGTGCTGCTAAAAAAAAAAAAATGGTGACTAGAAATTTGGGGAGAAAGTATGTGGACAGAACTCTCTGAATGGGCAAAAAGTATGAAGGTATTTGTGTCTCCCATGCAGGCTCGCTCTGTGAGCTTTCTGTCACTGACAAAATATCTGAGAAAACAACTTACGGGGGAAGGGTCCATTTTGGCTCATGGTCTTAGAGGTCTCAGCTGATCGTCAGCTGACTCCACTTCTTTGGGCCTGCAGTGAGGCAGAACAGCAAGGCAGAAGGGTGTGGCAGAGGAAAGCTGCTCACCTGATGGAGGCCGGAAGCAGAGAGAGCAAGATGTACGGTTCAAATCCAAGCCCCCAGTGACTACTTCTTCCAACTGTGCCTCATCTCTTAGTAACCTATTCAGCTATGAACTCTCAATGGATTAATCCACTGATTTGGTTAGCAGTCATGAGCCAATCACCTCTCAGAGCAGGGCACTAGTGACTCATACCTGTAATCCTAGCTACTCAGAAATCAGGATTGCAGTTAGAAGCCAGCCTTGGGCAAATAGTTCAAGAGACCCTATTTTGAAAAAACCCACCACAAAAAAGGGTTGGTGGAGTGGCCCAAGGTATAGGCCCTGAGTTCAAACCCCAGTACTAAAAAAAAAAAAAAAAAAGTAGCACCACCAGCTGGAGTCTTTAGGAAATATTTTACATCCAAACCATAACACTCAATGAAGGTGACCTCAGCAGAAGAGGACTCTAACAATCAAATAGACATGATGGCCTGTTCTGTGGATACTAATCAGCCTCTTTCCCAGCTACCTCTGCCATTGCCCAAAGGGCTGATGAACAAAGTGGTTGTGATGGCAACAAAAGACGTTAAGCATGGACTCAATGACTAAACTTCACTCACCAAGGCCAAGCTGTTGGGTGCCCAAATTGCAGACAGCAGAGATCAACCCTGCATCCCCAGTGTTCCCTGGGGTAATTAGCCAACACCCTACAGCAGATTGATTGCACTGGACTGTTTCCATAATGAAAAGGAAGTGTTTTGTTCTTACCATAACAGATTCTTACTCTGTATATTAATTCACCCTCCCTGCGCACATCGCTTCTACTAAAATCATCATTCATGGGCTTTAAAGTGTCTATTCTCTGTCATTGCATGTCACACAGCATTGCTTCTGACCAAGGATCTCAAGTTACAGCAAAAAAAGTGCAGCAGTGGGCCCCTGCTCATGAAACTCCCAGGTCTTACCATGTCATCACCATTCTAAAGTGGCTGACTTGTTAGAACAGTAGAATGGCTTTTTTTTTTTAAGCAGCACTAGAGTTTGAACTCAGGGCCTCACACTTGCTAAGCAGGTGCTCTTATCACTTGAGCTGCTCTGCTGTCCCTTTTTCTGTGATGGGTTTTTTTCAAGATAGATCTCTGGGACTATTTGTCTGGGAATGGCTTTGAACCACAATCCTCCTGATCTCTGCCTCCTGAGTAGCTGGGATTACAGGCATGAGCCACCGATGCCTAGCTGGAATGGCCTTTTTTTTTTTTTTTTTTTTTTGGCAGCACTGGGGTTTGAACTCAGGGTCTTACGCTTGGTTTAGGTAGGAACTCTTACCACTTGAGCCACTCTACCAGCCCTGAAATGGCCTTTTGAAGGCACAGTTAACAGCACTCGCTGGGTGGCAATACTTTGCAGGGCTGAATCCATCTCCAATAACGGATGCTGCTTCTCGCACAGCCAGGATTTGCCAGTCCAGGAATCAAGGGCTAGAAACAGAGTGATATTCACTGTCACCTCTAGTAAGTAACCCATTAGCAAAATTTTTGCTGCCTGTTCCCACAAGCTTATGCTAGGCTGACCTAGGAGTCTTCCAGAGGGAGAAACACTTCCATCCAGAGATATAGTGATTCCATTGAACTGGAAGTTGAGATTGCAAAGTTAAGATCCTCAACCCACCAAACAGACAAAGAAAGAATTCTGTAACAGCTAAGAAGATGGATCCTGACTCTCAAGGAAACTTGAACTGCTTCTCCAAGTGTCCCCCAAAAGTCCATGTTAAAGGAAACAGACTACCACCACAGTGGAGGTAGAGATAAGGGGTCTCTTAGAACATCTTATGGTGTTACTATGTCCCGAAATTAAATACAATAGAAAAGTACAGGCAGGATTACTTCATTTCCTTTAGGAATGAAGGGGTGGGTCACTACACCAGGTCAAGAAGGCAAAGGGAATACAGATGGGTAGTTCTAAAGGCTAGCTATGGCCACTTGACCAGGTACAGAAACAAGAAATATGGGCTGGCGGAATGGCTCAAGTGCTAAGAGCACCTGCTTAGCAAATGTGAGGTCCTGAGTTCAAATCCCAGGACTGCCAAAAAAAAAAAGAAAGAAGGAATGCAATCATCAAGCATGTCCTCATTTTGTGATGGATGTTTGCATATGCATGTACAGCAAATGCATCTGTTTCTTTTATTCCCTTATTCCTTTATCATGCAGCCTATACTGTATTGACACTGTATCACTGATTTTGAGATTAGTTTTTCATCATAGTGTTTAATTTATGGAATATCAGGACAGGTAAACATCACTCAAGGACTTTGTCTTCTTGTTAGCTTAGCTATCCATCACTTTAACAAATACCTGAGCTAATCAACTTTTTTTTTTGCGGCACTGGGGTTTGAACTCAGGGTGTACACCTTGAGCCTCCACCAGCCTCCACCAGCCTTTTTTTTTTTTTTTTTTTTTGAAGGGTTTTTCGAGATAGGGTCCCCTTCACATAGTGGCCTCTGCCAGTTTAACATTACTTTACTTTATTCGTTCCTCTACAGTGGGCACATCAAACACTTTCAAGTTTTAGGTTTCCTACTCTTTCCCTATTCCTCTCGTGCACATTCTCCCCTTAGCATGTGACCTATTTCCAATAATATTTCTGCATTTGTTTTAGATCTGAAGTCTGCATATGAGGGAGAACATGCGATTTTTGACCTTCTGAGCCTGGCTAACTTCACTTAAGATGATTTTCTCCAGTTCCATCCATTTACTTGTGAATGACAAAATTTCATTCTTTGTGGCTGAGTAAAATTCCATTGTATATAAATACCACATTTTCTTAATTCATTCATTGGTAGTGGGGCATCTTGGCTATTGTGAATAGTGTTGCAATAAACATGGGTGTGCAGGTGACTTTGGAATAACCTCAGTTGCATTCCTTCTGGAATATCCCTAGGAGAGGTATTGCTGGATCATATGGCAGATCTATGTTTAGTTTTTTAAAGAAGACTCCATATTGTTTTCCAAAGTGGTTGTACTAGCTTGCATTCCCACCAGCAGTGCATGAGGGTGCCTTTTTTCCTGGATCCTCTCCAACATTTATTGTTGGTGGCATTCTTGATGCTAGCTATTCTAACAGGGGATCTTGGTGTGGTTTTGATTTGCATTTCCTTTGTGGCCAGGGATGGTGAGCATTTTTTCATGTGCTTTTTGGCCATTTGGACTTCCTCCTTTGAAAAAAGTTCTGTTTAGTTCAGTTGCCATCTCTTTATTGGTTCATTGGTTTTTGGGGAGTTTAGTTTTTTGAGCTCCCTGTATATCCTGGTTATCAGTCCCTTGTCTGATGTGTAGCTAGCACAGGTTTTCTCCCACTCTATGGATTGTCTCTTCAATTAGAGACCATTTCTTTTGTTGTGCAGAAGCTTTTTAATTTCATGTAGTCTCATTTGTCAGTCTTTTCTCTTAGTTGCTGACCCACTTGAGTTCTATTGAGGAAGTCCTCCCTATGCCTATTGCTTCCAGTGTATACCCTGTTCTTTCCTGTACTAGCTTCAAGGTTTCGGGTCTGATATTAATCCACTTTGAGCTGTTCCTAGTACAAAGGTGACAGGCATGGATCTAGTTTCGGTTTTCTGCAGGCAGATAACCACTTTTCCCAGCAACATTTGTTGAAGAGGCTGTCTTTTCTCCATTGTATGTTTTTGGCATCTTTGTCAAAAATTAGGTGGGCATATCTGTGTGGATTCATATCCAGGTCCTCTATTCTGTTCCACTGGTTTTCATGTCTGTTTTTCTTTTTCTTCATGGGCTGGACAGACTCTGACTCCGTCAATGAGAACAGACTGACCCTGGTTCCAGACCATATGGTCCAGATGAGCATTCTTCCATAAATCCAGCACTTGGAGTTTCCACTTTCTGTGGGGAAAACAAGTCGGCATGAGCAGAGGCAGCTTCTCCAGAAGAATGGCCAGGGCTTCACCCTTCAGCAGAGTCTAGGAGCTCCAAGAGTCTCAGAGTCTCTAAGAGTCTCAGAGATCAACTCAGGGCCTAGGTCACTGTTCTGACAACAGCATGAGAGTCCTGGGGTTTACTCAAATTCCATTCTGCACTCAGTGGCTGCAAAAACAACAGTTGTGTCTCTGCCAGCACCAAGATGATCATCTGGCCCAGCACTGAGGAATCAGCAAGACCACCACAGGATCCATCCCATATCCACTGATGGCTCCATTTAGTTTTAATCTCCCTAGGAAGTGAGTACAAAAGACCCTGAAAGCTGATGGCCTTTTTTGGGGAAAAGCTTTGCATAACCCTTATCCGAAATTCAAGAAGTATTTGGGATTTCAGATGTTTGGGATGTTGGGTATCTGCTTATACATAATGAAGTATCTTGGCGATGGGACCCAATCTAAACACAAAACTCATGTTTTATATACACTGTATACACATACCCTAAAGGTAATTTTATGTAACATTCTTAATAATTTTGCACATGAAACAAAACTTCATAGTATAGAATTTTCCACTTGTGGTATCATGTTGGCATTCAAAAAGTTTCAGATTTTGGAGCATTGTGGATTTCAGATTTTCAGATTAGGTATGCCAAGGACAAGGGGAATAGAAATGTCACATGACCCAGATCAGTCTCTTTCTGTGCTCCAATAAAGCAGGTTGGAAAGATAAGAACACATGCACAGTGGGTGCCATATTAAAAAAAAAAAAAACTTTAAATGAGAAACAGGCAGTGTAACTGTATTACCTAGTATATCAATGTGAGAGTTAAAATTTTGAGATGTACATTTTAATGTGTGCTTCTTTTATGTCTATTAGAGTAAACATGTTGATATGAAGTACATAGGAAAAAAAAGAGCTGCTTTATTGGCAGGGGGATGGGGAGATGTTGGTCAAAGGGTATAAAGTTTCAATTAAGCAGAAGAGATAAGTTTTTGAGGTCTACTGCACTGCAGGGTAAATACAGCTAATAATAATTAAATAGATATTTAAAAATTGCTGACTGGAGGTGTGGCTCAAGTGGTAAACGTGCTTGCCTAGGAAGCACAAATCCCTGAGTTCAAACTCTAGTACCTCCAAAAAATTAGATATTTAAAAATTGCTCTGCCTGGGCGCCAGTGGCTCACGCCTGCAATCCTAGCTACTGAGGTGGCAGAGATTAGAGGGATCATGGTTCAAAGCCAGCCCAGGCAAGTAGCTTGTGAGACCTTGGCTCAAAAGAACCATCACAAAAAAAAGGCTGGTGAAGTGAGGCCCTGAGTTCAAGCCCCAGTACTGCAAAAAGAAAGAAAGAAAGAAAGAAAAACTTTATAGAAAAAAGGGCTGGTGGAGTGGCTCAAACAGGAAGAGCTCCTGCCTATCAAATGTGAGGCCCTGAGTTCAAGACCCCAGTGCTGCCAAAAAAAAAAAAAATTGCTAAAAGAGCAGATTTCAGCAGATAAGGCCAGCCAGGGTGAATAGTTCCATGAGACCCTATCATGAAAAAAAACCATCACAGAAAAAGGGACTGGTAGAACAGTTCAAGTATAGGCCCTGAGTTCAAATCCCACACTGAAAAAAAAAAAAAGATGCAGACTTTAAATGTTCACATTATAAAAAAATAAATATGTACCGTGATGAGTATGTTAATTAAATTGATATAATAATTCCATAATGAATATAGGTATCAAAGGAGAACATTATAAGTATATATAATAATTATTAGCCAATTAAAAATTTTAAAGAGCTTTATTGGGGCTAGGGGGTATCCCTGCATTCAATTCCCATATATCATTTATTTATTTATTTATTTTATTTATTCACTCATTTATTTATTTAGCAGGCACTTTACCACTTGAGCCATTTTGCCAGTCTAAATCCCCATACACACACACAATATTGAAGCATAATTTACATACTATAAAATTCACCTATTTTAAGTGCTCAATTCAATCTTTTTAGTCAACTTATAGAGTTGTGTAGCATCACCACAATCCAGTTCTGTCCTTCTTTTCTCCCAAAGATCTTGAAGGCCTGTTTGTAGCTACCATAGCCCCAGACAGCCTCTACTCTACTGACTACAGATTTATCTTTTCTGGATAACCTCTGCTTTGAGTGTTTCTATAGAATTTGATGGTGATGGCCACTACAGTCCCCACAGAATTGCCGGAACACCTACTGACAGTGAAAAAAACAGCCAGAATGAGGGTATGTCTCATAATTTTTGGCCAATCTGTAAAAAGTCCTGTCATTTTTCAGACTCAAGCTGCCATAAGGCCATTACTGCAGCTCCTTCTACCATCTTCATTTTGTTTTGTTTTTGCAATGCTGAAAATTGACCCCAGGACCTTAGTCATACTAAGCATGCACTCTACAATTGAGCTCCACCTGCAGCGCCTTTACTGATCATAAAGGAAGTGGTACCCTTGACCAAGCAGGTGATGGTATCCGGCCACTCTGGAAAGAAAACTCAGAAATTTCACCAACCTTCAATCCCGGAAGACTGTACGTTTTACAATGCACTCTTTAAACTCATCCCTGCCAGGCAGTCTGTGGATGAGGGAGAAGACCCCAGAGAAGGTGACTTTGCTTTGGAAGGTGCTCACTGGGAGCCAGTGGCTCACGCAAGTAATCCTAGCTTCTTGGGAGGCTGAGATCAGGAAGGCTTTGGTTTCAGTCCAGCCTGGACAAAAAAGTTTGTGAGACTCAACAGAAAAAAAATGTTGCGTGTGACGGTGCATACCTATCATCCCAGCACTGGGGAAGCCTAAACTAGGAGGATCTCCGTCCAGGCTGGCCTGGGCAAAAAGTGAGCCTCTATCTCCAAAATAACCAGAGCAAAAAGGGCTGGCAGAGTTGCTCAAGTGGTAGAGCACCTTTCTATCAAACACAAAGCACTGAGTTGAAACCCCAGTACTGAAAGAAAAAAAAAAAAGGTGTTCGCTGATAACTGCTGTCATTAAAATCCAAGCAGAGATACTCCATTTCTAAAGACAAAGGCTATTGATAAATGTCAAAGGTTCATTCCAGAATATTTTCTTGTCATAGCCTACATAGTTCAAAGTGTAGTTTAAACCATCTTTTCAAAAAGCATTGCTTGGCCAGGTGCTGGTGGCTCATGCCTATAATCCTAGCTACTCAGGAGGCAGAGATCCAGAGGATCACGGTTTGAAGCGAGCCTGGGCAAATAGTTTGTGAGATCCTACCTTGAAAAATCCTTCACAAAAATAGGACTAGTGGAGTGGTTCAAGATGAAGACCCTGAGCTCAAGCTCCAGTACTGCAAAAAAAAAAAAAACAGCGTTGCATGTTCATGAAAAAAGGACTGGCAGATTGGCTCAAGTTATAGAGCACCTGCTTAGTAAGTGTGAGGCCCTGAGTTCAAACGACCCAGTACCACCAAAAAAAAAAAAAAAAAAAAAAAAGATGGAGGAAAAAAGGACTTTCCAAAGCCAATGTGTAAACTCCAGTCTTATTATCATTCTTGTTTTATTTTGAGACTCACCTACTAATTTATGCCTAGAAAACAAGACTGATCTTTCTGTTCCTCCTACATTCAAACAACCCCCAAGCTGCTCCCATTTTAGCTCCAGGATGTATGATAAATTCAGGCCTCCCTGACTCCCTTCTGCTTGGTTCTTTTCTTTTTTTGTAGTACTGGGGTTTGAACTCAGGGCTTCATGCTTGCTAGGCAGTCACGCTTCACTTGGGCCACTTGAACTAAGCCCTGCTTGGTTCTTGCCTAGACCTAGGCAGAGCTTCCCTTCTGTGGTCTGGAACTATATTCCCAAGGTAAGCCCTCATTCCAACCTCCTCACAGCACCCAAGGTTATCTTTCCAAAATACAAATTTCACAGTGACTATTCCTTACAGGGAATAATAAAACCAAACTCTAGACTTCTTTTCTTTTTCTTTCTTTCAAAACAAACAAAAAAATATGCCTGGGCTGGAGGTGTGGCTCACACAGTAGAGCACCTACCTAGCAAGGGGAAGCCCTGAGTTCAGACCCCATTGTGGGTGGGAAGGTGGCCCAAACAATGTATACACATGTGAGTAAATATAAAAATGATAAAATAAATAACTAAATAAAAAAAACTACCACAAAACAAACAAACAAACAGACAAAAAAATGATTCTTGCTGTCTTCCATATGTCACAAGTGGTGACTACATCCTTCAAGTGGTTTAGGCCAAAATCATTGCCATCACCTTTAAGGTGTAGCCTCCCCTCCCAGTATGCACCCAACCCACAGCAACACTTAGACCCTACCTGTAGAGGAGGTGTCATGGGGTCCAAGCCACCATGGTTTCTAGCTGAGGTTATTAAGACTGGTCTCCCTGCTTCCACCCACGCCTCCCTTCAGTCTGTTCTCACCCAAGCAACAAAGTGAGCCTCTGCAAAGGGAAGCCACACAGGTTTTCCCTTAATGTCCTGATGGCTGTGCAACCTGCTCAAGTCCTTAACTCATTCCAAGAACTTACCTGGCTCTCCCCTATATCCTGTCTGCCCTTGTATCTTGCTGCCCAGTAACCGGGCTCCAGCGGCATGGATCTCCTCACTGTAACAAAATTCTCCACCTGTTCCAGGGCTGGGCTCATGGCTTATTATGTGCTGGAACCTTCTCCTAGCTCTCTGTGTGGCTCCCTCATTTCCTCCAGATGTCTACTCCGATGCTACTACCTCGGAGGCCTTTCTGACTGCCCTCTGCTTCACTTCTGTTCCATTCACCCAGCTTTCCTGTTCTACTTTAGCACAGATTTCCAGAACCCAGTACACTTTGTGTCTCTTCACTTGTCTGTCACCCCCAGCTGGAATGACAGCTCCATGGGATAGGGGCTCACTTTGCACGGCCGACTCTGAGATGGCCTCCCATTAGCCCACTTCCAGGTATCCACATCTTTGGGCCAGTCCCTCCCCTTTCTTGCGGGGACATGGGAACTGTGAGGAGGAATGTGCTATCATCCCCACAATTGTTCACATGGATGCTTGTGGAAGGATCCAGCTTGTTAGCAGGTGTGCTCTGGATCTTCGATAGGCCTGGGAGAAGGGAGTGGCCATTTGTGACCTGCCTGGGGCAGCCTCTGTAAACTCAGGACCCTGCTCTACAGCTACTGAAAAATCAAAATTGTCACCACAAGGAAATGAACTCTGCCAATGCATGGAGTGGGCTCTGCAGCAGAGCCGTCTCCAATGGGGCATCGAGATGAGAATGAAGCCCTGTATGGTGGCTGGGTGGCAACCTGAGGCAGGTGATTCAGCCCAGTGCTGCCTAGATTTTAGACCTGAAGAAACTGAGACAATAGACATGTGCCGTCCTCAGTGGCTAAGAAACTAATGCGACTTGCTTTATCCTGAGCCAGCATTCTCTAGGTGCTCAATAAATATTTGTTGCAGCTGGTGCCTGGAGGAAGACCCTATCTTGGAAAAACCCATCACAAAAAAAGAACTGGTGGAATGGCTCAAGGTGTGCCCCAGTACCACAAAAAAAAAAAAAAAAAAAAAAAAAAAGGAGAAAAAGAAAAGCTACAGAAAGAATCAAGTGCATCAAGTTTGGCCTACCTGACAGAGAAGCAGAAAGGCAGTTTGTTTCCGGCTAGCGTAAAGCCAATCACGGGGCCTTTTCAAAGTTGAAATGTGAAACAGAGTGCCCTGCTTTTCTCTTTCTGCTATGGCATAACCAGCATAGCAGACAGTACATATGAGAAAAATTTGAATGATGCAAGTTGTAGAGTTACCCTGGAGTTTTGGAATGCCCTCATAGTAAGCTATGAAAAGTGTGGCTAAGGCCAGGCCCAGTGGTACACCCCTGTAATCGTAGCTACTCTGGATGCAGAGATGGGGAAGGTCACTGTTCAAGGCCAGCCTGGGCAAAAAGTAGGCAAGACCCCACCTTAACAAACAAACTGGGTGTGGTAATGCAGTCTTTAGCTATGAGGGAGGAGGGAGGAGGATTGAAGTCTGAGGCTGGTCCCAGGCAAAAACTTAAGAGCCGATCTGGAAAAATAACTAAAGCAAAAAGGGTTGTGGCTCAATGACTCAAATCGCCTACCTAACAAGCCTGAGGCCCTGAGTGCCAACAAAAAAAAAAAAAAAAAAGGAAAGAGAGAGAACTTAAAATGTAAAGATGTTTCCTGTCACCAGGGTATTATCTTGATTTTTAAATCATAAGGTTTCTAAGTTTCTGAGTTCAAATCCCAGTACTGCCAAAAATAGAAGACAGAGAGAAAGGAGAGAAAAGGAAGGAGGGAGGGGGGAGGAGGAAGGATGGAAGGAAGGAAAAAAGGAGAAAGAAAAAGAAAGAAGGAAAGAGGCCAAAATAATCAGGGGGGGACAATTTCCATGTTTGGCTGACATGACTCCAGCTGAGGGCAAATGGTCAGAATCTGTTAGAGAGTAAGAAAAACTGAGTCAGAGAATACAGCCCAGGAACTCTGGAGGTTATAAACCTCATGCCAGAAATAGAAGCTGCCAAGGTTATGGCTTGTGAACAAACCTCACTCTCGCCGTTGTGCTCATGCAAGGTTTCTAGCCTAGATAACCACCACATGACGCAGTGAAGAATGCTTGAGACACAGTGAGTGGGACGTTCCTGTAATCACATCCAACTGACCTATCCTCAGTAATTAGTGAGGGACCATGACCTCAGAAGCATGCAGCAGGACAGGCATGTTCAAAGTTCTAAAACTTTGAAAACGCACAACTGGAATGGGTGTGTCATGATTAATCAACACCTGTGAACTGACAACTACAGAAAACCTGTGAGCTATAGAGTGTTGCCTCTGCCTGGCTTCTTAAACCACAGTGTGTGTGTGTGTGTGTGTGTGTGTGTGTGTGTGTGTGTGTGTGTGTGTGTGTGTAAAAACATGACAACTTCTCACAGGTGACAATCTGGTTAGTCTGCTTCATTGCTCAACCTGTTCAAGTCACACACCTTGTCAATGTGGCTACAAGGTCATGACTGAATGAATCCTAGAAAGTCAAAAGCTGAGCTTAAGGCAAGTGTAGTGGCACATACCTGCAATATCAGTTGTAAAGGAGTCTAAGGTGGGAGGATTTCTTGAACCTGGGCAAGAAAGTGAGACTTCATCCAAAAGAAAAAAAATGCATTCATCCCCTTGGTCAAAATAACATTCTTTCCAAGAAACAAGTGGATAATTTTGTTGGGTTTTGTTTTGTTTTGTTTTGTTGTTTGCTGTTTGTTTGTTTGTTTTGCTATGTAGCCCAGGCTGGCCGGGAACTTGCAATCCTCTTGCATTGCCTCCCAAGTGTTGGAATTATAGGCATGCACCACCATGCTCAGCTAGATACTCTACTAAATAGTTGTATTTGTCATTCACTGTACCAATATTTAACACTGGAGTAAAAAGATGCAGAAGTCTGACGGTCCAATGGTTCATCCAAGTGGATCACCTGGGTGGACCATGGGACCTCCAGTGTGTGGGAGTGTTTTCAAGTTAATATCTCATTGTAGCCAAATCCTTTTTCTTTTTTTGTCATTAGTTTAATTTATTACTATTTAACACCCAATTACACTGAGAGTCCTTTTACTGAAATCCAAACTCCAGAAAGATAGCTATGAAAGATGCACACCTCAGGGGGCCCCTGGAGTGTCCTGGTGACATATTCTCAGACTTCTCCCAGCGTGATGAGGAGGAAGGACTAGTGATCAGGAAGAATCTAGCTCAACATATTTCAAAGAACAAAAGTTGCCCATCTTCCTAACAATGCTAGAGGCATGTGCAATAGCCATGTTGCCCTAAGCTGTTCTACCCGCCTCACATGTCAGGCGACTGAGAACAGTGCACTCTGTGGAAGCTCAGTTCATTGATGAGATAATGACTTATAGTTCATTTTCCCAAGCAACTGTGAATGAAGTATCTTGCTACCAAATAAGAAAGACCCCAAAATAATATTCTCTTACTTTTATTTCATTTATAGCCTTTCCAACCTATGAAATGTGAAAAAAGCGAAAAGAAATTGAAGTGAATAGGCAAGTTCTTTGAGATGCCCCTGTGGAGTTGGACAAGCTCTCCTGTAATACCACACAATGGGTTTCCAAGGACAGAGAGGAAGGAGGAAGAATTAATTCATTAGGCTTGGTAGTATAGCTCAGGGTAGAGCACTTGCCTAGCATACTTGACACCCTGGGTTTGATCACCAGCACTGATAATATTTGACAAAAGCTTAGCTTCAAGCCTACATTAAAATTAGCTCATATTTTGGATTTAGCAGATTGGCAAAGACTAAATGATGTGGTGAAGCAATTTGAGAGACAAGTCTTGGTCAGTCTAGAGAAGGATAAAGGGCAGCAAAAGCTTTCGATGTTTTGGAGGGTAGGTGGTGATGGGGATGGAACTCAGGGCCTCATACATATCAGGTTATGGAGAATTATTTTGATCCTGTCTATCTCACTTAAAACATGTGTGTCCTCTGACCCAGGCATTAACCTGCTCAAGTTGCTATGACGTCATACCACAGGCTGCGTGGGTAGCCAAAAGAAATCTATTTTCTCACAGCTTTGGAAGCTCGATGTTCAAAGTCAAGGTTCTGATGAGGCCCCTCTTCCTGGTCACTGTCTCACTGTATTCTAGTGAGACCTCTTTTCTGTGCACATGCAGAATGAGAGAGAGAGAGAGAATGCTGAGGTCGGATTCTCTTTTTATGAGGACATCAGTCCTGTTAGATAAGGGCCCAACTTTATCACCTCATTCAATCATAATTACCTCCAAAGAACCTTCCTCCAGCTGCAGGTGTAGCTCAGTGGTTCAGCACAAGTCTACATATGCAGGGCCCTGGGTTCCACCCCTAGCTCCACCAAAAGAAAGAAACAAAAAGAGAAAGAAACAAAAAGTACAACTCCAAATACCCAAATATAGTCACATTGGGGGTTAGGGCTTTAATCTATGAATTTGGGGAGGAGATAATCAGTTCACAATGCCAGCAAACTGGAGTTCTTAGAACTTGTCCTCATATAAATTTCCATATGTCCACAAATATCCCTTAGTAAGAACACTTAGAGCCTGGTACCCATGGCGCTCACCTGTAATCCTAACTACTTAGGAGACTGAGGTCAGAAGGATGGCAGTTCGAGACCAACCCTGAGAAAATAGTTCACTTGACCCTATCTCCAGAATTACCAGAGCAAAGTAGACTGGAGGTGTGGCTTAAGTGGTAAAGCACCTACTTTGCAAGTACTAAGACCCGAGTTCAAACCCAGTCCCACCAACAAACAATCGAAACAAAACAAAGAAGGTTGCCGGGCACCCATGGCTCACGCCTGCAATCCTAGCTGCTCAGGAGGCAGAGATCAGGAGGATGGAGGTTCAAAGCCAGCCCAAGTTCATAGTTCGTGAGACCCTATCTCGGAAAAACTCTTCCAAGAAAAATAGGGCTGGTGGAGCGCCTCAAGGTGAAGGCCTTGAGTTCAAGCCCCAGTACCACAAAAGAAAAAAAAAAAAAAAAAAGAGGATCATGGCTTGAGGCTACCCCACCTGGTTCCCAACATTCATATTTGAATATTACTTTTAAAATTGAAGTAAAATTCAAAAAGCAGAAAATTCACATTTAAACCATTTTAAAATGTACAGTTCAAGCTAGACATGGTGACACATGCCTGTGGAGGCCAGCCTGGGCTACACAAAGGGACATTACCTCAAAACAGACAAACAAAAAGTATGCAGTTCAATGGCACCTGGGACATTCACAGTGTTATGTGACTGCCACCATTCTTTATTTTTTTTGTTATTTATTTATTTTTATCCTCCTAATGTCTGCCTCCTGAAGAGCTGAGATTACAGTCATGTACCAACATGCCTGGTCCTAATTTCTTTTAATGCATTTATTTCCTATTTTATCCCTAAAAACATTTAAGGTATCACCGTTCTGTAGTTCTAGGCATTGCCATCATTCTAAGTGGGCAGGTGTTCCCACTGTCCCCTCCCCTAGCCCCTGGCAACCTCTAATAACTACTGCGTGTCAGTAGAATCAGATAATACGAGATCTTTGGGTCTGGCATCTTTCACTTAGGAAGATGTTTCCAGCACTCATTCATGTTGTAGTCTGTCTCAGCGCTCTGCTACTTTTGACGGCTAAATAATATTCCACTGTGTGATATATAATATTTTTATTCTGTCATTTCTGGATGGGCATTTGGGTTGTTTCTGTCTTTTGGCTGTGGTGAATAGCACTTTGCCATGAATTCCTGTGTACACATTCTTTATTTGAAAGCCAGTTTTTAGTTCTGAAATTTCTGGATCACATGGTTAATTCTGTGTTTAACTTTTTTCTTTTTTTGGTGGTACTGGGGTTTGAACTCAGGGCCTCATGCTTGTTGGCAAGCACTCTACTGCTTGAGCCACTCCATCAACCCTCATATATTACTTTTTTCATATGTGTGTGGTGCTGGGGTTTGAACTCAGGGCCTACACCTTGACCCACTCCACCAATCCTTTTGTGTGATGGGTTTTTCTGAGAAAGAGTCTCATGAACTATTTGTCCGGGCTGGCTTTGAACTGTGATCCTCCTTATCTCTGCCTCCTGAATGCTAATCAGGAGTAGATGTTCCTTTTTTTAAGGATGGATATTACTTCTGTGTTTAAATATTTAGTTATGTGCCGTGAATGAGACTGTATAGAACAGGATCTTGAAAGTTCTGTTAGCACATTTTCTCAATAACAATGGGTATCATTTATCATAATTAATGCAGTATTTAAGCTCAGCAATACCTGTTGTGTTGAGTGGATTAGAGGCCTGTACAAAAAAAGCCCAACACTCTTGCTGTTGGATTGAGCTCAAACAGTGTATCTCAAAATGATGTGAGTGTCCTCTTGACAGCTCTAACAATCTTAGATAAGAAAGACACAGTCAATAAGTAGCAATTATCTTCATCTTAGATATATTTGTTTATTTAAAAAACAGGACACCAGTGACCAGTGGCTCATGCCTAGCAGAGTGGCTCAAGTGCTAGAATGCCTGCCTAGCAAGTGTGAGGCCCTGAGTTCAAACCCCAGAGTTACAAAAACAAACAAACAAACTGGTAAAACCAGTGCCGGTGCCTCTCTCCTCTAATCCTAGCTACTCAGGAGGCAGAGGTCAGGAAGATTGAGGTCAGCCCAGGGCAGTTGTTCATGAGACCCGATCTCCAAAGAACCATCACAAAAAAAGAGCTGGTGAAGTGGTTCACAAAGGCATAGGACCTGAGTTCAAATCCCAGTACTGAAAAAAAAAAGGCAGTATCAGGCTGAGGTTGTGGAGTGCTTGCCTGGCATGTGTGCGGCCTCAGGGCTGGACTCCCAGCACTGCAAAAAAACAAAAATAAAAAAGATCTGTTCCACATCTTACCACACAAAAGCGTCATACACACATGCAGAGGAGCATACATAGACACATGGACATTTCTATAAAATCCTCTAGTCTCTTTTAACAAATGCCATTTCTGTTAACTTTCTTTTCTCTCAGTAGTGTCAGAGGGATGGGGATTGTGGTAGTACACATAGATCTGCTTTCCCTCTGTTTTTTTTTTTTTCTTTGTCTTTCCTTCCTCACTTTTCTTTTTCCTTTTTCTTTTTTTTTTTTTTTTTTGGTAGTACTGGGATTTGAACTTAGGGGTTTACACTTTCTAGGCAGGTGCTCTACCACTTGAGCCACTCCTCCAGTTTTCTTTGCTGTAGTTATTTTGGAGATAAGGTTTCTTTTTGGCCCAGGCTGGTCTGGACCATAATCTTCCTATTTTATACTTCTCATGTCAGCTGGGTTGACAGCTCTTTTCTGTTGACCTGAGGTCTCATGAACTTTTTTTGCCTGGGTTGGCCTGCAACTGTGATCCTCCTAATTTCAGACTCCAGTGTAGTCTAGGATTACAGACACATACCACCTCACCCAACTATTGGTTCAGATGAGGGTCTGTGTAACTTTTTTTTTTTTTTTTGCCAAGGCTGGCCTCAAACTGACCTCCCTATCTCAGCTTCCCAAGTAGCTAGGATTACAGGAGAGAGCCACTGCTCCCAGTTTACTTCCCTCTCCTGCAGAGATAATTTAGTCACAACTTCCTGGGTGGACATTTAGGTAGTTTGCAATCTTTTGCTGTAAACGCTGCTGCACAAAAGATCCTTGGAGAAGGCCATGCCATTTTACTGGCTAAAAGCAGGCCTTTTAATAAGATCTAGATCTTGTTTTCTTTCTTTCTTTCCTTTTTTTGTTTTTTTGGCAGCACTAAGGTTTGAACTCAGGGCCTCAGTCTTGCTAGGCAGGTGCTCTACCACTTGAGCAACCTTTCTTGATTAGCAACCCTTTCTTGTGGTGGGTTTTTTCAAGATAGAGTCTTGAGAACTATTTGCCCGGTCTTGGACCTTGATCCTCCCAATCTCAGCCTCCTGAGTAGCTAGGATTAAAGCCTGAGCTACCTGAGCCTGGCTCATCTTGATTTTCTTTTTTTTAAACAAACGAATGCTCAGAGCCTATCCAAGTAAACACTAGGGTAGGAATTCCCAACCTCACCCATGCAGAAATGGTTTAGTTGGGTAACAAGTTCTTTCAGATAAAAAAAAAAAGAGAGAGAGATACAAACAGGTTCCTTCAGATAAGCAAGTATACTTTGTATCTCTGTCTCTCCTGGATTAAATAAAGCTCCTAGTTTTTTCACTAGAGTATTCTGCTGGGATTTGCCTCTCATTTTATTTTATTACTGTTAGGCAAGAATTTATCAACTGGCTTTTCACCTGCAATGTCACATGCAGTTCTCAGTGTTTTCCCTCCCACACACTTACAGTGCGGTTCTCAAGAACCAGCCTCGAAGTCAGTTTTTGGATCTCAGAACACACCAGCAATTTTGATTTATGTAGTAAGACAAGAGAATTCCAGCATATTTCCCAGTTGCTTTTGTTTTGTTTTGTGGGTACTGGGGTTTGAACTCAGGGCCTCGAAGTTGCTAAGCAAGCACTCTACCACTTGAGCCATGCCTTCAACCCTTTTTTGCTTTAGTTATTTCTCAGATAAGATCTTGAATTTTTTCCTGGAGCCAGCCTTGAAGTGAAATCTTCCTACTTCCACCTCCCGTGTAGCTGGGATCACAGGATAGGTGAGCACCACCACTCCTGGCTTATTGGCTGAGATATGATCTTACTACCTTGCTGCCCAGGCTGGCCTTGAACTGTGATCCTCCCAATCTACCCCTCCAGCGTAGTTGAGATTACAGGTGTGAGCCTCCATGCCCAGCCCAATTTCTTTCTATTTTACTTAAATAACTTTAATTATCTTTACGTTAAATAAACTCAGGAACTGATTCCTAGAGACAAAAGTAAGAGTGGTTTTTCCAGTTCCATTCCAGCTAAATGGAAGTAACTGAAGTCAATAGCTCTTTAATTCAAAAAGAATTTGTTATTTCATGAACATTGCTGAAAATGTTAAAATTTCAGGGTAACTGCTCTCATAATTAGGATTCCTAGATGAGATTAGGGAGGATAAAATACATTTAAGCAAACACTGGAAACTGCTTGCTTATAATTTCTCACTCTGCATTAAAAACAAAACAAAACAAAGGCTTCGGCTGGCAAGTGGCTCAAGTGGTAGAGTAGCTGCCTAGAAAGCAGGAGGAGGCCTTGAGTTCAAACCCCATTCACCACCAGAAAAAACGGCTCCACTTAATTCTGTTCACTGAAAGAAGAAAATGCTCAATTAAGTGGACCAAAATAGTGCCAATAGAGAAATATTTTTTGGGCAAAATTTGAGCATCTTTCACTATATGAAGACAAAGTTTTTTTGATAGATAATTAAGATAATGTATACTTCTAACTCAAAAAAGGAACGACATAAGAAGAGCATCAGCTAAGACCTTTAAACCCTCCTATAAAAAAAACCAACAGAAGCCTATGAGGTTTGGGGAAAAGAAAAAAAAAAAACTTCCTTAAAAAGGAAATTAGATGTCACAGGTAAAAGCTGTCTCAAGGCAAACTACAGATGTCTTCTCTCTACCTGGGACCTTGTTCATCTCTGCAAATGGACCACTGTTCAACTATTGCCACCCCACTGGAAACCCCAGGGCCATATCGAATTTTCCTTTGTTTCCTCCTCCACATTCAGACCTTCCCCTATTCACTCACTGATCCAGTAAGAGTAAATTAACAATGTGACTTTTCCTGCCTTGTCTTTCTTCTCCTTCATAAATTTCTCTGAAAATTGGTTTGTCTTCTCCATTCCATCTCCTCACCTCTCACACTCCCCCTTCCTCCAATCTTACTTCTGACTTTGTCACCCATGGAAACAGCTTGTACTAAATCACAAGTGACATTGTTCATCTCTCCTCTTGATCTTATCCCAAAGTCCACATTCTGTCAGATTAATGCCACTGTCACAAAATACCCTAGTCAATCAACTTTAAAGGAAAAAACATGTATTTTGGCTCATGGTTTCGGCTCATGGTTGTTTGGCTTCGTCTCCTTTGGGTAAGGCAGAACATCATGGCAGAGAATGTGTAGTGGAGCAAAGTTGCTCACCTGTGGTGGCCAGGAAGAAAGACAGGAAGGGCTGAGGTCCCAATATTCCCTTCGAGGGTACACCTCAATGACTTAACTTCCTCCCAACAGGCACTACCTAATAGTACCAGCGGGGACCAAGCCTTTGTAACACATTGGCCCTTGGGGAACATTCCAGATCTAAACTACAGCACACACTATTGGTCACTTACATCTTCTAAAACATTATATCATTCCCTGTCTGCAACAACTGGCTTCTCTCCTTCTTTGCAGGTTACTTCTTCTGGGTTCCTTCTCAGGTTCATCCTTCACCACGCCATCAACTAGATTTCCTCAAAGCTTCCTCTCAAGCCTCCTTTTTTCTCTCTTTCTATCTCTCTCCAGACTAGTAGTTCTCAAAGTGTGTTCCACGGATCCTTTTAAGTGGCCCACATGGTCCAAACTACTTTCCCAACCATATTGAAATCTTACTTGCCTTTTTTGCTATTTTGCACCTTCGTGCTGTGGAAACCAAAAAAAAAAAAATGGTGGGTAAAACTGCTGACAGCTAGTACAGATCAAGGCATTGGTACCAAACTGAAATAATCACGGTATTCCTCCTCACTGCTCATGCGCACAGAAAATGTCCGCTGCTCTTAAGAAGGTGCTTGATGAGCCGGCCGCCCGTGGCTCACGCCTGTAATCCTAGCCTAGTTACTCAGGAGGCAGAGATCAGGAGGATCGTGATTCGAAGCCAGCCCTGGCAAATAGCTCGAGAGCCCATCACGAAAATAGGTCTGGTGGAGTGCCTCAAGGTGTAGGCCCTGAGTTCAAACCCCAGTACAGCCAAAAAAAAAAAAGTGCTTGGTGAGCTGGTAAAAAAATACTCAATTTAAAATTAATATTGGGGGCTGATGGTGTAGCTCAGTAGTACACTACAGTGTGATTAAAACACACAATTCCCTGGATTCCATCTCCAGCACCACACACTCAAAAATAATAATTTTATTGCCAGGTGTGGTGGCACACACTCCTAAGTAATTCCAGCACTTAGGAGACCAGCCTGGGTTACATAGTGAGTCCTTGTCTCAAAAAATAGTACTAGTAATTTTTTTAAACCTTGACTTTCAAGTACATGTCTTTTTTCATATCAATGTTATTTTAGTATCATTTATTGAAAAAAATCATTAATTAGTTCATTTATCAATTCATAAAGTATCATTTATTAGTTCAATTTCTCCAATGGAACTAATTTTCCCCTTAGTGGAAATCAATTGACCATATAATTACAGATCTATTTCTGGACTCAATTTTGTTCCATTCATCTGGATCTTTCCTGATGCTAATACCATACTGACTCAAATACTTTAGACCTTTTAAGGTGAGGCAGTGATCCAGGTACACAGCCAGTAGCACTGGGTTAGGCTCCCCTCCTTCTTTGCCAGAGGCACTGTTGGACCCAGTGGAGGCCATGATGGTGGTGGGTTTGGACACCTGTGGGCACTCTTGTCCCCTGCTGCTCTTCTCTTGAACACAGATGTATAGCTGTCAGCTGGCCTCCGGGGATTCACCATCCAGGAGGCCTGCCTGGCTCTGACCTCTTCATCTTCTCTGCCATTACTTTCAATAATCTGGAGAGTTGTGTCATTTGCAAAAGATTCCAAACAAAAATCTTCCCTGAGATTTGCCTCTGCCTCCAGACTTCCTTTGCATCCAGGCTCATCCAGTGAGTCTCTGTCACACCTTCTTCATCTTCTCCATGGTTGTACGACATCATATCACCTCTACTCAGTACCAGATAACAGCTCCTGTCCTCATAGCAGCCAAAGCTACGGGAAAGGGCAAGGGGAGAAACTAAACCATGGTGGCCAATAAACTAGGTTTATTTTGTAAAAAAAAAATAAATAAATAAAATCAGGTTCTGTGAGTACTCCAACTTTTTCTTTTTTTAAGTTATTTTGAAAAATCAAACAAAAAAGAAAAAAGGTTGTTTTAGATATTCTATGCTCTTTGCTTTTCCATATAAATTTTAGAATGGACTTGTCAATTCCACTTAAAAGACTGCTGGGATTTTAACTGGGATTGTGTTGAGATAATAAGTCAGGTTAGGGGCTAGAGTTATACCCCAGTGTGTCCTAACCTGTGAGACATCCTGAGTTTGATCCTCAGAACCGCAAAACAAAACCAAAAGCAAACCCAAAAACTCATTGGGGCAGAAATGCCATTTTCCAACCCATGAACATGCTATGTTTCTCCACGGAAGTTTTGTTCAATTTCTCTCAGCAATGTTTTGTAATGTTTAGTGTACAGATACAGTGTATCTTCTATAAATTTATTCCAACATATATTTTGGAAGCTATTACAATATAATTGTATATTAATTTCCTTTTGGATTGTTCATTACCAGTATTTAGAAATATAGCTGACTTTTTTTGCATATTGCTTCTGTATATTGCCTTGCTAAATTCACTTAGTAGCTCTAGCAGGTTTTTGTTTTGTATTTTTTGGGTACTTGAACTCAGGACCTACACTTTGAACTATTCCACCAGTCCTTTTTTTGTGAGGGTTTTTTTTGAGATAGGGTCTTGCCCTATTTGCTCAGGCTGGCTTTGAACCTTTTTCCTCCTGATCTTTGTCTCCACAGTAGCTGGGATTTCAGAAGTGAGCCACGGGCACTTGGCCCAAGCAGTTTTTTGAAAAATGTTCCCTAGGATTTTCTATATTCACATCAACTGCAAATAAAGGTGGTCTTACTTTTTCTTTTCCAATTGCTTGTCTTCTATTTATTTCTGCATTTGACTCAGTGCACTGGTTAGGATTGCCATCTTCTATGATATGGAATATAGATGGTGAGAATGAGAATCCTTTGTTCTTGATCTTAGGTGGCAGTCACTCATCTCTCACTATCATGTTAGCTGTAGGTTTTTTTTTTTTTTGGTGAAGGTCTTTGAAAGATTGGGAGAGATTCCCAGTTTGCAGAGAATTTTAGATTTTTGTCAAGTGCTTTTTCTGCATTAAGATGATCATATAGCTTTCACTTGTATTCTTTGGGGAGAGGGAGTGGGGACTAGGGTTTGAACTCAGGGCTTCACACTTGCAAAGCTGGTGCTCCACCACTTGAGTCATATGCCCATCCCATTTTGCTCTGGTTATTTTGGAGATGGGGGGGGGGTCTTGCAAACTATTTGTCCAGGCTGGTCTCGAACCTCGATGCTCCCAATCTCAGCCTCTCAAGTACCTTAGGCATGAGCCACCAGTGTCTGGCTTTAACTTTCATTTCATACAAATAACAGAAAACAGGAATCAACTGGCTTAAACCAGAACTTTTTTTTTGGTGGTGATGGTGGTACTCAAGTTTGGCTAGGCAAGGTCCTACAACTTATGCCCCATCTCCAAGCCCTTTTGACTTTAGGTTGTTTTCACCTGCCATTTTTTTTCCAATTGTAGTGCTCATTTATTCACTTTTTGAAGAATGAATGACTTCCTGCTACCATTACCATATTTCAGTTTATTTGTGTATTTATTTTTGTGGTAACTGGGGCTTGAACTCAGGGCTTCATGCTTGCTACCCAGGCACTCTACCACTTGAGCCACTCCAGCAGCCCTCACCTGTCTTTTTTTTTTTTTTTTCTCTTTTGCCCAGGGGCTGCCCTCAGTGGGTGATTCTCCCTATCTTCAACTCCTGAGTACCTGGAATTACAGGCCTGAGCCATTGTACATGCTTATCAAAAATAAATTTTTGTAATGTCATAAAAAATTAGATTAAAATGACAGGGTTAGAGGTCCCTTCTGTGATTGCAAATGACTCCAACATTGTAGCTTTTGCATTTAACCTACTGTAATTTGATTTTGTCTTGTTTTTCAGGGCTGCAGAGCATGCTGGAGTCCTCTGCTCTGCCTCTACACCTTGAGCCACTCCACCAGCCCTTTTTTGTGATGGGTTTTTCGAAGATAAAGTCTCCAGGGTTTTTTTGTTTTTGTTTTGTTTTTTGACTTTACTAGGGTTTGAACTCAGGGCCTTACACTTGCTAGGCAGGCACTTTACTACTTTAGCTACTCCACCAGCCCTTTTTACTGATGGGTTTTTTTGATAGGGTCTTGTGAAACTATTTGTCTGGGGTCGGTTTCAAACTGTGATCCTCCTGCTCTCTGCCTTCTGAGTAGGCCTGGCTAACATGCTGTTTTGATTGCAGTGTGGGAGACTTCTAGACTCACACAGAAGTGATTTTGATAAGCCCTGTCATGGTAATTCCATTCCCTCTGTCAGAAGAAGAGGTGAGTGACCCACTTCTGTCCATTTGTATGTGAGGCAAGTCCTGTCTCCTCTTCTGGGGTGCAGACCAACATTACATCTCCCAGCCTTCCTTCCTGTTTAGGTTGGTGTGTGTGGTCACACACAACAGCTTTGGCTAACAGAATGTAAGCAGAAATAGTTTTTGCCACCTTGAAAGTTGGCCATAAATTTTTTTAAGTAAGATCTTTAAGTCACTCTTCTACCTACCCAGTCATAAGGGTGAAAGAAAAGGGCTTCAAGATGGCAGAAGCCTGCACAAGGTGGGGGTCCTAGATTCCTCAAAGTGACACCAAATTGCATGGAACTGTAATTTGAGGAAAAAAAAATGTGTATAGATACTGGGACATTGAGGTGTTTGTTAAACATATGACATTAATTACCATGACTGAAATGGAGCAGGTAACAGGAAAAGTGTAATTCTTAAAAGGGTTTATGGACTGTCATGGATGCTAGCCGGGAAAAGAACAAATCTGTCTGAACTCCCTGCAGTGGGGCTGGGGAGCCACTGGGAAATGTCTTGACAAGGGCAGGGAGCATGTTTTCTACAGGGGAAGGAAAGCCCCATACACTTCATTGGCTACAGATAGGAAGGCAGGATAATGTCAAGCGGGGAGGAGTGCATCCACAAGAAGTCATTGCTGCTTCTGGATTGGTTAGGGTTAAAGATCTGAAGAGTTTATAGGCAATGGGTACCTTGGTCCTGAGATCTCAGTCAGGTTTCAACATAAACATTTTTTAAAATTTTCTTTTTGGTGGTACTGGGGCTTGAACTCGGGGCCTCACACTTGCTAGGCAGGTGCTCTACCACTTCAGCCACTCGCCAGCCCTTTCTTGTATTGGGTGTTTTTCAGATAGGGTGAACTATATGTCCAGGGCTGGCTTTGAACCATGATCCTCCTGCTCTCTGACTTCTGAGTAGCTGGGATCACAGGTATGAGCCACCAGAGCCTGGCAACACAGGAGGCTCTTGTCTCGCCAGGCACTGGTGGCTCGCATTTGTAATCCTAGCTATGTGGGAGGCTGAAATTGGGAGAATCATAGTTCAAGGTAAATAGTTTGCGATATCCCATCTCCAAAATAACCAGAGAAAGATGGACTGGAGATGTGGCTCAAGTAGTAAGCATCTACTCTGTAAGCAAGAAGCCCTGAGTTCAAACCCTTGTCCCACAAAAAAACAAAAACAAATAAACCCCAGCATCTCATGAATTCATATTCCGATACTTAAAATAGTATAGTTCTAGTGCATTGTTCTGGACACCTTTTAAGAAAAGAAACTATCTTAAAGCAGACTTTTTCCCTTTGGGAAAAACCAGTCTCCATTGTCCCATAAACAATACTTATATGATGTACTAAGCAAGTGACAAAGCTGAATAGTAGCAACGTGGGCCAAAGTATATACGCCTTAGAATCTGGGAGGCTTTCAGGATGGCACTTTCAGTGGAATAACTCA
This sequence comes from Castor canadensis, assembly GCF_047511655.1. Taxonomy (NCBI): domain Eukaryota; kingdom Metazoa; phylum Chordata; class Mammalia; order Rodentia; family Castoridae; genus Castor; species Castor canadensis. Next base: position 34,807,783 of record NC_133400.1, read on the forward strand.
CCTTGTACTGTTCTGTAGGATGACTGAACAACAGCCTAACAAAATAAAATCTCACTAGCACACATGCGTTCAACAAATACTAAGAACTTACTATGTACTAGGCCTGTGTTTGAGTCTGCATACTTTTCAAAGGTTGGAAAGTATGGGGGAAAGAATAGAATTGGGGATTTTATTTTCCTTGGAAACCTGTATAAGCCTGGTGTGGTGGTGCATACTTAAAATCCCAGCTACTTGGGAGGTGGAGACAGGAGGACTGCAGTTTGAGGCCAGCCTGAGTAAAGTTATTGAGATTCTATCTCAAAAACAAAGTAAGACCAAAAAGGGCTAGGGGGTATAGCTCAAGTAGTGCTTTAAAGCAAGTGCAAGGCTCTGGGCTCAATCCCCAGTACCACAGAAAAAAGGGGAAACTGAAACTTACTTGATGTAGAGAGAGCTCTTAAGCTATACTTCTCAAGAACACATGGTATAAAAAACCTGGGTCAGTGATTTGGCTGCACTGATCACCACACACACATACACACACCCCAATCAAGATCCAGGGGCACAGTAAGCAGAAAGGAACTTTGGGTATGGCAGGCTCCTCCCATTTTCCCACCCACATGGAAGGCCTGGTTATTTGACTCAGTCTCATGGGCTCAACAACTCCTTAGAGCTGGGAAATAACCTGGGCTTGTCACTAGTCTACACCAGACAGGCAAAAACTAAAATATGCCACAGTGCACCTGAAATGTAACACCACTAGGTCATTTTACACAGCTGGAGAAGTGGGGACATAAGTACTATATGGGGTACTGAGCTTTTTATCAGGACTACTGAGATCAACTGTAAGGAAAATTTCAAATTTCCACTGACAACTCTGATGATGAATGGTGGATTTGGAGTCCAGGGACCCCTTTCAGACAGTGACATGCTCAGAAATTCCCACCTCAAGCCCCACTTCAAGGACACTGAGAGTAAGGCTGGAAAGTCCTGCTGTAAGCTGTTTTATGAAGCAAGCCAGCCAGGAATAGGTGTATTTAGTACTATCAAAAAGAATTTGTGTGTGTGTGGGGAGGTGGCCCAAACAATGAATACACATGTGAGTAAATGTAAAAATGATAAAAAAAAAAAAATCTGTAAGACACCAAACTTTCAATTAAAAAGTTATTTATTCAAAATATTTTCTACCAATTCTGATTCTATAACAAGTCAAATCAAGGAGTGAGGTTACAAGCAATAATTGATCAGACCTGCTGTACAGAGGATGGCAATCACCTCATAGCTCAGTAATGTCACACTAAGGATGACACCAAATTCAGCTCATTTACTTCTTCACAAATGGTTCATAATTGGTATACAGTACATCATGGTAAAAATTATTTTATAAAGCTTGTTTTCATGTTTCAGCTAAAAATTCATCTAATATAAAATGATATTGACTTTAAAAAGTACCCAAGCAATGACTTACATTTTTCTTGCAAAATTCAAGGATGTGATTGTTTGACGTTTCTTTACTGACCACGTATTAGTTAAGAACCACCTATAGCTCAGTGGCAGAGTGCTTGCTTAGCAAGCACAAGGCCCTAGGGCCCCATCCCCAGTATCATTAAAAAAAAAAAAAAAAGGACCACCTGAGATTGCTTTGCATCTCCACTCTTTGTTCCCAGTGATTAAAATATGCTGAAGACATAACAGAGCAAACACTAGAAACATATTTAGATTCCAAGGCCTACACACGTTTCTGACAAGTTTTAAAGATTTTGTGAATTTCAATATAATGTCTGTCCAGAATATGGGCATTAAAAATTGCTTTCTGAAGCATACACTCAAAGGAAACTCCTTAGTACTCTCAGCATCAAATAATTTGGAGAAGAACTAATCTCGCTCTCTTTTTGTGGTCTTGGAACCCAGGGCCTGCATACACTCCACAAGGCTCTATCACTGAGCTATGCCCTCAGCTGTAGATTCTCTCTAGATGGTTCAAGAAGTCAGTCTTTTCTCAACAGTTTCTTGATAAGCAACAAACCTTCTCAAATTCATCTTCACGTTGTCGAGGACACACAGCTGATCTGGACTGTATTTACCTCTCCCTTCTTTTCGTATCTGTAAAAAAAACCCCAAAAAACCAAACAAAATCATACATGATTTGGTGTTATTACTAATTCATTTAAATCAAGAAAGTATTTAATTTGGGATACATTTAACCATATTATAAATAAGACAGTTTCAAGAATTTGGTGGAACAGCTTTATTTTCAGGGTAAGAAGAGTATAGTACACGAAAAGTAAAGATAAATTTAGAATGTTTTGAGTTGTTGACTTCAAAAGAGTGAATTTTAGAACTAGTGGAGTGGTTCAAGAGGTAGAGTGCCTGCGCAGCAAGTGTGAGGCTCTGAGTTCAAACCCCAGTACCACCAAAAACAAATTGAAAGAATGAATTTTATGGCATGTGAATTCTGTCTCACCTCCCAAAGAGTGGCTCTCACTTTAGTGTAACAACATCACCTGAAAGCTGTGCTAAAAAGGGACTGGTGAGCCCATCCACTGAGTTTCTGACTCAGTAAGTCAGAAACTGAGACTCACATTTCAAACAAGGTACCAGGTGAGACTGATGCTGCTGGTAGGAGGAAGCACCTTTGAGAAACAATGCTTTAGATAAGTTGCCTTTTTTTTTTTTTTTTTGGTGGTACTGGGGTTTGAACTCAGGGCCTACACCTTGAGCCACTTTTTTGTAATTTTTTTTTTGAGATAGGGTCTTGTGAACTATTTGCTCAGGATGACTTCAAACTGAAATCCTCCTATCTTTGCCTCCTGAGTAGCTAAAATTATAGGCACGAGCCACCAGTGCCTGGCATGTTTTTTTTTTTTTAATTAGACAGTGTTTCACTATGTAGCCCAGGCTGGCCCCAAACTCAAGATCTTCCTGCCTCAGTCTGCCAAGTGCTTAGATTTTAGGCATGCACCAATGCCTAATAGGTAAGTTTTATTATACCATATGGTATTTTAGTTAAATGCAACTAGAGGCCAAATATGTACTGGATAGCCTTTAATGTGGCTCCATTTTCCACAAAAGGGCTTCATATAAAAAACTCTACAGTTAACTGCTGTGTGTGGTGTTACACATCCATAATCCCAGCAGGAGGGAGGCTGAGGCAGGAGGATTGTGAATTTGAGGCTACACTTTGAGACCTTGTCCAAAAAAAAATCCCTGAAACAAAACAAAACAAAAACCCTGAAGGCTAGGGCTAGGAGCATAGCTCAGTGGTAGAGTGCTTGCCTAGCTTGCATGAGGCCCTGGGTTTGATCCCCAATACTGAAAAATAAACAAACAAAACCAAAACCAAACAAGAATTGAAAAGTGTAGGCTAGCCTTTTGGCTAACAAATTTCATTAGGATTTTCTTCTTTTTTTTTTGTTTTTCTGAGGTACTGGGGCTTGAACTCAGAGCCTTCACTGTGAGCCACTCCACCAGCATTATTTTTGTGAAGAGTTTTTTGAGATAGGGTCTCACAGAACTATTTGCTTGGGTTGGGCTGGCTTCAAACTGCAATCCTCCTGATCTCTGCCTCCTGAGTAGCTAGGATTACAGGCATGAACCACTGGGGCTCGGCTCATTAGGACTTACTAGCTTTGAGAAGAGAAAAATGAAATATTACTACTATAGCAATGCATACTAATTAGGAAAATCAACCCAACAACAGACCTTCAGAGGTTTGGGGTTATTTTCCCAATTCATAGTTTACATAACTCCTTTCTAAGCATTTGCTTTTTGCAGTTTTAGTTGTTTTGCTTTGGGGGCTGGGGTTGGAACCCAGGCCAAGCCACACCCCCAGCCCTTCTGTAGAGTTGTGATGACTCTTACCTACATCTGCTTTCCTGGCAGCTGCAGAGAAATAGGGATTGTTTTCTACTCTTTATCTGGCAGGCTCCTTTCTAAAAGTTTAAAGATCCTATAGCTTTTTTTTTTTTTTTTTTTTGCAGTACAGGGGCTTGAACTAAGGTCCTTCATCTTGAGCCACTCCACCAGCCCTATTTTTGTGAAAGGTTTTTCAAGATAGGGTCTTGAGGAACTATTTGCCCGGGCTGGCTTTTTTTTCTTTTATTATTCATATGTGCATACAAGGCTTGGGTCATTTCTCCCCCATGCCCCCACCCCCTCCCTTACCATCCACTCCGCTCCCTCCCTCTCCCCCCCAGCCCCCTCAATACCCAGCAGAAACTATTTTGCCCTTATTTCAAATTTTGTTGTAGAGAGAGTATAAGCAATAGTAGGAAGGAACAAGGGTTTTTGCTGGTTGAGATAAGGATAGCTATACAGGGCATTGACTCACTGGCTTTGAACCTCGATATCCTGATTGCTGTCTCTGAGTAGCTAGGATTGCAGGCGTGAGCCACCAGCGCCCAGCAGGCCCACAGCTTTTAAGAACAATGTGGGACACCCTCCGTTACTGATATGAAAATATCTCTTGGATGCAGTGTTAAGTAAAAACACAAGTACTCTGACTATACTGTGTTGCTTTTTGGATAATAAAAGAAATACTAAAGTACATTTGTTTTTGCTTAAAGAAACATCATTCAACTTGGTTACATGTGAGGCAAGGAATAGTGGCAATAAAACCTCTCACTGTTTACAAAACAAGCAAACAAAACATGACAGGTTTGAACAAAGCATAATTGAGAGTATACTGTTCACTTTTTTTGAGGTACTGGGACTTGAACTCAGGGTCTATGCCTTGAGTCTCTCCACAAGCCCTTTTTGTGAAGTTTTTTTTTTTTAGAGCTAAGGTCTTTTGAACTATTTGCCCAGGCTGGTTTCAAAACTTGATCCTCCTGAGCTCTGCATCCTGAGTAGCTAGGATTACAGGTGTGAGCCACTGGCACCCAGCTGAGAGTATACTGTTCACTTTATTTCTTTTTCATTCACAACAGTCACTTACTTCTGTGAAGGTTAAAAACAGCAGCCATTGTTGCCAAGTTTTAAAATATAACATGCTAAAACATGACTGATGTCATTAACCATCTTATTAATATTAATGTTCTTAAAACAAAACTGATTTCAGATAAAACAAGTTGCCATTTTTTCTTATGCCTCAAATTTTTTTCAGGGGCTGGGGTGTATAGGGTCAGTGGGAGTGTTTTTGCCTTGCAAAAAACGATTGAAGGGGGCCGGGGAGGTGGCCCAAACAATGTATACATGTGAGTAAATGTAAAAATGATAAAATAAAAAAAAAAATTGCGGGTGAGCCTGTAGTGCCAGCTACTCAGAAGGAGACAGGTGGGTCACTGAAGCACAGGAGCTGGGAGCAGCTGGAAGATCAGTATGGGTGACACGCGAGGCCCTATCTGCAAATATATAAATGAATCAACTAACAGGCTGGAACTGGGAAAAAATATTAAACTTATCATAGAGTTCTAAGAGAAATAAATTCTAGGTCAGGTACTTGTTAAATAAAAGAAATAAAACAAAAACAGGGGAAGCAAATTTCTCATCAAAACCTCTATTCTCTTAACAAAAGATTTAGAAGCAAAAGTTTAATTTAAAATCTGGAGAATGGGAGGTAGGAGGGACTGGTGAGGTGGCATAAGCCTATAATCCTAGCTACTTGGAAGGCAAAGATCAGGAGATCTCAGTTCGAGGCCAGCCTGGGAAAAAAGTTTGTGAGACCCCCTCACCCCCACCTCAGCCAATGTCAGGGAGTGGTTGCACACACCTGTCATCCCAGCTACACAGAGAAGCACAAATGGGAGAAAAAAGGTCCAGGCTGGCATGGGCACAAAGTGAGACTCTGTCTCAAAAACAATCAACACAAAAAAGGGCTGGTGCAGTGGCTAAGGCCCAGCAAGCACAAGGTCCGAGATCAACCCCCAGTACTGAAAAAAAATGTCTAGGGGATAAGAAAGACTAATAAAGGGGTGAATTTGGTCAAAGTGCATTACATGTATGAATGAAAACATCCCAATAAAATCCTTTTGTACAATTAATATATGATAATAAAGAATTAAAAAATCTGAACTATAGTGCTGGGGATGCACCTCAGGAGTACAGAACTTGCACGGTAAAAAGGAAAAAAGTCTAAAATTAAAAAGGTAGATGGGCACACATGCCTGCAACCCCAGCTACTTGGGAGGCTGAGATTGGCAGGATCTCCATTTAAGGCCAGCCCAAGCAAACAGTTTGAGAGACTCCATCTTCAAAAATAACCAGAGTAATGGACTGGAGGAGGGGTTTAAGTGGTAAAGTGCTTGCTTTGCAAGCATGAAGCCTGAGTTCAAATCCCCACCTCACCAAAAAAAGGATAAAGTAATTCTCAACATGATTTAATTCTAAAATTGAGATTTAGACTAGGAGGAGAATAATACAATTCAAGTGTTTTTAGTTTCTAGAGGCTGGGGGCATGGTTCAGTGGTCAGCATGTGCTTAGCATGAGCAAGGCCCTGGGTTCCACATCCAGCACCAAAAATAAATAAATAAAATAAAACTCTGGGTTGGTCTCCTACTCACCCCCATAACTAAATAAAATGGCTAATGAAGCCATTATGTAGCTACATTCTCCAATACACAACAGCCTTAAGTTTATTCTTTTTCCTAAAACAAATATCCCCAACAATGAAACCAAGATATAACTACTACATGACATAAAATAAAGATGTATCTGAAGGAACTCAGAACACTACAGACTACAGCATTTACACATGCGAAAGGAACACACTGTTAACATTACTAAGCTGCTGAAGAAATGAAGAGCTTGTCAGAGCCATTCGGTTCTAACTCCAATGATCCAAAAGTTACTGCAATTATGACTCAGTCAACTGCACTTGCAAGGTACTGGGGTGAAGTGCTGCTAATCACAGAGATTATAGGAGTTTGTCACGCACATGCCTTTACAGGCAGACATGCCCCCCTGCCTAAAGAATGAGACTTACGTGTTTATAAATAAAGCAGCTACGAACCTTCGTTTTGAAGACTGGTTGGAATTCTTTCAGAGCAGATAACAGTTTAATTTGAACTGAGGCCCTTTCAGCTTCTTCACCGTCTGCAAAAACATCAAAGAGGGCATCCAAAGCTTCTCCTGCTACAACAAGGGAAGGGTCTTTGGTGGCAACATCAAGCAGAAAGCACCCAATGGTCTGGAAACAAGAAAGGCATGATAACGCGACTAATATCAGTCTCCAAAAGGAGCACTAACGCCAGTGTGCCAATAACTCACTATTTTATATAAAAGTGCCAAGGGAAAGGGGAACTTTCACAGGACCAAAGACGTGACAAATATTTGTAAACATACTAATTATAATAACAGCAAGATGAATTGAGTACATTAAAGTTGACACTCCTAAATAAAATGAACTAAGATCAATAAAGATATAGATAAACTGATTTTGGAAATCATTAAAGTGTCTCCTCAACCTACCTCAAAAAGCCTTTTCTATGGTGTTAAATGCACAGAAATCTTACCTCAAACAACAAAATTTGCTTTCAAAAGTATATGAAAAACATGCTAGGTGCAATAACTAGCCTGTAATCCCAGCTATTTGAGAGGAAGAGATTGGGAGGATTAAGATTCAAGATTAGCTCAAGCAAAAAGTTAGGGAGACTCCATCTCAAACAATAAGCTGGGCATGATGGTGCACACCTGTGATCCAAGATACACAGAGGCCATAGGTGGGAGGATCACAGTCTGAGGCCAGACCTGGGCAAAAACACGAGACTCTACCTAAAAAAACCAACTAAAGCAAAAAAAAAGGATTGGAAGCCTGGCTCAAATAGAGGAGTGCGTGCTTAGCAAGCACAAGAGCCTGAGTTCAAATCCTAGTACCACAAACAACAATACTTAATCTCATTTTGCTTCACTATCTTGGTTGACTTTTTTTCCTTGTTTTTTTTTTTTTGGTGGTAATGAGGTTTGAACTCAGGGCCTCACACTTGCTAGGCAGGCATTCTTACCAGTTGAGCCACACCACCAGCCTTTTTTGTGATGGGTTTTCTCGAGATAGGGTCTCTTGAACTATTTGCCTAAGGCTGGCTTTGAACCTCCTGATCTCTACCTTCTGAGTAGCTAGGATTATAGGCAAAGCATCAGTGTCCAGTTCTTGGTTGATTTTTGACTTCTACTCTTTCTTCTCTTTCCCTCAACCCCTATAATTTGCCAGGTAAAACACATCACTACCAATCTGCAAATTGTTCCAAAGTAACCTTATTTTAGTTTGACTGTTCTGCCATGTGTTTTCATGGCCATGTGCAACCTGATATTTACGGGTGTGTGTATGTGCAGAGATGCTCAGAACACTGGGTCCAAACCCAGTTGCACCATGAAGAACAGGGTGATTACAGGACAGGCAAAGAGCCCCTCATATTTAATGTCCTAGAGTGTAACAGGAAGCTTACAGCACCACCTATGAAGATGGTTTAAATCCAGACTTTAGTCTAACCTTCAGTTTGCAGGAAATACAGGACAGAGGAACATGGTTTACATGAGGAAGCAATCAGATAAATCCAGAAGGCTGGATACTCTGTGGGATGCTTATTTGGAGGTGAGGAGGACCAAGTGGTATGGGAGAGAACTACTGAGATCAAAGGATGTATAAGAACTGAAACCAAACAGAACTTGTGGAATTTACTGGATTAAACAAACTATCTACCAGTGTATGTTTTTGAGTGAACTAGAAAATTATGAATATGGACCAGGTGTTATTAAGAAATGCTACTAATTTATAAGGCATAATAATGGCAGTTACATAAGAAACTGTCCCTTTGTAAGAGATGCATATTCAACCAATAAGAAGAATACACAGTGTCTTTTAATTATTTTTAACCTTCTTTTCTTTTCTTTTTCCTTTTTTTTTTTTTTGTGGTCCTGGGGCTTGAACTCAGAGCCTTCACCTTGAGCCACTCCACTAGCCCTATTTTATGAATGTTTTTTTCGAGATAGGGTTTAGAGGAACTATTTCCCCAGGCTGGCTAGGAATCAAGATCTACCTGACCTCTGCCTCCTGAATAGCTAGGATTACAGGTGTGAGGCACCAGTGCCCAGCTTTTTAACTTTTAAAAAAAAAATGTTTTGGTGGTACTGGGGTTTGACTCAGGGCTTGAGCTTGCTAGGCAGGTGGTCTACTGCTTGAGCCACTCCACCAGCCCTACCATAATTTGTCTTTATGATAAACATATGATGGAATATTAACTGTTTAATCTGTTTATGAGTATACAAAATTCACTGCACTTTCTCTACTTTTTTCCATGTTTGGAAAAGTGACACTATAAAACCATGTATCTGAGAAAGTGTTGCTGTTGCATTAAAGTGACCCTTGACAACGACATGTGCTCATCTGTATATGTGCACGCATTCATGCCACGTAGCCACATTCTCTCTACTTGTACATACTTCTCAAAAGCTCCTGGCATGGAAAGCAAGGACCAGGTGGCAGTGGCTGTCCCTCTGAAGGCAAAGGGGGAACTGAAGTGTAAGGAGTGCAGGTGAATCTTTTCACTGCATGCTTCTGTACTTTTCCTGAGCAACCATGCTGAGATCAAATACAGTATCTGCTGAGTGCAAATACAGTTAAGACTGTCGATTTGTGGATTTATTATATGTGGTTTTGACAAAGCATGGTAAAATAAATAAGTACAAAAATTAAAGGGAATTTCAAAAATAAAAATTTTAAAAGTGCACACATGCGTTATGTAGCTTAGTTCATGCCAGGAACTCAGTCCATCCTGCATTACTGTCAGTTGTGTTCAAATCATGTGATCTGCTAAGTGTTTCCCTGCCCTTGATTTTGTGAAAATCTTCTTCCCCAAAACTAAATGGTGCCCTGAAAGCAAGGTAAAATTTATAGTAATCCTCCCAAGACAAAAAGGGCATGTAATGTGATTAAGTGATAAAGTGGAAAGCTTAGATTTGTTGCAAGGCAGCATGTCTGTAGTGAAAGTTGTACAGCATTATGGGAAAATGACTTAAGCACCTGCAGTACAGTGCTGAACTCTATGCATCTGTATCTGCGGCTTTTCATCACTAGCAGGTACCAAGGGTTTGCTGTCTGCCGAGTGAATTCCTTCCTAGTGGACTGGCTCTACCAGAGTTGTTGTTTACAAATTCTGGTGTGACATTAGAATCACCTGTGTGGTAGTTGTCAGGATGTGCTTCCATGGCACACAAGGAAAGCTGGGTGGACTGTTCACCAGCAGGATAACACAACTCACAAACACTTTACACAGCCTCAAGAACAAAAGGCAGTTTTAACAACTCTGCATTTGGCTTTCCACTGAAGACAAATTTATTTTTGAAAAAGCACTTCCAGACTAAAGTTAAATGGCAGGACTGGAGGCATGGCTGAAGTGGTAGAGCATTTGCTTAGCAAGCTCAAGGCCCCGAGTTCAAACCCCAGTACTGCAAAAAAACAAAAAGAGTTAAACGGCAAAATGAGGGTTGACTTTTTAGTACTTATATACTACCTGAAGCTACATCAAGCTGAAGGGTACATTCTAATATTATAACTGAATGAGCAACGTTTTTTGTTGTTTTTTTGGGGGGGCTTGAACTCAGGGCCTATACCTTGAGCCACTCCACCAGCCCTATCTTTGTGAAGGGTTTTTTCGAGATAGGGTTTTGCAAACTATTTGCTCAGGCTGGCTTGGATTCACCATCCTCCTGAGCTCTGCCTCCTGAGTAACTAGGATTACAGGTGTGAGCCACTGGCACCCAGTCTGAATGAGTAATTTCTTGGTACAATGTCTTCTCATCATGCCCACGAAAATTCTTAAAAGCCCTACGCCAATAGGCACTCCCCTCAGCCCCTCCACCTTCCCTCATTACTGATCATTTTAGCTTAGAAGAAACTGCTTTACCTTAAGAGTTTCAAGAGTCCCACACTCTCTGGCTAGGACACTGCCCGTGATTCCTAAGATGCTGACGACATTCACTCTCACTCCGACATTGCTGCTATGAATGCCTGCTTTGCACAGCGTCATCAGCTGCTCAGGCGTCATGCACTGTGGAGCAAGAAGGGGAGATTATTTTAGTGTCAGACTTGACTGGTTCCAATGGCAAGTGAAAGCAGATGGACGGGATCTCCTCTGTATGCTGCATGGCATCCTGAGCAGCGTAAGGAACATGGTAGAGAAGCTGTTATGGATTCTGACCACTTCTAAATATGGCTGGCAGCAGGTGGAGTGGCTCAAGTGGTAAAAGCGCCTGCCTAGCAAGTGTGAGGCCTTGAGTTCAAACTCCAGTGCTGCCAGACAAAAAAGAAAAAAAAATCAAATACAGTTGGCAATTCCAAACTAAGATGAGCCTGCTCATGTTCTGTCACTATTTATCCACTTCATAAAAGGGGTTCAGGTCCCACTAGCTTCAACTGAAGACTTTCATTCCACGTGTACACAGCTAAACAGATTTTAGTTTCTTTCTAATATTGATTGTAAGTGCTTTGAAAGTATAACCAGGCGCAGTGACTCAAACCTGTGATCCCAGGTACTCAGGAGACAGAAACTGGGAGGGATTGAGGTTTGAGGCCAGCCAGAGCAAAGAGTCAGCAAGATCCCATCTCAACAAATAAGCCAGGCATCATGGTGAGTCCCTGTAATCCCAGCTACACAAGATCATGGTCTGAGGCCAGTCTTAAGACCCTATCTGAAAAATAACTAAAGCAAAAAGGACTGTGTGGCTCAAGTGATAGAGCACCTGCCTAGCAAGTGCAAGGCCCTGAGTTCAAACCCTAATACCATAAAAAACATTTTGAAAGAATAAACAGAACAACATAGCTTTAACTAAAATTTTGTTGCTGCTAAACAAGTTAGAACTTTCTTTGAGATGTTTCTGTTGTAAATTTTAAGGACTGCAAAAACCATTAAATTACACAGTGCTTCGTCTACCATGTGGTGATGATTTCCAGCTTGAGTTAATTTAAGCACACACTTAGGTGCAGGTACCAATGGTTGAATGTCACATGGCTGGCCTATCTCCTACAAGCAACAGCACAGCATGGAGATAGGCAGATATCCTGGCTTCTAATCCACTAAATTGTCCATTTGCCCATCAGGAAGATGGGGTGATAGAAGTATTCACCAAAGAGTTGCTGCAGGGATTAAACAGTACCAATGAAATACTCACTACCATTTGTAAAACCACTGCACAGTTCTAAAACCTCACTCACTTCTGAATCATTTTCATGGCTTCTGTCTAACCTAAAAGTAACAGCTAATGTGCCAAGTTTCTCAGAAAATACCATAATGACAGAAGTGGCACAAATGGTGGAATTCCTCAAAGCTAGGACAAGACTGCTATGAATGGTAACGGTGCACTGCGCTATTACCAGAACTCACAAAGAAGCTGCCAGACATATACGAACCAATACGGTAGAGAACTAGACAGGGAAGTCAAGAGGCTAAACTCTGCTGTGCTGCCACTCAGCACATCGCCTGCTCTGTGTCCTCACCTGCTAAGCACAGGACACCCAGGTTGTTTTGGCTCTTAATCCTCTGTGCTCTGCCTGGCTACACAATGAGCTTGAGGATCCAGGATCTTAACATATATGAATAATTACATTAACTGAATATAAGATTTGTTCTTTCTTTTGGCAGTACTGGGGTTTGAACTCAGGGCCTCAGGTTTACTAGACAAGCAGTCTACCACTTAAGTCACACTTCCAGCCCTTATGCTTTTAGTTTTTCAGATAGAGTCTTGTGCTTTTATCCAGGCTGGCCTTGGACCAGGAGCCTCCTATCTCTGCTTCTTGAGTAGCTGAGACTGCAGGCATGTGCCATGCTATAACTGGTTAAGTATGAACTGTCTCTTTTTTTTGAGATGGGTCTAGCTATGTAGCCTAGGCTGGCATTGAACTTACATTCCTCCTGCTGGGATTACAAGTATGTGCCATCACACCCAACTTGACCAATTTTCTTTAATCAGTAAAAATACCTTAGCCAGATCCTGTGGCTCATGCCTATAATCCTAGCAACTTTGAAGGCTGAGATCAGGAGGCTCAAGATATGAGGCCAGCCCAGGTACATAGTTACCAAGACCCCATTTATAAAATAACCATACTGGAGACATGGCTCAAATAGTAGAATGCCTGCTTTGCAAGTGCAAAGCCAAGTTCAAACCCCAGTTCCACCAAAAACAAATAAAAATAAACCCAATATTCCTAAAGGCCCTGCAGTATAAGGTTTTCTGATTCTCCGAACAGTCATAGTATGCCTAACAATCATTCATCTTTCATTTGCTCTGGTTATTTTGGAGACATGGTCTCACAAACTATTTGCCAGGGTTGGCCTCAAACCATGATCCTCCCAATGTCAGCCTTTCAAGTATTTAAGATTGTAGACATGAGGCACGGGTGTCCAGCCACAAAGGAACTTCTTAAATAATAAAAAAATACTATTTTTTAAAAAAGAATAGTAAATATGAAGTCAGGCGCCAGTGGCTTATGCCTGTACTCCCAGCTACTCAGGTGACAGAGAACAGGAGGACCATGGTTCAAAGCCAGCCCAGGCAAATAGTTCACAAGACTCTATCTTAAAAACCCTTCACAGAAAAGGACTGATGCAGTGGCTCAAGGTGCAGGCCCTGCGTTCAAACCCCAGTACTACAAAAATAAATAAATAAATAAATAAATAAATAAATAAATAACAAATAAAATAGTAAAAATGACAGCAAAGTTTATTAGGAAAGTAATACACTTTCAATAGACTAAAAGCAAGTTGTCTCAGAAACTGAGGTTGGAATGACTAGAATACATGTGAACATGAAGTTAACAGCATCCACTACAATAAACACTGAAACATCACTCCCACTAAGGTCTGTGATAAGGCAGAGTTTGGAAAGCACTGCCCTCAGAGGCATGGTCAATGCAGGACCAAGGTAAAGACAGACAAGACCACTGGAGCAAACGAGGGCCAAAAGCTACACTGCCAGGGTACTAGAAGGATAATCTAAGGTAGACTGAAGTTACTTAGACAAACAGTGGTCACCAGCAGGAATCCCCCAGATGAGGCAAGAGGACTATAACCAAAAGAAAGGGTGGTGGAGTCCAGTGACATGTTAACTAGAGTGATATATTAATAACTGAAGGGCCTTATGTTAGAAAGGAGGGACAATAAAATGGTTTAGAACAGTGATTCTCAAACTTAGGCAATCTCAAATTTAAGCAATCTGCTGGGGCCCTCCTCAAAGTTTCTTCTTTAGTAGGTCAGGGGTTAGGCCTCAGAATTTGCCTTTGCCTGCAAAAAACAAAGAACACCAACCCCAGAAAAATAGGCCAAAGACAGGGACAACTACAGAAAAAAGAAATGTCAAAGGTCCTAGGGCACATGAAAAGATATACAGCCCTCTCATCACCCCGATAAAGAGAGATGCAAATTAAAACTGAGAAACTGTCACCTATTAAATTGGTAAAAATCCAACATTTTAGCAACACACTGCTGATGAGGTTATGGCAAAAAAGTACTTGGGAAGTGGAGGCAGGGGGATGGAGAGTTGAAAGCCAGCCTAGACTCAAAAAAAACAACTGGCGATGGATAGAAAAGAAAAGAAAAGAAGTTGCATGGACACAAAAGCACCTGTGTGTGTTGCCGATAGTGGAAAGGAGGGAGAGCTTCACTTTTTATTTTAAGCACCTGTTGTCTTTTTACAACGATCTTGTATTATTCTTGAAACATAAATAAGTACTTTAAGAAATAGTTAAGTAGAGCTGGAGGTGTGGCTCAGATGGTAGAGTGCCTGTTTTGCAAGTTTGAAGCCCCGAGTTCAAAACCCAGTACCACCAAAAAAAAAAAAAATTAAGTAATAAATTTGCTTCCAACATGCAGACTCTTTTCAAGTTTCATGTGAGAAGTTTAGAAAATCTTACCTGAGGAATGTTCTTGGAGGCCATTGTTTGCAAAAGGGCTCTCAAGGCACTACTTATGGCTTCTAGAAAGTCAGCATGTTTTGCAAAATCTAAAAAAAAGTACCATAAAACACAAAATGAAGTACAAGTTTTCTTGCTCCAAGACAAGCTATTTTGTAGAAAAACAGCATCAAAACAAAAAGCATGTAAATGTTAGCATATGCTATCATTAATAAAAACATTCTTAGTATTTAAGCCAAATGTTTAGTTAACAGTCCCCTGAACACTGCACACACAATCTGAAAATGACCACAGCTGAAATAGTCACAGCTAGCAAGTGTTCTATAGATGGTCCTTGATCTGGGGTGCTGGGTTCCAGTTTGAAATAGGACAGACCTAAGCCAGCACTGCGAATGAGTTCAGTTTCCTGCAGATGTCCACCAGGGTGGTAGCAGGTACGCAGTCGCCTCCCACACCAGTACTCTTCTTGCCAACCCAAGCCCATTAGTGGGCCAGGCCACCATGCCTCCCTGGTCTTTACTGACCCAGCATCCTCTGCTCCTGTTGTCACTCTTCTCCTACGTCCCTTTTTCCCACATAGGACAAGATGAACAGAAACAATAAATGATTGTGCTGGCACAGTTGTAGGCAAGGTGAACCAGCTCCCTGACCCCTTTTACGGAAAGGGAGAGCAAGTCACTTGCTGTTGTAACTTCCAAAAATGTCACAGCAATATTTCTGGTCTTGTGTGATCCTTTGGAATCTTGCTACTTTTCATAAAGATGTGGAGTCTGTTTCTTGGAATCTAGGTGCGACTCTGTGACATCTTCAACTAACAGCACATGAATGACAGACAGGTCATAAAAGGCAGTATGACTTGCACCTGACTCTCATGTACGTGTTTTTTTCCTCTCTCAACTTGAAAGGTCTGGGTCACATGAGTCACCCATGGGCGTTTCATCTGACAATCCCAGCCCAAGTGTCCAATGTGAGAGAACAAGACTTCCAGTGAGTCTGGCTCATGGCCTTTGAATTTTCCAGCAGACTACTATCTCGCCACTAAACAGAAGGGACACTTTACACCAGAAAAGTCTGTGTGTGTGTACAGGGGTCTCCTGTGCATTGCAGGGGGTTTCCCAGCACCCTTGGCCTCTACCCTTCAGATAACAATAACAACCTCCAAGTTGTAACAACTCAAAATACCCACAGACGCTGTTGAACATCCCTGGGAGTGGGTGCAAACTGCCCCTACTCAAGAGTCACTGCCCTAGACTATGTGGAGGTGGGGATACCTTACCTCCACTGTTCTCCTGGCCCAGATAAACTGAGAGAAGTAAGTAGGGATGACCGTTCTGTCTTGTTTTGAAATGGGCTCATACTATGTTTTCAATCTGCTCTAGAACTAAGGGGCTCAGCTGATCTTCCTGTTTCAGCCTCCTGAGTGGCTTGAGACAACAGGCGAGTGCCACCATGTTGTTTCATTACTATCGTTTTAAGCCACAAATTTTTTTTTTTTTTTTTTGTGGATTGGGGTTTGAACTCAGGGCCTACACCTTGAGCCACTCCAACAGCCCTTTTTGTGAAGGGTTTTTTCGAGATAGGGTCTTGCAAACTATTGGCTTGGGCTGGCTTCAAAAGGTGACCCTCCTGATCTCTGTCTTCTGAGTAGGCATGAGTCACTGGCACCTGGCTAAGTCACAAAGTTTTGGGGTGATTTGTTTTATAGGAGAAGCACCTTGACTTTCTCTCCTGTGGTGCCTGGGACCTTGTCCCAGTTCTGATTTTCAGGTTGCTTGGATGAGAGACAGGCAGTTTTCCACCATTTTTTTCCTCTGAGACAAGGTTTCGCCATGTAGCTGAGGTTGGCCTCAAATTCCCAGTCCTCCTGCCTCAGTTTCCTGTGTGTTGGTATTATAAGTGAGTCCCACCATGTCTGGCCCCACAAATTTTAATCCAGGCTTATTTTATCTTCTGGCCTTTCATTTTCAGGTATATATTATATACCAATGTAGGGGGCTTCCTATAATTATCACAAGACAGACAACAGGCTAGCTTCAGGAATAGACAGATCTGGGAGAAAACCTCATCTGCCATTATATGCTCCCTCTCACTTCACTTCCTCAGATCAGCTTTTCTACACTTGCTGAAAGCAGCACCTTGCCCTGCTCTGCTGTTACAAAATGACACTAAGCTTCATGTCAGAGTCTGAGCTCTGTGGACCAGTGGCCCTGCTACCAGGATCCTCACCTCTTCATGTGTGACATAATGCACGTGTTCAAGAAACCTATTTTAAACAACGAGCGGTCTGGAAGAGGTTCTTTAACCTCTCTAAATCTCACTGGAAAGGATGAATCATGCCCATCTCCTAAAACCTGGCATCTAACAGGCATTCAAACACTGGTGTGAGTTGTCACCATTAAACTTTAAAATTACCATACTGGCACTCACATGTACATTATATTTAACATCCTTCACTTTCAGGAAAATAAGCATTATTTTTAGTTCAACATGCTAACCAATACACCATTTTTCACTATGTGAATCCACATTTTACATAAGGAAAATATGTGAGCAAGGTTTGTTCACGTTTCTGGTCATTCATCCAAATTTGGGAAAGGAACTTCAAACCATCCTGTCTTTCAACTAAATTTCAGTAAACAGTTAGCAGAGGTGGTCTTCTCAGAGAAATTATGGAAATGTTAAAAGAAATTAAACATATGGGTCATGGTGGCTCATGTTAGCAATCATAGCGACTCAGGAGGCGAGATTGGGAGGATCAAGGCTGGAAGCCAGCCCAGGCAAAAAGTTACTGAGACTCCATCTCAATAAATAAGATGGGTATAGCTGGGTGCTGCCTGTAATCCTAGCTACTCAGGAGGCAGTGATCAGGTTTGAAGTTAGCCCGAGAAAATAGTTCGTGAGACCCTAACTAAAAAAAAAATCCTTCACAAAAAAATAGGGCTGGTGGAGTGGCTCAAAGTGAAGGCCCTAAGTTCAAGCCCCAGTATCTCACACACACACACACACACACACACACACACACACACACACACACACACACATACACAAAAGCTGGGTGTGGTGGTGTGTGCCTGTTATTCCAGCTCCTTAGGAGGCCCTAAGTACAAGAGGATCATGTTTTGCTCATGGATTGGTAGAATCAACATAGTAAAAATGTCGATACTCCCCAAAGTAATCTACATGTTTAATGCAATTCCCATCAAAATTCCAATGACATTCATTAAAGAGATTGAAAAATCTACTGTGAAATTTATATGGAAACACAAGAGGCCACGAATAGCCAAGGCAATACTCAGTCAAAAGAACAATGCAGGAGGTATCACAATACCTAACTTCAAACTATATTACAAAGCAATAACAATAAAAACAGCATGGTACTGGCACAAAAACAGACATGAAGACCAGTGGAACAGAATAGAGGATCCAGATATGAAGCCACACAACTATGAGCAACTTATCTTTGACAAAGGAGCTAAAAATATATGATGGAGAAATAGCAGCCTCTTCAACAAAAATTGCTGGGAAAACTGGTTAGCAGTCTGCAAAAAACTGAAACTAGATCCATGTATATCACCCTATACCAAGATTAACTCAAAATGGATCAAGGATCTTAATATCAGACCCCAAACTCTTAAGTGGATACAAGAAAGAGTAGGAAATACTCTGGAGTTAGTAGGTATAGGTAAGAACTTTCTCAATGAAACCCCAGCAGCACAGCAACTAAGAGATAGCATAGATAAATGGGACCTCATAAAACTAAAAAGCTTCTGTTCATCAAAAGAAATGGTCTCTAAACTGAAGAGAACACCCACAGAGTGGGAGAAAATATTTGCCAATTATACATCAGACAAAGGACTGATAACCAGAATACACAGGGAACTTAAAAAACTAAATTCTCCCAAAACTAATGAACCAATAAAGAAATGGGCATGTGAACTAAACAGAACTTTCTCAAAAGAAGAAATTCAAATGGCCAGAAAACACATGAAAAAATGCTCACCATCTCTAGCAATAAAGGAAATGCAAATTAAAACCACACTAAGATTCCACCTCACCCCTGTTAGAATAGCCATCATTAGCAACACCACCAACAGGTGTTGGCGAGGATGCGGGGAAAAAGGAACCCTCTTACACTGTTGGTGGGAATGTAAACTAGTATTACCACTCTGGAAAAAAAATTTGGAGGCTACTTAAAAAGCTGAACATTGATCTACCATTTGATCCAGCAATACCACTCTTGGGGATATACCCAAAAGACTGTGACACAGGTTACTTCAGAGGCACCTGCACACCCATGTTTATTGCGGCACTATTCACAATAGCCAAGTTATGGAAACAGCCAAGATGCCCCACCACTGACCAATGGATTAAGAAAATGTGGTATCTATACACAATGGAATTTTATGCAGCCATGAAGAACGAAATGTTATCGTTCACTGGTAAATGGATGGAATTGGAGAACATCATTCTGAGTGAGGTTAGCCTGACCCAAAAGACCAAAAATCATATGTTCTCCTTCATATGTGGACATTAGATCAAGGGCAAACACAACAAGGGTATTAGACTTTGAGCACATGATAAAAACGAGAGCACACAGGGAGGGGTGAGGATAGGTAAGACAACTAAAAAATTAGCTAGCATTTGTTGCCCTTAACACAGAGAAACTAAAGCAGATACCTTAAAAGCAACTGAGGCCAACAGGAGAAGGAAACCAGGAACTAGAGAAAAGGTTAGATCAAAAAGAATTAACCTAGAAGGTAACACACATGCACAGGAAATTAATGTGAGTCAACTCCCTGTATAGCTATCCTTATCTCAACCAGCAAGAACACTTGTTCCTTCCTATTATTGCTTATACTCTGTCTTCAACAAAATTAGAGATAAGGGCAAAATAGTTTCTGCCGGGTATTGAGGGGGTGGGGGGCAGAGGGAGGGGGCGGAGTGGGTGGTAAGGGAGGGGGTGGGGGCAGGGAGGAGAAATGACCCAAGCCTTGTATGCACATATGAATAATAAAACAATAAAAAAAAAAACCTTTAAGGATTCTAAATGTCTTTCCTGGTTGAGAGTAGAGCTCAGTGGGAGAGCACTTAGCACACTGAAAAAAAAAAGTCTTTCCTAAAGAACAAGAATTAACTCACAAGTAATCAAGTAGCAGATTATATTTAGATGAATTCCTCAATATTCTGATATGGAAAAGAAAATATATCACAGAATGGGATACCACCATTCTAACTAACAACAACAAAAAGTTTGCCAATTTCCAAAATTTGGGAAAACAGGGATTTCTAAAATGATTTAGTACTGATGTAATGGAGCCACACTGACAGACTGACCCAAGACAAAAACATGACACTGTTAAAAATTTGATATTTTGAAAATTAACCACATTTATGCAAGGTGATGTCAGCCACAAACCTATGAAAACAGGTAGTGAGTATCACAAATTTTGTAACTATTCAGAAGTGTATTTTAACATTAAAAAGAAAACAAGTTACCCAGGAGCCAGTGGCTCACACCTGTAATCCTACCCACTTGGGAGGTTGAGATCAGGGGGATGAAGGTTCGAGACCAGCCCAGGCAAATAGTTTGTGAGATCTCCAAAATAATCAGGACAAAATGGACTGGATGTGTGATTCAAACAGTAGAGTGCCTGCTTTGCAAGTGCAAAGCCCTGAGTTCAAACCTCACCTCTTCCCCCAGAAAAACCCCAAACAAGGTGTCATCCTCTCACTCTAGAGATAATCCATTTTCAGCCTATTGAAACTGTAGTCCTCTTCTAATACTTTCTCTATAAAAAATTAAAACAAGTTAGATACAGCTGTATGAGCCTCATATGTAAGTCTCAAACACAGTAGTAACACAAAGAACATAGAAATTTAGCCCCATGCTCCCCAACAAATTCAGCAAAGCAGTTCACATTATCTGTCTATAATTCATTACTCATTAAATAATACACAAATATTTAGGAAGACTGTATTAGAATATGACCTCAATACTGCATAAGGGATTATCTTGTTACTATGTTGCTTTTTAAGCCACTTCTTATCTCCATTTCTAAATATCAGTATTAAGGGCTACAAAAGGCCACAGACAGGACACAAGGATGGAAAACAGTTCAAAGACATTTTAATGGCTATCTTTCCCAAGCAGTAACTTTCCCCCTACTGTTTGCATTCCAAATCCTTTCATATATGGAAGGTCAACTAAGATTATAAATCCCTGGACATAACAAAGCCCACATCAGTAGATGGATAGATTTTCAAACATTCTGTTGTGACAGTGACTACAATAGGTGATTCTACAAAAATAACATCATAGCTTTCGGATACATAAGTGTTCTTAACCGACCACTATACCACAGTTTTTTTTTTAGATTGTCAAGAATAGCCATGAAAGTAGAACTTATTTAAAATCAATGTGCTTAGTTATATTCTCCCAAATTTGGTGGCTTCCCATTCTCCAAGGTCGGCTTGGTATGGTCTTCTGCGATCTTTGCAGTATAATGAATGCACAAACACCAGAGAGCACAAATAGCCAGAGGAATTGGGATAAGCACCTGAGTGCTGCTGTATGGCAAAGATCCAGAACAGGTGCATTTACTTCAAGTGAAGTAAACCCTTCTTGTTGCTTGGGAATGAGGCCCAAGGCATCTTACGAGAAATGGCTCAGAGGGCAAGAGATGGCAGCTTGAGGATCTAGGGCTGAGAGGCTACCTCAAGGCTGGGCAGGGCTTGGAAGCAGTAAGAGATGCAGGCAGCTCCTGCTCACCAGGGGCCTTGGTTGTGGACACCTATTTGGCCCTGCTTCCCGCCACAGACATGGAAGTAGGTGGATAGCTGTGGGCACGAGCAACGGGGTGCCTCCTCCTACCTCATAAGATATCATGCTGAAGGGAGCCAGAATGCCAGTAAAGGCCAGAGCGAGCCCCACTCCACACTGTCCAGGCCTCTTCCAGGTTCCTCAGAAGACTGGGCGAAATAATGAAGCTAGTCCTCATGGGCTTGACATGCTGACCAGACGCCTCTGCACTCAAGCGTTTGTTCAGATTGTCTGAGCTCCTACAGCTCAATGTGATTGAGTTCAACAAGGTTCTATAATGAACTATGAGAATCTGGAAGAATGTGCACCAAACGTTGTACAGCTAGGCCATATGCAAAGAGCAGTAGGAGAGCCTCACAGAACCCGTCCTGCTTCTGAGGACTGCCCAACTCATTCTTTGCTCAATTAAACTCTGTTAAACTTTTTTTTTAATTAACTACAGTATAACTGTAGTTTTTGAGTATAAAAATATTACCAGAGACATATAATCTAAGAGATTCAGTAATTTCCATGCTAAGGTGTTTGAAGACATGTGTTAGACAAAAGCAAGGTAGAGAAGTATGCATCCCATTAGCTGCCCACATCTCCCATTCCCAGTCCACCTTGTCTCCAGACAATCTTTCTGGACACAAACACAAGAAACTGGTCTAATAGTGACTTGACTCTAGGAGAGGAGCTGGGTGGTACAGGGTAAAGAAGGGAGACTGCCCACTTTATGTCCTCTAATAACTTTAAAATTTCATCCTACATACAGTGCATGTATTACCCAAATTCAAACTGTTGTAATTAAAAAGAAAAGTGAAGAAGAGATAATTACCCAAATATCTCCAAATCAAATATCCAAATGATTTAGCCTTAATGGGCCTTATATAACTGGATGCAGACAAATTTAATAAAAGAATATACAGCCCACAGACTTGCTGGCACACTTTGGTTTGACTATACCACTGGCAATAACATGACTGTTATATCTAGGAAAGGTCTCTGCAGGTTAAATGATAAACAATACAAAATTATAAATTCCAAGTTCCTGTCCCTTCGAGACTCTGTTTTCTCCAAGTAGTCTTTTACAGTAAGGCTAGATATTTACCTGGCTGAGAAAAAAGAAGCTGTGACAAGTGCTGTGCAAGCGTCTGAAGGGCTGGGGCTCCTCCCAGATGATCCACGTCCAAGAGGGACACAAGACTCTGGAGGCACACGAGGGCTCTACACTGTATAGTGTTCATTCTGTAGAGGGGGTGAAACAATGCACCTGTTTCTCTACAATTTACCCACTGGAATTCAGCATTAACTTCTTTTTTTCACACAGGGTTTTACTATGTAGCCTAGGCTGGCCTAGAATTCATGATCCTCCTGCCTCTGCCTCACGAGTGCTGGGATTACAGGAAACTCCCCACCCAGCTCAGGTTTTTTGCCTAAGCTTCAGCTGTGACTGAATATCTGTAAATACAAGGGGGTCCATAGCAGGTCTGCTTGAGACTCAAGGGTGCTGACACACAACACATTTAGGAGTCATGAGGAATCTGCCTTAAAGCAATTTCTATGCAAGGCAGCATCTTTATAATTATTTTTAATTATAACATACACAAATGGTAAAGCATACAATAAATATACAGAGTTTAACAAATAACTTAAAAAAGCAAACACCTATGTACCTGGTAAGAAATAAACACTACTGGCACCTCACAGACCACATGTCCTTTCTTGGTTCTTCCCCACCTCCCTGAACCCTAGAGGAAATCTCTGTCCAGGCTTTGTATGGTAAACTCCTTGCTTTTCTTTATAGAGCTCCCACCTAGGTATGTATCACTAACTGAGTGCTACCTGGTTTTGAGCTTTGTGAAAACTGAATCACAGTGTGCACATTCTTCCTTGTCTTACTCATTCACTCAACACTCTAAGTTTCATCCACACTGAGCACAGGTTCTAGCTCAGATCCTTTTTACTGCTGTATGTGTTCCACGGTATAATGACGGCAGAGTAACTATAAGCCACACTGCTAAGAATGTAATCATGCATGTGTCCTAGTGCACATCTACCCAGGAACTTTTGGATGTTGGGAAGAGCCAGCATTTTCTATTTAATGGTCCAGTATTTCACATAATGACAAAATGACACATTTCCAAAAATAGAAGAGTTCTTACTTTCTAATCAAAGGTTTCCAAGTAGGGTTCCTAGAACATATGTCAACTGCAACGCTGTTTGGAAAGGCAGTTTTCTCAAAAACCTAGGTTTTAGAGACAGTAGGGCAAAGGTGAAAGAGAAGTCAGACATGATATTTTACAAAATTCCAATATATGACTTCCAAGTGAAATGGCGATCAAGACAGAAGCCACCTGTCTAACCTCCAGTACTGACAGTTCTACTTTGGAACCCAGGTGGTACCATCACCTGCAACCTACAAGTGTGCACTTACTTCTTTGGCACACAGAACAGCTTGCTAAACCTTTCCCATGCTCTGACATGAGCCAGGATGAAAACCCATTACCTTCTTTGGGATGGGGCAGTTGGTGAGAGCAGTATGAATCTCATGGGATAGGCAGAGAGGAGAGAGCAACTGCCCACTGCACTCGCTGAAGGAATTCTCCATAAATGCTTCACTTTCATCACTGCTAGACAGCTCTTCCCACTCATCATCCGAGGGATCTGGGAACCACACACAATTGGGACATAAGGAAAACTCTACAGAAGCTGCCCCAGCCCAGAGGGAACCGTTGGGTGCAAACCTTCATTGCAGCACATGTTGACAATGATTTCCAGAGCAGTCTGCTGAGCTGTCAGCAATGCTGTGATCTCTCTTAGTTCCTTGTCAGTGGGCTAAAGAAAAAGGACAAAAAAACCTGCATGAATTTCCTTAGTTAAAGCCTACTGGAAGATTTCTACACTTGCAATAGAGCACATTGTAAGGTAGGAGAAAAGCCCTAAAGTGTCAGAAGTATTAACTGGTATTATATATAATTCCTCTTGGCACAATAGAGTGTGCCAATGTTAACAGGGTTTCCATCTACCTGCATGGTTATCCTCTAAGTGTTGCTTAGTTAGCTGTAAAAAACAGACAGAAACTTAGGAATCTGAACTGAATTCACCCTGAAACTTAATCTAACGTGTTAAGAAGTAGTTCTGCATACTAAGACTAAAACAAAAGCTCACTTCAGACACCGGGCACTTAAAACACAACAAACTCACATTCAGATGCTCAGACATCGTCTTGGAGAGCCAAACACTACCAATAAGCCCTTATATGACCAGCAGTGCTTGCAGAGGAGCAGACAGGCTTGCTTCCTGACTTTCTTTGAAAACTAAAAGTATTTCTTTAAGACTAAAAAAAGAGGGGGCACTTTTCTCTGAAAACCTATAGTATCAATTAAACTTCATCAATTCACATTTCTTAAAATGGACGACATAAACTTACATGACCTCAAATTTTTTTTTTTTTGGTGGCACTAGGGTTTTCAACTCAGGACTTTATGCTTGCAAAGCAGGCACTTTATCCCTTGAACCACACCTCCAGTCCATTTTGCTCTGGTTATTTTGGAGATGAGGTCTCATGAACTACTTGCTGGGGCTGGCCTCCAATCTTGATTTTCCCAATCTCAGTCTCCCAAGTAGGTAGCATTCCAAGTGTGAACCACCAGTTTCTGGCTGACATCAATTCTTAAATTGTATATGAACAGTGAAATAGTCACACCAATATTTCAAAATGGCAAAATAAGCTTAAAGACATGTACTTTATTGTTTGTTTCCAAATTTCAACAGTTTCTAATTATCTTTTTAATGTTTGAACAATATTCTACTAAACGGATCCAATACAATTCACCAAGGATTCCACTGGTATGGAATATTTCAGATTATAGTCAACTCTCTGTACCTTAAGTCGCTACATCCATGGATTTAATCAACTTTTTCTTTTTTCTTTCTTTCTCTCTCTCTTTTTTTTTTCCAGTACTGGAGTTTGAACTCAGGGCCTACATTGAGCCACTCTACCAGTCCTTTTTTGTATGGGGTATTTTTGAAATGAGGTCTCGAGAACTATTTCCCCAGGCTGGCTTCAAACCATGATCATGCTGATCTTTGCCTTCTGAGTAGCTAGGATTATAGGCATGAGCCACCAGTACCAGGCTTATTTTTCTTTTCTTTGAGGTTAGGTCTCTCTACAATGCCCAGGCTAGCCTTGAATTCCTAGGTTCAAGTGATCCTCCTGCCTCAGCCTCCTAAGTAGCTGGGATTACAGTCACACATCACTGTACCCCGTTAACCAACTCAGGATCAAAACTTTCTGGGGAAAGAAAAAAAACACACCTATACTGAATATGCACAGACTTTTTCCCCTTATTTTTATCCCCTAAACAATAGAGTATAACCACTTGCCAGCTCTGCCAAAGAAAAAAAAACAAAGAAAAATAAAAACATAAACCCAAAACCTCTTTTATCTGACACTGTATGAGGAATTACAAGCAATTCAGTAATGATTCAAATATACATGACAATGTGCATAGGTCCTATGTATACAGCATGCCTGTTTTTTTTTTTGTGGTACTAGGGTTTGAACTCAGGGCTTACATCAAGAGCCACTCACCAGCTCCTCACCCCACTTTTTTTTTTTTTGAGAAGGTTTTTTATGGAGACAGGATCTCACAAACTATTTGCATAGGCTGGCTTTGAACCGTGATCCTCCTATCTCTGCATCCTGAGTAGTTAGGATCTCAGGCATGAGTTACCGGCGCCTGCTTACTGTGCCATTTCATATAAAGGACTTGAGCATCCCAGGATTTTGGAATCTGAGGGAGGTCCTGGACTCGAACTCTGTGGATGTGGATGGCCGATTATGCTTGGATACTTATTTCCTCAGGTTTACTGCTCCAAGGTTAAAAAAACATTGGTGGGCCCTATAATGTATTTACATCTCCCTTTCCAGGATGTTTTGCTCACTGAAAATCTCACGAACAAATTCTTTGTCCAAGAATCTAAGACTTTAATTGCATCTTTGAACTACTGCTTCATCTTTACCAAAAAGAGGTGGTGCTGGGGGAATGGGGGTGTGGGTCAGTGGTAAAGTACAGCTTAGCATGTGTACTAGGGATTCAATCCCTAGCACCACAACACAAAGAAACCAGAAGAAACAAAAAGCAAATGCTAATCTAACAGATGTAGCCCAGCAAGTCCTAAATTTGTATTCCATTTATGACTAACAGTGTGTACCAAAATCATTCCTATTTGTTTTGTGTGTGTGTTATTCAACTAAACAAACCTTCATTAGAATAGACTGTAGCTAAATAAGACTTGTTGCTTCATTCTCATCCACTTAAAATGTACAAAGATCTGCTTAGAAGCTGGAACTCTGAAATTTGGCTCCACTTTATGTAACTGCCACTCAAAATATTTCTCTGCTTCTACTGTTACGAAGCTGACATAAAGAACCAATCTAAATGAGATGTTATGACATTTGAGATTTGCTTCAAAGAAACCAGCAGAGAGAGGAGCGAGTGACTAGGTAACAGATGAAATAAAACAGAGAGCCAGGATAAGTAATAACTGTGAGAGCTGGAGAGGGTTCTTTACTTCTGCATGTATTAAAGACAACTACTTGAGTTAAACTGCTCTTCTTTAAATATTTCTGGCTACGCCTTCTTCAGCTAAACAATGCAATTAAGAGTTGTGATTCTACAGGACTGCAGCAGAAGCCACCAGATAGTGATGGGGTCTTTATTTCTGGCATGTCAGCATGGTGTCCAGAACCATACTGGCACCTAAACACTGGCTGACTGACCAACCAGCATGTTAACCACCCAGGCTGCTCAGTTAAGACTTTACAAGCAAGTTTTTGCTATGAGAAAGCACTGCACTTTATAAACACAAAATTATTTTTCTTTACTTTTTCCTCCCTTTTGGTACTAGGGATTAAACCCAGGCCTCTGACATGGTAAGCATGCACTCTACCTCCATTTTAAAATAAAGCTTAATAAATCTCCACATAATAGTTATCAGTCATTCGTAAACAATGGCATGTCTATCTTAACCATGGTAGATAGACTTGAGTCTCCCTTCCATTCCCTTTAGGAGTCCCTGGGAAGCAAGACTGGACATGGGTACAATCACACAAGAGTATCATTCCTGGGCTGGTGGCATAGCTCAAGAAGTAGAGCACCTGCCTAGCAAGCATGAAATCCCATTTCAAATCCCAGTACTGAGTTCAAATCCCAGTACTGTTTAAAAAAAAAACAATACCACCAAAAAACCTCTCCCATTCCCAGCAAGAATTTCAGGTTCTCCAGAGTTTCCAACAGCCTCACTGCCAATTCCCACTTTTGCTCTGAAAGGCATATGGAGTGGTAAATCATGCTATGCCTAAGTCAGCCAGGGTAACAGAGATCTGAGCAGTACCATGCCATTCCCCCCTTCCACATTTCATATAGGAAGCTGAGCAAAGTACCAATTCCTTTAGTTTGAAGACAGTGTGGGAGGCAATGTGCAACTAAAGAGAGAGACACAGTTAGAGACTATTTTTCTTTTTGGGCGAACACTTCTAACATTGTAATAAGAATCAATAGGCAAATGTCACTGATTTTTACCAAAATTCACTTTCTATAGCTAATTTTGCTAGTACTTTTCTACAAAGGTAAGGGTGCCCGTTGGAGGAAAACAGCTGTATTAGTCCAGGCTTAAGCATCAAATCTGACTTACTGGAAGTAAATCAGAAATGAAAGTTTTCCTTCTGACTTTTCTTCTGCAAGGAATCTCTTCCATTTCATCATCCACCAAATCATCACCACCAGCATTGTCCAGGATTTCCTCAGTCTCCGCAGCTGTCTTTATCCGCTGAGTTTCGGCCTCCTTCATTTGAATAACCGTTTCCATAGCATCCATTTCTAAAACTTCAGATAAGATCTTTAGGATAGCATTTATGATTTCTGCCTGACTCTTTGATGGAATAATGTCCTTTAGATTCCAGATTGTGCCTGGGAAAAAATGACCATAAGGACAAGGGAATCACTTGTGAAAGAAACCTCACACTGAGAACAGTTTCCATAAGACTGGGTATTTAGGCTCAGATGTAATTTCAAAATATCTCAACACCACTGTCTTTGTTCAGATTTTATTAAATAATGAAAAGCACTGTGTGTAGCTGCACACGTGTAATCTCAGCACTCAGGAGGTTGAGGCAAGAAGACAAGAGTTCGAGGCCAGCCTAAGTAACATAGCAAGACTCTACCTCCCAAAAAAAGAAAAGGGTGCCCAGAGGCAGCACCCTTGCTTATGATGTTTCACAATCATCCCCTGGCAGCACACAATGCTCTTCTCTGATGCACAGCCTATCAGCCCAGAGAACATGGACCACGCTTCTGCTTCCTGCTTATCAAACTAAAACAGGAGCTACCAGTAAGTAGTCAGATTAATTTAAAAAAGTGATGGCAAACTAAAAATACCACCTTGGCATATACCCAAAAGATTGGAAACAGGGATTCAAATAGATCACAGGCAGGTTCACTGTAGACTTACTCATAATTGCCAAGAGTTGAAAGCAACCCAAGTGTCTATGAACAAGTGAATGGATAAACAAGATGTGGTAAGTATATATACATACAATGAAATATTACTCAGCCTTCAAAAGGAAGGCAATACTGGGACACCTGCTACCACCTTGAGAACCTTAGGCTAAGTGAAATAAGCCAGTTACAAACAAACATATGATTCCACTCATATAAGTAATTGACAGCAGTCAAATTCATAGAGACAGACAGTAAAATGTTTGTCTACTTTCAGAACAGGTATAAGCACAAGAAGCCCTGATGTAGTGAGATGAAGGAATGACTGACCTGTGGCTCTGCCTCTCCCCATTACAAGTCACCCAAAAGCACGCTATCTCATTTGGCTAATTTTACCTGCTACCAGTGTCTTTAAGAGAATGTACTCCATGGAACTGACAGGACACAGCATTGCGGATTCCAGCACATGAAGCGCTGTAGCACTGAAAGATTTCAGTAGCTCTGGGTTATCTTCTGTCACTGTCTGCAAACAATATGCTACAAGATAAAAGTTAAGAATTTAGAGACAAATGAATTCTTCTTAGTGTTATTTACACCAGTATAACTGTTTACAACTCCTTTAGACTCATGTGGTTGCTTTAGGATGTACATGCTTTATCTCAAGGATGGTACATGGCAAAGGAAACTTCCCAAGCTCTCAGTGCTATAGATCCTTTTCTTTTTAAAATTTCTAATTCTTTACAGAACTAAAATATAATTTTAGTTCTAAAATACAATTTAAAAGGCTCTTAAATATTGTGGCAATGTTGAATTACTATTAAAATTTATAAAAATTTATCCTTATTTTATGCACTTTTCATGGACCAGTAGCAAACAGTCCATGGACCAAACTCTTAAAGTACCTCTGTTGCTGAGTACAAGCCCTAGATATTGTAGCTTTCTTTAATTAATTAACTAATTAATTTTTTGGTGGGACTGACGTTTGAACTCAGGGTGTAGTGCTTGCAAAGCAGGCGCTCTACCACTTGAGCCATACCACCAGTCCATTTTGTTTTGGTTATTTTGGAGTTGGGTCTTGAGAACTATTTGCCTGGGCTGGCCTCAAATCTCTATCCTTCAAATCTTAGCCAGCGCCCGGCTGTGGTTTCCTTTAAATTCATCAGGATTTAAGTTAGAGTTACTTTCTGGTGAATCAATAGTCCTTAAAGAAAAGTTATTTTGTATAAAAAAAAATAAGCAAATTAAGAGATGGGTAAAATATTAATAGGCTTATGTTCCATTTAGAATTTAACTTCTTCCCTGGCATTAAAATGAGACAATAGATTACAGTTTGCATATGAGAAACAATTAACTGAAAGTATAAAAACAATTGGGACTGCACGAAATGTTTGACAGAAGAGATATTGGAAGCACAAAAGGGGAAGCAAGCCCAAATTGTTTCTTTTGAGATATTTATTCTATACAAATCCATTTCTTTCCAGTTCTAAAAATTTCAAAATAGATTTTCCCCATCCAAATTAACCAAAACACATGATATTGCTATGATCTAATTTGGTTTCTAAAATATATTTGTTTATAAACCCATATATATATATATATATATATATGTGTGTGTGTGTATATATATATATATATACATATATATATATATATACATATATATATATATAAATCCACACATAAATGTACATGTAAGTACATGGGTTGTGTTTTCATTGAGACTAATTCTACCCACTTTAGCAAAAAAAGCAAGATAAACTGTGACTGGTACCATAAATACAAGTTCATAAATGTTTTATTAATATTTGGATTTGTATGATAAATTCTCTTTACTATATGTAAGCCTTGCTTGACTTTTTTAAACATGTTTAAAAAATCATGAATCTAGCTAAATGCAGAAAGAGAATACTACTACACAATATGAAATGACTTTATTCTGATCCATGTCAAAAAGTTCATTCCAGAAAAAAAAACTAAAAAAAGCAACTAAATCTACAAGAGTCAAAAGCACAAAAATAAAGTTTTTCTCCTAAAAGCTATTAACTAACTTCCCTGAAATTCTCTCTCTCTTTTTTTTATTCGTTTATTCATATGTGCATACATTGTTTGGGCCATTTCTCCCCTCTCCCCCGCTCAAATTCTCTTATTGTAATAAAAACTATCCTGAGATTAAGTCACTGTTGATTTCCTAAAAACAAGTGAAACTGTTTTTTAAAATCCTCATTTACAACACTGACCCCCCAACCAGTGTTCCTTTTGAAAAACTGATTTTTAAAATTTTTCCCAGTAGCATTTATTTATTCCACTATTATATTTTTGTTGTTTTCCCTTTTCTGTTCTCTTAAAGGTACCCATTACAAAAGAAACAATACACTTCTTCCTTGCTAGGAGAAATGCATAGTTAAATAAAACCACAGCTATATGCCTGCTGTGGCATGATGGGTAAACAAGCTTTTCATCAACTATTTCTCTACTCACACCCAGAATTCTGTTGAGCTTTCCATCCTTTAGTTTCTGATTTCTCCCCCTTCTAGGTTGAGGGTCCCTGGTGGTTCTCTAGCAGCCCAACTTAAAGAAGGCGAGGGAGCCAAGGCAGCTGAAGTTGCTGAACTCCACTCCCCCCTACCCTGTGACAGGGATACAAGCCTAAGTGAAAGTTCGATCATTTCTTTTCCTCTCTCCCAAAAAAGCACAGGCTATCAGTTTTCTCTGGGAGTGTAAGATAGAGATAAAAACATTTAATTAAGTCTAGATTCCAATTAGCCTTGGCTCAAAGGCCTAGTAGAGTTTGTGGGTTACTGTTTCTTTGAAAACTTCAAAAGTTAATAAAGGCTTCTAAGAAGTAACATACTAAAAAACCAGTCTCACCTTCCTTCCTCCCTTTCTAAGCAAAAGAACAAGAAAACTGTGTAAGTAAAGTATGAATCACAGGTTAAACAGAACTCCTTCACCATATGTTTGTATACAATGAAACAAAGAAAATCACTCTTGTAGAATAAACATACTATGGTCTGAATACAAATCGTTAAATAAGGCTACATGTACTTAATAAATCATCACCTTTTCTTCACTTACCTACTGAAATAGCCAGGTCAACATTGGTGGAAAACCTACTTAAATACTTTAATACAATCTCCAAACACCCTTCTTTGTTGAATATAGATACTGCTCTACTACTGCATTCACTAAATTGAAGGGGGAAAAAAAAGTTTTACTATTCACATTTTAACATTTAAGAAATCAACCACAGAAATCCATGACAAATATAAATTAGGCTTTATAAAACCAAAAGATTGGAGTTGAACACCCACCATTTTTATAGACGAAGAAACAAATGCTCACTCTTATTCACTATACACAATACCTGGCTATCTGTATTTTATTTCCATCACAGTAGGACCTTTATCATGACAGTTTCCTGACAGAAGGATAGAGCTACAGGAAACCTCTGAAATCATTTAATTCAACTCCCTATTTTACAGGTGACAAAACTGAGGTTCCAAAAGGTGAGGTGATCTGTCTGAAGGTCACACCTCTATTGGTGGTGGAGCCAGGCCCAGTACCTAGGTGCTCTGGATCCAGCCTACTGCTTTTTCCACTATACCACAAATGAGAAGTTCAAATACATCAGAAGGGCTCTTGTCACACAAAAAGCACAAATCTAAAAGAAATTTTATTTTAGTCACTCCTAGAGAGTGAAGTTATAATTTCATTAAGCAGAATTTTCAATTACTCTAATAAATATTTTTGAAATCACACTACCTTTCAATAAAAGAATCTGAAAACTATCAGTTACTAATGAGCAGGGTAAGAAGAACTAATTATTATAATTTTAACCATGTTTCCAGTGAAAGATGTTCCTCCATACATACCACATACACTCAACACATGAGCAGAGCTAATAGAACTGACTATATTACTAAATTAAATCTGTTATCCAAGGAAAATATTTTGCTCACTATGT
Source organism: Castor canadensis (assembly GCF_047511655.1). Lineage (NCBI taxonomy): Eukaryota > Metazoa > Chordata > Mammalia > Rodentia > Castoridae > Castor > Castor canadensis. The sequence goes on from NC_133400.1 coordinate 34,840,870, forward strand.
ATCTGTATATACATGTATCTATCTAGTTACTGTGGCACTGTCAAAAAGACAAGGCAGTACTGGAGGTAGCTCAAGCGGTAGAGCTCTTACCTAGCAAGTGCAAAGCCCTGGGTTCAAACTTCAAACCCCAATACCACACCCACACACACACCCACACAAAGAAAAAGAAAAAAAACAAGGCATACATGAGTAAAGATAATTTGAAATATAAACTGTGAAACAAAAATATTAATAGCTATGACATCATGTTAAGTGAGATAAGCCAAGATAAGAAAGACAAATACTACATGTTTTCATTCATGTTCGGAATCTAGACCTAAAAAAAAAAAAAAAGAAAAAAATCATTGTAAAAATCACTGTAAAAGTGGGAGATTGGGTTGGGGAAGGGTTAGCGGGAGGAGAAAGGAAAGGAGAGGGTGATGTGTGTGTGTGTGTGTGTGTGTGTGTGTGTGTGTGAATATAACAGAAGGAGATTATAAATATGTATGAAACTAGGATAATGAAACCCTTTGAAAATGATTATAAAGCAGGTGGGGAGGAAGGAGGAGGTTAAGAAAGTAATATGATTGGGGTGAATTTGATCAAAGTACATTATATGCATGTACGGAAACATCACAATGAAACCCCTTTGTACAATTAGTTTATGCTAACAAAAAATTCTATTTTAATATAAAAATAAGGCTATGATAACTGTAAATGATAAAGGCAGGCTCACAGGCATTCAAGAAAGAGGAATTAGGGCTGGCAAAGTAGCTGCCTAAGCAAGTGTGAGGACCTGAGTTCAAACAACAGTACTGCCAAAAAAAAAAAAAAGAAAAGAAAAAAGAAAGAGGAACACATTGGACATACTTTCAGGCTCTTTTCAAATAAATTTTAAAAGGAATTTTCAATTCAAAAAATGATAGGGGCTAGGGCGTAGCTCAGTGGTAGTGCATGCTAGCTTGCATGCCACCCTGGGTTTAATCCCATCTCCTCAAATCTCACCCTGTCAAAATTTCCAGATGGAATTCATTCACTATCTACAAATGAACTCACATGAGTCTGGAGGTGTGGCTCAAATGGTACAGCACCTGCCCAGAAAGTGCTCAAAGCCCTGCCATTAAACCCCAGGACCACAAACAAACACAAACAAACAAACAAAATTTTATATAAGTTCAGATTTTCAGAATCCAACTTAATCTTTTTTTTTTTGTGGTAGTGGGATTTGAACTCAGGGCCTCACGCTTGCTAGGCAGGCGCTATACCATTTGAGCCATACTCTTCCAGCCCCCAAGTTAGTCTCGAATTCTAACAAACACTTGTGCTTTTAGGTAGGCATTACAATCACTGCCAACTGAAAATAAGGAACTATGACAGAATCCCATTATAATTATGGACATAAAACAGGACAGAAAAAAGTAAATCCAGGTAGTGTTTCTAGCCATTTCCATTCCCGCAGCAGGTCCACTCCACCCCAACCAGAGCTACAATCATGGAATAGGAAGTGATCTTCTTTCTGTGGGGCCACAGAAGCTCCTTGGGCATCTACTTCCCACTCATGTGGTTACTGACAGGACATGGAGTACAACACTAGCTGTACCAGGTTTGTGGTCGTGATCTCATCCAGACACCAACACAGGTCCACACTGAGCTGAGGGACAAAGGACAAATAGCAGTGCTACAGGTCATGATTCCTCCTGGTTTTTGTCAGTTGCAGTAACTGGAGGGAAGTGATGCAAAATGCAGTAAAAGATGCAAAGAAGGTAGGAGGAACAAGGGCTTGTAGGAAGGGTTGATCTCAGATTACCGGATACTGCCTTCTGTCAAGTATTATGGATTTGCAGGTCTATCCAGGGGAACAGAGACTACTACAAAGTCAAACAGGAAGAGCACCAGCCTGAGTCACAATGTAGCAGGCAGGAGGCTGTGCTTTGAAAGCATCTTACCATATATTCCACAGCACATTCACAGCCTCATTGGCTATATTCTCAATAGAATTTCTGTTCTGATCTTTTTTCTCCTGTGGAATCATTTCATTTGAATCCAGTCCAGCACTACACTGTAACCAAATATCATGATTAGCACCCTGGTTCAAAAGAATAATTAAACAAAAAACTGATGGTGGTAAAGAATCACAAAAACTATACATAAGAAATTTTAACAAGCCTAGTAAATTCTCAATTCCCGTAACCATGCATCCCTTGGTAAGCAACACAGACAAAAAAGGTTCCCAAGTCATTGTGCAAACTAAATATAAAGCATTTCACACTTAAAATAAAAGACAGTAAGGAAGGCAAAGAAATATCAGTTAACAGAGCACTCTTAAGGCACTATTCTAAACATTTTACATATATTAAGTTATTTAATCCCCACAACAAACTTACAAGGTAGATCAACTATTAATCTTGCTCTCCTGGTACAATTAGGAAATTGAGGTACAGGGAGGTTGCTGAATGTACAACTTGGTATGTGCTGAAGCTGGACTACAGCTAGCCCCACAGCTGGTGCTCTTAACCACGTGTAGTACCATCCCCAGCACAGCCCACAGCACCCTCTAAGGCACAGCTTTCCAACCGAGGGCTTTAGTACCACTGATTCTTTGGACAAGAGCACTCTTCATTGTGGCAGGACTACCCTCTGCATTGAAAAAGGTTCAGTGGCATCCCTGACCTCTTCCCATAGGATGCCAGTAGCAACACACCCCCTAAGCTGTGAAAACCAGAAGTCTTCAAATTTTGCCAAATGTCCCCTGTCCAGAAAAAATCACCCCTAGTTAAGAGTCAGTGCTATCAAGGAAACAGGACTGATGCCTTGTATCAAAATTGGATATCCTTAAATGAAAATTACAGAAGAGGCAAAGATCAAGACCTTAACCACTGAACTACATCATGTAATAAGAATGGCATGATATGGCCCGGTGCCAGTGGCTCATGCCCATAATCCTAGCTACTTAGGAGGGCAGAGATCAGGAGGATTGAGGTTTGAAGCCAGCCCTTGCAAATAGTTCCACGAGACCCTATCTCGAAAAACCCTTTACAAAAATAGGGCTGGTGGAGTGGCTCAAGGTGAAGGCCCTGAGTTCAAGCCCCAGTATCGTTAAAAAAAAAAAAAAAAAAAAAAGGCATGACATGAAAATTGAACAGCCTTTCTTTTTTGAGACAGGGTCTCACTTTGTGGCTCAGAATAGCGTAGAACTTGCTATTAGCCCCGCCTGGCCTCAAACTCTCAAATCTTCCTACCTCTGCCTCCCAAGTGGTGGGATAACAGGTGTGCACCACCATGCCTGGCAAGAATGCAACACAATCTTTACAAGTTTGAAATGTCTGTGCCCTGGTTTTGTCATCTACAAAACAGGAGTAATAATAATATCTGCCCTGGGCTAGGGATGTAGCCCAGTACTACAGCATTTTGCTAGCACGTATGACGCCCTGGGTTCAATCCCTAGCATTGCAAGAAAAAAGAAATACTGGCCTTGTAGGATTGCTGTGAGGATTAAATTAAATATGTACAACATAAAAGCAGTATTTGGAACACAAGCAAGCAATCAGCAAGTACTCATTATTTTTATTGTGAGAAGCTTAAAGTCTAAAGGAGTGAGTCTGGAGTTTTAGAAAGGTCTTTTCCAAACATCATATAAATAAAGATGGTGGAAAAAAATAAATAAATAAATAAAGATGGTGAACACAAAATAATAGAGACAGTGGAATCAATGATGAGAATATATCAGTTTCCAGAAAAATAAATGAACTACTTATATTTTACATATGTTTCAGAGGAAGACAAAATAACAGCAAAGTACTTAAAATTTTTTTCCTTAAAAATCTGTCTCCTAAAAGCTACATTTGGAAGGTGCCTTTCAAGACACTTTACAACTGCATACCTCTTTTAGCAGAGCCACTAGGGGAGTCATGATGTCCTTTGTCACCATGTCATCACAAACTTCAAAACCTCCACAAGCACTGAGATTTCTACATAAGAAGTTTAAAACATTTACTTTCAGATCACATTTCGCAAAATACTAACCTCAAATTTATTTCTATTTTTAACCACACTTAAGACTACCCAGAGGAAATCATTTATTATTTCACTTTGGGGCTTCTATACTGTTGACATGCTGCATATTTCTACCAGTTCTGGTCTTTATTCTACAAGATGTAAGCAAATGACTATCATGTAACAACTTAGTTTTGAGGCCTGAGACAGTACACAGGTACATGGCTATATGAAAGGGAAAAGGGGAAAGAGTTTTTCTCGTTTAATGTGAGCAAATCACACGTTGTAAGAAGGGATCATTTCCTGGAATCAAGACTGTAAGAGCAGCAAAGGAGCAAGATCGGGTCACTGAGAATGACATCCCATGAAGTGACTTTGGCTAAATCTAATTTTAACTGAAAAGACACTGCTTGCTTTCTGAGCACAAAACTCTGTGCCAGGCACAGAAGATGATCCACAATCTTCTGGGAGCTTCCATCTTGTATATGTCTGGGGGACAGGGTAGAAAGAGCAGGGCATTTCCCTATGCTGTTTCCTCCCTAGAGATAGAAGGATGTCTGCCACCCTCCATCAATGGTTGATCCCCACTCATTCCTCACATCAAACATCGTTTGCTTAGAGTCTGCTTCCCTGGACCCTCTAGTTATACTATCTCATAGCATCTTCTGTAATAACCACTAGTTGTAATTATACGTATATGTGATTGGTTAATGCTCATCTCCCTCAAGAGATTTTAAGAATCATCAAGGACAGATATTATGTCTGTCTTCCTCACTACCACATGCCCAGAGCCTAGCTGAGTGCTAGGCACACAGCAGGTGCTAGATACATATTTGCTAAGTCAGTAATTGAAACATGATACATACAGACAGAGCTGTAACAGCTACAAATATTAACTAACACTCTTGCCCCATCTACAGTCCATTCACTGCATGGCCACCAGAGTGGCCTTTTCCAAAGGTAGTTAGATCCTTGTCACACCCAGCTCTAACACCCTTCTATAATTGGCCATCTCTCCAACCTCACCTCCTACAATTCCCCATCATATTGTCCTCAGCCACACTAACCTTTCTGCCTGTTAACCAGGCCAAACAGAACTGTTGCCTCACTTCCCTGCAGTCTTTTTCCCCTCCGTGAGGAACGCTCTACCCCTTATTTCCCATGCCTGGCGCTCCCACCTTCAAGCATGGTTCACAAATGTGATCTGGAGAGCACCCAATTTAAGCTTCCCAATCCCAGTACATCGCTCTCTTGTTTTTCCGTAACACTTCTCAGTAATATTGTATTTTACCTTTTTTTACTAGCTCCCTGACTCATCATCAACACAGCATCTGCAAATACCGGTATCTTGGCTGCCTTGCTCAACGTCCTATACCTGCTCAATCTCCCGTGCACTTAGAGCAATTCCTGGCACACAGACTGGAAGAGTTCATTCAAACGGGGACCCTACGCAGGGTTCTTAAAGAGGGGAAAGGATGCGCCACATTTGAGGACAAGATGCCTTAGCAGGTGGCTGCTGAAGAAGCCAGGTGGACAGATGGAATGCGTGTGGTTTGGGGGTCTTGGAGCCCTCTGGATCCTAGGTTCACATCAGCCAGCGCCTGCAAGCGTGGGACCCGGGGCAAGTTTTCCAACCTTCTGAGCGCACTGAGGATGAATCAGGGAGTGTGCACATAGCACAAAAAGCTCTGCGTCTGTGTGGGCCCCAACGCGGTGGGCACACCCCCAGGCCCTCTTCCCGTTTACCTCAACGCCCCGGCAGCTGTCTCCCTGACCGCCAAACTGGGGTCCAGTAGCAGCGGCCCGAGCCGGCGCACAGCATCACGGCGAGCCAGGCAGGGCAGCGCAGGCCGCTGCTGTACCAAGCGAGCCAGCCCCGCGCAGGCGCACTCGCGAACCTCGGCGCTCGGGTGTTGGAGCTGCGGGATGGGAGAGCAGTCAGCGGGCGCAGTGCGCACGCGCGCGCCGGGGGCTGCAAGCGAGCACCCGACCCCCGGCCCCCGGACCGTGCCCCGCGCCCCAGACCTGGCGGAGACCTAACTGCACCTTTTCCAGCAGCTCTGCCGCCGGTCCATCATCTTCCTCGTCTTCAGTGCCGTTCGCCGCAGCCACCGCCTCGGCCTGACAGTTGCCGGTAGGGGAGAACTGAGGTCGCTTGAAGCGCTTCGTCCGGCTCTTGCCCATGGTGACGTACTCTGTGGGAAAAGATCGAAAGAAGAGGGCAACAGCAAGCCGTAGGAGCTGCCGAGCTGGGGACGAGGTCGTGTCGCCAAAGGGGCTTAAAGGTCTCTACTCAGTTGGGCCACAGCACACATGGAGAAGTAGCACGCATGCGCACGGCGCGTCGGCCGCGAGAAAGGCCTGGCACGGGAAGTGCGCAGGCGTGGGGGTGACGTGGGCGGGGCCAGCCCTGGCAGTGGGCGGAGTCCTGTGGATTTTCCTGGGAATGGTAACGTCGACCCCGCCTCCATCCAATAAATGCACAGCTTCTAGGTTAACTCCGTATGGAAAACAAACTTCATCTTATAGTAACCATAACATTAATTACTGTAGCATATTTTGAAAATAATCACAGAGATGTAGCTCCCATGCAGAAGCTCGGACCTATCAAAGTACAAAGAAACCTTGAAGCCACCAAATATATGTTGATGGGCTTTACTTCCCAGGTCTCTCTGATCTGGCCACAGATCTGCTACATCCCTATTCCAAGAGACTATCTTCATTTGCCTTGATCACAAGGCCTAATGGTCTTCTCATTTCCACCCTGCCCATCCCCAATCCATAGAGCAGCGAGGCTAATCATGTCAAACTCTTCCTCCACCAGGATTGGGAGCATGGCTCAAGTAGAGTGCTTGCCTTGCAAGCAAGGCCCTGAGTCCAGTCCCTAGAACCCCCAAAAGAGAAAAAAAACAATCCCTTCACCTTTCTCCTTATGGTCTCTTGCTTATTAAAACTTTTCAATGAGTGCCCAGTGGCTCATGCCTGTAAGCCCAGCTACTTGGGAGGCTGAGATCTAGAGGATTGAGTTACAAGCCAGCCCAGGCACACAGTTCGAGAGACCCCATTTTCAAAATAACTAGAGCAAATGAACTGGAGGTATTGCCCAAGCGATAGAGTGACTGCTTAGCAAGCTCAAAGCCCTGAGTTCAAACCCTCGTTCCACCAAAAACAAGCAAAAAAGCCTGACTTTTTTCTTTCTCTCTCTCTTTCTCTCTTTTTTTGTGGTACTGGGGCTTGAACTCAGGGCCTACACCTTGAGCCACTCCACCAGGCCCTTTTTTGTGAAGGGTTTTTTGGAGATAGTGTCTCTTGAACTGTTTGCTTGGGCTGGCTTCGAACCTCGATCCTCCTGATCTCTGCCCTCCTAAGTAGCTAGGATTATGGGCATGAGCCACTGGCACCGGGCCATATCATGCCATTCTTATTACATGATGTAGTTCAGTGGTTAAGGTCTTGATCTTTGCCTCTTCTGTAATTTTCATTTAAGGCTATACAAAGGATATCCAATTTTGATACAAGGCATCAGCCCTGTTTCCTGGACGTGTAAACCACCCGTGCCCAGCTAAAACCCACTTTTCAATGACTTCCTTTTCTCTTAGAACAAATACCAAAATCTTAGCTGGTTTGCCTTTCACTTCATGTTTCTGCACCCTGCTCTTTAGCCATGCTCTGTGGGGCCTGGGGCTTTGCACAAGTCCAGCTCCTACCCGACAAGCTAGTGAACACAAATGTCACTTTTTTATAGGGGCCTTGTCTGACTTCCTAGTCTGAAACAGGTCTCCCTTGAGAGAGCATGTAACTTGTTCCTTTGCTTCAAAAGCACAGCTCAAAATTACAGTTGTAATTTTCAATCAGATGTCTCCACATCTGAACACCATTGTGGAAATCTCCACAAATTGCTGTATTCCCAACACTGACCTGGCATGATGGAGACCACATTAATCAGGAAAAAGTAGGGCATGCAATCTAGATGGAATAAAACACAGGGAATATAGATGGGATAAAAACAGATTCTTGTTGTTTTGCTGTGGAGATGAGCAAGAAAAAAAAACGTTCAAAAACCTTAACTCTGGGGAGGTTGAGGCAGGAGGATCATGAGTTTGAGGCTAGCCTGGGCTAAAAAAACAAAACAAAACAAAAATCAAATAAACAAACAACTAGATGAGCACAGAGGATTTTTAGAGCTGTGAAATTACTATGTGTGACCTTCCTTTGTACAAATCTCTAGAATGTACAACACCAAATGAACTATAATTAAGTCTTTCCTGGCGCCAGTGGCTTGCCTGTAATTCTCGATATTCAGGAGGCAGAGATCAGGAGGATTGAAGTTTGAATCCAGCCCAGGCAAATAGTTCAAGAGACCCAACTCAAAAAAATTCTTCACAAAAAAGGGCTGGTAGAATGGCTCAAGATGTAGGTCCTAAGTTCAAACCCCAGTACTGCAAAAAAATAAAGTCTTTTTAAAACTTAAAATAAATAAAAACACTTTAGCAGGTGCAGAACTTTGTGGGTTATTATCATTGTTACTCTTTCTAGCAAGAGATTAACATTTCTCTTAAAATAAATAAGCTTAGGAGTCTTTCCTAGTCACCCACGGTTTACTGACAGTTTTAAGAGGAGTCCAGTGACCTTTAACCAGTCTAATAATCCTCCCTCCCTCCTCCCTCCTCCCTCCTCCCTCCCTCCTCCCTCCCTCCTCCCTCCCTCCTCCCTCCCTCCTCCCTCCTGCCTCCTCCCTCCTGCCTCCCTCCTCCCTCCTCCCTCCCTCCTCCCTCCTCCCTCCCTCCTCCCTCCCTCCCTCCTTCCTTCCTTCCTTCCTTCCTTCCTCCCTCCTCCCTCCCTCTTTCCCTCTCTCCTCCCTTCCTCCTTCCTTCCTTCCTTCCTCCCTCCATCCCTCCCTCCTCTATTTATTTATGTTGCTGGAGATAGAAACCAGGACCTATCTTGTGATGGGTTTTTTCGAGATAGGGTCTCTCGAACTATCTGCCTAAACTGGTATCAAACCTTGATCCTCCTGATCTCTGCCTCCTAAGTAGCTAGGATTATAGGTGTGAGCTACCAGTGCCCGGCTGCCCTCAGCCATTTAAAAAAATCTAGTCAAACAATGATTATCTAACCATCCTTTTTTTTTTTTTCTACAAATTATCTTTATCGAGAGAGTTTTTTTTTGTTTTTTGGTGGCACTGGGTCTTTAACTTATGGCCTCACACATGCAAGGCAGGCACTCTTACAGTTTGAGCCATTCTGCCAGCAAACAAATCCAATACTTTTATTCCTTTTTTTTTGAACTCAGAGCTTCATGCCTTCATGCTTGCTAGGCAGGCACTCTACCACTTGAGCCACTCTGCCAGCAAGAGAGAATTTTTGAATTAGACTGTTTATAGGCCTCTTCTCTTGAGATAAATTTGATATAAAAATACTTGACACCAATTATTGGTTCAACAAATTGTGTTTAAAGATAGGAATTACCAGCCAGGCACTGGTGGCTCAAGCCTGTAATCCTAGCTATTCAGGAGGCAGAGATCAGAAGGCCAGACTGGCAAATAGCTCAAGAGACCCTATCTCGAAAAAACACTTCATGAAGAAAAAAAGCCAGGAGCAGGAGCTGGTGGAGTGGTTCAAGGTGTAGGCCCTGAGTTCAAACTCCAGTACCCCCCAAAATAAAATAAAAGTAGGAATTACCTACTCTCTCAGATTGCTGTTGCTCCCCTCTCAAATTTTTGTAATGTAATTTTCCAATCAATACTTTCCAAAAACATGGACAGTCCCAAGTAGCTGTAGAATCCAGTTCATATTTGCCATGGCACTTTGACACATGCTGCTGACACCTTCTGTCCAGTCCAGGGAGACTCTTTAGTCTTCCAGAAGCTCCCTTGGGCTCCCTCATGCTAGGCCTGGGGACTAGAGAGCTCAGCAAGGTTGCCCAGCTTCCCCAGCATGGACCACTTCCACTTGCCCAGGACACAGTCTCAGATCTATTTATAGTTCCTCTGAGTCATAGGGACTCATGGGTGGTATGGGAGCTATAAACCAAAAAGATAGCCAACCCATGGGGCCTAACTAATTGTCCTCACCCTCCCTGCTGCCCCAGCAGACACACCATCCTTGGCCCCTCCATGTACTTTGTATGCCCTAGACCTGACCATGGACTGCCATTAAAGGTGTGCACACGGGGGCTGAGGATGTGACTAGTGTTAAATATGCTTGCTAACAAGTGCAAAGATCTGGGTTCCATCCATAGCATGGGGGTGGAGATCAGCCATTGATAGTCTTTGTTTTAGCAGTGCCTGGCACTTAGCTGAATTATAGCCCCTAGAGTGTCCACCCCCTTGGTTAGTGCCTTCTGTCTCAGCAGGCCCTACATTAAGTGACCACGTAGTCATCAACAAGGAGATTTCATTGCCTGTAGTCATCTGCAAGATGAGTAGATGGATCTTTGGTTCAGACACGCCACCTTGACTGTATGGTCAAGGGAAATTTTCTCTATTTACAAAGACTTCAAAGAGGGTTTTTGAAATATCATAGGACTGTGAACCATTGTGATTATTTCAAGAAAGGAAGGAAATTATTCTTGAAAGGAAAATTGTATGTTGAGCCAGTGTCAGAGCCTAGAATAGGTGCTCTTGCTGCTCACCTCTCCTTTGATTCTCAGAATTTTCTGATGTTGGGCTGGTGGAGTGGCTCAAGTGGTAGAGCACCTGCTTAGCAAATGTGAGGCCCTGAGTTTAAACCCCAGTACCACAAAAGCAAACAAAACAAAACTAAACATTTTCTGAGGTAGGTGTGATGATAATGTAATGTAAATGCTGACAGTCAACCTAAGAAAGTCACTGTAATAAAAAAAAAAGTCACTGTAAAAGCTCACTGAGCTTTTTTTTTTTTTGCAATACTGGGGCTTGAACTCAGAGTCTTCATCTTGGGCTACTCTACCAGCCCTTTTGTGATGGGTTTTTCTTGAGATAGGGTCTCATGGAACTATTTGGTCAAGCTGTCTTTGAACTGCAATCCTCCTGATCTGCGATTCCTGAGTAGCTATGATTACAGGCATGAGCCACTGGCACCCAGCTTCACTGTGCTTTTAATGTCACCTCATTAATTCATTCATTAACAAAGCTCTGTGCATGAGTGTTTACTACATCTCAGGCACTGCACCAAAGATAGCGCAAGAATAGGGAACTAGGGATAATGTGAGGATGAAGACCTAGTCCCTAAGATCATGGGGTTCAGTCTCTTTAGCACTGCAGCTCCAAACTGTCTTTAACAAAGTTCATATAGAAGGGTTCTGTTAAGAAAAATTATCCAGGGCAGGTGTAGCAAGTGAGAGGCCCTGAGTTCAATCGCTAGTACTGCCCAAAAAAAAAAAAAAAAAAAAAATCCAAAATTTGATAAGAAAAAAAATGACAGCATGTTTTTCAATGTCATATTGGCCCAATGTCTAATCCTTTGCTCATCAAAGGATTGCTCTTGGCCTAGGGATGTAGCTCAGTGACAGAGTGCTTGCCTAGGATGCTTAAGGCCCTGGGTTCAATCCCTAGCACTGCAAAAAAAAAAAAAAATCATTTCTCTAGGGCAATGCTGTCTAGCAGAACTTTCTACAGCAAGGAAAATGTTCTGTCTGCTCTGGACACTACAGTAGCCACAAGGTCACATGTGGCTATTGAGCACTGGAAGTGTGGCTAGTACAACTGTGGAGCTTGACTTTCCATTTTAATTAATTTTTTTGTAATACTAGGGTTTGAATTCAGGGTTTTGTGCTTGTTAGCCAGGCACTGTACTACTTGAGCCACTGCCCAATTTTAATTGATTTTAATGTAAATAGCTACCTATAGCTAGTGGCTACAGATTTGTAAAGTCCAACTCTAGAATAGCGGTTCTAAACTAGAGGCAATTTTACCCTCTAGCGGACAGCAGTGGGTTTTTTGGCCATGTCTGGAGACAAGTTGGTTGTCACAATTGTGGGGGTACTACTACCATCAAATGGGTAGAGATAAATGCTGTTAACATTTTGGGCTGGATAATTCCTTGTGGAGAGCTGTCTTATAATTTGTAGGGTGATCAGCAGCCTTACTGGCCTGTACCCACAAGATGCCAGTAGCAACCCCAATTGTGACAATTGAACTTTCTTCAGCTATTGCCAAATGTCCCCTGGGGGAACTTTGAGAATCACTGCTCTACAGGACTATATGAAATGCAGGAAAAACCTGAATAAACCTTGTAGTGTCATTTGCTTTTAGTTGACTTTAAAAGTCACTAATTTTGGAGGTCACATAGCTGAGCAATTTATTATTAGTCTCTGCAAATAACACCTTTGATGTGCAGGTCATGATGCTAACAGTTGCCTAGGTTACTTTTCAGGGACTTGTGGGCCACGTCTATTGAAACCACTGACTCTTCACTTGGGCCTGCACAGGCATCTAATGGGTGACCTCTTTGACATCAGAAGGCTGAAAACTACCCTCAGATCATGCTGAGGCAGCCATTTTCTCAGCCTATGTCCTGTGAGGAGTTAGGAAGCTCAAGTACGCGTGCACAGATGCTGACCACTTCCCTCCAGTCTCCTTCCTGATGCCTTAAATCACTACTTCTTTATCTTATAAATATCCCTAAACCCTATCCTCAGGGAGCAGATTTGAGACTTGCTCTCCTAACTTTACATTTGGCTGCCTTGAGAATAAACTCTCTTTTACCGAACTCATTGTTTCAGTGCTTGGTACACTATGTGCCAGGCAAACCTGGCCTAGTTTGGTAACATGCATGCAGAAAATCTTATGAAAAGTGTATGTACCAAAACATCAGCTGTGTTTACTATGGGTGGAATTAAAGACTAAAATTTTCTTATTATTGGATGTTTTGCATTTTCCGGGTTTTCTAGAGTGAACAAGTAGTATCTGCATAATTGTTAAAACTATGAAATGAATTTTGAAAGAAATATAATGTAATTCTTTCTTCTCCCATGTGCTCTTGATCTTTTCAGCATTGTCCACATGCCCACTTGTGACCAATGAGTGGCTGCCTGTAGTGCTCCCAAGGATCTACTATAAAATGTAGGGCCCCTCCCATGACTTCTGGGGGCTTGGATCAGTACTTTTTTCTGTTATGTCAATGTCATTAAACTGGATATGGTTGGGTGCTGTCTCCAGCTTAGTGGTAGCACGAGTTCAATGTAGTAAAACCATCTGACATTTGTAGAGTTCTTATAAAATTTTGCACTTTTTGAAAGATTCTAACTTTCCACATAGACCCAGTTAAGAGTGTACTTTGTCTTCTTTGCTCCCAGGTGGGCATACTTGTAGATTTTCATTCCTCTCTTTCAGCCCTTACAAACCCACCCCAATTGAGGTATTTCTAGCTCCCCAGTGAAGAGCTGTTACATTCCCATTTGGTTTGAATGTGTCAGGATTAGCCTACATCATCTAATGACTGCTGTATTTTAAGTGGTTGTTTGATTGATTGGTTGATTTTTTTCTGGTACTGATATTTGAACTCAGGGCCTCACACTTGCTAGGCAGGTGCACTACCACTTGAGCCATCCCACCAGCCTGAAGTATTTTTATTTATTTTAACTTATGTGTGGGCCAATAGCACTTCAGGGTCTTTTTGTTTGTTTGGTGCTGGGGATCAAACCCAGGTCTCATGTATGCTAGGCACAGCTCTGCCACTGAGCTACACTCTCATCTCCCCACTTCAGGATTTTGTAAATAACTGTGAGCAATTATGGATTGTTGCTTTTGCATTATCTTCTATGACAGATCAAAATCAGGCTTTATCAAGTTTTCAAGTAAAAATGGATGCAAGGAATTTTAAAAGCTGACAGCTTGTTTTCTGCATCTTAAATTGTTTAAAAACTTTATAGATTTGATCACACCAGTAATCCTAGCTACTTGGGAGGTTGAGCTTGGGAGGATCAAGGTTTGAGGACAGCTCAGGTAAATAGCCTGTGAGATCCTATCTCCAAAATAACCAGAGCAATATGAACTAGAAGTGTGGCTCAAGCAGTAGAGTACCTGCTTTGTGAGTGCCTGTTTTGCAAGTGAGAAGCTATGAGTTCAAACCCCAGTTCCACCAAAAAAAAAAAAAAGTTTACAGATTGATTACTTAGAGAACCTGTATCAAATGTGAAAAGATAGTTAAATAATTTCTAAACACTCATGGAGTGGGCTGGGAGTCTTGCTCAGTGGTTAGAGCACTTGCCTAGCTTGTGAGAGACTCTGGGTTCAATCCCCAACACTGAAAAAGGAAAAAAAATGGAAAGAAAGAATCATGAATGACAATGCCACATTATACTTGCAAAATAAATAAATAACCTGTACAAAAAATTCAGACTTAAGATTGTCATTTTACCAACAGCAAAATTGCTATTTAACCAACAGCAAAATAGCCTTCAAATTCCTTATTTTGTATTACCAAGTTCGATTTTTCTTCCAATATAGAACTAATACTTTATTTTTTATTATTTTTTTTTAAATTTTATTATTCATATGTGCATACAAGGCTTGGGTCATTTCTCCCCTCTGCCCCCACCCCCTCCCTTACCACCCACTCTGCCCCATCCCTCTCCCCCCACCCCCTCAATACCAGCAGAAACTATTTTGCCCTTATTTCTAATTTTGTTGTAGAGAGTGTATAAGCCATAATAGGAAGGAACAAGGGTTTTTGCTAGAACTAATACTTTATTTATTTTGGCAGTCCTGGGGTTTGAACTCAGGGCTTCATGCTTACTAGCAGGAGCTCTTACTGCTTGAGCCACTCTGCCAGCTGAGAACTAGTATTTTAAAAGATGATTTTGAAGAAAGCTGATATCTAGTGATCATTGCTTAAAATGGCCAGGTCAGTATTACAGCTCTGCCTTTGAAATCTGTTGCCTGCTTTGGTGGCTGTTTAGCCAAAATAAACACTCTAAAAAAAAAATATCTAGGGTAGGACAAGTCACATCTATTTGGTGAGATTGCCCTATATCCTGTCCAATTCCCCAGACCTTGGAAAGTGACAAACCTCACATGGTTATGGCTGAAGCAGGTATTCATTTCTTTTGTTCCAGAGGCTGATAAAGTATTTTAAGGGCATCCCACTTACTGAGAGGCTCTTCCACATCCCCACCAATGCTGGTAATGTCAGTCTTTCCGATTTTAGACATTTTAGGATATAGCAATGGAGACTCAAATATTGATGGTGGGAAAGCTTTAAAAAGTTTGGCCATTTCTGACAAAGCTACATTCACTCAGCCTATGACCCAGCAATTCCACTCCAAGGTAATCCCAAGAAAAGTCAGTACACACACACACACACACACACACACACACACACACACACACACTTGTACGGGACTATTCATGAAAGTTGTATTAATAATAGACCCAGAGCTGGGTGAGGTGGCAGCACCTGTAATCCCAGCACTTGGGAGGCTGAGGCAGGAGGCCTGCATGGGATACATAGCAAGAACCTGTCTTAAAAATTTAAAGAAAAGCCAGGTGTTGGTGGCTTAGCCTGTAGTCCTAGCTACTCAGGAGGAAGAGATAAGAAAGACTGAGGTTTGAAGCCAGCCTGGTCAAGTAGTTGGAGAGACCCTATCTTGAAAATACCCATCCCCAAAAAAGGGCTGGCAGAGTGGCTCAAGTGGTAGAGCGTCTGCCTAGCAAGCATTAGGCCCTGAGTCCAAACCCCTGTCCTGTTCCCCCCAAAATTAAAAAAAAAATTATGTTACTGTATGTTTATACTATGATTTCATTTATATGGAACTCTATAAAAGATTAACGTAAGTTATAGTGATGGAAACTTTTTTTTTGTCAGTACTGGGGTTTGAACTCAAGGTCTCATGCTTGCTATTACAGGCACTCTACCACTTGAGCCACTCCACGAGCTCAAATAGTGATGGACACAGGATGGTATTTACTTGGGTCAGGGCTTAGGGATGAGACTTGACAGAGGAATCTTTTGAGGTGAAAAGTGATCTGCCTCTTGCTTGTGGTGATTTTATCAAAATTCACCAAACTGTAGTTAGGATGGGTGCAGTACTGGACTTTTCAGCACAGTGACAAATACCTGAGAGAACAACTCAGGCATTTTTGGCTCACAATTTCAGGTTTTCAGTTCAGTGGTCAGCTTGCACCATTGCTGTGAGCCAAAGGTGAGGGAAAACACAGCACAGAGGGCCTGTGGCAGAGCAAAACTGCCCACTTCATGGTGGCCAGGAAGCAGAGAGGAGTAACAGGAAGAAGCAAGGACCAAGATATACCCAGCAAAGGCACACTCCCTTGGACCTACTTCCTCCAATCAGGCCCCATCTTCTATAGTTCCACAATAGCCTACTCAGATTTTAAATCCATCGTGCTCTGATTGTCTCTGGAAATACCATCCACAGATGCACTTTTCTAACCTCCTGGGCCTCTCTCAATCTAATCAAGTTGAAAAATCAAGTTTAACCATCAGGGCTCCATGTATGCCAGGCAAGTGCTCTTACACTGAGCTGTATCCCCAGGCCCAAAGCTTATTTTTTTGGGGGTGGGGACAGTACTGGGGTTTAAACTCAGGGCTTCACGCTTGTTAGGCAGGTGCTCTACCACTTGAGCCACTCCACCAGGCCCCTCCCCCAACACACACACTTCTTTGTGTGTGTGATGGGTTTTTTTGAGAAAGGGTCTCATGAACTATTTGCCTGGGCTGACTACAAACTGTGATCCTTCTGATCTCTGCCTCCTGAGTAGCTAGGATTACAGTCATGAACTACTAGCACCCAGCAGTGCCCAGATGAAGCTGATTTTTAAAAAGCCCATAGAACCTACCCATTTTGATCATTTTCTTCAGATTCATTGGTAATTATAACAGGGTCCACTCTCTATTTGGAGACCAAGCATCCTATTGATTGTTGTACTTATGGATCCTTACATACCAGATACTGCTCTAAGATCTTTGCATGCCATAAGCGATTGACTCTACCAACAATCCCATGATGGTAATATCCCAAGGTAGAGATGAGGGAACTGAGGCACAGAGAAGTTAAGCTGATTGCCTGAGAGCATGACTTGTAAGTGACAAAGACACGACTTAACCTACACAATCACATGGGAGATTGATTGGTAATAACTGCAATGGTGAATTACTGAAGAGCTAATACATTGAGGAAATAAAAATTTTGCTAGAGAAAAGAGAAGAGGTGAAGGAAATCATAGAACATTTTTGTAAGGGTGAAGGATGGGGTAATATGTTCTTTATACTCACCTGTCCAATTGTAAAACAAACTTACATCGAACAAATGAAACTACCTCATGAAAAAATTTATTTCTTGTTCATATGTACTGTGAAAAGTTGCAAAAGGAAAAACAGCCACCTCCTCCTCTTACCTACTTCTCCACCACCCCACTTCCTTTCCAGGAAGTAAACATTTTGGACTCTTCTGTTTCTCCTGTTATCTCTGTATTCCTAGAGATAAGCTATTGCTCTTTGTGTCTGCATGTGTGGTGGCCTGAGCTTGCTTGGCAGGTGCTCTGCGGCTTGTGCCATACCCTAGCCCAATGGCTCTAACTGGCCAGCATTATATACTCTGCTTGACTTCCTGGACTTTCTTCCGTTTTTCCTTTATCCAAAAACAATTGTACTGAAGTATTTTTATATTTTCTATTTAAAACATTTCTAAATTTATTGTTTTGTTTTGTTGTTGTTGCAGGTGTTTGGTTGGTTGGTTTTTGTTGTTATTTTGAGACCAGGTATCACTATTATACCCAAACCAGTCTGGACCTTCTTCCTCAGCCTCCCAAGTAGCCAGGACTATAGATGCAAATCACAGAACCCAGTCAGAATTCTTGATTAAGTCAACAGGCACTGTCTAAATTTCTGGAGCAGTGCAAATATTGCTCAGTGTTTGATAAAGCAGCCCACCAAAGCCCAGTTCCTTTCTTGCACAGTGCTTCCTTTTTGTTGAAATAATTGCTTTTTTCATTATACTGTTTTTCCATCAGTGGCAGACCACATGCTTAGTATGTGGCAAGACCTTGGGTTAGGTCTTCAGCACCAAAACAAAACAAAAAACAAGAAAAAATAAGTTTGAGCTGAATTTTTGAAGGTATGAAGTTATTAGGTGTGAGAGTGTGTTGTGAATATGTTAAAGAGCCTTATCTTTTGGGGGTATTTATTGAAATATTTCTAGATGAAATGATGTCTGGGATTTATTTCAAAATAATCTTTGTTGGAGAGAGAGTAAAACGAGGGTGTGTAGAAGCAGCAAGACGTGTGATGTGTTGATAATTGTTGTTAATTATTGAAGTTGGGTGATGCCGTTATTATTACTCTCTCTACTTTTAAAAATTTCTGTAACATTTTTTATGTTTTGGTGCTGGGGATTGAACACAGGGCCTCAAGCATACTAGGCGAGTGCATCTGTTGCTTTTTTAAAAGTGGTATTCAGGGTAGAAATGTCTGGTATTGACAGATAATTGTAGGAAACTTAAATTTTAAAAATCATTTTCTAGCAAGGATGTATCTTTTGTGTGTATGTGTGTGTCTGTGTGTGGGGGGCAGTTTGAACTCAGGATCTACATACACCTGGAACCACTCCACCAGCTTTGTGTGTGTGTGTGTGTGTGTGTGTGTGTGTGTGTGTGTGTGTGTGTGACAGGCTTTTTCAAGTTAGGGTATTATGAACAATTTGCCTCAGGCTGGCTTCAGTGATCCTCCTGATGGCTGTCTCCCGAGTAGCCAGGATTACAGGAGGGAACCACCAGCGCCAGACCTAGCAAGGATGTATTTGATTGTGATTTTACTTTCCCTGCTGTTTTAAATTACAAATGTTCTATTTTAAGGATCCCTTAAAACTAAACAAATGGTATAAGAAAAATTATGATTTAGTGTATTCATGTACAAAGCCAACTGTAATACTAATGTCAAGATTCATTCATTCATTTAGCCAAAAGTAATTAAGCATCTTCCATATACCAGGTACTCTTGGGTACTAAGGATATGTTGGTGAGCTTTCCAGTATTGTGATAAAATACCCGGGATTATCAATTTATACAGAGGAAAGGATTATTTTGGCTTACAGTTTTGGAGGCATGTCTGTGACCTATTGGCCCTGTTGCTTTTGGGTCTGTTGGCAAGGCAGTACCTCATGGCAGGGAGTGCCTGGCAGAGCGAAATACTGCGTACCTCACGGCCAGGATGAGAAAGAGGAAAGAGAGGTCTAAGGTCCCAACATCCCCTTCAAGAGCATGCTTTCAATGACTGGAAGGCCTCCCAACATCCTATCTTAAAAAGATTCCACCGCCTCCCAATAGTGCCATGGCTGGGAACCATGGCCTTGTGGGACACTTACCCAAATCACAAGCAGATGCACGGGACTCAGAATAGGGACTCAAAACTTTGTTATTTTTTTATTGTTTTGCTGAGTATGGGTACATTGTTACATTTACAAAGGTTCTTACAATGTATCAAATACATCACACTTGAATTCACCCCTCCCACTGCTCTCCTTCATCCCCCCCAAATAAAACTTTGTAATTTTAAAAGCTGAGGATTTTTAGATACATTATTTCATTTAGATCTTATAACAGTTCTGCAAGATAGCTCTTATGCTGCTTTGTCATTATTTGGTGGTTCTGGAGGTTGAACCCAGGGCCTCTAGCATTACAGCACTGGCCCCAAGATAGCTAGTAATAGGCCTAAGTGAGGAGAGTGGGGTTCAGAGAGAACCAGGCACTTGCCCATGTAGTTAATGGAGGAAACCAGGACTCTAATCCAAGTCACATTGTGCCAAGCCCAGGCTCCTCCATTACATGTATCCCTAAACCCTCTTAGGTGTGGTTTAGCCACATAATCCAATTTTCCTCACAGGGTGCTCCTTGGAACACTGCTTCTGTGTAATAGTCAAGCATCTGGGTAAGGAAGAGCACCTTTGTCAGGTTGAATGGAAATTAAAAGGATATTGGGTACATCCCATAATTCTTAGGTGTAGAGTGATCGTTTCAAGGAAAAACTCTTCCCGAAAGAAAAGCCCAAACTCACACTACAGAATGCCCTGTGAGCAACATGCCTGTGCTCCAAATGCAAGAGTTAGGAGGGGAGGGTTTCTGGTTTATCCAGAGAAAGGCTGGCATTCCCCAAATCTAGGAAGGCTATTCAAAAGTTTATGGGCAGACAGAAACTGTGTCCAATAGTAGGTCATTTACAAAATGGCACAGAAACAGGAAGGTAAACAGATTTCTCTATTGCAAGTTCTCTTGGAGCACAAGGAATCTCCAAGAGGATGAATACACTGGTAATCACAGAGCCTTTATTTCTGTAGTGGGACAGAGAAAGTAGTGGTGGGTGGGCTGTATTATAAAGGAAGCTCTTTCTTCCTCTCCTGTGCTGTGCTAAGTCCCATCATCTAACTTTGAATAGCTCTTATTTCTCCGATTCCACTATCTCAACTGTAGTTCAGGAGTGGCCTCCGAGATCATTCATGTCTTTCCACAGTACTGGGGTTTGAAATCAGGCCTTTGTACTTTCTGGGCAGAGGGTCTACCGCTTGAGCCACACCTCCAGCCAGGTTATGGACTTCAGTCATCATCTCAAAACACAATCCTGGGCTGAAGATGTAGCTCAGTAGCAGTTCCTATGTGTAGCATGCACAAGGCCGTGGGTTTGATCTCCAGCAATGAAAAAAACCCACAACTTAAATCTAGACGTCACTTCCCTAATGCATGGCTTCCCATTGCCTTTGAAAACATCTCGTTCTGGTTCCTACATGCTTCCCTCCCAAACTGCTCCTCCTGTCTTTCACACCCACCAGATCTGTTAATCTTCTTCTTCAAGAAAACCTGTCTGGCTGGATCCTTTTCCCAGGGGTTCCAATAGCATCCTACTTCTACCTTTCATAGCACTTAAGACACCCAGTAACTAATTCAATACTGGCAGGTATTCCCCACTAGACAAGTTCTGCGAGGACTGACTTTCTTTCTCACATTTTCAATACCCAGCAAAATGCTTACCATGTACAGGCAGTTTATGAAGGCAATGCACGAACACACCTTGGAACTTTTAGTAACAAATAATCCTTTTCTTTTTTTGTTTCTCACCATCAGACTTGCAGACATCAACTGTAGACCAAAAACAGACTTTAAAGTTTGTGCTTCATGATGAAGCAGACAAGATGTCTTTCCTATTATACTTACGTTGTAGAAGCATAAAAAAGTTTAGAGTCTGAAGAAAAATGACTTGTTCCCATGGTTTCAACCCGTTCCCATGGTTTCAAAAAAGGGAACACTTTTTTGCCAATGAAGCAGAGCATGTCAGTGAGGGTTCTTAGCTCCATTGCTGCAAGAGCACAGGTCTAAGAAAAGAGCCCCCCAAAAAGCAGCACTGTGGAATGGGCATAGTGGAACATGCCTGTGGTCCCAGCTACTCAGGAGGTGGAGGTAGGATGAAGGTCTAAGGTCAGCCTGGGCAAAAGCATGAGACCCTAGGTGAAAAACAAACTAAAAAAAAATCAAGTGACTGGAAGTGTGGCTCAAGTTGTAGCAAGTGCAATTGAGTTCAATCCCCAGTACTGCCAAAAGAAAGAAAGAAGAAAAAAAAAAGGGGGGGCAACACTGTCAGGTAATTGAAGCCTTAGTTTTCAGTGAGATTGCTTGAGTAGTTATCTAGTCACCCAACCACTACTTTAGGTTCCTTAATCATTTCCTTTCTCTCTGCATTTAATCCAGTATGCAGGAGTTACTTGGTTCAAAATAAACAATTTCCTCATGGGTATCTCAGTAAGATGTTGCAGTCTGCAAGTGATTTTTTCTTTTTTACTTTGATGATCTATTGTAACAACTAATCTTACTGAGCAATGACTCTGCAGCCAAGCACTGCTTTAAGTACTTTATGGGAATTGACTTTCAAGGAGACTGAATTATATCAATATAATCTGCCTTAAGTTAACAAAACTAGTAATAGCAAATTTGGGATTCAAATCCTGAAAATCTGACCTGTAAGTCTACAGTCTTGCTATAATAGCTCTGTAGAGTTAAGTTACACACACACACACACACACACACACACACACACACACTCTTTCATCTGAGTCAGATATGAGTTCTGATATCAGCTAGCTGTCTTAAATAAAAGTTGTGAGTTGTGAGTTCCTAACATAAGGTCACTTTACAAATGTGAGACCATTTTCCCCATGTGTGAAATTAGAGAACTGGATTACATCATAACTTCTTAACAGTGTGGAAGTGGGGAAGGAGGTGGTGGTGGTAAGAAACTAATGCAGCAAGAATCCTTGGGTCATTTCAGCCAGAGTAAAGGTGTTCTGGAAAACAGATGTTCTGGTAGAAGTAAAGTACAAGCCTCAGGAACTGTAACAGAATGTTTTTTCTTATAGTCAGTGGACTCCAAGTAGTCTTGCATCAGGACACTCCCTCCAAGTGCATGCAAAGTATATGTGTGTACACAGGCATATTTTTCTAGGGGAGAAAAGTCAAGGCTTTTATTAAATATGCAAAGGAATTCACAACTCTAAAACAACATGAAAGACTTGTAAAATTCTTCTTCAGTTTTCTATTCTTAGAGGAAACTGGTAATCCAAGTTTGTGAAGAGCAACATAAGCTGCATTTCTGATTAAGAGGCAAATGTTACTAGACTATGAATAAGATATTAAAAGTAATCATAGCTTAATAAATTGGGGTACCTACAATTGTACTTAACATTTGCTCTACTGAGTAAAGGAAAATATCTCATTTAGAATTAGCCTATATGATACACAGAGTACAATAAACCAAAGAAAAAGTCTAATCACTAGTTATATATAAAGTATTTATTTTTATGCACATATTTACCTACAAAATTTACAGAAAATGAAACAAAGCAGAATATATAGGATACCCTCTTAAGACTTCTTAGGAGCAGAGGGTTTTATTGCTGCAGTTCAAAGAATAAAATTTTATACATGTGAAAGCTAAGATGAACAAATTTTAAGTTAAATGGCAGCCTTGTTAAAAAGTTTCTGTCCTATTATTGAAATTTCAGCTTTATGTTAAATCAAATGTAAAAGGTTGCTCATGAAATAATTTAAACCTTTTCAAAATCTTCTAATAAACAAGTAAAAGGCACCTCCAGTACTTTAAAATATTTACAGCGATCCCAATAGTTTAATTTTAAGGGCTATTATAATACACGTGGCTGTTATGCATACACAGTATGTCATTAACACTCTCTAATAGTGAGAATTGCAGACTCTAGTTTGTGGCATGGCTCCCATGTCACCCAATGATGGAGTGGGACGATCAGTCACACCAGGTCAGTACTAGTGTAAGAGCATGTCTACCACAGCGTAAAATCCAATTACCTAAAACAATGACCATCAAATTCCCAGACAATACATAATTTAAACTCGTACATTCAGAAGACTTTGGGTGTTCTTAAAATTCTTAAAAAACATATAAAGTATATTTAGCGTTAAATGAAAACAATGAACTAAATATAAGCACAATAGTTGCTGGAGTTTAGTATCTGGTTTAACAAAAATTGTTTCTCAAAACATCTATAATTTCTTACAACATAATGGAGATGAGTTTCCTCAGTCTAAGCGGAATCCGATGTTTTTCCTGCAGTACAATTAAAAGACGAGTAAGAATGAAAGGCACACATAATGGCCGGTTTTAAAGAGCTGTGGAGACGGCAAGTAGATGTTCTTGAAATACTGGTGCAGGAGAACGAAGTCCATACAACATTTTACTCTGTTTAACATTGGCATTGATTTGCTATTTACAGTAGTTTGCAAAAATACATTATAAAAACTGAATGAGGTTCGGTTTCTAAGTTTAACTTAGTAACATACATATATACTTCATCTGCAAAAACCTTTGCAGGAGCTGAAGTACTAAAGTGACACTAATACTGAACACAGGTAATCAAAGGTACCAAAGCACTGATAACTCAAGTCATCATCATCAAGATAATCTGGGTAAATATTGCACACTTCTTGTCAGTTGTTGCTATAACTTTCACATATCCAACTGCAAAAGGAATCCTTTATGGCTTTTTGCTGTATCACTTATTTGAAGAGAGACTGTTTTAGGTCCCATAACAATGAATGCAGAATGTCATTGAACGTGAGGCCTAGGTTTCAAAATTAGTTTCCCTGTCTGTAAACAAAGAAAACAATTTTTTTTCAATACACAGTTCTATTAAAGATAACACCACTTGTTTATAAACTTGAAGGACATTTACAAGGAATCAGAATACTTCTCTGTATTTAGACAAGATTAAACAATAGTTAGGTTTTCAAAGTTTCATTTGTGTGGATGGAATTCTTTATTTAACATGCACACAGAACTGGGGATGTAATTTAGTGGCAGAGCATGTGCTTAGCATGCATGAGGCCCTACATTCAATCCCCAGGACCAAAACGAAAACTGACACATATAACACACATGCATCTTTATTTGAATTACCTGTCCCCTAGCTGCCTAGAAAACAGTCAAACAATACACTGGATAAAATAAAATTTCCACTTGTACAGACTTATACTCCTTTCTAAACAAAATTTGTAAGACATAAAACCATTTATCTGGGCAAAACTTTTCTCCTTTTCAACACAAAAAGGTTTAATTTCTTCAAGTTAAAAGTATACCAATAGCTGAAGCAATGAATACTCATATACTCCTGGTGTTCAGATTATGTTGATTAAAAGTATCATGTAGAGGTGAGCCATATTTATAAAAAAGAAAAATAGTTAAATTCATTCCATATAACTCAAGCAATTGTACTTCTAGGAATTTATCTGAAGGAAACTAGATTCAAGTGCAAGGATGTACACAGAAGTGTTATTGATGCATTCATTCAATATTTATTATGTACTGTATGCCAGATTCCTGTGTGAAGTGCTAGGAATCCAGTAATGAAGTACACCAAGCCCCCTACCTCCACAGAGCTTAAATTCTAGTGCAGAATGCAGGCAATATATACAGTATGGAAAAATGTCCAACAGGAAATTTAATTATGACACATCCACAAAATGGGACAATATGCCATTAAACAAAATGGAAGGCCTCAACTGAGATAATGCAGATAAAGGGATAAGCATAGGACCCCAATAACTGTGGCTCTTAAGTCCTAATATTGGGTCAAAGAAACAAGTTTGAAAAAAATCTGCTATGTTTTCTTTTAATATAAGTCAGTGAAAACACACAGCAAAATACAAAGCATGATGATTATCTTTGGGTGATAAGATTTTGAGTGTTTTAAGTATTTTTACCTCCAGATCAAAAGTGTCACCTGGATTCTGGTTACCTATTACTCACTTCTTCACCTAAATTTTGGTCATTTAATTTTTGCTAATTCCATGATATCTTTACAGATCTTTGATACTACTTATCCTACTGCTTTATTGAGCTATAATTTATATGCAAGAAAATTCTCAAATCTTGGGCTGGGGTTGCAGCTCAGTGATAGAACACTTGCTTGGACTGTGTGAGGCTATGAATTTGCTCTCCAACACCGCCCCCCCAAACAAACCAACCAACCCCTTGGGTTGAATTCTGTACGGTTTTAAGTTCTGATAAGCAACCACCCTGATCAAGCTATAGAATATCACCACCCAGACTGGGCACTGGTGGCTCACACCTGTAATCCTAGCTATGGAGAAGGCAGGGGTCAGGAGAATTGAGGTTCAAGGCCAGTCCAGGCAAATAGCTTGTGAGACCCTATCTCGAAAAAACCCAACACAAAAAGGACTCAAGCACCTGACTAACAAGCGTGAGGCCCTGAGTTCAAACCTCAGTACAACCCCCTTCCTCCTCAAAAGAGTATCGCTACTCCATTGCAGTCAACGGTTTCCTTTTTCACCTTCACAAGGACAAACCACTTATAGTTTGGCCTGTCTTTGATCTTTAAATAAATGAAGCCATACAGTGCTGTTTCTTTTGCTTCTGCTTCTTCCAACGTGTTTCTGACTTTCCTTCATGTTGCTGTAAGTTTCAGCAGTTTGTTCCTGCTTAATATTGCTAGTATTTGTTCCTGCTAGTATTATGAATGTAACAATATTTGTTTATCCATGGTTTTAGTCTATTAAATTATATTAATAAGAAATTAATAGAATCCCATCATAAAATTCAAATGATACAGATAAACTAAAGTCACCCTTTCCAACTATCTCAAATTCTACTTTCCCTTCTAGTTCTGGCATGAATTCTTCTAGACCACTTTTATATGGGTTTATTTATTAATTATTATTTTCTGAGACAAGGTCTCACTAGGTAGCCCAGTCTGACCTTGAATTTGGTATTACAGACATGTGTTACCTTGTATAGCTCAAAACTTCTCTATTTTGAGAAAGGATTTTGCTATGTTGCCCAGGCCGACCTTGAACTCATGATCCTCTTGCCTTAAACGCCCTAGTGCCTGGTGTTTCTGGCATGTGCACGGTGCCTGTTTCATAAATGAAGCCTCAAAGACTGATTTTTGGAACAATGTGTCAGTATATTGCCCGTGCTGACCTGAACTTTCAATCCTCCCACACAGACTCCTTAGTGGGGATCATAGGTGTGTACGACATCAGGCTTAATTAAAACTTTCCAAGAATAAGGAAAATTGCTCTCCACAATGGCTACACCAATTTATATTCCCAACACAGCAGTGTGTAGTTGTAGCTATTTCACAGTTCCGGAATTATTGATATATTTAGTTGTGTGTGTATGACTGAGGTTTGAACTCAGGGCTTCATGCTTGCAAAGCAGGCACTCTACCACTTGAGCCACACCTCCAGCCCAATATATTTAACTTGTGCCAATTAGATAGGTAAAGTATATGAAAACTCATTGTTCTACTTTTTCCTTTCCCCAATTGTAAGTGAAGCTGTTCAGTCTTACTTCTGAGAACTGGAGTCTCACTATGTTGCCTAGCCCGGCCTGAACTAGGTTTAAGCGACCCTCTTGCCTCAGCCTCACAAGTAGCTGGAACTATAGGTGCGTCACTATGTCCATCCCTGTGTCCAGTCTTTTTGTTTATTGGTCATTTATAGTTCCGATTCTGTGCTGAATGTATCTTTTGCCATTTAAAACATTTTTATTTTTTTTTTTGTGCTACCTCTGAGCTAGACTCCCAATCCCTAATGCTTTTTTTTGCTCTGCTTTTTCCTTGTGCTTGCTAGGCAGGTACTCTACCACTTGAGCCACGTCCCCAGTCCTTTTTGCTTTAAGTATTTTTTTTTTTTAAATAAGGTCTCCTATTTATGCCTGAGTAGGCCTGGACTGCAATCCTATTTACGCTTCCCTAATAGCTGAGATAACAGACGTGCACCACCATGCCCAGCTTTTATTGACTGAAATAGGAGTCTTGTAAACTTTTTGCCCAGGCTGGCCTCAAACCATGATCCTCCCAATCTCTGCCTCCCAGATAGCTAGGATTACAGCCATGATAAGCCACTTCATCTGGCCTTTTCATTTACTTTTTATTCTAATTTTATATAATGAATAGGTATCATGTACTTTTTTTCATTGAAGGTAAAAAGTTAGATAAGTAAGCAAATCAACATAAGAATAAGAATCAAAATTGAGACACTCTTATATTACACTAGTACATGATCTACTGTTAAAACACAGTAGGGTATATAGCCACAGCCCACAAAATAATCCGTGCCTTTATTTTACAAATGACATATGCGAAATACCAAGCGAGAAATAATAGCTTATAAAACCAATATCCACAGAGCCATTTTTGACCAATAATGACCCCCCGTATTTTCCTGAGTCTGAGATAGGGGCAATTTTAAAATGCATCATGATTTTATGTCATTAAGAAAGACTAAACTGCCCAATGCCAATTTGGCAATCAGATATGTAACTGCAAAGACTTTAAATGTAAAGAGATGTGTCTGAGAATCAATGTGGTAAGTGATAATCTACTAAATTCACAGAAAGAGTTTATTATTGATTGAAAAAAATGGTTTTTTTTTTTTTTTTTGAGATGGGGATCTTGATATATAGTTGAGGCTAGCCTTGGAGTGCTGGGATTATAGACATATACCACAACACCCGTTTCAAATGTCTATTTTTCTAAAACTAAACATTTCAGTTCTTTCACACAGGTCTATAATTTTCTTTTTTCTTTTTTGCAGTACTGGGGCTTGAACTCAGGACCTTCACCTTGAGCCACTCCACCAGCCCTATTTTTGTGAAGGGTTTTTCGAGATAGGGTTTTGCGCAAACCTTCTTTCTGATCTCTGCCTCCTGAGTAGCTAGGATTACAGTCATGAACCACCAGCAGCCGGCCAGGTCTATAATTTTCTAATAATAATAAAAAAATACTTACATCATCACAAGACATATTGTACTCTGCTAATACTGTTCGACATCGAGCGGCTATACTGAATAAATATGGTCAAAGGAAAATTCTCATTGCAAAAGTAAGCTTTTGTAACAGTTTAGATATGAATGTCCCAAAGGGCTCATGTGTTGACGGCCTGGCCCCAGATGGTGGCACTATTGAGGTAGCTGGATAAGGGCTCTAACTTTATCAACAGATTAATCCGGAAAGTTCACAGCTGAATGTGCTATTTCAAGGTGGGGCCCAGCTGGAACAAGTGGGTCACTGAGGGGGTGCCTTTGAAGGATATACCTTGTCCTTTGTCCCTTCCTCTCCCTGTTTCCCAGTCACCATGAAGTGAGCAGCTTTGCTCCATATGTTCCCTAATGTGATAGTCTACCTCACCACAGCCTAAAAGCAATAGAGCCAGCTGACCATGGACTGAATCTTCTGAAATTGTGAGTCAAAATAAATCTTTTCTCCTTTAAGTTATTATTCTAGATATTGTGTCACGGGAAAGGAAACTGATTAACAACTACTTAGATAAATGAGAGAAGGTATTTTAGCTTAGTACAGAGAATTAACTCAATCAGTGGTAAAGGATACATTGATGGTGCAACTACTCTCTTGTGTATTCCAGCAAAGAACAAGCCTATTAGAGTGATACAGCTAATAGTGAAAAATGGGTGATTCCATAATGATGTGAAGAAGGACACCTGCAAAAGAAACGTGTAAAATATAAAAATGTTAAAATCTTAGAATACTGATTCCTACCTCCCCACTTATGCATAAATATATGTAATATATTTATCATTAAACTACGAAGACTGAAGACTTCCAATTCTATTTTTTTCCCAATTCTATTTGTATGCTGTAAAAATAACATATGCCTTATATATTTTATATATCAAAACAATATAGCAACACTCTTTCCATTCATTTCAATACTTGAACCATTACAAATTCATTCCTCTAATCAAAAAAAGCCCTACCAAAAAGAGTTACTGAACTCTGGGTTCAGTGAATGAGGATGAGGCCTCTAGTCTCAATGAAAACATAAGTGAAATGTGATCTAGTTACCTCACTGTCAAAAAGCTTCCTTAGTTGAGCTGGGCAAGTCCTGTCATTCATAACCTAATGCCAGTTCTCCTGTCATACCCCACACATATGCTACCTTTCCCTCTGGTTAACTCCTACACACAAATCCTTCTAAGCCTCTTCCTCAAAACAAAAAATGAACTGGTTTTGAAGTTTGGCAGCCATAGGCCATTCAAGCAGGGAAAAAATGATTAGTAGCTATCCATAAACAACTAGAATTCAAAAGAAAGGACTTTCTTTGGATCTGGGTGTAATGAAATGACAGTAGAAAACAACATAATATCCAATTCTAAAGTACAGGGACAAGAGTCCAGGATCCACAAATGGAACAGAAGCAAACACTAACACCAGACGGTTGAGGAATAGAAGCATAGACTAAAGAGAAGACAAGCATTTAGAGCATCTGAAGCCAAGTATATCCCCACTTCACGCTCACACCGAGAGATGTGTCATATTTTAATATAAAGAACTAACACACAAACATGTTTCAAGACAGAAAACAGTACCAGACAGACAGTTCAGCAAGGTCAAAAAAAGATATGAGAGGCAAAAACATCAGGAGGAAAAAAGCTCCCAAAAGGTGAGATCGTGAAGAAAAGAGTATCTTCTTAGGACCTTTGAGGACAGTCTAATTTCTACAAACCAGCTGTGTAGGCTACACAATACAGTGCTTTATGTTTTTGTTTTTTTCTTTAGAACTGGGTTTTGAACTCAGGGCTTTGCGTATGCAAAGCAGGTACTCTACTGAGCCACACCTCCAGTCTATTTTGCTCTGGTTATTTTGGAGATGGGGATTGGGGGGGCGTCTCACAAACTATTTGCCAAGGCTGGCCTCAAACTATGATCTTCCTAATCTCAGCCTACCAAATAGCTACAATTACAGGCAGTAAGCCTGGCTTTTAAATTTAATTTTTTAATCTTTATTTTTTTGGTTTTTTTGAGACAGGGTCTTACTTCAAGGTTGGCCTTGAATTCTCAGTCTTTTTGCCTAGCCTCCTGAGTGATGGGATTACAGGCATGTACCACTGCACCCAGCTTCATGGTTTTGTTTTAATTAGGTCAGTTGGTATTATTCTCCTTTCCTCCATGGTAACAACCATCTGCATGTAAACAGCAGTGTCCCCTTTGATCAAGAGTCTGCAACATTACTTCTCTTTCTAGTTTCTTCTAGTTAGCCACTGGCTTCTGTGTTTGGAACCCCTACTTCAGACACAATTGCTGGTTAAAATTTCCATCAGGTTTGAGGTTATTACATACTAAAATAAAAAGAGCCAACCCTAAGGCTAATAGCTACATTCTCACCTAATTTAGAAAATTATATTAACTACACAGTTTTGGGCCTATTTCAAATTACATTTAATTCTGTATTTTATTAAGACCTCAACTAGCTGGAATCAGCTTATATTTTTCCCAATTAGAAGTCAGGCTCATTTCCCAAGGTAGACCTTTTTCAATCTTCTTGCCAGCCTCCTTCCACTGTTCCCCTAAAGATGAGTACCAAGTACAGCCTTCAGATCAGAGTTTTATAAATGAACACACAGGAGAGTTTTTTGTCTGATATAAAGACCCCTCTATTAAGATGAAATTCCATCACCAACCTCCCCAGCTTTCTATCCTTTTAAATCTTTCCCTCAGTGGATAGTCAGGGAGACAATATGCTAAATAAATCTCTGGCTGTCTGAATTGCCATCTAGACTGACGATAAAAGCCTTACCATTAATTTTTTCTTCTGTGTAACCTAAAAAGTGACAAGTGAACTACAGAAAGCAGTCTACTTAGTTTAAAAAGGGGAAAGGGAATTTTCAATTTGTGAAAATTATAACATTGTTATTACTTAAAGAAAACTGCACCAGGGAAAAAAGCTCCCTGAAAATTTTGAGACTCTTTTAAAAAGGCTGAGTTTGAAATTAAGGCACAAGTTAGTAGAAAGAGGTAGAAATCTGAGAAACACTTTATATCTGTTTTCATCAAAGAATGCTTCAAGAAATAACAGTATGAGATCTGTTATTGCATTTGGAATAGTGATGTTCTTGCACAGTGTCCAATGGGAGAGCTCTTGGCATTTCCTATATTAAACTCCAGACAGGAAATTTCTTAAGATAAATGCTGAGAAAGAAAAGCTTTGCTAGCTCAAGGAACTGATACATGTTTTCTCTTCATAGACAATGAAAAGCACAGAATTAACTATGACTTTATTGATTAGGTTAACTCAGTGATTAATTTATGACTCAATTCTGGCAGTTGTGCTGAGCCACGTGGCCCATACACCAGTGACCTGGTTTTCTTCCTGATTTTTGATCTCTTGGTTTAATCTGTTACCACTCTTATTTTGCTGTTGTCATGTTTTCTGTAAAGTCATCTTGAATACTTTATGGAATGAAAAAAGATGTAACAGAGATGAATAAGAAAATACCATTTTATACTCTTTAAAAGCTAGTACTAATTACACTAAATGAACAAAGCAGAATGAAGAGAATGTTCGTGTAGAAATAAGCAAAAATGAGATATGTTAAAAAAAAAAATTAAAATCTGTACACAAATTCAGAAGTAACATTTCTTAGACCTTTTCTCTTAAAAACATAATTCCCAACAGCCAGCCAAAGCAAATGTTTAAGCAAGTTAATGTAGGGTATATTTTAAGTATTAATATCATTAGTAGTAGTTATAGGTAGCATTTGCATAATATTTACAATTAACAAAGCACCACTATGTCCATTATCTCATTTAATCTACTAAAGATTTTAAAATAAAATTTCTACCTTTTGTGTCTCAGGATCTATTAACCAGTTCCAGGCACCAGTAGCTGTACAGACAGAGACCACTATAAGAAGCACTGGCGAAAGATAAACATGAAATTAGTAAGCAAATATACCCTTCATATTTGATATACTGCCACCGGTTCCTAATAGATGACAGCAAAGAATACAACACTTTATTAAGTAGAAAATGCACTGAATGGACTCAAGAATTAGGAGACTTTGCAACATGACTGAGGAGTTCACGCAAACATTCAAAATCTTAGTAACTGAGGATACTGACTCTCCCTTGTTACTTAGTTAGCATGCATGAGAATGAAGATTAATTAAATTCAAAGCAAGAAATCACATGGTAAAACTTCAATGTTCTATTATGTAACTTTCACTGTGTTTTGAACTGATTTTGCAGATGTTATAAGATAAAAGACAAAATAAATAACCCTTCCCCCAAAAACCAACACCCATTTTCAAATGTTATCAAATCAAAGACTCCTTTTTAAATGTTCTGACAATTCTAACTAAAGGATTTTGCCATGCAGACAACTGCCTGCTGTTGAATTAAACAAAGGTCAGTGTTAGGAAATGCGGAGTCAGCATGGAGCAGACCAATCAGTATCAGATTTTCCTTAAGGGACTTATAAGTCAGGGTGGAAATTAGGGATAGTAGAACTTACAAAAGGTTTATTTCTCCTCTCTAACCCAGACTTTAGAAATTCTAAACAGATCATACATAAAACTGAAGAACAAATGGGCACCATAACCTAGTTAATATTCTGGAGATGAGGACAGTTGCTTCTATCACTTAGGATACATATATTACATGTATTTTTTAATTGTGGAGATCAAGTTTCAAAGTACACTGTAGCATCTGTGGAATTATCACAATGGAATATCCTTGCACTATTAATGCATGCTGATAAAAAATAAAGAGGGAAAAAAGAAATATACAATATTACATAGGCAACTTTTTAAAAATGAAGTAAATCAAAATACTAGAGGACCTCAAATATACGTTTTTATTTCACTAATACATTAACCAAACTGATGTCATTTATATGTAAACACTGTGATAAGAGTCAGAGGAAAAGTATGTCCATATTACACTGTATAAGATGGGGCAGGATCACAATTTGAAGAATTCTCAAGTAACAGTAAAACAAAGGTTTTAGGAGCAATTCTATGGTAAATCAATCTTAAAACAACACATATATTCTGGTCAATCAGAAATGACCAGATCAAAATTTCACAAAGAGATCTAATAAAAATTACACAAAAAAATCTTGATCCAGGGAAAAAAACCAAAAAAACCAACACCCCCCCCCAAAAACCCTAACTTCAACAATGCTTTTTTTGGTCCTGGTCCTGCAAACTGACTGACACTTTGAAATAAAGTTAATTTTTTATGCTGAGGATGTAGCTCAGTGGTAGAATGCTTGGTTAGCATGCACTAGGCCCTGAGTTTGATCCCCAGCAAAACAAACACACACACACACACACACACACACGAGAGAGAGAGAGAGAGAGAGAGAGAGAGAGAGAGAGAGAGAGAGAGAGAGAGAGAGATTATGTCTTTAATGTTTGCTGTTGTATTTTCAATGCAGCACCATTATGCTGTTATTAAAAACCAAGTAAGGCCAGACTTGGTGGCTCATACCATGCCTGTAATCCTGGGTACTTGGGAGACAGAGATGGAGAAAACAGAAGTTCCTCCCTTTACGCCAGCCCAGGCAAAAGTTCGCAAGATCCCATCTTAAACCAATAAAAAGCTGGATGTAGTGGGATGCTCCTGTCATCCCAGCTATGTGGAAAGTGTAAACAGGAGGATCAAGGTGCAGGTAAACTGTACAAACTCGAGACCCTATTCAAAAAAATAAAGGGCTGGGAGCACGGCTCCTGTGGTACAGCGCCTGCCTAGCAAGTTCAAGGGCCCAAGTTCAAATTGCAGTACCATGCAAAAAAAACCAAATTAAAATTAAACAGATAATCAACTAAGGGAAAAGGGTGTAACTTTTGCAAGTATACATTAAATATGATTTTTTTGAGTGTTGAATGGACGTTCTCACAAATGCTAAGCACCATGGAGCCACACCCCCTAGCCAAAATGCTTTTTCTTAAAAATTTTATTTCAAGGCTGGAGGTGTGACTCAAGCATACAGGGCTTGCCTAGCAAGTATGATGTCCTGAGTTCAAACCCCAGTACCACCATAGGAAAAAAAAAAAATCAAAATTTTATTTCAGTAGTTTGTAGGCAAATTGTAAAAGTGCTCAACAGGCTACTAAAATTCTTGTGTGTTATCAAAGTTATAATATTTAATAAAAACTAAAATATATATTTTCATGGAAAGTTAAAAATTCAACCATATAAAATATGTCATTCTTTTAGGACAGCCAGTTATAATATCCTTTTCTTAAATATTTCTTTGTAATGTGTCATTAACAATGTTAAATAAGTTTAAAATTTGTCTAAAAAAAGAGAAATCTTAAGGTTTAGTAAAGCAAGCACTTGTTAAACCAAAATCGTTTTAAATAAAAGCAAATCATTCCTACATAGGTTTTTTCTCCAAAAAAACCAACCAGGAACTTACTTCTCCAACGTCCTGTGGCAGGTTGCAAGCAATGAATATACTCAGTAAGTCTTCTCTCGAAAGCCTTGAGATCTGAGTAAGAAAAGATTTCAGTTCTCTAATTAGCCACTCTTACACGAATCACTGCACCATTTACATTGTTTACTATGACGGCTTTAAGCACGTGACAAGCACAGTAGGATTCTTTGTAATTCCCGTTATACATATAAGGAAGCCTGGCTTCGTTTTAGAAGCTTTAAAAAAAAAATGTCAGTAGAAAATAAGCAGCAACCTGGGGAGCACATCAAGCCGAGCTCTCATTCTGCTGAACTTGGGTTTGTCTGGCTGCAACTGCCCGCTTCCGGCTTCCGGCTCCGGGACTTCCTGAGGCTGATAACGGGGTGTCCCCTCCGAATGGTCACCGGGGATGCTGGTGGCACCATGGGTGCCGACCCCTTGCTAAGATCGGGGTGTTCAAGCTGTTCCCTCGGAAGAAAGGTGGGTGTCAATCCCACCGTGCTGTTCTTAAGCCGCGAAAGCCCCACAAACACTTCCAACTCCGACAGGTCCCAGAAGCCAAGGAAGGAACTGGGGTTACAACGCGTGGGGTCATTACAGCAAAACGAATCTGCATCCTATTTGCGAGGTGCAAATCTGTTCCCCATCCCCGCCAGAAGCCCTGCGAGGAGCTCCGCGGCCCGAGCAGGGGAAACGCAGAGAGAGGACGCGCCGCCATGGGCGCCCGGCCCACCGCGCCCCCCCGGCGCCCCCAGGCCCGGCACCCCACCTTCCCGGCCTCCTCCGCCTGTGGCGAGGGCTCTGCAACGCCGGCCCCTACCGAGCCCCGCCGGCTTCCGGGAGGAGCCCCAGGAGACGCACCCTACCTTCCGCCTGCTCCAGCGAGTTCATGTCGGGCGGCAACTCCAGTCACCGCCGCGGCTCCGTCCACATCGCAGCCCGCGGCCCCCGCCCGGCCCGCAGCGCCAACTCCCACCGCTAACCGCTCCCCTCCGCCCCTCCCCGTCGCTCCGCCCCTTGCTTAGACCCTCTGCGCTTATTGGGCATCTCTACCAGACCCCCTAACTAAGACGGTTTTCTATTAGCTAATTTTCCCACCAGCCTTGGGGGGGCCCCCCAGCGTTGGACGGTCAGCCGGAGGGACCAAGAACTACAGCCGGCCGGGCTGGCGTTGCGCTGGCGCCGCCTGCTGCCCTGTAGAGAAACTGCAGCCTGCTCGAGCTAGTTCCTTCATTCCTGTGCCATATTCTTAATTCCCTGCTAGGTTCTTTCATCCCTCAGTGATTGAGCACCCACTGCCTTCCGGGCAATATTCTGGTCGCTCACGAGGGATACAGAAATCAGCAAGCTGACTGTCTTCAAGGAACTCAAGGGGAGATACATACAGAAGTAGGTAGAACCCCAAATATTGAATTTCCTTAATTAGGATAAGCTTGTTCCTAGATACCTAACCCCTGAAGTATTTCTCTCTGGGTTATTTTCTTCTTTAATCATCCAATTTTCATAAATCATAAAGAAGGCACAGTGTAAGTCCCAATGTCTATAGCAAAAGATATATAAGGGTTTGGCTACATTTATAGTTAATTACAGTGCCTTATTTCCTTATGGTCATTCATCCATTCCAGATCTGTTTTAATGCATGACGTGCTAGAGAGAGAATTATGAGCAAGATAGACAAGACTCCTGTCCTTAAAGTGGAAGGAAGGGTTATAGCAGGCACTCAACATTTAAACAGGCAGTTGATCTCAGATCTGTGTAGTGCTGTGCAGGAGACACAGGGTAATGAGATACAGTGAAATGCAGGAAGGGTAGCAGAGCTAGTGTTCTGGCAGGGCCTCATGGGGCATTTGAGCTGAAAACCCCAAGATGGAGGAGAAGAATACACCATGCAAAGATGGGAGATAACATTCTAGGAGGCACTGGAACTTTTTCACCATTGGTGTTTTCTGCACTTTGTCCTCCTCATGTGCCAGCAGACTGAATTGACATGCTTCCTGTTACTTTGTAATTTCCTGAAACATAGCACTTTCCAAAGTTTTCCGTTTAGGGACTCCCTCCCTGGATCAGACTCTACCTGTATTACCTCATTTAACCTTCCAAGAAGGTATTTTTTAAACTGTGGGTCAAAACCCAAGAGGATCACAAAATCCATTTAACAAGTTATAGCCGTTATTTTTTAAATGAGTTCAGCTAAAATTTAAACATGACAAGTGAGAATCAATTTTTTTCATGGCTTTTCGTTTCAGCCGCGTGTGTGTGTGTGTGTGTGTGTGTGCGCGCGCACATGTTCTGTGTTCTCTTCACAATGTGAAGCGTGTACCCTCACTGAGGGTCCAGTGCGAAAGGAGATGGGAGCCATCACATCAGGTCTGCATGGCCAGTTTTACAACTGAGAATGGTAAAGATGAGCTTGCCCAAATCTTGCACTGACTTCCCAGCCTGAATGTAAGCCCTAAGTCAGACTACACTTTTTGATGTCTTGCTTGGTGTTCTGTTGCTCCATCTGCAAGTCTCATTCATCTCATTTCCCTTTGTCACCTTGAAGTGCTTAGAGGGTGGCTACTGACCATCTGTTCTATGACAGCTCTTCTGGGCTAGCTGCTGGGTAGGTCAGGAGTTAGGCAGGCTGAAGAATAAGATTGCATGCATTGGGGTAAGTGGGAGATTTGCTAACTTGCTTTCAAAAGAAACAGTTTGCTGGATGCCAATGGCTCATGCCTATAATCCTAGATATTCAAGAGGCAGAGATCAGGAGGATCTCAGTTTGAAGCCAGCCTGGGAAGGTGGTTTGTGAGACCCTGTCTCCAAAAAACCCAACAGAAAAGTAGGGCTGGTGGAGTGCTCAAGTGATAAAAAGCGCCTGCCTAGCAAGTGTGAGGCCTGAGTTCAAACTCCAGTACTGCCAAAAAAAAAAAAAAAAAAGACAGTTCTGTTTCCTAAAGGGCTTTGATTTGCCTGAGTGGGCTGTGCAAGTTCCTAGACAATAAAAGGGAGAGAAAAGGCTGCCTCCTGGACACTTCTCTCTGCATCCTTCATTTTCAACTGTGCTCAAATAAATATTGAACGTGTCTTTGGAACAGTGCATATAATTAACCTGGCATTGACTTCTATGTGAATGAATCATGGGACTTGAGGGGCAGTAAAAGAGAAGGAGAGGAAGAGAGAACTTCAGAATCAGGTTAAGGAATTTGGAAATTTTATGGGGGAAGACAAATTTGTAGAAACATCCTATTGACAGGATTTTGCAGGGAAAAGATAATAATAGTATCAAGGTACATGTTACAGGTGTGCTGTCACATGCCTGTAATCTCAGCTACTTGGGGAGGCAGAGATGGGAGGATTGAACTTTGAGGTCAGCCCCAGCAAAAGCTAGTATAAGGCCCTATCTTAAAACCAAGCTGGGCCTGGTGATTCACCTCTGTAATCCCAGCTACTTGGGAGGTGGAGGAGATGGGAGGATCCTGGTCTGAGACTGGCCAGGCAAAAGAGCAAGCCCCTACTGGAAGAAAGCTAAAAAAGCAAAAAGACTGGAGTGTGGCTCAAGTGGCCCTAAGTTCAGCCCTCTCCCCGATACTGCCAAAAAATGAACAAAAAATCCCACAAGCACTGGGGATGTGAGCTGAGGGCACAAAGATCTATAACAATCACTTCTGCTGTCTCTGGAGTTTAGTGTAAAAATAAAAGATGAAACACCAAAAACCTGAGACCTCAGAGACAAGACAAAGAACGGCTTCCAAGAGGGATAGCCAATAAAACAGCTAAACACTGTATCTTACTGGGGGCTGGCACTCTGCCTTTGATAGTTCAGGCGCATTATTCCCCCCTTTTTTTGAGGTACTGGATCTCACACAGGCATTATACCAATGGAGCCACACCCCAGTCCTTTTTGCTTTAGTTATTTTTCAGATAGGGTCTCCTGTTAATACCTAGACCAGCCTGAACCAAGATCTCCTCTTCAGCAGCTGGCATTGAAACCGAACTGGTTCGTGTCCTGGCTCATTCAATGATTGAAGGGGTTGGACAAGTCATTCAGAGTCATTCACACTGCAGACCAGGAGTTAAGATAAAGCCAGTACAAAGTTTATTGAAAGGATAGCAAAGCACCCTAATGGGTGGGACTTAGTGAAAGAGCTAAGACAAAGGATGGCTGGTGTTCATAAGATTAAATAGGGGCCTGACTTTAGGCTCCCCCGCCATTCTACTTTGAAGCTGAAGCTATAATTGACTATCTGATTAACTTCTTGCTGAACCTGACCAATGACTGCCCCCAATCCTTATCAAACTGGACATTCCTGTAGGGTCTGGTTAGCTCATCCTGGCCTTGGAAGTTTTCACAAGTCATCCTGGCCTTGGGGCCCAGTCCCCACACTGTGCAGCAGCATCTTGTTACTTTGGGGAGAGGCTTGTTATTTCTCTGAGAAGCTGTTGTTTCCCATGCCTCTTTAGATGTCTGCTGTCAAAGTGCTCTCTCATCCAAAATGGAGTCACCTCTGTCATTGCTCCCCTTACAGCATCACAGGCATGT
This sequence comes from Castor canadensis, assembly GCF_047511655.1. Classification (NCBI taxonomy): domain Eukaryota; kingdom Metazoa; phylum Chordata; class Mammalia; order Rodentia; family Castoridae; genus Castor; species Castor canadensis. The sequence goes on from NC_133400.1 coordinate 34,880,062, forward strand.
GCCATCACACCCAGCTGTATTGGTTGAGATGGGGTCTTGATATCTTTTTGCCCAGGCTGGCATTAGACCTTGATCTGATTAGATCTACTTCTGCTTCCTGAGTGTTGGGATTACAGGCATGAGCCATCTTTAAAACTCACAGTGAGGGCTGGGGCATGGCTCAAGTGGTAGAACACCTGCCAAAGCAAGCACAAGGTCCTGAGTTCAAACCCCAGTACTGCAAAGCAACAACAACAAAACTCACGCATCAGCTCTATGAGGTATTATCAAACCCATTTCAGAGATAAGTAAATGAATTTTTAGTTCCAAACCCTGTAAGCTGGTTCTCTTTCCCCACTCCTCCATGGTACATCAGATCAGTTGGCTCTACTCTCAACACGTTTTAGAAATTCTTTCACTTCTCACCACCCCCATGCAGCTACTCTGGTCCGTGCCACTGTCCTCTGTTATTACAGTGGCCTCTGACCAGTCTCCTGTTTTCCCGCTTGTTCCGATTGCAGCTTGTGAAACACTAAAGATAGCATTATTTGTCAGCTTGGAGCCCTCTAATGGCTCCCCAAAGTGACCACAGCAGTGCTCTTCAGACCATTTTTTTGCTGTGTCTCATACAATAAGCTTGTTAAACTTTGTGCCTCCTCACACATTTTCAGGTGACATGTGAAACTTTCATCATGGTTTTCAATACTTGTACCAGATGTGGCTTCTGGTGCATTACAGATACTGACATTGAGAAATAAAGCTATGACATCATTCTTTCACAAGTGTTCAGTGACATCCAAGTGCCATGGCAGTTACATGTTCACCATCATTACTTTAGAAATGCATGAATCTCTCTTATAGTCATACTCAGAGAAGTCCTAAAAACTTAGTAGTCCAGGGCTGGCAGAGTGGCTCAAGTGGTAAGAGTGCCTGCCTAGCAAGTGCAAGGTTCTGAGTTCAAACCCCAGTGCTGCCAAAAATAAATTTAGCAATCCAAGTTCAGCAACACATAAAAAAGATTATACACCATGATGAAGTGTGGTTTACTTCAGGAGTGTAAAGTTGGTTCCACATCAGAGAATGAGTTCTTAAGCTACATCAATCGAAAAATCACAACAATCACGATATCACGAGGATGTCAAGAAATTGGGGCTGTCAGCCATTTCAGTATGAATTTAAGACAGTGAAGCTGCTCTGGAAAATAGTTTGGCAGTTCCCCAAAAAAGGCAAATGCACTGCTACTATATGAAGTAGCAAGTCCAGTTCTAGGTATTCACCCAAGAAATTGAAAACATGCCCATGCAAAAACTTATAAACACATGTGCATAGAAGAATTATTCATGCTAGCCGAAGTTGCTGGACACCTCAGTGTCATGTGGGTAAAATGTGGTTCCAATCTGTGCAATTAATTATTATCAGCAACAAAAGGGGATGGCGTTCTGGTGAACGTCACTAAGTGAATGTACTTGAGAACATGTTAAGTGAAATGGGCTGAGTACAAAGGAAAACATTGTATGTTTCCACTCATGTGAGATAACCAGAATTGGTAAATTCACAGAGACAGAAAACAGAATAGTGGTCGACAGGGGTTTGGAGAAAGAAAATGGAGCATGACTGACAATGGGTAGAGGATTTCTTTTGTGGATATTGCAAACATTCAAGAATTATATAGGGACGATTGTTGTAAAACTTTGTAAAAGCTGTATTTAAAACCACCAAATCACACTTTTTTTTGTGGTACTGGGTTTGAACTCAGGGCCTTCACCTTGAGCTACTTCACCAACCTTTTTTTTTGTGATGGGTTTTTTAAGATAGGGTTTCTTGAACTATTTGCCTGGGCTGGCTTCGAACTGCGATCCTCCTGATCTCTGCCTCCTGGGAAACTAGGATTACAGGCGCGAGTCACCAACCCAGCCAAATCACACTCTGAAAGAGTTTATTTAATGACATCTTAATGATAGCTCAATTTTAAAATGTGGGGGGAGAATCCTGCAAGATTTTCTCAATAGTTTCAGAAAAAGCATTTGACAAAATCCAACAGCTTTCCAGGATAAAAAGTAAGAACAGAGGGGAACTTCCCCATGACAAATGGCGTCTGTGAAACCCTCCTCCAGCATCTTACTTACTGATGTAAGGTTGGAAGCTGTCCTCTGAGCACAGAGCCCTTAGACAAGAACATGGGATCAAAGGAATTCGGATGGGCAAGAAAGAAGTCAAACTCTCTGTAAGTGACATCATCTTGTATGTAAAGTCCCGAGGAATCCACTAACCAACTATGAGAACTAGCAAATGAGTTCAGCAAGACTGCATAGCATGAGATCAATACGCAGAAACCAATTGCATTTCTCTACACCAAACAGTGAACAGTGCAAAAATGAAATTAAGAAAACAATTTCCCTTATAATAGCATCACAAAAATAAACTATTTCAGAATAAATTCAAGCTGAGAGCAGGAGGATGGCACTTGTAGGCCAGCCAGGCACAAAATTTGAGAGAACCCTATCCCAACCAATGGCTGGGTGCAGTGGTGCTTGCCTGTCATTCCAGCTAAGTAGAGAAGTGCAAATAGGAGGACTGAGACTGAGGCTGGCGTGGACATAAAAGTGAGACCCTATCTAAAAAATAACTAATGCAAAAAGGCAAGTGGTACAGCACCTGCCTAGCAAGTGGGAGGCCCTGAGTTCAAACCCCAGTGCTGCTTAATAACAATAATAAAATAATAACAACAATAAGTTTAGTAAAAGAAGGGCAAAACCTCAAAAATATAATTTTGTACTCTTTAGTTTTAGATGGAGCCTTGCTATATTGCCTAGGCTGCCTCAGCTTCCTGAGTAGCTGGGATTCCAAACAAGTACCACCATACCCAGCCTATAATTTTGCATTCTGGACATTAGGAAACATTGTTGTTAGAAAGTAATGAAGACCTAAATAAATGACAGACATCTCAAGTTCATAGATTGGAAGACAATACAGTTAAGATGCACTATCACCCCAAATGAGCTATAGTCAATGTGATCCCAGTTAAAATCCCAGCTGGCTTTTATAATTGACATGTTGATCCTAAAATTCCTATGGAAATGCAGGGAACTCCAAGCAGTCAAAATAATTTTGGACAAGGAAAACAAAATTGGAGAAACTCACACTTCCTGATTTCCAAACTTACTAAAAGCTACAGAAACCAAGGCAGTGGTACTGGCTTGCTACCGAGATGCAGGTCAATTGAATAGAATAGAGAGTTCAGACATAAATTCTGTATTTATGGTCGATTGACTTTTTTTTTCCTTTTTTTTTTAATTCATATGTGCATACAATGCTTGGGTCATTTCTCCCCCCTGCCCCCACCCCCTCCCTTACCACCCACTCCGCCTCCTCCCTCTTCCCCCTACCCATAGCAGAATAGCAGAAACTATTTTGCTCTTATCTCTAATCAATTGACTTTTGTTTTTTTCAGACAGGGACTTGCTATGTAGCCTAGGCTGGCCTCGAACTTGAGGTCCTCCTACTTCACACCTTGGATCACAGGTGTGTGTCATCACACCAAGCTTGGTCAATTATTGCATGATCAGGATGTGAAGATAAGTCAATGAGGAAAGGATGGTCCTTTCAAAAAGGATGCTGGACAAATGGAAATCCACATGCAAAAGAACGAAGTTGTACCTCTTCCCTACCCCCCCCACACAATGATGAACTCCAAATGGATTGCTTAAGAGCTAATCATTTAGAAGAAAACTTAGGAGTAAACCTCCCTCAGCCTCTCTAATACAATACCAAAAGAACAAAGAGCAAAAGGAAAAATGGATAAATTGAACTTCATCAAAATTAAAAAGGGCTCTGGTGGCTCACGCCGGTAATCCTAGCTACTCAGGAGGCAGAGATCAAAAGGATCGCAGTTTGGAGCCAGCCTGGGCAAATAGTTCATAAGACCCTATCTTGAGAAACCCTATCACAAAAAATTGGGCTGGTGGAGTGGCTCAAGGTAAAAGCCCTGAGTTCAAGCCCCAGTACCACACACACACACACACACACACACACACACACACACACACATGCAAAGATAGCATTGAGGACTGGATATGGTGGCTCACACCTGTAATCCCAGCTGCTTGGGAGGCAGAGATTGGGAGAATAGAGGTTTGAAGCCAGGGAAAATATTAACAAGAGCCCCTTTCTCAATTGATGACTGGATGTGGTGGCACTTAACTGTCACCCCAGCTATGTGGGAGCTGTAAGTGGGAGGATCACAGTCTAGGCCACGGCAGACACTACACATGCAAAAAATAACTAAAGCAAAAAGGAATGGGGCTGTAGCTCCAGTGGTAGAGTGTCTGCCTAGTAAGCACAAGGCCCTGAGTTCAAACCACAGTGCCACCATAACAACAAAAAAAGTATTGAGTGTGAAAAGAACCCACACAATCAGAAAATATTTGCAAACCACAACTCTCATAAAGGACTTATATCCAAAGTTTATTTTTAAAAAAGGAGAAAAAGCCTCTTACAGTTCAACAATAAAAAGATAAGTACTCCAATTTTAAAAAGACAATCTGAATAAATATTTCTTTAAAGAAGAAATACAAATGGCCAGCAACAGCACCAAAAGATGTCCAGCCAACATCGTTAGCCACCAAGGAGATGCCAAGCAAGCTACACGGCAGTGAAGTGCTGCTAACACAGCTTAGGGTGCTAAGGGTGCCGTCTCCGCAATAGGGTATACAACCACAATAATAAGCAAATAGTGACCAGTGTTGCTGGAGGGCTGGAGTGTGGCTCAAATGGCAGAGTGCCTGCCTAGTAAGCACAAAGCACTGAGTTCAAATCTCAGTACTGAAAAAAAAACTGGACCTGTTAAATATTGCTTGTGGGAATGTAACTGGTAGAGCCACATTGGAAAACAGTTTGGCAATTTCTTCAGAAGTTCAACATCAAATCACCACATGACTCAGCAATTCAACTCTCACCTACCTACAAAAAAAAATGCAACATACATCCATACAAAGGCAAACATTCATAACAGCTTTGTCTCTCTTTCTCTCTCTCACTTTTGCGGTACTGGGGTTTGAACTCAGGGTTTCATGATTTACAATGCAGGAACTCTCTTACTTCCCCGATTTCTCAGATCATACAAACATCTGAGTTTTGGCATAAGTGACTCCATTTTGGTGTGGGCTGTTGGGCCTAGTGCAGACACTTAGTCCAGACTCATGGCCTCCTGTGAAAGTGGTGATGTTTTCTACTATAAATCTATTCTAAATACCTAACACTACTGAACCATACACTTAGAAATCACTAAATGGTCAATCTTACTTATATTTTACTGCAATTAAAAAATGTAGCTCAGTGACAGAGCACCTGCTTAGCATGTACAAGGCCCTGGGTTCAATTTCTAGCACCCCCTCCCCCTACAATGACCTCTTATGAGGAAAGTCATTATCAATCAAAATCACATCATGAACTCTTGTGAGAAATTCTTTTTATTGCTCTCTCACTAGGTTAGGTCCTCCTCAGCACTGTGGAAGCTTCCTGTCTTCCTAAAGGCTTTCTAACCCAGCCATTAGACCTTCTCACATTCTGTTTCTGGAAAACATGGCAAAAAGGCTCTACGAAGATGGATCAAGGAGCCGGGGGAGTGGTTCAAGTGGTAAAAGCACCTATCTAGCAAGTGTGAGGCCCTGAGTTCAAACTCCAGTGCCACACGCACACACACACACACACAAACCAAGATGGATCAAATCAGAATGAATTTTACCTCTTCCTCCATTTCAAGACAAGTTGATTAACCCAACACACTCAGAAACAGTTGGGAACGTTGAGAGCTGGAGGTGTAGCTCAGAGGTTAGAGGCTTTGCCTAGCATGCACAAGACCGTGGGTTCAATCCTCATTATTAAATTTGAAAAAGGCATTTTGAAACAATTGGGGACATTGTAATATTGGTAATTTAAATACATCTTTGCTATTTTTTTGATTTTTACCAAAAGCTTGAAGGAGCTGGTTTCACTCATGCAATTTATAGTCTCTACTCACCATTGACTCTAAATTGGCAAAGCCAGTCCTTATTGTCAAACCAATCAGTAAAATCAGACTTCCATTTTATCAGAAAGCTCACTTCATTTTCAGTACAAACCCTTGTGAAAGTCAACATGAGCCCAAAATTGCTTGTATCCCAAGCAGTGCTTAACTCTAAACAGAAAATTTATTCAAAACGAGAAAGCCAAGAGTGTAGGATGGATTGGTGCATTGACTGAAGGTGGCCTTCAAATAAGATGCCCTTGTTGTCCCCTCAGCAGGGTGCCAGGCTCTTCTGCACCAGGCCAGGTCCTTTTGTAAGTCAAGGTGGTGAGAGGTGGGTGTGGTGAGAGGTGGGTGTGGTGAGAGGTGGGTGTGGTGAGAGGTGGGTGTGGTGAGAGGTGGGTGTGGTGAGAGGTGGGTGTGGTGAGAGGTGGGTGTGGTGAGAGGTGGGTGTGGTGAGAGGTGGGTGTGGTGAGAGGTGGGTGTGGTGAGAGGTGGGTGTGGTGAGAGGTGGGTATGCTTCTGTGGAGTGACATTAAGGGGTCACTCCAGAGACAGTGGAGGGGCAGGGGAAGGAAGACCAAGTCCCAGAGGGAGGGACTTGGAAGGTCTTGTCTTCCTCCCTCACCTTCTTAGCCTGGGAGTCAGAGGAGGCTTCTCAGAGGACAGGTGCCCAAGTCTACTCTCTCCCAAACCTGCTCTTCATCCATTTTTGCTGTTTCAGCAAGTGACCCGTCATCTATCAGTTGCTCAGCCAAGAACTTGAGGTTGCCCTTGATTCCTCTTCTTAACCCCACACACATCATCCTGCTATTACTTCCCAAATGTATCCCAAACCTGGTCACCTCTTACCCCACCTCTGCCACCCAAGACCAGGCCACCACCCCCATCGCCTGGAGGACTTTTAACTGACTCCCTGCTTTGCCTCTTATTCCCCTCCTCATCTGCCTAACAGCTCTAACAACTCTCCATTGCTTCTGCTCTCACTTTGAATCAAATCTGAATAATATTTAAACTTGTACAGTGACCAGCTTGTCCTAAGCTAGCCCTGACCGTTGGTCATCTTGCACAAGGCCCTATGGACTTTGACCCTGTCTCCTCTTCCAATCACTCCCCAACCCCAACTCTCGCACCCTCTCAGACCTACTTGGCCCTGCCCGATGGGGTCCTTGAAAGAGCCCTGCTTGACTCAGGGTCTTTGCACTTACTGACACCTTTGTAACTCTTGCCCTGGCTTGCTCTTGTTTGTTAGACTCAGCTCTATGCTCCCCTCTCCGAGAGGCCATGGTTTGCGCCAGCTTAAGCAGTTCCTCTATCATCATTACCTGGTCTCCAGGCCCCACCTCATCCCATTGCTCACTGTGAAATTTGAAGCTTTCTGTGCCTCATCTTTCTTTTCCATAAGATGGGGACAGGTAGCATCCTCAAAGGAATGTAGAGGGGATACCAGAAGCCCTCTCTCTAATCATTTCTGAAACATCAAAACTGCTTCACATCACCTGTAATTATGGCCCTGTCCTGTTTTCTTCCTATCAATATCTGATATAGTCATATTTATTTGTTCCATGTTTAATGTCTGTCTCTCTAATTGGAATGTGTGCCATATCAAAGCAGAGATCTGTTTTATCTCCCTTGGTGTCCACCCCTGTGTACAAGGGCTCAAGCTATGTTAGGAGTAAATAGAATTTGATGACTGCGTATTTAGTGCCATTACATTGCTCCTAAAAATGGTCAAGATGAGTAATCAGCGTCACTACTCATTAGGGAAATGCAAATCAAAACCAGGAGGAGAGAGCACCTCACCCAGGAAGAATGGCTGTTATCCAAAAGACTAAAGACAACAAGTGCTGAGAAGGAAGTGGGGAAACACTGCACATGATGGGTGGGAACATAAATTAGTATGGCCTTTTGGAAAACAGTGTGGCAACTCCTCAAAAATAGGGGTGGGCGTATAGCTCAGTGGTAATCACTTGCATAGCATGCAAAAACAAACAAACAATGAATAGAACTACCATATGATTCAACAATCCCACTACTAGATCTAAGTGGAGGAAGTGAAATCAGCATGTGGGAGACATCTGCACTCCCGCGGTCACTGCAGCCCTGCTCACCATAGCCAGGAAACAGGGACACCTAAGTGTCCACTAACTGATGAGTGGCTACAGAAAACATACACGAACGCATTGGGATACGATTCAGCCACAAAAGGATGAAGTCTGTCATTTGTGACAACATGGATGCAACTAGAGCTCAGATGCTAAGTGAAATAAGCCACGCTGGAAGCAGTAGCTCACCCCTGTAATCCTGTAATCCTAGCTACTCAGGAGGTGGAGATTGGGAGGATTGAGGTTGGAGGCCAGCCTGGGTGAAAAGTTCAAGAGAACCCATCTCGACCAATAGCTAGGTGTGGTGGTGCATGCCTGCCATCCCAGCTACAAGGGAAGCATAAGTAAGAGGATCAAGGTCCATGCTGGCCTGGACATAAAACAAGACCCTATCTGAACAATAACCAAAGCAAAAAGTCCTGGCAGCATGATTCAAGCAGTAGAGCTCCTGCCTGGCAAACACAAGGCAGAGTTCAACCTCCAGTACTGTAAAACAAAACAGAGTAGCACCTGTACTAAAATACAAACTAAAATAAATAAAAATAATATCTTAATTGAAAAGGCTAAGATAACATTTTATGTTATTTTTATTCAACCCCCCCAAAAAAGCACACTGATATGACATAATATGTATTCAGTAATTTTCCTAATTTAAAAACAAGTGGCTGAGGCTTACCCTAAGCCTCCAGGAGGTGCTGGCTGCTTAGAGAGGGGCAGCTTGCCTTGCAGTTTACTGGGACTTCTCTTACATGCCACTCCTTGTTATTAGCTCTCCTTGGCACACACACCCTCCTGGAGAGGAGAGTGCAGGGGGACAGAAATCCCAGGAGATCCTGTTGTGGTTGAGCTGCTCAGAGAAGAAGCACACTTAGTCTGCTTCCTATGCACACTAGCTCAGGCAAGTCTGCAGCGGCTGGGCCTCCACATAGCTGCTCTTATCACACTTCTGTGGATGGGGCTCTGCAGCTGGACAATACTGTGTCACTCACCAGCCAGCGATCCCAGGTCAGTTCACGACTTTCCCCTGTAGCGTGGAGATAGTAAGAGAAGTGAGCTTATGATTGGCCTGAGGATTGGATGGAAAATGCATGACAGGTGCTTAGAAAAGTATTTGGCCTGGACCCATAAGTGTTATGCAAATATTACATATTAGTATTGATTTTTTTCCTTTTCCGTGAGCTGGGGATGGAACCCAGGGCCTTAGTTCTCCCACAGAATTACATATCCAGCGTGAGCTCTCATTGTTAATATTTTTACTACCCATCTAGTTGCTTAAGCCAAAAATTTAGGAATTACTTGTGTTTTTCCTTTCTTGTCCTTATTTCCATCAGAAAAGCCATTCTTCTAAAATCCATTCACTTTTTCTTCTAAACACTTTTTATTTTTAATTGGTGGTACTAGGCCTTGAACTCAGGGCCTTCCTGTTTGGTAGGCAGGTGCTCTGCCATTTGAGCCACTCCACCAGCCCCTTCTAAACATTCTTGGTCTGCTTTTCATGCTGACATCTTCAGCTGATCAGGAATAGATCTACTTTCTCTTCACTTCTACGTGGTCTACCAGTTGTTCCAGTACTATTTACGGAATCCTTTCTCCACCATGTGGTATATTGGAGTTCTTTGTGTTGGAGGATCTGTTTCTGGGCTCTACCCTATTCCATTGCTCAGCCATGATTGATTTTCCCTCCTTACATGCATTCCACAAACAAACCATCTTGCCTAGAAAACCTTAAAAATCTGTCATTGCCTCTGCCACCATTATTTCCCAACTGGACAGTTGTGATGGTTCCACTCCCCACCTCCACTGTGGAACCCCTGCACCCCAGGCTGTTCTCTGTAGTGCAACAACAGGGCATTTTCCATTTAATATGACAAAATACTGCCCTAGGTGGCCCTGGGTTCCATCCTCAGCATTAGGGAGGAATAAAAGGATGAAATATTTGTTGTGTACAAAAGCATGTAAGTCCTGCACATGGAGGTTAGGAAGTGTGAGTTGAAATAGAAATAGGGACCCTCATGAGGACAAGAGAAGATAGATTCTCATGCCCTTAATCCATAAAACCTGTTAGCCACCAAAAGTTTCTCTCTTCCCTCTCAACAGTGTGTGAAATGTGCCTGTCCCTTTTCTCCTTATCACAAGGGAAGGTCCTACATGACACAGGATGATGCCAGAATGTTTCTAAGACAAAGTGGCCACTGATCTCTGACATGGGAAAAGCTTCTTAAACCATGAGAAAGAGATTTCTAATGCAGTCTGTCCTCATGACTAGCAAAGCCTATTTTCTTTTTTTTTGTCAACCAGCAGCCTGGTATTTATCATTTCTTTTGGCAGTATTGGGGTTTGAACTTAGGGCCCTGCAGTAAGAGCCCTAAGCACCTAAGGCAGGTGTTTTATCACTTGAGTTACTCTGCCAGCCCCAATCAGCAGCCTGAATGTCCCCAGTAAGTGCTGTCCTCTTTTTCCTCATTCCTTTTTCCTTCCATTTAAAACTTTAGCCTGAGAGTTCCAATTCTAGTCTCAGTTTTATTTCTTGAATCACTGGGACAAACTTCTCTCGCATCAGGTATCAAACCCACTTTACAGCCTAGGAGAGTGGCCTCAGGTGCTTAATCCTTCTGACCTCTGCCTCCCGATTAGCTAGAATGACAGCGGTGAGCCACTGGCACCCAGCCTAATTGCCCATGTCTTTGAGACCTGCTTTACTGGTCTCTGTTGGTGCTACCTGAGGGAATATGAAAGGTATCTGAGGCTCATGGGACAAAAGAGGCCTTCCTCATTGGTCACTTGTAATGGGGTTCCCCTGCTTATGGGGGTAGAGAGTTTTTCCTGAGCTAGAAGTTGTTCTGGGATCTCCTTACCAGGGGTCCCCAGATTCTTCAGTGTTTTGGTCAGGAGGGGTGGCTATGGTACCCACACACGATGTGAGGTTTCCAGATGTTCTGGCTAAGAGCCTCTTGCTTATTTTTGCCCAGATGTATCCCTGTAGGGGAACAGAATCTCAGTTTTTCTGGGACAAAAAGGCTTCCAGTATCAGACTGTTTGTGGTGTGAGGCTGCCCCCGCCACCTGTTCTTCCCAGCTCCTCCTGGCGGGGGAGTCTCAGGCCCAGCGGGGAATGAAATGCTCACCCTGCATATTAGCTCATTTTGTGTTGCTATACCAGAGTAACCGGGGCTGGGTGATATGTAAAGAGGTTTATTTGGCTTATAGTTTTGGTGGCTACAAAGAACAAACAGCATGGTGCCAGAATCTGGTGAGGGCCTGTAGACTGTCACAACATGATGGAGAAGCTTCATGTTGTATACAATCAAGGAAGCAGGGAGTGTCTAGGTTTCTTCTATTAACAGATCTGGAGGGAATGAGGGAACTAACCAGCTCCCATGAGACTTCAGAGACCTGACCCACTCTCAGGATGCAGCAACAATCCATTCATAAGGGTGGATCACCCAGGATCTAATTATCCTTCCACTAGGCCCGAACTCTTAAAGGTTCCATCAGCCCAGCACCGCCACAGTGGGGGCCAAGCTTCTAGCACATGAACCTTGGGGGGCAGACTGTAGGCAAAGCAGTAGCACCCTGGCTGCTTCAGTCTTGGGAAGAAGTATGTCTGGGCTGCCTTCTGTAGTTAGGTTGTGGGTGGAGAAATGCCAGGAAATGGAGAAGCACAGATGCCCTCCCACTGTGCAGTATCTACTGGCCTTCTCGTCATTTCAGAGTTCTCAGTTGATTACCTCATGCATTTCTTCCAGGATCTATGGTGTTGCTTAGAGGGGAGGGGCAGAGAGAAATGGGTCTAGGTTACCTTAACACATCAGGTACTTCTGACCACTGCACAGTACTTAAGCTCCAGGGTATCCATTCTCAATGCATGTGCCTCAGCTAGAAAGACACACAGATTCATCCTCTGACCATTAGACAGGCATCAAGGATTTGCAGATTCCTCTAGAAACCATGTGGGGAACATAGCTATGCAAGACCACCAGATCCAGCAGAAGGCATGAAAAATAGACAGCCTCCACTCCCATCTCCAGATCAAACCCTGTCTTGTCATTTTTGTTTTGCTTTTAAAATCTCCTTTGGCTTATTCTGGTAATTATGTTCTTCCTTCTCTGCCCATTTATTATACTGTAAAGATGGAAAGGATTGCTTTTATGTTAACCTTTCTCTTAGGCTTATGAATTTTATTGCTTCTTTGTAGAATCATACTCAGAGCTGGTTACAAATGGTTCATTCAATAGCCATTCCTTAGGGGGGACAAAAACCTGCTCTCAAATTCACTAGTATATTATTGCAAAGACAACACATAAACAGCCCTCCAACTCCCCCAAACAAAAGCAAAACCCCTTCATAGCTGTGTATGTTTGCATTTTGCTTTGCAAGCTTCCTTCCATTATTCTTCATTGCAGAGCAAGAACAGTTTCAGAAATGAGAATATGAGGGAAAAAAGACTTGACTTCTTTTATCATAGACCTGAGGAGCACCAGCCTAATTCACCTTCTGGTGTGGTTCAAGGAGAAGGAGAAAGTGTTTAGGGACAGTAGACTCCATCCTGAGACCCAACACTGACACAAATGCAAGAGAAGGTACATTTAGGCTTCTGGGTTGCAAGGAATGTTTGACAGTCAGTGGATCCATGTGGCCTTCCTGCCCTTGGTCCTTCAATTTTAGCTTAGAAGAAAGAACCTATTTTATTTTTATTTTGTACATAAGCCCAGTGTGTGGAGAATTTAAGATGACCACAAATTCCTTACATCAAGGGGGCAGGTCTATGTCCCTGTCTCTTGAATCTGAGTGCTCTTTGCTATTGCTTTGTTCTGTAAAATACAGCAAAAAATGCTATAAGAAAAGGTTGTCAACCAGTGAACAGCTGAGCTGTTTGCGATGTGGAATTCACCCAAGCCAATCTGTCTGGAAAGTTTGCTGAATGAGCGCTCCTGTCAGGACGCTAGGGCGCTCATCGGGACAAACAGTGTGTCTATCAAAGGGTCGTTTTACTTGTTAAGCATTGCTTTAACATCCTTGCCCGGCTGTGTCCACTGCTCCTAAAATATTATTTCACAACATCTGCCTAACGCCAATTAATTCCTGTCTTGAAAGGTTTGCATAAACCAGTGGAGCCCAGACCCAAACCCTAAGATTGGCAAGGTGTGTGTTCATTACTATAGAGTCTCGCAAAGGTAACTTTGCTGAACCCCAGGAGGCAACAGTCTGCAAGGTGACATTGTTCTGTGACTTGGTGTGTACCTTATCTGTGTGTGTCCCCCTCACTGGTGTACAACTGTGGTGGTAGGCCATTGGATTACTGTCGTACTTTTCAGTAGAACTTAAAGTGATGGGTGCAGAAATTCTGTCTTCTCTGCCAAGCACCCAATGTTTTGAACTGTTTCTGGTACACAAATACTGAATGTAGAATGAATGAAAGAATGATGATCTGATTGCAAAAATATGAGAGAAGGAAAGGAGAGGAGGAAGGGAAGGGAGAGGAGTGATTGAGAAAGAAAAAGGAAAAAGTTAAGAAAAGGATCAAGTGTGGTGGTTCATGCCTGTAATCCCAGTGGAGGCAGGAAGATTGCAGGAGCATTAGGAGGCTGAAGCAGGAGAATTGAAAGTTCAAGGGCTATCCCAGGCTACAGAGAGAGTTCCAGGCCAGCCAGAATGCATAGTGAAATCTTGCCTCAAAAAAAAAAAAAAAGATATGTTACAAAGAGGGGCTGTGATGGGGATGGAATCAAGGCCTCCCGTAATATAACTCCCATACACCACTGAGCTATACCCTGAGCGTAACATTTGACTAATACTTTTCCCCCAGGAAGACAGGACAGAGCAAAAATAGATCTGAGAGGGGGCATATGAGGCCCCCTCAGACTTTGTTCTGGAGACCAATGCCTGGGGAAATGGTTCAAGGTCAGGGTTACCTTGGAGGATTTAGTTTCTTGAAAGCCCCCCAATTTTTGTTTTAACTTTTGTGGTTGCTGTTATCTTTGTGTTTTGGCTCTGTCCCAGTCCCAAGGGAGGCTGTTTTATGAGGTAAATGCCTGCCTGGGATGGGTTTCCCATCATGGAGGAAGGGGAGCAGAAAAGAGGCTACCTGTAACTCACATTGGCTTCCCAATGAGACTGCACTGGCATCTGCAGTGGGTCCTCATGGGTGGGTGACTGCTTCTGGGATGAGGTCACATTCTGCCAGTAACAGTGACAGTGGACTGACTGGCAGGGTGACCCTGTTCCCACATTCTTGGTGGAAAACAAATTTCCCCTTGTACGCATATAAGTTGACAAGTGAAATATTTTCATTATACTTCTAAAGTATCGCAAAGTATATCATTCTTGACCTAGCCTGTTTATTGGCTGTATGTTTTAACTATGTTTTGATCTAGATCTAGGAATTTCAGACTTAGCTCGTTCAGTCTATGGAAACTGGCTGGAAAAGCACCTAACTGGATTTCAGCCTTACTGTCTAACCCAGGGGTATGACTTCATTGTATGTTGGGGGGGAGGCTTGAACTCAGGTCCTCATGCTTGCCAGGCAGGTGCTCTATCATTTGAACCTCTCTGCCAGCCCTTTTTTGTGTTGGAACCTCGATCCTCTGGATCTCTGCCTCCTGAGTAGCTTGGACTATAGGCGTGGGCTACCAGCACCTGGCTGCTGTGTGATCTGACCTTATTTTCAACTGAAACTTCTTCGTGTCTGTCCCCAGAATAAATGATCCATTCTTTTAAGGTGGATGGATACCTTTGTATGGTGAGGATTGGATGAAATAAGAGTCTTTTCCCTTTATTATTTCTTGTTGAAACTCTTTGATTTGCTCTGCATTGTCACTTAATCTTTAATCTTGCACTGAACTTTTATATCCAGGTGGTGAGAGGTGGGTCTTTTGTATAGCAGGGTGATTGTACAAAGGAAGGGAGAGGAGGCCTCTAGATTCAGAAAGTGCACTGGTGAGAGTGGAGAGTCTGAACTGATCGTCTTCAAAGTCACCATGCTCGTCAAATCACAGACGTCTTCCTGTTCCAAGGTTCATGTACTCAATTTGAAGACTGCTACTGAAAATTTAACTTAGGTGTCACCTTTTCCAGTAAGCGTTCCCTGATTTCCGCCCTCACCTGTCTGTTCCTTTATTTCCAAAAGGTCTTCCTTAAACTTCAGTCAGTCAACAAATGTGTAAGTGCCTGCCATGTTCCAGGTGCTGCATTTGGCACTGAAGGTGGTACAGTGAGTGAGCAAAGAGGTAAGTCATTCTTCCTTCACCAAGCATTCAGTCCAGTGTGTGTGTTAATTAAATCGTCACACAAATAGATGAGAAATCACAAGTGTGTAAGTGCAGAGAAGACATACATGAGGAGTGGTGCAGCACAAACTCCCAGAGCAGGAGGTGCCCTGAATTGCCAGGGGTTGGGAAGGCCTTTCTGAGGAAAGGAGATGTAAGGCGGTTGAAGGAAGGGCAACGAGGTGTGAACAGAGGGTAGTATGTTGGTAAGCATTTGTAGTGGAGGTCTCAGCATTGCAAAGGCCTGGAGTTGGCTGGAGAGTCCCCAAAGAACTGCCAGGTTAGAGGGAGTAAGAGATGATTAAGAAGTGGCGGCGTGCTTAGGCAGCAATGACCTAAAAGGACTTTCACTTGTATTCTGTATTAAGGATTTTTAAATCTCACACCAAAATTGAGTTAAGAAAATACAACAGTGAGTCTTTATGATCTTGGATTAGACATTGGTTTCTAGGACATAACATCTAAATCATATACAAATCAAAGAAAAAGTAGACTGGACTTCATTAAAATTTAAAACTTCAGCCAGGCACACCTGTGATGATGGTGCACACCTGTAATCCCAGCAGTCAGGAAGCTGAGGCAGAAGGATCCTGTCTTCCAGGCCAGCCAAGGCTACAAAACAAAACAAAATAAATAAAAACTTAGAAGGACACTATCACTAATGTGAAAAGGCACTCTATAGAGCTGGAAACATTTTACGTCTGAGAAGGGTCTAGCCATCCAGAATATGCAAGGAATTCTTTAAAAAAATTTTTTTTTGTTCGGCAGAACTGGGGTTTTAGCTCAGGGTTTTCCACTTGCTAGGCAGGAGCTCTACCACTTGAACCACACCTCCAGCCTTATAAGGAACTCTTAAAATTCGTCAACAAAAAGATGACCTTATGTAAAATGCCAAGAGAGGGCTGAGGATGTAGCTCAGTGGTAGAATGCTTGCCCGTCATATGTGAGCCCCTGGCTTTGATCCCTGGCACTGCAAAAAAATCCAAATTAATAACAGCAAAAAAAAAAACAAAACAAAACAAAAACCATGCCAGGCATGTTGGTATACACTCTTGGGAGGCTGAGGCAGGAGGATTGTGAATTTGAGGCCAGCCTGTGCTACATAGTAAGAACCTGTCTCAAAAAAAAAATACAAATTACTTCATTAATTAAAATAAGCTAAAATAAAAATGGCATAGATATTTCTCTAAAGAAGATATACAAATGGCCAACAGAGCACCTGAAGACAGTTACTAGAGAAAACCTTACCAGAACCACAGTGAGATGCCACTTCACATCCACTAGGAGGTAAGAGCGATGGTGATGGTGGTAGGGTCTTGTTCTGTTGGGGCTACTATAACAAAATGACATGAACTGGGAGGCTTATAAATACAGATTTGCAGAGCTGAGGCTGGGAAGTCTAAGATCAAGATGCCAGAGATCCAGGCTCCATTTTCTGGTTCTTACTGCGTGCTCACAGGGAGAGACTACTGCTCTCAGAGGTCTCTTTTGGGCACTAATACCAGTCATCCCTTGATCAGCCCCAAGACTCTGCCTGTAATACCATTATTGGAGGTTAGAGTTCAATGCTTTCAAACATTTGACATTTGTTGATAGAGATGATCAAATAGACAGTGTGAAGTGACGGCATAGGTGTGGAGAAATTGGAGCCCTCATACCCTCCTTCTGGAAATGTCAAATGGAACAGCCTCTGAGGAAACCCGTCTGGCAGTTTCTCAAAAACTTAAACATACAGTTGCCAGGTGACTATATCATCATAGGAGCAATTCTGCTCCTAGGTGCTCACCCATGCTAACTGAAAACATGTCCACAAGTGTTCATAGCAACATATTCACAATAGCCAAAAAGTAGAAACAGCCTAAGTGACCATCAAGTGGAAAGAGAAAATGTGGTATGTCCAAGCAATGGGATCTTCCTCGGCCATAAGAAGGAAGACGTGCCACAGCCTGCAATGTGGACAACCCCAGAACCTGCAAAGTGAAAGAAGCCAGCCACCAACGAGAACATTCTGCAAGGTTCCATCTACGCGCAGTGTCCACAACAGGCAAGTCCTAGAGACAGAAGGTAGATTAGTGGTTGTCAGGGGTGGAAGGAGGACAGAGGAGAGAGGCCACTGGATTTCTTTTGGGGGCAATTGTACAACTGTGTGACTGGACTAAAAACACATACCATAAAATTAACCTGTTTTTCTGTGCCGAGGATGAAAGCCAGGGCCTCACACATGTTAGGCAAGCGCTCGACCTCCTAGCTGCACCCCTAGCTCCCAGATTCACCTTTAAAAAGGATGGAGCCTAGTTTACATGAAGCCCTAAGCTTGGTCCCCAGTACCAAAAACTGAAAGATAAATAATGTGAATTGTCTTAATAAAAAGTATTCCTTAGTGTTTCTTTTTTCTCCTCATTTTAATGCTGAACTTTATTGTTTCCGCCTTTTAGTCTTAGAGGTCTCAGCATCTTTTAGGAGGTTAATTAGCAAATCAGTTCATTAAGGAAAAAAGCATTCCTCTTGGCCTCAAATACTAGGTGTTTTATGGTGCTTGGCTTTTCCCTGTCTCTTTCATTCAGCAGCTCCTGGTATTGAAAAAAGAGGAAGACATTAAAGGGGATTAGAGATCAGTGGAACAAAATTCACATTTTCTTTAAAAAATTTATTTTGGGGTCGCTGGGATGGAACCAAGGGCCTCACACATGCTAAGCAAGCATTCTGCCTCTGAGCTATATCACCAGCCCCTTTATCCATTCCTGTATTGATTGATTGATCAATTGATTGCAGTACTGGGGTTTAAACTCAGGACTTCATGCCTGCTAGGCTAGCACTCTACCACTTGAGCTGTGCCCCATAGCTCCCTCTTTTTATAATTACACATTTCCATTGTGGTGTTTGTTCTTTTTTGCCTCCAGTCTGTGAGATCTGCTTGGGCTCTCTTGGTCTTCCTCAGATAATTTTACTGACAGATTTTTCTTTTGCAGAGAAATGGAGCTGGTAAAGTGTCTCCAGGTTGTAATTAGTTGGTCTTTATTGTCACCTTTGCTTGGGATTTGGCTATGGGGGTGTGGGGGTGAGTGCTAGAGGCAAAGCATTACTGCTTGTAAAAGTTTCATTGTGCTACTGATGTTGTGAAAATGGTTTTCTAACTCAATCATAAAAACTATCTTTTTAGGACTCAAGATGTCTTGTTGGTCAGGCTTAGTAGAGGATGATGTGGAAGACCTTCAGTAACTAAGTGAAATATTCCTTAAGTGTGTTTCTTGGTTTTTAGGCATTCCAGGGTAAAATAGCAAAATTAGATGAGGACACGAATCCAAGTGTTAAGATGTAATTTTGGCATTTGGTCCTGATTTCACTTTAAATTTAGTGTGAATAATTAGAAAAATGATGTCTTTTTCATTACACAACATGTGTAATACACATTTTAATTTTTTTTTCATTTTGGGATAATTATAGACTCCAAGAAGCTGCAGTAAATATTTTTTAGAAATATTCAAACAAAACTGAAATGTGTGTGGTGAAAAAGTGCAAATCCTCTGTAACCTCTCTCCTGACTGGCATTTTCCAGGGTCCACAGGCTGATGTGTGTTTCTTTAAACTTTTTGTTGTCTTGCTGGTGAAGTCTATAAACTATAAATTCTCGATTTGTGTGTGTTTGAAGGTGATGTGCAAAATTCCCTGTCTATGAGTACTCACTAAATTTCACCTCTGCAAATGTCTAAGTAGAGCTCGCAAATCTTTGTGCTTTCTTTCTTCACTGTTGGTTTGCTTTTAACATTTGTATTTGCATATATTAATTGTATAAAATAATGGTCTTAATTGTGACATTTCATACATGCATATGGCACTTTGAGCATATTCATCCCCCTCTTAGACTTTCTCCGTCCACTTTCCCAACAGTCTCCTAGTTTTTTCTAAATGTCAATACAGAAAGAATGTCCAATACTTGTTTTTCTGAGTCTGGCTTATTTGACTTAACATGATCTCTAGTTCTATACATTTTCTTGCAAACAACATGATTTCATTCTTTATTTTAGTTTTTTTTTTTTTTTGGCAGTACTGGGGTTTGAACACAGGGCCTCATGTTTGCTAGGCAGGTGCTCTACCACTTGAGCCACTCTGCCAGTCCTTTGCTGTGTTAGGTATTTTCAAGGATAGGGTCTTCTGAACTATTTGCCTGGGCTGGCTTTGAATCGCAATCCTGATCTCTGCCTCCTGAATAGCTAGGATTACAGGTGTGAGCCACTGGTACCTGGTCATGATTTCACTTTTTATGACTGAATAATACTCCAGTGTGTGTGTATGTATCACATTTTTCTTTAACCATTCATCTGTGGATGTACACCTAGGTTGATTCCATAACTCAGCTATTGTTAATAGTGTCATGATTAACACAAGTACACAGGTATCTCCATTGTATGCTGACTTTGATTCCTTCAGGTGTGCACCCAGGAGTGGTACAGCTGGATCACATGGCAGTTCTGTTTTTAGTTTTATGAGAAGTCTCCATACTGATTTGCATAGTAGCTGTACTAATTTACACCCCTCAACAGTGTATCAGGGCTCCTTT
Source organism: Castor canadensis (assembly GCF_047511655.1). Lineage (NCBI taxonomy): Eukaryota > Metazoa > Chordata > Mammalia > Rodentia > Castoridae > Castor > Castor canadensis. Next base: position 34,899,972 of record NC_133400.1, read on the forward strand.
TCCCTCTGTATCACACCTACATTTGTTGGTTTTGTTTTCTTGATGATAGCCTTTCTACCTAGGGTGAGATGTTGAGCATTTTTCATGTATTTATTGGCAACATATACTTTTTTGTTTGCATTGGGGCTTCACCCAGGGGTTTGTTCTGGCTAGGCAGGCACTCTACCCCTTGAATCATGGGTCAGCCCTTTTTTGCTGTGGTTATTTTTGGAGATGGGGTCTTGGTTTTTGCCCAGGCTGGCCTGGACCATGGTTCTCCTATTTTATGCTTTCTATCATAGCTGAGACAACAGGGTGTACCACTATGGCCACCTTTTTGCTGTTGAGATGGGGTTTCACAGTTTGTTTGTTTTTTTTTTTTTGCCTAGGCTAGCCTGGAAACTTGATCTTCCAGATCTCAGCCTCTCTCATAGTTTGGGATGACAGGCGTGCACAACCACATGCAGTTATTGGTTGAGATGGGGTCTTGCAAACTATTTGCCTGGGCTGGCTGCCAGCCCTTTGTTGTGTTGGATATTTTCAAGAATAGGGACTCCTGAACTATTTACCTGGGCTGGCTTTGAACTATGATCCTCCTGATCTCAGCTTCCCAAGTAGCTAGGATTACAGTTGTGAACCAGCAACACTCATCCCTTTTTTGTTGTTTTGAGAACTGTCTGTTCAGTTCATTTGCCCAGTTTTGATTGGATTATTTGTTCTTTTGGTGTTTAATTTTTTGAGTTCTTTATATATCCTGGATATCAATCCTCTGTCAGATGAATAGCTGACAAAGATCTTCTTCCATTCTGTAGGCTGTTAATTGTTTCCTTTGAGATGCAGAAGCTTTTTAATTTGTGCACTCCCATTGGTTGACTCTTGCTATTATTTCCTGGGTCCTCTATTCTAATTCCATCAATCTTTGTGCCTGTTTTTGTACCAGCACCATGCTGTTTTTGTTACTGTGGCTCTGCAGTATGATTTGCAGAGTGTTATAATATCTCAGCCTTGCACTCAGGATTGCTTTGGCTACTTAGGGTCTTTTATGCTTCCATATGAATTTTGGGATTTTTTTTTTCTATTTCTGCCAGTCTATGATCATGGGAGGTCTTTCCATCTTCTAGGGTCTTCTTCAATTTGTTTCTTCAGGGTTTCATAGTTTTCAATGTAGAGGTCTTTTACCTCCTTGGTTAGGTTTATTCCTAGGCATTTTTCTTTTGAGGCTTCTGTGAATGGGATTGTTTCCCTGATTTCTTTCTCAGCACATTCACTATTGGTACACATAAAAGCCACTTATTTTGTATGTCGATTTTGTATCCTATTGGTTTGCTGGATTTGCTTATCAGATCTGAATTTCAGGTGAAGTATTTAGGGTCCTTTAAGTATAGGATTATATTACCTACAAATAGGTATACTTTGACTTCTTCCTTTCCTATTTGTATTCCTTTTATTTCTTTCTTTTGTGTTACTGTGTGGCTAGGAATCCAAGCACTATATGGAATAAGAGTGGAGAGAGTAGAAAACCTTTGTTTTATTCCTGACTTTACAGGCAATGCTTTCAGCTTTCCCCCAGTCAGTATAATGTTGGCTGTGGGTTTGTCACATATTGCCTTTATTATGTTGAGGCATAATGCTTCTATTTCTAGTTTCTTCAGAGCTTTTAGCATGAAGTGATGTTGAATTTTATTGAAGGTTTTTCCTGCATCCATTGAAATGACCATGTGATTTTTGTCCTTGAGTCTATGTGCTGTATTATGTTTAATGATTTGTGTATGTTAAACCATCCTTGCATCCCTAGAATGAAATCAACTTGATTATGGTGTCTGATCTTTTTACTGTGCTCTTGAGTTCAGTTTGTAAGTATTTTTTTGAGGGTTTTTGCATCTATGCTCACCAAGGAAACTGGTCTATAGGATTCTTTTTAGTTGAGTCCCTTTTCAGTTTTGGTATCACTGTAATCTTGACTTCATAGAATGATTTTGGAAGTGTTCCTTCCCTTTCTGTTTTGTGGAACAGTTTGAGGAACATTGCTGTGAGTTCTTCTTTACAGGCCTGGTGGAATTCAGCAGTGAATTTGCTTAGTCCTGAGTTTTTCTTTGTTGGGAGATTCTTTATTACTGCTTCAATCTCATTGCTCATTATAGACAGTTTAAATTTTTTATATTCTCTTGGTTCAATTTTGGTAGGTGGTATATGTCTAGAGTATCCATTTCTTATAGATTTTCTAATTTATTGGAATATAAGCTTTCAAAATATTTCCTAATGATCCTCTGGATTTCAGTGACATCTGTTGTAATATTCCCTTTTTAAGCTCTAATTTTATTAATTTGGGTCTCTTTTCTCCCTCTCTCTCTCTCTCTTGTTCTTAATATTGTTTTTCTTTTCAAAGAACAAACTCTTGGTTTCATTGACCCTTTGTATTGTTATTTTTAGCCTCATTTCTTTAATTCCTGCCCTGATCTTTATTATTTCTTTCTGTCTACTAATCTGGCATTTGGTTTGTTCTTGTTCTTTAATCACTGGTGGTACATCTATAGGTTATTTATTTGAGATTTCTATTTTTTTTAGTGTAGGCACTCATAGTTGTAAACTTCCCTCTTAGAACTTTGTACTTTGGAGACAATCTTTGCTGTATCCCAAAGGTCTTGATAATCTGTGTCTTTATTTTCATTTGATTTTAGGAATTTCAAATTTTGCTCTTGATTTCTCCAGTGGTTCACTGGTCATTCAGAAGTGTGTTGTTTCGCCTCCATGTGTTTTATAGTTCCTCTTGCTGCCCATTTCTAATTTTGTTCCATTATGATCAGATACAAAAATTGTCTTAATTTTTTTGTATTTGTTAAGATTTGCTTTATGGCCTAAAATATGATCTGTTTTGGAGAAAGTCCACGGTATGTGGCTGTTGGATGGAATATTCTGTAGATGTCTGTTAAGTCAATTTGATCTTTGATATAAGTTAACTCTGAAGTTTTCCTTGTTGGTATCTTGTGTGAATAACCTGTGTAGTGCTGGGAGTGAGGTATTGAAAGCAGTCACTGTTATTGTATGTCTAGCAGTGTTTGTTTTATGAAATCAAGTACACCAATTCAGTGCAAATGTATTTATAATCATTCCATTGTATCTTCTTCTTTTTCTGTCTTTTCTTTCTTTCTTTCTTTTTCCTGTAGTACTGGGGTTTGAATTCATTGCCTGAGCTTGCTAAGCTGGTGCTCTATCACTTGTACCACACTTCCAGTCCTGAATCATCACATCTTGATGGATTGTTCCCTTTATTTATATGTGGTGACTTTCTTGGGATATTCTTTTTTTTTTTTTTTTTTGACAGTATTGGGGTTTTCACTCAGGGCCTCGTGTTGCTGGGCAGGCACTCTACCACTTGAACCATGCATGCCCCCAGTCTGTGGCGACCTTTACCCCTTCTGCTATAATTTGATTGAATAGGGTTTTTTATGCCTTTAGTCTGTATCTTGGTTCCCTTTTCCACATTACAGCTTTATAGCTTTGGTCTCTTAACCGTGTTGCAGGTCTTGAATGTTGAACTCATGGTTGCTTTGTTTGTTTTTATTACTGTATGCATGCACTAATTTCTCAACCTTATCTTCAGTTCCTGACAGCCTTTCATCTTCCCAGCCTAGTCTGTTGGTAATACTTTTCATTGACTTTTTTTTTTTAATTTGATTCATTGAACTTTTTCCTAAGGTTCCATTTTTTTCCCCCCAAAATCTCTGTCTCATTGCTGAATTTATCATCCAAGTTGTTGAATTTTCTCATCTAGTTTTGAGTTAACTTCTTTACTGCATTCATCTGTTTATTTGAATTCTCTTTGTGGTTATTGACCATTTTTAAATGTAGACTTGAATTATTTGACATTTCAGTACCTTTGGATTCAGTTATTGAAGAGTTACGAACTTTCAGAGGAGTCATATTGCCTTGCTTTTCATATTTTTGTGTTTCTAAGTTGGAATTTATGCATCTGTTGAGACGGATATGTCTTTTAGTTTTATATATATACATATATATAATTTTTAGTGAGTGAACTTACCTTTTTAAAATTTAATTTTATCGTTGAATTAGAATACATTAATTATGCCTTTTCTTGAGGGCTCAATTTCCAGTACAACTCAGAGAGGAGAAAACAAACCAGTAACAGGAACAACACAAAACAAATAGTATAGAAATACAATTAAAATTAAGACAACTACTATACCACCAATAACCATAGAAAAATGGCAAAATAATGTACGACAGATTATGAAGTTAAAAATTAATAAAGGTAAAAGTAGTAGTAACAAATGAATGAAATATAGAAGGGGACAGGGAGAGAGAAAAGGAAAGAAGAAGCAGGTTAAAATAAAAGAAAAAGAGAAAAAGGGAAAAGAATATAAGGAAGAGAGAAGAGCAAGAGATTAAAAATCTGAGTACAAAAATTAAAAATGTAAATAAAGTTAGATATTGGTCATAAAATTAGATATAGGTCAGAAGAGGAATAAAAATTAAAAACAAAAAATTTCTTTAAATAAACAAGTAAAGGGAGAAATGACCCAAACATTGTATGCACATATGAATAAAAGAAAAAAAGAGTAAAAATATTGGAAAAGGAAGTGAAAACCATTTGGGGGGTTGAACTCAAGGCCTCACACTTGCTAGGCAGCTGCTCTGCTGCCAAGCAAAAAGGCTGGGGTTAATTTTGAGGTAGGGTCTTGCTTTATGCCTGGACTGGCCTGGACCACAATTCTCCTGTTTGTATTGGGGATAACAGGTTTGAACCACTACACCCAGTCATTGATTGAGATGGGATCTCGAGAAGTTTTTGCCCAGGCTAGCTTCAAGCACTGATACTCCCAACCTCTGCCTTCTGAATAGCTAGGATTACAGGCCTGAGCCACTGTGTCTGGCTGTCCAGGCTTTTTGCTGCATGTGGACTGAGGGGTGGACCAATCAGGGGTCAGTTGACTCCTTCAGGGTTGCATTTACTTTAGAAGCTTTCTTTCTTTGCATACTTTCTTTGCTGACCCCAATGAACTTTACAGCATGTGCCAGACAGGGTCCCATTACTACAGAGGCACAGCACCCTAAGGGAGGGCAGAAGCTATAGAAACCCAAAAATCCTCCAGATTGGGGCTCTGCCCTCTTGATTCCTTCCCGTAGCAAATCACATGAGTCAAGGAGGCAGCTCTGGAGATAAGCGATTGCCAGCTGTGGGCTCTGAGCTGTCAGTTGCCATAATAATCCACGGGCATCTAGGCTTCTCCTAGCCACAGAGGGTGGGGCCATGGGCCCCCGAACCATCCTTAGCCTGAGCTCCTTGCATACTAAACTTTCTTCAACTATGGAGGCAGGCTAGGTTAGGGATACTCTGAGACTGCTCCTTCTTTTGGCTCAAGGGCTCCTCCCCGTAGCCCACAAGTGAGAGGAGCCAGGTGATGACAAATTGTCTCCCCTCCTCCAAGTTTGAGGTGTTAAAAAAATGATCTACCAAGAGACCCCGCCTTTCTTCTTCCCTTCTCTCACCTAGCAGGATGGGTGACTCTCCTTCCCTCAATAAAACTATTCTACTTCACCTTATCTGTCTGTTCTGCTTAGATTCTTCCATTTGGAACGCAAGGACCAAGATCTTCTGAAAACACCTTATGCCGGTAACACTATGGTTTCTTTTTCTTTTGTGGTACCGGTACTCAGAGCCTACACCTTGAGCCAGCCCTTTTTTTGTGTGCAATGGGCTTTTTCGAGATAGTGTCTTTTGAACTGTTTGCTTGGGCTGTCTTCAAACCTTGATCCTCCTGATCTCTGCTTCCTGAGTAGCTTGGGTTACAGGTGTGAGCCACCAGCACCCAGCTTAACTATGGCTTTCTGAGGCGCAGTCCGCACATGCACCTGCTCTGTTTAGCTGGATGCTGCAGCCGTCAATCTTTAATGGAAGGCCAGCTTCACTCTGCTCTGTATCTCTGACTCAAATCCCACTGCATATATTTTTCAAAGGGCTTGTTCCAGTGCTGTCTCACCAAGGCCACACTGAGCCACAAGGTAGACAACTAGCCAGGACAGTATGGCAATGCTTGCTGTGAGTTCCAGGGAAAAGGAAAATGTAGGGATTTTTTTCCCAAAGCAGCAAGTGTGGGCTTTCACAAGATGACTCCTTATTACAGCACCGTGTTTTATTTTTAAGTTTTTATTACCATATTATTGTTGTACAGGGGGTACATTGTAGCATTTACAAAAGTTCTTACAATATATCAAATATATCATGGTGAAATTCACACCCTCCACCATTCTCCTTGATCCCCAGTCCTGGAATAGTTTCAACTGGAATCATTTTTCCATTTTCATACCTGCGTACATAATGTTCCCACCACCTTCACCCTCCTACACCCTTTCCTTATATCTTCCCCCTCCCCCTGGCACCATCCCCCAACAGGACCTGTTTTATCTCCCCGCCTTCTTTTTTTTTATGGTACTGGAGTTTGAGCTCAGGGCCTATGCCTTGAGCCACTCCACCAGCCCTTTTTTTGTGATGGTTTTTTTCAAGATAGGGTCTCGAGAATTATTTGCCCAGGCTGGCTTTGAACTGCAATCCTCTTGATCTCTGCCTCCTGAGAAGTTAGGATCACAGGCATGAGGCAGTAGGGCCTGGCTGTCCTCCATTTCTATAAAAAGAAATTTTTGTTTGTTTAAAATAGCTATACAGGGAGTTTCATTGTGACATTTCCATGTATATTTGTATTATAACCCAAATTGGTTCATCCCCCGTATTTTTTTCCTTTCCACCCCATTCTCCTTCTTATGGTGATTTCAACAGGTTTAAAAATTCTATATTCATTCTTCTGTAGGAAGTACATCAACCATATTCACCTTCTTAACGTACTTCTTTTGCCCTCCCTCTCCTGTTAGTGACCTCCCAATAGTGTGACTGTTTTCATAACATTTACACTCCCCGTTTTTATGGTGAGGAATGGACCATTTCCCATGTCCACCCTGCATGCAACTGGGTCAACACAGGTCCCACTGCCTTTGCTGGGCATGGTTTTGATGCCAATTTTCCCCACTCTGTGTCTCCCTCCATTAAGTCTGTTCTTGTTGTCGTGCAGCCATTGTCACCACACATGCCCAGAACTTTTCATCTTCCCAAACTCAAATCTACTTATTAGGCAATAATTTCCCATTCTCCCTATCCCCCATCCCCTGGAAACCGCATTCTACTGTCTGTATGCCTTGAACTACTCTAGGTACTTTGCATAAGTGAAACCATCTAGTATTTGTCCTTTGGGACTGGTTCTATACTCCATCTACTGGTTTCTATCTATGCTTCAACATGTGACAGGATTAACTTCCTTTTTAAAGGTGCATAGTATTCCATTGAGTATATTATGGATAATTTTATCTTATTTGATCAAACATTCTGAGTGTTTCTCTAGCTTGTCAGCCCACCCTATCCATCTTTGAATTACCAGCCTTGTGAGACAATTTCTTGTAACAAATCTCTCTTCACCACATGTGGCAGTTCACACCTATAATCCCAGTACGCTGGAGGCAGAGGCAGGTGAATTGTTAGTGGGAGGCCAGCTGGACTAAAACTGAAACTCCAAAAATTTAAAATTCTTCCTTTTTCTTTCTCTGCCTGCCTCTCTCCCTCTGTCTCTCTCTGTCTCTGTATCTGTCTGTCTTTCTCATCTCTCTCTGTCTCCATCTCTCTCTTTTCTCTGTCTCTCTCCCTTTTCTCTCTATCCCTCTCTCTGTGTCTCTCTGTCTGTCTCTCTTCTCTGTCTCTCTTTCTCTTCTCTGTTTCTCTGTCTCTGTCTCTCTTTCTCTCTGTCTGTCTCTGTCTCTCTCTTTCTCTTCTCTCTGTCTCTGTCTCTGTCTCTCTCTCTCTTCTCTTTATCTCTCTTCTCTCTCTCTGTCTCTCTCTTCTGTCTGTCTCTCTCCCTTTCTCTCTGTCTCTCTCTGTCTCTGTCTCTCTGTCTCTCTGTCTCTCTCCTCTCTCTGTATGTCTCTGTCTCTCTCCCACCCCTTCTCCCTTGATAGTTATGTCTCTGGAGAACTCTGGACAGCGCCATGACTTGCTTCTATTGCTGAACTTGTGGTAGCTTCCTCCTCCTGGTTGTTGCGAATGGTGCTGCTATGAACGTGCGTGCAAACACGCCCTCAAGATTCTGCATTGGATTTCTTTGGATACATACTCAAAGGTGAGATTGCTGGATCATGCAGTATGTATGTGTGTACTGAGACAGGGTCTCAGGGTCCCACTTTGGCCTAGGCTGGCCTGGTACTCGCTATGTAGCACAGGCTGGCCTCAAACTTACTATTTTACTGCCTCAGCGTCCTAAGTGCTGGGATTACAGGCATAGGCCCAATGCCTGGCTCTGTTTTTAATCTTCTTAGAGTAGTTGTGATATCTTACACTCTCACTAGTGCTGCATATGTGTTACAGCTTCTTCATGTCACCATCAACACTTGTCATTTTCTGTTTTTGTGTTAGGAGTTATTCTACGGGGTATGGTGTGACATCTCACTGTGGTTTCAGCTCACATTTCCCTAATGGTTAGCGTTTCTGGGAATCTTTGAATGTGCTGTTGCTTATTTAGCTATCTTGTTGGAGGAATAGATATTTGAGTCCTTGCTGGGGTGTGTGTGGATGTGTGGTCTTGGGGTTTGAACTCAGGGCCTTGTGCTTGCTAGGCAGTCACTCTACCACTTGACTCACTCCATCAGCCCTTTGCATGTGTGTTGTGTGTGTGTTGGTTATTTTTGAGATAGGGTCTCTCTTTACGCGTTGGCTGGCCTGGAATGCAATCCTCTTATTTATACTTCCCCAGGTAGCTGGGTATGATAGACATACCACAACATTTAGCCATTGGTTCAGGATGAGGCCTCTCAAACTTTTAGTCTGGGTTGGCCTCAAACTATGATCCTCCTAATCTCTGCCTCCCAAGTATCGAGGATTGTAAGTTGAGCTATAGTGTCCAGCCTTGGCCTGCTTTTGGATTGGTTGTCTCTTGTTATTGAGTGTTTTGAGTTATTTATACTATGGATTTTTACATTTATGGATACATGATTTGCAGATGTTTTCCCTCATTTCATGGGTTACCCTCCTACTCTTTTGGTAGTGTCGGAGATTCCATGTGAGGTACGAAGTGCTTAATTCTGACATAGTACAATTTATCTATTTTTCCTTCTGTTGCCCGCTTTTAGTATCATATCCAAGAAGTCATTGTCAAATCCAATGTTACGAAGCTGTCCCTCTATATTTTCTTTTCAGACTTCTATAGTTTTTACTTTTTCAGTTCTTTGACCCATTTTCGGTTCATTTTTGTGAGTAGTGTAAGGCCCAAGTTCATCCTTTTGCATAAGTGTTTCCAGTTTCTCAGCACCATTTATTGAAAAAAATTATCCTTTCCCTTGTGAACCGCCTTGCCACCTTTGTCAAAAATCACTTGGCTGCACCTGTGAGGGTCCATAGTCTCTCTTCTCATGTCCTGCACGAGCTGTCCTAGAAACCTAACTGAGGGCGACAGGAGATGCTGGAAAAGACAACAGACAGAAGACAAAATATGCATAAAGCTGGGGCCAGGTAGGCTGGGCCCTCGGATGGAGACACAGCAGCCCCCTCCACCTCCAGTGAGTTTATTATATACAGTGGCAACACGAGGTGGAGAGGTGATTCTCAGGGGAGGGGGCGTGACATTGTAATCCTCCGGAACAGAAGAAACCTGTGACAGCTTCTCTCCCAACGTAAACATGAAAAGAAAAACAGCTCTACTGCATCTTGCCCACGTCTGCAGCTGAGGCTGCAGATTTACGGGGCGTAACTATGCTTGCTCCTTTCTGCGGTTTGGGGCTGAGCCAAACTCAAACATGCAGCTATTCTATACACCTGTCGGCTCCCCACACTCTCTATTCTGATCTGTTGGTTTATATATCTGTAACATGCTGTTTCGATTACTGTACATTTTTTTTACCCTGGGTCTTGCTATATAGCCAGTAGCCCAGCAGTCTTAAACTCTCAATCCTCTGCCTGCTCCTCCCAAGTGCTGGGCTTATAGGCTTGTGCTACCATGCCCAGTCATTGTTCTTCTTTCCTAGATTGTTTTGCTTATTTGAGGTCCCTTGAGATTTCATATGAATTTTATGATGGGCTTTTCTATTTTTCAAAAAACATCATTGGGATTTTGACAAGAATTGCATTGACTCTGTAGATGACTTTGGGTACTATTGCTATCTTAACAATATTAAGTCTTCCAATTCATGAATATGAAATATCTCCCATCTATTGGTGTCTTTAATTTTTTAGCATTGTTTTATAGTTTTCCAATAATAAATCTTTCATGCCTTTGGTTTCCTTCTAAGTATTTTATTTTCTGATGCCTTTGTAAATGGAATTGGTGTCTCAATTTCCTTTCACTTTGTTAATTGGTAGTGTAGACATACACCTGATTCTTGCAAGGTGGTTTTCTATTTTCCAACTTAGTTGAGTGTGTTTAGCTGAGTTAGTTCTAGTGTGTGTGTGTGTGTGTGTGTGTGTGTGTGTGTGTGTGAGATTGTGTGTGATTGTGTTAGCAGTGAATACCTTTGCAATACCTTTTATTCCCATTTCTTGCTCTGGCTGGGGCTTCTGTAGTGTGTTGAATGAAAGAGGTGAGAGCGAGTGTCCTTGTCTTGTTTCTGATGGAGCGTGATGCTAGCAGTGAGCTTTTCCTTATTTTCTCTTTCCTTATTGTGTTGAGGTAGTTTCTTCCTATTCCCAGGTATTTTCAGTGTTACGTAGTTCAAATGAGCTAAGCCGGTCATTCTTTTAATGTGATGTATTACACTGATTCGTTTCATCTATTAAACCATCTGTGCATTGCAGGAATAAATGCTTTGTAATTAAGGTGTATAAGTCTTTTAATGAACCATCGAATTCTGTTTGTGTTGAAGATTTTTGCATCCATGTTTGTAAGACATGTGGGTCTATAGTTTTCTTGTTGAGTCTTTCTCTGCCTTTGGTGTCAGGATAATCCTGGCTTCAGAATGAGTTGGAACATGCTCAGTTTTTAGAAGAGCTTGAAAAAGATCCACATTAATTCTTCTTTAAATGTTTGGTAGAATTTGCCATCGACGCCACTTGGCCATGAGCCGTTCTTTGCTGGGAGGTTTCTGGTTATTGAGCCAATCATCTTGCTAGTGGCAGATCTATTCAGACGTTTACTTCTTCATGATTCAGTATTCACAGGCTGAATCCCAGAATTTGCAGGACATAAGACAAAATCTAGAAATTTTTCCATTTCACATAGGTTATCCAGTTTGTTGATGTACAATTGTTCACAGCAGTTTCTTTTAATCCTTTTTATTTCTGTGAAATTTATAAGTTATAAGTTGGGCATGGCAGTTTTCACCTATAATCTCAGCACTTGAGAGCTGGGATTGTAAGTTTGAGGCCAGCCTGGGCTACATAGAGAGACCCTGTCTCAAAAAAAACAAACCAAGGGCTGGGGATGTAGCTCAGTGGTAAAACACTTACATAGCATGTGCAAGGCCCTGGGTTCCATCCCCAGCACCACACACACACACACACACACACACACACACACACACACACACACACAAAGTCCCTTTATGCTCATTGTTTCCTCTTTCATATCTAGTCTTAGTTATTTGTATCTTTTCTGTTTTTTCCCTTCTCAAACCTTTAGGTAGACTGCTGAAGTTTTGTCACGTTTGTTGATCTTTTTGGTCACTCATTCTTAGTTTTGCTGACTTTTTCCTCTTCCCTATTTTATTTATCTCCTAACTAATCTTTATTATTTCCTTACTTCTGTTTTCTTTGGGTTTAGCTTGTTCTCCTTTTTCCAGTTCCTGAAGGTGTCAAATTAGGTTGTTGATCTGAAATCTCTCAATTCTAATGCAAACATTTGCAGCTATGAGTTGTTCTCTTACCACTGCTTTACCTGCATCTCACAGGCTTTGGTGTGATGTGTGTCCATTTTCACTCTTCTCAAGATATTTTCTAATTCCCCTTGCAGTTTTCTCTTTAGTTCAGTGCTTAAGAAAGTATTTTTATATTTCTACATACTTATGGATTTTCCAGTTTTCCTTCTTCTATCAATTTCTAGTTTCATTCTGTTGTTATCAGGAAAGATAATTTGTCTGATTACAATCCCCTCCCTCCCTCTGTGGTACTAGGTATGAACTCAGGGCCTTGCACTTACTAGGCAGGTGCTCTACCACTTGAGCTACACTTCCAGCCCTCAGTACTTTCAATTTATTAAAACTTATCTTGTGGTCTATCCTCGAGGATGTTCTATGTACCCTTGAGAAATGTGCTATTGTTGGGTGTGGTGTTCTGAAGAAATTGTTGTCTTTTAAGCTTTCCTAGTCTAGAGTTTCCTCATCTTTTTTTTTTTTAATTTATTTTGTCATTGAAGAAGCAATCTTTTTTTTTTTTTTTTTGGTGGTACTGGTGCTTGAACTCAGGGCCTCACACTTGCTAGGTAGGAGCTCTACCTACTTGAGCTACTCCTCCAGAAGCAGTACTTTGTCTTGAGTTTCCTTCGGCATGGATTGCACCAGTTACACCCTCTGTTGTCATTTACTTGTCCCTCTGCCCCTGCATTTTCTGTAAATCAGCATCAGATCTAGATGTGTGGCATGATTCAGTTTCTTCTCTGGATGAGATAATTCCATAGGTGATGTACACGTCCACTAGGAGCTGTCTAATGCCTGGTTGTTTCTGTGTTTATGTCTCTAGCAACTGTTGGTGATCCTTGTCTAGGTCTATTAATTCATTACGGATTGAAAATCTTTCATTACCTATTATCCTTCCATTAATTATGAGCAGGATTACTTCTATAATACCCCTTGTCAACTGGTTATTCTGAGGTACAGTTCCAATTAGAAAGACAAACCACTTATCTTAACAGCAGCTTTTATTTATTTATTTATTTATTTATTTTTATTATTCATATGTGCATACAATGCTTGGGTCATTTCTCCCCCCTGCCCCCACCCCCTCCCTTACCACCTACTCCACCCTCTCCCTCTCCCCCCCACCCCCTCAATACCCGGCAGAAATTATTTTGCCCTTATCTTTAATTTTGTTGAAGAGAGAGTATAAGCAATAATAGGAAGGAACAAGGGTTTTTGCTAGTTGAGATAAGGATAGCTATACATGGAGTTGGCTTACATTAATTTCCTGTGCATGTGTGTTACCTTTTAGGTTAATTCTTTTTGATCTAACCTTTTCTGTAGTTCCTGGTCCCCTTCTTCTATTGGCCTCAGTTGCTTTTAAGGTATCTGCTTTAGTTTCTCTGCGTTAAGGGCAACAAATGCTAGCTAATTTTTTAGGTGTCTTACCTATCCTCATATCTCTCTTGTGTGCTCTCACTTTTATCATGTGATCAAAGTCCAATCCCCTTGTTGTGTTTGCCCTTGATCTAATGTCCACATATGAGGGAGAACATACGATTTTTGGTCTTTTGGGCCAGGCTAACCTCACTCAGAATGATTTAACAGCAGCTTTTAAGAGGGGAAATATAAGTGTACATGGCAATTGTAGGAAAGATCCCTAATTTCAGATATGAAGAAAGAAAGTACTGGTTTTACACTTGATAAAATGTAGTAGAGATGGTCGTAAGTGACCTGAATAATCAAGAAACAGATAAGGAAAGGATTGTCCCAGCTGTTAAAGAAGGATGTCCTGGACCCTGTACATTTTAGAGGCTTTTATTTTTTTGTTGTTGTTTTGTGCTGTTTTGTTTTTTGTGAGACAGGGTTTAGATGTGTAGCCCAGGTTGGCCTCAAACTCATGATCCTCCTGCTTCAGTCTCCTGAGTGCAGGGATTATAGACAAGTGCTACCCTGCTTGGCCCAAGAACATTTTAGAAAGACCTATCAGAAAAAGCCTAAAATAAAAAGCTTTAGCAATACACACACACATGCACAAACATACATGCACACTATTTTGCACTCCAGTAATATTTATGTGAATCAACTTTCCTTTTTATTTTGGTGGGACTGGAGTTTGAACACAGGCTTCTAGTTTGCAAAGCAGACATTTTACCATTTGAGACACGCCTCCAGTCCATTTTGCTCTGCTTATTTTAGAGATGGGATTTCATGAACTATTTGCCCTAGCTGGCCGTGAACTATGATCCTTCTGATCCCAGCCTCCCAAGTAGCTAAGATTACAGGTGTGAGCCACTGGTGCCCAGCTGTGAATCAACTTTCTTAGTTAGAGCCCTTAAACCCTTCAGAACAAAATAAGGTAGAAACACATAAATAAGATCTTCCTAACTTTGAGTTTGACATGCTTAAAGTTTATAACTTTATCCCAAAAATACAGGTTTGGCAAAGAACACTTCCATATATCAAGAATACTGACTGAAAAGGCTGGAGCTGTAACTCAGAGCCCTTGACTACTATGCATAAGGCCCTGGGTTCAATTCCTAGCACTGAAAAAAAGGAATACTTGTTTGAATGTCTGGTGTTTTGAACTTCTGGGGGGCATTTCAGTGGTATGTGTTAATTTCACCACCCTTGGGCAGGTTAAAGATGTTAGTCGTTTCTGGATGTAGGGTTGATTGGCAGCCATCAAACCATAACATCTTTGCAGAGTCACAAGACAATGTTGTTCATCTTGTTTACAGATGTTAGTTTCTTTCCCCATGATCTCTAGCTGATACCTGGCTAGTGACTGAGAGAGCAGGCTGTATTGGCTGTGGTTTTTATGTGACATAAGCTACATGTCAATTCATAATGTCCACGAAGGAAGGGTTTTAAAATACACAAATTAGCCAGAGTGATCGGTACATTTGAAAAGCATCAGCAAAATGGCAGGAAAGTAAAGTTTACTACATATTGAGAGGCAGAGTCTTAATCAGCGGTACTGCTAGGGTTTGGGGAGACCTGCTACTGAAGGCAGTGAGATCAACATCAAATGCTTAAGATTCAGCATGGAGGCAAAATTTGTAACTGTCGCTGGTGAGAGTAAGAGTGTTTCCTCTTGGCCAAAGAGTGCAAAGCTTCTTCTGCATCTCTTCAAAGAAACTAAAATGTTGCCAGTGTAAGCTTAGCTGGGATCTTCTGACTTACAGTTTATCTTAGTTATTGGTAGCATGGCGATGTGTTGAATCTGCATGGAATGCATGGAAGAATAGAAGGCTAGCAATTTTCTGTATGTATGCAGCATTTCTTAAGAAAGAGAGTGGTGCATGTGGCAGGTGTGGTATCCTAGATTCCTGTTCAAAAGTGTTGAACATGTTCAAAGTGTCAGTGGGCTTAGAGTGACGGGTATTTGGCGAAGGTCAGGAGGCTGGAGTTAAGTGCTGCCCAGTATTTACCTTGTGGCCATGGGTTTCCTTAGTATTTGTTGAATTGATGGATGAACCACCTTCTTCCCTCCTCACCTGCCAAATATGGTGGCAGTACTTGCCCCATAGGGTGGTAGTGAGAAGAGATGGACTCATGGGTGTGAAAAATTGTACAGTTCCACATGTTGCATCGGTGTAGGAGGTAGAATGTTCCAGTTAGCTTGGACCATCAGTGTCTTGTGTGTTAACCAAGCGGTCTCCAATTCCCACTTTATCAAGAGTGTGAGGAGGGGGTTCTGGAGTGGGGGTGGTTCTGGAGTGGGGGTGTTCTGGTTACTGAAAAGTGTATTGAAAATTGATAGATTGGTCATTTGTCTTAGAAATCAGGCTCTATGGTCTGAGTCAGTGGGAATTGGTTTCTTGGGGTTGAGTACATCTGCCTGATTTGGAAAATAGAGGTGTCTGAACTGCCAAGCTGAGGACCTGTGTGAACCTTTGCCAGTGTCTGATGCCTCATATAGTCTGTTCAGCTGGCATAGCCTTTAACACCACCATCTTAAGACTACAGTCACTAGTTTTTCTGGGAAAACCTTTAGATCTCAAAAGTTACAGAATCAGAAATTGTTCATCAAGACAAATTCCCTTTTGTATATTGCTCAAATACTTTTCAGTGTTCTGGAATGAAATTGTATGAGTATAATCTGAATCTGGTAGATGTGTTTGTACACACATGCATTTCTGTATACATGTATGGATGCATTACATAGAATGTCTAGTTATACTGATTCATGAAACTAGAGTCAGTAAACTAAGCACCTGTTAATATTACCTAGTTTGAAGAAAGTGGTATTTGGACTATACTTCTTCAATCTGATCTGAGTCTCTTTTCTTGCAAATGCCCACAGGACTCTAAAAGAATTAGTTATTAGCATATTTTAAGTTATCTAAGATAACCATACAAAGTTTAACAAACTGGGTGGCATGGCACAACAGAATTCTCTTACAGCTCTGGAGGCTGGAAGTCTGAGGTCAAGCCGTTGGCAGGGTGTTTTCCTGGAGACTCTGAGGGAGAATGTGAATGCCTCTTCTAGCTTCTGTGGTCACAGCCATCTTTAGTGGTCCTGGCTTGTAGATGCAGCCCTCTGGAGTCAGCCTCCCTTGTCACCAGGTGTTCTCTATCTCTGTGCCTAGATTTCCTGGTAGTATTAAGTCACCGGGACCCACCCTAATCTAGAATGACCTCGCTTAAACTGATTGGCTCTGTAAAGATCCTAAATCAAATACCGTTGTGCTAATCCTTTATCTGTGGTTGCTCTTTCTGTAGTTTAAGTCACTCATAGTCATCCACGAGCCAAAAACATTAAGTGGACAATTGCAGAGACAAACAATGCAGGAGCACACCATTCTGAGTAGTGTGCTCTGTCCTGTCCAGGCCATGGATCACTCCTCTGTGCAGTGTATCCACACTGTGCATGCTACTGCCTGTTAGTCACCTTGCTGGAAGTTGGGTTCTTTCACATGCTCCGTTGTGCTAACGTGGAGGAGCACGGGAAGGTAGCTCTCTTGAAGTTCAAAGTCACTCTGCTTTTACTGCAAAGGAGTTGTCTGTAGCACTGATGCTTCTCATATTGTTCATTTCTGAGAAAACTTTTAATTGCTTTACTTTTTTTTTTTCTTTTTTAAGTCTTTTGGCAGTACTGGGGTTTGAACTCAGGGCCCTGTGCTTGCTAGGCAGGTGCTCTACCACTTGAGCCATGTCCTGGCCCTTTTTGCTTTAGGGATTTTTCAGATAGGGGCTAGTCTAAATGGAGATTCTCCTTTTGTACCTCTTGTGT
Source organism: Castor canadensis (assembly GCF_047511655.1). Taxonomy (NCBI): domain Eukaryota; kingdom Metazoa; phylum Chordata; class Mammalia; order Rodentia; family Castoridae; genus Castor; species Castor canadensis. Next base: position 34,917,064 of record NC_133400.1, read on the forward strand.
AGCTGACAGGACAGATGAATGCCACCACACCCAGCTTCTTTTTGTGGTTGAGATGGGGCCTCACTAACTTTTTGCCTGGGCTGGCCTGAACCATGATCCTCCTAATCAGAACCTCCCAAGTAGCTGAAATTACAGACATAAGCCATTGAGCCTGACCTCTCTTTCAGATTTAAAATAGCAACAACAAACCCCCAAACTGTCTTATAGCAGCTGTCATCATATGTGTTATTTTTTAGGGAATGGCACTAATTTCCATGAAGGACACCTCTTGATTATGGTCTGATAGAGTTAAGGTCAGGTTCTGGGTTAGCTTTTTAATTGGATTTTGTGTGAGCTTCTTTGAATGCGGGAATTTTAGAGGACCATGAAGACTCCTGTGCAGGCCCGTGGGGCTAGCCCTGGTGACCTGTAATGAGGAATGCGGCTTTTCGTGTGCTCTGTGGATGTTTATTTAGGTGTGCTGTGTAGTAGGTATTGGATGAGTGAGAAAGGACATACTTTGTAGCACATGCTCAGCCTTGTCCAGGGCCCGGCAATCACGATGAAGAAATGAGCCTGGGCCCCAGCCATGCAGGTGGCCCTCAGGCCCACACTGGAAGTTGCCCAGCAGCTTTGAACAGCAGTGGATCCCAGCTTCCTTTTCCTGAGGAGATACCAAAGAGAAATCAGCAAAACAGAGATCTGTCAACTTATCTAACCTGGTGGGACATTCAGAGGGGGAGGGAATGCTTGCCAATCCCTTGTCACACCTCTCCACTTATACACAGCCTTTGATAGAGTTTTCTAGCACTTTGTGCGGGCTCAGGTGACTGGCCAGGACCCGGAGTCATTGGATTTGGCATAAAGGATCTCTTTCCTGCTGTCATTTGCATCCCCTAGGTTCCCTCTCACAATGGTAGCGTCAGCATAGTCTTTCTTCTATTTTCTAGTTATATTTATAAGATAATAAGGACAAAATGCAATAAAATATTCAAGCCAGTGACCCAAATAACTGTGTTACACAGAAAAAGCTGTTGTAAGCTGTTGTCCAGCTAAAACTGGACCAGCTTCCAGCCTCCCCTTTGCGGCAACTTCAAGTGCTGGGCTGATGGTGGTTGAGGGTCCCAGGGTACAGCGAGGTTGGGTTTTCTGGACATGGCAGTCACAGAGGGTTAAAAAGGCTCTGGTTCTGGTTCCTGCACAATGTGAGAGAGGTAGGCTCTCTGAAGGCTGAAGTTCTAAGTCACTTATGCAGCAAATTTGCCCATCAGCCGTTGTTCACGGCAGACCTGTGAGAGGACAGGCACTGTCCAGGTGCTGGGGAGCAGCAGCCAGCAGCCAGACAGAAATTCCTGGAGCTTTCCTTCTCACATGGCACATGACAACATGTAGCATGTGACCCAAACTCCAAGGTCATCGAAAATAAGGAAAATCTGAGAAGCTGCCCCAGCCAAGAAGGAAAGGAGTCATGACAGGTGAGTAACTGTGAAGGAATGTGCTAGGTGGGACACAAGAAAGATATCAGGTAAATACTGAGGAAATCTGCACAGAGCCTGTGCTCCATTGATGACAACAATGAGGTGTCAGAAGGACAGGGAGTACAAGGGACAGGGAAGGTGAGGAGTCCTCCTGAGATCACATTTGGACAGAGCCCTGGGTGGAAGGGAGGGACTTGGGCATTGACCCTGGGCAGATGCTGACCAAGCCACGCATCTGGCTTTTGTGGCCACCATTGCCCTCTTTCCACAGCTTCTGAGAGATCCCACTAGAGGGCACTGCTAAACTTTAGAGCAGGGGCTCAGAAACTGTAGGCTGTGACCAGCTACTGCTAAGGCGAGCCAATCAGTGAGACTGCTTCATGCATTTTAAGGCAATTTGTATTGTTTTGTCACATTCTGTATTCTGTGCTGGGACCCTCCCGACTTCCTAATATTTTTAATTTGCATACATCAAGCTTCACTCTTTGTGCTATAAAGGTCAGTGGATTTTGGCAAATGCATGGTGTAATATACCCACCATTACTGTGTTCTATAGAAGAGTTTCATCACCCTAAAAACAAACAAAAACAAAACCTGTGTGTTATCTTGTTTTGTGTTACTATAACAAAATTCCTAAGGCAGGCTAACTTTACAAAGAAAAGAGGTTTAATAACCTCACATGTCTGGAGATTCAAGGGTATAGTGTGAGCCTCAGGTTGAGCCTCTTTAAGACCTCATGGTGGGTGGCAGGTGGTGGGAATGTACAATAGAGAAAGAGACCACACCACCAAACAGGAATTGAGAGAGCAATTTAGGGATTGAGGGCTCTCTCTCTCTCTCTCTTTCTCTCTTTCCTCCCTGTTAGAACCCCTTTCCTCTTTGTAGAGGGGTCCTACTTTAATCCCTTCCAAGAGTGGAGCCCCCAGCGACCTTATATCCCACTAAGTCCCATCTTTTGATGGTCGCAGCACCTCTCAGCCCTGCCAACACTGAACTCCTGCAGAAGGCACCCAAGTCTTAGCACTATGTTTTGCCTACTGAACTCCTCCTCTTCCCCTCAAACCCCTGGCAACCACCCATCTTTTCACTGTCTTTATAGTTTTGCTTTTTCCAGAATGTCATCTACTTGAAATCACATAGTATATAGCCTTTTTGAATGGTTTCTTTCACTTTGTAATATGCATTAAAATTCATTCAAGCTGTGGTAGCATAGGCCTGAAATTCCAGGTACTTGGGAGGCAGAGACAGCCCAGGTAAAGGTAGCAGCAAGACCCTGTCTCAAAAACAAAATAAAAACAAAACCTGGAGCTCTAGCTCAGTGGTAGAGTGCTTTCTGAGCATGCCTATGACCCTGGGTTCAATCCCCAGCACTGCAAAAAGAAAATGTCTTTTTGTGGCCTGATAACTCATTTCTTTTTTTATCACTTAATAATATTCCACTAAATGGATATACCACAATTGGTTTATCCTTTCACCTACTGAAGAGCATGTTGGTTGCTTCCAGTTGTGGGTACATGAGTAGGGCTTCGGGTTTTGGTGCAGACATAGATTTTCAGGTCAGGTGGGTAAGCACCAAGGTGCATGATTGTCATGGAAGTGGACACTTAGCTGGGTATCAGTGCCTGCTTTTTGGAGCACGATGAAAGGAACCTGTGGCACCTTTTGGTTTGTGTCCTTCTCACAAGGCCATCTTACTCTTTGTTTTTGGAAGCTTGGTTAAAATTTCTCCAGAGGAAGATTACAATTCAAATTGTTTTTAATTAAATTTGAAATTATGATGGACTATGAAAGTAGATCCTTAAAACTCTTTTCAATTTTAATATTTGTCCCCAGAGGGTTCTACCTGCGAATGTGGTAGATGGATCGTCTTAGAAGTGAGGTAATTGAGACACAGCAGTACAAAAGTAAGGGTAGTTGCACTGGCTTTCCTGGGGGTCTTGGAGGTGACGTGCACATTCCATCTGACACTGTCAGGAAAGTGTTCCAGTGGATTCTCTTTCCAGAAATACCGAAGGTTCTCTCCATGTAAGGACATCAGAATCTTAATTATTTCTGACCAGCACAGAAATGGAAACACGTTGAAACCTATTCTTTTTTGGTGGCACTGGGGCTTGAACTCAGGGCTTACACCTTTGAGCCACTCCACCAGCTCTTTTTTGTGAAGGTTTTTTGAGATAGGGTCTCTGGAACAATTTGCCCATGCTGGTTTTGAACTGTGATCCTCCTGATCTCTGCCTCCTGAGGAGTTAGGATTGTAGGTGTGAGCCACCAGCACCCTGCTGAAACCTATTCTTGATGTTAAAGAAGGAAAAGGTGGGATAGGAAAGAGGCTTGGGTCCTTTTTTCACATTTTTAAAATCAATTTAAATTACAAAATTATAATATAATTATTTCTCTATAATATTGATGTATAATTATAATACTACACTGGGCATGTTAAAATATACAATTTGAGTTTTGGCTTATGGATGTCAGACTATCTTTCTGGTGGGGAGGCAATACCAGAATTTGAACTCAGGGCCTTCTACCACTTAAGCCGCTCTTCAAAGTCTTTTTGCTTCAGTTATTTTTTGAATAGGGTCTTGAATTTATGCCTGGGCTGGCCTGGACCACCATCGTCGTATTTACAACTCCCATGTAGCAGGGAAGATGGGCACACACCACCACGTCCAGCTTTCATTGGCTGAAATGGGATCTCATGAACTTTTTGCTTTGGCTGACCCCAAACTGATATTCTCCTAATCTCGGCCTCCAGAGTAGCCAGGATTACAGACATGGGTCACTGTGCAAGGCTAGATGTCAGACTATCTTTACAGACAAGATAATGAATACATTTGTCACCTCCTAAGCTTTCCTTGGGCAACTGATCTGTCACTCTTATCACTTCAGATTAATTTGCATTTTACAGAATTTGATGTAAATTTGAACAGTCGACCCTCGGTATCTGCGGGTAGATGATGCCAGGGAGATGCCCTCTGAGGTAAGACTATGGTACTCAGCATTCAGAGAGCTCAGTGCTAAACTGCGAATGCTTGGTCCATTTTCTCCATAATTCTGCCCAGCTTCTGGTAAAGACATGCCACCTTTCAACAAAGCTCAGATTTTCACCTTATCACTTAACTGAGGTACATTGCATGCCCTTTTTTGGCTTGAGAGGATTACCATAAAGTTTACCTTGCTTTTTGGAGACATGTTTTCATAAAATTAAGATCATAAAATTTCATAAGATTAAGAGCACACAACTATTTAAACACAACGAACGTTAACTCGGGACTAGCCGAGATCTTCTCCAAAAGTAAGCTGAGCTGCTGCAGCACGTGGGAACTTAAAATTTTTGTTTTTGAAATTTCTTTTGATTTTTAAAATTTTTTAAATGTTTTGACTGTACTTGATCAAAACTTGTGTAGGGAGGGCTGGGGGAGTGGCTCCTGTGGGAAGTGCTTGCCCAGCAAGTGTGAAGCCCCCAAAACAAATAAGCAAAAGAAACCTTGTGAATGGGATGGAGCTGTGGCTCAAGTGGTAGAGCACCTGCCTAGAAAGTGCCAGGCCCCGAGTTCAAATCCTAATACCATAAAAAATCCTGCGTGTAATCAATCCATGAATAAGGCAGGCTTACTATATATATCAGATGTAGCTTTATTGAAAATATATAAATCGAATTGTACAGAGATTACTTTTGCGGGGAGAGCTAGTTTTTGGCTTCTGTTTCTTTTGCGGTGTTGGGGCTCAAACCCAGGGTCTTGCACATGCTAGGCAAGTGCTCTACCAGTGAGCTGTGTCCACTTCTTTATTGCAGAGTACTGTGCCATTGTGTGGTGCTGTGGACTGAATTGGGTCCCCCTAATTCGTAGGTTGAATTTTTAATTCCCTGTGTGACTGTGTATGGAGACATTTAGGAGGTTGAATGCACTTATAACAGTGGATCTTGATCCTATTAGATTGGTAGCCTTATAAGAAGAGAAAGAGCCAGGTGCCAGTGGCTCAGGCCTATAATCCTAGTTCATCAGATCAGGAGGATTGCAGTTTGAAGCCATCCCAGGGAAATAGTTCCCAAGACCCTACCTAATTTCAGATTTCACTGAATACAGTTTGAATTTTAACATTTCCTTTGGAGAAATTTCAACCAAGCCCCTCAAAATAGACAAAAAGTAACATGGTACCGTTAGAGGGACATGAGCCACAATTATTTAGAGAGAGAATATTATGTATAAAGAGAAGATCCCTCTCTCTCCCCTACCTGAAGACCCACTGAGAGAGCACCAGCTCGCTCTTACTTTGCCCCAGCCTCCAGAACTGTGAGGAAATGAACTTGTGTTGGAGTCCTGTCTGCAGAATTTTGCTGTGGCAGCCCAGGTGAGGGGCACGGATGTGCACAGTTAGTTTTCATAACCTGTGAGGGACATTCTGGTTGCTCCCAGTGTGGGCTAGTGCTGTGGAGGATTGAGTAGTGTTGAGTATATGTCTTCATGTGGACAGGACTGTTGGGGTTTGGTTATGTGTTACAAGCTTGGTTCCCAGTGTGGTGATGTTGGGAGGTGGAGCCCTCAGAGGTGGGGTCTGGCAGGAGGCTATCAGGTCAGGGGCACTGCCTCCAGAGGACTCTGGTCTCTTGTGAAGGCCAGGAGTTACGAAGGCCTGTGCTGGACACTCTGGCTCCTGTCTGGCTGGGTGATCTATTGCTCTTGCCATTAGCTGTGGAGCCCTTGCCAAAGCTCTGCAATTAGGCTGTTTGGACTTTCAGCTTTTTAAACTATGAGTTAAATAAACCTCTTTTCTTTTATAAAGTTTCCAAGCCTCGGGTATTTCATTATAGTAATGAGAAAATGTGCTTTCATTTTTATTGGGTAAATATCTTGGCTGCATTTTATGATAGATGTGATAGGTGTATGTTTTACTTTTTTTTTTTTTGATGGTATTGGGGTTTGAATTCAGGGTTTTATACTTTCTAGGCAGGTACTCTACCACTTGAGCCTGTTTTACAGGCTGTTTTACATTTTAAGAATTGCCACACTAGGGCCGGGTGTGGTGGTACACACCTGTAATCCCAGCTACTCAGGAGGCAGAGATCAGGAGGATGAATTGTGTTTTGAGGCCAGTCTGGGCAAAAAGTTAGTGAGACTGCATCTCACCAACAAGCCGGACATGATGCTTCATGTCTATAATCCTAACTATGTGGGAGACAGCTGTGAAGACTGCAGTCTGAGGCCACCCCCAGGCAAAAGTGAGAACCCATCTGAAAAATGATTAAACCAAAAAGGGTCGGAGGCATGGCTCAAGTGGTAGAGTGCCTGCCTAGTAAGCACAAGGCCCTGAGTTCAAACTCCAGTACCACTAAAAAAAGAAAGAAAAGAAAAAGAAGCTGTCTTTTGAGGTGATAGCATCACATCAGTCCCGTCATAGTCCCACCCAGTGTCCCAGAGACAGCTTGGCAGGCTCCCTCTACCCTGGAGCCCTCCCTCATCAACTCAGGTTGTTTCCATAAAAACTTAGAATGACAAGATTTTCATCCCCTTACTTGCCCTTCTTTCATTGTTTTTCTTTTCTTCTTTCTTTTTTTTTTTTCAAAGTTGCTGACTTTCTGGGTGTAGCCCAGTGTTTCTGGGTCATGAGGTATTAAAAGTTGCCAGAGTTTTAGAGGTAGACCCACTGGGATTTGAATCTGGGCCTCACAGATGAGCTGTGTGGGAGGTCACAGGACCTAAGCCTCCATTTCCTCATCTGTCCTTTTTTTTTTTTTTGCAGTACTGGGGTTTGAACTCAGGGCCTACACCTTGAGCCACTCTACCAGCCCTTTTTTTGTGATGGGGTTTTTTTTGAGATAGGGTCTTGAGAACTATTTGGCCAGGCTGGCTTTGAATCAAGATCCTCCTGTCTCTGCTTCCTGAGTAGCTAGGATTCTAGGCGGGAGCACCAGTGCCCGGCAATATCATAACGGGTTTTATTTTAGTACCTTGTCCTTGCTAGGCAAGCACTTTACCATTTGAGCCACACCTCCAGCCTCCTCATCTGTCTTTACAAGGTATGTGTGGAGAGGTTGCTATTGCCCGGCTTGCGCAACGGTTACAAACCCTCAATGGAATGCATTTGAACATGGTCATTTACACCCAGGGTGATGTGTTCATCTCCCAAGATATATTCGTACTTATGGCCTACTACCCACCGAGTGACTAGGAAAGCACCTGAAGTTCTGGTGAGTCCTACCAGTTCGAGAAGGCTACAGAGATGAGGTAAAGCACAGTGGCATTGCCAGGGTCAGGTGACCTTAAAACAGCTAATAATGTCCAAGGCGTGGCTTTGCCATTCATGCTGTCATGATTCACGTGCATATCTATGTACTTCCATCAAAGCAATTGATGAAGTGCAATCCCTTCATGCAGCGTGTTTGGGAAGACCCCTGGGTTTCTTAGTGGCTACTGCCTGTTTTTAAGGTGGAGAACTGAGCACACCCTGGCTCTAACAGGGATGATTCTTAGGCTTGTGGGATCCCAACAGATGTGTGCCACCCCCTCTCAGCCCTTGGCTACAGATGTGACCACAGGTGGCAAGGATGCTGTCTTTTGGTCTGTGGAATTCTTTGTTCAGCTGCTGAAGTGTGTTAAGAGAGTACAGGACCTCATCTCCCATGGAAAAGTGAGGAGTTAGTGTTTGACTGCTGGGCCAGACTGCTCAATTGATGTCACTGGAACTTGAAAGGTTGTCTTGACATGAATGGCCAGGTGGTGGTCACCGGCATAGGCGGTAGGCTGGAGCTGGAGCTGCCAGGGAAGGGGCAAGGGTGGGTGTTGGTAGGCATGGGATTAGTTCTGCCAGGTGGGGGTGTCTTGAGGCCTCTCTGCTCTGCCCAACACTGGGCTTCCAGTTCCCTGCGGTGCTCCTCCTTAGAGCCGGCTGGCTCTCTTGGCATCGTTTGGTTTAGTTGCTAGGAAGCCGAATAAGGCAAATGCAACTTCCTTTTGACTTACTCACACTGAACCATCTGCTGATTCCTTCTCGTGGCCTTCAAACTTGGCGAGGATCGTTGAGAAGAGGGTCGAGTGCAGCATCTGTGCTCAGCCTTTTTGGATACGGAATGTTTTCTGCTCTCGCTTTAACCCTCTCAATCCAAATTCCTGCTAGCCAATCTGGTCAAGCCCCTTGTCTCTGTCAGCTAGCTATTTGGAGCAGGCATTTTCTTCTGAGTCTTTCCCTTTCTTTATGTCTTAGATTTTGCGTCACACTAATCATCCAACCTTTAAATAGGATGGCTATGGGTCAAAATGTTATGAGTTAAATATTTATATGGTGGTCCTCCTGGAGCAGATTTTGTGCTTGAGACTGATGCACAATCATTGAGCAATTTTCTTTCATGAGCTCCAAGAGGAATCAGTGTCAGACATAGGACGGGTCCAGAGAATCCATAGAAATTTGGTGATGTTGGTAGAATTGAAAACAAAACCAGTGATCCTTGTTTTCATCATTGCCAGATACTACTGGCATTACCTATTTGCTTCCAGCTTCCTTCTGTTCACTCAGGCAAATCAGATTGCATGCTGAAGTCCCTTCCTATGGGTGAGTTTAATGGTCTTTTCCCGTGACAGAGCTGTACCTTCAATTGTCAACTCTGCAAAAGCAGTTGAACAAACACACTAAGAAAAATAGAAACAGGTATTACAGAATAGTAGAGATGCTGAAAAAAAGTTCTTGAAATCCAGTTTAACTGAAGACTTAATCACCTTTGAGTGTACCAGAACTGTGGTAACTAATGTACGAACTATGGGAAATAATTTCTTCTTAAGTGTAATTTTGTCTTTGTTGCTTTTTTAGCAGTAAGCCATCTAAACCTTTTCTGACAACTTCTTATTCTCCCCAAGAGGGCTACTTAAAGGAGGGTGAAGACATGCTAAGGTAAGATTTTATTGTTGTAGCTCAATTTGCTAAAAGCTTTAGTAGCAAGGCAAACGTGTTCTTACTGTGCAGATCAGGATGTTTGTTAAAATTGGTGTTATTAATATTTGCTTTTGGGAAGTCTCTCAGGTCAAGTTGATCGTATTAAACCATTCTGCTTCAACTTTTACCTTTCCATAGTTACTTGGACTCTAGTAACTGAAGTATATCAATAGCTAGAAGAGTCTCAGCAATAAGGCCCTTCTCTGGGGTGTTTTTCTGCCAGCTGTGGGTGGGTTACTCACTTTGAGCATTCTTGGTAGCAGGCTCTTGGCTCCCTTCTTCCATACGTTCTTCTGTACTCTCATCTAATCATTGTTATATGCTCAAAAATGCAAATTTATTTATTTATTTAATTGAACTCAGGGCCTACACCTTGAGCCACTCCACCAGCCCTTTTTTGTGATGAGTATTTTCTTTTTTTTTTTTCTTTTATTATTCATATGTGCATACAATGCTTGGGTCATTTCTCCCCCCTGCCCCCACCCCCTCCCTTGCCACCCATTCGGCCCCCTCCTTCCCCCCACCCCCTCAATACCCAGCAGAAACTATTTTGCCCTTATTTCTAATTTTGTTGTAGAGAGAGTATAAGCAATAATAGGAAGGAACAAGGGTTTTTGCTGGTTGAGATAAGGATAGCTATACAGGGCATTGACTCACATTGATTTCCTGTGCGTGGGTGTTACCTTCTAGGTTAATTCTTTTTGATCTAACCTTTTCTCTAGTTCCTGTTCCCCTTTTCCTATTGGCCTCAGTTGCTTTTAAGGTATCTGCTTTAGCTTCTCTGCGTTAAGGGCAACAAATGCTAGCTAGTTTTTTAGGTGTCGTACCTATCCTCACCTCTCCCTTGTGTGCTCTCGCTTTTATCATGTGCTCATAGTCCAGTCCCCTTGTTGTGTTTGCCCTTGATCTAATGTCCACATATGAGGGAGAACATACGATTTTTGGTCTTTTGGGCCAGGCTAACCTCACTCAGAATGATGTTCTCCAATTCCATGTGATGAGTATTTTCAAGACAGGGTCTCGCAAACTATTTGTACAGGCTGGCTCTGAACCACGATCCTCCTCATTTCTGACTCCTGACTAGCTAGGATATTACAGGCATGAGCTACCAGCACCTGATACAAATTTATTTTACTATAAGACAAATCAGTACTCAGAACCAAATATAAGTATCAGTTGTCTGAAAATATGTTTTTACCTAAAGAGTGTATGGACATGTAAAAACATCTGGCAATAAAGTGAAAACTCCTTTTCAGACTTCCTCAGTTTCTGTCCTTACTTGTTTGTTTGAGAAAGGATGTAGCCATAGGTAGCCCAGGCTGGCCTTGAATGCCTGGATACTCTTGCTATAGGCAAGAGTATCAGTCTCTGATCAGGAGATTCCTAAATTCTTTATGTCCCACATGGAAGCATCCAGACAGGACATGTGGGTAGTAAGTGAGGTAATGGAGTTTATTAAAGATTAAGGAGAGGAGTTACAAACGCCATGGTGGGCCAGGTGGAAGCCGGAAGCAGAGAGAGCACCTTCCACTTTCCAGGTGAGCGTCCTCTTTCTGCTAACCTATGGGAAGGGAAGAATCTGGTGATTCCTAACCAGTAATGAGTGAGTGGGGAGAGTCATGGGTGGTACCTGGGCTTGGGGGGCGGGGCGGGTAAGAGTTGTCTCTGGGCCAGGTTGTGAATAACCTACACACATTTGTAATTGAAATAAGGCTCAGAGAAAGAGAAGAATATTCAACCTGAAATACAATATGGAGTCATATATGTCTTTTTATCTTAGCCTGCCTCCCTCTCACCTCAGCCTCCAGAATACTGGGAGACTCCCACTATTTTAACTTCAGTGGCTCTCACTCATATACTTTTCTAAAACTTGTTTTTCTCACTTAACAGTATGTCATGTCGGTTTTTAACCATGGTATAGTCTTCCAGAGAGTGTAAACCATGTTTGAAGGCTACTTTATTTTGTTTCCTCTGCCTTCTACATTTAGCGGTGGAGCTCTAAGTAACTAAATAAGTAAATCAGCATGGTAGACCAAGAACCTTGCTTTGGATCTTTCTCTGTGGTTTTGGTAAAAGCAGTTTTCCTTGAACTGTATTTGAATTGATTTTTGTATGTATGAACCTTGACAGGGTTTCCCTCTTGCTTGCACTAAAGATGAGATTTGTGTCAGATTAAATTAATAATTCAGAATTGAAAAATGCTCTCATCAACTGCTGAAGAGCTCCCAAGTATAGAATTCAGAGATGGTGTTAGTGGGGGTTAGTTTCTCTCAGGTGTTTCCTGCCATGACCCAGAATGCAGGCACCATTAGGTTATCTTCTGAAAAAGATTTGCTTAGCCTGGTCTGAAAGGAACCTAGAGGCAGAGATGGAAAATAATGGCTGATCTCCCCTGAGGACCTGTTCTGCCTCATGCAGAACTCTGCAGAACTCTGTCAACTCTGGATTCTCAGAACAACATGGAGACAGGTTCTATTACTAATCTCCATTTTAGAAGTCAGGAATCTGAGGCTTGATGATATTAACTGACTCGTTCAAGGTTACCTAGCTAGTCAATGACAGAGCTGAGATTCAAATCCAGGCAGCTGCAATGTCCACATCATGCTGTCTTCCCTGGAGAGCACAGACACCAGCTTCTGGGATACCTCCCAATCTCCTTGAATTACTTGGTGATGGTGGTGATGCGTTTGCCCACCACTTCATTAAAATAAAGTGTACAGGAGCTGGGGGTGTAGCTTCATGGTACAGTACTTGTCAGCATGCATGAGGCCCTGGAAAAAAGGAAGCAAGCAAGAACAACAAGAAGAAGGGAAGGAAGGAAGGAAGGAAGGAAAGAGAGAGAGAGAGAGAAAGAAAGAAAGAAAGAAAAAGAAAGACAGAAAGAAGGAAAGCAAGCTGGGTGCTGGTGGCTCATGCCTGTAATCCTAGCTACTCAGAAGGCAAAGATCAGGAGGATTGAGGTTCGAAGCCAGCCCAGGCAAATAGTTCTTGAGACCCTATCTCGCCAAAACCCTTCACAGAAAGGGCTGGTGGAGTGGCTCAAGGTGTAGGCCCTGAATTCAAACCCTCAGTACTGCAAAAAACAAAAGATGTGAACGACCTCTACAAGGAAAACTATAAACTTCTGAAGAAAGAGACTGAGGAAGACTATAGAAAGTGGAGAGATCTCCCATGCTCATGGATTGGTAGAATCAATATAGTAAAAATGTCTATACTCCCAAAAGTAATCTACATGTTTAATGCAATTCCCATCAAAATTCCAATGACATTCACTAAAGAGATTGAAAAATCTACCGTTAAATTTATATGGAAACACAAGAGGCCATGAATAGCCAAGGCAATACTCAGTCAAAAGAACAATGCAGGAGGTATCACAATACCTGACTTCAAACTATATTACAAAGCAATAACGATAAAAACAGCATGGTACTGGCACAAAAACAGACATGAAGACCAGTGGAACAGAATAGAGGACCCAGATATGAAGCCACACAACTATAACCAACTTGTCTTTGACAAAGGCGCTAAAAATATACAATGGAGAAATAGCAGCCTCTTCAACAAAAACTGCTGGGAAAACTGGTTAGCAGTCTGCAAAAAACTGAAACTAGACCCATGTATATCACCCTATACCAATATTAACTCAAAATGGATCAAGGATCTTAATATCAGACCACAAACTGTAAAGTTGATACAGGAAAGAGTAGGAAATACTCTGGAGTTAGTAGGTATAGGTAAGAACTTTCTCAACGAAACCCCAGCAGCACAGCAACTAAGAGATAGCATAGATAAATGGGACTTCATAAGAGATAGCATAGATAAATGAAAACTTCTGTTCATCAAAAGAAATGGTCTCTAAACTGAAGAGAACACCCACAGAGTGGGAGAAAATATTTGCCAGTACACATCAGGCAAAGGACTGATAACCAGAATATATAGGGAACTTAAAAAACTAAATTCTTCCAAAACTAATGAACCAATAAAGAAATGGGCAAGTGAACTAAACAGAACTTTCTCAAAAGAAGAAATTCTAATGGCCAAAAAACACATGAAAAAATGCTCACCATCTCTAGCAATAAAGGAAATGCAAATTAAAACCACACTAAGATTCCACCTCACCCCTGTTAGAATAGCCATCATCAGCAACACCACCAACAACAGGTGTTGGCGAGGATTCGGGGAAAAAGGAACCCTCTTACACTGTTGGTGGGAATGTAAACTAGTATAACCACTCTGGAAAAAAATTTGGAGGCTACTTAAAAAGCTAGACATTGATCTACCATTTGATCCAGCAGTACCACTCTTGGGGATATACCCAAAAGACTGTGACACAGGTTACTCCAGAGGCACCTGCACACCCGTGTTTATTGCAGCACTATTCACAATAGCCAAGTTATGGAAACAGCCAAGATGCCCCACCACTGACGAATGGATTAAGAAAATGTGGTATCTATACACAATGGAATTTTGTGCAGCCACGAAGAAGAACGAAATGTTATCATTCTCTGGTAAATGGATGGAATTGGAGAACATCATTCTGAGTGAGTTTAGCCTGGCCCAAAAGACCAAAAATCGTATGTTCTCCCTCATATGTGGACATTAGATCAAGGGCAAACATAACAAGGGGATTGGACTTTGAGCATATGATAGAAACGGGAGCACACAAGGGAGGAGTGAGGATAGGTAAGACACCTAAAAAATTAGCTAGCATTTGTTGCCCTTAACGCAGAGGAACTAAAGCAGATACCTTAAAAGCAACTGAGGCCAATAGGAGAAGGGGATCAGGAACTACAGAAAAGGTTAGATCAAAAAGAATTAACCTAGAAGGTAACACACATGCACAGGAAATTAATGTGAGTCAACTCCCTGTATAGCTATCCTTATCTTAACTAGCAAAAACACTTGTTCCTTCCTATTATTGCTTATACTCTCTCTTCAACAAAATTAGAAATAAGGGCAAAATAGTTTCTGCCAGGTATTGAGGAGGTAGGGGGCAGAGGGAGGGGGCGGAGTGGGTGGTAAGGGAGGGGGTGGGGGCAGGGGGGAGAAATGACCCAAGCTTGTATGCACATATGAATAATAAAACAATAAAATGAATAAATAAATAAATAAATAAAAATTTAAAAAAGAGAAAATAAAATAAAATGTATAATGTTTGCAGGAAATTCATCAAGAAAAAAACATAGCAAGGATTAGAGAAAGCCTGAAGCTTAAAGAATGGCCTCTTGAGCCAATGGCCAGCCAGTGTTTGTCAAAGGCAGTGAGCAGCCACAACCTGCTTGGGTAAGGGAGACACTCTGTGGCACTCAAGAGCCTTGGGGCAGTAGGGAGAGGCAAAAGCTTTGCACAGACAGGTCTGTCAAGAGCATGGATGAGAACAGGAACCTGAACAGAAATCGTAAAGGGAAGAAGCAAAGGGATTGAGGCCTGCTGCAGCTTGCTGAGTAGTCAGGGCTTGATGGAGCATCTTCTGCTTTGCTGTGCCAGGCCTCCTATGGGCTAATCAATGCCTGCTGAGGAGCTTCTCCCCTGGCGGGACACTCCGGTGGACGGAAGTGGTGGTGTCTAGGTGCTGGGGAGACGCAGTAAAAATGCCTGATTTAGGGTACACAGTGCATCTCATTCCCTTTTTCTTCTGTTAAATCACAGCAAAGGGGACCAGTTTAGATGGCTAATAGATTACCCAGCATCTGTGCACTACTTTGCATGCCGTTAGCAGGGGAAAATAGCTCGCTCACAGGAGCTGAGGAGTGGTTAGGAGTAAAGGAACAGATCTCAACACTTTTTCTTTTCTTTTCTTTTTTTTGTTTTGAAGCAATGGGGTTTGAACTCAGGGCCTCATGCTTTCTAGGCAGGCACTCTACAACTTGAACCACTCCACCAGTCCTTTTTTTGTGTTGGGTATTTTTGAGATAGGGTCTCATGAACTATTTGCCTAGGCTGGCCTGGAACCATGATCCTCCTGGTCTCTGCCTCTTAAGTAGCTAGGATTACAGGTGTGAGCCACTGGCTCCTGACTGATACTTTATTGTTTGCCCCTGTCTAACAAAGACCTTCAGAATCAGACACCCTTTTCTTACAAGGTGAACACTTTCAATGAAATTATCTCATAGCCTTCAGACTAAACACCTTAAAGCATGAACACATATTTCTATTTCTTTCTATCTGCCTGCCTGTCTGTCTATATCATCTCTCTTTCTCTGTGATTTCAGTCTTACTTGACTCCATTTAGTATTTTTATCATAGTAGACAAAGCAATGAATGTTCTAAAATGAGAACGGTTTACTGAGTGACAGAGTTCCTCACGTGGACATAGCCCTAGTTTACTGTAGCTAGCACTAGGTGATCTGGTATTTGATTTTTTGAGGTTTGGGGAGTACATTCAGAGGGAAAAGCTGTCCGCACAGCATTGAAAAACTGTGGGAGAATGTGGCAGATTACTCAAAAAGGAACAAGGACAACCATGAGTGACACCAGACTTGCAGTTCGATAGGAACCGTGGAGGTTTGTGTCTTCCTGTAGTTTTGTCTTTTACCTTTTGTCGAGAGATCCTAAAACCCTTCAGTGATTACTGTCTGGTGCAGAAGCAGCAGTGCCTTGATGTTTTTCAGATGGTGCCAGCAGCAGGAACACTCAGAGAGAGGGACTTCACCAGCACTTTTCTCAAGCGCTTCACAAAGTGGGGGACTGAAAGAGGCCTTCCGATTGCATTACTGCCACTACCAGCAAAGAACAGAGGCAGCATTACTTCTTTTTAGCTTGTCAAATGAGACCGTGTACACAGACTAAGTACGTACCCCGCCTTGAGTATGTGAGTCACCGACAGGCACAACTCTAAAGTACTGTTAGGACACGGTTTTAGGAAATGCAAGAATGACTCTGTAGGGTTGATCAAAGTGGAAGTAGTAGTGACATTTTCAAAGATCCCTGTCTTATTTAGCTTTTCTGTATTGCTTGAGGTTTGTTTGCTTTTACCGTGAGTATCTATCACTTTTGCAGTCAGGAAAAAACTAACACTACTTTTAGGAGTGAGAAGTGGGCACCACATGCCAGGTGCTGTTCTGGGTTCTGTGATGTCTCAGTGGACGTAATAGACAAAGCCCCTCCCTAGTCTGATGTGCTGTTCCACAAATTGGCTTCACTGGCCTTCCAGAGAAGGCTCCCGCCATTTGGAAACTCCTCACTGAATTCCTCTCAGCCTTTGTCCCTGTTGTTTCTCCTTCTGTCTGTGGTAACTCCTCCCCTCCTCCTCCTGCCTAACTCAGGTGGGCCACTTGTACTTACTTGCAGCCCGGTCCCCTGGGAGTCCTTCCTATGCCTTTGACCTCCAGGTTGTGTCTAGCTCATCCATTGGGCCTGTGTTGTCCCCTGCTGTCACACACAGTAGTGACACCATGCTGTGTTACAATTGTGGGTTTGCTTCTGTCCACAGTCTGAGGACAGAGACATCATGTGTTCTAATTGTTTCTAGTTTGTGTCAGGTTTCATAGTGCTCGGCAGAGTCTGGCTGGTAAACAATGGATGGAAGACTGCACTGATTGTAAACTAGCTATTTGCTGAGCATACTGAAGTACAGACATGGTAAGAACAGACAATGCCAGTGCAGGGGACCAGGCACCCAAAAAACATGACTGCATTAAGGTAGCATTAGGTGTTCTCACTTTGTCTGTGTGGAAATCTGCAAGCTTAGGATGACTGTACTTTTTATTTTTTGCAGTACTGGGGTTTGCACTCAGAGCTATGGGCTTGCTAAGCAGGTGCTCTACTTGAGGCACTCCTCCAGCCCTTTTGTCTTTAGTTATTTTTCTTATAGGGTCTCACATTTATGACCTGGAAAGCCTAGACCACTATCCTCCTATTTACACTTCCCTTATAGCTGGGATGATAGGTGTGTACCACCAAGCCCAACCTTTGTTGGTTGAGATGGCGTCTTGCTAACTTTTTACCTGACTGGCCCTAAACCTTGATCCTCTCTATCCTCACCTCCCAATTAGCTAGGATTACAGGTGTGAGCTACCTGTAATTGGAGTCAAGTAAGAATTTGACTCCACATTCTTATTCAATATTATTCCCTTTACAGAAATCTGCTTTACTTGTAGGTAGCATCTTTCCTCTAAGAGTTTTTGAAAGCGAAGTTATGGCTCCATCTCATTTGGAGGGTATTTGGGTTGGACCTTGGGAGACAGTGCACTAGAAGAAATGAGGTCAGTCACAGCACAGGAGGGTGGGAGAGGGCAACTCCTTTTACAGTCGAAAATGATGGAATTTCCGTTTAATAATTGAAAGATGCCCAGACATGCCCTGGATTAATTTCATGGTGTAGTAATTTAAACCGATTTTGAACCCAGAGGCAGGAAGGACTCAGCACATGGAGGAGCTTTGTTCCCTCGGCATGGGGCGACTTTGCTGCTCACTGCCTTAGTCTTTGACTGGATTCTTTTTCTTGACACTCGTGGAGGCATCCCGTCTGACTTTTTTAGACTTGTGGCTGACTTCAGCTACTGTTGGAGTGACACAACCTTGATGTTCTTGGCTCCTCGTCTGCAGAGCAGGACCCACTGGCGTGAGCTGAAGGCAGTCTGCTGTAGTGGAGGGGAGTACCACAGACTGCGTTCCTTCTCTCCTCCTTTGTCTGGAGAGGCATATGGAGGCTCCTCCTCAGATGTTGCCCAGCCCTGTGTGGTGCCTCACAGTTCTGTCACTCAGTGTCACACAGTTCCACCTATGGATTCGGATTAGGACACGAGAGTGATGGAGCCCAGAAACTCATCATCAGCCACTGTGCAGACTGTAGCCACCAGGGATCTGTGGACAGGGCCTGCAGCTTGCTCTATTGTCCCTTTGATGTCAGAAGAGTTGTGGTAATGAATTAGTTTGCTAATTCATTCCATTATACTCCACAATAGTAATTAATTTTCAAATCATGTCATCCAGGGTGAACTATTTTGTGATGATTTTGAATCATGGGCTCTATGTGCACAGTCAACTTTATGAGGACACTGATTTCAGAAAAGTAAGACTTCTTTTCCCAGTTGCTTTCAGTTCTCTTAACTCATTCCACCAGACAGATAGCATAGCCTTAAATGTTTTCAACATGCCAGGGAGTGAAAACAAGCTGTGGGATGTGCAGAATTTTAAAAAAAATTATGGCAGCTGTAATTCACTTACCCATATAGTAAAAATATACTATCTTACCCCTCACTTACTTAAATCTTTTTCTTTCTTTCTTCTTGGTGGGACTGGGGTTCGAACTCGGTACATCATGCTTGCAAAGCAGGCACTCTACTGCTTGAGCCACACCTCCAGTTCATTTTGCTCTGGTTATTTTGGAGATGAGCTCTCAAGAACTATTTTTCTGGGCCAGCCTCAAACTGTGATCTTCCCGATCTCAGCTCTTCAATTAGCTGGAATTACAGGTGTGAGCTGCCAGCACCTGGTTTAGATTTTTTTGGTGTTGTTGATTGAAAATAACCTGCTCTTTTTTTTTCTTGTGTGTGTGTGTAATGTGCAACAGCCATAGGTGATTGCTTGCGGGATCCTGGCCTTGTGGTAGGAACAATTCTCCTTTGCCTCTGAGTCAGGCCTTGCTTATGTGCTGCAGTCTAACATAAACGTTCCTCTTGCACTGTAATCATGCTTCACGATTCCATCAAAAGTAAGTGTTGATTGACCTAGACCTATAACCTGTCTTAAACATGTTTTTTCTTTGTACACTGGCATACTTTGAAGGTTCTTGTTTGTCAATTACTAGACTGAATCTAGTTGAGGAAAAGCAGACTACAGTAGGTGTCACAAAGTAGTCCCCTGTGTCACTGACAACTGAAATCTAAATCATTCCCATTGCTTCTTACATGAGAATCGAGCATGTGGCCAGGTGTGGTAGTGTGGACCCATGGTCCTAGCACTTAGGAGGCTGAGGCAGGAGGATGAGTTACTTGAGCCCAGCTTAAGCATCACAGACCCTGTCTCAAAAAAAAAAAAAAAAAAGATTCAAAACATCTCATCCAAAATATTATGTAACTGATCCTCCTGTCTTCTATAGAGATTGCTAAATCTCACCTCTAGCTTTTCGACTCCGAATGGTAAGTTTCAAAGCCCCTCTACATTCATCCTCCCTCAGATTCTCTTATACTCTATATGTCAACTTTCCATTACTGTGAAAAAATACCTGAGGCAATCAACTTAAAGAGAGGAGCAGGTTGTTTCAACTCATAGTTTTAGAGTCTTCCATCCATTGTCAGGTGGACCAATTTTTGTTGGATCTGTGGCGAGGCAACAGACCTTGATGGGAGCATGTATCAGAGGAAGCTGTTCACCTTATGGCATCTGGGAACTGAAAGGGAGAGAACTAGGAGCTGGGGTCCCAATATCCCTTTCAAGGGCCCACCCCCAGTGACCTAACTCCCTCTTACAAGGCTCTAAGTCTCCAAGGTTCCATGACCTCCCAATAGCACCATGGACTGGGAACCAAGCCTTTAACAAATGGGCCTTTGGGGGAAGTTATCCAAACCATAGCAAACTCCCTTTTATTAAAACCAATTATGCCTTTTCTGCACAATCTTACCCATTGTCTTGAACTTAGGCTCATGAGAATGCAAGAAGTGGAACCTCTTTTCCTCTTTCAAACTTGGGCAGATGCACACATCTAAGACCTTCCTCCCTCATGGTCAGACCTGCTCCTTAGTTTCTTGCCTTGACCCTGTCCCCTGGCCTGAACAACAGTCAGAGGCTGGGAATGGCATTTTCCCATTAAACTGGTGCTCCCCTCTCCATCAAAAGCACAGGGCTTCCCCATGGAGCACCATCTTTGTATCTCACCTCACTTCTACTCAGATTGGCATGAATTTTCTAGTCCTCTCTTCTTTGCAGAAACTCATGGTGCTGTTCTGTTCAGTCCAGATACATTGTGTGCCATCTGTATGCCAGACTCTGCAAGTTGTCAGGCCAACCTGCCTTCTTTCTCTGCCCAGGTTAAGTACATCAGACAGGCTTCTCTGGAAGGCCCTGGTTGCCCATCCTAGAAGTGCTGGATGTTCATTGCTGAATAAGGAGATCTTTCCGTTGAGCACAGCCCCATGGAGCACTGAGACCCAGATTCATCTCATGTCCACAGTTTCCAGAGCTCACAGAGAAGTGAAGGCAGGACGGGTATTTTAATTCAGTTGTCACGTTGGATCTGAAAAGAGAAAGGTGATGAGCACCTGCTTCCCATCATCTTGGGGAAGCCTGAACATCTCTTTTTTTTTTTGGCTTGACTGGGGTTTGAACTCAGGGCTTCACTCTTGCTAAGCAGTCACTCTGCCACTTGAGCCACTCCATCAGCCCCTGGACATCTTTTATTGTGACCATTTCTTGTATTTTGCTTCTGTATAGCCACCCATACCACCTGCCAGCTCTTGCTCAATGCTACACTCAAGAGTGTGGAGTTGTAAATGGCTAGTCTATAAGCCTAAACCATAGTTATGTCATATGTAAGTTCTAAAAAATCTATAAAACATACTTCGAATAATTACAACTCTCAGTCTCTTTGGGTAGGGGTGGGGAAGAGTTTAATTTGAACTGGTTGTGAAAAGGACTAATTTTGTCTAATTATTTAAGTGTTTACATTCATGCAAGATCATTTAAGAAATCATCACTAAAGTAAGTAGGTTGAATAATTTGTTGAATCCTAAAATACTTTAAAAAAAAAAAAGCATTACTTCAAAAAAGCATGTAATCTATTTTTAGTATGTTACAAATTCAGAAGATAGTTTCTTTTTCATGTTCAGAATAGTATTAATAGGGATATATTTTATTTGTTATCCCTGAATTTAATTATTGAATTCAGATCATAAATAAAAAGAATAGTTTTTTCCTATCAGCTACCTCTATTTCAGTAAACTTAGGCATAGCCACACTCTTTTACAGTTCTTTCTAACAGCAGCTCATTTCCTCTATTTCATCCAGCCATTACACAGATGTATGTGGCTTCTGTGCCCAAATATTTAAAATAGTCAAACAATGAAACTTCAGAACCCGAAGGCAAATACATATTCATAATTCTTCCTAAATGTAACCTTAATAAACAAAGTTTAAGATTTAGCCAAATGCTGTCATCACCACTGCAGCCCCCTGGGTTGTAAATTTGTTCAGAGCCTGGTGATGGATGGCAAGACCAGGGAAGGGGCTCCCATCTGAGATTAAACTTTTATTAAGTCTTCCTCTCAGCAGGTGATCCTGGGAGAGATTAGAAGACATGTACGCATTGACTATAGCCACGCAGTCATGGTGTCTAGAGTAGAACACTCCTGACCTGACCCAGCACTGTTTTTCACAGACCTTAAGATCCTGCAGGGCCAAGTGAGGATTCCAGTTACTTCTCATGTTGGCAGCACTGGAGCCCAGAGGTCCCACATGCCAGTCCATCTGTCTTTCTGTTCTTGTCAGTGTCCTATGCATACAAAGCTAGAAGAGAAATGAGCACGTTATGTGAGGTTATAGAGAAAATCAGAAGTTCCTTGCCCCCATCTCTAACCCTGTTCGGCCCTAAGGGCCACCCTTCCCAGTTCCTTCTTGTTCTTTCCGTGACTCCTGCTCCTCAGTCCTGCATCCTGATGCTGGAACCAAATAAAGCACATTTGCCTCTATGACTTTCTGTTTTAGGTTTTATAACGGCACTGTGTCCTTCTTTAGGCTGGGTTGATGTATGTCTCATCTCTCCACCCGCTGCCGGCAAGTAGTGTTTGATTTTAAAATCTGACAGGTCACTTGGATCAACAGACATTCACATCTGAACTGAAAGCTGAGACAGTTTAAACAACTTGCAGTTGGATTAATTGTGTTGCCTTTTCTTGTCTTTTTGTAAGAGTGGGATATTTTTTGTCTTAAATCAGGACACTTGTGTGCTAAAGTAGGTTTTCTCTTGTCCTTGTCCCTAGTACATGGCTATATGCCTCTGAAGGATGCACTGGTGTTAGTAGCCAAAGAATTTAAAAGGTCTTTCACTAAACAAGGCACTGGAATTTCTCAGAGGGCTGCCGAGTTGGTGGATGACTTCCTGGCCTGGGACAGCCTTGCCAGCTACTCCGAGCCTTCGCGCATTCAGTATTTTCTAGTTCTATTAGTGGAGGGAAGGGATCTGTATAAGGCAGAGCCGAGCCTGATCACTAACTACCTGAAGGCCATGAAAGATCAGGTGCAAGGTATTTGGCATTGTCCCCTTTCCTTCTCCATTGTAAATCTCAATTCTTCTCTGGAAACCCATGTGTGAAAGAAAACTACATATTTTCCCCTTAGTGAGAAAAGATATAATACAAAAGTAACTGATCTGTACATGTTTCAGATAGAATGCACTGGTAATGTTTAATTGTCACAGATGAAGGTGCTTCTTCTGAAGCTAAAGCTTCTTTGGAAGCAAATTTTAAATAAGTAAGTAGAATGACCTCGCTCTGTAGATGGAAATGTGGGGTATAGCTGCATTTCCCTACCAGTTTACTTTCCTGGATCTGGATTTCAGGGTTTTTTTTTTGTTGTTGTTTGTTTGTTTATTAATGAATACATTTGTAGGATTATTTTTAAGTATGTGATAAGCATGAAGAATCAGTTTCTAATCTTGAGGATTTGAGAAAGCATTCCAGTTACAAACCCAACTCCTTAAAGGAGGGACTTTTTAGTTTGTTTATCTTTAGCGAAGCAGGTGAGACAAAAATAACCTCTTGTGCTGGCAGAGTTACTCAAGTGGTAAGAGTGCCTGCCTAGGAAGCATGCATGAGTCCTTGAGTTCAAACCCCAGTGCCACCCAAAAGAAAAGAAAGAAAGAAAGGAAGGAAGGAAGGAAGGAAGGAAAGAAAGAAAGAAAGAAAGAAAGAAAGAACTAAACAAAGCCCCCCAAAACCCCACTTGTCCTTTTAAGGAAAAAGTAGCTGCTGTGTAACACCTAGAATGTGTTAAAACTTTAAAAAAACATTCATCTGACAAAAGGTACAATGAATTTCTCACTATGCTCATTTTCTCAGGGCAAGTACAATCTCTAAGCTTAAAACTCAACAGTCTTCTTTCTTTGTGATTACAGGACCTTCTAAGTCAGTGAAGGGGAGAGCTCTTTCTTAAATCGACTGAGACAGATATGCAGCTGGCCGGCCTTGACTGCAGGCTTTTGCTGAACATTCGTTCTCTTCCCTTCTTCAGGCTTCGAGACACCAGATCCTTCAGCCAACAGCGATCCTGCCTCATTTCAAGGCAGGCTCATCCCATCGTGGGCAACCTGCCTCCACTGCCTCCAGCCCCTGGCACCACGCCCTTCTTCAGTGCTCCTCCCGCCAGGTCAGTCATGTCCCTTCTGAGTGGTCAGTGGCCTCCTTCCACTGCCAGTCAGTGCTTCCTCCAGGAGCAGGGCAGGGCTGCGGTGGCTCTGTAATGCAAAAGTATGAGCAACGCAGTGTGTCTTGTTCTTATCCCCACAAAAACACCAGGAGAGACACTTGGGGTTGCAGTGGGTGCCCTTCCTTCTCATTGAGCCACCTGACTTTATTCCAGGAGACACAGGAACACTTGTACCAGCCACGGTTTGTTACCACAGGTAGGGCCATTTAAACTGAGTTCTCATGAGCAGCACTCTGAAGTCAGAGGTCTTGAGGCTTTTTTTCTGAGTGGTGACGTTTGCCTAAAGGGAGGTTGTATTTCTATGGACTTTTTAAAGTGATCAGAACCCAACTCAAGTGAACTGAACACAAGGGAGACTTGGCTTGTGTGACTGGAAATTCCAGGAGCTGACTAACTCTAGATTTTCTCAGACATCAATCTTGTCTGGAGGAGGCCTGGGTGGGGACTAACCACTTGGGGTTCAGACATCCAGCCCTGTTTTCAGTTCCAGCCTCACTCTGCCTCCATGGGGCCTGGTGTGCCTGTGTCTGAGCCTTTCCTGGACTTATGTGCACTGAGTTTTAACCCCTGAGTAGGCACCAAGGATGCAGTTTCCTCTCTCAGTCACCACTCCCTTAGTCTTCATCTTCCTGATACTTGTTGGCATCTTTCATACAGCCTTGTGTGGCCAATCAACCTGTTCCCATAAGAAGTGAGTGAGTAATGGGGCAGGATCAGGAAGAAATCTTTGGGCTCTGATTTGCTTCCCCTCCTTGCCATTGGTTTAAAGAAAAGCTCTCACAGACCTTCACAAAGGGATAGATGATTGCCTCAAGGCCTTGGCAAGAGCTGGGAGGAGGCCACCAGTGCAGGAGGGTGAGGGGCATGCAGGATGGTGTGCGGACCACTAGGAGCAGTGTCCAGGCTTCTTCTGTTTGGGTGGACAGATGTTACTTCTGAGGAAGAGTTGCCTCCTGTACTTCTGGTGTGTTACAGGTCAGCCTTATGGGACATTCTGGGCCTTTCTGGGGAGTTCACTGCTTTAGATCTTTAAGAATATGTTTTCCTAGTGCCCAAATAGCTTCCAAACAGAATGTTTAAAACAAAATCACTTGTGAGAAGGCAGGGTGGACGACCAGGAATTAGGAAGGTTGGGACTAGACCAGAGGATTGAAAATTTTTTTCAAAGTTTATATAGTAAATATTTTAAGCTTTGTGGGCCAAGAAGCAAAACTCAATATATTATGTATATACTTTTATTGTGATATAAAATGTAACCATTTAAAAGTGGAAAAATCGCCAGGCATGGTGGTACATGCCTGTAATCCTAGCAGTCAGGAAGCAGAGGCCGGAGGATGGCAAGTTTGAGGCCAGCATGGACAATGCAGGGAAATCCTTCTGAAAAACCTAAAACAAGAAAAAATAAGTGAAAAAGAAAATCATTCTTAGCTGGAATGCCATCCCCAGATAGCAGGCCTGCTTTTGTCCTTGGACTAGTTTACTGAGCCCTGGATGAGACCATTAAGGGGTTATCGTGGTCCAATGAAGAATTGGAGAGCTTTTTGGAGCTCGGGTTGAGCCTGGTATGAGTGGTAGGTTCCTTCTTATGCAGTCTTTTTTCTAAAAATGAAGAAAGATCACTTTGGGGAGAATGGTTAGGACTGGGTTCAGCCTGTGTCTTCCTATCTATGTTTTATTTTCTGTTCTCTGCAGGACCGGTCAACCCCAAAGGTCTGTTTCTGCCTCTCCTGCTTCTGGAAGGCCCATCCAAGAGGTCTGCTCCTTTAAGATGACCCCCTGCCATGCTTACCAAATGTCCACTACTTAGAAAGAAGCCCAGCCTTATAGGAGCACCACCAGGTCAGTAGCAGGTGAGCTGTGAGTGGTGTTCTATCTAGTGCTGTCTGGTAGGACTTGCTGTGGTGATGGAAATTCCAACGTAGCAGCCATTGACCACACGTGGCTCTTGAGCACTTGAATGTGGCTAATGTAATCAATTATGTGAATTTTTAATTTCATTTAATTTTAGTTAATTCATGTGACCACAGTCACTGCTGATAGTGACCATAATGGGCAGCACAATTCTGAGCTAGTGAGGGCATCAGAAAGCAGCAGCCGCAAGTGGGAAGGTGTGTTGTATTTTCACCAAGTAGAAATCTGCTATTTCTTAGTCTTTCTAGCCCCCAGCCTCCCTCTTCCATTCCTAAAGTTGTAAATATACTTATGGAAGAAATATTATCTCTCTTTCGTAAGGAATATCATTGTCATTGCTATAAAATGGAAGGTAATCATTAAGAAAAGAGCACGGAACAGTGTTACAAAATCCCCGCCAGCTACTATTTACTGGTCAGTTGGCTTAAGACTTGCTCTTCCCTGGCCAAAAATGGGGATAACTAAGGACAAAGAGGTGTTCTAGCAACCCTCTCTTTGACTTATTCAGAAGGACTGCAAGAGGTTGACAAAAGGAGTGTCTTCTTACAAGACTGACTGTCACTAGGTGGTGTGCCTGTGACTCCTTAAAATCCTTTGCAGGTGTGCATACCCAGGTTCTGCTTGGCTCAGGGAAGCACACAGTAAATTGCAGAGTTCATGATATTCCGCCTTTAAAGACCTTAATGTGCATCTCCTAGTGATAGGAATATTCTACATAATCATGATATCCTTATCCCATCTAAAAATTAATAATTATATACAAATATCTAGTTCCAAGTTTGAATTTCTTCAATTGTACAAAGAATACTTTTATGACTTTCCCCCCAAAACCAGGATGTGATTAAGGTTCATGAATTGCATTTGGTTTTATGTGTTTTTATTTATTTATTTATTTACTTAGAGACAGGGTCTCACTGTGTAACCCAAGCTGCCCTCAAATTAGAGATCCTCCTGCCTTAGCCTCCTGAGTGTTGGGATCACAGGCACACACTACCAGGCCTGGCTTTTGATGTAGCTTTAATTTCTTTTCTAAAACAATTTTCCTGCCTATTTTTTTCCCTATACCTGGTGGTACTGACTTTGAGTTCAAGCCAATTGTCTCACAGAATATCCTACGTTTGGATTTACCTGCTGTGTCCTCAAGGTGTTACTTAACTGTTCCTCTGTTCCTTGAATTTTCTGAATCTCAGCAGTTTGGTCTAGAGGTGTGATTAGATCCGGGTCACACATTTTTGCAAGGGTGTTTCGAAAACAGTAAATCACATCAGAGGGCATGAAAAAGTCACCCCACTAGAGTGCACTTGGGTGGCCATGTGCGTAGGGTGGTGACTGCCTGGTGCAGGCAGGGTTTTCTGTGGCATCATGCAAATAACTGTTCCTTACAGAACTTTATGCAATTGTGTCTCCCAGTTGCTGTTTACCTGCCCCAATCACTATCATTGCATCTTCCCTCCCTTTTAATTGAGTTGTAACTTCTTTTTTTTTTTTTTTTGAGGTACTAGGGGTTGAACTCAGGGCTTTGTACTTGTTAGACTAGTTTGTACCACTTAAGCCACACTTCCAGCCCAAGTTGTAACATTTTAAATGTTCAGTTTAGTGAGTTTTAAAAATTATATACATGTAATCTCCACCCAAAGCAGAGTCATTTCTGTTGCTTCATAATGTCCTTTTATATTCCTCTTGAGTCACTCTCCGCCCCCCTGTGCCAGCCCTTCCTGACTTCTACCACCTTAGCTGTGTCCCTTTAGTTTTGTGGAGACGAGCTTCTTTTGCTTAGCGGAATGGTTTTGAATTTCACTGTGCTGTTGCATGAGCCCGCACACTGTTCCTTTTAATTGTTAAGCAGGTCACTGTATGGCTGTGTCACATCTGTTGTCCCTTCCTCTGAGGATGGGCTTTGGGATTGCTTCCACTTTGGGGCTATGGTAAGATCGCTATGAACATTTGTGTGCATGTCCTTTCATGAACATATGTTATCACTTTTCTTGGTTGAATACCTAGGGGTGGAATTGATGGGTCACAGGGTAGGTGTGTGTTTAACTTAATAAGAATTGCCAAAGGGGGTCCTGGACTGTACACCTAAGCCACCAGGGATGTCTGCTAGCTGTGGGGGCTCTGTGCATTCACCCACTTATGTGTTGTCAGGGTTTGATTTTAGTCTTTTGAATGGCTGTGAAATGTTTGCCATTTTTTCATTGTATTTTTTAAATCAGTTTTATTTTGTTAAAACCCCGGACCTCGCCCATGCAAGGCAAATGCTCTGCACAGTCGTTGTATAAGTTGCATTTGTCTGATGGACGAATGGTGTTGAGCGCTGCTTTTGTTTTCACTGTTTATTTGGTAGGGAATGGCTTGAGGAAGACGGCCAAAGACTTTTCTGTCAAGTGTATTAATTTGCTAGGGCTGTGTAACACAGTCCCACAAATGGAGGTCTTAAAAGAACAGAAATAGAAATCTGTTGTTTCACCAAGGTCAAGGTGTTTCCCTCTGAAACCTGTGGAGGAAAATCCTTCCTGGACTGTTCACACATCTCATTTTTGCCAGAAATCCTTAAGTGTCCATTGGCCATGGATGGCCATACTCCTACCTCGTCCTCTGTCATCACACCATCATCCTCTTGTATGTTTTCATGTGATCTTTCTTTGGGACATGTACTTTTGTCTACATTCCCTCTTATCAGGACACCAGTAATTGGATTAGGGCATCCTACGCCAGTTTGACTTAAACTAATTACGTCAAAAATTATCTCTTTCCATAAGGTCACATTCTGAGATACTGGGGGTTAGGGCCTCAACATCTTTCATGAAGACACAATTCAACCCATAACTGAGTAATGAGGAAGCAGATGAGTTCATCTTTTAATTCAAGGATTATGGTGGGTACCATGGCAATACAGCATGTATTTAAGGAGAAAAAGCTTGGGATGGGTATCTTTCCACAACTTTTGAAAGAAATTTTTTCCTCTTTGTCAAAGAAGCTCCTTAGAGTACATGAATTCCAGGACTTTTCCTTCACAATGTGAAATCTTTCCTCTGACCTGAGAGTTTTTAGCTTGCTCTGTTAACGTTTAATTTACTGTTCTGTTGTCCTACAAAATGGGGCACAGTGGGAACCCTGGTCAGTGGCCACATAGCAGATTATAGAGGGATGGGGCTGGAGAAGCATCTTTGCAGAGCCCTGGTGTGTCTCGTCCTGTGCTCTGGCATCAAGTGCTGGTGGTGGCTGGGCTTGAGTCACCAAGTCCTTCTCCTGTCTTGCAGAGTCCTCTGGGGCTCCTGAGCCCTCGCAGGCACATAAATCTACAGAAACCTTCTGGAGACAGTCGGAGTGGTGGGATGAAGCACTAGCACCTACAGGGGAAAGACTATTTTCTTAGTCATCTAAATAATTTAGTAGAGTAAGACTAGAAAGGTAACTTGTGTTAAGGTTTTAAAGATAGTTTGGATAGTTTTGTAAAAGCACAGATTTCCTTGATATTGGCTCATTTCCTTTTTTAAGAGAAAAAAATGTGGTTTTAAAAATAGGTCATATGTAATAGGGACATAATTCAGTGGTAGACTGCTTGCCTCGCATGGGTGAGACCCTGGGTTCAATTCCCAGCACTGAGGGGAAAAAAGTAAGCTATACATAGACACGGAGACTAGTCTCCTTCCAGACGTTCATCCATATGCAAGTATATATAAACTTGCACAAGTAGTAAAATATTATAAATGCTGATCTCCCTCTTTACCTAACTTTTCCAGTTTCTTTTGGAAATAATTGTGCATCAGGTATGTTACTGTCTCTTTAGTAATGGGGGATTATTCTTAGGGATAAATAAGCCTTAATTTACTTTGTCAGGTCTTTGCTGATAGACAGTTTGGGTTATTTCTAATCTTTTGTTGCTTAAGCAAAAGACAGTTGATTTTGATATAAGTTGGTTTTGCTACTTTGGCCAAACACTCATATTTAGATCATAAGCTGGCAGGCAAGGCTACTGTTTGGATAGAAGATCTGGGAGATGTGTTCTCTGACACTGTGTTAGAAAAGTTGGAATATTGGCCAGGCTCTGGTGGCTTAAGCCTCTAATCCTAACTACTCAGGAGACAGAGGTCAGGAGAATTGTGGTTTGAAGGTAGTCCCAGCAAATAATTCACAACACCCTATCTGGAAAAAACCCATCACAGAAAAACAGGGTTGGTAGACTGGCTCAAGGTGTAGGCCTTGAGTTCAAGCCCCAGTTCCACAAAAAAAAAAGGAAAAAAGAAAGAAGAAGGGAGGGAGGGAGGGAAGGAGGAAGGGAGGAAGAGACAAAGAGACAGAAAGAAAGAAAGAAAGGAAAGAAAGAGAAAAAAAGAAAGAGAGAGAAAGAAAGAAAGACAGAAAGAAAGAAAGAAAGAAAGAAAAGAAAGAAAGAAGAAAGAAAAGTTGGGATGCTGTAATAGACATTGATTTATCCTTCAAGGATTTTGGATAAAAAGCTTCCTAGATTGAAACTTCTAATGCTGTTTTTTTTTTTTTCTTAGTCCAGTAACTAGATTTTCATTGTCCTTGTTAGTCTGTGATTTGTGGCAGGCCCCTTCTGGAGGAAGCAGGTTTGTGCAGCTGTGTGAACTGAGGTAGGGCTGTGGCTGGGGTGTTTGTCCAGGTCTTTTGAGTCTTTATCTGGGGCTGTTTCATTTCCTATGCTGTGAAACATACCACCACACACCTGGGATGGCCCTGCTGACATTTTCCACCTTCTGTGTGGCTGGTCTGTGTGTGTGGTTTCCCTGGCTTAGGGTCCTGTTCCTTGGCACAGTGGGTTCCTACACCTCCCAGTGGTTCTGGTGTTATGTGAAATCACTTTCATGGCCTCATAGACAAAGTGTATTATAAGAGTTCATTCAGCAGCATGCATTAAACACTTCCCCAGTGCCTGCCATTTTGGCAGGTCCACACATTACTCTGTGTGTGTGTGAGTGTCTGTCTTTTGTAATAGTTTTCATGTTGGAAAATCTCATCAGAAAAATGATACAATAAATTTGCATATAATTTTCACACATATTCACCCATTATTGACCATCTCATTTGCCTTGTGTCTTTCTCCATGAATTACATATGTAATATTCAGATACATGTATACAAAATACCTGAGTTTGATTCTGTTTCGTCCTTTGAGTAAGGTGCAGTAAGTGTGTGTCACACCTGGCACTTCAGCACTACTTCCTAAGGACAGGGACATTATTCTGTTAGGCACAGTGCAGTCATTGAAGTCAAGACATTTAACTATGCCAGGATATTACCTGTGCATACATATTTCACCTCCTTTAAAGCAATTTCTTTCCCTACTCCAGAGCCCGATTCAGGTTCATATAATTCTGTAGTTACGTTTCTTTGGGTTCCTTTACTTTTAAAGAGTAAATTCTATAGAGTATTTTGCAGAAGACCCTTCGATTTGGGTTCTGTTTTTATTTTCCAATTCCTTCCCTTTTATGACATGTGACTCTAGCTTTCCATTTATGATGATACAATTCCCTTTTAAAATAAACTTATTTAAATTCCAAAAGTAAGTCAACTTGAAATAAAATTGGAAGTAAATATTACAAGAGACTCAAGGATCGGTCAAATGGGTACAGGCTGTGGAGGAGCCAATAGGGTTTGGAGAAACTAGTGGAGTCAGTAGACTGTCATCATCTCTTGGTCCTCAGTGGGGGAGGAGGCCCCCACCTTGCTGCAGCTTTGTTCAGGCCTTGAGTGTCTGAACTGAGGGTGCCTGGGGCTCTCGTCCCCCTCACTGGAGGCTGCTTGCCTCCTTGCTTTATTTCCACACACCCTGGATGGGTTTGCCTCTGGTACTCTATGTATCTCCATCCTCCAAGCTTTAAAGTCTTGTTGAAGTTCTCCCCAGCCTTGAAGCCCTCCCACGGGGGACAGGCCTGCATCTGAACCACCTCTACTCTTAACAGGACCTTGCTTCTTCTCGTGGGCTTCTCTGAATGATTTATTCAGTCTTCCTCTGTGAAGTTCTCACCTTAGGTCTCTAGCGAGGCTCCAGGGTCTAGGAGAGCAGGGGCTTGTTCTCCAGTCTCTCCTGTAGGGAGTTCTCCACCTTGAATGTGGAAAGCATCCAGGAGGTACAGCCTCTGCTCTGCTCACTGCCCTGCGGGCTGGTGTCACCATGCCTCTGCTGACTTCTATTAGCATCATTTTTCTGTAGTATTGATTCAATGTCCTGGGAACAGTGCAAATCTAATCCAGACACCCTGTGCTTTCCCCTCCCCACCTACACACGTACAACCTTTCTCTGACTGCACAGTGGCTTTCAAACAGGGACACAGATCCTATTTGGACTTTCCATTGTATCAAAGCACCTGAGTTCTATATGGTTCTTTTTAAGTTTTCCATTTTAGTTTTCATGATACCTTTTGAGACATTTTAAAAGTACACCCTAGTTCTCTGGATCACTACCTGACCACTGATCCCATCATGCATTGCAGTGTCTGCATTGCTGTTTGGTTTGTTTTGGTGCCAAGCACACTTCAGAGTGGCAGTTTTAACTGTGTAGTGCTTTCTCATATTTTATCTGGGGACATACATGTGTACATGTGTGTGTGTCTCTTGAACATGCACACATATGCATTTGTTAGGCTAAAGCCACAACCTGAGCCCAGCTTACAGGACCGCCATGGTCAGGCTCATGTTCACTGCGCTGGCCTCAAATTCCACTCAGTCTGTCCATGTGTGTCCATCTGCCCATGTGAATCCTGTGCCTAGGCCTCCTCCCTACTCCCTACATCTCCAGTATGTTCCTTTTTATGGTTTCAGAGTCCCTTCATCCAGTCTAGGAGCTGGATGATGTGCAGTGAGGACTGCCTATCTCAGTTTTTCTGCTCAAGACTTTCAGATCTAAGGCCAATTTCCTTCCCTTCTGGGAAACTGTTTTACAAAAAAAAAAAAAAAAATGTGAACTCTGTTAAAATTCAGGAAGCATTTCTGGCATGTTATTTTGCAGTTTTCCTTAAAACTTGCCTCACTTGGCTATGGTGTTGGAGTGTTTGACAAAATGTGTTGCTTTGGGCATTCTGGACCCTGTGTGTCCTGAGTTATCTTCCCAGTGCCATGGTCCATTGGGATCCTACTGGGATGTGATGACCATGTTTATGCTTATCCCACAGTGCATTTCACAGCAGGCCCACTGAACCATCCACTGGCCAAGGGAGCCACCCTGGTGGTCCTATGTGGTGGGCTTACTGTGTCATGCTTGTGTTCTCTAGAGCCTCTGGGCAAATGAATTGGGTTGACCTTGAACCCTTCTTCCCTCTGCTGTGCTTGTTTGTGTATGACAAACTTTCTGAAGATGTTTGAAAAGTAAATGTTTGAATTGTGCATCCGTATTTGATCAACATTTTGTGCTCATCAGCACCATCTGACTAGAGAGGGGCCTCCTTGCTGTCTTGATATACAGCAGAGACAGGAAGGGACTTGCTTAAGATGGCATCTAAGCCGCTATTTCCTGATACTCGTCTGGCAGAAGCTGACTTCAGGTGGAAATTAATTTAATGTCAGTTTGATGTTTTGTTTTGGGTTTGGGGTATTTTTTTTCCCCTGCTAGTGGAGCCTTGTGTGTTCTCTTGAGAATCACCACGAGTGGCCCATAACCCTTGGGGATCCTGTTGTTTGAGGTCTTATCCTTGAGTAGCACAATGTGACAGCTGCTTTGTAAAAAGGAACACTTGTTTTTACTATTGGAGGAGTATTATACACTCAAGGCAGAAACCCTGCAAGATCAGAAGTACCACAGTGACAAAGGCATAACCACACCTGAAGTAGCTGCTGGGGCCTATCTCCTGTTTCCTCTCCTGTGCACATATATAGCTTTCTTTCCAAATGTAGCATACTGTATTTTTCACTCATCAGTAGAACATAAACATCTTGCCGTGTCAATATTTATCATTTTACCATATGTAAATACCACGTGTTACTTAATCTGTCCCTTGCTGACGTTTAGTTTGGTTCCAATGTTTATTATAGCTGTCCTGTGACAAGCATCTTTATTCATGTATCTTTGCTGGCATCTCTTTTATAATTTCCTAAGGATAAGGTCTGAAAAATAGAACTCTTGAGTCAAAGGGAATGTTCTTAAACAAAGTAAGAAAAGATGGACATGATCAGGTTAGCAGTGAGGTAGAAAGTCATTCTAGAAAGTTGCTCTGGAGAGTCACCCTCCACTCTCTATCTGAAGTGTTGCTAAGCGGTGCTCTATCCTTCATGCACACTCCTGCTCTGCAAGCGTGGCTGGTAAGGACCATGACCATGGCTGGGGGCTCTCCATGCCAGAAGCCATGCTTCAGAACATAAAACTGAGCTACACTGCTTGCTCCACCATATCAGATATGCGACCTTGGCAATCGTGTGTTACTGGCTTCAGCTTGCTTATCTACAAAGTGGAACAATGAAAGTACTCACTTCATGAAGTCATAACAAAAATTAAATGATTTTTTGCACATAAAAGCGCAAAATAGCCTGTGGCACATAGCAAGTGCCATGTAAGTATTTACTATTATATCTACTTTTTCACTTACCTTGCTTTTTGTATATCAGTGAATATGGATCCAATTATTCTTTTTAATGGGTGTGTAATACTCTATTATAAGAACAAGTCTTGTTTTTTTAAAAAAACAAAAAAGCAGTCTTGTGTCTCTTGCTAGTCATGTCCTTGTATAATTTCCCGGAGATTTTTTTTTTCCCCAATGGGCTTCATGCTTACAAAGCAGGTGCTCTACCACTTGAGCCACACCAACAGTGCATTTTGGTCTGGTTGTTTTTGGAGATGGGAGGTCTTGTGAATATTTGCCTGGGCTGGCCTTGAACCTTGATCCTCCTGAAGTCAGCCTATCAAGTATCTAGGATCACAAGCGTGAGCCACTGGTACCTGGCCAGAGGGTTTTTTTTTTTAAAGACAGGGTCTTGTTGTATAGCCCAAGTTGGCCTCAAATACTTGAATCTCCTGCCTCAGTCTCCTGAGTACTGGAATTACAGGCATATACCACTACACCCAGTTTACGGGCTCACTTTTTTTTTTTTGCAGTACTGCAACTTGAACTCAGGGCCTACACCTTGAGCCACTGTACCAGTCCTTTTTTTTATAGTTTTTTTTGAGATGCACTCTCACGAACTATTTGCCCAGGCTGGCTTCGAACCATGGTCCTCCTGATCTCTGCTTCCTGAGTAGCTAGGATTACCAGCGTGAGTCACCAGCACTTGGCTATGGGCTCACTTTTAGTGGCCTTTAGAGATACACATTTGCAAATTGTCCCTTCAGAAAGAGGAGCTGCTGTGTCTCTTGGAAAGTAAAGCCACTGTTTTACTGACTGTGCATGAGAGAGCCAGGCTTCTCACCAAAGCAGGTGGAATTGTGACAACCTGTGAGAACACAGACTCAGGTTAAACTTGAATGGCTGAAACTCCTACAAGCTATTAAGGAACAGCTCCCATCAGAGGGCAAAATGCACCTCAGCAACCAGGAATTTCAAAACCACTCTTTCTGCCACCATCTCTGCCTCTCTTGTAGGACATAGAATACAAGAATTTTTGAGAAGGGAAACTATCTAAACGCAAAGAGGGAATCATTTATTGTTTTTGTCTTTATTTTTCCTACCCTCTATGATGTTTTAATTGGAAAAGTAATTAGCAGAAAAACTTGCTAACCATTAAAAGCATCAGAACACAAAATAAATCTTCCTCTTCCCAAGACCCTTTCTTCCAGAGACAACCATAGATAACAGTGTTTTGTGATCTAGAAATTCTACCAGTATGGGAATACAGAGCTGGGTCCTTACTGGCTTTCCAGGAATAAGAGGCATCAGACGCTGTGCTGTGCTTTCTTCACGAGACAGCACAGAATGGCTTTTGTTTTTCTTAGCTCTCTGAGGGCATTCAGCATGGATGACCTTTGGTGGAGAATGAGCTGGTGATCACATGATTGACACTGCTTCTTATCTTCTGTCCAGCTTCCAGATCTCCCCAAAAAATCCCACAAAAGTTAGGCTCACTTAGATGAAACAGCTCCTCCTGCCCCCTGCCCATCTCTTGGTGCAAACCAATCCCGCACAGAACTTGGTGGACTTGGAGTTTGGTAGTGTGACTGATGGGTCGCAGGTCCCTGGAGGGAGACAGTCTCCCTTCTTGGGCTTCAGTTTCCTGGTTGTCCTCACCTTACATGGAAATGGGGAATTCTGTATAAGGTGAGTGTCATGAGGTCAAGGC
The DNA here is from genome assembly GCF_047511655.1 of Castor canadensis. Taxonomy (NCBI): domain Eukaryota; kingdom Metazoa; phylum Chordata; class Mammalia; order Rodentia; family Castoridae; genus Castor; species Castor canadensis. The sequence goes on from NC_133400.1 coordinate 34,952,946, forward strand.
CTCTGTCTCATTCCCACTGTGTCCCCCACTTTTGGAACAGCCCGTGGGAATGCAAAGCTGTGTGATGAGCATGGCTCCCTTCCAGCTTCCCTGGTCCTCAACTCTACCACACACAGAGCCCTCCAGTACAGACCCCGGGCTCTGCAGGATAGGGTCCCTGGCCACTGAGAGAGGACTGGGAAGGGAAGAGGGCTTCTCAGAGGCCTGTTCTATTCCTCCTAGCAGACAAGCTGGTTGGCAGGTGTCACCCCTGGTGTTCAGAAGGGATGCTGTGCTGTCCTCTCTCACCTGCACTGACAGACTCAGTACAAAGCCCTCAGTGAGGCAGTGACAGCCACAGTGAGTGTCATCTCATCTATACCTCCCCAATGCCCTCAGAGCACACTCAGGGTGATCTTAGAGAGGTTAGGTCAAGTCATCCAGCTAACAAGTAGCAGAACTGAGCAGGGGACTCAGGTCTGTGGTGGGAAGCCCCACTGTGTGACTTCTGGGTCATTAGTAGGGGACTTTGTTAGGCCTCAGTTTACCTGTTTGAACAATGAAGGATTTATGTCATCTGGCTTTCAGAGTTCTGTGAGTTAGAATTCTGGGACATTTGAGTTACTTTGATGTTAGGAGACAGACACATGGCACCTCAAAGGGTTTTGACCAAAGCGTCTGAGGGGACTAGGTATAGAACTCTGAGAACCCAACAGTGGTGGTGGGACACTAGAGGCCTGGAAGGAACTAGCGTAACAAGACTCAGGGGCACTGGGCAGGGTTCAGCCTCTGCTGTTCCTCCTGCCCACCCCACATATCTGCTTCTTCCTGCACCATTGAGCAATGGCAGCCCAGCAGTGTGATCACCTCCAGGGCCCAAAGCAGGCAGCACAGGGGTTTCCTGGGCTGTGGCCTGCCCCTTATGGGAGGAATACACAGTTCCACAGCACCTGTTGAAGGGTGTATGGTAGCTGAGAACCCTAATCCTGCCTGCCATGGGACCACACAACCTCCAGACACCCACTCCAGGCCCCCTTCAAAACAGGCAGGGAGCAGCCAGGCTCAGCCTTCCCCTGATTCACGTGGGCGGTTCTGATGCTTCTGAGTTACATTCAGCCTTTTCTGGCATGCTTTCCTTCACGTTAAAGTTGGCAGAATCCTACTGCCTCCACAGTGTCCCTAGAAATAAATGTCCTCGCTCCTTGAAAACTTATCTCAGACTCTCAATTCCAGGGAGAAAGGGCTCTGGCCCATTCCAAACATCAACAAGATGGTTACAGAGAATCAATCTTTTTTCGGGGGGGAGGGGGTAGGTCCTAATTTGTGGCTCTAAGCACAGAATGACTCAGTGGTTCCTGGGAGCTGTCATTTCCTGGTCCCCATCATGACTTCTCTTTTGCTGCCCATGGTTCAGGGGTGCCTTCAGGATTCCCCTGGAAGCCGCTTCCAGGTCAGCCTGGTCCTCCCACACACACACCCTGCCCCCTGTATCTGCTCTACACCATATCCTCTGTGACGCTGTGTCTAGGCCTCTCTTGGCCACCTCATCCAGTGCAGTGGTTTCTAAACACATTGAGGTCACACTGGGAGCAGGGGCTCCTCGTCCTCCTCCAGAAGGGAGGACCAACTGTGGGAGACTTCCTGGAAAACAGCCTATCAGTACATAGTAAGAGCTTTAAAAACAGTCTGCTTTCATCCAGCTTCCACTTTGGGTCAGTCTCTTAAGGAAACAAAGGATCTGAACTGCAGACAAAAATGTGTCTGGCAGCTATGTCACAGGGTTAGAAGCCAGCTCAAATTGAAGCAAACGTGAGAAGTTTCTTACTCACATGGTTTAAAAAGCCAGCTGGATCCAGGGATCCTGTGCTGCTGTCTGCTCGCCTCTGGTGGGCAAGTTGCCTACCAGTGACTCTAAGTGCTCCGCTTAACCTAGGGAGCCCCAGCCTCCAGGGTATGGAGATGTCACCTATTGTACTCCTGGTCTAACATCTAGACTCTGGCTCTGATTGAGAGCTCATCCCTCTCTCACCCAATGGCTGTGGCCCAAGGGATGGAATAAGCCGATTGGTCAAGCCCAGTTACACACTCTGTCCTGGAGCTAGGGAATACGGCCATCCCTGTGTGGATCACACTGAGGCACTAGTGCTGCCCAAAGATGAGTGAGTGCTGGGTGAGCAAAAAATGCTAAAGCCATGACTCCTTACTGCTCCCCATGAAAATGTGAGAAGCCAAATGAATGGGCAGCTCAGAAAGAATGGCTCAAAATTGTGGCTTATTCCTGAAGTGGAATATTATGTAGCTATTAAAAAATACACTAGAATTTAGTTCATGTAGAAAATTTAATGGTAGGATTTATGCTAGACTGTGTTGAAAAATAGGTTACAAAGTATATGTGTGGTATGGTCTCAACTGTGTGAAATATATTTATGCTTTGAAAAGGGTTGAAAGTATACAAAAATGTTCCTAGTAATTATGGAAGTATGGGTGAATTTACTCTGTGATATTTTTCTTTTCTTTTAAATATTAAAAGTACCCTAATTATATGTGCACCTAAGAAACAAATATTAATTTTAAAAATCCCAGCTGCAAAATGACTTTCACTCTATCAGCATGTGGCAATACGATAGCCAGGTGGGACCAGGGTAGGGGGTGGCAGAGAGGAGGGAGGACAGAGGCAGCTGTGCCAAGTGCAGTTTTAAGCCTTGAAGGAAGCTGCAAGCCAGTCTTGCCCAGCTGGATACAAACTGTGGGAATCGTGGCTGGGGGTGGGGCAACTCAGGCTTCCCTTGATAGACCGAGGCTCAACCTGGAAGTCCTTGTCCAATCTGTTCATCCGTTCAGCAGTTGGGCATGCTTTGTTTGGGAGCTAAGTATACCTGAGTGTTGAGGCTGGAGGAAACAAGAAGCTCACAGTCCACCATGAGGCTGTGTGTGCACATGATGCTGACCTTGCGTCCTGGGCTCTGCCTCCCAGGCTCTGAGTGAGTACTGCAGTTACCAGTCTCTGGATGGATGCTGAGTGCCTGGTGGGTGGCCAGGGAGAGGGAGTGAGGGAGGATGTGGGAGGCCTCTAGGGAAAGAGCTTCAGGGGCTGCACAGGCCAGGGGAGGCAGCTCCAGGGGGGAGGGCAAAGTGGGGAGCAGGGAATCCTGTAGGCAAGGCCCAGGGCAGCACAGCACTTAGAAGGGAGGTGGCCATGGGCCAGGTGTGGTGGTATGTGCCTATAATCCCAACTGCTCCAGTGGCCTCAGGGCAAAGTGTGAAACCCTATTCAAAAACACAGACTAAAAAGCAAAAGTACTGGGGATGTGGTTTGGTTCAAGTGGTGGCCCTGAGTTCAATCCTCAGTAACGCACACACACACACACACACACACACACAGGAGGTGGCCTCAGGCAAAGGGGAATTCATCCTTCTGTCCTTGGTATGTTCACAGGAGTGGGGCTAAACGACTGAAGCGCACAAGCTACACTTCACAGGAGGAGGGCAGGGAACAAGTCTGCAACCCACACAATTTACACCTTACCTCTGCCACACCACAGGTAGATCAGTGTGCAGATTTCATTTTCTAAAGAGAATCATGACTGTCTACCCCCCTCATGTCCTCTTGTAATGTGACCTTGCCTCTCTGCATGGCTTCAGAGGGTCATAAGCTTCCACCAGCTCCCCAACCCTCCCTCCCTCTCTGGAGAACCTGACCGCCATGCTTCAAGGAAACCCAGGCCATGTGGGGAAGCCGCAGGTGGGTATGTAGGCTGACAACTCCTGCTGAGGTGCAGTGGAAGGAGCCACCTAACTCAGGCTGGTCAAACTCCAGCACCCTAACAGATAACAGCATGGGGATTGTTTTAAGCAGCTTGTTATCCTGTGGTGGATAACCAGATCAATCTGGTTTTCTTTTTTTAAAATAGACTACTTTCTATGGTGGTGTGAAGGTCACGGCAAAGTCAAGCAGAATGTAGAGGTTTCCCAAGTACTCCAGGTTCCCAGACACATTAGTCTACTCCATAATCAGCATCCCCCAGCACAGCCACACACCTGTTCCCCCTGCAGAACAGATATTGACGGATCATTGTCACCCAGATTCGTAGCTTTCATTAGGATTTGGTGGTGGGCATTATATGGCTTTGGGCAAATGTATGACATGTCTCCCTGTTTTGCTATCATGCAGGATGGCTTCACTGCTCTCAGAATCCTCTGTGCTTTCTCTGTTCATCCCCTTCCCCAACCTCTGACAACCACTGATCCTTTTTCTGTCTCTATAGTTTTGCCTTTTCTAGAATGTTGGAATTATACAGTTAAGTGTATAGCCTTTTAGATTGGCTTCTTCCTCTTAGTAATAGGAATTTACAGTTCCTCCACATCTTTTCATAGCTTGATAGTTCATTCTTTTTTATAGCTGAATAATGTTCCATTTCCCAGATGTAGCACAGTTAATCCACTCACGTTCTGAAGGACATCTTGTTTGCCTCTGACATAATTTGGGCAATTAGGAAAAGAGCTGACATAAACATCTATGTCAGGTTTTTGTGTGGATATAAATTCTGAACTTCTTTGGGTACAGACCAAGGAGTGCAATTGCTTGGGTCAGACAGGAAGATGGTGTTTAGTTTTGTAAGAAACCTACATTCTGTTCCAAAGGGGCCATGCATTCTGCATTCCCACCAGCAACCACTGAGAGGCCCTGTGCTCCACACCCCCAGCATCTGGTGCTCTCAGCAATCCACATTTCCTGAAGTCTGGCCGTTCTGACAGGTGTGCAGTGCTATCTCCTTGTCGTTAATTTGCATTTCCCTAATGGCATATGATGTGAGAACCTTTTCATCTGTTTCTTTGCCATCTGTATATCTTCTCTGATGGAGTGTCTGTTGAGGTCGTTTGCCCAGTTTTTAATCAGATTGTTTGTTTTCTTATTCTTTACTTTCAAGAGTTACTTGTCTATTTCGGGTAACAGTCCTTTACCCTCTATGTGTTCTTCAAATACTTTCTTCCAGCCCATGGTTTGTCTTCTCGTTCTCTTCACAGTGTCCCCCACAGCAAAGGTTTTTAGTTTTAATGAAGTCCAACCTATCCACTATTTCTTTCATCAAAAGTGTTGCAGCTAAAAAGTCATCATGAAACCCAAGGTCACCTAAATTCCCCTTATGTAATTTTTCTAGGAGTTTTATAGTTTTGCATTTTATATTTAAAGCTATGATCTATTTTGAATTTTCTGTGGCACTGGGCAGGTGCTCTACCACTTGAGCCATGTGCCCAGCCCTTTTCTGCATTAGTTATTTTTCAGGTAGGGTCTCACATTTTTGCCCTACCTATGGCCTCCTATGTAGCTGGGATCACAGACATATGCCACTATACCCATCTTATTGAGATGGAGTCTCACTAACTTTTTTTTCTTGCTTGTGCTGCCCTCAAACCTTGATCTTCCCGATTTCTGCCTCTGAAGTAACTGGGATTACACGTGGCGCTACACCCGGCCTTAGGTTAATTCTTATGAAGGGTATAATGTAAGGTCTGTCTCGATTCACTTTTCTGTCTGTGCATGCTTGGTTGTTTAGCACTATGTGTTGAAAAGACCTCTTTACTCTCTTCTACTCCTTTGTCAAAGGTCCACTGACTATGTGCATCTGTTTTGGGGCTTTCTATTCTATCCCATGATCTAATTATCTATTCTTTTATTAATGCCATTATTTTTGTTACTGTAACTTTGCAGTAAGTCTTGAAGTTGGGTAGTCTCTGTCCTCTGGTTTGTTCATATCCTTCAGCATAACGTTGGCTATTCTGCCTTTTACCTTTCCATATAAACTTTAGAATCAGTTTGTCTATATCACAAAATAACTTGCTCAAATTTTGATTTCATTTATGTTGAACCCAGAAGTTGAGAAGAACTGACACCTTGACAACATCGAGGCTTCCTATCCATGAACATTGGCTTTCTCTCCATTTATTTAATTTCTGTTCAGAACTTTTTAGTTTTTTCATATAAATTTTGAACCTGTTTCTTAGATTTATACTTAAATGGCTGAGGAGGAGGCTTAGATGGTAGAGCACTTGCCTAGCAAGCACGAGTACCACCAAAAATAGAAAATAAAAAATGAGCTGGGCACCAGTAGCTCACGCATATAATCCAACTACTCAGGAGGCAGAGATCAGGAGGATCATTTTGAATCCAGCCCAGGCAAATAGTTTGTGAGAACCTATCTTGAAAAAACAAAAAAAACTACCACACACAACATAAGGGCTGGTGGAGTGACTCAAGGTACAGGTCCTGAGTTCGAACCCCAGTGCTGCCAAAAAAAACTGTTTTAAAAGAATTCTTTACTCCTAAGATCTCATCTACCTAATGATTGTGTTGCAGTGGGAGGAGAAGCTGAGAAGAGAGAAAGAAACGTAAAGGACATAATAATTTTCAAACACATCCTAATTCAAGATACCTTAAAGATTCTCCTAGGAAAATATGCACTTAGGTTTTTATTTCTCCTAGAAGTACAATGCACCTTGAATAACTTTTTTAAAAATAACTTCTTAATTTAGAAGATGTGGATGTTTTGAGGCTTGTGGCCCCAGAGTGCAGGGGGAAGAGAATGAAATAGGGGTCCCAGGAGCTAAGATCCAGGCTGTCCAGGGAGCTATGGGTATCTGGACAGCCCCAGAACTGTATGAGGCACAAACCTGTGCCTGGAAACTCAGCAGTGTCAATTCTTCTCCACTTTGGGGCCTTTCCAAGCAGCCAGTGTCAGGGGCCTCAGTGCCCAGCTGCCAAACTGGTGCTAGCACTTTTCTTCTGTGTTTGGCACAAAATAGCAACTTCCAGGAATGAAATGCCTGAGGATAAAACCCACCACCTTTTGCAGTTGACATCTGTTGTTTTCATCTACAGGGGTCTTCTGCTCACAGTCTTTTAATGTCCTTTGGAGAGCCACCTCTTCCCAGTGGCCAGCCCAAGAGCCTGACAACTTCATCCTAGGGTTCCAGAGATGGTTATATGACTTGGCCTGGCCAATCAGTATGTCCCATTGGCCTGTCTTGGCACTTGGCTCAGGGATGGGCCTGTGACCACAGCTGGTCCAATGAGAGTCTATCTCAGGACTTGTGCTAGACCTAACTGGGAACTTGGAAAGTGTACCTTTCTGGTAGAATCGCCACACTGTTAGATGTTATCCTAGAGCTGGAGGTGGGGGGCAGTGTCAGGAAGGGATAGGGACAGCATTGAGAGTAAATACACCAGGAGACAGGCAAGAAGTGACTCAAGAAGAGTCCCTGGGTCCTGTGATGCTGGACAGAGCCATGCTCTAGTGTTTTCAGATACATGAGCCAACAAATCCCCTTTTCTTCTTAACCAGTGTGGGTTGGTGCTTACAGCTTAAAAGTAAGAGAGCCCAGAATGGCATCTGCAAAGAACTGGGCAGAAGCTTCCTCCTGCAGACACACTCCCAACTCTCTCAGAAAAGGTGTGCCTGTGCCTTTTTCTCTCCTTCATGGGACATGTTGATGTCCCTCCTAAGTCCCCAGTACACACCCTTGGGGGTGACTTGAAAATGTCTCTGTGTTAGTCAGGGTTCTGCGGAGTAATGGAACCAATAGAATGTATACTGGATAACAAAATGGGATTCAGTAGATTGACTTACGCTATCAGAGGCTGAACTGCCCCAGTCTCTGGAGAGGCAGAGAACCCACTAGCTGCTCAGTCCGAGAAGCTGGAAGTTGCAGAACAAGCGGGACCCATGATGCAGCTCCAGGGTGAAGGCCTGGAAGCCTCCTGGAAAGCCACCAGAACAAGCCCATGTTCAAAGGTTGAAGAACTTAGAGACTAAGGTCTCTGGGTGACAGCAGCATAAAAAATACACTTGCTCCATAAGAGTCATGCAGGAGCCAGAGCGAGCCTCCCCTCCTCTGCTTTGTGATTCTGTCTGTGCTCCCAGCCTGTTGGACTGTGCTGCCCACCTTCAGGGTACATCTTTCCTCTTACTTTGCTGACCCACACGCTGAGCTACAAACACTCAGAAGTGTGCTTTACCAATTTTCTAGGCATCTCTCAATGCAGCCAAGTTGACAATGACGATTTACCACTATGTCCTCTGAGCCCACTACCCCTGCAGCCTGACCTTGTAATGGCTCTGGGCAGCACCTATGGTGTGCAGCCACTTAGGCATCTGTCTTTAGAGACCGTGAGTCCTAGGGAGCTGGAGCCCAGTCGGTCCCTCGCCCTGGCCCTGGCCCCCTACACCAGCTAGCTGCTCAGTGAACTGAAGGGGAAAAAAATAGGACATGGATCACCTGGAGCTGGACGTGGAGGGACTTGGGGGGAGGAAAGTGCTGCAGCTCTCCAGCAATTTTCCGTGGAGGTCCTGGCTTCATTGAGCTCCCACTGCCACACAAAGGTCACAAGCCCAGTCCTCCATGTGTCGATAGTGAAGGGTGCTGAGCCAGCACAGGTTCTCCTAGAGGCTCTGCTCACTGGACCTCACCTGTGCTGCGACTTCCCATGTGCAGTCAGGAAAGCAGTATTATTTGCTCCAATTTACACAAGGGGAAGCAGGCATGGTGAGGGTAGGTCACTTGTCACAGAGCAAGCTTGTCATTGGGAAGGCTGCACTTGAGCCCAGATCCACTGACCCTGGAGGCCTTGCTCTTAGCTTCAGGCTGTGGTCTTTCCAAAGGTGCAGAGGCAACTTAGAACCTGTCAAGGCTCCAGATCTCCCTGAGACAAAGAGCCTCCATTTACACATCTTGGTTGGTATTCATCCTGAGCAGTGTGCAAGGCCAGACCTTTTGAGGTTTCTCATGTTAAAAAGTAAAAAAAGACCAGGTGCAGTGGTATACTACTGCAATCATGGCTACACAGCAGGCAGACATTGAGAGGATCACAGTTCAAGACCAGCCTGTGCAAAAAGTGAGAGACAATCCGTTTCAATCAATGAGCTGGACACAATGGCATGCATCTGTGGTCCCAGCTCTGTGGGAGGCTATAGGTGGGGGTTGTGGTTTGAGGGTGGTTTCAGGCAAAAACTTGAAACCCTACCTAAAAAATAACTAAAGCAAAAAAGGGGTTGGGAGGCATAGCTCAAGTGGTATAGTGTCTGCCTAACAAGTGAGAAGGCCTGAGTTCAAACTCCAGTACTGCCAAAGAAAGTGAAAAAGGCTAGGCCTGGTGGCTCACACCTGTAATCCTGGCTTCGAGGGAGGCAGCAGTAGAAGGATTGAGGTCAGAGGCCCAGGGGGTGTGTGGGGGAGTATAAGACCCTATTCAAGTTACAGATAGCCTGCCTAGCAACCAAAAGACCCTGAGTTCAAACTCCAGTGCCATCAAAAAATAAAAGTTAAAAATTTTTAAAAAGTATCAAAACAAATTTCTACCATTGTAGAAATTTCTACCTCGTATAAATAGCTTCACCAGACTAAATGCTTTGAGCAACACATAATTGTGAAATTTAAGTCTGCCAGAGCAATCAGCATATTTATGTTTTTTAAAAAATATAATAATTTATAGTCCATTGAAGACAGCCTGGCCTGCAGAGGGACATGGGGTCTAGCTGGGACAGCTGCTCCTTCAGCCCTGCTCCTCTAGCTCATGCATGAGGGCACTTCAGGGAAGGTTACTGGCACACATCTGAAGCCCTTATCATCGTGCAAAGGGAGGATGTGCTGCCACAATCAGGTCTGCACTTTCATCTGTCCCCAGCGCTAGCCTCCCCGCCAGCCAGAGGCTTCCTGAGAATTTCCAGTCACCAGAAGGGGGCAGACTGTGACTTCTGGAGCCAGGACACAATGGGGCTGCGAGGAGGCAGGCAGGCAGGCAGGGTGGAGGGTCTGGCTGCCCCAACCATCAGAAGCACCTGGAGACAGGCTGGGCACCCACAGCTGGGTCTGGTTGTCTGAAAGCTTCAGGTGTGGTCTGGCTCCTCAGGATCTCATCCCAACCCTGATCTTGCATCAGGTCACTCAACAGGGCAGCCAGGACATTCTGGGGTACAGTGTGGCTGGGAGCAGAGTGGGGTTTGTCTGGAAGCCTTACCAGGGTTGTATTTTTAACTGGGGGGCTTCAAGGGCTGGTAGAGATTTAGGGTAGGTTTATTCTCTCCTAAATCATCCCTTGGTATGACCACTCAAGGAAGTATTTCAGGCTTCAGAGCCACTAAGTTGCCCTGTGTGAAAGACACAGTTCTGGGAGATGAGGGTGGGGGGGTCTGCTTAGACACCACCTCCCTTCTCACGTCTGTCACAGCCTCACAGCCCACTGCTGCATGCCGTCCACAGCCACCTGTCAGTGCTGGTGTTGCAGGACACTGAGGACCCTGGCACTAGAAGCCTTCTTGCAGGGTAGGTCTATCAGCAGTGAGTGTTCCTGGTGCCCAGTACCTGCCAAAACTAGGTCTTTTGTGGATTCCCTAAGCCACGAAGCAACCTAGTCCTGGGGTGGCTTAGACAAAGAGAAACTTTAAATGACACAGCTGCCCAGATATGGTGAGCTCCAGCATGGGGCTTTGAAGGGCATTTAATTTCCCAGAGTGAAGACAGATTTCCACAACAGAATTCCATCACTCAAACTCTGGGACAGGCCTCACATGTCCCCTGGGTCTCGGGAAGGTCTCATGGCAGCTAATCATTTTACAACCCCACTGGTCGCTGTCCTAGTCACAGTCCCAATGCCAGAGTCTCCAAACCAGTGTTTACTCCCAGTGCCCTGACACTACACTGGCTTCTTTCAGCATCTTACTCTTGCTAACTGACTTTCTGTGTCTCCCAGGGCCCCAAGCTCCCAGAGCTCCCAGCTCCCAAGAGGCTGCCCATCTCTCTGGCCATATGGCCTCCCACATCCCACCTTCCTCCCTGTGCTGCTGAGCTGCCTGGACTTCTCCCAGTTCAAGCCCTTGGCCTGCCTTCTGACCAACCATACTGCACTGCTCACCTCTGCCTGGACGCTCTCCCAGCTACCTCCTCTTCATCCTTCAAGCTTCTGCTGGAATGTGACTTCTTCCTCAATACTAGGACCCTCCACCTGTGCCCCTGTGTGGTCACACATTTCATCCCTTGTTTATGTCACTTCTAGTCACAGCCTGGGTTCAGTGCCAAGCACAAGGTAGATTTTTTTTTATCAGCATATAATAGTTGTACAGGGGATAGTTTGTGATATTTACTTATGTGCTTACAATATATCTTAGTTAGATTTGACTTCTCTATTGTTCTCCCTCTTCTCCCCTCTCTACTTCTTAGAACAATTTCAACAGGTTTCATTCTTCTGTTTTCATATATAGTTACAAAATACATCCACCATATTCACCCTCATCCCCCTTCCCTTGTGCCCACCCACCTCCCACTGGTACCCACCATGGAAAAAGACTTGTTTTACCCTTCTGCCCTTCATTTTTTTAAAGTGAATATTCATAGTCCCAGGGGATTTTTGCCTTGGTACTTTAGGTCTGCATATATCATACTCACTTATTCATTCTCTATTGCCATGTGCCCCTAAAATTCAACAACCTACAGTACAGTGCATTATATTATATTATATATGGATAGGTTGTTTCAATATTTTTCATTCTCTAATATTCTCTTTTCCTCTCTTGCCTCCTGTGGTCCCCTCAGACAGACTCAATAATACAATTTTGTTCTTTCTCTCACCATATATAGATACATATATAATCATCTAGGATTATATACATTTAATTTATAGGTCTAGCTTCCACATGTGAGGGAAAACTTTTGACCTTTGACTTTTTGAACTTGGCTTACTTTGTTTAGCATGGAAGTTCTCCAGTTCCATCCATTTACCTGCAAACATCATTTCATTCTTCTTTATGGGTGAATACAACTCCATCAAGCACATAGTGGGTTTTTGAGAAGCATGTGTTTAGCTGACTGCAGGAAGGAATGGGGAGCACATCTGAGGCTTGGGATCTGCTCCCTTAGGGAAAGGCATCTTGGAGGGTGGGCTGTCTCTAAGTCCAAAGTCATACAGGGCCAGTTGAGCCCCCACCAGTCCAGGATTCTCCCCTCTTCCCTCTCTTCTAATGCACTATCTTCATTTACCTCCTGCTGGCACTGGGCTGAGCTGGCTGCCTGCAGATTGCTGGACAAGGAGCAGATGTGGTCTCAGCCTGGCGCCTGCCTGGAGACTTGGGCTGCGCTTCTCAGCACCACCCCCTCAGCCCCTCTTCCAAGCCCACCTTCCTTGGAAATCACAGGCCCCGGCCCCACCAATCCCCTAAACATGCACCTCCAGCCTCTTGCTGGAAGCCCCTTGGCCACAGGGAAAGGCATTCCTTGTCCTGAACAAGGCCCCAGTCCCTTAGTGAGGTTTTTGGGCTTGGTGCATTAGTTACCATTCAGACTGGTTCCCTGAACCACACACAGAGCTCAAACTTGGGGGTCACCAAGAGGAATGATCATAGTCCCCATCTCCCCCAGTCCCAGGCTGATCCCAGAGTTCTTGTCCTTTCCATCCAGAAAAGACTTGAATACATTTTAGTAGCTCATGGGAAGGTTTTAGGAACGATACGCCAGTAAGAATGGCATGCTACTGGCAGAATTGGGTGCAGGGCCCTCTGGGAGTCACTCTACTGTCTGCTCCGGAGGCCCTTTGATACAGGCCAGAGTCAGGGACCCCAAGAGTGGCTGCTGGAGGTGCCCTGGGAGATGGGAGGGCCTGTTCCAGCTCCTGCCTCCTCCTTTGTGACCCTGGGCAAACCATTAAATCAAGGTGGCAAGTCACCCACTCATAGAGACCAGGCGAGTCCCATGCTCACAGCAGGGAGAGCAAGAGCCGAACTAGAAAGGTTGGCTACTCCAACCAATGGTGCCCACAGAAAAACCACTGCCATGCCAGAATTGACGATTGCTTTCAAGAATTCTTTCAAAATCTATGTTACATAAAGTTTCCTGTTTTAAATGCTGGTTCAACCAAGTTAGTTAGACAAACAAAATGCTTCTGTGAGTCCTATTTGACAGGGAGCACTGAATGAGGCTCTTAGAAGATGGTCTTTAAAATGAAGGGGATACTTCCTGGCTGGGGGCCACTCCCAATCCTAACCATGTGACTCCCGGCCACAGCTGATTGGGTCAGGGTTGGGCACCTGACCCAAGGGCCACCAATCCAAGTCTAGCAAAATTTATACTGTGACCAAGGTGGAATAGATGCCTTGGGTCTCTTTGGTTCTGTTCTTCATAGTTCAAGTCTTGGCAAGCCTGGCTCCTTAAGTCATCCGAGCTCAGCTCCGAGGGTAGGACTTCTCTGGTCACCCCTATTTCAAGTGCCCAGGGGTCTGGGAGAGCAGCTCAGTAGTGGAGTGTGTACTTAACATGGGGGTTCCATCTCCAGAACCCCCTAATTTTAATTGCTATAAAATGAAGTGATGAGGCAGATTTCTATTCTGGTTTTTCTCAGAAGTATCTGTAGCATGCAGAAAGGTGTCCAGCACCTCAGTAACTTCTCACCAGACATGTATAGAAAGAACCAGTGAATTCCTCCATGAGTCCATTTCCCTTGTCACTCCGCAGCCCCTCCCTACAGCCCTGCTAGCTTCAGTGGGACTCTTCCTGGCTACTAACAAAGCAGATTAAAGCTGACCTCACCAGGCGTTATGCAGAACAAGCAACACGACACAGTGGTCAGTGCTCACTACACATATGGATGTTTCTGGTTAGGTCCTTGCTCTCTGTCAGCACTGCAAGGTGCATTCCTTGTCCAGATTCAGTGGCCTCTGTAGGCAGATAGGAGCTTTGTTAGTCCCTTGGGATACTAACTGGGCAGTACCAGCCCTGCATGCTCAACAGGTCTCTGGCCTTTCTGGAGCCTGGCATCTGAGTTGGTTTCCAGGCCTGCTCAAACAGAGTCAGACACGGCAGCGAGCATCATGCTGGAGCGTATGCCGATAGATCACGGAGCAACCAGTTCATGCTGTGTGTCATCAGAAAGGAAAATCAATTGTAAACATCAGATAAAATATGACAGGCATTTTAAGAATGTCTTTTACAAGCAATGAGCTGTAATGGGAATGGGCTGACGGCTGGGTTGAGACCTCATGACTGAGCATGTCGGTGAGGTCTGTCCTGGACCCGCTTAGTGGCTCCACCAGCTCAGCTCAGCCCCGCAGGCCTCTTGATGCCCAGACTGGAGGGCGCCTGCAGGCTGGGCTGCTGGCAGCTGGCACACTGGCCAGAGAGGGTCTTGCCCCAGAGGGTAATGCCCCACAGGTACTGGAACCTCTTCCACATTAAGAGCAAGGAGCCACTGCTCAGACCTGCTGGAATCTTTTTAGAGACCAAAGGCCAGTCCCTCAGCTTCTCTGGGACTCAGCCTTCCTTCCTTTGAAATGGGGCTAGCCAAACCTACCCACTGGGAAGATTAAACCAGGACGGGGATGGGGTTAAGACACTTTGAAATGAATCTGTTGTTCTGTTTGGTTGGTTTGGTTTTTTTGGGACAGGATTGCACTGTGTAGCCCAGGCTGGCCTCAGGCTTACAATCCTCCTGCCTTGGTCTTCCAAGTTCCAGGTTATACATATGCACCATACTGCACCAGCTCAAAACCTAAGTTGCAGACATCAGCCCTTGCCCTGGAGGAGCATCTCTAAGGACCCTGCCATCACCTTAAGTGAAGAGATTTCTGGCTTCCAGAGGGTCTGCCCTGCAGGGGCTACTAGACCCTAAGGCCCTCCCGACTCCCTGAGATGCTCTTTCCTATAGAAACAACTGATCTCACAGTATCTGTGAGATCACCAGGGTGGCAAGCTCCTGAGGTCTCTGCCCCTTCTTTTGGAGCAGATGTCATACTCTAAAGCCACAGTTCTGTCCCCAGTCAGCCCTGACTCTGCCCCTTCTGTAAGTGATTGACAGTGAGGTGTTCATCTACTCATCTGCTTCACGGGTGGCAGTGTGGCCTGACCCCAGGGGCCCTGTTGGACCAACTGTGACAGACCCAACTCATTGAGACCATTAGCATTCAAGAGCCCTCCCTCTGAGGACTGCAACAGCTGGGGGGCTACTCTAGTGTGGTAGTCAGTGCCCTACAGACCAGAGAGGTCTGGGGCATGGCTTTGTGGCAGAGCTTTTGCCTACTATGCCAAGCACTGCAAAAAAGAGGGAAAGAAGGAACATTGGAGACCTTTTAGGGAAGAAGACTAATATCTGATGGACTTATGTTGTTTTCACATTTTCCCCAGGGAAGTAAGTAAAACAGATCATCTTTCCACATGACACATAGGGAAACTGAGTCTCTAAGACACCCAGTGTGGCGGACATGCCAGTGGTTGCCTGTCCCACAGCTATCCCTCCCCAAACACATGGCTTTCTTTATCTCCATTCTGCTGGATCTTCCTCCTCCCAGGGTGACTTTGGACTGCTCAAGCTGCGTTTGTCTCTTCCCCTTGCCAAGGGCTGATTAAGCACAGACGTGAGACGCTGCTGGCTGAGGGGATGGCACTGGGGCAGGAATGTCCTTGCCCTGGTTAGAAATGGATGCTCTTTTTATTTTTTGCCTTTGAGTATTGTTGTCTACGTTTCTGTAATGCATGCCATCTTGGCACCATGAGGAGTGTTAGCCTAAGGTTCAAGTCTATGGGCTGAGGATGTGTGCTAGTTATCTATGGCCTCAGTAATGCTGTGTAACAAAGAACCTCAAAACCTTAGAGGCATTCAGTGAAAAAGCTCAGAGGCACTGCTCACATGCCTGGGGTCTGCTGGTGTAGGTTGGATTGGCTCTGCTTGATGTGTTCTCAGGGTGACAGCAGAGTTATGAAGGACAGGTCCCCATGTGCATGCATCCATGACCTGGTATGAGGTGGGTCAAAGCAGGGCACATGGTAGGCCCAGTGTCAAGGGCCTGGGGCTGGTGACTCCCCTGGGCTGTGTGTTACTAGACTCAGCACACGGCATGAGAAGTGGGTGGGGGAGAACAGGGCCACTGTTCTAACCTCCCACACAGAGGAGGAGCTGTCAAAGAAATCTGCTCCTTGGTGGTATGGCTGAGTTGCTGAATTGACTCAGCCTGGAAATGCCTTGCCTTAGAGTTTTTGGAACATTAATAGCACGTAAGAGCCAGTACAGTACTCAAGCATGAAATCCTAGCTACTCAGGAGGCGGAGATCAGGAGGACCTCTGTTCTAGTTCAACCTGGGGCAGTGGGACGGGAGAAGTTCAAGAGACCCTATCTCAACTAATGGCTGGGGAAGGTAGCTATGTCTGTCATTCCCAGCTACCCAGGAAATGCAAATAGAAGGATCATAGTCCAGCAGAAAGTGAGACCTTATTTCAAAAATAACCATAAAAAAGGATGGTTGAGTAGCTCAAGTGGTAGAGGCCCTGAGTTCAACCCCCAGTACTGAAAAATAAAAAAAGTTTTGTCATCATTGAAGCCATTTAAAGTAGGACCTTCTGTTACTTGCAGCCTGAATCACTGACAAGCTCAAGATCATCTGAGCTACTCACATACCTGGGCCTGGAGTCTTTGCCATGTTCAGAGGGTGTGATATAAAAAATCCTGCTCTCCAGTCCCAGACCCCAGAAACTTTGTTACACATAGGCCAGGCCTAGTAGGGGAGGTGCAGGTCCCGAGAAGTTGAGTCAGTGTCCTCTGGGAAAAGGGGCCCATCAGTGTCTTTTGTCTCAGGCTTTGGGGCCACCACATATGTAGGTAGTCCCTCCATTCTTACAGAATGGGGACCCTTTAGAGCCATGTCTGCACACACCTATACCACCAGGCCATAAACAGTCAAGGTCACAACATTCCCACCAAAGACAGCTGCTTCCTTTGGCCTCCTGTGAACGGAGAACCCAAATGGATCCCAGAAATCCACAGACCATCTTTAGTCTTGTTCTCTTCCATATGTTCCTGGAGTTTGCTTGCAAAAGTTAGGTCTGATGGATGGAATTCTCCCTCTTTTTCCCCAGAGGTCATGGTGGTGGCAGTGGTACTGAGCAGTCAGAGTGTATATGATAGGATTGAGTCGGTCGTGCATAATAGAAAACTCAAAGTAAGCATGGCTTAAAGAGGACAAAGATTATTTCTCTCCTGTAGAACAAGCTCATGTGTGGGCAGCCCAGGGACCCAACCACCTTCTGGTTTTCCACCCCACTAACCACAATGTTGGCTTTCATTCTCAAGGTTACTGCATTGCTCATGATGGCTGCCAGAGCTCCTGCCATCATGCCCAGAGGAAGGTGGAAAATCAGAAGTGCAAAAAGGACTCCTCCCAGCTTTGTCAGTTTCCTTTAAAATCCTTCCCAGGAGTCCTACTCAGTAGTCACACTTCCTTTTCATTGGTTGGGACATAGTTCCTGATTACAGGGAAAGTTCAGAAATGTGCCTTTTATGCTAGTTAAAAATCAAGGTTTGATAACTTCAAAGAAGGAAGAAGAGTAGAGGCTGAGGAAGGAAAACATCAGCCTTTGCTCAATCTACATCTTAGGTCAACACATTTTTTGGGCATTGTGTTAGTCAGCTTTCTTTCACTGTGAGAAAATACCTGAGCAAATCAACTTAAAATGAAGGAAGGTTTCAGAGGTTTCAGTTATGGTTGGTTGGCCTGGTTGTTTTGGGCCTTTGGAGGTCTAGTATATCATGGCAACATTGTGTGATGGAGGAGGCCTGTTCACCTCATGGTGGTCAGGAAGCAGAGAGAAAGAGAGAGGAAGGGACCAGGGTCCCAATATTCCTGTCAAGGTCACACCCACAATGACTAACTTCCTTCCACTAGGCCCCACCTCTTTTTTTTTTTTTGTATTTTATTTTATAAACTTTTATTGTTTTATTATTCATATGTGCATACAATGCTTGGGTCATTTCTCCCCCCTGCCCCCACCCCCTCCCTTACCACACACTCCGCCCCCTCCCTCTCCTCCCCACCCCTCAATACCAGCAGAAACTATTTTGCCCTTATCTCTAATTTTGTTGAAGAGAGAGTATAAGCAATAATAGGAAGGAACAAGGGTTTTTGCTGGTTGAGATAAGGATAGCTATACAGGGAGTTGACTCACATTGATTTCCTGTGCGTGGGTGTTACCTTCTAGGTTAATTCTTTTTGATCTAACCTTTTCTCTAGTACCTGTTTCCCTTTTCCTATTGGCTTCAGTTGCTTTTAAGGTATCTGCTTTAGTTTCTCTGCGTTAAGGGCAACAAATGCTAGCTAATTTTTTAGGTGTCTTACCTATCCTCACCCCTCTCTTGTGTGCTCTCGCTTTATCATGTGATCAAAGTCCAATACCCTTGTTGTGTTTTAGGCCCCACCTCTTAAAGGATTCACCACCTCCAGTTGCACCGTGGGACCAACCTCCAACACATGGCCTTTGGAGGGTGCAGGGCTGGGCTGTTCTACTGGTTCCCACTCTCAAGGTACCAAGAGTCTGGAGCAGATGGTGGAGCCCAGCAGAAATGGCTTTTGTGGTTGGGAGTTTATTTGGGGGACAGAATGTTTATAAAGATAGTCATCTTAAAAACTTAGGAGAACTCAAATTTGAGCTGGAATTTCAGAGTCCCTTACAACACTGACGTTACCAGGCCTGCAGTGTTTCCTCATGGCAGCAGGTAACTGGAGGATGGCTGACTTTTCTAGACAGGCCCCTCTCCTGATCACTGTAGCCTTCACCAAACTCTATTGCCTCATTCCACCCAGGATGCCCACACTGGGTAGGCATGTGAGTTTACAGCCTCAGGGCCCCAGTGGGTTGCTGGACCCGTTTTGGGTAATTCTGTGTGGACACCTCAAGCCTTGTGGCTATGAACTCACTAGAAATTGTGTCTCCCAGGTTGGAAAATGGTCCTAGAAATAAAAGGGCAAATCAAATCCACACTCCTGGCCAGGCACCAGTGGCTCACACCTATAATTCTACCTACTCAGGAGGCAGAGATCAGGAGGACAGTGGTTCGAAGCCGACCCCAGGCAAATAGTCTGTGAGACCCTCTCTTGAAAAAGCCTATCATAAAAAAGGGATGGCGGGGTGACTCAAGTAGTAGAGCACCAGCCTAGCAAGGGTGGGGCCCTGAATTCAAACTCCAGAGCCACACTCCCTTCCGACCAAGCTGGGTCTTACCCCCTAGATGGAAAAATCTCTTTTTCCCATTTCTTCCTTCTTCTCAGGCCTCCTGGGAGGTTGACAAGTAGGTTTTTCTCTCCTCCAACAGGTGACCCCATGTCAGGCAAGGTGGCCCTACTTCATGGCCCAGGGGAGAGCAGCTGTCTGGAGCTCCCCATGTTGGCAGGGATACCAGTGTCCTACCAAGCTCGCCTTGGAGCAGAGGCCCCTCATTACTGCCCAGCGCCTTCCCTCCAGGCTGCCCTCAGAAACCTTTCTTCTGAGCCCCAGCCTGAGCCATCTCGCTGGAACCACCTTGTGTCTTGCTCCAGTGCCTCTGCCTGGCTAAGACAACCCCGGAGCCCTTCAAGCACCTGGGGTGCAGCGGCCCTTCCTGGGTGGCCTTCCTCCTGCCCAGCCCAAGGGCGTCTTGCAGCTATAAATTGAGTAAATTGAAAATGTTACTGAGGGCTGGAGATAAAAGAGAGAGCTGGTGTCTCCATGAATAAAACATGGGAGGGAGGCCATTTCTTGGAAAAATAGAATAAATTGCAGCGGATCAATTTTATCTAATTTCTTGGCCGAGCTTCTGACATGCAAATGAATGCACTCATAATTTATGAGTGAGCTACGGAGATTTCCAGAGGGAGGGATGCTGGCGTTCTGTGCAGGAAGGGGGGCATGGCCAAGGATTGAACAAAAGTCCACTAGGCTTTTTGTCCTTAATACCTGAAGATTTGGAAGCCCTCCTGGGGAAGGCAATAGCCAGGGACAGAGAAAATTTTCGACTTCTGGGCCAGTTTTTCTGGTCATCCACTCTCTGAGCCACCCTGCTGGCCAGCCCTGACCACAGTAGATGTGATTGGGCTCCCAGGCTTCACTCAGCTGGCCCCCATCCACCAACCAGGTTTCACAGCCAGATTTCTCCTTGACTTTTGATCAAGTCCAAGTCTTGCCTGGGATCCTTTGCAACTCACCTTTCCTTCCGTGGTCTATCACTCTGTCTGTCCCTTGTCCTGAGAGGAGGTGCACTGGCCTAATCCCATGTTTTCTTTGGCCTGAGCAATGACTGGCAAGGGGAAGAAAACTGGGAGATTTCCATGGACTTTAGGATCTGCCTTCTGTTGAAAGATTGGGACATTGAGTTACCCGGGTTTGTGTTTTTGCGGACAATAACTATGGAATCAGTAAGCCACTGGCCCTTCAAAGCAGAGCCCCAATTTGCTGCAGACTCTCTCACACCCTATTGCCTCTTTGCCTGTGAAGCCACGGGTGATTAGGTTTGTGTGGTTGTTTCCTTACGGCAGATTTAGCGGGACTGTAAAATACCTCTTCTCCTTGTGGTTTGAACAAAATGAGAAAATTAGAAGGATAGAGACACTTTTTTGGCAGGGAGTGGTAAGCACATGATGATGGCATTGGAGGAAGAGTGTACTGGTGGCATTGTCACTGAGTTTCCCTGCAAAGACCTGCAGGACTTGGTCTTCAAGTTCCTCCTCCTTTGTCTTCATCCTCTGGTTCTCGCTTCTGAAGCCACAGTGTCGTGGAAAAGGGGGAGGTACATCTGGGAGCCACATCTGTCTTCCCTGGAAGCCATACTTGCAGTGAGAGACTGTTAAAGGCTGAAGGAGCGTCCTGCCCCAATTCATATGCTGAACCCCTCACCCCCAATGTGCTGGCCTGTGGAGATGGGGGTTGTTGGATGGTGATTAGGTTTTTCTTTCTTTTTTTTTTTTTTTTTTTGGTGGGACTGGGCTTTGAACTCAGGGCTTCACACTTGCAAAACTGGTTCTCTACCAATTGAGCCACACCTCTAAATCCATTTTTGCTCTGGTTATTTTGGGGATTGGGTCCCACAAACTGTTTGCCTGGGCTGGCCTCAAACCTTGCTCTTCCTGATCTCAACCTCCCAAGTAGCTAGTTACAGGTTTGAGCCATCAGCACCCAGCTGGTAATTAGAGCTTTGCTGCACTGGGATTTGAACTCAGGGCCTACACCTTGAGCCACTCCACTAGCCCTTTTTTTGTGATGGGATTTTTGAACTATTTGCCCAGGCTGGCTTCGAACTACAATCCTCCTGATCTCTGCTTCCTGAGTAGCTAGGATTACAGGCGTGAGCTACCAGCACCCGGCAGGTGATTAGGTTTGATGGGATCAGTCCTTTCACAGGTGCTTCCCCATAAAAGGTAAGGATACCAGAGCCTCCTCCCTCTACCATGTGAGACCCAGCAGAAGGTGGCCCTCCGATAACCAGGGAGAGTGCCCGCACCAGAACCCGTGCCTGTCACTGCCTGATCTTTGACGTCGTCAATGGCTGGGGTGTGGCTCAGTGGTAGAGTATTTGTGTAAGGCCCTGGATCTATCCTCAGCACCATGAGAAAAAAAAACAAAAAGAAACACCTTGAGCCACTGAGCCAGTGGTGTTTTGTTTTGTTGCAGCAGCCTAAGCTAAAACAGAACCTTTCCTCTTTACTGTACTGCTCGGGATAAACCCAGGGTGTCATCATTGCCAGTAAGTGTTCCACCCTAAGCCATACCCCAGCCTCGAGACAAAGCCTGAGCCTTCACTTTAAGAACACTGAGGCTCAAAGCTTGGTAACTTGTGCAATACACGTGGTTAAAACAACTGGACTTGATCTTATGTCTAAATGGCTCCAAAGCCCAGTGTCACTAGTGCCCTTTGGCCCTCTCTGGTTACCCCTTGCTGGGCCAGCCACGATGACAATCTCATGGTCAGTACCACTGGCCAACATATGCTGTCTAAAACTTTGGATGGGCAATAGCTGCACACAAGTCAGCCCTTCATCTGTACTTCTTGCCTTTCCTCATGACACTTCTTTCTGTCCCTTATCCTGTGCTCAAGCCCCTGCAAGGCCTTGTCGGGAGCTTTGCAACCCTGCCACGGGGACTTTGCACTGCATTTCTTCTCCCAGACCTTCATAGGCCTGCTTCCTTCTTACCTTGAAGGACTTGACCATCCCCTAAGTCACCTCTCTGGTCATTCAGGACTATCTTTGTGGCATTCACACTCCTTCGGAATCATCTTGTTTATTTCTTTGCTATTGCTTATACCATCTCTCTCTCATCCCTAGGAGTCAAGTTCCCTATTGGCAGAGATCTACTCTGTTTATTGCTCCAGCCCCATAGTCTGCACATAGTAGGTGCTCAGTCACTACTATTATGGAGAGAATGAATGAAAGTGGATCCAGGTGTCTGACCCAAAGTCGCCTTGGAAGAGGAGGGCCTTGGAAGGAGGTTCCTTGAGTGAATGGAGACTGAGAGAAGGGGGGTTGTGCACAGCCAGTTTCTACAGCATCAGGTGAGGATGAGGTCTCCCCCAAAAGAGCAAAGCCTCCAGTGCAGGGCAGCAGCACCGCAAAGAGCCTGTGGGCGGGGCTATTGGCAAGGGGGTGTCATCAATGTCTGGGCCAAGGTAAGACCCAGGGTGTCCCTTCCCCATGCCCAGGGCATCCTATGGCAGCAGCAAGAATTAGAACATCCTGGAATGTTAGGGCTGGGAGGGAAACTGAGGCTCAGAGAGAAGCTCACCTGGCCTGGCTCATGGCAAATCCATGTGACAAAGAGGAGTCTGAGCACTCAGGCCTTCTGAACCCCCAGAGATGGGCACTGTTGGTTTTCACTCTCCAGAGAGTTGAGAACTGATACAGAAATGCCCAAATAGAGTTTCAAAACTTGTCATGTTTTAACTTCTTGCACTGAAAAAAACTTAACACTTTAATACATTCAAAAATTATCATGCCATGAAATTATGCTCTTCAGCAGGTAATCACAGTATTTAGAAAAAAATTACCTGTTCGTATGTCCTACAGAGGTGGCCAAAGGCAAATGGATGTCATTAGAGGATGAACATTGGTGTCTTTACTATTCCTGCAGTAGGCCTCTGTTACTGTCTGTGTTGGCCCCCTGGGAGACCCTTCAAAGCCTCAAGTTGTGGCAAAGACCACATGGCCTCCAAGACATTGGGTCAGACAGTCCAGGGTGTGGGTCCTGCTTGGGGAGTGACTAACTGATCCCCCAAGCCTCAGTTTTTAAATCTAAAAACATAGACTCATTCCTTTGTCCTTTCCAGGGCTGATCTGAGGCTGGAGGTGTATGAGGTGCTCAGCACTGCCAGACCGCTGGCTTCTGGGTTCATCCACAGAGCTGGGGCCCAATCCCAGAGCTCTGACTCTGTGTACACTGCCCCCTGTCCTGTAAGGTCGTCTGTCAGGAAGGGTGCAGAGCGCTTTGCTGAGAGGACCCATTTCTTGAAAGCAGAAATGGGATTTTTTCTTCCTAAATCCACTCCTTGGGGGAAGTCTTCAAAGAGAATTCTTATAATTTCTTATTATAAAATTTTATGTGCAATTACAAACAATGAACTGTGAACATTAATTGGGCAGACTGGGAGATTTTCTGTCTTTAAATCACAGACTATTTAAAAATCCTTCCAACTGCAAGAAACTGGATGGAGAAAATGAGCTTCCAGAAGTGGTCCGGGCACTCACCCTGTGGCTCCCCGGGCTGCATCTTGTGTTCTGCAGGAAAGCGGGTCACTGCGTGCTACAGAGCCGGAGGCCTGCTCCTTCAGTGGGTCTCCTGGCATGCCTATGTGTTTGTGTTTGAATAATGGCTTTCTCCTTGGTCATCCTGCCTAGCCTATAATAGATCTTCACCTATCTATCCATCCATCTGTCCATCTATCCATCCATTCATCTGCTCAAACATCCATTCAGTCAGCCATCCAAATATCCATCATTCCTGTATCAAAGGATAAATGGATCCACCCATCTATTTATCAATCGGTCCTTCCATCCATTCTTTTATCCATCTATCCATCCACTCATCTATCCATCTGACCATGCACTGTTTGTTGAGTACCTACTATATGCTAAACTCTGGGCATAGAGACATGAACCAAACAAACAAAAATTCCTCCTCTGTTGGAACTGACATTTTAGCAAGGGAAAAGAAGACAGTAAACACAATAAATAAGCATCACATAACCTATTAGAGGTATTAAGTGGTTGGAAGAGAAATTAATTCAGGATAGGGCTTGGAATAAGGAGAGAGAAATTGGGGATGGGCTACAGATTAAATAGGGTTGTCTGAGCAGGTCTTCCTGAGAATGTGACACTTGAGCAAAGGTATGAAGAGGGGCAGAAAGCAAGCCAGGGTCGGGGGAGAATCTGGTGTGAGCATCCCAGGCAGGTGCAAAGGCCCTGAAGGAGGCTGGGGCAGACAGGGCAGCTGGGCAAAGCCTTTTCCTTTTCCTTGGAAGGACTTTGATGCAGAGAAATGGGAGCCAGTGCTGGGATCCAAGAAGAGTAGTGACATTCACTGGTCTGCTTTGTAAGGCTCGCTCTGGCTGCTGTCCATTTGTGAAGCCACTGGCCGCCCGTGGCTGTTCAGTGGTTGAAACGTGGCTTGTCTGAACTGAGAGATGCTGGGAGTATCTGTACAGACTGACAGCAAAGACTCATGATGAGAAAAGAGGGCAAACAACCTTGTTAACACAGTTCTGAACACCGACTACATGTTGAAGTGATAACAGTATGAATAAATTTGGGTTAAAAATACAGTATTAAAGTTAGTTTTATCTATTTCTCTTTATTATTTTATAAAACCAGACACAGAAAAACAACCACTTCATGATCTCACTCATTTATAGACTCTAAAAAGCATTGATCTCATAGAAGTAGAAAGCAGAACGGGGCTGGGCACTAGTGGTGCACGCCTGTAATCCTAGCTACTTAGGAGGCAGAGATCAGGAGGATCACAGTTCGAAGCCAGCCTGGGGAAACAGTTAGTGAGACCCTATCTACAAAATACCCAACATAAAACAGGGCTGGTGGAGTGGCTCAAGTAGTACAGTGCCTGTGAAGCAAGCTTGAGATCCTGAATTCAAACTCTAGTACTGCCAAAAACTCTTGCCCCCTCTATCTCTTTTTCACACAGCAATCAGAGGGAGGTTTTTTTTTTTTTTTTTTTGTGGGACTGGAGTTTGAACTCAGGGCTTTGCATATGCTAGGCAAGTGCTCTACCACTTGAACCACTCTGCCTGATTTAATGTAAATCAGGTTATGCCATATCTCTGCTAAAACCTTCTACAGACTTCCTTCATAACCCAATGCAATTCTATAAAGTCCTGAGTGACTGAGCTCTGTGTCCCAGGGCAAATTCATGTCTCAACACTCTTGTTCTCTGTGCCTTCTTTGATTTCTACAAATCCTCAATCCACTCAAAACCTGCCTCATGGCCTTTGCGCTGGCTGCCCCTCTGCCTAGAATGCTGCTTTCTCCCATTTTACCTGAGCCACGGTGTCTCATCATTTCTGTCTCAGTGCAAGTGTCTCCCCCTCAGGGAGGCCTTCCTTGGGCCCCTAACCTAAGAAACTTTAAACTGATCATCACGTGTTACCATCGACAACTTCCTTATTAGATATCGGTTACCTGTGCATTATGTCTCCCACTCCAGAATGTCACCTTCATGAAGCTTCCTCCAGAGTGTCACATTCCAGCCAGGGTCTGGGGCTCAATAAATACCTTCCTGGTGCACAAATGTGCTTCTCTGCTCTGTCCCTGAGGGCTCTTGTGTGTTGAGCTCAGTCCCTGCTTTGATCCTCCATCTCCCCACAGCTTGTGCTCCTGAGCACTACGTGCTGCTGTTGCTCACATCCTGGGTGGCCCTGACTCTGATGGGAACAGACCCAAGAACTTGGCCAGGGAGCCCAGGCCTGTACACTCTGACCATCGCCAGTACTGGTGGTGTTTCCGGCTCCCTGTGATTCTGATGGTCTAGGGTGCGATTCTCCACAGGGAGCAGAAGGACCCCATGGGAGGGGTCCTGTCTAGGATGTCCCTAGAGGAACATTTATATCTGAAACTTCTTGTTGTTTTATTATAGACTGATTTGCCTTATCGTACTTTCCTTTGTTTCTCTTTTTTGTTTAGGTTAGGGCTCACCTGTGGATTTTACTGTAGGAAAGGTAAAGGCAGTGCTACAGAATACGTGTTCCAAAGGGGCCTTTGGTCACCTGTGCTGAGGAGGTCAGACTAAGGGCTGCCAGGGTGCTGGAATGGATAGGAGCACACAGGGGCCTGCTGAGGCTGGAGAAGCCCCATACCCGCTCTTGGGAAGTGACTGCACAGCTGTACATGTGGGCAAATATTCACTGAGCTGCACACCAAAGATGGTCTTCCTGGTAGCCATACAGGTTTTAGAAAGCCTCAGTTTCTCTCATCTAGGGAGGTTCTCTTGGATGCCCTGACTTCAATGTCAGCATCTACTCCTCCCTCACCAAGCAACTCCATGGAGCCCCCTCAGCACCACCTGTCCTCCCTTCCTAGCAGTTCTCACACGGCAACCGGCAACCTGGAGACTTGCTGGTGAGCCCCTTGGCTGTAAGCTGCTTGCCGGCAGGTGTGACTCCCATTGATGTAGGCTGCATGAATGGCGTTTGTCTCAGGTTCCACACCTTCCAATGGCCCTGCAGAGGACGTGCACACCCAGGCCTTCAAGTCCGTGGGATGTGGAGACGGTGGGGGCTGTGCAGTGTGGGCTGCAGAACAATGTCAGTACCTCTAATCCAGAAATCTGAAATGCTCCCAAATCCAAAACTCCCCAGCTCCAACATGATCTCACAAATGAAAAATTCTCCATCATCATACTTTGTTTCATGCACAAAATTATGAAAAATATGGTACGACATTTCCTTTAGGCCAGAATGGGGTCCCATTCCTATGATGTCTATGTGTATACAAATGTTCTAAGAAACTCCAAACTCTGGTTCCAAGGATTTCAGACAAGGATATTCAATCTGCACAGCTACCCCGGGGCTCGGCGCTTGCTGGTCACCACTTGTAATCCTCCCTTTGAAGTGGGGACCTGGGCACCACCCATGTTGGAGATGGAAACCTGGAGGTCTCCAGGAAAAGCTCTGCCCCTTCCAGAGGCCACACAGGGAAGATCAGAGCCCAGGCTCTGTCCTCATGTTTGCTCAGTCTTGCTCAGTCTCCTGACACTTCCCTATCTCCAACTGCCAGTTCTTTTTTTTTTTTTTTCATTTTTCTTTTATTATTCATATGTGCATACAAGGCTTGGTTCATTTCTCCCCCCTGCCCCCACCCCCTCCCTTACCACCCACTCCACCCCCTCCCTCTCTCCCCCCAATACCCAGCAGAAACTATTTTGCCCTTATCTCTAATTTTGTTGTAGAGAGAGTATAAGCAATAATAGGAAGGAACAAGGGTTTCTGCTGGTTGAGATAAGGATAGCTATACAGGGCATTGACTCACATTGATTTCCTGTGCGTGGGTGTTACCTTCTAGGTTAATTCTTTTTGATCTAACCTTTTCTCTAGTACCTGTTCCCCTTTTCCTATTGGCCTCAGTTGCTTTAAGGTATCTGCTTTAGTTTCTCTGCGTTAAGGGCAACAAATGCTAGCTAGTTTTTTAGGTGTCTTACCTATCCTCACCCCTCCCTTGTGTGCTCTCGCTTTTATCGTGTGCTCAAAGTCCAATCCCCTTGTTGTGTTTGCCCTTGAACACGAGTTCATCTTTAAGTTAGACTTCCTCCTTACCCAGGATGTGTGACCTGAGAGTATGGAATTCTCAGAACACGCCTTTACATGACAGCAGGAGAGAAGCCAGTCAGACCTAAGAAAGCACTTCCTGACTAGGTGACAGGATCCTGTGATGGCCAGGTAGGGTGGGGTGGAGCTATAAAGCACAGCCTGGACCTGATAAGGTCTGAAATTTCATGAGCCCTGACTTGGATTCTCTGTGAGCTCCTGGCTCTTGAGCTCCACCTTGGAAAGAATGAGACCATCCAGGGATTGGGCTTCCTGGGGCCTATGTCCCTGTCCTCAGTGCAGCAGGAGCTTAGGAGGTGAGGAGTGCCCCTGGGGAAGGACACAGCACTGACAAACTTTTCCAAGCAACTTGCCAGTGGCCTGAGATATCCTCTGAGGACCTGGCCTGCTGCGTCTCTGCGCTGGGCTCCCACAGGGGCAGCACTCTGGGGAGGGAGCTGCAGGTGATTGGAGATGGACAGCTCCCCAGTGGGCTGCCCCTCCTGCAGGGCCCCTGACCCCAGAGCTTCACTTTCCAGTCCCTTCCCTGAGGGACCTGTTCCCCTCAGCTGGGGCCCAGGTTGCTGAGCAGAAGCCACCAAAGACCCAGGGGACCAGGAGAAGCCTTGAGAAAGCCCCAAGGATACGGGGTGCCCAGGGCCGGGTTGCCAGCCCTCCCCCCCCACCCCCCGCCAAACCTGGAGACTAGAGATGTCCTCCCCAAGGTTCTGGGGGCTCCTGTGGGATGGTGAGAGGCCTGGGTGGAAACTGGAGTATTCAAGAGGTTGAAGCTAGCCCCAGGGTCTGAGGGAGCACCTTACAAGTGTACCCCAAGCACGCACAGCCATCAGAATTTCCAAGCAGAAGAAGACCGCTCTCCCTGGGGACCAGGAGGCCAAGAAGTGCCTCTTGACTCTTTCATTCACCAAATCTTGGCTGTTGCACCAGATAGAATTTAGTCATTCGTTCATCCACTCATTCCTTAAGTGCGTATCTACTCTGCCAGGCTCTAGAGGACAGCTCTGAATGAGATGCGACAGTCTGTGACCTCAAGGAGCCAGGAAGTAGATACACAATGCACAGAGGAAATGTCAGATCAGGATGACTTGGTAGGAAGAGAGGACGTGGGGATTTTCAAGTAGGTGATAAGGAAGAGCCTCTGTGAGGAGGTGAAGGACATTTCTTTGAGAACTGCTGGATGGACTAAGACCTATGCAGGGGCAAAGGCCCTGAGGTTGGAGCTGCTGGTGTCAAGGACAGAAGGTGGCCGGAGTATGGCTGCACAACGTTCAGGAGGCATCTGAAAGATGAGATCAGAGTGGGTCCCATTGTTCTGGGCTGGGCTGCCTATGAACACAGGTTGACTTATATTCTAATTATCAGTGAAGCCACCAGAAAGTTCCAGCAGGAGACTGGTGTGATCAGCTGTGCATTTGGAGAACACTGGAGGATAGGAGGGGAATGAGAGAGGTCGGTGGTCGCAAGGGGACCCATCAAGGTGGAAGACAGATGGAGGCTTCCTGCGAACCCTTGAGGTACTTTAGGTGTAGGAGGCAAGGTTTAAGCTTCCATTTCAGTCTCTGTGATAATAAAAGGGCTGCCTACAGAAACATTTGCAACAGGGATTTACCTGCATTTAAATTTACCATCTGTGGCCACTGTGAGGCAATTACTTTACTTAAAATGTTCTGCCTTCCAGAATGTGAAGAACAAGAAGGGATCAAATTTCAAGTCTGGGCTAGGAAGGCAAGGTCAAGGCAGGGTGATGTTCATGGGGCAGGGGAGGCTGGTCTCCTTACTGTGCCCCAAATGAAATGGGTCCTCAGGTGAACCATGCAAGGTGCAGGTGGAATTTGGAGGCCACAGACAGCATTCTTACCAATAACCATCCTCTCTGAGGATGGACTTGCGGGCACAGGTGGTCCCAGGCTCTGGGCTGTCACTAGGAAGATCCTATCTCTTATCACTGGTAGGCAAGAAATACCTGGTTGTGTGTTTAGTGAAGGGCACAGCAGTGGCAGTGGAAAAGGTGGGGAAAGTAGAGGAGAATGCTACACCTTCAGTTTTCCCCAGGCTCTGGGAACAAGGGGATCTTAGAATGCACACAGAGCCCCTCAAGTTTGTTTAACCCTGAAACTCCAGACTTCATTCATCAGAGGTGGCTGGTCTTCTCAGGGCTGGAACTTCCAGGATCCTGCAGAAGCCAGCCAGCCCCAAAAGCTTCTAGCTGGAGACATGGACTGGCGGATGGAGGCAAAGCATGGACGTTGAGCTGGGCCCTCCTGTGTTTAGGTCTACACTCTGACCATGTGTGGCGGCTCCATCGGCCCAGGACTTGTGCCAGGCAGGACTTGTGCCAGAGTTGGTAGGAGGGGTCTCAAAGAGCTCTGGTAGCCCAAAGCAAGGGAGGGAAAGGAACCAAGAGCAAGGTCACTGTGTGGGTGCTTGGAGGCCACACCCAGTGGGGACTCAGAATCAATGCATGGCATGTACCCCAAAGATGGGTGAGTTGGGGTATCTGTGTGCCAGCTCTTGTCACCACTGGCTGAAGACTGCTCATAAGGGCATAAGCTCTGCAGCCCTCAGGACCATCGTGCACATGGGCAGAGTCAGCTTTGGTGACAGAATAAGCCCTTAGGCATGGAGATGGAGGGTCAGCAGGTGGATGTCAGTGCTCAGCACTGAAAGGGATGGGAAGGGGAACATGGGCGGATCACACACCATGTGCCACAGCAAGCTACACGGCCCAAGCCACTATGGCCTCCTCTATGGAGCTGGGATAACCAGAGCAACTGTGTTTTAAAAAATAAGAAAAGGGGGCACAGTGGCGTGCACCTGCAGTTCCAGCTACTCAGGAGGCTGAGGCAGGAGGATTGTTTGAGCTCCAGAGTTCAAGGTCAGCCTGGGCTGTTATAAAATGATTTAGATGGATCCTAACACATGTGCACTCAGCGTGCTGCATCCTGCATCTGTTTACCTGGTGGGTATTTACTGAGAGCTTCAGGTGCCAGGCCCCAGCTGAGTGGCAGATGAAAATTGCTGACTTGCTTTTAACCCTGTGGGGCCAGCGATGACAGTGTTACAGGAAGGCAAAGGTCACAGGAGTCCAAGGCGAGGTGAGGAGCACAGACACCCAAAGGAGGCATCCATTAACCTTAGGAAGGTGCCATGGTGGTGACCTCTTCCCTGCCCAGTTTCTAGTGTCTCCCATAAACGTACATGGCCAGTTTCTTTGAATGAGGGCTAATGGGGTTTTTAGGGTTGTGTTAAGGGATCAGGTGGTTGGAAGAATGCACACCTTGGAGCATCAGCAGGTCCCCAGTGCATAGAAGTAGTGACATTGTGGTGCAATGATGTTGGATGGGACGGTACTATGGTTTAAACTCAAGGCCCTGCACTTGTCAGGCTCTCTGCCCCTTGAGCCACAGCCCTAGTCCATTTTTGCTATAGTTATTTTTCAGGTAAGGTCTCAAGGTTTTTGCCTGAGGAAGGCCTGGACAGAGATCCCCCTAACTTATGCTCCCGCATAGCTGGGATAACAGATGTGTCACCAGGCTTAGCTTTTTTTTTTTTTTTTTGAGATGGGATCTTGGTAACTTTTTGCCCAGGCTGGCCTTGAACTGCAATCTTCCTGGCCCTCTTCCTTAAGCCTCACAATCCGCCTACCTATGTCACCTGAGTATGAGATTACACATGTGAGCCACGGTACCCAGCTACCACTTAGTTAATATAGTGGTTTTTCTCTCTGCTTCCCCTCACACAGGAAGAGCTGGAGTTCTGCTATTATTACTACCACTGGTGGCTTCTGCCACTCAGCAGTAGGCATTAAGGTGTGGCCATCTACAGCCACCACCAGACAGCCCTGAACTTTTCCAGGGTTTTTTCTGGTCCCTGAAGGAAGCAACTACTAGCCGCTATGCTGCTTCCCCAACACACACCCCTGCAGAAGGGCCCCGATGCCTGCTGTCTCTCGTGTTCCCCAGAGGACTGAGCTCTGCTGCCCACAGCAACCACCAGGGCAACACCACGCTGCTGCAGGGCCTTTCCTGCCTTTCTCACCCTGGCAAATTTATGCATCTGCTTCTAGAGCCTCCTTGATATCTTGCCCAGCACCTGTTGCTTCTCCTCTAAGTTCACCTGACAGTTTTTCAAACATCCTTTCTCACAGGTGTATGCTGGGTGTATAGAGACTCACTCAGTGATTTTTAAATAAGTCAGTGTTTTTACTTGCTTACTTTTTTTTTTGAACTCAGGGCTTCACACTTACTAGGTAGGTGCTCTACCACTTGAGCCACATCTCCAGCCCTTTTTGTTCTTGTTGTTTTGGAGATAAGATCTTGCTTTTTGCCCTGGCCACCCTGGACTACAATCCTTATGTTTTATGCTTCCCCTGTAGCTGGGGTGACAGGCACATGTCCCCACACCCAGCTTTTCCTATTGAAATGAAGGCTCACAAACTTTTTTGCCTGGGTTGGTCTTGAACTGTGATCCTCCTGATCTCAGCCTTTCATGTGGCTAGGATTACAAGCATGAGTCATTCGAGCCTGGCTTGCTTACTTTTTTATTGTGGTATATTACACATGTTATAAAATTTACCAAAAGCCAGGTGCAAAAATACCTCAATAATAATAAAATAAAGTTAACCACATTGACTTTGTGAGGTGCTGGTACTGACTCCACGGTCATATACCATGCTAAGAGCTCTCCCACTGTTAAGTGCATTTCAGAGGCAAGGTTCTGCAACCATCACTGTACACCTCTGGCACCTCCCCATCACTCTAAACAGAAACTCATTAAGTAAAACACCCTGTTTCTCCCTCCCTCCAGCCCCTGGTCCTCTCCAGTCTGCTGTCTGTTTTCCTGCCCTTGGCACCTCACATGAATGGAATCACACAGAGCTGGTCTGGTTCATGTCACCTACATGTTTCCAAGCCTCACTGTGCTGCACCTCGTGTCCTGGTGCTCTGTGGTTAACATTCCACCCCATGCTCACACTGCCTTTTCTTTATACGCTCATCTGTCAGTGGATAGTTGCATTGGCTTTTTTTTTTTAAACTCAGCTATGTCCTAAGTAATAGAATCTATAAAAATTACAGTTAGATGATAAGCTTTATTTTGGATTTTTTTTTGTGGTACTGGGATTTGAACTCAGGGCCTACACCTTGAGCCACTCCACCAGCCCTTTTTTGTGATGGGTTTTTTCAAGATAGGGTCTCAAGAACTATTTGCCCAGGCTGGCTTTGAACTGTGATCCTCCTGATCTCTGCCTTCTGAGTAGCCAGGATTATAAGCATGAGCCACTGGCTCATGGATGTTTATTAAGATAAATTAATAGATTATTTATTGTATAATTATATAATTGCATAATTAACAAAGTTAAAAATACAATGCTTCTGTGATCTCTGAAGTGAACCTGTCTGCCTCTTGGGGAGTGGTTCATGTACCACCTCTGGGCACTACTGAGCGTGTACTGCATACTGTCTGCATGTACAGGACACAGGAAGCCTCATCCACAATCGAGTCTCCAGACCTAATCAGTGCCCTTGTGCCTTATGCATGCTCAAAATTGTATGACAGATGAATCAGATCTGGGACTCAGGGTCTCTTCTGACCAGGAAAAGCCAGACTTCACTCCTTCAACACTTAGCACAATCCAGAAACTAATGTCACTACCCACTTGTGCTGGGGTAGGGGTGTGCCAGGAGCCCTTGGATCTGGGCTGTATCATTCCAGGTGGATGCCTATGCTGTTCTCTGTCCCCCATCCCAACACTGTCAGCATACACCAGTCTGCTTCCAATGCCAGCCCCTCTTGCTTTGCTTGTGGGCTTTCTTTGGCCACTGGGGCCCTTTTACCATCCATACATCAGACTGGAAGTGTCAGGGAATTTATGGCCCTTGGAAATAACCCTTAACCAATGACTGACAGAGCTGGTAGACAAACATCTCAACTCCCTCCTACCTCTGGTGATAACCCTGATGTGGGAAGTTCACTGACTCTCAGGGTTCCCAGCAGGATGGCCCCAGCTGCCCTCAGTGGCAGCAGGCTCCACATCACACCTGTGACCATCTGCCTGCCCTTCCCATGTGCTGCCCCCTCCTTCCTCTTTGCCCTCTGGTACTGGTGCCAAGTGAACAACTTACCCTGCCATCCTGATCTCAGCCTCTGCTTCTGGGCAACCCAAGGAAGATCCTGGAGAACTTTAGATTTCAGCTCATTTTCCATGTCTGAGAAACTAATTTTTTTCTTCTTGATTGCTTTCAATACAGCAAGTTGGGGGTGGGGACACCAGCAACTCTTTCTCTTTCCAACGATCTCTTTTCCACAGGGGCTACGCCTACTGCATGGAACTTCTCAAAGAAATAGAACATTGTAATTAACATATGAAATCCTTACTTCTGATATTATTAAATTTGTTACGCTCATACAGCACGGAGCATATTGAAAAGGCAAATTAAAATGTTATGTGTTAATAAGCTTGGATTAAATTGGTCTTTGAGAACCCAGGGAAGAAAAGTTGGTCCCACTTGGTTGCTATGCAGGGTTTTTGCCTCCCCTTGAAGTTGCCACCACTGAAATGATTCAAGAAGAGACAGGGTCTTAGATGAACCCCCAGCCCAAAAGTGTGGACTCCTCTGTGTGTTTCTGTCAAGAGCATGTTTAGAGGTGGGTTTTTCTCACTTCAGTCCCCTGACAGCAGCATGGAAAGAAGAGGAAATTGAGAAAGCTCTTGAACAAGAAACAAACATCCAAACCCACTCTTGGCAAAGTAAGCTCAAGGACTGAAGCTCCCACATGGGGATTGCCCCTCTCTCAAGCTGTGAGTGATGGTTTCCCAAGCTTGGAGAACTCGGGCAAACCATCTTGGTCCAGAGTGGGGTTGTGGTCTTTCTGATTCATGGAAGCAAGGATGTCAGCCTTCTGCATCCTGGCTTCCACATACACGATTCCACCAATCCAGAAGGAGAAAGCTGGGATGCCGTTTAGGACCCAGACATATGCCATCATTTCTACCATATTCTGTTCAACAGAAGCAAGCAACTGAGTCCAGCCCATGCTCAAGGGGAGGGAACTGTCCCCACCTTTTGGAGGGACCAGTGTCAAAGAGACCCTCTCCTGCCGCATCTATCTTTACCACCTCTGACCAGCCTCAAATCCCATTCGTTAGCATGCTTTGTTTTGGTTTTTAGTTTCTTGCATATG
This sequence comes from Castor canadensis, assembly GCF_047511655.1. Taxonomy (NCBI): domain Eukaryota; kingdom Metazoa; phylum Chordata; class Mammalia; order Rodentia; family Castoridae; genus Castor; species Castor canadensis. The sequence goes on from NC_133400.1 coordinate 34,987,706, forward strand.
AAACATAAGCTCTACCAACTGAGTTCTACACTCAGCTTCAACATGCTATTTATTCCTATTGTAAAAGTCATACTGGTTCATTGCAAAAAAACCTAGAAAACACAGAAAAGTAGAAAGTAGAGAAAAAATGCCCCTAATCCTACTACTTAAATCAAGGCTATTTACAGTTGGGGGGGGGGTCTTTCCATCTAGACATTTTTGTGTGTATAATTTTATCAGTTTGGGGTGGAAGGAGTGGTATTACCAGAATCCAGTGAGGGCTGGAGCTGTGGGAGACGGGCCACCAGGAACTGTGGAGGGGCTCAACTGCTGTCAGGCCATAGAGGCCAGGGAGCCAGAGAAAGGAATCTGGGTCTGTCCAGGCCCCCTGCACTGGCTGAGCACAGTCAGCAGGAGGCCTGGGTAGGCCAGCGGAGGCAGCTGCAGTAGCTAGACATGTGCTGCACAGGGTAGAGAGCCTATGTGGAGGGCCGAGGGAAGCATCAGAGCTACGTACACTTTCAGTAAAGCAGAGAGGCATATTTTGATATGGTTTGAACTTTAATTTTAAACTAAGCTTAAGTCAGGTGCCAGTGGCTCATGCTTGTAATCCTAGCTATTCTGGAGTCAGAGATCAGAAGGATGGCGGTTTGAAGCCAGCCCAGGCAAATAGGTTGCAAGACTCTATCTCAAAAATACACTACACAACAAAGGGCTGGCAAAGTGGCTCAAGTGGTAGAGCGCCTGCCTAGCAAGCGTGAGGCCTCAAGCTCAAACCCCAGTACAACAAAAAACAAAAACAAAAACCTAAGCTTAAAATTGCATAAAAACATTACAGCATATGTTTATATATTATATAAAACACAATAATATAAGTTAGAATTTAATTTATTACAACAAAACTTACTTATAATTCATATAAATGAGGGCTAGAATTACAACTCAGGGGCAGAACACATGTTCAGCATGCATGAGACCCTGGGTTCAAACCTCAGCACAAAATATATACATATATATGTATATATACATAATTTATACCATGTCATATATTTTATATGCTTATATTGTATATTTATATGTATATGTATTATATAATATGTAGTAAAGTTCGCATATTATATTTTATATATGTTAAAATTTTTAATGTATTGTACTGTCTTCAAATTTAGGTTTTAATGAATCCCTGGAATATTCATCAGAATCAAGATATTTAATGGCTGAGAAGCATTCCAAGTACCTAGGCTCACCTCCCCACAGCATGGCTTCCCCCGAGCCGGTGCACAACTCACTCATTCATCTGTCATCTTTGGCTCCATCTCTACACTCCACCAGTCTCTAGGAAGTTGTTCTGAGACACAGCTTGGGTCAGGCTGCTTTCCTGCAGAAGACTCCTCCGTGGCTCCCCACTGTTCCTGGTATGAACTCCAGACTCTTCTTTGTCCACGAGGGTCCCTTCCAGATGCAGCTGCCAAGCCACCACCGCGCTGTGTGGTCAGCCACACTGGTCTCTGTGGAAGGGAGACTGTGTAGTGCAGTGGCAGGGATCTGGCTCCCCACTAGGATGCCTGGGCCCCAACCTCAGCGCTCCCATTTTGCACAAGCTCCCCACTCAGGAAGTCATTCCAGACATGAGGAGAGCTTAGCATGGCGTTTGCATGCTCAATACAAATGTGAGGTGTCACTGTCACCATCATCATCACTCCCTGAGCACACTAGCAGTTCTGAAACACACCTTCTGTCCAGAGCCAGTATCCATGGCCCCTCCCTGGGATCTGGGTGGGCTTCTGGCTGCTTTAGTCAATAGCATGCTGAGGAAGCTTCATGACTTCCAAGGTGGGTTGTACAGGCAGTGCAGCTGCATCTGTTTTGCTGGGCTACTTGTTATTTGTATCTCTGAGCTCTGCTCTGACTTCCCTGAGCCTGCCATGGTGTGAGGAAGCTCATACCACACAGACAAGCCAGGTGCAGACATTGGCTGGCAGGCCTAGTCTCAGGTCACCCTGATCCTGGCCAGGTATGTCAGTAAATTAGACTTCAGTCCCCAGTTTTGAGTTGCTCTAGCCTCAAGAGTCAAATGATGTCTGAGGCCCAGACATCAAGGCGCAGAGACAAGCCATCACCACTGCCCTGTCTGAATTCCTGTCCTATAGACTCTGTGAACATAATAAAATGCCTCTGTTAAACTTCTAAGTTTTAGAACAATTTGTTACAAATTAATAAATAACAGACACAGGATGTCTTTCTTCTTCTCAGGGCAAACTTCTATACATTCTTCAAGACCCTGGAAAAGGACTGGAGGTGTGGCTCAAGTGGTAGAGTGTCTGCTTTGCACGTGCAAAACACTGAGTTCAAACCCCACCAAAAAAATTAAAAAATAAAAAAAAATGTTCCTGCAAAAATGTTCCCTCCTCCTCTGTGACGCCTTCCCTGATTTCTCCTTGTCTGGGCAGCCCTTTACATGTGGCCCTTTCCTTACTGTGTGGATCCGTTCTCTCATCCATCTCTCCCCTTACACCTGGTCCATTCCTAGGTCCCATAATCTGATCAGGACTGCATAATGTAGTAGTTGCATTCGATGAACAAATGTGAATGTGGCCACAGTTGGCTGCATGACAGAAGTATCTGGAAGATACTGGCATACTTCCCATAATATAGGACCCGATGGATTGGTATAGTGAGGAAGTGTCCTGACTCATTCAAATCCTATAAAATCAACTGGGGAGCTTTAAGTTTTTCCAGCCCCAGGCTCCACCCCAGGCCAACTGCTTCAGATCCTATTAATGTGACGACCAGGTAGATGCTTTGAAGACGTTGGCCAGATTACCGCAGTATGCAGCCACTGCTCTTTAACCCCAGTACCAGCATGACAATGACACTGCCCGTGCTTTTTATGGACATAGACTCTTGCTTTGTAAGCCAGACTGGCCTGGTGACCCTCCTCCCTCAGTCTCCCGAGTGATGGGACTGCGTGTGTGCACCGTCACACCCTAGCTCTTTCTCAGGGCTTGTATGTGCCAGGTGTTTCCCAGGGGTTGTCTGAATTAACTACTCACTATATGCCAGCTCCCACTTCTTAACAGCTTTATTCAGGTAGAAGCAATATACAGCAGCTGGGCTCCGGTGGCTCACACCTGAAATCCTAGCTACTCAGGAGACAGAGATCAGGAGGATTGCGGTTTGAAACCAGCCTGGGCAAATAGTTTTTAAGGCCCTATCTCAAAAAAAATCCATCACAAAAAAACTCAAGGTGTAGGCCCTGAGTTTGAACTCCAGTAGTACTATATACATATATATATGTATATATACACAAACACACACACACACACACAATAAGCAATACACGTTTGGAACACAATAATCTATACATTTTATGATCTATATATTTTAGGCTCGGCATGGTGGCTCAAGCCTGTAATCCTAGTTAGTAGGGAGGTGGAGAGTGGAGTGGGAGGATCTAGGGAAACAGTTTGAGAGACCCCATCTCAAACAATAAAAAGTCAGGCATGGTGGCATGCACCTGTCGTTCCAGCTATGCAGGAGGCATAAATAGGAGGGTCACTATCCAGGCTGGCCTGGGCATAAATGCAAGATCCTACTCGAAAAGTAACTAAAGCCAAAAGGGGTGTTGCCCAAGTGGTAGGGACTGCCTAGCAAGCTTGAGACTCTGAGTTCAAACCCTAGTATAGCTAAAAAACAAGCTACACATTTTAAAGTGTACAGTTTATTACACAAAACTGTCAAGATTGAACATCTTCAAGATTGAATACCCTCAAAGGTTTCTTTACGAGGGATTATAACCCTTCTATCTGACCACTAGGAACTCCCGATTCCCTTCCTGTCACTATAAATTAGTTTTCTAGAAATGCATCTGAACAGAATCCTGCAGTATGTGCTGTTTTCTGGTCTGGCTTCATTCACTCATAATTTTGAGATTCATCCACATTGCTGTGATGTATCCATGCTCCGTTCCTTTTCATTGCAGAGCAGTATGCCGCTGTATAGATGTGTCACATTATCCTCCATTTACAAAACACGGTTCAGAGAAGTGAAGTGACTTACTCAAGGTCACTTGGCTGGTGAACTTGAACCCAGGCAACTGCATCCATCGCCAACTGTCCTGCCACCTGAGCCTTCTCTCTACTTGATGTCTTCCTCACTCCCCCCTTCCTTCGTCTCTCCCCCCTTCTTTCTTTTCACTGTGTTGGGGAGCATAATATCTCCTCCTGTGGTAGCTGAATAATGCCCCTCCACACACAGGTGTCTATGTCCTAATTCCTGGAATCTGAATGTTATGTAAGGTGGCAAGAGGGAAAGAAGGCTGAGATGAAAGGTTGCTATTAGATGGTCTTGAGATAAAAAGGCACCCTTGGTGTCTTCCAGTGAGAGGGTCCTTTGAAGCAGAGGAGGAAGCAGACAGGAGGTTGCAATGTGAGATTCAAAGTTGCCGGCTTTGACAATGGAGGAAGGGGCCAGAAGGCAGAGAATGCAAGTAGCCTTTCAAACGTGGAAAAGGCAGGGAAGTGAGTGTCCAGGACGAACGTGGCTCTGCCAACACCTTATCTTACCCCAGTGAGGCCCCTGTCAGACATTTGGCTTCCAGGACTACAAGATAGTCAGTTTGTGTTGTTTCTGGGAGTTTGTTACAGCATTAATAGAAAACGAATGCAGTGACTTTGACGAAACCCTTCTAGAAGATGTGTCTGAGCCCTGGAAGGGGCTGGACAGTGTCCAGAGACAGTTGAGGTAGAGTGAGCCTATTGTAGAACGTGGGTCCCTGGGCAAAATGGTTGCACACCCAGGCCCCTGCCCCAGGCTCTGGCTGAAGTATTCCCACAGTTGGAGGGGGGAAGCCTTGAAGTCAGACATGTCCAGGCTGAAGAAATCGTTTCCTAGTTCTCTGCAGTCCTGGGGTGAACAGAAGAGGCAAGTGTTCTGCACCAACTGTGCTGGCTGACCCAGGCCTAGCTACAGAGGATGCTGGGAAAGTAGGTGTGCTGGCCCAGGGCCAGCCATGTGGTGGGTGCTCAGCAAACAGAGAGGATCAAAGTTCTAAGAAGAGGAGGGGCTCATGGAGCCTGCAGGAGCTGACAGAAGTGAGAGCACGCTTGTGCTTATATGACAGGACATGCACCACACAGACACTCCTGTGACCACACAAAATCCCAATTGTCTGTGAACATTGGCTGTGTAGTCTACAAGTCAGTTCAATTCCAACACTGTCCAGAGGTAGTACAGATGCCACAGGCTGAGGGCTCTGGCTACAAGGCTGACCCCACCCCCACTTCAGATGCCAGTCATAAGTCCCAGCTACTTCTGTCCAATTGGCTACAAATGCCACCTCACCTTCTTCAGGTTTCATAACTTGATAGAATGGCTCTCAACTTTCAGGGAAACATGCTTACTGGCTCATTATTTAATAAAGGATATGCTAAGGATACAGATAAGCTGGGTGTGGGTCACATGCCTATAGTCACAGCACTCAGGACACTGAGGTAGGAAGATCAAAAAGTTCAAAGGCACCGTGGATTACATAGTGAGACCCTGTCTCACAAAAGAAAAAAAGAAAGAAAGGAAAGGAAAGGAGGGAGGGAGGGAGGAAGGAGGGAAGGAGGGAAGGAAGGAAGGAAGGAAGGAAGGAAGGAAGGAAGGAAGGGAGGGAAGGAAGGAAGGAAAAAAGGCTGCAGATGAATTGCCAGATAAGTATAAATGAGTAGGTGCTACCCTCCCGGCATGTGCACCATCCATGTGTGTTCAGCAACCTGGAAGTTCAGAGGATGCCCCTACAGTTCAGAGATTTTTATGAAGGCTCCATCCAGTAGGCATGATTGATTTTTTTTTTCTTGGTTGGATTGGGGTTTGAACTCAGGGCTTCATGCTTGCAAAGCAGGCACTTTACTGCTTGAATCACGCCTTCAGTCCATTTTGCTCTGGTTATTTTGGAGATAGGGTCTTGAGAACTATTTGCCCTTGAACTATTGATCCTCCCCATCTCAGCCTCCAAAGTAGTTAGGATATAGGCATGAGCCACTGGCGCCTGGCTGGCATGATTGATTTTTAACCTAACATCCAGCCCCTGTCCCCAATCCAGAAGATGGGCTAGGATGGGACTGAAGATTCCAAGCTTCTAGTGATGACTTGTTCTTTCTGGTGATCACCTGCATCCAGGAACCCACCAAGAGTCACCTCATTAGAACAAAAGACACTAGTCACTCCTAATTCCACTCCTAATTCACTAATTCACTCCTAATTAGGAGCTCTGTGCCAGGAATTGGGGGTGAAGACCAAAATATATATTTCTTGTTGTAGTCCACCCTTCTGTCTTCAAACATGAGCCCCTTGCAGCAGAGTCACAGACAACTCAAAAGGTATTGGCATTGCTGGAATCCCATTTAGTCATGGAAAAGAAGCCCAGCCATCATCATATCATCTGAAACTGTCCCCCAGGGCAAGGTCAGTCAGGCTTGCTGGGTCCACTCTATTTCATCAGGTTCTAAAAGCAAGAGTGCTCTCATCCAACAGCTGCTCCTTTTCAGGCACTGGGGTGACTGACGAAAGAGACCATGGCTCTTGCTCTGACCCCCGCCAGGTGCCCAGTTCCTCATTACATTGCCCATGTCACGTCTTCATCTCCTTACCCTCCGCGACTCTCTCCTTTTCTCTAGTTACACCCCAACTTTTCCACCTTAGGAAGAGACTCCAGGTTTGGCCACTATGCCAGGCTAGACTGCAGGTAGTAAGTAGTCCCTAGCAGGTGGCTGTCTCAAAGTGGCTCTTGCTCAGATAGGGTAAGGTTACTCCTGGGTAGAACTAACTGAGGATGTTTTCAACACAGGCAGGCCATATGCCGCACCCACGTCCACCTGGGGTGGAGGTCACCTGCCCCTTCGGACCCATAGGCATTCTAGCAGGAAGTTAGTCAGGACTGGGCTGTGGCGTCTTGTTGTGGTTTAGCCCTGCATCCAACATGGGCAGTGGCAACCCTGGTCTGTGACCATGGCTTGAGCAAGGAAAAAGAGACAAAGCTGAGGTGATGTGGGGAGAAAGAACAAAAGTGTGGTCTTAGGGCTGTAGGTAATGATAATGTACACAGAGCCCCAGGTTCCATCACCGGCACCGCCAAGAAAGGGAAAAGTATAGTCGTTATACAGCTTCCTCCTCCCCTGGCGAGAACTGCAAGGTCCAGCCAGAGTGAAACAAACAGTCAGATTTATGTGTGGGGATTTCCCTCACTTTGGTGGCCAAGGACTGGAGAAGAACAAGACAGGAGAGGATCTAGGAGTGTCTGCAATTGTCAAAAGTGGGAGTAACAGGCAGGCGGCCAGCTGGAGGGAATGGACATCTTTGGGAGAACAGGGGGACTGACCCCAAGATGGGTCCAGACCTGGCTGTGATGGTGTCAGGATTTGCCTCCTGGCTGGTAGGGCCCTGGGGCTGGGCATCAGCACCCATTCCAGGTCAGCCAAACCCAGCCCTGAGTGGGGCTGAAGAGCTCTTCCTGCCTGTGTGTGTCTGAGAAATCTTTTCATTGTTTTTGTTTCTTTCTAGGCAGAATTATGTGTTTTACAGGGGGAGAGGGGAGGAGGGTGGCTGTACTTGTGTTAAAACTCAGGGCCTCATACTTGCTAGGTAGGTGCAAATGCACTTGAACTGTGCCTCCCAGCCCTTAGGCAGAATTGCTTTTCCTTTTCTTTTCATTTCTTCTTCTCTCCCTCCTTCCCCTTCCCTCCCTTCCTCTCTATTCCCCTCCTGTGTTCCTCTCTCCCTTCCTTCCTTCTTTCCTTCCTTCCCTCCCTCCCTCCTTCCTTCCTTCCTTCCTTTCTTCCCTCCTTCCTTCCTTCCTCCCTTCCTTCCCTGTCTCTCTCTCAATGCTGAGGATTGAACACAGGGCTTCCCACATGCCAGGTAGGTGCTCTACCACTTAGCTACCTCTCCCCACACTCCCACCCCACCCCAAGGAGGCCCAAGAAATCCTTCCTGAGGAAGAAGGGCTGGAGGAGGCTTCTGGACCTTGGGAGGCATAGTCTTCGTCCATCTGGATGCTAGGAAGGGTGACTGGCCAGCTAGACATGTGGTAACTGAGCCCAGGCGCCCTCTCTGGCCCTGAGGATAGGCTTTATCCAGGCAACTGGGCATGCGATATGTTCTCACATGAGGGGGAAGGCCTTTACCCCATAGAGGGGTTAGTCCTCATAGAGGTTAGGACTCTGTCCTCTGTCCTCATGGAGGTGAGCCCACACACAGCATCCAAAGCTCAGCTTACCTGACAATCCGATCAATGACCAGGGCTCCCCAGAGGTGCAGCCAGGCCTGCAGAGTCAGGAGACATCTGGGCACTACAATCTGTCCTCCAACCTGTTCCTTCTCTGCCATGGCTGAATGTTGTCTCACAAAATGTTGTATTCCTCATCCCCAGTACCTCAAGATATTGGTGACAGGGTCTTAAAAGTTAAGTTACAAAGAGATCATCAGGGTGGGCCCTCATCCAATTTGACTTCTGTCCTTGTAAGAAATCAGGAAGACCATGTGAAGACACAGGAGAAGTCAGCCATCTGCAAGCCAAGGAGAGAGGCCTCAGAGGAAATCAACCTTGCCAAGACTTGATCTCAGCCTTTAAGCCTCCAGAATTTTGAGGAAGTAAGTTTCTGTTGTTTAAAGCACCCAGCCTATGGACTTTATTGTAGCAGCCCTAGCTGACGTACTGCAAGTTTATTGTGTGGCCAGGCACAGTGACAAGAGAATCTGGGTGTCATTACTCATAATTCTTACTAACCCTGGAAGGTAGGGCCTGGGGACCCTTGTTGGGATCAGCTGTGTGATTTGGTTAAACCTCTTTGCTTGTCTGGGCCTTGTCTGTTCATTGGGGCTGGAAGAATACCCACATGTTAGTGTAGTTTTATGGAGTGACTTAAAGAATACTGAGGGTTTAGAGCTTGGCTGGCTGGGGCGGCCTGCCCAGCTCATACGTGGAGGCCCATCCTGCTCACCTTGGTCTTACAATGAGCCCAGGCCTGAGAGTTGGGAGCCCTGGGTTCTTCCACTTCCTCACTCTGTCTTACCTGGCCTGTGGGCATTTGGATAGACTTGTTCCTCAGTTTCTATGACAGAAAACATGTCAGGATTCTCCAACCTAAGTCTGATTCCCCAACTGTTGAAAAAAGTCAGAAACTCAGACTTTGGTGTGAAATTTACTTATTTTTTTAATCTGCTAGTAATGAATTAAAAATTTTAGCCTGACGTCAGTGGCTGACTCCTGTAATCCTAGCTACTCAGAAGGCAGAGATCAGGAAGATGGTGGTTTGAAGCTAGCCCAGGCAAATAGTTCGTGAGACCCGTCTCAAAAAATATCCATCACCAAAAAGGGCTGGCAGAATGGCTCAAGTGGTAGAATGCCTGAGTAGCAAGCATGAGGCCCTGAGTTCAAACCCCAGTACTGTCCTTCCCCCCGACCCTGCAAAATTTACAAACTACTTGAGGATCAGAGGAAACTGAACTCTTGGACCCAGTGAACTGAACTGGCCCTGAGACCACTGCTTGGCCACTGACTTCTGACACTCAGTGCTATGATTTCATCAGGGCTCTCCACTGGAAATCCTGCGGATTAAAAAAGCTAAGTCCCCGCTCCTCACAGATATTCCCAGTTCATGGCTGGCCGGAGAGAGACCTGTCCGGGAAGAAGCGTGGGGCTGGGCTCAGCTGGGACTGGGATTAGTTTGTCACACTGTTGAGCCACATCTCATGGTGGGACCTGCGTGTGGGCTGGTGGGCAAGGCAGTACCAAGTCTGTCAGGCAGAGGTGCCTGGAGGGAGAGGGGAAAAGAAACTGGCAACAGTTGTTGTAGTTTTAAGCTGGCCTTGGAAAACAAGCCCATTTGATCAGGACTGGAACAGAATAATGTTCCCCAGGTTTAGGGGTGGGGAACGTGAATCTGGATCCCATTTTTGTCTCTGGTCAGCTGTGGAGTTTGACAGCTTAGTGTTCCCTCTTCTGAGCTTCGACATTGCCTCCATTATTTTATTTTATTTATTTATTTGGTGGTACTGGGGTTTGAACTCAGGGCCTCCTGTTGCTAGGCAGGTGCTCTGCCACTTGAGCCACTCTGCCAGCCCTTTCTGTTTTAGTTATATTTCAGGTGGAGTCTTGAGATTTTGTCTAGGGCTGGCCTCAGTCTGGGATCCTTCTATGTACACCTCCTATTAGCTGTGATCACAGGCATATACCACCAAACCAGGCTTATTTGTTGAGATGGGGTCTCACTAACTTTTTGCCCAGGCTGACCTTGAACTGCAGTCCTCCTTATCTCTTCTTCCTGAGTAGCTGGGGATATAGGCACAAGCCTGCCATCATCCCACCATCACCTACCCTCTTTAATAATGTATCTTTGGCTGTTCACAATGACTCAAAGAGTTTGGATGTGGCTGAAGTGCTAGGTCCTGAGTTCAAATCAATACCATGAAAGGAAGAAAGAGAAAGAAAGAAAGGAAGAAAGAAAGAAAGAAAGAAAATAAAAAAAATTAGGGCTATCTTTTCTTACTTGAGAGGACGCTGACTCAACCCAAAGCGTCTATGTGTTGACCTGGCAACCCTCTAGGCAGCCATACAGAGTAGGTACATTTGGCCCATTTAACTGATAGGAAAACTGAGGTCTGTAGTGTGAGTCTCTCCGGAACCAGTCTGGGAAAAGGAGAGCAAGTGTTGGAACCCAGGACCCTGGTGCATCTGACCCCGGGATTAGGAAGGGGGCTGCCTTTTGGGGGCTGGACAAGCCATAGAGTGGCTAGGTTAGTCAGGGTACTCAGGAGGGAACAGCCCAGCCAGGCTCCAGCCAAAGTTGTACACAAGGGTGTTGACCAGTGAGGAGTTTGGGGCGCCCAGCTAGGAGCCCTCGAAGCACCCTTGAATCCGCCCAGTGTTCTCGGATCCCAGAGAGAAAGGAATCAGGGTCCTGCGGAGTCACCGCCGGCTGCAGGGGGCGCCCGATCAGCGCACTGACCGCGGTCCTCCCGGGCCTCCGAGGTGCCTCCAGGGACCGGGCTCCCGGCTCCCCGCCCTGGGAACTACCAGGGACAGCCGTTCCCGCCCCTGGCACTCCAGGCTGCACCCTGACGTCTCCACACCCCCTGCGCCCCCCTCCGGCCCCACCCCTCGCCCGCCCCCCACGCAGGCCCCCAGACCCTTCTGATGTGCTCAGGCCTCCCGCCGCCTCGGGGTCCTGCTCCTCTGGGCCAGTTGGGAGGCCCCCAGTGGGGGGCCCGGGCCTCGGTTCCCGCCCCCCCCCCCCCCCCCCGCATCTGGCCCCAGCCGGGGCTCCCCCTCCTTTCCTCCTCCCTTGCAAACCCCCGCGGCGGCGGTTTCCTCCTCCTCCCACCCCCTGTGGCTCTGGAATTCCTGGGGAACCTACACTCCCCCCGCAACCCCGCACTCGGGGTGCGCGGGACAGGGCCAGCATGTGCACGCCGAGGATCGCGTGGCTCGCGGGCAGTGGGGCTGCGTCCCGGCCTCAGGGGCTTTGCGCACACACCCGTGTTTCTGCATCCAACTGTGTTTATACACCGGTGGGTAATTTTTTGTGCACACACACTCAGTGACGCTTGGGGAAACTTTTCTGAAAATCCTGGGCTGGCAGTTTAAATATAAAAAGGCTTTGTTTAATGCCAGAAACATTTCCCCCATGTTCTGAGAGTCACAGAACATCCACCTGCTTCCCCCTCCCCGGTAAAGACCTGAGGCCAGGTTTGCTTTGGGGGCGGGGACGTGGGAACAGACCCCTGGTCCGAGCAACAAGTTCTTTTCCCGGTTCACCCCCATCCCCCCAGCCTTCCTCATCCTACTCCTCAAAAGACTTTCTGAGGCCCCCAGGCTCTGTCTCTCTCCTGGGGCTGTTTAACTTTGAATCTTTCCTCCTCAAATATCTGGGAGTGTTACAGTGATGCCAACATCGCTCTGGCTGTGGAATTCAGCTGAAAAGTGGCCAGCATGTGGAAGACGCGAGGGTGTTGCAGGGAGGACTTCGTGGGTGAGGCAAAGAAATTGAGAGCAAGGGGAAGTGGGTGCTGCTTGAAGGGGGTGTCTCACCTGGAACTGACCCCTTTACACTAAGGGTAATAACGTTTGTCTCAGGAGGTTGTTTGGAATTTCATTCTTTTATCGTATATCCAGTAACTAGGCCTGTCTGGCATGGAGTAAGCCTTACACAAAGGTACTAACCAATTTATTACTTGTTGTGCTCCATGGCACAGGAAGGTGGGGAATGGACTTCCCTCTCCCAGGTAGAAGAGAGAGGCCAAGGCACCCTGGGAGCACTTGCCATGATAAGATTCCTCTTGGTCTTTCCAAGGGGCTTTTCAAACTTCTTGTCAAAGATGGTCCTGTGACCATGGCTGGGGTTTTAGAGGTGGGACTACAGAATTAACATAAAAGAGCATATGCATTAGATTCTCCATCCAAATCCTGGCCCCACAATTTTCAAATAGTTTCACTTATGAAACTATCTGTATGCCTCTCCTCTGGAAAGTGGAGCCAGTTGTGGTTCCCCAGTCCCTGGGTTATTACGAGAATTAAATGAGCTAATTTACATAGGCCCTGCAGCAGGACCTGGCTCACCTAAGAGCTGTGTAAGTTTCAGTTTTTATTGTCCTTCTAGAACAGAAGTTGGCACCACCTGTTTTTATACAGCTCTCCCTTGAGCTAAGAAGGTTTTATATATTTTAAATGGTTGTGGGGGAGAAGACTCATATTTCAAGTTACATGAAAATTACACCGAATTCAGATTTCTATGTCCATAAATAAAGTTTTATTGGACCACAGCCACACCCATGCTGTTTTCACACTAGAAGGCAGTTAAATACCTTCAACAGTGACCTTATGGCCTGAAAAGTCAAAACCATTTACTTTCTGGCTTTTAGAGAAAAAATTTGCTGAGTGCAACTGGACACCATCACCACACATCTCCCGGGGTGCAGGGATATTTGTTTGCGTGATCATTAGTGTGTCCCCAGTGCTGAAACATAACACAAGCCCACAGAGTATTTGTTGCATCACTAACTTTGGTTCCAGACAATGGTGGGGCTGAGGCTCCAATATTCCTGAGCTTGGTATGGGGGGTCCATAGTGATTGAGGCAGATGCTTTTCACATTAGCCTTGTTGTAGGTAAGGCAGTCACCTGGTTTCTGTGGGCTCCTTTCTATCCAGTCCAACCACATGAGCGGACCAGGGTCCAGGGGAGAGGCACTAGAGGCCACGTTAGGAATGTGGAGTTCCCCTTCTTTTCCTTCCACTTAGACAGCCTCACAGCAGGAAGTGAAGGGCAGGAAAGAGTTTGAGACTGGCTTCCCAGATCTTCCTGAGGCTGGGTGCTCCATGGCACAGGAAGGTGGGGAATGGACTTCCCTCTCCCAGCTAGAAGAGAGAGGCAAGGCACCCTGGGAGCATTTGCCATGATGAAATTCCTCCTGGTCTTTCCAAGGGGCTTTTCAAAGTTCTTGTCAAAGGTGGTCCTGTGACCATGGGCTGGGAGAAATAATACCCCCACACACTATGAGGCCATACACAGATCCTCCATTGTGGAAAAGCACACCAAACCTGCCCAGTGAGTGGATCTGAGGGCAGCTTAATGGAGAAGCCCAGGGCTGCCTTGGCTTCTTTCTTCATCCATTGTCACCTGAAATTCTGCTGTGTGCCTGGCACTGCACTTGGCACTGCAAATCATGCCTGGAATAAAATAAAACCCCTCCAAGCGAAGTTCACAGCCTTCTGGAACATAAATGACAAGGATGCATTGAGTTTAGTGTACAGTCAAAGGATTCCTCTTGAATGACCGCCACCTCCTGAAATGAGCTAAGGAGACAACTGTGAATTTTGCAGACGAGAAAACCCAAACTGCTAAAAACACATGATTCCTGGTCCAGAAAAATGCAAACTAGAGCTACATGAAAGGTCATTTTATGCCCATTAGATCAACAAAAATAAAAGGAGGTAATATCAGTTACTTTGGTGGATATGGGGGAGAAGTCATGCCAATATGAATTCTCATACACAGTTGTGCCCATATGAATTGTTACAGCTTTTGGGGGAAAGGAAATTTGGTAAGAAATATTCATGCAGACAAAACCATACAAAACAACAGCCTTCATCTGGTAACCACACTCCTGAGATTTCATCCAGGGACTGAAAGATAAATATACAAGGATAGTTATTAAAATGGCTTTTGAGGTGACAAAAACACGGAAACATTTTCTCCCAAGATGAAAGGTTACATTTTGAAACTTTTACACTATGTACTATTATGTGGCCATGGAAAAGAATGAGTCAGTACTATTTCAAGTGCTAGACAAGGCTTACACGATGCATGGTCAAGTGCAAACAGCCAGAGGGGCAAGGGGCCAGTGCCTAAAATATGATGTGCTTTTCACACTAAGACCAGCTCAGTGCCTTCCCAGGCCAACACTTCTGCTATGGCCTGAGCATGGAGAATCCTTCTGATAGGCTACACATGAGGCTGCTGGAGTTGGAAGTGAGGAGAGGGAAGGGGGCGGGCAAATGAGGAGAATAGCTTGGTTTACAATAACAATGGAAAAGTAGGCATTGCATAATGTTGAGGAAAATCTTGTCCCCTAATGTCTTATGTAGAATACTCTTGTGAATCTATAAAAATGAATCTGCACAGACAATGAGGAGCTAGTGACCCGGATAAAGGAAAACATGGCTTTCATCTTGGGTAGATCTGTCAGTAATTTTCCTTCTGGATTTCTGCAGTTTCAATACAGTGTTTCTTATATAGTGTTTATTTTTTTTTTCATTTTTCTTTTATAATTCATATGTGCATACAAGGCTTGGTTCATTTCTCCCCCCTGCCCCCACCCCCTCCCTTACCACCCACTCCACCCCCTCCCGCTCCCCCCCCTCAATACCCAGCAGAAACTATTTTGCCCTTATCTCTAATTTTGTTGTAGAGAGAGTATAAGCAATAATAGGAAGGAACAAGGGGTTTTGCTGGTTGAGATAAGGATAGCTATACAGGGCATTGACTCACATTGATTTCCTGTGCGTGGGTGTTACCTTCTAGGTTAATTCTTTTTGATCTAACCTTTTCTCTAGTTCCTGGTCCCCTTTTCCTATTGGCCTCAGTTGCTTTAAGGTATCTGCTTTAGTTTCTCTGCATTAAGGGCAACAAATGCTAGCTAGTTTTTTAGGTGTCTTTAGGGTAAGACACTTATATAGTGTTTAAAAGTAGAGAGAGGGAGAGAGGGCTGGATGTGTGGCTCAAGTGGTAGAGTGTCTGCTTTGTGAGCCCAAAGTCCTGAGTTCAAACCCCAGTCCCACCAAAAAAATAAAGAGAGCCGGGCACCTGTGGCTCACACCTGTAATCCTAGGTGTGAGATCAGGAAGATCGATGCCAGCTCAAGCAAAAATCAAGACCCTTTCTCAAAAATATCTGACAGAAAAAAAGGGCTGGCAGTGTGGCTCAAGTGGTAGAGTGCCTGTCTAGCAAGTTCCAGGGCCTGATTCAAACCCCAGAACTGCAAAAAAAAAAAAAAGAAAAAGAAAAGATTCATAAGATTCCTATTCTAATATAGCTCATGATCAATTTGAAAAGACAGACATTAAACAAGAACATTAAAAAAATGCAATCAAGTAGATGAAATGAGATGATACAGGACAGCACACAGGAGCCTCACTTTGGCTGGTCCAGTCACCATTGGCAGTGTAAAGATTTGGGGAGGGGCTGGCGGTGTGGCTCAAGCAGTTGAGTGACTGCCTAGAAAGTCTGAGGCCATGAGTTAAAAACCCAGTACCTCAAAAGAGAGAGAGGGGGAGAGAGAGAAATTTGGGGAAAGAGGCTGGTTTTCTCACTGACCTAGGAACTACCAGGACAGTCAGACATGTTGATAGTCATCCTGTCACTGTGTGGACTCAGAGTGGTGTGAAGTCACCCTGGATGGGAACCAGGCAGAGTTATGGAGAATCTGTGACCATGGTGATAATATTTGGACATCTGGATCCTCCAAAGCCTGACACTGAGACCACACCCTTTGTCTTGAAGTCAGATTTTGAAAAAAAATCACTTGAGACAGAACAAGCCCTAATGTTGTTATTAGTACCCCACTGGTCCCACTCTGATTTGCTGAAAGCTTAAGTGAGGTCAAGAACCTGCCCAAAAGAAAATTCGGCATTTCTGGCGGTAGAGTTCTAAGCTCTGGGATTCACTTCAAAGATACCTGTGTAGTGGAGGATTCTGAGTTCATGTGTTTCTGATGGGGCACAGGGAGGCTGAAGAATTAGATGAAGGGTCCAGAGTCACAATCTGGCCTCCATGGCAGTGGTGGGCAGGACCTTTAGCATGTGTAGAGATACAAACTTGCCTCATGTGTGGCCCATCTGTTGTTCCTGACTACGGATTTTGTGAGTACCCTGCATCTCTCAACTTCCAGATGTCCTGCGGGGGGCCAGCAGAGCCCTGAAACCCTGGGTAGCCGACAGGGCATCTGCCTACAGGCCTGCAGCTTTCTCCCCTGGAGACTGGGCACAGCCTAGACCCTTCCCTCTTGCAGGAGCTTTGTTCTTCCAGCCTCCTTCTTGATAAAGGTGCTCTTTTCTTCCTGCATCCAATATTCCCAGAAAAGCAATAAATAAACAGAGAAGGGCAGAGTCCTGGCCTGGGGACCAGTAACTTCTTGAGTGTCACATGCACCCCTGTAAAGTGAGACTGTCTTTACCTCTGTGAGTGTTCACAGGGCCCTTCTGAGGGTCATATGGTAACCAGTTCAAGATCTAATGCTCCAGGCAGGCAAGGCCCAGAGCTTCCTTCCTGAGTGCGATACCTAAACATTGGGGGCTTTCCCAGTTGCTGCTCACCCAGGGCAGCCCCCCTGGCCCTGCAATGACCTTCTTCCATAGTGGCGACTTATGTCTAGTTGGAGGGGGTAGAGGACACCTAGGACATTTGACTTGAAACTACATTTGAGTAAGATTGAGAGAACATCAATTGTCCATATCAAAGAAACTCTCTACCCCTCAAAAAATGTAAAAAATTAACATCTACTGGAGGCACATGAATTTCGGCCGTATTATTTTCCGTGTGTAAAAATCTTTCCCAAGCCTGGTGTAGTGGTGCGTGCCTGTAATTCCAGCACTTGAGGCTCAGTCAGGAGGATCTCAAGTTCAAGGCAAGCCTGAGCTACAAAAAAACCCAAGGAAACAAAAGAAACAACAAAAAACAAACAAAAGCAAACAACAAAACAAACAAAAAACAGCAAAAAACTCCCTAAACTTTCCCATCTAAAAAATAACAAAAGTATTTTGGGGGGGGGTGGGGGAAATACGCCCTCCCTATTGACACCTAATCCAATTGACTGTGGTTCCCACACACCATCTTTATCTCTCTATCTGTCCAGCTGTTCATATGTCTATCTAAACATCTAAAGTCAATGCGTCAATGCTATGCTTCAGGCACAGTGTGGAAGCTGAAATTAACTGGCTGGAGAGGGCAACATTTCCAGCTTTGGAGGAAATCAATCTCCACTTCAATCCTGGCTCTTTCCCTTAAGGGCTGTGTGATCTGCAACCAGAAAAGGCAGCCTCTCTGAGCCTTCTCCCTGCAGAAGCAGAGAAAGGACAACACAGTGGCAAAGACTCAGACGTCGGGAGAACCCTCTGCTTGCTACCAGCTGGGCATGGGGTGGGGTGGGACACTGGAAGAAAGGTGTAGAAAAAAGGGCGTTGTCCTCTCCCAGCCAGGGACGTTGGTCTGTCCTCCCTGCCCCCTTTACACGCAAAGCAAGGTGGGTTCCGAGGGCAGAGGACGAGGACAGGTCGTTTCGGTTGGTTTTTCTGAGGCCGTGGTGGCACCTCACGGGAGACAGCGTCTCCATGGGCCAGGATGGGCACGGGGCCCTCAGAGTGCGCGGGGCTTGGCTCTGCGACAGGCGGCAGACCAGTGGGCGCGCCCTCTGATGCTTGCAGGCCACGCCCGGGGGTGGCCACCGCTTTCAGCGCGGGGAGGTCTCTGGGTGGGGGCCTTGGTTAGTCGTGAGGCGTGATCAGGTAGCGATGGGGGTGATGGAACCCCGCGCGGGACACCAGGACGCGGACTCCAGCTTTCTCGGAGTCTGCCACTGCCTCACTGGTACCTCGGCGAGGACCCAGGCGCTTCAGAGACTGAACCACACCCACCAGACTGTGGACGTGGGACCCAATCCCAATTAAAAACAAAATACTTAAACTAGTTGTCAACATTTAACAAAACAAGGACGAATGAACCGCAGGGCGATTTTCCCATCTCTCTTTGCAAAGGACCAAGTGTCCTGTGACCTTTCGGAGATCTTTCCGGCTCCTCCGGGTTCCCACCTGGTCAGTTTGGCGCTGGTCAGCTGAGATGCCTGCTATACACCTAGCAGGAGAGCAGAGTCTGAGGGTGGGCCTTGTGCGGGTCCTGGGTGAGGCAGTCAGTGTATCCTTAGCCTCCCCTCCCCCACTAGAAGTCCTAGTATCAGGCCCAGTGCCTGTCACAGCAGGGGAGGGCAGGGTCACAAACATTCCTTAGGTGAAGAAAACAAATCCTTACCGACAATGAGAGGTGATCTTTTCGAGCACTATTCTAAAGTGTTACCTACTGGCTCACTTAATCCTCCCAGCTGCCCCCAAAGGTGGCCCCTGATGAGGAAACTGAGGCCCAATGAAAGGAAATCACTTGCTGGAAAGCAGGGAAGCTAAGAGAGTAGGGATCTTACACTGAAAGGCTACTTCAGGATGTGAAGCACACCTCCCCCAATATTTTTTATTATCTAGCTAGTGTTGAGCTTTGGGTTCTAAGGTCAGTTTTGCTACTAGTTGGCATTGTGACCTTGGGCAACAATTTCCCTCCAGACATCAGTTTCCCTATCTTTAGTGCAAGACTGAGCCATCCACTCCTAAAGCCCTGAGTCCTGTGGCCCTTGTTATGGGGGCCACCTTTTCTGCCCCTGGCACATTGCAGTGCTGGATGGCAGCTCTGCTCCCAGGGGTAGAAACTTCCTGAATCCTCCCCTCACTCCTGCTGTGGCTTTGGTTCTGGGCAGGGGTCTCCATGGCTTCTCCCAGTGGGTGCTAGAGGCCGAAGCTGCCTTTGTCTGCCCCAGGAGGCCTGCCAGGCGGCTGAGGCTGCAACCGGCCCCTGCCCAGGCCTGGGAGATGGTTTTTTTTCCCCCCTATGTGCTGCAGCTGGGACCGTTTATAATAGGAAAAAAAGAGAATGACCAGGCCAGCCGGCTGGAAAATAAAGAGACTTAAAAAGAAAAGGGTTAGGCCTGTTCTTCTCCTGTGGAGGCTTTGGTTAAGCAGAAAGTTTTAGTTCCTTTCTGAAAGGCATTTGGGCTTTTGAAGTCCCCTGCGGGAGCTCCCTCCAGCCCCTGGGAAGCCAGGCCCTGGCATGTCCCAATGTGCATGACCAGGATGGGGCTGGGCCGCTCAGATGAGGTAGCAGCAGGCCCTGGGAAATGCTGCACCCGCTGGGTCCACTGGGGCCTGAGCCCCGCCCTCACTGCTCCCATCCCAGTGGGGCCCAAGCCCCTTAACCTCCCTTTTGTGGCCTTTTGCCTGAATTTCCTCTGCTCCCTCTGGCTTTAAACTCTGGCAGGGTGCCGTTTGGGCCAGAGGGTGGGAATACAACTTCTTCTTTATTCAATGAAACAGAGAGATTTTGTAAATGGGGAGACTGAGGCAGAGAGGGTTTACCTGAAGCCACCCAAGAGAACCCAAATTGGTGGAGTGGTCATTGTGTGCTTTGCCTTAGACATGCATATGGAACATTTATTAAGCACTGACAGTAAGGAAGGACCCAATTAATGAATTCAGGGAACTGGCAGATTAAACCAGGTGATTTGTCCCTAGGTTCCTCTCAGGCAAGCTGTCTTGCCAGCTCTCTTCTCTAGCCTTAGTCCCAGGGCCACCAGCCCTCAGCAGGGTCTCAGCCACACCCATAGCTGAGGAAGGAGTGCCATCAAAACAGAACTGTGTACCAGTTCTGTGTCCTGGGCGTGTTCCAGTGTCAGGTCAGCTCCTTCCAGCCCTCCACATAGCACCATGGCAGGTCACGGTCACCACTTCCTCATTGCCATCCACTTTATTCTCCTCATTTTATACATGAGGAACATGGCTGGTAAATAGTGAAGCTGGGAGTCATTCGACTTGCTCTTTCTGTAGTGCTGTGTGGCAGCCCTGTCTATCCAGAACCCACCTCTGACTTCAAGGCATTGTTCTGCCAGCTTCTCCAGACACCACCACTCATTGGGCAGAAGGTGGGCACCACGACATGCTAGAGGTCCTTATCAAAATCTAAGAGCTTTTGAACTAGTTGTGTAGCAGAGCATTCTGCCCAGTGGCCTCTGTTGTCCACCAGAAAGCCTTCATGTGATGATGGTGGAATGCACAGGGCTGTGTTTGGTCACTTCTTCCAGGGCACTGGGGAGTATAGTGGGGAGCAGCAAACCAGCCCTGATGATCTCATCTCCCTTCCTTTCTGCCTGGTGCTTTCTAGATGCACAGCCACTGCTGGGACGCCAAATGCAGATGTTCTGAATCTTCACTATGCTTTTCCTGGGCCAGGATACCTGGAAAGGGTATGTACACAGGAAAAAAAATCTTTTTTTTTTTTTTCCAGAATGATCTAACCCAGTTTGGTTCTTTTTGTAGATTCAAATAATACTGGTCACAAAGGGGTAAGAGATGGGAGAGGGTTTGCTGCTGCCCCATAACCTCAGTAACAGATGACAGTGAAGTCAAGTCTGACCGAATCTGCTACACACACTGATGGCTATCACACAGATGTTCAGTAGCAAAGCAGGGCCACTGTACAGGGCCAACACAGATCCTGCAAGCAGTTTAGTTAGCTCAATGAAGTCACAGCTCGGCCTTTTAGGCTATCTGACCAGTTCCAGTGAGCTGAGCCCCATCAGGATTCTGTGCCTGGTAGGATTCTGTGTCCTTTATGGGCACCAGGATTGCTACTCATGGATGGACACTAGATCTCTTACTCTTTCTCTTTCTCTCTCTCATCTTTCTGTGTATATATATGTACACATGTGCAAAAGACATGTCTCAGGGGTACAAGTTCTCCCAGCCTCACCTGTTCATGCCAGGTGGGGAGCATCCCGGATCATGTTTATTTAAATCATCCTTGGAAGGCCCTTAATTTCACCAATGAGAACCTATTTCTAAATCTAGCACATTTTTGACTCGTTGACTAGTTAGATGGGTTGATGGTTGACTGAGCTACATACTGATGGCCAAAGGACTTGTGACCAGTCCTGGAATATGTACCTACCTGATCCGAGTTCTGGAGGTTGCATGCTTATCTGGCCATTCCTACTTAATTATAAAATTCATATCATATTCATTATACTGAATTTTAAAACATTATTTTAAAATTAAACAAAATACTGAAAAAAATTTAAAAAGCCCAACACAGACATAGTACAAGAAATCTTTTGAGAGAATAAAGCAGAAGCAGTCAGGCACCCGCAGGCTGAGTGTGCTGCACACTGGGGCGGCTGGAGGTGGTTGGGTGGAGGCTCTCAGGGGGCCAGGCCAGCAGTTTCCAGCTTTCTGAGGGTGTGAGTCCACTGGGACCCACTGCCAAGTTGGTTTCCTTGTGGCCTTGTGGGTGTTCCCTGCAAAGACTGCTGATGCTTGAAGAACTAAATAATTATAATAATGATGATAAAATAGAAATGGCTTTCCCAGCTGAACAGAAACTGGAGAAGACAAGGAGGTTCCCACACCCGACTTATTGTTTTTGGCACCAGGCTCCCACAGCCCCAGGGATGCAGATGTCTGGGCCCGCTGCTGGCCTCTTTGAGCTGCTGGCCTCTTTGAGTTGTGGTCGTAGGGGACAATAGAGAACTCTGGGGAATTTCAAAAGCATCTGCAGGGATTTCCCTCCCCAGAATGTCAGGCTGAGAACTAGAAGCAGAGAAAGGGACTCTCTAGATCTTGCTGTTGGCTCTGCTGAGTTCTCAGATGCCTCAAGGTTTCTGAAATCGGCAGGGCAGCCCCAGCCTGGTAGTGCCAGGCTATCTGACAGAACCAATCAGAGGGTACAACCATGGCATCGTCAGTGTCCCTCGGACAGGCGTGCCTAGAGGAGCTTGGATTCCATAGACAAAAGTATTGTTAAAATGCAACAAAAATGCAC
Source organism: Castor canadensis (assembly GCF_047511655.1). NCBI lineage: Eukaryota > Metazoa > Chordata > Mammalia > Rodentia > Castoridae > Castor > Castor canadensis. The sequence continues at coordinate 35,009,852 of NC_133400.1, forward strand.
GAAGCTGAGTTGGGGGTGGAGCTCAGTGGTAAAGCACCTGGTTAGCATGCTCGAGGTCCTGGTTTCCTGCCCACAAAATGCAAAGCATTCCTAATAGACCTAGAGCAGCTAGAAAGCTGCTTCTGGAAGGCAGGGGCATTCTGTCTCAGGGGACCACCAGGGGAAAGGAGGCTCTTAGTGCAAGGAGGGACTTTGGGGTTATGTGACTCCTGGCTTGTTCTTCCTAGAATTCAGTTGACTCTGGAGTTGGTAAGGGTGACAGATGGGAAAGGGAGGACAGTGGAGGTCTGGGAATAGCTGTCTTGTGGCCTCACTGTAGGCTCCAGAAGCAGCTCCTACTAGCACGACATCCTCAGGACAGCCTCCTGAGTTCCATTCCATCTGTAGTTTCACTTTATAGATGAGAGAATGGAGGCACAGAAAGCTCCTTGTTGCTTGAATTTCTCCAGGGAGTCTATGAGGAATTGGAAAGTGGATTGATTTGGTTCCTAAACCTGGCTATGATTGTCTCCTTTGGTCCTTTGCCAAAACTGTGACAACTTCCCCTTAGAATCACCCAATGTCTTCTCACCTAGGCCCTTTGCACACACTGTACACTCTGTCCTCTTCCTTGATTCCCTCCTGCTCCTCCTTCTTCAGGTTCTCAGCCAAACCGCTATTAGGACCCTTGTGTTTTTGGTATCATTTATGCTATATTTCTCCTCAGGATTGCTCAAAATGGTAATTAAATAACTCTCCCCCTCCCCTGCCCACTAGCCCCAATGGGGAAGAACTACTGTCCTTTTCTTTTCTTTCTTTTTTTTTTTTTTGTGGTAGCTACTATCCTTCTTGTTCAGTCTTGGCACACAGTAGGCACAAAATCAATATGTTAATACTGAGTAAACACATGGACAAAGAAATGAACTTGTAAATCTTCCCTCCCCCAATGACTGATCCTCATAAGCATTGAGATATTCAAGCAATAAATCAGTAAGCAAGAGTATATATTCAGTGACTGTTGTCATTTAGAAATATGTGTTTGTGTGCTTGTGTGTGTGGGGGGCCATGTGTGTGGGTGGGGAAACATGGTCATTTGGTCACGTACTGTAAAACATCTCTTCAGGATACTTTAGAGGCCACAACAGAAACCTTACTGTAGTGGTTCTTTCTTGTTCTACATTGTTTTTGTTTCTCCCAGACCATTCTGAGGAGGGGAGGGGGAAGAGGGGGGATGCTCTGGATGATGCCTGTTTTTGGAAATTCAAAATTTCTGTCTGTCAAGGGTCACATCTTCAAGGAGCATGTAGCTGGGGAAAGACAGCACCTTGGGCAGGAGGTCCCCCTCCTCTAGCCATGTGATGACTTGAAGGAAGATGCCCACTTCAGTGTGTGAGTAAGGGCTTCATTCTCAGAACCACCAACTTACCCTTTCTCTTGCATTTTTGCATTTATACACTTTACTCTGGGTTTCCCTAAACACTCCTCTGAACAGGGCAAGAGCTGCCTTCACTTTGCTGATGAAGAAGCTGAGGTCAGAGGCAGCCTTTTTCACGAGGGAAGGGCCCAGACCCCTGGATTCCCTGAGGAGCTAGGCAGGGAATATTACTTGAAAATGACCTCTTTCTGATCCAAAGTCACCAGACTGTTGAGAAGCCGGGCCCCGGAGTCACCAGGTGTCCCCAGAGACACTTGCGGTTCGAGCTCAGCAGGGGTGGGGATAGTGGGACACTATTGGCTTTTTTGCAGCTCTGATATTTTCCTTAAAACAACATTTTTCTGGAAGGAGTTAAAAATGAAATAAGCTTCATAGAAAACGGGCCGCCGCTGCGGGACGAGGTCGAGCTCCCTCTACGCTCTCACTGCGGCTGAACCGGGAGACAGCAGCCGAGAGGGGGAGGGGGAAAGGGGTGAGCGTCTAGACGTAAACTTGCGTGTTAGCCGCACGCGCTAAGGGGTCCAGAAAACTTTGTGTCCTGCTCCGGGACCCTAATCCTTGAGGATTAGGTCCGAATGGGTCATCGCCAGTCCTCTCCTCCATCCTGTTACCCTTCCCACCTCCACAACTCTGAGCCTCCCGCAGCTCCCCGAGGGTGGAGAAAGGGGGGCGACACCGGTCTCCAACCACCTCTCCCCGCCGATGATCTCCCGCCTTTCGTCCAACACACCTCTTCCCCACCGCGTTCCTTTTGTCTGCCCCCTCTCTCTCCCGGTTCCCAGCAGGGCATGATCCGCAGTCTCCAACCCCTAGAGAGCCTGGGCCGGCGAGCTGGGGGCTGTTCTCCACCCCCTCCCCTAGGAAAGGCAGCCCGCGGCGGGGGCACCCCGAGCCGAGTCCAATCGCCCCCTCCCCCAGTGTGTGCCATCTGCCGCCTGTCAGCCACTCTCCGTGGGCCTCGATCCCAGGCGCCGGCGGGTGTGTGTGTGTGTGTGTGTGTGTGTGTGTGTGTGTGTGTTGGGGGGGCGGCGGCTGATTCGGTCCCTCCTTCCTGGCTCCTTCCCCGGCGCCTTGCGGCCTCTGCCCTCGCCTTGGCCCTTGGCACCCCTTTTCAATCTAACGCTGGCCATCCCTGGGTGGCGGAGTCCGGCTTTCGTTCCCTCCGGGAAGCCTGGGACGTTAGACACTCAAACGCACGAGCTGGGGAGGACGGTGTCCGGGGTGGCAGCCCTAACCCGGGAAGAGACGGCTCTCAGAGCCTAGGTCCTTGTAAGGGGATGTGTCTGGTTTGGCTCTTGCCCCTCCGGGGATCCTCAGTCTCTCGCTGTCACAGTGTATGCCTCGGCGTCGCGTTTCGCCGGTCACCAGGCTCTACCTCGGAGATGGCCTTGGGCGCGCACGCTGGCCCCGCTGCCTCAGGCCTTTCTCCGCATCCGCGGGCCTGAACTCTCAAGCCGCAGGGGTGCGGGGGTGGCATCTACATCGGCAATCAGCCCAGCACGAGGTTGGCAAGCAGGGCCCGGCGGGACCGCTAAGCGAGCGGAGGGGGGCAAGGGCCCGGCTGGCGGGCAGGCCAGAGAGCCGCGGGGCGCGGGCACCCTGCTTAGGGCGGGCGCCGCTGCTGGGCTGGCCCCAGCGCTGCTCTCGGCGGGCAGCGGGTTTTTCCGTGAAAGGTTGCCCTGGGTAACTCGTCTCCGAGGGGACATAGCCCTCTCCTCTCCAAGTGGCAACTTATCGATCCGCGAGATTGATAACCCCCAGCGCCGCGCCGCGCACCCGCTCTGCTCTCCCCGCTCTGGAGGCCAGCCGGCCCAAGGTGGCGCCACTTGCCTGGGGGCGGGGGGCGATGTCGGGGCCTCTCCCCTACTCGGGATCTGGCCGCCTGCAGCTGGTGGGGGAGGGGATGCTTCAAAGGAACGGTTTAGGGGAGCCGCCTTGGGAAGACTTTCTCTAAGACTGCGCCTTCCTGGGCCTGCTTTGAGACCTGAATCTCAACTTGTTCAAGAGCTGCAGGGGCACAAAGCGCCTCCTGGTGGTTGGGGCAAAACTTTGTGAAAAGTAGGAGCTTGTTTATTTCTTTTGTGAACCCCGGAGGGAATGGGTGCTACTGCAGTGTTTTGGGAGTAAGGTGTGCCTTTCATAGCTGTAGCCAGGAAGTGCGCACCAGGAGCGAAAATCCTACATACGCGGGTGTGGGTTATCCTAGCGGTGGAAGTTTGTCGGCTGTGGGGCACAGGGTAGTCTTGGAAACCAACTGACCGGGAAAACGAGAGGGAATAGCCAGGTCGGGGGATAATTCCTGTGCATGGGACGTAAGCCGCGGGGGTGGCAATGGTAGGATAGTTCACCTCAGTTTACTCCCTCATTGCCTCACTTTTGAAGTTTGCGATGCTAACGCATCTGAGCGCGATTGCCGGCTTGCGTGGGCCCTGTGTCTGTTCCTCCTCCCGCCCCCAGTGCCGCTAGTGCCCGAGCAGGGGCCCCGCGTGCCGGTGCGGTGCCCGCGCCGTGCCTGCTGCCACCGCCGCCACCACCGCGGTCCGGGTTTTGCGGGCGGCCGGAGCTGTATTTCCAGAGCTGTCCATCGCTCGGTGCTGTTGGCCCTCTCTCCGTCTGATCCGAGCCGGAGCAGTGCGGGGCGCCCCACGGGATCAGAGCGCTCCCCCGCCGGGACTCCGCTCCTCACATCCTCCTGCTGGGACCCGGCTACATTTCCAGCCAAGCCTGGCTTTATTATGTGTCTCTGCAGTGCAGCCCCAGCAGCCGGATCGGGAGGAGGAGAGCCAGCGACCACAAAGAAGACAGGAGCGCGAGGGAGGCTGGCGGGCGGGCCGGCGCCGGCTGGAGCGCGGAGGAGCCGGGGCGCAGCCGCCGCCGCCGCCGCTGCCCGGGAGGACGGGAGCCCGGCCGCCGCCTGCTCGTCCTCCTCCTCCTCCTCCGCCACCGCGGCCGCCGCCTCCCCCCTCTCCGAGCCTCTGGCCCATGGAGGCAGCTAGCGGGGCCGGCGACTTGGCACCGGCCTGGGGATCGGCTGCGCGCTGCGCGCTGAGCACCGCAGCCCGAGGGCAGGCAGCGGCGGCCCGGCGCACGGGCTGAGCGATGCCCGGGGCACGGGCGCGCCTGCTTGCCGTCGCCTGAGCGCCCCTTCCTCCTTCCGAGGGTCGGGGCCGAAGCGAGCCGAGAGCCAGAGAAGGGGGCGTGAGCCAGGGGCCCCGAGCCGCGGCTTCCGAGCCACTGCGGCCGTTTCGAGCCCCCAAGTAGGCTAAGTTGAGGAACCCCCCCTTCCTATCCATCATAATCGCCAAACCAGGCGTTTGGGCATTTTTGAGCCATTAATATTTATTATTATTTTTTGGGTGTGTGCGGCAGGAGATAATTTGAAGATTTTAATTTTTTTCCGGTGGGTACTGAGCTTCTGCGCTCCTGACTACCTCCGGTCTCCTCCCTCCCTGAGACCCTCTCGATTCCAGCCCCGTTTCCCTTCCTCAGATGGGTTCATTGTGAGCTCCGCACAGGGCTGCGTGGCCGGACGCCTGCAAACTTTGCACAAAAATCCGGCAAGGGGCGGAGGAGGAGGAGAAGGAGGAGGAGGGTGAGGGTGGCGGTGGGGTGGGGGGAGGGAGGGAGGGGGCCGTAGGGGCCGGGGGCCGGCGGGGGGTGGGGAGGAGGAGGGGGGCGGCTTTTTTTTTTTTTTTTTGCATAACTCGGCTCGGCCGAGTGGCCTCCGGACTCCCCGCGCCGCTGGGACCGCCGCTGGGACCCAGAGCCCCCGGCTGCCGCATTGCAACAGGCAGGGCCCCGGCGCGCCCCCCGGGCCTCCCCCCGCCCCCGTGCGGCCTCGGCCGGCCCGGGCCGTCCCCCCCAAGGAGGCCGCCCCGGACCTGCGGTCCGCTCCCCACAGCCGCCGATCCGGCTGAAGAAAAAAAAGTTTCCGAGAGGCAAGCGGAGAAGGGGGAGAAAGGCTGCCCGGAGCGGCGGGGGGCGGCGGGGGGAGCCGGCCGCGGAGGGCGACGGAGCGCCCGGAGCCCCGGACATGTCCAGGCGGAAGCAGGCGAAGCCGCGCTCGGTGAAAGGTGAGCGAGAGAGGCCCGGCGGAGGCGCGAGCGAGCGAAGAGGGAGGGAGCAAGGGAGGAGGGACCGGCGAGCGGGCGGGCGGCCGGGGACCCGCGCGAGCCGAGAGGAGGAGGAGGAGGCGGCGGAGGAGGCGGAGGCGGAGGGGGAGGAGGAAGCCGGAATCGGGAGGCGGAGGCGGCGGCGGCGGAGGGGGCACGCCGCGAACACCCTGCCCGCCGGTCCCTCTCCAGGCCCGGCGCCTCGGCTCGCAGGGACCCGGGCCTGGGGGGGGTGCCGACTAGGGGCCCTCGCCGCGCCCTGCGTGCGGGCCCCGGGCCCGCGTGGCCAATCAAGGGGTGCGGGCCCGACTTGGCGGGGATTGCGAATCTCGGCGGCGGCGGGAGGAAGGAAGAGGCGGCGAGGACAGGCGCCCTGGAGGCCGGCAGCTCCGAGGCCGCTCTCGTTGTCCCCGGGCCTCTCTGGCTTTCTCTAGCACCGTCCTTGGTCGCCCGGGGACGTGGAGAGCGGCGGGCGCAGCCTGCGCGTGTCCCGGCGTCGCGTCCCGGCCCTGGCGGCTTGGCTCCCCCTCCCCGCCCCCTGCCCAGGCCGCGCTCCCGGCCCGGGCCCCCGCACTTCCTGCCTGCTCCGCAGAGGCCAACCGGGCAGGGAACCTCCGCCAGGAGTTCATTGTCTGCGCCCCGCCGGCGGGACGCGGATCCCAAGGGGAGCGCAGCGACCACTGAGCGCCCCTCCGCTAGGGCGCGGGGTACGCAACGGGCAGCCGCGCCTCCCGCACCCAGACCGGCTTCCTGAACCGAATTCCCAGGGCGCGCACATTTGTGAGGAGCATAGACATCTAAGTACACACACACACACACACACACACACACACGTACACACACACACACACTTCTCCATGCTTTGCTCTCCATTTCCACCGAGGGTCCCGGTTCGAGGGGCCCCTGGAGTGTAGCCGCGCGCGGGCCTCGAGCCCCTCCCTGCCCCTTTCTCCTCACAGGCCCGCTTCTCCAGCCTTGGCCTGCTGCTTTGTCCCGTTTCCAGCTCTTCTAGTGGGTGCCCAGCCTCCTGGCCACACTGGGCGATGATTGAGGACCGGGATGAGAGCCACTGTGTCTCTGGAGCACGAAGTCCCTAGGCCCTTGTCCTCTCCCAACTCCCCTGGTAACCTCTGGCCACAGCCCAGTTCTGCTCTGAAAAGTTCATTTCCTGGAGGCCTGCTTGAGAAGGCGCTGGGGCCCCGCTCCCTTCCTGCCAGCCTTGCTCCTGGCTGGAATGGCTGGGACTGAATCTGGCACCATGTGGGAGGTGACACCCGACATCTCCCTTTCTTTAAAGCTCCAGGGCGAGTTGGGGGCACCGGCTCTCAGAGATCCTACCTGTCATCTTAGGAGTCCAACTCAGGTCAAGCTCAGCGTCTTGCCTTCTCCCTGTCCTGTCACTTCTCCAGAGAAGTTGGTCTTCCTCTTGCATCCTGTTCAGTATCCCAACCTGGAGTAGTGACCTGTTCCACAGAACTGGGGAGGCTGTTCTGATTGCTGGGCAAGGAAACCAGAAGAGAGACTCCCAGAAGAGGACAGGGAAGAAGGGTCCATGTGTGTCCTTTCACTGAGTAGAAGAGCTCTGTGGCTTCAGATGATGTTTGATTTCTCTTTACCTGGCTTACTGCTCACTCCTTCAAGAACCTCTTAGGGCAGCCCAGAAGAAAATGTAAAATTGGAATTTCTGTTTGGAAAAAGAGTTTTCTGTTTCTGGGCAGTTGATTTTTGAGTTAAGTCTATGTATAGGAGGAGTTGTTTTTGGTTTTCTTTGTTTTTGTAAAGATGCAAAGCTTGCTTACCTATTACCTCCATCCACGTCTCCAACCCTCTATATTTTATTTTATTTTATTTTTGGTGGAATTGGGGTTTGAACTAAGCTCAATTTGTGCTTGCAAAGCAGGTACTCTATCATTTGAATCACACCTCCAGCCCCAACATTCCTTGTTTTAAAAGGCAAACCACAGAAAGCAAAGGTAGGGAAGTTTGCAGGGAACAGATGGGTGGGTGTTTCAGAGTAGCTTGAACCGAATTCTAAAACTACTCTGTGGATCTCAGAGAAAGACTCAAGAATTAGGCTTCAACCTTTTATGAAATGAGCCTTGAAATGATTTTTAATGAGTGTCATCTCTAAATGTATATGTGTAGCAGACAATTAAAACAAATTGGAGGGGGAAAGACAGTAAGTGGGAGACAGACCAGTGAAGGCATTTTGAGAAGTGCTGTAAGTAGCCGGTACATGTAGCCTTTCTGCCCTTGGAGTCTGAGACCCCCTGTTTCTCCCCACAGCCCTTTGCTTTTTCCAAAAGCAGCTCCAACCCTTGTCTCTCACCACTTTGCTTTTTATTCAGTTTACTGGGGTGACTAGGGTGGAGATGTAGCCACTTATCAAGGGAGGAATTAAGAGAGAAGATAATTTGAATAGATAAGAGTTACAGCAGGCGATGGATTTATTGCTTCTCAAGAACTGCCCCCTTTCTCTCAAGCAATATTTGAAAGTGTGTGCTTAAGTGTGGACAGCTCCACACCAAGTGTTTGAAACGACGAGGTCTTCACCTTTAAAGATGCTTGAAGGTGCTTCTTAAGGAACAGCCATGCCTTTTGCATTTTACTTTATTTTGTCTCCACTGCTGTGTGTCAGGGCTAATGCAGAGGCATTGTGGACTTCCCCTGCCCTGTGCATTCTGCATTCTGCTGTGAAAGTAGCTTGACCATAATTCACAATTGATCTTGGCTATATGAAAGCCATAGCAGGAAGGAAAGACAGAAATGTAACAGTTTTGAATGGATGCTCAGAAAAGTATGATTTGAAAGCCCAGGCACTGCTGCTTTGAAAATCAAACAGGCTTGGGAATGGGGGGAGGCTCGCTTCCCACTGGCCCACACAACCCCCAACTGGAGTGGGGTCACTTGTCCCCCCAGGATGTTTGTCCTTCTTTGGAAAACCCAGCTTCACAGGGAGGACACCCATCAAATAGGAAAGGGGCTGGGGCAGTAGGGCAGGGGGTGAGTAGACTCGTTGGTTTTCAAAAGCTGTGTGATTTTGTTTAAAAAAAACCCCCAAAAAACCCAAACAAACAAAAAAAATCCACCCAACAAACGCATGAATGTTACAGAAGTCACAGTTTTCTGACTGATTTTCCTATACCCTTCTCCCCTTTTCATGTTCTGGTGCTGTGTGTGGTAGTTGGAATGATTTCCCTTTGATAATTTTGGCCTCATTCCCCAGGCTGTTCTCATCTCTCTCACTGATGTTATTTCGGCTGATGATATCAGGTGGTTTGGTACCGATTACGGCGGTTCTCTCTGTCACTCAACCTTAAGGAGACCTGTTTCCCTCCCCTCAGATCCATATAACAGCCTCTTCATTCCTATGGAAAGTGAATGCATCTTTTTCTCAGCCTCAATTTAAAACTTTTGAATAATTTGTACTACTGTCAATTTTCTTCATCTAGCAACTACCTGTTAATTACAGTTCTTAATATTAATTAGCACTCAGGCTGTGTACATGTATCCTCACCCCAACATCCAAAACTACCCCCAGTGACTTCTTTGTGCTCCCTTTCCCTTCTTTGTCTTCCTCTTCTGTCCATCTGGAGCTCCTCAAAAGTCCATCTTATAAATTTGGTGGCCTAGGGACTTGGGAACAGTGTAGTTCGCCATTGTGCGTGTTTCCATGGAAATAATTGAGATGTAATAAATAGAGGCGTTGTGAGGTTACAGGTTTCTTGATTCAGCTGAGACCACATACAAGTGTAAATTGTCAAGATCTGTTTGGCTAAATGTACATGATCTTGCAGGAAGGGCAAAACAAATCCACTGTAGATTCCTTAGCTTTCTTTGTGGATTGTGGTACACTACATTTAATCCTAATATTTAATACCCCTGCCCCAATTAAGTTACTGATTTCCAGCTTTAGAAGGGCTTGTTTCATTCTAGAAAACATCCTTTATGTTTGGTAATTGCTGTTTCGATTCTTACACCTGTTTCCTTGCAAAACTTAATAAGCAATAAAATAAGATAACTATGTGCTTCTGGCAGGAGAATCCTGCTAAACGTTTAACCATAAGGTGCCTAGTGTGCATTAATAATGAAAGGTGCAAAATGCTGGTGACTTTACAGTCATAAAGTAATTCTGTAGAATCAGCCAGCCCTGGCAATGTTGTGGCGTGTTAAGGGTGGTGGGGTGGGGAGCCATGGGAGGAGGAAACTGGAGCACAGCAGCTTTGAGTACAGCGTTCCTAGCTGGAGACGAAAGGCTGGGGATCTGATTCAGTCTAATAGAAAGTTGCAATAATTGCTATATCAGTAGCCAACTCTTAAGCTGGTGGCTGTGGAATTCTTCCCCTGATGTAGGATTTAATAGTCTGGCAATTAGATGCATTGATTTCTCTTAACTGTTCATTTGGATGTGTAAACGAAAGGAACCCACCACTGAGGCTGATGGTGCAGACTTGCTGTCTGGCTCTTAAAAAAAAAAGTCTGGTTTAGGTGGTGGTGGTGGCAGGAGACTGAACCTTTAAGACAGTGTTAGGATCAGTTTTCTCTTCTTTAAAAATCTGTACCCATTTTGCTGTGAAATGAATGGCACCTGTTGTTCAGATACTGTTTAAAAAGGAACAACAGTGTCCACTTTTGTCTGGAAAGTGAGAAAACACCCTTTTTTTTGTGCTGCAGCTGCTTCTTAAGAGGGACATCACTGCCTTTGAATGGCTGGACTTGTAATCTTTACTCATAAAGGTATGTGGTATGTTGGGTACCAGAGAGGGAAGGTCACAAAACACTTTGGGTCCTTCCAGTAAAGAGACTTCCCCTTTCACAACAGTCTGGGACTTAGAGCCATCTGGGTCGATGGCTGTGTCATGCCCTGAATAGGTGTGGACCCTTTGCTTGTTAAGTATATCATCCTGGACCCTTTAAGGCTGGTGGCTGGCTGGATGACTTTGCTGGTTTGGAAGTGTGCAGGTACTAAGCTCTCTTGAACATGAGCCCTGCTCACTTCCTGCTCTTGGACCTGCAGTTTTCTGTGTCACTGACTCCTGACATACTGGCATCGAGAATTGTCTTGAAGTAAATAAGGCAGAGGGCAGTTAGGTCTCCTGATGGCCCCACCATTTTGCTAAGGTGGGCAGGTGGGTTCAGGGATTCACCATTCCTGGGCCCCGGTTGAAGCAAGCCCAGCTTTGTCTATGGTTCACCGTTAGCAAAGACTATCTCATATCTTGAATACGCTTGCCATAGGTATCAGAATTCCTTCATATCTGCGGGCCTAGGGTAATTACAACAGAGAGTTGGAGAGTGTTAGTAAGTGCCCCATTATTGTGGGTAGCTGGGAAAACCTCAATACATATTGGTTGGCAAATTTGACAGTTTTTACAAATTCCTGTCTTGCAAGGCCATTTGGTGCATAGGTAGATTAGCCCATAATTGGAGTAGTTTTGCACTCAAAATGGACTAATGAAGCCTGGATTGGTTATATCTCACTTGAAGTTTGCGGCATTAGCTGTTGGCTCCCTCAGCCTGCTGTGGGCGCCAGGCAGGGTGAAGTGAGCAGGGGGAGATGTGGATGGAAACTTTTGATTCATAGCTTACCTGCCAGGATCTGTGGCAGCCAACGATTGGGGTTGTGCACTCAGTAAATAAAAATACTTTACTGCTTTCAAGGAGCGCCAATTAGCTGATTGTTCTGTGTGCCTGTCTTTAAGGAGAATGCTGTTTTACCTATCTTCTTGTACAAAGGTTTGATTTTTAATGTCTTATGAGAAGGATTCTCTTTGTCTTGATTGATGTCAGGAATAAAAGCATGATGGTAATATCCCTTTGAAAGCTATTGTATTGTCAGCCCTGGCTGACAGCGGGAGGGCCTCCCAGTGTTATAGATTAGTGCGGTGAAAACAGTGACATTTTCTTTGTTATGTTGCTGTTGTTCTACTTGCAAAGTCAATTACACAATGTCGGAGCTCAGTTACTGAGTTGACTTTGGAAGTAGCAATGTCTTTCATTCTCTTCTTAAAGATATAATTTTCCTTTGTTGATGTCATTGTTTTGTTTTCTTCCTTTCTTTTTTAACCTGCCTCCCACCCTCTGATTACCTCCCCTCCCTTGTGCCCCCCATCCACCTCACCTCAAGAGTCTGAACAGGCAAACACTCTGGTTTCATTTGTGACAAATCAAATTCAAAGATTGCCACATCATTATCTCTGAATTCTTGTGCTCATTCACATTTCAGTGGCTTCTTACTGATAGAGTGTCTGCAGCAGCCAAGGTACATAAACCTCCATGAGACGAGATTACTATGTTGATAATCTCTGATCAAGTGGGTTGTTCTTTGGATTTGGGGTCATTGAAGTTGGCAAATTTAGAGTTTTTTCTTTCTTTTTCTTGTTGTTTTGGAGACTGCAGTCCTAGCTGAACCAGGTTCCTGAGTTGATGGGACCCTGGCAGACAGTTTTCTTTTTAAGCCTTCAGATGTCCGAGGCTGGGACTTTTGAGTTTGGGATTTGTAATCCTGGATGATGTTATATTAGGGGTGGAAGGCATTCCAGAGGAGAATCATGTACCCTGACATTTCCCATTGCACATGGCCAATTCAACTCTAAGGCTGTTTTATGAGGTGATCCCAGTATGCCTTTTCTGGGCACATGTGGACTCAGGAGGGATTCATATCCCCTTTAAGTGAGCAAAATCTTGCTACTGAAAGGGGAGAAAACCTGGACCTGTATGAAGCTGGAAATGGCTGTAGTGAGGTTTTAGGTCTGCTCCCATTTGCCCCAATCTCTTCTCCAGAGAGAGAAAAAAACTAAATTCCTTAGTTCCTATCCTGGTCACCAAAGAGGCAGGCACCCGAGAGGGGCCAGGAGCATCTCTCTTTATTGAACGAGGAGATGCACTGGGCTGTGGACTACAGATGACAGGGATCCATCAGGAAACTCCAAGCGAGGACACTAATTGTGGGCCCCCGAAGTTATTACTATGAACCACCAGACAAGAGCCTGTATTCGCCAGCAATTTGTCAGGACTAATTTTGTTTTTCTCCAATAATTGAAAATTAATGTCTTGAAGTGAAAGCAGATGTTCATGTCATCTTCTGAATTGGGATATAAAATGGGGCTCTGTGGATATGCTCACTAATTTAACAGCAATTTCCCTCTCCTAGATAATGGGGGTGTTGGGGCTGATGTCACCTAAGAGCCAGGGATCAGGGGTTCAGAGAGAGAACCATGGGTGGCACTCCTGTGCACCTTGGGGAGCACAGAGATAACAATCTTTGTTGTAAAATTTGGAGATTTCATTGTTTTGGATGTTCACTCATACTCATACTAGACCAGGCATTGTGCTGGGAAGGGTAGGAAAACCTAGGCCTGGGGAGAGAGTGGCTTCCTACAGATGAGGGGACCAGCTATTGGGTTCATCACTATCACATGCAGTAAAGCTGGTGAAAATAGTAGAGTCTGGGACCACATCCCTGAGCTGTTCACCTGGCAGGTCTGAGGAGGGGCTCAGAACTCTTCACAACCTCTACTCCTTACCCAGCACCTTTTAAAAAAACTGTGGCAAAATATTCATAAGATAAAATTTACCATTTAATCATTTTTAGGTGGTGTGCAAAAACATGCACAGTGTGGTGTAGCTGTCACCACCATGAACTTGTCATTCCTAGCTGGTACCTAAGTGGTGGTGAGTTGGGGGTTTGCAGCCCAGTAGCCTCAGAAGAGGCCATAGGTTCAAGGCTGCCATTTTCCAGGGTGGATGTGAGAAACAGGGCTTAGAAGAGGGAGTGGCGCTCAGGAGCTGGTGGTCTTTTCCTTGCTCTAGTGTGAGAGGTGAGCTGGGTCTGCACAATACCAGGGTGGAGCAGGAGAGTAGCTCAGTCAGGGCCGATCTTTGCAGATTCTTATCATCAGCTCCTCCCCCCTTCCTCTCTTCATCCTCCTTCCTTCTCCTCTTTTTCCTCCTCTCCTCCTTCTCTTCCTCTTCTTCTTGCCCCTCCTCTTCAGTGCTACGGAACTTTTTCTTACCCTGATTTTTCTGTAATTGAAATTTGCCCTTTCACTCCCTGGGCATGAATTATTTTGTGCTGTGTTGTCATCCTCTGTCCTGCTGTGAGGTTTATCTCTTCTGCTGATCCTAATTAAATAGGACATACCGTTCACCTAACTCCTGTTGCACATACTTTTACCTGCCTGAAGGCAGAGTGACAGCCATCTGGGCTTGCTGAGGGAGCAGGGCCTGTCTGGATAAGGTGGTAGCTGCCTCATCCAGGCTAAGAGATTGGGTAGGTGTCTCCCCTTGGCTGGCCGTGAGACCTTGGAGTCACCAGCTACATACAGTATATTTCTGGTTCCTGAACAAGAGGTGGAGCTTTGTCCTTAGACCCTGGGGGCTTCAGGTTTGACCTTGGGGAGAGAAGAGACAATCACTAGCTCCAGAGGATCCCCAGGGAGAGGGCTCAGGAGAGCAGACACCCAGAGGAGGGAGATGGAAAGAGGTCAGGCTCTCATCACTTGGGTGGAGACTGCAAGTGTCTGGGGACCTGTGAGCAGTGCATGTGTTCTTGGTGCTTAGGACAGCTTCTACAGATGCCCTAGGTCCATTAGGGAGAGAGTAGAATAGTCAGCCAGGGTCCCAGCATACACGTTGGAAAGACTCAGACATTTCTTTACTATTTTTACCCTTGAACCTCTCAGAATCCTGAAAACTACTTGATGGAAAGGAACTTTGCAGGTCCCTTAATTCAAACTTCTTTCGGTTTGTTTGTGGCATCCTTGTTTGTGGTACACTTTCATGCTCAGGTCATTCACTACCCCTATGCCACAATTGTGCATTTTTAGCCTGAATTTCACACGTTTGGCTGGAGTAGTCTGTGTTCTGTAGTTCAGATGTGTTGATCCTGGTTACACTTCCTGGGGCCACAGAGCATAGCTCAAATCCTCCGCCACCAGAGCAGTCCTGTTGAGAGCTGGCAAAGCCTTTCCTGCCTTGCTTATCTAGGGAAAAGAGCTCAGGGGACACTGCAACCTGGTGGGTGTCCAGTACCATGTGCTCGTTCATAGATGGTCTCTCCTGGCCTTCGGGTCACTGTTTTAAAAAAAATGATGTCTTAAATGAAGGAGTAAATGTATCCATTGTCAGGGAATAAATACAAATGGGCGAGCCAGTGGATGAGTACATAGCAAATAAATAACCCAGAGTAATGAGTGAGGGAACGAGGCAGTAGGTGGACACAGACTGACTTAAGGTCCGAGCAGGGCTTGGGCTCCCAGTAGTCTGTGATGCCATCCCCCCACCCCCCAGCCTCTGTCCCTGCTGAGGAGGTTAGGGCTGTGGGTCCTCTTGCCCCTGGGTGAGAATGGCTTGTTTCTTCCACACTCTGTGCTCTCTGAGTGCCCTGGGACTCTGAGACTGAAGCCACCATTTATTGACGGTTTGTAAAATATTGGTTTTAAAATGATGCAGCATTTTTTACACGAACTTTAAAGGAAACAGAAATTTTGACTCAATAAACTCCCCATCCTGCCCCCACCCCACCCTGCCACAGAACTTCAGTACTCAGACTGGACATACTTGATAGGCTTCATCCTGGCTGGTTCAATCACCAGAGGCCTTCTGGACCCTCTTCATCTTTCAGGGAGGTTTGCCCCAGGAATAGCAGGAGTGGGGGATGACTGGGGAGGAGACAGGAAGGAGACAATGGGCACTGTTGGCAGGGGAACTTGCCAGTCACTCAGAAAAGAAAGAATCCCTTCTCCTGGAAGGTCTGGGATGGCTTTCTCTCTTGGGGGAGGAGGTGGTTTGGAGAGAACATGCTCTGAGATCAGGGGTAAGATCAGTTTCCTCATCTATGAAATGGAATGGATTAATAACATGCCATAGATGGCGTAGTATTTGTGTCTGTGTGTGTGTGTGTGTGTGTGTGTGTTATGGGAGATGAACCCAGGGCTTTGAGAATGCTAGGCAAATAAATGGTCTGTCACTGAGCTACATCCCCAGCTCACTTTTTTTCAGACAAGGTCTTGCTAAGTAGCATAGGCTGGCCTTGTACCCTCAATCCTCTTGCCTCACACTCGTGAGTGTTGGGATTATAGGCATGCACTACCATGCCTGGCCTAGGTGTAGGTTTTTAATTCCTAGAACATAAGAAGGGGAAAACATGAGAAACTTTGGCTTTAAAATAATATAGGTTAGAAAGATCTGGTTAGGTCTTTTCAAGGTACATTTCCAAGTGCTGCTCTAGGGAATCTCATGGTGGGGCAGCTGATCCTCTCTTGCTCCCTTGGCCCTTTTGAAGGTGTGCAAGAGTTGAGGAGACAGTATAATGCTTGCTGGTCATGTTCATATCTTTTCAAGTGTCTCAGAGTCTTGTGGTCCGTGGTGGTGGGGATCTTTGGTTCCAGCTAGTGACATCCCTGGTTCTTTGGCTCCAGGGGCTCTGCCAGGCATTGTTGAAGCAGGTTCTCAGCCTAGAGCTCTTATCCACTGATCATGAGACTGGAGAATGACCAGACTATACATACCCCCGTCCAGAGCCACCAGCCCTGGTCCCTGGGGAGGGCACTGGGAGGGACAGCCATGACCTGGCTATAGCAGCCCTGCCTTCCTCTCTCCCTACTGTTCCTCTGCAGGATTCTTGCAGTAGCTCCCTGATTCATCTCAGTTCCACAAATGTATAAACCAAGGCACAAAAGTACCTTGCCCAAGGTCACACAGCGGGAAGCAGCAGAGTGGGGATTTGAGGCCAGGCCTTATTTAGCTTGAGTCAGTAACCACTACCGTTATAGCTACTCCAGGGCCCTTGGAAAGGCAGCAAGGAAACTCCTGCTTTCTCTGGGGGCTGGAGAAGTAAGTCCCTGGTCCCCAGAACTAAAGGCTGGTGGAGTGAGCCCTGTTCCTCACCTATCTGTACAGAGCTGCCTTTGGGGCTGTCCACGTTTACATCTTTAAAAAAATGATTTCCACTTTTTTTTTTTTTTTTTTGAGACAGTGTCTCATTATGTAGTCCAGACTGGCTTCAAACTAGTGATCCTCCTGCCTCATCTCCTGAGTTCTGGAATTACAGGTGTGCACCTCCATGCCTGACTTTGATTTCTAGATCTTAAAAGGTAATTTAATGCCATTCAGAGATGAGGGCTGGCCTGGATTATCTTCCCTTCCATACCGTTTCAATGGTGCATTTATTTATACAGGATATATGTCTGCACACCAAGGCATGTATAAGTTTAAACACAGGTGGTATTGTTTGCTACTGGACCACACCTTTTCTCATTTGATATTTTCATGTAGCACGGAGTTTCCATCGTTACCTACTCAGTTAGTATCATCTTAGGTTCTTAAATAACATTACCTGGTCCAGAGTCCAAAATCTTTGAGGATGGGGCTCCAGGTCAGCTTTTCTTCTAAAGCATCCTGGATAATGAGGATGTGTGGCCAGGGTTAAGGGCCATTAGTGCAGGAGTTAGCACTGCATGAGTGTCATAGATCTCCATGATATAGCCAGGAGGCTCTCTCTAGCATGAATGAGTCACAATTTATTTACAGTCCTGTATTTGTGGGCATGTAATTGCTACTAGTGTTTTGCTGTTGTAACAATGATGCAGTGAGTAATCCTCACCTATAGATTTCCCTGTGCTTGCTTGAGTATTTCTTGTGCTGGATTTCTAGAAGTGGAATTTGCTGGGTCAAAGGGTATTCACTTGGAAAATTTGTTAGGCATTGCCAAATTGCCCTCTGGAAAGGTTGTATGGCGTATCTTTCAATAATAGTGTGTGAATGTCGAATATTTGCTTTCCTTTCTTTCTTGTTCTCCCTCTTTTCTGTCAATTTGGCATGCAAGAAATCACATGTTGTTTTTATTTGTACTTCATTTATTGTTAGTGAAGTTGACCATTTTTCTAATTTTACACACCCATCTTTATTTCTTCCCCAAGGGGCACAGTATTGGGTGGGTCACTACACTGGAGTGAGACCTTTAGCCACACCTCCTGTCTCCTCTCCTTTCCTCCATCCATACATCTATTCTTCTATCTAAATTCTGAGCATCTTACCCAGATGAGACTCATCCTGGGCTCCAAGGAGGAGGCAGGGAGATCCAAGTGGAAGCCATGCCCTCAGGGAACCCATAGACTGAAAAGGGTCTGAAATCCCGACAATGGGACCAGACAGGGCAGCCCAAGATGGAGATACAGGCTTAGGGATGGGGAGGGGATGCTGGGAGGAGATTCCTCTTGATGGGGGAATCAGGCAAAGCAGATGGTGGCATTTTATTTAGGCTCTGAAGGATGGAATCACAACACCAGGAGCAGCTAATTTCAAATGGGCATCCCTTATACACAGGCACTGAAATATGCATGTTACAGGGAGGATCTCATTTAATCTGGGCACTCATCTTTGGCTGCTTAGGTGAAGGTTCAGGCTTTCTTTTTCCTGAGCAATAATTAATCTTAGAGACTCCTTAAGCTGTGCACCCTTTAGACTTGCCCAGAGAGCTACAGGTCCACTGAGGTGAAAAAGAGCTTTGTAAAGGGCAAAAGGGAGCTTTGTAAAGGGCAAAAGGTTAGTTATTTGGTTGGGGTGGGAGTCTCTTTCCAAAGCAGCCCAACTCTGCCATTCTGTCTCTTGTCCATACATTTGTGCTCAGAATGCAGTTTTCAGTTTGTCACCTGCTGAGGTGACACCTACTCCTCCCAGAGACACCAGGTTGTGCATTCCTCCTCAGGTCCATCCTCACCATCCCACCAGAGGCCTGCTCTGGGAGTCCCTCAGGGGACTCACCCGCCAAGCCCAGGGGAAGAGCAACATGGGAGCACAAGGCATATACCCCAGAATCGTTTGCATGGGTGTATGCATGTGTGCACAAGTCTGTGTTTGCCTGTGGGTTTGAGTGAAGCTCTATGTTTATACTGGTATGTTCTTCTACTACATACTAGTGTGCTTGAGTGTGCATGTATGCATGTGCAGGTATGCATATACATGAGTCAGTGCCTGTGTGCATGCACGTGCATGTGTGCTTGGCTGTGTGTGCCAGCAGCCAAGGGAAGGGACTCTTGTCATTGGTTGTCAGGTTCCAGCGCTCAGTGCGGGAATTGAGAGAATGCACGTGGGTGTTAGACTTTACTCATGAATTCACTTTATAGTCAGTCATTCATCCAGATGTTTTAAAGCGCCTTCTATGTGCTGAGTGCTGTGCTACAGTGGGTCCTGTAAACACAAAGAAGCAAGTCCTTTCTTCTTTCTAAGTTTCACTTGACCATTTATAAAGTTATGCTCATGAGGGTGGAAAAAAATGTCTGGCCAAATGTATTTGGCAAACACTGGATTAAATAGTTAATTAAAAAAAAAAAAAACAACCTTTAGGGCTTCTCTGAGCCTTTAAAATGCTCATGTGGGAGTCTTGGAGATGTTAAGTTTGTGATTTCCAAACCTATTAACTTGCCCTGGAATTCTTTTATCTTGGGCAGTTAGGGTTTCAAGTCTTTTGGGGTCTGCATTAATTCAGCTGCTCATTGTTCCTCCCATGTGTTTACTGAGCACCTACCATGTGCTGGGCACTGCTCCCGGTGCTGAGGCTTCACTAGTGTAGACAAAATTTTTTTGTAGTGGGGATAAGGGGCCATCTACAAGTGCTCCAATCTTGGAATGCAAAGGATTACTGTTGGTCATGGCTGTCTGAATAGGGCATTCTGCAGGTGACATGTGATGGGATGACAGGGAATTCATGAGGGGAACTCTTGGACTGAAAGTCTTCACAGTTGATGCTTTAAAGGGGCTAGGGAGTGGATTGTAGGAGGTGGCAGGGGTCCTGAGCCCCTACCCCACAGGTGGGAGCACCCAGCACTGGCTTAGTCCCCTTGGGGCTCCCTGATGCAGTCTAGGCCTAGAGAGAGGCCTCCCCAGTTGGTGAGTCAGTTCTGTAGTGCTGCTGTCAGGAAAGAGCACAGAATTCTGGGTCCCAATCTTGCCCTATGTGACGCCTGTCCTACCCCTGCCCCATACTGGAGGGCCATCTCAATGTGGCCTCCACTGGAAAGGCTTAGGGCACAACCCCTCCCTGGCCTACTCGTGAGCATCACCCAGCAAGTACCTCTACTCACTGCCATATCCCCAGCACCTAGCCCTGGACTCATATTCCCCTCCAATGACAGATGGGGAAATGAGGACAGGAGGCTCCCCAGCCCGCTCTCTCAGAGGCCAGCCCAGAATCTCGCCCTTTTCCAAGCCACGCTGTGATCGGAGGCTGGTGGTGTGGAGGGAAGTGCCTCAGTGTGGGGGACAGCAGAGATGGGGATGATGGGAATGGGGTCTCCTGGAGACATTCTGCAGAGTTGCCCTGTAGGATTTGGGTCCTGGGAGATGAGGGCTGGGATGGAAAGAGGAGGTCAGAGAAGTGGTGGAGCAGGGGAAGAGTCAAGGTTGGGAAGGGGAAAAAGTGGGGGTGGGATAGGTAGTTGGGTAGGAGGTGGGTAGGGGGCGGTGAAGAAGCGGAGTGGACCTCGGGGCTCTTCCCGCCCTGCGACCCTGGCGAGCCTGGCTGGCGCTTGGGAACGTAGCCCCTCCCTGGCCCCTGTCTGCCGGCCCGCGGGGGAGGCCCCGGGACCCCTTTGAGACGGCGGTCCTGGGAACGTGCCCGGCCGCTCCCCGCGCGGGAGGGCTCCATGGCTGCGGCGCAGTAACTCAGGGCCAGGGCTGGGCACAAAGCAGCCGCGGCAGGGGGCTGGCTGGGAAGGCGCAGGCTGCGCGGCTCGCGCGCGCTGCCCGGGTACTCTGCACCGCGGGCGCCCGTTTCGCCCGCCCGCCCCGCGGAGCCTGGCGTCCCCAGGACTCCCAAGCCCCGGCCTAATGCTGGGGTGGGGGTTGGGGAGCAGCGGCGCCTAGACTATGGCTGGGGGCCGACAGTGGGTGGGCTGGCAGCTCCCGCTGGCCAGATGTGCACCTTAGGGAAGCCCTCCTCGTCCTAGAGCACAGATTGGCGCTCAGTTTTGGGGCAGGATTAAAAGAGGGCAGTGACAGCAGCAAGGGTCATCCAGGAACACGCAGTAAGAAAAATAAATGTCATCAGTTGCGCACTTTCCAGGTGTTGGGGACCATTCTGAGCACTTCATACTTCAAGTTTCACAGCAACACTAGTTTGCAGGTGCCTTGATAATTGTGCCCATGCTACAGAGCAGGAAACTGAGGCACAGGGAGGTAAAATAAATTGTCCAAACTGGGTACTGGTGGCTCACGCCTGTAATCCTAGCTACTCAGGAAGATGGAGGTTCCAAAGCTAGCCCTGGCAAATAGTTCAGGAGCACCTATCTTGAAAATACCAGCACAAAAAAGGGCTGTCAGAGTGGGGCAAGTGGTAAAGTGCCTGCCTAACAAGCGTGAAGCCCTGAGTTCAAACCCTAGTCCACACACACACACACACACACACACACTCTTGCCCAATGTCACACAGAAAGGGCCAGACAGAATTTGAACCTATACGTGCTGGAGGGAAAACCATGCTCTGCGTCTGCAGGGTGACAGGTGTACATGGGTGGGTTGGGCATATGAGAGTAGGGGCAGTTTTGAACGCATTTGTTGTATACAGAATATGTGCAAACAGATCTAAGTGGCCATTCCTATTTGCTCTGTAAATTCCCTCGCTGGTTCATTCAGCGGAGGGATACACTCCGATCTTTCCGGTGGCTATTTCTGAATCAGTACTAGCCTTATGCTGGTGCTGATGGAATTGGGTGAAGTAGTGAGTCAGCCCGTGAGTACGCAGTTCCAACTGAAGGTAATTTTTGCTGAGAGACTGCTCTGTGTATCTAACTTAGGATGTGTATATGGAGGGGGGTAGTGAGGACATTGCCATCACATTGCAGATGAGGATGTGACAGATGGTCTGGGAAGATGGGAAGGGGCCAAAGAGGAAGGTGGACAGTCCTTCTGGCTCTGAACTCTTCCCTTAGGGCTGCCTTTCTCTACTTTGGGCCCAGCCCTGTGCGGACAAGAAGGGAGAAGAAAAGGCCATGGTCCCTGCCCGTGAGGACCTGCTGGAGCAAAATCCAGGGGGATTTGGGTGTGCATGTCTGGAAGGGCAGGGATAAGTGCTGGCTGGCCCTCCTGGGAGGGCTGGTGCTCAGACGGTGGAGGAGACAGGGTAGGGCAGTCGAAGAGATTGCTGGGTATGGGGTGGCTGCTGGTGCATGCACATTGCTGCATGTTCCCCAGGGCAGGCCACCTGGACCTTGAGCTTAAATGACCCTTAGGGTTTACACAACCTCTGTGCATGGTATGGTGTCCAGAGGTTCTCACTAACAGCTTCAAGTACCCAAGGAATAGGGTGAGGGTTCCTCCTTGTTCTCAAGTGAGGAAAGGTGGTCCACAGAAGCCAACAGACTTGCCCTGCCCAGGCAGCTCTGGCACAGTAGGGCTGTGTGCAGCAGTTAGTTGGAGCTGCTCATTTTTAAGGTCTCTATATTTTAAGGATAGGACCTTACCAAGGTCTACAATCCTCCTCCCTACACACTGTTAGGGTTGCAAGTGGAGGGGAGAAGCTGATACCCTGTCACTGGTCGCCCTGGTCCTTGAACATAAATGGCTGAACTGAGCTGCTCCTGTCCCTCAGACTGGATGGAACCCGCCAGGCCAGAGAGAGAGAGCTATCCCTCCATGTGTCTGTCTACTGTGTTCATAATTCAGTCTGAATTGAGTACCTGTGGGCTTTGTTCCAAATTTCCTGTTTGCATTGGCACCATTACTCAGGCTTTCCCTGGGGAATGTGGACTGGTCCTGGGTTCCAGGGTCTGAACTCTTTCCCCCACAGTCCTGCACTTCTCTGCACATCTTGAGTTTTCTTAGAGTTCCAAATCTGCTGTCCTCTGGGGAGAGCAAGGTGGAAGGGAGGGGAGGAGGGAATAGGATGGTTATGGGTTAGTAGTTGAGGCCTACTGTGTGCCAGCTGCATGCTGAGTGCTTTATGAATCTTCTCATGAATCTCCTCAGCAGCCTTTATGTTTACCTGCCTGCAGGTGAGGCAGCTTTGAGGGGCAGCTTGGCGTCCAAGGTCACATGTCAGAGTAGCCTGATGCCTGGGGTGCCTGCTATAATCACTCCCAGGCCATCTTCTACATACCTGGTAAACCAGTGCCATCTCGGACCTTCTCCCTGGAGCCGGTGGCTGGCTGGGAGACAGACTTGTAAATAGTTATGAACTGAGGCTGTGACATTCTGCCCCCTGAGGACCCAGCTCAGGCCAGCACCATCACCATCCCTGCTGGGCTTGCTCCTAAGGCCCATGTAGGGGAGAAGCAACTTGGACATGTTGCGGGTAGGAGGAAGAGATTGGGTTCTGGGACATTTCAGGTGGGTGGTGGACAGAGCTATACCTGCTTCCTGGTTTTTGAGGACTGTACCCAGCAATGCCCAAAGCCAGATCCTCTGTTGTGCTAGGTGGGAGATGCTTGCTGCATTTGGAGACTTAAGGTGTGTCCTCTCTTGTCTTGTGTTCTCCTATCCTATAATTTCCCCCCACCCCCAAAAGCCTTGGGAGTCCAGGAATCTTGGATGTGGTTGTGGGAAGGGGGTGGGTGGCCTTGTTGAGGGATTTAAAATAGGGCCTGCCCACTGGGCCTGTCTCTTTTTCCACCCAAACCTCTCCTTGGGCCCAGGGCTGGCCTGGGAGCCTGCATCAACTTGGCTGTCAACGTTTTCCTGAAGTCGTGGGCATGAGCCCCTCCTGAGCCTGCTTTTCCAGGCTGCCCTTTGGGGGAACCAGGAACAGCTACCTTCTGGACCCTCCCAAAGTCTGGCTCCCCAGACACCATCCTTGGGCACGCTGTGGACCCTCTGCATTCTCTGCCCTCCACCCCCCTTCCTTTCTGGCTTCCTGGAACTCAGGGACCCTGGAGGTTTCTAGACCATATCGAGTTGCCTGGGTGGCTGGTTTTTTTTTTTTTGGCCAGGCCGGGTGGGGGAGCTGGGAGAGAAGCTGATGATGGAGTGATTGGGCCTGGGCCGGCCAGGGGTGGAGGCTAACCACCAGTTGGTGTCTCTCTGGATCAAACTATGGTCCCCCCAGTTCTTTCTCTGTGGTCCTGGGACCTGGCTGTTTTTCCTGACTGGGGAACAGTTCTGTTCGGCATTTCTAGCCTTTCATTTTACACCAGACTCCCCAAGGATATCTCTGGGGGGACAAGGGGCTCACTCTAAACTCTTCTCCTGGGTGACCAGGTCCTGACTTGACCTGGCATGGCCACAGTTCTGCTGAGCCAGAATGGGGTTCAGCTACACTCTTGCTTCTCATCCTCCTTGGGGACCCCACCTCTTAGTTGGACAGCTGGGCCCCAGCTGGGCTCAACTCCAGGTCTGAGCCAGAGGGCTGGAGCCATTTGAGAGTATACCTCATAGACCCTTGGCTGAGGGCCAGTGGGGTATGGGGGCTCCAGAAGAGGCTGAGGGGATGAGGAGAGGGAGCCCCCTAAGGCTAAGGGATGAGATAAAGGAAAGGAAGGACCTTCTGGGCAGAGCTAGGACTACGCCCCTCACCCTCCCAGTTAATTCTGAGGTGATTTTGAGCAGCCCCTCTGCTGCTGTGCCCTGGCCCCCATGGCCCACAGCACACATGGTTTTGCTTTTCCAGGCACCCTCCCCTGATCCCCTCCCCCGGGTGCCTTCTTCAAGCTCCTCAGCCCCTCCCCCATCCCTCCTGGGCCCCCTCCTTCCTCCTTGACCCACTTTAGTCCCCTGTTGCTGGGGGAGGGGAGCATGCAGCCGGCGGCTCTGATCCTGGCTGCCTCCCCCAGCATCCCTTGGGGCGGGCTCTGGATGGAGCCAGCAGGCTTGAGCGGGCCTGGCCCCAGGGACTGGCACACGGTGTGCTCCAAGTGGCAGCCTCCCTGCCCCCTCCATGGACAGACAGTTCTGGACAGCTGCCCTTGCCCAGGCCCCTAGGAGGCCCTGCCAGGACCAAGCTCTGGTTTCCCCCAACCCCAGGGAGCAGTGGCTGTCTAGGTCCCTCCCACCTCTGCCTCATTGCTGAGCACTTCCTGGATGGGACATGGGGCAGGGGCAGGGCCCCTACATTTCTGCTGGAGAGACTGGAGCTGGGGTCATATCCTGTGTCTGCCGTTAACCTGTGTGACTCAGGAACTCCATCAACCCTCTCTGGGCCTCATCATGGAATGAAGAATTTGGACCAGATTGCTAACCTTGATTGAGTCTATTCCCATGTTCCTAGGACTCTGCTAGCCAGTTTGCATTTATGATGTCCTCGTCTAGTCACCACACTGTACACATGCTTTCCTAGTCCCCATTTTAAAGGCAAGACAACTGAGCACAGAAAGGGGACCTCACTTGCCTGTGAGGTCACACAGGGTTTGAGCTCCCACCAGTCTGATGAAATGATTTGTCTCTGTGCTCACATTCTTCGGTCAATTCTGATGACTCTTCAGGGACTATGTTGTGGTCCTCTGAGTACCTGAGATTTTCCTTCTCCTTTGGGGGCCATCCATTCTGTTCTGATTCAGGGTCGGCTGGGTCTTAGAACCGACCACCTGCCCTATAACAGGAGTGGGAAGCTGACCTACAGGGGCCTTGTTTCCAGCGTGAGTACCATTCCCAGAACACAGGTCCTGGTCCCTGGCCCTGCCAACTGCAGGACTAGGAGTAGCCTTGAGTTTCATGGATCTTCTCTGTCTGCCCACCTGCCCATCCATAAACTCCTCTCTGCCTGTTCTGCCCTCTACTGTTCTCACTACCCCACAGAAGTACAAATGTGAAAAAGAGGGAGGGAGACCCTGAGGGCTGTTGAAATTTGGAAAGCTGTCTCCCTAGTCTCTGCATTTGCTGTCTTTTCCTCTCTGAGCCTTGACATCTGTCCTTCCTCTGGGAACCTTTTCATTTCACTATCATTGTCTTGCTGAATAAAGGAGGGGTTGGGAGGTGGGAAGGGGCTCTGGGAGCAGAGTCAGGACATCTTTTCTTATTTGCCTAATTTCCTCACTCAAATGTGTCTTGTGATTAAACATTTTCTTAGCACGCTTGGTCAGGGCCAGGCCGGGTTTCTTTTCATAAACATTGGCAAGTGAGTTGAACAGCGCTGTTTGTATTAGCTGGAGGTTTCATTTGCATAGTGATTGTTCTTATGAAACAAAATAATCACTTGCAGTTTATGAAACTGTATAAATACTGGGGTCTGGAGCCGAGCGCATGCGCAGGCCTCCTTTCCAGCACGTAAATCCATCCTGTTTGGGGAGGAAATTCAGGCTCCAGGAAGAGCCAAGTGCAGAGGGTGTTCTCTGCGGAGTGGTGTTTCCCTGGCTGGAAGCCTGGACCAGTGGGTATGGCATGGTGGGTGGAGCTTGTGAAGGTGGATGAACCTCATTTAGTGCTATGTGCTCCAGTCAGGGTCATGTGAGAGGCCCCCACATTGGTGAGTGGGGAGGAAGGCACAAGGTGAGCCTCCTTTCTTTTGTGTTGCCCTTCCCACCTTTTATATTCACCTGATTTTTTTTTTTTTTTGGTGGTACTGGGGTTTGAACTTAGGGTTTCATGCTTGATGGAGGCTTTCTATCACTTGAGCCATATTCCTCTTGAGCCACATTTCCAGCCCCCTTCCACCTTTTAGATGAAGGTTGTAAACTGAGGCTGAGTGTTGCTCATGCTGGATTTTGAACTCAGGGCCTCATGCTTGCGAGGCAGGCACTCTACTACTTGAGCTACTCTACCAGCCCTTTTTTTGTGATGGGTTTGTTCTAGACAGGGTCTCTTGAGTTATTTGTCTGGGCTGGCTTCAAACCTCAATTCTCCTGATCTCTGCCTTCCAAGTAGCTAGGATTACAGGCATGAGCCACTGGCACCCAGCTTTTCTTTTCTCTCTCTCCTCCTTTTCTCCCTCCCTCCCTTCACCCTTCCCTCTCTTTCTTCTTCTCTCTCTCTCACTTTCTCTTTTTCTTTCTTTCTCTATGTAGCTCAGCTGGGATTACAGGCCTGTATCACCATGCCAGGCTCACTGGTATGTTTTGTTTGGCTTGTACTTTGTTTCAAAAAAAGAAATGAGCATTGAAAAACCTGAAAATGACACAACAAAATTCAGGTCTGTCTTCCCTCTCTAGGATCCACTGGGCAGATATGGGGCTTTGAGGTCCACATCCTTCCTGGAAAGAGCCCTAGGGTAGGTGTGTAGGAGGCAGCTGCTCCTGCAGGGCGGAGCACATTTCTACTGCCCACCATAGTCTTCTGCCCAAGCCACTCTTTTTCTCCTCTGCCAGGTTCCTGGAGGACTCAGGCTCCTGATTGCAGTGGGTCTCCTCTGTCCACCTGGGGTCCTAAAGGCTTGAGGCTCACCAGTTCACTGGGACCCTCTGGGATGCCCTGTTGTGACATCTGCTCCTACCTTGGATGGTTGAACCCTTCCTCCTCCTATCCAGCCCAGGTCCTGCTGGCTGTGCCCCAGTGGCCATGGGTTTAAGGCCCTCCTGATGCCCGTATTGATGTAGGGAGGGAGGGGAACGGGGTTCTTGCCTGTGCTAGAACATTCCTGGACTTTCCTTAGTGGGTCCCAGAAGACAGGCTTTTCATGATCTCAGCCTGTGATATAGACCCCAGTGGCATTGCCCAGTTCAGTCAGCTGGTTTAGTCTGAATGATGTCTTAGCTGATTCTTTTTTTTTTTTTTTTAGCTGATTCTAAATAAACTTGAAATCTGCCCATGTTGGGTGGCCCCAGAATAGTACCTGCCTGCTAAGGGAATGGTTTGACAATGGCTTAGAGGCTAGAGTTGGGTTCTAGCTAAGGAATGGTGCCTGGCCCACACACCCTGAAGACTGGGGCTCTCAGTCTGGGTCCTCAGATAATTGGTTTGCTTTTATGGGGCCTCTATAAGAGGGGAAGGCTGAGACATCAAAGCCAGCAGGTGCTGCTGAATAGCACTGTGCAGAGCTTCACCCCAAAGCCTGTGTCTCAGGCACCCCCTCCAGAAGGGAGTTCCTGGGGACCCTGACATGCCTCCCAGTGTCCATCATGGATGGCCTTGGTTGGAAACCATGCTCAGGCCTTGTTCCTTTGTATAGTAGTCTCCTGTTACCTTACAACAGCTGCAAGTGGTATTGTCCCCATTCTATAGGTGAGGAGACTGAGGCTCTGAGGCCCAAGGTCACAACCTGGTGAATGAATGGAGGTGCTAGGATTTGAATTTAGGCCTCCTGGCTCTGGAGTCCACCCCCCTAATCCTGATTCCACCTTTAGAAAAAAATAGGCTATCACTTCCCAGGGTGATAAATATAAAATGAGCAAAGAAAGATTTCATTATGACCTCTAACCTCTCCTTATTGGGGCAGGAATGTGAACTCAGGCGTTTTAAGGTTTCTTTAACCCTTTGTTACTTGATACTGTTGTTAAGCATTGCTCTTCTCCCCTCCGCCATCTGTACGATCGGCACTTTGGCTATTTGGTACTCCAGACAGGGTTTTCCTCCAGGACCCTGAGGTTGTGAAATCCCCTGGGAGGGAGGGCTGTACTTTTGACTTGTGGGGCTGCTATTGCAGGGTGAGGTGCAGAGAAACTTAAGATCTTCTGGAAAGAGGAAGAGCCAGCTGCTGGCAGAGTATGCAGGCTGACGAGTGATGGTATCGGCTGGGTGCTTGGGGCAGCAGGACATGTAATTCAGCTCAAGCCTAAGGGGACGTCCTGTATCATGGGATGCGGAGTCTGCAGGGAGTGGCTACAGAGAACGTAGCTGGATGGCTCAGTGCTGTCGCAGGGGCCTAGGTACTTTCCATCTTTATACTCTGTCCTGCTTCAATCACATTGGCTCTTACCCTCAGATTTGTTTTCCTGTGGTGAAGAAATGATTGCCATGGTGCCAGGCTTCACATCTACACATACCAATGTCCAAAGACTAAAGGAGAGACGTTCTCTGACACAGGCCTGTGTTTAGAAGAAGGATACCTTTTCTAAACTGACCCACAGTCCCTCCCTTGTGCCTATTGGTAAGGCTGGTATCCCCTGAATATCCTAGGCCACAATCACAGGCCCACCTTCCCAAGGAGTTAGTAGCCTCTGAGGAGATCCAAACAAAATTTGCTGTAGGTTGGTAGAAAAGAAGGTGGAAGGGCTGCTGAGGAATCCCTTAGCCCCACTGGGGATGGAAAAGGCACTAGGAGGCCTGTGTGTGTGAGAGCCGTGTCTCTTTCCAGGCAAGGTTCTAGAACACCTCCTTCAACCCATCACATTCTATCTCACTCCCCTGTGCTTTACTTTCCAGCTCCTCTTTCCCTCTGCCAAGCTCTAGGATGCTCCTTTCTTTTCTGTGCCTGCCTTTCCTCTGACTAGAATCCTCTTTCATGTTTTCCTAGCCTGCCTCTTTTTCATCCTTCTGGACTTGGGTTCAAGGTCACCTCCTCAGTGAGGCCTTTCCAGACCACAGTTCTCTCCAGGCAGGCCCACTGTGGTCAGTCTCACCCGCTAACATCCTCTGAGCTGTTCTTGGCAGGAACTGATTTGTGTTTTTGTCATTGCAGGTCCTTCCTTACTGGACTCACAGCTCTGTCGAGACAGGGACTGGGTTTGATTTGTCCACTCCTTTGTCCCTGGGATTCAGGAGAAAGGTCAGAGGGGAGGAGAGGATTCAGAGAGGGCCTGGCGTGCCATGGGCATTTAGCAAGTATTTGTGGAGTAAAGGAGCTGCTGCTGACCAGGCCTTTCCAGAGCTCCTTTCTTCCCTCACCCTCATGTGCTTCTCTCCCTCCCTGGGAGCCCCAGATTCCACTTGTTCTTTGTTCCTTGACAAAGCAAACCCAGGAGCACCTGGACCTGTTCTTTCTTTACAGTGTCTGGGCTGCTCCTGGCTCTCCCAGGACTAGCTCAGGAAAAGGCCCCCTGGCTGTAGGGCACACTGAGCCCCAGGAGTGTGAGGAGGGAGATGTGAAGACGTTTGGCCCAGTGGCTGAAACCATGGGCAGCATGGATGCAAGGCCCACGCTGGCTGGGTCACTTAGCCTGAGGACAGTTGTTTTTCACTGCTGGGAATACTTTGCCCATGAGATGAGGGTCATTCCCTCTCAGGGGTACCCAGTTTACCTTCTGGGGAGCAGTTTGGGTCTCAGGCTGTTACTGCTACATGGCAAAGCTGGCGTGGGAGCTGGCTGGCTATCTAGACAGCACAAAGGTGGAGGGGATGGTGGAGTCCTTCATGATCCAACACAAGTCATCTGAGTAGCTTTCAGGAACTTCTGGACTGGAACAGTCAGACTGACCATTCCTAGGGACAGATAGGTGGGCTGGGACACAGCTATGGGACGTGGATGTTACTACTTTGTTGGTCTGGGACTGGGGAAGGGAGAGGAAGCAGAAAGTTGAGGTCAGGATGGTGATACTGGAGAGTGAGTGGGGCAAAGTTGGATCCCAGGGGATTAGGCTGGAAGGTGAGTGGAGCTTGATTTAGGAGGTACCTTGAAGGCGCAGGTCAGCCTGCCATAGAGCTCTCCCTATAATGTGCGTCCTCAGGCTGCCAAAACCACTGCTTAGCTTAGCCATGGAGGACTATCCTTGGTGGAAGACACAGAGCCTCCCTGGGTCTCCAGACCTCTCTCCCATGACTGGTTAGGGACAAATTGTGGTCTTTCTGTGTGTGCAGGTGGCACTGCTGTGTTTGTGTACCTGGGTCCCCACGGTGCCCACCCAGGGCCCTTTTGGGAATGAGTTGGCTGCAGTGTGAGCCTAATGAGCAAACAGCTAGGCGGTGGGGCTGAGGGCTCCCCAGCAGGGCTTAGTATCCCCAAGTCCTTCTAAGTGGAGCTATTGAAGCTGGCGGAGGCCTTCCTAGACCCCTGCGGCTGCTTTCAGGGATCTCCTTTATGGTGCTTTTTCTTCTTCAGTGGGAAGTGTCGGTGTGAGTAATTATATATATTTTCACAAACTTGAACTATGCTTCATTTAAACGTCTATAAACATGTCTGTGTAATTCTAATTAACTGTTCTCATAAAGCCATCAGAAAGTTACATGGGGAAACACTCATTTGCTAAAATGAGTTGCCTAAAAAGCCAAGGAAAATATTGTGTTCTTCCAACAAATGAACTATTCATGTAGACGGGTACCAAGATCTACAGGTGCTAGTTGAGGACAAGTGAGATTGTGAACACTGATGGCTGGGTCTTCTGTAAGTGGGACCTTCAGGGTATTGGCTTGATTGAATGATAAATGCTCCTCAAGAAAAATTCTCTGGACTTGGAATATGGGGTCAGGACCCTGGAGATGGGCCATCTCGTGGCACTCTTGTTAGTGTCTGTGACAGGAGGTTACTCTGAAGTAGTGCAAAGTCTGCCTTAGAGAAGAGCTGGCGAAATGGCTCACATTAGGATTTCCATTTTCTTTTAGCTGGGCTTAGGGTTGCTAGGAAAGTGTGGAAAGAGATTCTTGGGACTATTTAATAAAT
This sequence comes from Castor canadensis, assembly GCF_047511655.1. Taxonomy (NCBI): domain Eukaryota; kingdom Metazoa; phylum Chordata; class Mammalia; order Rodentia; family Castoridae; genus Castor; species Castor canadensis. Next base: position 35,040,771 of record NC_133400.1, read on the forward strand.
GGGGAAGAGGACTTAAGGTTAAATTGCATTTATCTGTCCATCAGTCCATCCATCCATCTACCCATCTATCCTTCCATTCCTGGGCAGAGTGGGGCTCTCGGCGCCATGGTGAAGGAAGCATCCGGGAAGTGTTGTTGTAATTGTTGGTGGGGAGACAGTAAACAGGATAAAGGGGTGAGTCTACAGTGATAGCAGCTAAAAGAGAATGCTGAGGAAGACTGATGTACCTGAGGCTGGGTGAGGAGGCGACCATAGCCCTGGTTCTGGAGGCAAATAGACAGTAAGGAGAAGTGGGTGATGGGGTCACATAGCTGAATGGATGGCATCTCCTTTACTATAGGTGAGAAGATACTTCTCAGCTGCCTAGCCATGGTGATTATTATTGTTATTATTTTAAATGGGACTGGGGTTTGAACTCAGGGCTTTGTGCTCGCAAAGAAGGAGCTCTACCGCTTGAGCCATGCCTCCAGTCCATCCTGCTGTGGTTATTTTACAGATTAGGTCTAATAAACTGAACGATTTGCTGGACCTGGCCTCGAACTGCGATCCTCCCAAGTAGCTAGGTTTATAGGCATGATCCACTAATGCCTGGCTGCTGCTTCTTCTCCTTCTCCTCCTCTTCCTCTTCCTCCACTTCTTCTTCCTCTTCTTCCCTCCCTCCTCCTTTCCCTTCACAAAATAATAGAGCTGGGCCTGTGGTGTGCACCTGTAGTCCTAACTACTCAGGCTGAGGCAGGAGAATTGCTTAAGCCCAGGAGTTCAGACAAGCTTGAGTAACATAGTGAGACCCTGCCTCTTAAAAAAAACAAACAAAAACAAAAACCCTTCCCCGGGGTGGGGGAGAACCATGTTGCAGTATTTGTTCAATTGAATATGGGAGTAATACAAACATATATACGACAGAAAAAGATAATAAATAGCCTTCTCCCCAGAGAAGACCACTGTTATCCTTGGGGACCTTTCCGTTGGCATCTTTATTTATTATTACCCCTAGCTTTCTCCCCTACTGCCTTTTCAAAGATCATAGAGAGGCTGGCCATGGTGGTACATGCTTATAATCCAAGCACGAGGGAGGTTGATGCTGGAAGTTCCTGAGTTCAAGGCCAGCCTGAGAGATAGAGAAATGTTCACTCAAACCCCTACTAGAAAGGAGTGGAGATGAGGAAGATTTTGTTGTGCCCTCGAGATACTTGAAGTTCAGGTGTCTTTGGTAAGTTGCTGAAGCAACTGCTGAAAGCACTGATATATGCATGATTTTGTGTAGACAGCAGTCAGTGGGGATGGAGGCCATCCACAGAGCTCTTCCTGCGTCCCTCACATCTGGGCAGTCCTTGTTCGGTTCTCTTTTAGCTCTCTCAACTCTGTGAGGTACTGTGGTTACTGTCATTAGTATTATAGATAAGAAACTGAGGGCCTGGAGAGTAAAGGCCTCCCCCAAATCAAAGAAATTATTAGGGACCCTGCTGATCTCGGGGCCTGAGCACTAGAATCCCCATGCTGGGCAGGAATTAGGTTAAGATGGCATAAGGCCATCTAGCCTGAGTCAGTTTCCTTCCCCTGAGCTGCTGTGTTGCCCCGGCCATTTTGGGAGATTCTCCTGTTTGATGTGTTCTCCACCCTCTGAGGGCTCTGGGCTGTACAGACCAGAAAGGGATGTGATAATGCACAGGAAGCTGAGCCCAGTCCCTAGCCTTTGGCAGTCCTTTTTAATAAGCTTCTGTGACACCTTGCTGGTCTTACGGAAGGGCCACCTGGAACCACCTGTGGCTTACAGGGCCACAGCCAGGTTAGGTCCGGCTGGAGGTTGTGTCTGGCTGCTTCCTTCACTCCTTCACTCCCTCACTCATTCATGTCGCAAGGAGAGTCCCTGGTCTCCCGTTTCCGGAGGCACCCTGTACAGTCTAGATTCCAATTAGCTTAATTGCTTCATATTAGACTTCTTAGAAATGGTTTTTTTCTGCTGATGGCTGAGGTTCCAGGAATGCCTCCCCCCACTTTCTCCCTTCCTAGTCTTCTCCAGCTTGTCTCTTTATTTCTCTAGTACTGGTCTGCACCTCAGTCTTGCAGGTCAGGGTGCTGTCGTGTCCATGTACGTGAGGCGGGGGAAGCTTAGATGAGATATAGAAGCTTATCTGTCACATATATATGTACGTATAGATATACACACACTTTGAAATAGAGGATTTGTGTGCTTGTGTATGTGTGTGTGTGTTTCATGTTTCAGAAAAGGAACTGGACACAAAATGGACCCTGGAATCTGACTCTGACCCTCTTCCTTTCTCCATCAACACCAGACTTTTTAAAAAGTACTTTTCAACAACCCAAGGAAACAGTTACATCCTGATTGACACACAGGATGTCAGAGCAGCATTCTTGCTGTTAAGTGATCAGGATTTCAGCCAAGGGAATATAATGAAATCCACATAAAAATTTATTTACCTAATGAAAATCCTAGAGTAATGCATAAGTGCTTCTCTGATAATAAAATGCAAATCTAGAACTATAACCAGGAGGACAATAATCTTCATTAAACGTATTGTCTAGAGGAAGCCCATGACATCCACTTAACAGTGATTTGATTTGTTTAGTAATTTCCATGTAGTATTTAAACTTTATATTGAGCCTTAAGAACCTGCCCACAAATTTCTTTCCTATCAGAGAGGAGGGCAGCTATGGTGGGTGAAAGTGCCCACCTGGCAGGATGTCAGGGCCTCTGCTATGGGGCACTCTCGAACTGTGTCTTCATCCAGGCAGCTGGTTGTCCGGCAGGGAGGTGGGGTCTGGGAAGAGAAGGCAAGGGGTCAGATTTCCTTGATGGTGGGGATATCCAGAAAATCCCCGACTCTGCAAAGAGGCAGGATGGGAGGCCTGGGATGGCTCAGTGAGGGGAAGTGACTTGCCCAGGTTTTTCCCTGAGTATTGGTGGAGTCCTGGCTGGCCTCCCAGCAACCAGCCTGCTTCCCCAAATCCTGCTGGGCTGAGGAGGACTCCAGGATACCCTCCTGTCCTTCTCGCAACCTGCAGCATCTTGTTCCCTTGCCCACAACAATCTAGCAATGGGCCCTTGCTTAGTACTGGTGGGACTGGAAGTTTGAAGCAGTTCGACACCTGGCTCTGCTACTTGTCAGCTGAAGGACGGTGGGCACAGACCTCTCCCTCTCCACGAGGCTCAGGCCTCTCACCCCCACCCCTAGGACTGCTCCAGGCAGGATCTGGAGACCGTGTCCTGGCTGCCCTGGGCTGCATTGTCTTGCTGTGGGCTCAGAAGTTTCTGAGGTTGTGTGGGAGCACGATAGGGAAGAATTTGAGCTTGGGACTTTATGCTCAAGTTTGCAACTGATGGTCTGAGGTCAAGATGAACAAAATTAGCCTTTCAGATTTTCAATTCTTGACATCCACAAAGTCCTAAATTAATGGCAGATTGAGGCTGTTGGGGTGTGTGTGTGCCCCCGTACATGACAATAACCTCACAGGTGTATGCGGCCTTCTCACTGTCTCCTCTTTCTCCTCCTTTTTGTCCTTTTTTTCCCTAGCAAGTTACATCCCCCCCACCACCAACTTTGGAAATGCTGCAGAGCATGCTGAAAAAGACGTTAAAATGAAAAGAAGACAACAAGTCACCTATAATGTCACCTAAGATTTCCTTCCCACAGGCAACACAGCCTTGAGTGTCATGGCTGTGTCTGCTTGGGCAAGTCCTCAGCCTCTGTGCTCCTCAGTGTCCTTGCCTTATGATGCAGCATTAACACCCATCTCTGCACACTTGTGAAGATTAAACAAGATAGTGTGTGGCCCCCAGTTAGCACTTGATAAATGGGAGCTGCCTTGGTGCTGCAGGGGAAAAGGTTGTGCAGAACAAGGCCCATGAAATGGAGAAGGGAGGCTGTTATCCAGTGGGGATGCCAGCCGCCAGCAGGCCAGCCAGCCATCATGCCTGCATTTCTATCTAAGGGCTGGCTCAGGTTACTCCTGGCCCATTAGTGACGCTGCTCAGTGCTTGACGACTCTTAAGTTCAAGGTCGATTCCAGGCCTCTCATCCTCTCCCTTCTCCCTCCCACATAACATGGGCCTCTCTGCTTTGGCCAGAATCAGTCACAGGGTGGCCAGAAGAGAGAGCAGGAATGACTCAGGACCCTCTGTCCTGAGCCCCTGGGCTACACACAGAGCAAGATCTTGCTGGTGGTGGGTCCACAGCGTCAGCCACCCAGAGGGGTGGACAGTCCATTCAAGCATCTGGAAAAGCATGTAAATCTTGGCTCTGCAGCTGAGCTGGGCAGGCCAGGTAACCAACAACAGCCTCAGTTTTGTGATCTGTTTGGTGGATGTGGTATCTCACTATGAGATCCAACGTGCTCACTAGCTTGTCACCGAAGTCCTGCTGCTATTATCAGGAGAATTACCTGGAGAGGACAGCGCATATCCTGCAAGAGAAGAAAGACTAGGAAGCACGGGAAGAGGGTGAGCAGGGGAGGCCCAGGGCTGAGGGCTCCGGACATGGGGAGTAGGGAGATGGAAAGTGCTGGAAGAGCTCAGTTCTCACTGACTGACCCAGCTGAGGGTCTTGCCATGGAGTGTGTCTTTGCAGGTGGTCCTCAACCAACTCATCTTCAAAAACTCCTCAACTGGCTGGGGCATAACTCAGCATTAGAGTGCTCCCCTGACATTCAAGCAGGGTTTGATACCCAATACTGTAAAAAAAGAAAACAGATTACTACAGGTGACAGGCAAATGAACTGGTCTTTCAGCTAACAATCTCACCAGCAGTCTCCTGTGTCAGGACCTCAAGAGCATCCTCCTAGGTACCCCCCCCACCGCCCCCGTTGAAGTTTCTGCGCATGGCCTTGCTGGAATTATCAGCGAGCCAAGCACTGATTGCTGGAGTATTCCTTCTTACTGTCTACCAGCTTTCACAGCTCTTTCCACCAGTAGCACAGGAGATGTGGAGGTGGCTGAACCATCTCTGGGGGAGGCAGGAAAACCCATGCTGGGGCCCTTTAAGGCGGGTGTATGCAGCAGAACCTGTGATCTTTGAGTGCAATCCCAAGACTAAAGACAGTCCGGGCTATGGGGTTCAGTACATGCCCTGAGGCCTGTAGAGCCTGTACAGCCCCCTTTCCTGGGCCCACAGAAGGCCTGAGTGACAGCCAGGCTAGGCCTTCACGCACCCAGAGCTGGCCTAGAGGAGAGAGACAGAGCCACAGGGGCAGAGGAGGGGGCTGCCAGCCAGGGACAAAGACCGAGCCAGGGAAACAAAGGAAGAGAGAAATCCCCTCTGTCGCAACCTGTGGTTTAAAGAAAAATGTAGCTCACCACCCCACAAGACCTTTGAGTGGAGCTCCAAGTTTGTCTGATAAAAAGACTGAGACCTTTTCTCTTCATAAACCACACCTAAGCGTGGGTGTGGTACCTTGGCCTGTGTGCTCTCCTGAGCCAGAAGCCCCCGCCCAGGCGAAGAGCTGGTTGGAATCGGAGGCAGTTGTCTGCCAAATTTGGGAGCAAACATTTTTCTTTCTGGATTTAAATAATTGCACTGCATCCCCAGCTCTGGTTCTCTTCTCCAGCCAGCCCCAAATGACATTTGGCAGGCTAACGATGGTCTGGCTTCCTCCCCTCCACCCTGTGGGGTTTTCTCAGAATATTTTCTTCAATGTCTGGGTAGCTGGCTTTTAAACCATTTCACTTCACTTCTTTCTTTCTTTCTTTTTTTTTCTGCTCAGGTCTCAAATTTTATTAAATTTAAATTTTATTCCATTTCAGGCTATAAAATCTCCAAAAGTGGCTTTGAAAGTGAACAGGTTTTGGCATGCTGGAAATAGGTTACCTCCAATGCAAATAAAAGAGTCTAGCTTCCGAGGAGAACAAGGCTCCAAGGGTTGGGAAAATGCGTGGAGTGGTTAGAGACTGTGGCAAAGAAATGGTCAGAGACCAATTTAAAAGCACACGTATTTTAAATGAAACATTTGTGGACATATGGAACCCATAGCTCTGCCAAAAGCTCAATTCTGGGGATCAAGTCTTAAGAGCTAAACTTCAATCTTACTACCCAAGGTGATTTTAAGCAGACAAATGAAAACTCCTTTTCTACTTTCTAGTCTAAGGGGAATCTTAATACATTTTTAAATTATTTGGCATTTTGAATTAATTTTCTTAGAATGAAACGAGATTCTTAAATTGGGATCTTGTAGGGAAAAGACAGCCAGGTAATTAGTGAGCTGATCTCCTTTTCTGACACATGGATACAAAGGGGGGAGATGAACTCCAACCAAGGTGCACATGAAATCTATTTTAGAGCACAAATTTCAAAGTAAGCAACACCATCTGTTCTTTAATTATTTCTCCTCATAAAAAAAAGTTGCTAAATTTATTTGGGTTACTTAGTTGGAAAGAAATGTCTTTAAGACACCAGAGCTGAAGCTATTAAAGGCAGGTTGTCAGTTCTTGTTTGCTACGTGTCCAAGAACTCAAAATGGTAAAGACATTTTAGAATCCACATTCTCTTTCCATTCCATGCAACCTCCTCTCAGCTCAGCAGGGCACGGTTATCCAGTGTCTGGGGGGTTAGTCCTCTGCTGTTTGTGTCTGGGGACAGGGACTGTATGATTGAACAGAGGGATCATGACAGGACAGTTAGAAGAGGTGTGTGGGGGAGTCTGATTCCAGTTAGGCCACTGGAAGTCTCTGACCCTTTTAGAGTTCTGTCCATCCATCCATCCATCCATCCATCCTGCTACTCAACAAGCATTTCTTGAGGGCTTATTTGGAGCCGAGTACAGTGTCAGGCCTCATCCTCAAAGAACATGTTACCTTATGAAAGAGGCAACAGTAATCAGATTCTCACACAGTGAGCGAACGCCAGTCAATGCTAGCCACTGCTTTAGATCTAAACCAGTGCTATCCAGTGGAACTGTCGTAGTGATGGAAATGTTTACTTCTGTGCTGTACAGCATGGTAGCCACTAGCCACACGTATCTACTGAATATCTGAAATGTAGCTAGTGTGACTTGGAACTACCTATTTACTTTGAGACGGGGTCTTGCTATATAGTCCAGGCTGGTCTTGAATGCATGATACTTTTCCCTCTACCTCCTGAGAGCTGGGATTACAGGTGTGTAATTACTTTTCTTAGAATGAAATGAGATTCTTGGGCTCTTGTAGGGATCACTGTGCCAGGCTTGGTTATGCTTTTATTTTTTGAGATAGGGTCTCTCTGTTGCCCAAGCTGGCCTCCCAACTCCTGGGCTCAAGCGATCTTCCTTCCTCAGCCTTCCAAATAACTGGGACTAAGGTGTGCACCACTGTGTCCAGCTTCCTATTTAAAAGTTTACCTTTGATTGACTTTTATTTAAATAGCCACAGGAGGCCAGAGGCTGAGACAACACAGGGTCAGGATCAGCACTACATGGGAACTTGTTAGAAATGCAGGATCTTGGGCCCCCACTAAGTCAAGATCTCTGTGGGTGGAGACCTGGAACCTGCGTCTCCTAGTCCTTTCAGGTGGTTTATTTGCAGCCTTGCCTAGGCAAGGTAGGCTGTGCACGTGATGCTGGAATGTGATTCGTTTGGTTGGGGACCTCCAGGAGTAGGGAAATTGGATTTCAGATGAACAGAAGGCTTCTGAGAAAAGGGGATGACATTAGAATTGTGACTGAGGTGGGGCGAGAAGGTGAGGACAGTGACCTGACATGGGCTGGGGTGATACTGGTGGTGCTCCCCAGCTCACCACTCCCAGTGGTGGGTAGGACTTGGCAGAATTGATGGACTCAAAAGGTGCCAGTGTGTGGGAGCACAGAGAGGCAAGTAGAGGGTCTGCTCTGCCAGTTGTCCCAGACAGTGTCTTAACCTCTCTGGACAGCATGGTCTTCATTGATAAAATGGAGATCAGCAAGCTTGGCTCCATACTTACCTACTAGGGTCAAAGGACAGATGGATGAAGCACCAGCATACAGAGCTCCATGCTGGAGTCAAGCAAGCAGTCTGGTGGGCTTGTTTCTTACTGATTTTTCCTTTTTTCTCTAGTTACCCTTACCCACTGACCCTCCTCCCAGGGTCTCAGCTGAGCCTGTTTGGGTCATCTCGTTCAGCTTGTGGTGGCTCCTGTGGCTCTGAGACCCTGGGTTAGAAGGATGGACCAAGTTGCTGTTTCTGCCCTGCATTTGCTTCCTGGGAAACCCTGTCCAGGCCTCAGCTTCTCTTTTATTTCATCTGTGATCTTGGAGGCTCCTTTAGGAGGTCTGCAGTGAAATAAACTATGCTTTTAACCTCTTAGCAGCTGTGTGACCTTTGGCAAGTAACTCAACCTCTCAGAACTTCAGTTTCTTCACCTGTGACACAGGTGAAGGAGCGGGGGGGATCTTGGAGGATTAGGGTAATTTTGTAGTTTTCTGGCTTGGTACAGGTCAAGAATGTGGACTTCTGCAAATGCCATTTTAAAATCAGATGTAACCAAATGCCTTTTGGGGAAAGACTCCATAGTAATTTTAGCAGCATCTTTTCTGTTGTCTAGACCTAAGATCAGCATTTTAGGAAAAAGTGTCGAGGCAAACTTTCCCCTGCCTCCCCCCCCACTCCCCTCCTCACTGCTGGAGCTCTGCACCCCCATCACCAAGAACGTCAGTTGGCCAGAGGTTCCAAGAGCCCCAGCTATTTAGCAGCTGAAAGTTTTGTCCCTGGAAGATGCCAGACTTATTTTGAGAAAGGCAAATGTAGTGGATGCGTTGTTGCTGGAAATTTACCAAGAATCTGATCTCCACCGGGGTGTAGTGTTTTGGAGGGACATTGGCAACTTCTTATCTAAAACAGACACGTGCTTTCCCTCACCCTCCCGGAAGCCTTTTCAGTCTGCTGGGTCTTCAGCACTGGAGCATAGCAATTGTTTAGTATAGCTGAGTTATTGCTACTGTTATTATTTTGTTTTTCCAGATCCAAAACATTGTTTAGGTCTCCCCTGAAGACAAAGACATTTATAATAAGCTCTTTGAAATCTTCTTTTTGAAAGAATGTCCAAGGAGAGCACTGCTTGACCCAAAGGAATGAGTAACTAATAGTAGAATTTGAGCCACCAGGGCGAGGCACTGATTTATAGGGAAAGGTTTATAGGGAAAGATTTATAGGGCGATACTTTCCAAGCACCTCTCATATCATTCTGACTCAGTGCCAAAAAATCAGCCTTAGAACTTATGCTGAAATCCCAGAGTAGAGGTGCAAGCTGGTCACTGGAGGAACACACCTGGCTCCAGAATCGGTTTTTATGTTGGCTGCTTAGGATTAAACTTTGCTTGGAATTAGAATATTACACTTAAATTCAGGAAAGTTTGCACAAAAATCCAGGTTTTTCAATTCTTTTCAAAGTGATCAGAAGATCTGGCAGTCCTGGATGGAGGTCCTGTACAAGGGTACTGGTGCTGGATGTTTGCTGTGGGCATTTGATGGGCAGTGCTCTTGTCCCCACTGCTCCTGTTGCACTGAGCCCTGTTCATCTCTGTCAGTGCTGTAGGGCTGAGCCAGTGCTGCCCTGTGGTCCAGCCCCAATTCTTGTTGCTGTTTGGCTCTGCCCCAGTTGATTCGCCTCTCTGTGCTTCAGCTTCCCCATCTGTGTGGTGGGGCACTTAGGCTGGATGAGTGGTGCCCACGGTGTCTGGATGAGCCAGCCCGGGTGAGGCTGGGATAGTGCTGAATGCCTCCCTTTCCTTTATGATTGGATGTGTGCATTACATTTCTCATGGAAACATGGGGTCCTTGCTTGTGTACACTTCCTGTGTTGACTCCACAACAAGAGGGCCTTGGGGGCTTCTTTATCTCCAGAGGCCAGGTGGGTGTGTCAGGGCAGGGTGAGGACAATAGTACTTTTATTAATCACTAGAATATCCACCATGGCTGGATGCCATTGGCGCATGCTCGTAATCCTAATCTATTTGGGAGGCTGACATCAGGAGGATCGAGAGCAAATAATTCATAAGACTCCATCTCCAAAATAACCAGAGCAAAATGGACTAGTGGTGTGTGGCTCAAGCAGTAGAGCACCTGCTTTGCAAGCGCAAACCCCAGTCCCACCAAAAAAAAAAAAAGAATATCCTCCTTTACTGACAGCATTCATTATTCTACTTTGAAGGTTGAGGGCAGTTGCCTGTTTCCCCATGTTACAGATGAAGAATGGAGTTCTGAGAGCTTAGGTAACTTTCAGAGACTATGCAGCTGATGAGTGGCTGAGAGCCTGGCTTCCACTGAAGACCTGAGGCCCTAAGCAGGGGACAATTCTCCCTGAGGTGGCTTGGGAGATGGCCATTTTTTCCCACACAGGAAAGAACCTTGGAGAGGTGCTGGCTGTAGAGGGGAGGCCAGTGCCCTGAGGCTGCTTCCTAAGAGACCCACCTCTCCTGTCCTATCATGGTGACCACTGTACTTTAGCAGGGACATTGGCCTCCTGCTGGTATCCAGCACACCCCCAGTCTAACCTCCAGATGGCTGTTTTGGGCTATGCTCCTGGGCTCCAATGGGGCAGAGAAGTGGCTAAAAGGCCTGTCAGCCCAGGACCTCTTTGAGGGTCCATTTGCAGGGGCATTAATGGCTTGCCAAAATCTCCAGATCAAATTGTAGAGCTGGTGAGCTAACTTGGTTGTTTGGGAGGAACATACAGGATTAGGGTAATTTTACAGTTCTGGAGACCAGTTGTATGTCTTGCGTGAGCTTCAGGTCACACTCAGAGGAGGGGAGCGTAGCCATCCCCTTGCTTGCCCAGGGCCCTGTCCTGTGGTGGGAATGGGAAAGGGTGCGTGTAAACCAGCCCTGGGTCCTTTACATGTCTTTCCCTCCCCCACTGTCCATAGAAGACAGATGAGCCATGTTCAGTTCCCAGGCAATGCCAGGGGAGGCTTCATTACAGATTGCCTGAGCCCCCTTTCTGAGGGCTGAGCGGAGCCCATGACCTGGGCTTCTGTGTCTGAAGCCTGGGCTTATCTCAGCTCCTGACAGTCTTGAGCCTGACCCTGGGTGCAGCCTCTTGCCTCCCAGTGTGTTGTGACTTCCTGATTCTCCAGGGCTTCTGGGAGGAAGCCGTGGGTGGGCAACAAGTCCTGTTCCTGCCTTTTAGGAAGGAGCCCCTTATTTTCCTCCCAGTGTCTTCTGGGGGCAGCCCAAGTGGGCTCCTCCCAGCTCTCCAAGGCCAGTGAGTGAATGGGTGTATGGGCCTTTCTGGGTAGGAACAAGGGTGGGGCCATCCTGATGGTCTCAGTTACCGACCCAGCTGCTGCACTGCTTTCCTGTTCCTCAGGGGCCGGGGTCACATGTGACACAAATGAACTCTGGACAACCTATGCCAAAGGGGAGTTTTATGGGAGGGTAATGGGAGCTTATGGATGAATGGAAGGTTCCGGGTTGCTTCAGAGACAAGTGAAGCAAGAAGAAATGAACATTAGGGCAGGTAATCCCAGCAGTGGGGAGGCAGAGCAGGGAGTATGGTGCGTTCTAGTCAGTCTGGGCTACACAGTGAGAACTAGTCCCCCCAAAAAGAAGGAATGGGCATAGTGCCCAGGGAACAGCCCCTGTGTAGGCCCCCTGGGGGTCATCAGCCTCCTGCTGCTTTCTGCACACCTGCAGTCTTCCCTCTGTGTTGGATTCACCATATTCAGAACATGTAGGACATTGGGCTGGGAGAGGCCTTGGAGGAAATCCAGCCCAACATCGTCCTTGCACACACAGGGAAGTGGGTGTCCAGAGAGGGAAAGCGCTTCTCCAAGGCCACCCAGCCCAACAGGACGAGGTTTGAGTGGACCAAGGTGCTGTGGCACAGAGTGCACCCCAACCGAGTATGGGCACCCCTAGTGGTGTGACAGGGGATTGGAAGACTTAAAAACATTAGTTGGTAATGAATGCACAAAGGCAGAAAATTAGAAGGAGTCCCAGACACCCACTTGCTGTCTCTGAGGTCACTGTTACTCCTGTGTCTGGTGTCTAGTTCTAGAGCAACTTAGTATAAGTCCACACAGATGGAAGATGTAGACTCCCCCCCTTCCCCTACCCCCATGTTGCACACCGGGCATTCCCTCCCTTCACTTTCCAGCCTGTTAGAAATTATCCCTGACCAGTGAACTGGGCACCACCCTGTGCTTTCTAAGCCAACACGTTGCCAGTGCGTGGTGATCCACACATATGTAGAATGGCCCAACAGCACCTTCTGCAACAGAATGCACCCAGGAACCCAGCTTCATCTGAGCAACCACCTGGCACCTGACTGGCTACCCAGGGTGGACCTGCCCTAGGGCAGTGCCCGCCCCCCCCTACAGCTTTAAGTTTGAATTGCTATGTATTTGTTTTAGTTTCTGTGTATTTGAAAAAACTCCTAGCCAAAATGTCTCCCTGAGATTTCCTAGGTACTATTGCTTAGGGTGAAGATGTTGTGCTGTGCCCAGTGTTCTTGACGTTGTGACATGTCAGCGTTGGTGTCTAAGCCTGCGGTTACCCCTGGGTAGCAGGGACCTTCATTCTTCTTGCTGCTGTCTCTAGTCTTAGACTTTTCATTTACTGCACTCACAGTTCACTATGTCTGCCAGACATACCATTATAGAACAGATGGGGAAACTGAGGAAAATGACTGAACATCTGCTAGCTTGGTGTATCCCTGTCTATACTGGTTAACATTGCTTCTGCCCTCTCTCCTCTCATAGGCAGTCAGGTGCCAGGTACCTGTAGCCTGTGGAAAATAACCAGGTGGAGGGATCCATGGATGTCTGGGAGCCAAGACCCTCTGGGCCAGGTACTTGGTGTAGGGTTTTAGAATTGGATTGTCCTGGATTGGAATCCTAGCTCTGTCGCTTGCTGGCTTTGTGACCATGGGTGGGTGTCTTGACTTCTGTAAACGCGGGTTTTCTCACGTGTGAGGACAGTTAAAAACTCCCCCACGGGGTTCCTGAGAGTCACATGAGTGCATTGAACACCTAGCCCCATCCTCACTGCACATTCAGTGAAGTTATAGTTGTGAGGTTGCCACGATCGTGCCTCCAGAGGTCTGTCCCCTGTTCCTAGGTCTGGAGGTGCAGAGGACAGGGCAGAGGAGAGCTGAGACAGAGGTCTTCTGCCTCTCTCCCCCAACCCATGGCATCTGTCCTACGGAAGCAAACAGCTCTCAATGGGGTATGAGGAATGGGCTGGCCAGCATTGGGGCAGCTGCCCTGTTCCCAGATCTGGGGTTCCAGGGTGGGTGGCTGATGCGAGCCAGGAGGGTGGGGCCTGGGCAGCTGACTGGGCTCCCAGAAGGACAGGAGGCCAGCTGCAGCTCAGCATGGAGCAGAGTGCCAAGTCAGACTTTAACCCATTCTGTTCCTGCTGGACATGGCTGCTCTTCCAGGCCTGAAAGTGCTCTCCTTTGCTTTGTAGAGCTCCATTTGCCCTAGGGGTTCAGGTTAGACCCAGGCTGCCAGTGTGCTGGGCACGGACTGTTAAGAAGCCAGCTGGCTGTACTTGAGCTTTTAGAGTTCACAGAAACACCAGCTTTCTGCTCTTTGGGGAAACCTTGGTGGTAGCCTTGTCAGACTGGACCAGTACTCACTTCTGGACCAGCTTGACTCCTCTGCAGTCACAGATGTGTGTGTGTGTCTCTGTGTGTGTCTGTGTGTGTGTGTGTGTGTGTGTGTGTGTGTGTGTGTGTTGGGAGGAGGTACTCGGTTCCATCCTTTTCCTGTCCAACCTGGAGTGGCCCCCAGTCTCTCGGCTCTGCTGGTCCCTCCCAAGCCAGCAGCCTCACTACCTCCCACCTGCCCTGTAGCCTCTGCTGGTTGAATCCTTCCTGTTCCTGAAACCCTTCTGCCATGACTTCCACTGGTTGGTCCCTGCTTGACCCCTTGGGGCCAACCTAGCAAGCTTGGTTCCTGTTCTTGTGACAGCCTTCAGATGCCTGCTGACAGCTCTGGGCTCCAGAGTCTGCCCCACTGGGCTAACAGCGTCTGCTCTTCGGCTCTTTTTCTGAGACATGTGACCCCCAGTTACCCTGCCACATCCTTGGCTATGTCCCTGTGGGCTGTGAACTTGCAGCTGGCTTTTCCCATACTGCCCTGAGCACGCTGAAGGCCACAAGACCACTCAGCCCACAGGGGCCACTTATGTTTAAAGGGGAAGATATTAAGTGTATGGAAGGGGTCCTTGAAGCCAGCTGTTCCTGCTCCCCTTGGTGTTTCCGGTGGGCACTGTAGGCTAGCTGTGTCTTTGTCCAAGTGAACACCTGGATTTACATTTTTTTTCCCTATAGTTTCTAGGACTTAAAAAAATAGCAGGGTGCCAGGCGCCAGTGGCTCACACCTGTAATCCTAGCTACTCAGGAGGCAGATCAAGAGAATCAATGTTGGAAGCTAGCCCTGGCAAAGAGCTCGTGAGACCCTATCTTGAAAAAAATCCAACATAAAAAGGGCCGGTGGAGTGACTCGAGGTGTAGGCCCTGAGTTCAAGCCCTTCTTTTTGAAAATTCTTTTGCAGTAGTTTGGGATGAATTCACTTTAACCTGGGCTACAGGGCCCTGGCCAGGAGTGAGGAGAGGGAGGTGGAACAGGCTGGGGCTCTGCCTGGGGTGTGTGTATGTGGGGGAAATCACAGCCCAGGGGCCCTAATGCACCAGGTTTCTGGAGGATTATGGGAACCAGAGAAAAGGGGTCTATTTGTGCAAGGTTCTGGGGAGGCGGCCTGAGAGAGGTCAGATAGGGCTCCAACATAGAGGGGGACTTTTTTGGTGATGGGAACAATTGCTGCCAGGACCTCTGGCATAAAGGTGATTTTCTGGAAGGCAGGGTTGATGTGGAGGCTGGAGTGTCAGGGCTGGGAAGATGCTGGGACCAGCCAGGTGGGGCCTGCTGGGACAGAGTGAGTATGTGGAAGGCACAGAGGGTGCTCTATAGGCCTGGAGCAGGATGGAAAGAGCAGTATGATCACAGCTGGGTCTTTGCACTCTGGGCCAAGGCTGCTTGCCTTTCTATCTGTAATTGGGTGACCTTGGACCCACCTGGTGCTTTGATTTTTTTTTTTTTTTTTTTGGTGGTTCTGGGTTTGAACTCTGCACTGTAGCACTTGACTGATACCTCTAGCCTTTTTTTCTTTAGTTATTTTTCAGATAGGGTCTTGCAGTTTGCCCCAGAAAGCCTGGGACTGTGATCCTCCAGCCTTTGCCTTCCTCATTCCTGGGGTTACAGATATGAACTACCACACTCAGCTTACAGTTTGAGATGGGATATTGCTAACTTTTTGTCTGGGCTGGCCTTGAATCTCCATCCTCCCAGTTTCTGCCTCTTGAGTAGCTGAGATTACAGCAGTGCACCCAGCTGGACCTGACATTTGCCGTTCTCCTGCAAGATGGGATGGCAGCAGTAGGGATTAAATGAGCTAATGCTCAGAAAGGACTTAGCTTGGGACCTGGTCACCCTGAGGCTATTTGTGGTTTGTCTCAGGTTTAGAGTGCATATACCTACCCAGCAACAAGGCTGGACTGTTATTTCCCCATTTTACAACCTTATAAACTGAGTCTGAGGCTCAGGGCAAAGTCCAGGCTGCTGGGTTTACACAGCTACCTCACCCTGCCTCTCAGAAAGTTTGGGCCTAAGACACCTGCCTGGAAGGGCCTTGCCTGACTGAGATGTCTTCCCAGGGTCCCTCTGGTTTCTGGAGAGTGTGTACTCAGGGTTACCAGAGATGGAGGGCTGTGGAGCTGGGCGGAGCTAGGGCCAGTGGGGGTTGGGCCCATCCTGGCAGAAGCCAGGGTGCCTGGCACAGGCACCCTTGGGGGTGGGGTGGGGTGGTCCTTGGGCTGGAGCAGCTGGTAGGGCAGGGGGCCCTCAGGGCTTGTTGATGCCCATCTGGCCTGGTAGCTGAGGCATATCCACTCCTTGGCAGGGCCAGGCTGGGCTCCAGGGGGACTTTCCTCTCCCAGGGAGCTCTGGGGCCTCAGGTGCTTAGTCTACAGGGGGCCTGGGGAGAGAAATGGCTGCTGCTGGCCTCTCCGTGGTCAGAGGAAGTGTCTGGCTGCTTAATTAGGTTTCTTCTGTGCCCCCCATACCCCTAAGCCAAAGTCTGTGGTAATAATAGTAAGGAGAACTCTGTGGGACTGCCTGGGCTGATGCCCATGTGTGATCCTAGCAAGCATGCCAGTCCTTGGGCCTCAGTGCCCTCCTGTGTGTTGTCCATCCGGACCCAAGACTCTGGAGAATCCCGCGTGGTTCTTTCTGGGTGGGCGAGTGCACCGAGTGCACGGGACACAGAAATGCTCAATGCAAATGGGGTGCCTTGTTGAGAGACCTTGGCTGGCTGGTCTCATGAGCTAAGACGACCAGTACTGCCCACTGGGGACACTATGTGGCTTTTACTATACCCCAGGTACCAAGCTCTGGGTCCCCAGCTCACCACCCAGTCACCTCCTTACAGCACCTGTATGTGGGGGAGGGTCAATTCTAGTATGACCTTCATTTGGCTTTGATGAGAAAACTGAGGCACAGAGAGGTCAGCTGCAAGCTCAGTCCCCACAGTCATTAGTGCCAGAGCCAGGCTGGAAGCTGGGATCTACCTCATCTCCAGCCCTGTGCGCCTCTCTGTCCATGTCCTGATCGTGAGACCCAATAAGCTTCATGTGGAAGTGTGAACAAGAGCAGAGATGAGGCCTACCAGGCCAGAGAGCTGGCGTGTCAGGGCAGGACCAGGGTCCCTGGGATGAGCTCTGTGCCCCTCTTCTGTTCTCCGGGAGTCAGGGGTGTGTGAGCCGTGGGGACATGCTTCCCCTTCCAGACTGTTCTCCCTGCCCACATAGCCCCCAGCTGCCCTGGGCCTTCGAGCCTCTCTCTGTGTCTGTCCCTCAGGGCGGCTGAGCCTTGAGCACGCACAGTCCAGGCTGACGAGGGGAAGGAAGGACGCGATTTGCAGTGAGCAGCTCACAGGCAGAGTTTTGGCCCTTGGAGTCCCAACCCACAAGGGAAGGATCCAGGGTGGAAGAGCAGGGTGTGGGCTGCAGGCAGAGGGTCTGAGAAGGTGGGAGGGGCTGGGGTGAAGAGCTGTGGACTGTCACCTGGGTGAGGTCGCATATTCAGAATGCTCCCCCCAGGGTCTGCTGCTGGATGCAGTTGGGGGACACTCCAGCCCCACTCCCTGTGTCTTCATCCTCAGCCTCCAACCTCAGGAGCACACTTCAGAGGCCCTGGTGCTGGAGTCACCACACCAAGAACATAAGAACAAGGAGTGTGAGTGTGTTTTTTGGCTGTGGGAACCTCCCCACTCCCTCCCCATGTTCCACCTCTCTTCTCAGAAGCCTGGTGGGAAAAGGCAGACACTTCTGCAGACTCTGGGGCCTTGGAGCCTTTCTCATAGACACTTTCCCCCCTGTGGTCCTTCTCTCACCTTCTTGGGGGGTTCTGTGGTCGGGAGGCCTGAGTGTGAATTTTGGTTGTCCTGTGGCTTTTTCCATAAAACCTCTCTGAGAGCTGTGATGGGGAGTGGGGGCCAGTGGGAGCTGGCTGAGATCCTGGCCCCGAGGAGCCTGGCACTGTGTGGGGTGCCTTGCCCTCCTGAGGACCCGAGGGCTGGCTGCTGCTAGCAGTGGCCCAGATGTGTTTTTCGGATGGTCGGGGGAGCTTCTCTGTGTGGGTGTCCTTGCATGATGTGTGGGCTGCTGTGTTTTGATTGAAGGGAGCCAAACTGATTTTCCTGGCCCATCTCTGCACCATCCGAAGCAGAAACTTAAATAAACACAGCCAAGTATTATCAAAGGACACGAGAAAATGAACTCAGTCCCTATGGGCGGCCCACATCTGGCAAGTGTTGGGCTTTCAGGGCGGTGGAGTGAGACAGATGTGGTTGGGGAAGGGAAGGGCCCAGTGTACCCCCTACATATGCACGTGCTTCTTTTTAGGGCTCTGTACCAGCCTCGGGGCCTGTGGGGGCTATAGCATCTTGCCTTCAGCTGCACCCCTCCCTGCCCAGGGTCCTTTCTGAGGCCTGGCCTTCTTGAGGCATGCTGTCCTTGGCCTCTCTGTTGCTGGAAGCCCACCAGGAAGCACAGCCTGTGACATGGGCCTCTGCTAGTGAGACTGAGTACCTGGGCCCTGTGGAGGAAGGACAAGGGCATTTGTCCTATGGTCCATGGGAGGTGGGCAGCCTGCTGGCGGGGGGAATGGGAGCGGGGCGCTTTGCCTCTTGCTTGAGTTTACAGTGAGTATGTCCTTGTGCCCAGTGCTGCCCTATGCTTGTGACATTTGGCAGCCACTGAACTTGGATGGGCTGGATGAATTCCCAGAGCTTCATACAGGATGACAGGCAGGATGTGCCTTCCTTCCTCAGCCTTTTATTTCTCAGAGGTGCCCTGCACTCTCATGCCTGAGTTCCCCACAAATATGACACCACCAAAGGCCGGTGGTGATTCAAGTGGCTGATAGGTGAATGTTATTTTTTTTCTTATATGCTTAGGTATTTGTTCCATTGCCTATGAAATCATAATGCATTGTTTTCTGTTTTTTTTTTTTTTTCAATCTTTCAGTACTAGGGTTTGAACTCAGGACCTTGTGCTTGCTAGGCAAACAACCTGCCACTTGAGCCATGTCCCCAGCCCTTTTTGCTTTAGCTTGTTTTCGCAATAGAGATCTCAAGCTTTTGCCCTGGCTGACCTTGTATAGAAATACTCCTGCCTTCACCTTCTGAGCAGCTGGGATTACAGAAGTGCAATACCATGCTCAGACCACTTACTGTATTTGTTCTAAGATCCATTAGAAAAAATGCTACTAGCAGACTAACTGTATGGTTCCATGAGTAGTGGGGCTTAGTGGGAAGCTGAGGAAAAGGAGTTTAAGGAAAAGAAGGGAGTTTTTGGACAGAAGAGCATCTGTACTCTTTAGTGCACAGGATGTGTGCTTTTGGTGGGGGAAACACTACCCCTGGGAGGTCCCTGCCAGTGCTGGGGCTAGGATGTAGGAGGCATTCGCTGCTCAGGAGTATGTGCCAGGCAGACCCTGTGCGCCCCTTTGGTGGCCGTTTTGTGTAGTGAATGTTTTTAGGTTGTCTTGGAAATGCCATGCAGGGTCTGTGGGGGAGGCTTGCCTTGGTGGAACTGGCTGCCAAGTGGAGAAGTTGGGGACTCCCCCAAAGGCCTCCCGATAGATGTGCTAAATCATGGTGGGTGGGCGATAGGGCCAAGCTGGGGGACGCACCTGTGCCTATGAAATGTCCCCCTCCAAAATCAGACTTATTAAAAGTACTTCTATGCCATAAAGCTGTGATGGCCTCCCCTGGGGACCTCCATGTGGAATTCTGAAATGCTCAGAAAATCACTGCGGTGCCTTCCCGGGGAAGGTGTAGGGTTGGTCCCACAAGAAGGCCCCAGGGGACAATGTGCATGGAGTTAGCACTAGTGTGCTGCACACCTGCAAATGGTCAAAATCGGGTGCTTTATGTTATATGCTTTTTAACACTCACACACAAATGCACACACACGATGGGGAGAAGAGCAATAAGAAAAAGAGAGGTGGAGGGCAGGGAGATCCAAAACCAGGTAAAAGCCAAATGCATGTATGCACACGCATGGCACCCCACCCCTGCACACGTGTGTGCCTAAACACACACACACACATCGGTTTCCAATAAGAGCCTCAGTTTCCTCTTTTCTGGTGTTTAAAATAAACCATATGTGTAACAAGGCTCTGACATTTATTTACAGTATCTTAGCACAGAGGATAAGTTGTTAAGCACTCATAAAAACATATTAGTTTCTACTTTATGGTGCTTTTCTTCAAATAAAAGTAGAAAAAGGAAAGAGTGGGATTCTAGTCTCCCCTCCTTCCTTTCTGCCCCACACAGCCAGCAGGTCTGGATGGAGCTGGTCTCTGTCACTCTGAGTGGGCTGGAACTCATTGATGTGCCTGGATCCTGTGCCCCGCACCCACCCCTTTCCTAGTGCACAGTCAGCTGCCTCCATCCAGCCCTCTGTGTGGGCTCTCATGTGGCCCCTCCATGCCTGGCTGCAGTCCTCTCCTCTGGGTCACCTTCCTTTAGACTTGGACAGCTGGCGGGCAAGAGCCCAGTGTTGTCACCAAAACAGGATGCAGAGCCAGACCCGCTGTAAATCCTCATTTACACAGGCACGTTTCGGTTAATGAAATGTGCAGACATTATGTATGAAATGCAATGCACACAGGAACAGGGAGACTAGCCTCAGTGAGAGATGGGGTTAGACAGGAGGCAGCCCGGCTTCTGCCTCCATGTCAGTGGTCAGGTGGACAGTCCCCAGAAGGGAATTTCAGGAAACAGCTCAACCCTGAAGGGACTTGCTGGGGTGTTGTCCACGCTGTACCAGGCACTAAATTGAGCTCTTTGCTAAGCATTTTATCTTCAAAATGAATGGGAATCTTATTACCTTCACTTTATAGATGTGGAAATTAAGACTCAGAGTCACATAGCAGACAAGAGAGAGCATATGTAATGGACAGGCTGGCATACCCAAAACTAACCTCTACAGGGAGATCTGGAGGGACTGGAATAGAGGGGTCATTTCAGCCCCTAACTCTTCCAACCAGTTTCCCTTCTTCTGAGAAGTGCGGACGTTTTGGGAAGCTGTGCCTGACATGACTGTCGTAACACTGCCTAAGAGGCAGGTGGTGTGGAGTTAACATTGAGCTTTGTAGGTAGACCCCAGTTCACATCTGGGCTCTGTAATTTGGCCCATCTACACAAATTCATTTAGGTTCTGTTTTCCCCATCTTCAAAAGGTGTACCTACTTTGTAGGGCCATTGGGAAGATTAAGCATAAGCATGAATTCAGTCTACAGGTTGAAGGTCAAAGCCAAAGTCTGTTTTCTCATCTCTCTAGTAGTACCTAGCTCAGAATTCTAGAGCACTCAATGCTTGTTTGTTTATTTATTTGGCGGTACTTGGGTTAGAACCCAGGGCCTTGTGCTTGCTAGGCAGGCACTCTGGTACTTGAGCTACATCTCCAGCCCCTCAATGCTTATTGAAAGAGGAAAAGGCCAAATACACATTGACAGTATGTCTCAAAAGCCTAAATATGGGCCAACTCTTTGTTCTAGAAATCCTGCCCCTGGGAACTCATCCTAAGAAAAATCATTGAACAGGCTTGTGGCCATGTATAATGTGTGCTGCAATGTGGAACATTGGAGGTAGCTTCGGTTTGCAGCAATAGGGGATTGGTTATCTATTCCTGTAGCCTCCTGTGGTGGGACTCAGAACATCATTGATACTGATGCTATCAGTCTACGATTCTGATGGGAAAGATGGTTACTATATCTTGCTGAGTTAAAACAACTATGTATTCTTCAGTTATGTTACATGTTGTATGTATTCAGTTATAAGTAACAATGTTTTTATACAGGGAGAAAGTTGTTCTAGCTTCTTCATTGTAACTCACTTGTATCTCCTAATTTTGTGCTTTGTGTGTGGATCACTTATTAGAGACTTTGTATAAAGAGTGATGCTCTTTCTAGGAGGCGATAAGTGAAGGGTAAGTGGAGTTTGTGACAGCTGTGTTTCTGGTGCCTGTGGGACATAAGCACAAAGCCTGGGCAGGATAGGTGGGTGAGCAGAGCTGAGGGCTGAGAAAGGAGGGATGTCCATGGTATCTCAGGCTGGCTCTGGCCCCTTCCTTGGCATTGTACCCTCACCCAGTGGTGTCCTGAATGAGCATCTCCTTCCTAGATTTGTGTTCAACAGGTCATAGTTGGTAATTGACATTGGCAACAGTGAGAGTATTTACACTACAGCTGCTTACAATGCAGAGGGTTTTTTTTTTTCCTTTTCCTTTCTTGAAAGCTGCCTACTAAACATTTATCTCCACACTACTGTCTCACATGGCTTCCCATGTCACCCCAAAGAGCTGTGCACTTGGGGAAATCCAAGAGACCAGCTCTTCTCTTAGGATGTCCTAGAGCTGCTGGCCCAGGAAGGGACCTATAAGATTCTTCTATAAATCTATATCACAGGGGTAGGGAGATCACAGAGAGTGAGTGAGTTAGACTCACAGTCTACAGTAATGTGTAGACTAACCCTGCTTGATCTGGAACCACAGCTTTTGCTTGTGAGGCAGAAGGTTTTAAAGGGCTTAAGATTTCCAATCCTGGGGCAGGAGGAGTGGCTCAGGTGGTAGCGCTCCTGCCTAGCAAGTGTGAGGCCCTGAGTTCAAGCCCCAGTACCGCAAAAGAATTCTATTCTTAGCACCATGCCATCCTAGCTCCATGGCCTTTGACAAAATGCTCAGCCTTCATTTTTCTCATCTGGAGAATGGAGTTAAGAAACGCATTTATCTCATAGGTTTGTTTAGGCCAGTGGTTCTCGACTTCCAGCATGGAAGAGAAATTCAGATTCCTGGGCCCCGCCCCAGGTGGGGCTACTCTTGCTGGCCTGGAACTGCCTCCTGAGAGGTGCCACTCTGGGCCATCAAATATGCATGAAGTGCTGAGCCCAGTGCTGGCACATGTGAGCACTCAGTCCCCTCATCTATTGTTTGGAGGCGGGGAGCCTCGTCAAGGAGGGTCCCAGGGCCTGGAAGCTGGGACATCTTGGATCTAGGTCTCCTTGTCTGGGCATCCTTCTCTGAAGCCCAGTAAAGCCCTAACTTTCAGGTTGTAAAAACTCCAGGTGCCAGATGATTCTGGACCAGGGTGACTCAGGACGTGAGTGACTCAGAACTGTGCTGGTGTCTCTTCTCACCTGCTTGGGCCCAGCACAGAAGGGCAGGTGCCAATCCTCAGGGACCACTGACTTCCCCAGCCTGGCTCCTCTTCCCACAGAGATGTGAGGGACCCCACAAAAGGAGAAAGCTGTTGAACTCATGTTGGCCTCTGGTCTTTTGCCATGTTGTCTCTAGTTCTTCCCAGTTTCAGACTCTGTTTTCCATGAGTATTGACATATCATGGGGCTCTTTGACATTCCTTTTCCTGCCCCTTTGCTGGGCTGGGTGTTTGCAGTCCCCCTCCTTCCTTCACCTCTTTTGTCTGTGAGCTCAAGCTGTGTGTAGGAACAGCTGTACTTCTCCTGGGTGTCATGGCTGCTTCTAGACAGATGCTGTGGCTCCTGGGTTCATCGCCTCCCCAGAAGAGAGAGTGGACTGAGGACTACCTCAAAGTGGTGGTGAAAGGATAAGGGGAACAGGTACTGCTGTGGTTCTACAAAGGTTGGTTTTTCCTGGTGGCATTGGTCACGCACCTGTGTGTGTAGGGTGTGCGTAGTGCCCAGTGCTTGCAGACAGGGTGTTGTATGGATCAAGACATAGAAGCCCAATAGATTTTAATGCACTTCATTAAGCCTTTTGAAAGCTGTATCTCCATCCAGCGAGAAAAAGGATTGATTAGCAATGCCTGCAGTGGATGCAGGAGAGGAGGCTGGGAAAGGTCGGCCCCCTGGTTCTACTGTGATCTGCTGAAGATGAGACCTTTTGCCAGTACTCAAAAATGCATATCACCATTAGCATTGTTTTTATTAGGGAAGAGTGGAAAGAGGAATCAAACTTCTGCGAACTTGCCCTAGATGAGATTTTGCTGGGTTGTAGCTGCTCTGTGTATTCTGTGTATCTCACAGCTGCTTCTTCCTGGAGTACTGAGCATGATGGGGGTGATGGGGCTGGATAATAGCTGTACACTCCCTGCAGGTGCATCCCTGCTTCGGGGGTGTGGATTGCAAGACTGTGATGCAAAGGATTGGGGGCTCAAGCCAGGTTTTCTTGTGGATGGGGTAAGTGGGTGATATGTGGTGGGAAACCTGATCTCACTGCTCAGAACTCAGGCCTCCTACCTTTCCCAGCAGAATAGAACTCGGCATCCAGCCAGGACCTGGGGCAGAAGGGGACACTTGTCTCTCAGTATCCCATACTGAGAGCTGCATTGCTCCTGGGGCTGCTTTCAGCTGAGTGTTTTAGGGTTTTCATCTCCTTCGACACCCAGTCTTGTGAGGCCGCTGCTATCCCATTTCATAGGGGAGGCTGAAGGGCAGAATGGATCACGTACAGTAGTCCCTCGGTATCTGAGGGGAGATTGGTCCCAGGAGTCGCATGGCCAAATAATTCTGGGGATGCTCAAGTTTTTTGGTACAGGATTTGTGTATAACTTACACACTAAGTTTGACAGAGGGTCTCTCTGTATAGCCCAGGGTGGCCTTGAATTCCTGATGCTCATGCCTCCTCCTGAGTTGCTGGGATTACAGGCATGTTCCACCACACCCAGCTTCTCCCATAGACTTTATTTATTTTTGTTTTGGCAGTATTGGGATTTGAACTCAGGGCCTCCTGGTTGCTAGGCAGACACTCTACCACTTGAGCCACACCTCCTTTAGCCCACAGACTTTAAGTCATCTCTAGATGACTTATAACACAACACAATAAAAATGCAGTGTAAATAGTTGTTATGCTGCATTGTTTAGGGAATAATGACCAGAAAAGAAGGTCTGTACATGTTTGGCACAGATGCAATTTTTTTTCCTGAATATTTTTGATCCACAGTTGGATGTGGAACACGTGGAGGTGGAAGGCTGGTGTGTTTGCCTGAGATCTCATGGCCTGCAGTGGTGCACCTGGGGACGATCCTGGCACCCCTAGTTCAGTTCCCCTCTCTAAGCCCTGCGTGGATAGCTTCTCTTCTGAGACTCTTCCCTGGCTGATTGTACTGCCAGATGAGCTTGCTGGTAGCTTCTGGAAGGGCAACCTTTCCTTAAGGATGGACCACCTTCATTATGGAGTTCTTGAACTGTAACAAGTGTCCCCATTCTCCCAATTTTATATGTGGCAAAGCAAGGAGAGAAGGGGAAGCTAGTGGCTGAGCCAGGCACAGGCTTCCAGTTCCTCTGCCCAGGATGCTCCAAATAGCTGTAAAACAGCCAGCTGCTAGCCTTGGCCCCAGGGGCTGGTTCTAACGGCAGTGTGGGAGGGAAAGGCAAGTGTGCCAAAGTGTCCCAGAACTCTGTGTGAGGAGCCACCATCCTGGAACCCCACTGCCCATCTCTCTGTGAGTGCATGCAAGTTTTCCACTTTATTTTTTAAAATGGACTTTTTGAAAGCATGGAGTCAGGAAGAAGGATGGGTGAAAAATAAGCTTCTTTAAATAACAGCCCAAGCACCCTCAGGGTGAGGGGCCAGTGTGCTGGTGGCAAGGCCTAAATCTCCAGTGTGAAGGAACCTGTGAGGCAGGGCCACCTCAGCTTTGTGCCTGGGTCTGCGCCTGGGAAGGAGATGTAGGCCGGTGACCTGTGTTATTTCATTTGGAGCTTTAGCAAGTGGTCAGGGTGAACATGGGAGTCAGTACAGGGTGTAACGTGCCCTCCCAGATTGTGATTTGGTGCTTAGGGCTGGGGTGGGTCTGGGTAGTTTAGGCCTACCCCAGGCTGATCTGGGGTGTGATCTGAGTGTGATCACTCCTCCAGCCCACCTGAGAGGGGCCTTGAGAATATACACCGGATGCTTGGGTTTGTTTGCACTTGACTGTGATCATTTTTCCTAGAAGCATGATGCCAGAGACAATCACGGTTGGGCTATGCTTTCTAGCACCATTGTGCAAATTTGTCTAAGACTCAGTGTACTTTTGTGCAAAAAAAAAAAAATGACATCTTTTCCCTCTGGGCGCCTGCAGTCCTGCACTAGGACATACTGCATACCTGAGACAGTGTGGGTTAAGTTGCAGCTCTTTCTTACCACGTTGCTGGGCCCTTTGTGCAGTGTGTGCCTTGCACAGCCACGTGCATGCCGCATCCTTGCTCTGTGTGTGTGTGGCACTGTGGATGGAATCCAGGGCCTCACACATATGGAGCGAGTGCTGTAGCACTGTGCTACCTTCCAACCCTGCTTGTGCGTTCATTCTTTGAGGCTGCCACGAGCAGTGATGTCCTGGATCTTGCTTGACAGTGAGATTCTGGCTCTCAGCTCCCCTTCACCTTCATTGGCCCAGGTCCTGGGTGGTGGGTGAGAGGGCTTTTCCATGAAGAGTTGCTGAGCAGAGGTTCAGTCACGTGCCCCTTGCCTGGTGTATCACCTTCCCTTGGGATGGGGAACCTCTTGGGAGTCTTTGTTAGGTCAAGGTGAGCCCTACTCCCTGCAGTGGAGCACAGTCCTTGGGGTCAGCAGAGCATGAGGTTTCCTAAGATCCTGGAAAGACTGGTTAGGGCAGAACCAGTGAATAAAACTCCTCAAAGACCTATTAGTCCAGTGGTTCATAAACCTGTTTTTTTTTGGGGGTGGGGGAGAGGGCAGAGAGAGCATTTTCATAGGTCTTTTTTTGGTGAAAACTGTGGATCCTTTTCCCAGAAGAATGCCCATCTGGGTATACTTCCAGAAGCTGGCCTCCAAGGCCTGAGCCTTCAGGGATCTTTGAAGACAGCCTGATTGGATTTTGGAAGGGGGCTTCTGGGCCCCTTTAGTCCCCACTAGAAGCTTCCCCTGACCTTCGACCAGCTCTGCCCTCTGCTGTCTCCCTCATTTTCCTCTTGGCATTGTCTGCCTTGGGACTCTTCCCTTGAGCTTTCCTGCATCTGACAACCCAGGTCCAGCCTGACTGACAAAACCCCGAGTGGGCCCAGCCCTGTTTAGAACCAGCCACTGAGATGGGAGTCCTTTTTCAGCTCCCCATCTCAGCCCTCACCTTCCCTTTCTCTTTCCTGCCACAGCTCCATCGTCCATTATTTCTGCATCTTCAAGGCACTGGGGATCCCCTGAGAGGAGGCACTGCTGTACTGCCGGGCATAAGTGGAGCCAGGCAGGTGGTGTGCCACTGGCTGCTTGCTGTCCAGGTCCTAGCTCATAAGGCTTTGGGTTCGCCTGGGATCTCTAGGGGTGGCAAGGCCCATCTTGGCTCACACAGGCAAGCTATGGGCATCCCAGAGGAAGGGTGTATGTGCATCTGCTGTTGAGTTGGGGAGACAGCGTTTGGTGGGGCTCACACACTCCATGACTCAACCACCCACTTGTGACCCCAGTGCTGCGAGACAGAGCATCCTTCTTAACACTCTCTGGGAGCCATTGTTAATGTCAGAGCTGGTCCTTCAATTGCTGCCAGCAGGCAGATGCCCACTAAGGGCCCCTGGCCTCTTTAGGCTGCTTCTGTCCACCATTAATGTTCTGTTCTCACATGGTCCTGGAAGATCCTTGGATACCGGAAACCATATGCCCTTTTCTACTGACAGGAGGACTTTCTTTAGCAGCCCTTGTCCAGGGGCAACTGTGGGCTATTACTGACCAGGCTTCCTAGTTTGGGGGCTGTATTTCAGGACGGCTGAAAGAGCTTAAGATTGAGCCCCCCATCCTTGCTTTCTTGTCTGCTAGGCCCTGTAAGTGTGAAAACCACCCCTGCCCTGTTAGGTAGTCTGCCGGATAGTGGTTCCTTCCAGGACTGCCTGTCCCTGATTCACATTTAGCCTTGGGCAAGGTCCCACCCCTTATGCAGGGTGGGCAGTTCCATGGTGCGGGCAGGAATGCACCAGGCTCCACCCTGTGGCAGGATTTCTTGGCCAGGGTTTCCTGTTTGGCGCCCACCTGACCCCAGATACAAGTGGTTTATGCTCAGTGCCAGGGCAGGTGTGGGCTCTACACTGGAGTGGGGATGGAGAATGCTGCCTGCTGCTTCAGGAGTTGGCATGGCCATGGGGTGAGGAGGTGGGGCAGTGGTGAGTGATGGTGTGGATGGGACAAGGGGTGTCCCTGTGGCTGCATTACCTGCTACTGCCTGGTTCAGAACAAAGCTCCCCCCACCCCCCTGCCCTAGGCTGTCTGGACTGTCACCCCAGGTCCTGTTTGCATATTCATTCAAACATATACTGCGTGCCTGCTCACATGTTAGCACTGAGATAGGCACTGGGATGTGACAGTGAGAAGAGGACAGGTGCGTGCTTCTACCAAGGGCTCCAAAGTGGTGGATATTCTAGTATGCCCAAGACCAGATCTTTTCCAGAGAAGGGCTTGGCTTCTTGTGGACACCCTCAAGTTCAGTGGCTTGAGAAGTCAGACTTTTATTTATTTATTTTTGCCTGTACTGGGGTTTGAACTCAGGGCCTTGTAGTTGCTAGACAAGTGCTCTACCACTTCAGCCACAGCCTCAGGTCTCAGTCCAACTACCTATGCCTCCTGCACACCTGGAATTACAGGCATGCACCACTATGCCCAGCTTTGTAGATGGGATATCATTACCTTTTTGCTCAGGCTGGCCTCAAACTTCTGATCTCCATCTCCTCAGATGCTGGAATTACAGGCATGCTCCACTGTGCCTGGCCCAGACTTCTTAACTAAACAGCCTTTAGTGGACCCGAGTTTGGAGGCTGTTTGTCCTGATACGTGGGGCACATAGAGGACAGAGGAAGAATGGGTACCATGCATGAATGCCACCTGTGCCTGATGGGGTATAGGGAAACAGAGACATTCTGGAAGGTGTCTAGCAATATTGCAGCAATCTGTTAATAGAAAGTGCTGTGTGTGCAAAAGATGAGATGTGGAGGACACTGATCTCCACATGTGGCAATGAGTGTTAATAAGTGCTCTTTTCTTGCATGCCTTGCTTTTGACACTTTATGTATGTCCCGCTCATGTTTTGGGGGGTGAAAATCTACCTCAGTTGTAATAAGTTAAGTAAAGTAATAGGTCTGCTCTCTGCTCAAATTGTACCAGCGTCTCATGGTCCTGATTCTGAGGTTCTGTGCTCGTGATTTGATGCAAACTTGAAAAGAGGCCACTTTGTTATTATTCCTTGGTTGGGCGCTCTCTGACTCAGATGTTCTCTCTTGCATGTGCCGTTTCGGCAGGCTAAAAGAAACAAGTTTTGTGAGATTCTGGTGAGGGAGAATGAGTGTGGGTAGATGAGCAAGGGGGACCAAGTTCAGGACTGCTTGAGTCATGGCACCAACCCACCTGAGTATCCTGCAAAGGACAGCCTGACATTTATGGGGTAGCTGCCTTGGGTGGGTATTGTGCACAGTGTTGTGTAGACATCCTTCTAGGTACTTCCCAGAGGCCCTTAGCTGGGAAAATGGAAGCCTAGAGGTTAGAGAATTTGCTCAAGGTTCACATGCTAGTAAGAGGCAGAGCTGGGATTTGAACCAGGCTCTGTGTGGTTCTGGGACTCAGGTTCTGATCATAGCCAGCCTATTTGTTCCTCTTACTGGTTGGCTGCCCAGAGAGCTGACTGTTTGCCTTCAGGGTAGTGGGTTGGGGTTGCTGCTTTCCCATCCTGAGCTGTTACAATTCTAGATAGTGTTCTTTCTTCCCTGGTTTACAGTGGTCTCAGAGGCAACCTTCAAGTCAGAGGATTGGAGTTGGGGCCCTAACTCTGCATCGTAGATGGCTGGAAATCTCCGAGCACAGGGCCAGCTCGCAGGGTGCATCCAGATAGTGCTGGCGATAGCATCCAGGGTGCACAGAGCTGGGTGGCTCATTGTTGCTCCAGCCTGCACTTGTGTAGAGCTGCAGAGCCTGTTAAATCTGAAAAATACCATGTGTGCACATTTTTGGCTCAAACAAAGTTCCATTTACAAAGTCCATAACATGCTTTAATATTATTACATGCCCCAGACTGGGACAAGTTCCAGGACAAGAGTGCCATTGTGCTGTATAGTGTTTTTCCCATGTTTTCCCCATGCATGGCCTCTAGTGCCATGGTACAGGCTGGAGGGGACCCTATCCCTGCCCAGCCTCATTCTGTGGGGTCTGGGGGTGTGTAATGGGGGAGGAGAATTGCCTTCTGGTGTCATCACCCCATGAGTGGCAGTGCTCAGACCCACTGCCCACCAGTTGTGTCCTGAGATCTGTCTGTAGGTTGGGTCTCAAGCATGGGCACCAGAGCCCTGCACTGCACAACCTCCGAGGTCCATGGTACTGTTCCTTGCTACAGTGGAGTATGTCTCAGTAGTGTTCTGTGACATCGGGTAGGGGAGGTGCCTGTGGGATCAGGAGCCATGGTCTTTGCTATATTCCTGTGAGTGGCAAATGACTCTATCTTAATTGGAAACTGACTGTAGACACTCACGTTGTTGTAGCACCAAGAAGAGAAAGATTCTGATGATGCGTCTGGGTTGAGACAGTGCTATGATTGATTAGTGATGTCTGCCAGGGGCACAAGGAGAGGAAAACAGTAACTGACACAGCACGTCTTTGCCTTTCATGTTTCATTTGATTACTTTATGTATCCGTGAAACTAACAAAGGCGTTTTTGTAAGTTTCGCCACCTCTCCCTTATGTAAAGACCCCCAACCAATGTTCTGTCTTCCCTGCACTGTGCCCCACCCCTATAACTTATTTGTACAACTTCCACACTTACAGGTCTATCTCTGTTTTGTCTTTCAGTTGAAGAAGGGGAGGCCTCGGACTTCTCGCTGGCCTGGGACTCCTCCGTGACTGTAGCAGGTAAGTGCCCAGGGCTGCTGGACAGTTGCTGGGGGTAGGGGGATTGGGGAGGGGCTGGTGACCTGAGAGGCTGAGGAAACTGGGAATCTGGGGGGCAGGCCCAGGAACTCAGAAAGCCACCCAGCTCGTTATGGAAATGATATTCTTCATGTCACATTCCTCTGTGTGTAGTCCAGGCTACCCCAGGCAACACGGTTTTATATCAATTCCATATGGTCAATAAAATCTCCTATACACAGAGAC
The DNA here is from genome assembly GCF_047511655.1 of Castor canadensis. Taxonomy (NCBI): domain Eukaryota; kingdom Metazoa; phylum Chordata; class Mammalia; order Rodentia; family Castoridae; genus Castor; species Castor canadensis. The sequence continues at coordinate 35,071,337 of NC_133400.1, forward strand.
CAGTATGCCCTTACTCCCCCCAGGGGCACGTTTCCTTCTCCGGGGGCCCAGTTCAGAAGGTCAGCAATTCCTCCACTGCACAGGACTGGACCTCCTGCTATGGGTGCCACAGCACCTTCTTTACAATCTAATTGCAGAAAAGCCACTTTCATAGGACTTTGAATATGTGTAAGAATTCCCATATTTCCTTCATATTGCTGCCTTATAAGGGTGGCACACTTGAGCTCGTGCCTCCAGAGGAAGTAATAGGGATAAAGTTAAGGCTTGTGGGATGCAGCGGCCATGGCAGGGTGATGGGTGATGTGACATTAGGGGGACTTGAAATTTCTACCTCAGTTCTTTTCTTCTCTGGGCAACTCAGTTTCCCAGCTATAAAAAGAGGTGGATGATTGAGGTTTTCTAATGGTAGTTTTGTAACTTGGAGTTGCCCATGAAGCTGGAGGTTGGACTGGGGCCCTGGCTTTCTGTTCAGCAGGTGCCAGGCTTTTCTTCTTTGTCCCCCTCCGCTGCCTTTAGCAGTGTAGGCCTATCCAGACATCCTGACCAATTGGCTCTGGAATCATGGGAGAGGCAAAGCCAGTCCAGTCTTATAAAACCAAGAGGCAGTCATTAAGTTAAATCTCTTCTTTTAATTGTGGAAACAGGCAAGAAGAGATTTACTCTGGGTCTGTGTTTTTTTAAAATGTGGTTTTAGGCGTTGGGCATATGCACAGTTAACATTTCTTGACTATACATTGTATATTTGTTGTTTTTGTAGACATTGATGACATAACGGTGCCAGATTCATTTAAGTGAAAAACCAGAATTGATACTTAAATTCAGCAAGAATTGTAGAGATGGGCCTGGTGTGGTGGCTCACGCCTGCAATCCCAGCCATGTAGGAAGTGGAAATTGGGAGGACTGCTATTTGAGGTCAGCCTGGGCAAAAATTTAGTGAGACCTTATTGTACCCAATAACCTGAGTGTGGTGGTATATACCTGTCATCCCACAGGCATACATAGGAGCATCATGGTTTAGGTCAGCCTAGGCAAAAACGTGAGTCCCTACTTGAAAAATAACTAAAGTAAAAAGGGCTGGGGGCATGACACAAGTGGTAGAGCACCTGCTTAGCAAGTGCAAGGCTCTGAGTTCAAAACCTCAGTATTGCAGAAGAAATAAAATCATGATTTATGGTTCATAAATCTCTGAGAGGGAGTGGAGAATTAGCCCTCAAATCCAGGCCCTAGATGTTGCTTGGAGAGTCCTCAGGGTCCTGGTTGCAGGTGCTGTGCCTTGGTGACAGGGACTGCCTCCACAAGGAGGGGCCTTGTCTGAAGCCAGAATGATGGGGTGCTACAATTCTAGGGAGCAGAGCCAGGGTTAGGATGGGCTGTGGGCCAGCACTGGGTAGATGAGGGGGCCGAGGGAAGGGCTTTGGAGCTCCTGTGCTGTCTCTCTCTATGGGGAGAGATGCAGAAAGACTGAGACTATAAAGCTGTGCACGTCAGGGATCAGAGCCTCTGGTCACCTGTGGGGCTGCAGGGGCTCAGGTTGGCCCCAGCTGTCTGCCTCATCTGTGCCCCAAGCCCTGATGTAGGAAAGCTCTTAGGCGGAGGGTGGTGTGCAGGTTAGGCCCTGTTCCAGCTAATGTCCTGGTACTGCTGGGGCTGATGTGGCAGATGGGAACAGTAGCACAGTGCCAGGGGGCATGGAGGTAACTTGATGGATAGAGAACCCAGACTAGGGGTGCCAGGCCCCAGGTGTCCCTAAGGCAGTGAGGCATCTCCTAGACTGCAGGAGGCAGGGGTGACACATCAGTGAAGGGTCTGCCATGTGTGTTCTGGGGTTCTGTGGTGGGATGCTAGTCTTCAGACCTCCCTGCTGTGCCAGGAATGGTGGGATTTGCCAGTTTCCAGCCAAGAGCAGAGCCTGCCTTACACAAATGTGCAGAAGGCCGTGGGCGACTTGTGAGTCTCCGCCCATCCCCAGGGACTCCACAACCATAGCTCTCAGTGGTTCCATACAGCTTTGAGTCATCTGTTCAGCCATGGGGAAAGGGAGGGCAGTTGTCCCAGGCAGTGCATAACCCAGAGCCAGGCCGTGGATTGTTTGTTGTCTTTGGCTTGTTTTGGATGTTATTGTTATTATTTTTTTTATAGTGCCTGGATGTGATAAATTTCCCTTCCCAGTTCTCTTGGACTTGAGTTTTAAGTCAGCTTGCAGTCCTGACACAGGCTTGTGTCATGGCTCAAATCTTGGGTAGCAGGACACACTCAGTGCAGGAGGCAGTCCTGGACCTAGGTGATGGCACATTTATTGAGCACTGACTTAGGGCGCACCAAGTGCAGAGTGACTGTTTTACCCAGCATCCTGTTGGATGTTGGGATGGCTCTGTGAGGAGGGTGCTCTTTCCAGTGGCAGCTCCATGGTTTCTTTGTGGACTGGTTTGGGGTGGCCATCTGGTGGAGGACACGGCCAAAGCCCAGTTGTAGCTGTACTTGTCTCATACTTTTCATTAAACTGAGAAAATGTCCTTTGGCCATGTTGAAGAATGGAGACTGTACCAAAGATGGTTACAGGGGTGGGGTGGTGGGGGCGGGGGGGCAGAACCTCCCAAGCCACCCTTGGCTTGGCTATAAGAATTGCCATCCTCACTGGGGCTCATGCCTATATTCCTAGCTACTCAGGAGGCAGAGATCAGGAGGATCATGGTTCGAAGTCAGCCTGGGCAAGTAGTTCACAAGAACTTAATCTTGAAAATACCTAATGTGAGGAAAGGGCTGGTGGAGCGGCTTAAGTGCTAGAGCATCTGCCTAGCAAGTGTGAAGACCTAAGTTCAAAACCCCAGTACTGCCCCACTCCTCCCAAAAAATTGCCATCCTCGTGTGACAAGTGAGGGAGGAGGGCTTGGAACCCCACAGCGGCACAATATTGTATCCCTCGTCCCCAGCCAACAAACCAAGGAGTGGAGTGGGAACTCAAACCCAGAGCCAGTGGCTTAACCTCTGCCCTACTTGGCACTGGGAGATGGAGAACTGAGCAGACACCCAAAGGTGGCATCATAGGCCCTTTGGAATGGTCCCTGGTGGAACAGGCATCATGGCCACAGAACATAGGTGTGTTCTGTTTACGGGAGCCAAGGTGGCCGTGGCTGACAGCGTTTTACTAGGAGACATGGAGAACCGTGAGGTGTGGGGCATCCTCTCTTCTGTGGGGCCTCTGGCACAGGTGGCAAGCTTTACACCATACTCTTGCCCTGCCTCAGGAGTGTGAAGGGGACTCCAATAAAGCAGCAGAACACAGCATGCTTCTGCACTCATCCCTGCCTCTGCTCACCTCCCCTGCCAGCGGGGACCCTGTGGCGCCTGCACCCAGGAACAATCTGGCCTGCTCTATCAGTGCCCTTGAGCTGGGGACCCTGACAGTGATGGAGAGCCAGGTCTTGCCTGCCAGGGAAGGAGCAAAACAATCAACTCCTGGCAATATTCTCCGGCTCAGAGTGAGGCAGGAGTACTGGCCTGCTCTTGCCTCTTGGCTGGCGAATGTGGGGCTTCTAATGGTAGAACTCAGGGGAAGGACTCTTGCATGGGGTGCCCAATGGTGTGTTTCTTTTTTTTTGGTGGAATTGGGGTATGAACTCAGGGCTTTGTGCTTGCAAAGCAGGTGCACTACCTCTTGAGACACTCCTCCAGTCCATTTTGCTCTGATTATTTTTGAGATGGGGTCTCACAAATTATTAGCCTGAGCTGGCCTTGAACTGGGATCCTTCTGATCTTGGCCTCCCAAGAAGTTAAGATTACAGGTGTGAGCTGCCAGTGCCTGGCTTGGTGTGTGATTTTTAAACAAGCTATTTCCTATTGGATCCTCCCTTTTCTTACCCATAAATGCAGGTGGAATATGGGAGTGATTTTAGTGTGTATTTTAGGAGTCAGTTTAAGCCAGAGAAATTCTACATCTGCTTTTATTTTGAGCCACAGTGGTTTTGAGCATCTGAAGGAAGCAAGTGGCTTCTCTGCCCACCACACAGGGTGTTTCTTGTGTGACTTCTGGGGATCTGGGGAGCCCTGGCCTCATCACCCTCCTGCCTTGCCTGCTGTAAGCTCAAATTGCTTAGGAATGTGGAAACCCTTTGCAAATGAGAAAGCCCATGGGGTCACAAGCCCAGAGGCCCCCACACAAATTAGGGCCACAGGTGAATCCGCAGTCCTGCTAGAAGGACCTCCGTCCCTCTGTGCCCACTGCATGGGGCATCTGGCCTGGAATTGCCACATCTTCTATTTTAAAAAGAGAAACAAGAGAGCTGGGTTTTTAAGTGAAATTACCGGATTTGAAAAAAAAAAAAGTAGCCTATTTTAAAAGCAGCTTTATTGAAAGGCAGGTGCTAATGGCTCACACCTGTAATCCCAGCTACTGAGGAGGCAGAGATCAGGAGGCCAGCTTGGGCAAAGTTTGCAAGACTCTATCTTGAAAATACTCACAAAGGAGGGCTGGAGGGGTAGCTCAAGTGGTAGAGTGCCTGCCTAGCAAGTGTGAGGCCCTGAATTCAAACTCCAGCACAGCCAAAAAAAAAGGTGACTTTCTTGAGATATAACACAGGTATCATACAACTTACCCACTGAGAGTGTACAGTTAGTTTGGATCTTAGCATATTCAGAGATATGGGCCTCTATGGCCACAGTCAAGTAGGACACCTTCATGACTCCCCAAAGAAACCCTGTACCTCTTAATTTCTGTCCCCATACCCTCCCAGCCCTTCCAGCCTTAGGCAATAACCTGAGTCTACTAGTCTACTAGTCTACTTTTGGTCCCTGTAGATTGGCCTATTCTGGACATTTCATGATATGTGCTACTTGCTGACTGGCTTCTTTCATTTAGCCTAATGTTTTCAAGGTTTATCCATACTGTACAATGTGTTTGCCCTTCATCCTTTTTCATGTGGTACAGAGAGACTACATTTTGTTAATCTCTTGATGGACCTTTAGGGTATTTTCATCTTTTGATGAATAGTGCTGCCATGAGCATTCATGTATGAGTTTTTGTTTGAACACCTGTTCTCAGGTCTTTGGGCTTATTCTTAGGAGTGGAATGGTCACTCCACCAAAATGGTCATTCCACCAAACTCTTTTTCCACATAGCTGTACAGTGTTGCAGTCTCACCAGTGAGGTGTGAGGATTTTCATTTCTCCATTCCCTTGCCAGCTGTCCTGGTAGGGCTGAAGGTATCTCATTTTGTATATTAAAAAAAAAAAAAAAAAAAAAAAACCAACCCCAAACCAAAAAAACCCAAAAAACTACCAGCTGCTCTGGTCACTGATGAGGAGGAGGTGATGATAGGAGCTTTGCAAAGGGCTTGATGTTCCAGGCTTCTAGCAGCCCTGGCCTGCCTTCCTGCCCATGTCTTCCCCCATTCAGGCTGGTGGAGGCCTGACTTCCCTTTAGTGTTCCCTCTGTCTTCCTGAAAGAAATCTGTAGGTGTCAGGAGTGAGGTGCGTGATGCTAGCTCCACCATGCTGCTCAAGCTCCACCCGAGCTAGCAAAGCTTTACCTTCCACTCCCCTCACTGAATGGGAGCTGGGAGTTGTCTAGTCACAGACACAGTGAGATCTGTCACTCTACAGCCCAGTTCTGGGACATGTCGGGTGGAACCTGCTCCCTGGCTTTCCTCCCAACATGACAAGCCCGGGTCATACAGAGAGAGAAGGGTCTGGGGACTGACCTGAGATGTCTGGAGATGAGACGAGGTGACTGTTGACCAATGCTACTCATCACTGCCTGGGCAGGTTAGCTCAGCTTATTTTTGGCATGGTGACAGTCAGGCTTATGGTTTGAAACCCTATAGTCAGCTGTTTGGGAGATGTCACATTGTGTGGTAGAATTCTAGACCTTCCTGCCTTATCCTGGCTGATGGAAGTCGCCACGCCCACACCCTTGGATGAGGTCTTCTAGGAGCCTCTCCTTGGTGATTTTCACCAAGAAAACAGAGGCACAGACCTCCTGACTTGCTTCAAGGTCACATAGTTAGAAAGAGGCAGGGCAGAGCTTTGAACCCAGGCAGCTCCTGCATGAATTTTGTGGCTCAACTGGAAATGTCAGACCTGCCTGGTCCTTATGCTTCATTCTAGAGGTAATGACAGACTGGAGGCAAGGGGCCAGCTCTGTGCTCAGGTCAGCCCGAGAAGTCTGACTCAAGCCAGCCTTCCCATTTTGTGTGTGTTTGAAGAACTCAAACACATTTCCCATAGTCAAAGGCCAGGTCTGGAAACCACTGTAGGCCAGGTGCTCTTTAGGAACCCCATCCCCACCCTATACCTGAGTGTCAGGTGGGGGCACTTTGCAAGGGGAGGGACCTGCTACACTGGGGGATTAGAGCCAGGTGTCTGTTTCCTTGGCCCTTGGGAGGGGTGTGAGGAGGCTTTTTGTTTTCCCTTCAACCTGCTAAGGGGTAGGGAGTATGGTCAGGTCTCCTCTGGTGATCAAAGGGACAGGTCCCATTCCTCCCCACCCCTCTTTGTCCTTTGCCTCCAAGTTTTGGCTAGTGAAGTGAAGTAGACAGAAACGTCTGGGTCTTCCTGCTGGTGGAGGCCACTCCACGGGTCCAGCTGCATGCTGGCTTCCACCCCACTTGTGTTTTGTTAGAGCACGTGTTTATTATTTCAATGACTTCTTAGAGACTCCACCCACAACCTTGGCTTCTACATACTTGCCGTTCATGTCTCTCCTGGCCCTTTCCCAGACTCACCCATGTATAGACCGTCTACCTAGATAAAGGCTGGATAGATGTGGCCCCCAATAAAGCCGAGCTTTGTGGGATCCTTGGGCCCACAGCCACTGCCTCAGTGCCTGTAGTTGAGGCCACTGAGGGATGGACATTCATTTTCCAGCTGTTCCTCCCCTGGGGGAGATCGAGGCTGCCTTTAGGCTTGGCTCCTGTGGCTGATGCCATGCAAGCATGTAGATGTGTGACCACCCATCTTTGTTCTTTGGAGATTTTCTGAGGGGCCCAGCACCTTTTAACTTTTCCTTTCAATTCTCAGTCGAGGCTGGAAAGACTGTCCCTTCTCCTCTCTCCCTCCTACCCCTGAGTGGCCTTCTACCCTGGGTTCCTTAAGGGAGAGTATCCCGCCTTGTCCCCACAACCAGCCCAGAATCCCCTGGCTTGGCTGGTGCTGTCCACCTTTTGTGCTTGTTCTCCCAACCCTTATCTTCTTGATGAGGATCAGGGGGCATTTTAAAGGAGCAGGAAATTCTACTAAATAGATGTCGAATTTCTCAGCATTTTAAAGACTTATGAAATGCATTTTTATATGGGGCCAGCTGGGGAGTTTCTCATTAGCTCGGCTGGGGAGTCTGTGGGGAGTTGAGCTAAGTGGAGCCAGGCAGGCTGGGTAGGAAGACGTGGTGGCCCAAGCTCACTGGGGGAGCGTGGCAGGCATGCGCCGGCTGGTCTGCTGTGCGGGCCCCCGGCCAGGCTGTCCTGGGCTGTGCCTTTGTTAGAACTGCCTCCTCCAGCACAGGGGGCCTCAGAAACCTTCAGGTGGTGACTGGAGCCGAGAGGTGGCCACTCTGTTACCATGGTGAGCAGTCCACGAGGTAGGGCATCTGTGCCACGTGTGCTCGCGGTGCAGGCACGAGTGTGCAGGGGTGTGTGTGTGTGTGTGTGTGTGTGCGTGTGCGTGCACATATGTCCAAGGTAGTTCCAGCCCTGACTTGGACCCCTGGGGGCCCAGTGTCTCTGTACCCTTGTCTGGTGGTGCTGCCTGCCGGGCCCTAGGTTGGATGTGGTGCAGCTCTCTGAGGAGGATGTGGTACTTCCTGCCCACCCTTTCCTCTGGCTCCGATTGACCTTGGGCTCCCATTGGGCTGCATTCTACATCGTTTCCTCTTTGATGTGCCTTCCATGCACAGAGTCCATGCATACATGTGCAGTGTGTGTGCCAGTGGTCTCAGGTATGGCGAGCCAACATGTGAGCAAGGTCTCTCTCCTGCCTCCTTTCTTCTCACCCCTCCACCCCAGCTGGTGGCTTTACCTCCACAGCGTGGGGCTTGACTTGCTGCTGTCCACTCTCTCCAGATGGATGTGGTGCATCCTCATGTTGTTTATCTCCTATTCCAAGCCTGGCATGCAGCCACAGCTTTGCTGCTGCACGCTGGCTCTGGACCTGGGCTATCACCCTGGGAAGCCCAGCATGCTGTGCCTACCCTCCTGGGGCTGCTGGGCTTCTCAGGGGACATCAGAGTTTGTATGACAAGGAAGGACTGGTCCTGCTTTCTCCAAAGCCCAGGTACCCCCCCATGGACAGGAAAGAGTTACCCTGTGCCATTGACCCTTCCCTAAGGCCCCAAGGACCTCCTCGGGAACATTGAAGTCTATAGTTCTTTGATGAACTTGAAGCCTGGCCATAAACCAGGGCCACTGTCAGGCCTGGCTCTGGATGTGGGGTGTGATAATGATGACATTCTTCATCCTGCCTCCCTGTGTCAACAGCCTTGTGCATCCTGGAGCAGTTGATGTCAGTGCTATTCAGACCTGAATGTGCTTGCGAACCTGGCCATCCCATAAATGTAGGTTGGGCTTGGCAGGTCTTGACGAGGCTTGAGATCCTGCCTTTCTAACAAGCTCTGGGGTGGGGTTGATGCTGCAAGTCCACAGACTCCTTCTGATCTCCTAGTTTTGGCTCTGGCTGGGCTTCTGCCTGTGGAGTTCCTTTTCATCCTTTGAAGTCAGCCCAAACCACACCTCCTCCAGGAAGCTTCCCAGATAGTCCTCTCAGAACTTCTGTGCTTTCCTTTGTGCCTCAGGGCCCAGTCTCCTAATCCTGCCCTCACTGTCCTTCTGTGTGTGCTCAATTCCCTCTCTCCTTAAGGGCACTGACCAGCTTTCATTCATTGTCCCCAGAGCCAAGCCCTGGTGTGGCAATTGTCAGGAACCTGGCAAATGTTTGCCAAAGTACAGAATTTCACCACACCTCTTTAGGTAATTTTGGGGCAGAATTTTGTTCACTTTGACACTTACTAGCTGTGTGACCTTGAGTAAGTTTCTTAACCTCTCTGTCCTTCCGTTCAAAATGGGTATAACAGTCTGGCTTACTAGGGCCATTGTGGGGAGCACATGAGGGAAGCCATGTACAGCCCTCAGCCCCAAGGGTGCCCTCTGGGCCTCTGATTCTTTGCGCTCACTGTTGACAACATCAAGGGAAGCTTGGATCAGAGCTTAGCTTTGAACTTGGAGATGTGTGGGTGACAGAGGGCTCAGACAAGCCTTCTCTCTTGTCACTGCCCCCTGCCTTCCTCCCTGTCTTGATGGGGGATGTCTGGGCATGGCCACAGTAGACAGGGCAGTCTCACCTTTGCCCTTGGGCAGGGTTGGACTAGAACCACCCTGCTTAGTGGAGTAGGGTCTGTTTCCTAACACAGAGAGTATGATGGAAGTGGCAGAGTCTGCTCTGAAAGGTGGAAGGCCTGAGGCCACTGTGGCCAGGCTTCTTCCTTGGGTGGGGCTGGACACTGGGCCATGCAGGTGTGGACCAATACCCAGTAGGAAATAGCCAAGGTCATGACTGTACCACCTGGCTGACCCTGGCCTCTTAGGCAGATGCTCTGGAGGCCCCAGTCCCTGGCCAGTATGGTCAGTGCTGTGTCAGCCAGTGTCCTGCTGCAGGCTGTGGGCAGCCTGCTGGGGTTAGGCTGCCATCACCTGACATGTGTGTGCATGCACACGTGTGCACACAGGCCATGTGTGATTAGGCTGAACCTGACTGACTAATTCTGTCTGGTTCAAAGAAATCATTATTTTGCCCATACTGATAATTCTTTTTCCTCTGTTACGGCTGATTGCTTTAACTGATAGCTGCTGGTCGTACTGAAGTCATAAGCACATCAGATACTGAATCTGGTAAGTGCCATACATTTCCCTCAGGCTATTCTGCTGTTCAGGGTGAAACACCTTGCACACCCTTCACTGTGTAGCGGCAGGGACAGTGCCTGTTTTGCTCATTATTGAGTCCTCAGCCACTGGCATTGTAATAATAGTAAGAAAAAAACGACATCTGTCTAGTGAGGATTCCCACAGTGCCATGCGGGGCTGGGCATGTGACATGCATCATCGTCACGCAGACAGTGAGGAGTGTCGCCTTTTCCATCGCACACATGAGCAACTGAGGCTCACAGAGGCAGAGACCAGGGCCGAGCCTCACAGCTGCCTGGGTTTTCCGAATCCAGGGCCAACTTCCTGTAGCTTCTGGTTCTCAGTGTCTGGGACTCAGGGCTTCCTACATTTTTGTGGAATTGGGAGAACGAGGATGTGCTAGGAGCCCTAATGAGGTTGCTGGAGTGACACCCCATCAATGAGAAGCTGCAGGCCCAGTGTGTGCACAGGAGACTGCTGGTGATGAAAATTCACAAATCATGTGCACACAACACACATGTACACACATGCACACAAACACAAGTACACACATACCTTCATACACACACATCTCCAAACACACCTCCCTACCATGTGCATGCACACACATGCACCCATACTCCTCACAATCTGCACATTCACACATAGGCCTTCACATGTGTCCCCAACACACACGTGTACACACATGCACAACTATGCACGAGCACGCATACGTGCACACCCACGAACCCCTGTAAACACAAGTGCACATGCGTGCACACATGTGCACAACCCTACATACACATGCAAGTGTGTCCACTCCCTCAGTATCCATGTGCACACACTTGCAAACATGTAGAACAGAGACACATACAGTGCTGCTCATTGTAGTACAGGCTTGCAGGCGAGCAGCAAACGCTGCTTCTGGGATATCTCCCTTGAAGGCCCCGGATGGTACCAAGCACCTGGTGGCCTTCAGGATGTCCAGGTTGTCTCTTTGCTCCCTGCTTTCTCTCTTCCATGTCTTTGTTGTTGCCTCTGGGCCCTAAACATTTTTTCCTTCCAAAGATTCACACCCCTGCTGCTCAGCCCAGTGCTGGGCTGACCCAGTGAGGGCTGTGACTCCAGCGCCCATCTGTCTGTCTGCCTGGCCTGCTTTGGCCATGCATACCCCCACCCCCCAACTTGGACATGGATGCGTTTTTCACACTGCATCTGCTGCTTTAAGAGCCCAGGGGCCTGATGGGCCTGTCCCTAGGGCTGGGGCTAGGGGAGGCTGGACAGCTGCTGGTTGGGCGAAGCTTTGTTAGTGTCCTGGCCTCTTGCAGCCCCTGTAGCGTGGGGGAAACTGAAACAAAGGCTGACAATGGCCTCCTTCCCTCCCCAGGCGACCTAGGCACTAGGCCTGCTGGGGTGGCCTCTGGGGGCCCCTGTTATTTCCTGTGCTGGCTACAGGGCTCCTGGCCAGCCTGGAATGACAGGAAGTGGGGCAGGGCACCTCCTCCCCACCCGCTGGGCTGGCCTTCTGCAGGCCAGAGCCTCCACCACAGTGAGGGGTCAGCACAGTGCTCCTGCTCTGTGTCCACTGCTCTGGGCCTGCGCAGCCTTGGCTTGCCCTGCCCAGCTCTGCCCAGGCTTCAGGGGGACCTGGCTTTCTGTCTCTGCTGACTTCCCTACTGTGGACTCCATGAGCTCCCTCTAGGTGTGGAAGTCCATGCTGTCACCCTCTCTGGCATTGTCCCCTAAATTGGCCCAGCCTTTATGGCCAGAATGCTGGCCCTGCAGGGTGGAGGACAGGACCAGGTGGGGAGGATTGCGGTGGCTGTTAATTAATTTGGGTCAGGCTAGACGTACATTTAGGCTTGGTGCTAGGGTTCTAGTTAAGTTAGGGTTAGTTTTGCCAGGCCCTGTAGACCAAAAAGGTGGAAGTTAAGGGTGTGGGATTTGAAGCCACCTGGTCATGTCACTAGTGCGTTCAGCACGGTCACAGTGGGGTCCCTGCTCTCCAGGACTTTGTTCCTGGCACACACCAGCACTCAATAAACACTGTGCTGATGTGGCCCATGCATCACTGGGCAGCTAAAATGATAGAAGAAAAGGCTAATGTTGGAAACCTAATGTAAGGGTCAATGTGCAGTTGAGCTTCCTGGCAGCCTAGGCCAAAAGAGAAATAGAATGAGGACATGTCCCTCTGTTTGGGGAGGAGGGAAAAGAGAGGTGGGACAGCCTTCCCTTACCCACACTGAATGCTGAGGAAATTATTGTGTGTATCCTCATTAATCATCGAATAAACAGCAACCACCATCTCAGTCACGATTTGGCACAAGGCACAGAACCATCTTTCCTAGAGATCGTGCTTAAATTGATCCTGGAAAAATGCTCAGGGCTAAGTGCACACCACAGCCGTTTAGTTCTCTGCACGTGCCTCCTGGAGAGGGCCCAGCAAAGACCAGGCCAGGCTGCCTGGGCCAGTAGAGGTGGCAACTCAGACAGTGTTCCTGAGTGCTGGCTATTGAATAGCAGTTGAATAGTTCCTTTAAGACAGGCCCTGGGTGAGCCCTTCATCTGCCAGTGGGTGCTGGAGTCTTGGGAAGGGCTCTTCAAATTTCTCACCTCGGCCCCCTCATTTTGAGTCTCACCTGTCACCAACTCCTGGAGTTTGAGAAGATGTTTGCATCAAGACAAACGGCCCGGGTTCTTTCACTCTTCCCTGGCTGCAGTTGTTACAGATGGACTTGCTTGAAGTAATGCTCACCTCCTCACCCACTTTGTTCTTTTTTTTTTTTTTTTTTTTGGCAGTACTGGCATTTGAACTTAGGGCCCTGAGCTTGCTAGGCAGGCGCTCTACTACTTGAGCCGTGTCCCCAAGGCTTCTTTGCTTTAGTTATTTTTTGAATAGGGTCTTGTGTTTTTGCTGAGAACAGCCTAGATCAAGATTGCTTCCTGCATAGCTGGGCTGACAAATGCCACCATGCCCAGCTATTGGTTGGGATGGGGTCTTGGAAACTTTTTGTCAGGCTGTCCTCAAATTGTGATCCTTCTGATCTCTACCTCCTCAAGTGGCTGAAAGATTATAGGTGTGAGCACCATGTCTGGCTTGCCCTTGTTTTTTTGTTTTTTTACTGTATTTACTTGTTTTGTGTGAGTAGAATTCAGCCTCCAAGAGAAGTGCAATTAGGGAAACAGACTCCAAATAGCTAGAGGGCTAAGGGCCCTCTCCTGATTCAGTCTTCCCACCACACCCTACTCTGTAGATACACAGGCCTAAATGCAGCCCGCCACACAGCCCTAGACACGAGGTCACACCCCTTGCTTTGTGTCTATAGGTGAATACTGTTCTATGCCTGAGGGACAAAATCTAGTGGACCCTCTCCCTCCTGGGGGGGAAGGTTGTGGGCCTGGCCTAGGAGGCCTGCCAATAGCCAAGCCACTTACCACCTTGTCTCCCCTGGGGGAGGAGTTTCCATGGTGAGTTCACCTGCCCTCCCCCCCCCACTTTCCATCTGGGTGGAAACCTGATCCAAGGGCTGGGGAGGGAGGAAGTGCTTTCCCAAATTGTGGAGGAGAATGGAAAGAGGTGTCCAGTCTGGGATTCCAGTCACAGCCCCAGGGACCTGGGGAAGGGCTGCCAGGGCCTACCCCACAGGGAGGGCCACAGTAGTTAGAGCCAGACATGCTCCTGGGAGCACTCTGGGGGCTGGCGGCCCTGCGTTTGTGTGTGAACCCGACATTTACAGCATGCTCCTTTAGAGACATGGGCAGCCAGTCCTAAGTGGCTGTGTCAGAATTCACTTAGCTGTTTGTCCGCTGCTGTTGCTCTATCCCTTGTTTCCCTCAAGTAGGCATTTCTACAGACATTAACTCATGTGATCCTTGCAGTAGCACTTTGACCATAGGTGGATTGTCATTCTTGTTTTCTGTATGTAGATATGGAGGTTCAGAGAGGGTAGAGGGTCTTGCTAAGATCACACAGCAAGTTTGTGACAGACTACATTGCAGCACATGTCACTTCCCTTATCTTGCCATCAGCAATGTGTGTGTACTTGTAAGTCAGTATTGCTCAGCTAACTTCTCCCAAATTGAGTGCCATATTTGCTGACAGAAGCAGTGATTTAGAGAGGGTTGGTGGGCTAACAAGTGGTTCAAGTGGTAGAGTGCCTGCCTCATAAAAGTGTTGTTACCTGCAGCCACTGGGTGCTGCCTGAGATGCCTGCCTGAGGTGAAGGGCTCTAGGCTCCTGGCCCTTGGGGAAGATGGACACAACTGGAGGGATTTAAACTGTGGGGTTTTTTTTGTTGTTGTTGTTTTGTTTTTGCGGTTCTAGGGTTTGAACTGAGAGCCTACACCTTGAGCCTCTCCAGACCCCCTCTTTTTTTTTTTTTTTTTTTTTGTGATGGGGTTTTTCGAGATAGAGTCTCATGAACTATTTGCCGAGGCTGGCTTCGAACCATGATCCTCCTGATCCTCCTGAGGTCTGCCTCCTGAGTAGCTAGGATTACAGACGTGAGCCACCAGTGCCCGGCTTTAAGCTATGTGTTTTCATTCCCTGCTCCTCTATGAACCAAGCACTATATATGTATGTTCCACACACTCCATGTATGTTCCACACACTGTTTTAGCGCAAGTGAAAGAAGTTTCAGGAATTACTTTGTCTCTTAGACACTTTTGTCTCATAGGCTGACTTTAAAACTTGGCACCCTGTGCCCTTAAAACTGGGATACCAGGAATGGGGCTGTGTTAGACCAACAAATCTGTAAGGAGTATGAGGATTGGCATGCAAGGGCATGTGGGATGGTTAGTTTTTTGTGTCTGCACAACTGATCTCAGGATACCAGGTGGCTAGTTAAGCTTTTTTCTGGGAGTGTCTATGAGTGTTTGGGAAGAGACTGGCATTTGGATTGGTGGGCTAGGTGGGCATCCTCCAATTGTGGAGAACCTAAAGAGGCAAAGAGAGGATGAAGGAATGAGAGCTCACTCCCCTGGGAGCTGGGCCATCAATTTTCTGGCCTGGGCATCAGCATTCATGTTTCTCTGGCCTTTTAGTTTGGACCCTGAAGACATCAGAAGCTTCCGGAGCCTCCGGCTGGAGGAGCAGGTGGCAGGACTTCTTGGCTTCCATATCTTTTGGGTCATTCGCTTGCACTAACTCTGCACGATGTACTTGTCCTGTTGGCTTGCTCTCTGATGGGGCCTGTACTTCAGCAGGGCTGTGGTGGGTTCTGACTGTCACCACCAGGAGCTGTGTGCTTGATCTCATCTGAGCGCGACACCCAGCTCAGGTCCTGGCGCCTGGCTTGGAGAGGCCTGCTGGGTCCAGGCAGGATCTCCTAAGTGAGCCTTTCAGTGCCTTCAGGATAGGCTTCTGCCTCTCCAGCTGCCTGGTGCCCCTCCTGCTCTTGCCTGGGGTGGTGGGGGCCAGAAGGGCTCTAGACCAGCTTGGGTGTGATGGCCTTAGGGCTCAGGCCAAAGTCTAGGCTGATGGCTTGGGTAGCCAGATTATGGGGAGTGTGGGGAGTGGTAAACAGCTTGGGAGACCACAGCCTGCCTTTGGGTCCAGTTCTAAAGCCATCCAGATTCAGGGGCACTGGCAGGGTGGTACCAGTGGAGGGGTCTCACTGGTGCTACTGACTCAGAGCGTCGAGACTGGGTGGGGGGCCTCACAAGGCCCAGAACTGCTCTCTCCTGAAGTCTCCAGAGTACCCCTTTTTCACTCCTCCTTGGGCCTTTGCTTGGGCTCTGTCCTTTCCTATGCTGTCCTCTCCTCCTCCCACCTCCTTTTGAAGCTGTGTGTCCTTCAAGCCCAGTGCCATCCTGCCCTCTGCAAAGCCTCTGTATGTGTCTCCTGAGGGGGGTGGCTCTTTCTGTGAACCCCCATCCTGCTCTTGGCAGTCTGCAGACACCACTTGCTGGCTTGTCCCTTTTCCTTAGCTATCCATATGCTTCAGCTCTCTCCTCCCTGGTGATCCAGCACAAGGCTCAAGCTTTGCCTTTATTCATGCGTGGATGGTGTCACTGGACATTTATCATGAGGAGTTCTACTTCATGTCTAGCCACCTTCTCAGTTGCTGCTGGATGAGTCTTGTGCAGTTGCAGACTGTCTTTCCTAGATGGACTGTGAAGGCTGTGAGCCTGGGTCATCCTGGCATGATCCCACAAGCCCGTTCACTCACATTCTGCAGTCACCAATGTTATCAAACACCTACCATGTGCCTGGCATGGTTCTAGTAGGTGAACAGGATGCAGGGCAGGGGAGGGGGTGCTGCTGGACCAGCAAGTGAGCAGATAACTACACGACAGGTCCTCACTGGAGGGCCTGCAGGGGTCTGGACAGTGTGGGTGGTGGGGCGGTCAGTGTCCCCTGTGCAAGCGGATAGGGCGTGCCTAGAGCTGGGCAGAGGGGCAGGAGCAATGTTCTAGTGTCCCTCATCGTGGGACGGAGGGGACTTCACTGTGACTGATGTAGAGCAAGCATGGGAGTGGGGACAGGGGACAGAGCTGGAGAGGTGGGGCCAAGGAAGGAGAGTGGGGAAGAGGAGAAGAGAGGGACAAGGCAAGGTAAGGGGTGGGTGAGGGTGGGAAGCCACTTCAGCGATTCAGTTAGGGTCTGGAGCCGCTGCAGGCTCTGGCTGTCTCTTGAGCAGGTGAGAGGCAGGGAATGTGTTGAACAGGACACACCTGGTAGGTCTGGCCTTGTGTGGGAAAGAAAGTGAGGCAGCACCCATCCAGGTGAGAGGCAGTGGGGGCTGGGATCAAGAGACGATGAATCGCTTTTTGTAGATGTTCCTACAGAACTTGTTGGTGGATTGAGACAGGATAGGAAACAGGATGCCTGCAAGCCTGCTGGCCTGCACCGCTGGAGCTGAGATGTTGCAGGGCACTGGGGGAGTCGTCAGGATGTGGAACAGATTCAGGGTCTGTGGCTTAACAGTGAGACTTGGCTGCCACCAGTGTGAGATGTGGGTTAGAGACACAGAGGGGCAGGTGGACGTGGGGCCTGCTGATGAGGAGTCTGGACGCAGGGTATTTGGAGGTCATGTGTGTGCAGTTGGGAAGGGGGCAGTGCCAGGGGTGAGCTTAGGCAGAGAGTGAGGACATAGCGTGGGAGCTAGAGGCTGGGAGACTGAGGAAAAGCAGGCAGGCGGGGTCCCCCAACCTGGAAGGCTGTCTTTCGGAAGGAGTTGTCAGCGGACAGGTCCGGTGCTTTGCGAGGGGGGCCTGTGGCCTTGATGCACTAGCTCTTCATGCAGTTGCTGGAGATTTGTGCGATGGAGGGGAGTGGCCTGGCAGCCCTCCTGCTTAGTGGGGCCTTCGCAGGAAACCATCCTGAGCCAAGCAGAGCTGGGGTTCAGGGGTTAATGAAGTGAACTCTGCAGCCGCCCATCCGGGGGTGTCTGCGCCAAGTCCCCGTTTGTTCCTGCCTCCCGCCCGGGAAGTGTCGCCATGGCTGGACCAGAGGAGGCGTCGTCCAGCTGCGAGCTGGCCCTCCGTGCTGGAACCGCCAGCCCGTGCCGCCCCGGGCCAGCCAGTGGAAATGGGCCAGCCGCACCTCAGAACAGGATTAGAGGGATGTGTAATGGATTAAAGATCAAAAATGTTAATTAAGAAATGGTCTTTTCTAATAAGATGCCTTCAAGGGCACGGGTCTGAAAAGGAAGGGATTTCTCATTTTGGCAACACAGTTTCCGCTGTAATGAAATTGGTTCACAGACAGTGGGGAGGACCCGACATAAGTCTCATTTTAAAGACATCTCCATCCAAATTAATTAGCAGTCAAAAACGAAGGACCGAGTGGCAGGTTGGCAGGTGGGTAGTATGTGGTGGCCTGGCAGCAAGGCTGTGTGGATTTCAGAGAATTTTATCCGTGTCCTGATGCCCACCGGAACATCATCCTTGTTAGTGTGTCCAAGGGCATGTGCTTTGGGCATCTGGTATGGGGCCTGACTCTCAGGGGTCAGAGGACACGGCCTGTTTTGTTGGTAGATCTGTCTCAGTGGGAACTTGCTGTGTGACTTTTGGTTGGTCATGCCCATCTCTGATCATATCTCTAGGTCTTACTGACTTGTTTGTGGATGACGATGAAATGGTTTCTAGCTGCCTTCCTGAGCTGTTGGATCAGATAGAACCAATGCTCTGAAAACTAACTGCTGCATTGAGTGGGGGGATTATTGTTAAGGGGGACTTGGTATTTGTGTGCATGCTCAGCCTTGACTTTGGGAATGAAGGTGCTAGTACTGTGACCCATTCTGAGTTCTGCTTTCTCAGGCAGAGCGCCCAGGTGGCCTGAATGTCTCAGAAGGACACTGTAGCCTAATGGTCAAAAACTGGGCTTGGCAGTATGCTGGGTCATCAATCTGAATCTCAGCTTTGCTTCCTTTTCGGGACCTTACCCTCATGGCTTGACTTTACCAAGCCTCAGTTTCCCCCTCTGTAGAACGGGGTCAGTATCCCTGGATCACAGCCCTGCTGGGAAGAGTGAGGGAATGGAGCTCAGTCTGAAGTGCTGGGGCTGAGATGCAAAGGTCTGGGTGGCCGTTTCAGACTGGCCTCCATGGGAGGCAGGCATCTTCCCCCACTCAGGCTCAGGCCTGTAGCGACTTGAGTTTCCTGGGCCCTCCGGGGTGCAAAACCTGAAGCAAGAAACCAAAGTAGTCATTCAGAGCCCAGGATGTGCTCTGCTGGTCCCAAGACTTGAGAGAACTGTGCATGAAGGTGGTCAAAGAGGAGGCATCTCTCGAACTGCGCTGCGGGCTCGCTGTGTCCTGCCCACCATGGGTCTTGCTTTCTTTGGAAGTGAGGTTGGAAGCAAGCAAGGAGAGAGGAGGCTCTGATTAGTGTTTTCCTCTCTGTTTGGAGAAGCTACATCCTTCTTTCTGTGCCTTGCTCATGGCCTTAGTTAATGATATTTGTCTCAAATTAAATTTTAATATCCTGACTTCTGCATTTTTTTCTTGCATCTGCCTGCTACACCTCTTCTTGGCATTCTATGTTTTCCTATTCATAATTAAAAAAAAAAGAAATTGTGGTAAACCACATGTGAACCCCACGTGCATGTGCTGTTCAGTGCAGTAAGCACATTTACATTGTACATCCAGCACTGCCGTCAGATTCCATCTTCCCACCTGAAACCCATTTCCATTTGACGCTGACCCCACTCTTGCTTCCCAGCTCCCGGCAGTGGCCGTTCTCCTTTCTGTCTGTGACTTTGACCACCCTCCTCATTTGTCCCTGGTGTCTGGCTTATTTTTCTTAGCATAAGGTCAAGGTTCATCCATGGTGTAGTCTGTCTCAAAATTTCCTTCCTTTTTAAGACTGGTTAATGTTCCAATAATATCCCAATGTCCCGCGTTGTGTCTCTCCCTCTGTCTCTGTCAGTAGACCCTGGATTGCTTAATGTTTTGAGGATAGCTGTCCTCCTCCCTAGTGGCAGCACATTTCCCGGGACCCTTCCGTGTTTAAAGTGGTGTTTGCTGGCAGGGTGAGAAAGCAGCTGCCGAGCGTGGTTGTCGAGTTCACGGCCTGGCTAGAGGGGACCAGTGGTGAGAGACCATGTGCTGGGTGTGTCTGCTGGGCTCCCCACAGCTGGCCCTAGGACAAGGACATGGGGTGGGTCCTTGGAGGGTGCAAAGACCTCAGTTTTTCCACCTACATGGCATTGATCTGAGAGAACACCCATCTCCTTCCTATCACGTTTTGGCCATGGGAGGGTCAACCCATAGGCACAGCCCTGTCCCTGTTTCCCCTTGAGCCACAAGTTGCCTCCAAACATAACTTTCTGCACAAGCGGCTGTAGGGGAAAGGGAGCCTCTACCTGGTAGAGTCTGGGTGTCAGATGTGGCTCTGGAAATGTGTTTGCCCCACACCCACAGCTGGCCAAACAGCAGAAAGGAAGTAACAGCAGGAGGTGGCCCGTGGCTTTGTCTGCACTTGGTCAGTGGTGTTGCTGGGAAAGGTGGCCTGGGTGGAAAGCAGCACTCCACACCAGGTATCCCATGAACTGCAGCTTGAAGTGCAACAAGAGAGACCAGAGAACGCTTTGTTTGTGTCTGTGGAGATGACATTTGGAAATGGGACAGTGATGTCTGTGACGAGGTGGGGAGGGGACTGCTTTTGGAGGCCATGTGGGACCCTGCTGGGGACAGGAATGTCCTGTATCTGACCTGCGTGCATACTTATGTGAAAATTCGTCACCCAGCTGGTTAAGGTTTGTGAGTTGAACCTCAGTGAAAACAGGACATGAAAAGAAACACAACAAATAAAATGTGTTTGTTTCAGAGATGTGGCAGTCGCAGGCTTTTTGATCAGTTCATTTCCTCTAACTTACTAGAATAATGTCTTCTAAGATGAAGTCCTGGGCTGGTGACGTGCCCCAGCCAGTCCCCAGGCTCACGTCGACAATAAGAAACAGGCAGTTCCAAAGGGGGCATGGTGTCCTCTGGACATCCTGAGTCACAGCAGTGTGGGGAGGGGGCTGCCAGTCCTTAACTTTCCCCAGTTACACTTGGAAAGTGAGGTCCCTGCTTCTGATGCCAGGGAGATTGTCTCGAGTAGTGGGACTCTCAACCCTTCTTCTTCCTGATCTGACTTCCATCAAATTGCTGATGTATGGGAGCCCTCTCATCTAGACGCAGTGATGATCATTCCTGCCTTACAGATCCCCAGAGTCATGAGGAAGCAGCCACAGCTCTTCCCAAAGACCATGGGGTCTTTGTAGCCTGAGGGAGGCTGGCCACAGACTTCACATGGGACCTCTGGGTGTCATGGGCTCCATTGCAGGGATGTGGTGGGGACCTGGGCAGAACTGGTGCTGCTGGGCTTAGACCTAGGGTTGGGTCTGCCTCCTTCTGGGGCATTGGGGGTCCTGAGTTATGCCTCACATGACCTGGTGGGATTTTGGTTCACATGCCTCTCCTGAAAGCTGGCACCCTTAGGTGACTGGGCACTGCAGACAGCATTTGCTGGATCTCAGATCTTTGCTGAGATGGTTTGAAATATGGGCTTGTTCGCTTATTCATTCATTTCTTCATTAAAACTTACCTGAGCACTGCTACTGTGTGTATGTGTGTGTGCGCACGCGTGTGCATATGTGTGTTGTGTGTGTGATGTGGTGTGGTGTGTGTGTATGTTGTGTTCTCTGTGTGTGTAGTGTTGGTGTGTTGTGTGTGTTATGTATTTGTGTTTGGTGTGCTGTGCATGTGGGGTATGCTGTGTGAGTGTGTTGATGGGATGTGGTGGCCTGGCACTTCTTGGGGAATTTGGGAGCATGGCTCTTGCTGTTGACAGCAGATGTGGCAAATGGGTCTGGAAAAGAGTCAGCTTGGGAGGAAAACTCTGGGTACCTCCCAGAGGTGCTGTCCTGCCTTCCAGTAGGGACATTTTCTGGACTTTCCTTAAAAAGTTAGCTCTATGTTCACTCCGTCAAGAAGCCCTCCCTGATTCCTCTCCATAGTTCAGCCTCCTTCCTGTGCTTCCATCTCCCAGTGCTCATTTTCTGCCTTTGCCCTCACCCCATTGTGTGGTCTGTGGCTCTCCATTCCTTGCTAAATGACAAGGTCTTGATGGCAGGTCCATGTGTAGGTCAGCTCTGTGTCCTCCAGCCTATCATGGTTGTTTTTTTTTTTTCACTCATATTCATTTAATACAAATACATTGGTCTCTTACTGGGATCCAGCTTAGGTGCCCAGTGGTTTCCTGGTAAGGCAAATGTGGTTCCTGATGACCTGGAGTGTACTCTAGGGAGGAAAGCTCTGCAGAAGGGTGGCTCATCCATCATCCATCCAGCAAACACTAGGCACTGGATTTCAGTGTATAAGCACATCAGAAGTTATCCTGGCCTGTGTGGTGCTTGCCTAAAGGAAAGTCCATGGCCAGAAGTTTCTCTAAAGAGACCAGGAGCTAAGAAACAGGGTGCAATAGAAATCCTGACCCCATCTGAGCAGACTGACAATTTCTTGAGACACCTGAAGGAGAATGTGGGTTATTAAAAACAAAAAGACTTTCCACTAGGAATGTCAGGTCCCCAACTCATTCCATAACTTCTTGAGTTTGGGAGTCTTAACTCCAAACAGGCACAGTGGCTACAGCAGGAAGGTTAGGGTTAGGGTCAGTGACACAAGCCTAGTAATGTAGCTGCATGCTTTAAAACAGCCATTACTCAAATGGATGCCATGACTCAGGCCTGTCATTCCAACTACATAGGAGACTGAGATTGGGAGGATCATAGTTCAAGGCCAGTCCTGGCAAAAAAGTTCTGTTGATGCCATCTCAACAGAAAAAGCTGGGTGTGGTAGTGCACACCTGTCATCCCAGCTATTGCAGGAAGCATAAGTAGGCTGGCCTGGGCTAAAAGAAAATAATAACCAAGGCTGGCAGTATGGCTCAAGTCTAGAGTACTTGCCTAGCAAGTGCAAAGCCCTGAGTTCAAATCCCAATACCACCAAAAAAAGCCCAATCCCCAAACAACAAAAAAACCCAGCCATTATTTCACAAAGCATGTTGTTGACTGAGAGCTTTCATGCCGTTGGTGAATCTCCCTGGTCTTGCCAGCCAGCGCTGTCCATTGAGATCTGTGGTGCTCATGTGTAAACTGAACCTGGGCAGGCTTGATGTCACCTTCCAGCCATTTGTTGGTTCTTGTTTTGCATCATCAAGGAAAGGTATAGCAAGAAAATTTTTGTTATTTTTTGGAAAATGTTTATTGTAAAATGAAACAGACAAAGAAACCCCACAAAATCAATGTAGAAGTCGGTGCATTTTTATACAGTGAATGCTACTAAAACCATCTCTCAAGTCTAGAAATAGAACTTTGCTAGGTGCCCCCAAAATCCAAACACAGTCACAAGCCCACTTCCTCCTCCCAGATGCAACCAGGACCTTGGGTTTTATGGTAGTCACTTTTTAACATTTCTTTAAAGTTCTGTCACCCATGTGTGTGCCTCCTGCCACTATCATTGTGTCATTCTTTAAGGAGTATGAGGGAATAACATTTTCTGCAAGGATGATTATTAGAAAAGTTCTTTAAAACAAATCCCTGCTTCAGATGCTCCTGGTAGTGAGGCTCTCAGGTAAGCCACTTTCCATCACTGGCAGGTGAAGGTGGGTCAGGAAGTGCCTACCACATAGCAGGTGTCCACTCAGAGTTTGATGAGTGGCAGGCTAAGCCAGTGGCATTTTACAGGTGTCTGGGGAAGAGGTGCCGTAGTCCTGACAGGTGACCACAGCTGGAACCGACACTGTAGAGGGGAGGAGCTGATGGCTAGCTCCAGCCTGTGAGGAGCGGAGTCTCATAAATTATTCTGTCTTTGACTTGTCATTTGTAACATTTCTTTGTCTTCAGTGCACGAGGGTAAATTAATCTTTTCATACCTACTATAGTAGATAAACCTGAGCTGGCTGTTGGGACTGTCTGGGTATGTGTGAGTGTGCATCAGCCAGGCTCTCTGTCATGGAAATTGATGGTGATGGGCGTTTCCTGCTGAGTCAGGCTCCTCACTGGTCTGTCCAAGGAGGGGAGAGGGTGGATGGCTCAGAAGCAAGGGTGTGTGTTTGACTTGGTTTGACTTCCCAAGAGCCCTGATAACTTGTGGAGATATGTTGAATTTCAGAAGTTGCAGACAGGTGGGTTGTATGGGAGAGGGCTGTAGTGACTTTAAACTGCTGGATGATTAAACTGCTGATGCTAATAGCCATTAAACTGCTGACCATAGCCTAGGCTACATCATCCTCATGTAGGCAAAGACAGAGCCATCCTTTCACTGGCCAGGAGTGGGGCTGGTCTTCCTGCTCATCTGGATCCAGGAATCTGATCTTCCCAGGGAACATGACAGTAGTTATATGAACTTGTCACAAAGAGACTTCTGCTGAAGTTTAGAATACAGGAGGTGTAAATGTAGCCAGTAATGAAGTAGAGTAGGTGGTGAGCATCATAAACTCCCAGTCTAACATTGAAAAATTAAGAAAAATGAGAGTGCAAACGTTTGGTCTTATTTATTAGTTAATAAGCACTTATCAAAACTTTTTTGACCTTGGCGTGGAGGAGAAAGGTGTTGGATTTGGTCCCAGTGGTACACAACTTGGCAGGTAACTTAAAAGCAAAACACCTCCAAACATAGCAAGCCACTTACCTTTTGGTGACACAGAAAAAGAATTCACCTCTTCCTTACTCTGGAGCCAAGAGCTGTTCAGTGTTAGGTAGGGTTTCTGTCTTTAAGTAGGACTTTGGTTTTTAAAAGTCCTGCTTGCTTTAGAAGAAAGCTCATACAATTAATGCAGCTGTATGGGCACGGGTTCTTTTCTTTTTTTCTTACTTTTTATGGCAGTAATGGGGTTTGAACTCAGGGCCTCATGCTTGCTAGGCAGGTGCTCTACCCCTTGAGCTATCCCCTAGGCCCCAGACAGAGGTTCTGAGGCTTGTCCATGTCTGTCTTCCCTCTATGCCCTGGTCTCACTATGAACTTGTTGTCAGATGTCTCACAAGTGTCTGAAGTCATTGTGGGTGTTGCCCATGCTTCACCACCTGGGAAGTGACCAGAGGCACCCATTCCCACCCCTGCTGGCTCAGGGTGGCCTTCTGGAGGGATACTGGAGGTGCATGAGGCACTGGCTCAGGTCCCTTCCAGCTTGAAGCTTCGCTGGGTCCAGGTTAGGGAAGGGCAGGGGCCTTGGAGCTATACATCTGGGGAAGGTGTCACAGATTCGTCATTTATGACAGTCCAGCTGCTCCTTACCTTGGCTGCCCAGGACGCAGGGGAAGTGCCCTGATTGTTTCTCTCTGACGGAAACGGTCCTTCAAAGCCTTGGTTACCAAGTAGGCTTGACCCTGAGACATGTTTTGTCATGGTCTAATTGGTAAAACTGGGAAGTGTTTTACTGTGCCTATGTATATTTGATGAACCAATGCCCCTCCCCCAAAACAAAGCTGTCGCTGAGCTGTTGGCGTGTCATGCATTCATGGCCTCAGACCCATGGGGTTATAGTACCCAGTAGTGGGAGGCCCAGGCTGCTGCCAGGATTTGAACAGTGAGCCCCAGGCCTGCATGATTACAGCTGAGGCCTCCTGGAGCTCTTTCTTTCCCAGTCATGTGAAAGCCAGAGGAGGCTTCAGCAATAGACAGCAGATCTGTTCTGACAACACTGGACATTGAAACCTTCCAGTCGCTTCTGTGGGCTCTCACCTGATCTTGCTTAACATCACATTTGTATTTCCTCCCTCCCTCCCTCATGAACCATCAATGACTCCCTATTTATTCCACTTCAAATTTGGCTTTTCAGTGTGGACCCTTTGTAATTTTCTATCTCAACCAGACACTCACCACTTCTTTTCCTGTGCTGGATTGTCTCTCTGTCTTGAGACAGGGATGTCTCTGACTCCACTTTTGATCCACCAAGTGCCTAGGACTGGGGCTGACCAGGAGCGGGCTCTTCACCAATGCTGTTGGCTGATGCACTGGTGCCACTGCAGCCCAATCTGACATCGTTCTGGCATTTTATTGCCATGGGTATCTAGGAGTTGTGGCTCAAGAATTAAGAGTGACATGACAGAACTAGACTGAGAATGGCTTATCATTATCATTGTCATTATTATTATTTTTTAACCAACTACCCTTTATAAACAGGACATAGATGGAGCGAAGCACGAAAGAGCACCCCCTCTAAATGAGGGTTAATCAGGAGGCTCCCTGATAGCGAGTGCTTCATCAGCACCCAAGCAGCACGTAAATAAATCGAATTTCTCTCCAACTCAACCTGTCACCAACTTAATTACAGCAGCCACGATGTGTGCATGCATGTGTTTTTTCATTAGTGAAAGAGGGTCATTGTCAGCCATGTCTGGTAAGATGGCTGAGAAGAGTGTAGGTGCCCTCGGAGAGGAACTTTCCCTGTGATCTCAAGAGTTTCCAATTAAGGTGGCTTGGAGGAAGCCAGAAACGTCACGCAAATTAGAAAAAGATTAGAGAGGGGGAGAGCCTGAGGAAGGCCTGGGAGGCGCGGTTAGTTAATGAGTGGAGGAAGCCTCCTTCTGGGGTCTGGACCCTCTTCTTCTTGTACTGTCATTTGCCTGCCCAGAAATCTTGGGGCTACCAGATCCCTCCTGCCATCGCCTCTCGCATGCCCGCTCCAGAGAGCTGAAAATGAGACTTGCACAGGGGGGAGAAGGTTTGACCACTTCCGCCACCTCTTTTAGATGGCTTTTCACACCTCCCTCCTCCTGCTGAGGGAGAGGCAGGGAGCAAACATCCTCACTGCTGAAGGTGGAGCTTGGAGGACCATCGTAGGAGTGTATTGTTCTAGAAATAAATAGCTGAAAACCTGAGTCAGAAATTAGTTAACACAAAGGAAGTGGAGTCCCACAGTTCCAGCTGTCTGCAGGAAGTGCCCTGCCCAGGGGGCCTTTGAGGGAGGATTTAAGTCCATCCGCCTGGCGCTCCTTGCACAATGTTGGCAGAAAAGTTTTTCCTTTCCGTTCCACCTTGTCCCCAGCCCCCTCATAATGGTCCCAATTGCTCGTTAAGCTACATAAGAGGCTTGCTTTGTGGCCCTAATAAAATCTCTAAATAATAATAAACCCAGAAATCAAGGCAGCTGCCTGCGCTCTGTGCACATACGTCCTGGCTGCTCCTATGCCGTCTGTCCTCATCTGCCGGAGCCGGCTGCCCCCAGCTCTGGGCAATGGGCTGAAGGCAGAGGAAGCCCCACTTATCTGAACCTCTTCCCTTGTTTAACTGTCCCCAAAACCTTAGGGCTGCAAGAGTTCTTCCAGGCTCCGCTTGGATGCCTCCAGGGATGGGAGGCTCATCTTCCCAACAGCCTGACCCCAGTGGCAGTGCTGATGGCTGTTTTTAGGGCGCACTACTGAGTTCAGTGAGTACTCTACCAGTAGACATTGTTAACAGTGCCGGGCCAGTCTGTGATCAGAGACTTCCAAATTCTCTGTGTTCTGCCAGACAGAACCCATGGCAGGACATGTGAGTATAAATGGAGAGCACTAAAAGCTAGGGAAGGAAAATATAAAAGGCAGCACGGAGGGGCCCAGGTGGAATGAAGGCAGAGAGCTACTTCTTTTCTCCAGGTGCTTTTAAAACTTAAGCTAACCTATGGGAAGGGAGGAACCAGGTGCTTCCTATCCAATAATCAGTGAGTGGGGAGGGGCCTGGGCTGTCCCTGAGCCGGGTGTGGGTAACATACACACATGCACAGTATAAGCCATACACATGTATTTATGGATCCTGACTTTCTCTAACTCTAGCCTGCCCCAGTATGACTGCGAAGCACCTTTGGGCCAGGCAATCCTCTAGACATTTTTCCTCCGTTTCCCTTTCTTTTTTTAGTGTCTTTTTCTCTTCTTCTTTTTTTTTTTTTGGTTGAACTCAGGCTAGGCATGTGTTCTACCACTCGAGCCATACTTCCAGCCCTTGTTTTACTTTAGTTATTTTTCTGATAGGGTCTTGTGTTTTTGCCCGGGGCCAGCCTCAGACCTTGATCCTCCTAACTACAACCTCCCATGTAGCTGGAATTACAGGCATCTGCCACCACGACTGACTTGTTTATTGAGATAGTCTCCTTAACTTTTTGTTCAGTCTGGCCTCAAACCAAGATCCTTCTGCCTCTGCCTTTAGGTGAGCGCCTCCATGCCTAGCAGGCATTAGGAATGAATCAGTGACCCAAGAGGGAGATTTTCTGCCCTTTTGGAGCCTCCATTGGCTCGTGTGCCAGGAGACAATAAATAGTAAATCCAGGAAGGTAATCAGTGATGTAGGAACTAAGTAGATCGGGTACAGAGTGTCACTGCTCTGCTTGGGTAAGGAGGTGTTGTTAAGCCCACCCTTGTCACCCTGTCTTTACAAACCTCATCTAACTTAGCTCACACCCTAAGTGTTGACCTGTCAATTCCAGGAGCCCTCCCAGCTTGCATCAGTCTCAGGGACTTTGCAGGAGCTATGCTCTCCATTGGAATAGCCTTCCTCCACTTTTTCATGCCTGGCTTCTTTGTGTCATTCAAGCCTTTGCTTAAATGTTCTTCCCCACAGAGGCTTTTGTTGACCTTAGAACTAAATTTGCTTCCTCCATTCCCATCCCCCACCCCAATCTTTCCTACTCTACCCTGTGTTTACCACCACTCAGGTTCCTGCTTCCTCTGCTCCTTGTTGTCTAGAGAATTTGTTCCCAGGTTGAGAGCCCCACCTCCAACCCCACTGTCTGGTACCTAGAAGGTCTAGTCATGAATTGCTGACTGAACAAGGACACATGTGACATGTGTCCTTATTCCCATGATAGCCTCCTCACGATCAGCCTCACACTTTAGAGAAGAAGAAACCTAGCTCAGAGAGACTAAATAATTAACCTAGGGTCACTCAGGAATCCCTCTCCAAGGCCAAGCCCATGCTCTCTGTCCTCATGATGAATGCAGCAAGTCCCTTGCCTCTTAGCCCTATGGGCTCAGGTCATGTACCCTGCAACTTCTATCAGAGCAACCTGCTCACTCCATGTGCCACAGTTCAGTGGCCTGTAGCCAGTCTTCCTGTCCCCTGCCTTTCTAAAGGATGAGATGCTCGGACATCATCCCAATCCAGAGTTCTCTCATGGTGGTGCTGTGGCCGGGGGTGGGGGCGGAGGGGGGGCGGCGGACGACTGGTAGTAGCCTCCCTCCCCAGGCCCTTGGCTCTGTTCAAAGCTGGTCCTGGGGCTGGGAGGGCTGGGCAAGCTATGCAGGCAAAAGAGGACACTGGCACCTGAGAAGTGCCCTCATGAAGAGCTGCTGAGGTCCCAGGTCTGAGGGCATTGATGCAGTCCCCACCTAGAGTGCAGCTCTGAGCTGGGCCCCATGGGAGCTGGGCCTGCACCAGGCCCCACCTGTTTCCAATACTTTCCTGGGCGACATCAAACTGTTGGATTCCAGGGCTAATGAACCAGGGGTGAGGATATGTTACTGCCACACACTTCTCCAGGGCCTCGCTTTGGAGGTACATACCCTGACTGTCATCAGGGGAGCCTGGGTGGGGGTTGACTGGGATCCTGGGATGAGCTGCTGCTCCTTATTTGCTCTCTCCTTGTTGTGGGGTCTTGGCCAAGACCCTTGTCCTCTCTGGGCTGCAGAGCCTTTTCACTCTCCTTCCTAGGTGGCACTTCTCTTCCTTCTGGAGCTGAGTCAGAGCTTCATGTACTTAAAGGTTGCTGCTCTGCAGCCTCTCATCCCACTGCTGGCACACTTGGCCGTTGTGGCTGTAAGTAGAGGCCAGGCCTGGGTGGGTGTGTTAACTTTTCTTTCTGGAGACTCGGATTACCTGCATGGGTTGAATATAATTTAATCTTTGGGCAATCAGAACCCTTTTTGGCTGTGGTTTTGGTGGGATTGGAACCTGGGTCTGACCTGACAGTCTGTGCCAAGGGCGTGGCACTTTTTACAGAACCAGATCTGTTTTGTGAATGTGGCACACAGATGTTTGAAATGCTTGCCCACAAGGGGCTGTCAAACAATGTTTAATCTGTGCACGACCATTTCCTATCTAGCTGCAGTCCAGATATTCCACAGAGCCTGGAGGAGAGATATTCTCACAGCCTGGGCTTTGCCTCCTGAGGGCGCTCTCCTAGCGCTTTTTCATTCAGGACTGACGGCGGCTCTCGGGCCTTCCCAACACCTTACTCTGCTATCTCCACTCTGGTGGTAGACACATGGGCCTCCTCTGCATGCTTAGAATGGACCGACTCCTCATCCCCTCTGGCTCCTCTGTGCTCTGCTTCCTTTCATCCCCCAGTGAGGCCTGCACCGCCCTGCAGAAGCTGATCTTCGTGGCCCCCTCACATCGCCCTCTCTCATTTCCTTCAAGGTGCTGGTCCACTAGAAGACATGATTTTATTTCTCTGTTTATGTATCTACTATGTTTCTGCCCCACTAAAGGATCTCTAGCCTCCGTCCTTGCTGTCTTAGGACAGTCTCTGGCACATTGTAGGGTCATGGTAAATGTTCCCTGAGCTTGTAGACTTGTCCTGCATGCTCCTCCATCTCTTCTCTGGACAGGACCTGGGCCCTCCTTCCTGGCCTGTGTGTCTTCTGTAATTCAGCACTGGTAGCTGGCGGCCAGGGAGGAAGGTGCCTCTCAGAGGCGTCCACTTCCCAGAAACATCCATCCCACTTCCCCACCTGCATTCCCTAGGGACAGGAATGCTGGGGCTTCTTGGAAATCCTCTGGCTTGGTTCCTGGAGGGTGGGGATGACTTGGGGGCTCCATGGTTAGCCTTTAGTGACAAAACCCAGGAAGCATTCCAATTTAATGCCAGGAAAGGGGGACCTACTTTGCTATTTGGTGGAGGTTAAAGAGAGGAGAGGAAGCCACCAGCTAAGAGTTCTCACGGTGGGAATTTCCTAAATTTTCCCTGGGATCTCTGAGCATGAGGAAGAGGCCTCACGGTGACTCACCCTGGGGCAGGAGCAGTGCGCATCCTCTTGTACAGAAAGAGGATGAATGTGTGTCCGTGTTCATGCATGTGCACATGTGAGTGATGCCCAGAGACCAGGTTCGGGCCACTTGGCACAATCACAGACTGAGCTAATCCTTCCCTTCAAGGTCAGCCACCTATATTCCTCACCACATGGCCCTTTGTCCTCTGCATGGATGGAATGGGGAGTGGCAGCCAGAAAGGTGGACAGAGATGGTAGCCAAGCACCGTAGGCCCTCCCTCAAGGGATGCTGATTGGGGGTTCTTCTAGCCAGAGATGTGGTGTGGAGGGCAGGTGGGGTATCTCATTAGCTCAGAGATTCCCAGGGCAAACTCATTTGCACAGCAAGGAAACCTATCTGGAAATAGACAGATCCCGTTCCCTCCCCAGCTCATTCCCAGGCCTGCTCATGTTTAACTAGGGAGTTGCAGATTCATGTGAATCCCTGTAGATGAAGCTTTAAAGGCAGCCTCTAAAACCCTTCCCTGGGAAGAGATGACCACAGCACAGGGTCGAGTGGAACAAAGTATACAGAGGTGACAGATCAGCGTGCAGCCATATCCCATTCTTGTGCAGTGATTGCCAAGCGTGTCCCTCAGTGCAGGAGGGGACACACAAGATCTTGTTCATCAAAGTGGTCACAGCCCAGCCTCTGAGTGGCGAGGTTTCAGGTGATTTGTACTATTTTCTTTATACTTTTCCGTATGGCCTGTGTCTTTGACATCAGTCACAGATATCTTTGTTATCAGAAATGACAGGGAAGATTCATTTTGTGGGAAAGAAATTTCTGGAGAGAAAGCCAGGTGAGAGCAGGGACTGGCCCGATGGACACCCCATGTAGGGCCAAGGTCAGGACGTGTGGATCCGCGTTGTGAGTGTGGGCAGAGTTTCTAGTCTGGATGCTTTTGCCCTGACCAGGTCTGTGCTGCATCCTCCCCAGACAGAGGTCTGTGTGCTGCTTGGACGAGGCCTCCCTGAGGGCCTCACTCTTGGGACCTCCCTTGGGTGGGTCTTGGCTGTGGGAAGTTTCACTGGGTGGGGCCTGGATGGTGATGCCTGTCACCTGCCTCATGTCTATAATGTTGTGGTGATGGGCTGGCAGCCCCTGGAGTCTGTGGAGACTGGGCTCTTCATGAGGGAGAGCTGTCGGCCACGGTCACGTGATCTTTGCAGTGCGATGGACTTTCCCGTGCACCCTTTTCTGCACAAGGCAGTGACCCTGAAGGAGCACAATACCTGTATTATTGGGAGCACTTTCATGCTCAGAGGGCTGGAAGCCTTGCCCTGCTCTGCCATCCTCTAGCTCTGGGACTCAGTTTCCCCATCTGTAATCATACATACCTCATAGGGCAGATGGTCGAAACGGGTACAGGTTAAGATCTCTCCTTTCCTTCATAGAATAGGGACTTCATTAGAAAGATGTGCAGAAACTGTGCGAACTCTGACCCTGGCCATATCTTCCTGTAGCAAGTGCTCATGTGACGTCACCCAGTTTGATTTCTTAGCAACGGCCCTTTTCGGCCCAATGGCCATCAGATGCTCTCTTGCCAAGTGGGTTGTAATAATTTTTTTCCGTTTGAGGTGTGATCATGGAAAGGGGCTAGGATTCATTTAGGTAGTACCTGGCTCCTCTTTAAATTAGTCTCTTTTCATTCTCATCTCCCCAAAGGTGCTCTCCAGAGCCAACCAGGACTTGTAATCACAGCCTACCCACAAGAGGGGCAGAAAACTGGTGAGAAGTCAGAGGTGGAGTGTTGATTTTTTTTTTTCCCCCCAAAACACAAAGGTAGAAAATCTGCATTTACTTAAAAATGAGTAAGTTGGTGCTGTCCAAGAGAGTATACCCTAAAGAGTGACATGGGTGACTTTAATTCATCTCAGTCTGCATTCATTTGTTACTGAATAGCTCTTGTGCACCTTCTCTGTGCAGGGTGTGGGGAACTCCACCCTTTTTGACAGGCAAAAGTTCCTGCCCTGCTAAAACCAAGTACTTTCATACCATTTAATTTTTCAAGTCAGAGACTTCTCACCCACACTGAATGTGGGAGGGGAGGAGCACGAGGCTAGGTAGGATTGGTAGACGTGAGTGCCAGTTGTGATCCACCACTTATGAACGTGCTGTGTGGACAGAGGACATCTTGGGTCTTATATTCTGGAGAAGCTGTGGGTGGGTTGGCTCCTTTTACTAGAGCTTTCTCCATCTCAGATTCGGTGCTTCTGCCATGATTCTCCAATTTGTTCACCATTTGTTCTTTTAAAAATTTTTATCATTTAATAAAAAATGTTAGTGGTTTAGTAATAGTGTTTATTTAAGGGAAAATATGTCAGATATAAATAAAGGGAACAAGGACCATGCAGATGGGCCCTTCAGCTTGAGAAATACATCATTCATTCACTCAGTAGAGTTCCTGGGTGGGCGCCCTCCACTCCCCCTTCCAGGGCTTAATATTCATCATTTCTCTGTGAATCTTTCTTTTTGAAATATGTGTAACTAAATACTGATGCTATACATGTTTCTAAAACAATATAAATGTGGCCACATCTTAGTATATGCATATATGGTTTACAAATAGATGTTTTTATGTATATATCTATATATATCTATGTCTGTCTGTCTGTCTATCTATCTGTCTATCTATGGCTTATCTTTCACAACTCACTTTTTTCCTCTCAGTGTTGTTTGGAAGACTAATCCACATTGATACATGTATCTCTCTTTCACTAATTTTAATTGCTATGTAGAATCTACTCTGTGAGTGTACCATACTTTATCTGTTAATTTCCTACTCATGGAAATGTAGAAGCGTTCTAATTTTTTTGGCTATTGTGAATAATTTGGCAGTGAATCTCTCACCCTGAACTCACCAGTACACAGATTTTTCCAGTATATAAGCCTGGGTATGGAATGACTGGGTCAAGGGGTGTGGCACAAATGTCCTTCCTTCTCCTCCCTAGGTAACTTCCTTCTTTGGGATCCAGATAACGTCTTTGGGTTGTGTTTCAGTGGTCCCCAATGAGCCTCAGAGAGGGGAGTAGGCAGGGCTGGTTTTGTGAAAGACCAGGATGGAGTGGCCAGGACGGACAGCTCCATAGTGGACAGGTCCTGCTGTGAGCAGGAAGGAGCTCCTTGGCCTCTCGTGCTGAGCTTTCTTAGAGAACATCTGTCTCTGAAAACAACAGAGGGAGTGCAGATTAAACAAGCCCCACTTATTGCTTCATTCTGACTCATGAGCACAGCTCACCTTTTTAGTGGTCAGGAAACCAAGGGCCAATAGGTCTAAGCAGATCCCTAAGAGGTATACCTGCCAAATCCAGGAAGATCCTCTGTTCTTCATCCTGTTCTCTTGGAGGTCAGAGGTCAGGTGGCTCTTTTTTTTTGTGTGGGACTGGCTTTTGAACTCAGGCCTTTCCACTTGTAGAGCAGGTGCTCTACTTCTTGAGCCACACCTCCAGTCCATTTGCTCTGGAGTCCATTTGGAGATGGGGATCTCATGGACTATTTGCCCAGGCTGGCCTTCAACCACAATGCTCCCATTCTCAGCCTCCCAAGTGATGAGGCGTGAGCCACTTGCACCCAGCTGGGTGGCTCCTTTAATGCTCTGGAATTTGTCCTACCATTTTCTAGATGGAAAATGTGCCTGAAAAGGAAAGAAGCAACCCTTCAGCCTGCTCATCTAATACCTTCAGCGGGACTTTAAAGTAGGCTGTTGTTACAGATTGTGAAACTGAGACTCAGCAAGGGGATATGGATGACTGGGACCCATGGTCATGCCAGGAGTTAGGGACAAAGCTCCCTAGACATCCCTTTTAGCTAATTCCTTAGCACCCCTCCACCTGTCCTCACTTTAGAGTAGTTTTGCACCCCTTATGTGGCTGCCATCACTGTGCAAACCTTCTGTGGACTGAGGTCCCATTGGGTCCCTGTCCCCTCAACTCCATCCCTGCAGCTCCCCACAGAGCATCCTCTCTTGCCTTTGATGCAAATTCTTGCACTTTCCTGATAATATTCTGGGCTCTTCGTGCTGCGAGGGGGTCAGCCGCGAGGCATCTCAGCAATTTATAATTCTTGAAAATTCTGTTTGGTGACACAAGTTAGCATTTAATAGACACCCTGCCACCTCTTCTCTCCCTATTGTGACAAGCTCCTGGCAGAATCCTTTTGAGACTCAGGGTAATTGCACCACGCTGCGAAAGGGAAGACCACGTTGCGCTCGAGTGCGTCTCAAAAACGTCTTCACAATAGACAGTCAGGTACGAGTTTGCTGGGCTTCAAGGTAATGATTTAAACTTAATTTGACCCTTGATGAGGGAGCCCGCGTTTCCGGTCGGACGCAGTCTTTTGGTTTGGGCTTGCCTGCCTTGCCTTCAGTGGCAACACAAATAATTCCTTCGTAACAAGTGCCTTTCAGAGGATGTCTGCCGCTGACAGCTAATATAGAATTATTGCCCCTGAATGCATTTCTGTAATTACTTCCCAGAGATCTGTCTTTGTGTTAGAAGACATTTCACACTTTAGTAACATAAGTGTTTTGGGAGGGCACGAGCAATAATTATGAACAGTCTTTCCGTGAAAATAAACCTAAAAAAATTATAAGAGCTAATGCTAAAATTGGTTAGAGTCAGGAAGGAATTTCATTTGAATTTGAGTCATGTATATTTATTCTGAGTATAATAACCTCTCCTGAATGGAAACTTTTTTTTTTAAACAAAAGCAATAATGATACAAAGAGACTGCTTTCTAATTTTTGAGCCATACTGACACTGAAAACTGATTAAAAGTGACAAGTTGCTCGAGACTGAATAAAGAAGCGTCATCTCGGAGCCCTGATAGGAGACATTTGCGGTAATGGGAAATGAAATGATTCACAGTGTGATCAATAAAAAATTAGCAGCATTTAATAAAAGGTTTCTGCTTCATGTTGACTAAAGAACATCGAGAGCAGTTTGAAATCCGAGTTAAGTGACGGCTTGAGGATGAGCCTGGGGTGGGGTGAGTGGGGTGCGGGGTTTGCGTGTGCATATAGATCACACCAATATTGGTCAGCACTGGGAGGCAGACAGGCCCCTGGGGTGGGTCTGGAAGCTTGCTTTGCACTGCCCACTTGACCTTTGATCTGTGGTTAATCTCCCAAGCCTCCTGCTCCTCTTTGTGTGGGAATGTGGCTCTGTGCGTCCCAGGCCACCAAGCAGGCCCTGCTCTGTGGGCCGGAGCTCAGTTCCCATGTTAATCCCATCCCCTGGGAGGGGGCATCTGTCTGGAAGTTGGGCTCTGCAGCCCAGGGCATTGTGTAGCTGCTGATGGTTTTCTTCTGTGGCTCTGTCAGCTGCCTTAGAATTCGGGTTTCTGGAGACATCTTGGAATGTCTTACAGCCCACTTGTGGGACCAAACACCCTCTTGGGGACCGGAGGGAAATCCGC
Source organism: Castor canadensis (assembly GCF_047511655.1). Lineage (NCBI taxonomy): Eukaryota > Metazoa > Chordata > Mammalia > Rodentia > Castoridae > Castor > Castor canadensis. Next base: position 35,107,050 of record NC_133400.1, read on the forward strand.
AGAAAGCCAGCAGACCTTAGCAAGTGGATGAGGTTAAGCTGTGGGGAGACTCCACATTCCCATGAAGAAGCCCACTGCTGGCAAGAGGTGAGCTGGGGGCCACTGCTTTCTCTCTAGGGAGTGCTTCGACTGGGGTTTGGTGGGAGCTGGCATTTTGGAAGCCAAGTGGGCTGCCATTTGGCTTTTCCCTCAGCAGCAACAACATGGTGAATATTCTCCATCAGACCTGCTCCTTCTCTCCAGGCGACACTTCAGAATTCCCTGGGTTGCAGCTGAGTTCTGGGCTGCCTCCAGGCCCAGCAACTGGTTAATTTTTTAAAGGCTTTTACAGTTTCTGTGCTGCGGCTGTTGGGAGAGGGGACTCCTTGCCTCCTAGGGCTGCATGTGGGCTATACGGGAAGTTGGAGGGTCATTAGTGGGGGAAGCAGCTGGCTTTTGGGTTACAAGGAGAGGCCTGGGAGCCTGAGCTGGTGGCTCCCCAATACCAGAGACCCCCTGCATCCTGGGGCAGCGTCAGGACTAGGGTCCTGCTCCTGGTTCTGTTTCTGTTGTCTCATCCCTTCCCAGGGATACAGACTCCTTCTAGATTTTTATTTTATCCCTCTGTCTACCTATCCGTCTATTTTGCGGTGCTGGGGATCGAATCTTGTAATGCTAGGTGAGAGGTCTACCACTGAGCTACATCCCCAGCTAGATTTTCAAATATCAGAATGGGACAGGTATCTATCTATCTATCTTATCTATTTATTTTGAGGTGCTGGGGATGGAACCCAGGGCCTTATAATGCTAGGCAAGAGCTCTACCATTGAACTGCATCCCCAGCTAGATTTTTAAGTATCAGAATGGAACGGGTCCCTCCAGACTGCTTAGTTCACTTATTTGTGCCATAAGTCTTTATTGAGCACCTATTGTATGGCAGGTCCTATGATGGGTGCTGAGGGCAGGGGAATCAGGTTGAATAAAACTGCTGTGATCAGCCAGGCAAGGAGATGTGTGTGTCCAGCAACTGCCCAGAGCTCATATGGGCTGATCCCCAGGGGATGAAGACTCAGGGAGGAAGGGGAAGAGGACTTGGCTGGGCCAACTTCTGCATACTTTCTTGTTTCACATTGAAACTGTGAGGTGCTGCAGTGTGGAGCTCCATGCAGGAATCAGGCAGAAGCAACACTTCCTTGGTTAGAGGTGATGCCTCAGAGTTCTGCCCCAGGCCTACTCCTGGCACGATCACAGATCGCTAAGGTCCACTGGATTAAAAATTGCTGCTCTGTGCTCTATTCCTTTATTTACAGATGGGCCCAATTGAGGCTCAACGAGGGCACATGGTGCATGAACTCGCAGCAGCTGCACTGTGGTTGGAGCTCTGACTTTGTCTGTACTGTCCTTGTTTGTCTTTAACACTGAGCCATGCTTGTTCACCCTGGCCACTGGTTCTGGTTTTAGGGATACAGATCCCTTCACTTTTCCCCTTTTCTTTTCCCCATGGGCTCTTTTTTTCTGTAGCCACTACAAGGGGGTGATTTTCACGCCAGCCATCCTTGCCTCGAGGACTGGGAGCAATTAGGAGCGTCAGGCCCTGGCGCTGGACACAAATTAGCTGGATTTATCGAGCTCCCCATGCAGCCCTGACTATCCTCCTCCCCTGCCTGCCTCCGGCCTGCCCCTCATCTCCCCCTTCCCAGAGATGATACCTGACAGCTCAGAGAGGGCAGAATGGTCACCGCCTCAGGAGGTCACAAGCAAGGAACAGCATACAATTTTCATGGTTCCAGGGTGGCTTTGTCCAACTGTTCTTCATTATTGCACATGGCGAGATCAGTTTTATTAAGATTGTAAGGCTTGGAGGAGCATCACTGTTAACGACTTGCTGGAAAAACATATCTGTTTTTTCTTTCTTTTTGGTGAAGCACTTTGATTGTTTTTTCTTCTCCTTTCTGTCTCCTCTCCCTCATTCCCTCCTCCCACCATCCCTGTTTGCTTTCCACTTGTCTCTTATCCATCTGAGCCATAGGCAGGTGGCTGTTGGGAGCAAACTGCCATCTTCCTTTGCCCTTGTGGGTTGAGCTTGGCCCTTGAACTACCCAGAGGGGTGGGTAGAAGCATTCATTCTTTTGTTCATGGCACACCCATCAGGAGCTCCATGCCTGGGACAGTGTCAGCCCCCTGGGGTAATAAGCTGGAACAATGGATGGCACCTATTAGGGGCTCAGTCCATGTTTGTTGTCTAATTAAGGGTATGGAGTATTTGTGTTTGATATGACTGAAGCTTTGGGGAACTTCTTGATGCTGATGACCTGGAGTGCGCTCACCTGGAAGGTGGCCCTTCTAGGGGGAGCTCACAAAATCTGAGCAAGCTGTGAAACCATCCTCATCTCAGAACGAAGAAGCTGAGGCTCATGCAAAATGAACATGAACCTCCAGAGGAGGGACCCTGTCATCACTGCCCGTTGAGCCACCCAGTGATGAGCACTGGACAGGAGGGACTCTAATAGCTCCTGCTGGACACGTCCATGCCTGAGACTGTAGGTGGTCCCAGGCTGCATCCGCCTCTCCAAGGTGTATTGTTTGGCCCATACTATGTTTCGTGAAAGTTGTAGTTAATGTAGAGACTTTTCATAAAAATAAAGATTTCCTTCTTTAAGAAAAAATAGCTGATAAGGCCGTACTGGGTGTTACTTTTCCTAGTGTGACCTTTTTGCAGGAGCTGAACAGAACTTTTCTCTTGGATGGGCTTCTGTACTCCCCACCCTCCAAAGGCCTTTTTCGTTTACTTGTATAGTTTGTAGGGTGGTGGGGAAGGGGACATTTGAGATTCGGTCCCCTCATTATTTGAGTGGCAGTGGTTATCTTGGCCAAATGAACCTGTTTGCCCTGTGTAAAATAGGGCTGATGGTAACGTCTGGCTTCCTGGGCCACCGGTCATGAGATGAAGGTCTGGTCTGAGGGAAACCATTGTCTTCATGCTCTTGTCATTTTTGGCTTCCGGTTCTAGAATTCCTGACAACTGAAGTGTTGTCTTCTGGAAGGTTCTAGTTAGTCATTTCTGCCATCACGGGGTTGGGGAGGCGGCTGTGGAGAGCACTGTGCTGCACCCAGTCCCTCACAGCTAGCCAGGATAGAAGCCTGTGTGACACAACCCCGGTCAAGTGTGACATCTCTGACCCTGCCTTGGAATTCCCTCCCCAGAGTCATCAGCACTGATGGGGGCAACAGGCACCCCCTAGACAGCCATGTGCAAATGGCTTCCTTGTTTAAGAAGCAGAACTCACACAGCAGATTATGTGTTAAAATATTTGCCTACAGCTCTGCTGCCAAGGGCACTCTTAGGCTGAGTGTTAAGTGTTACCCTGAACTGCAAATATTTTAAACCTGAAGATAAATAATGGCTGCCTTGGAATTTGGGGCCAGAAATGGATGTATAAGCAGTGTGCCTAATTGGGGCTGAGGCTCCCTGGCCATCCCAGTCCTGCCACTCCATCCTTGTAGCCCCATCAGCTAAGGTTTCCCCTTCCCCATTCAGGGCCCAAGCAGACACAGAGCTGTGGCTAAGCCAGGGCTTTGACCCAGCACCAGTGTTCTGAAACTGCTTCTTTTCTCTGGGATGATGTTTGTAAAGAAGCATACAGGCTATTGGGATGGAATATAAATTTTCTATTTAAAAAAATGTTGCTCCTGGGTAAATACGTTTGAAATGATAGACACCTTCCGGGCAGTTTTTCCCTTAGCTACCTGTAGGGGGCGAGCACAGGAAAAGTGGGCATGTGAATTGTAAAGTAAATGTGTCCCTGCAAGCTCCCCAGGCCTGGGCTCAGGACCTGGTCCATGCAGGGTCAGGTCAGAGGCCATACTCCTTCAGGAAGCAGGGGCTTGTAACTTACTCAAGGTCACATAGCCTGGAAGGAGGAGCACCCGGATTTGAACACTAGGACTTTCCTCTCCTGGCTGTCATGACTTTTTTTTTTTTTTGTGGGGGCAAGCTGTAGGGGGTCGTATGAACATTTTTGTGTCTTCTTTTTTTCTGGCTTTACTGGGAGTTGAACTCAGGACCTCGCACTTGCTAGGCAGGTGCTCTACCACTTGAACCATAGCCCCAGCCCTTTTTGCGTTGGTTGTTTTTGAGATAGGGTCTCACTTTATGCCCAAGCTAGCCTGGACATATTTGTTCTTCCCCTCCGAACTTGGATGACAGGTGCACACCACCACACCAGCCATCGTTTGAGTTGGGGTCTTGTGAACTTTTTTGCCCTGTGAGCCTTGAACCCTGATTCTCCCTATCTTTGCCTCCCGGGTAGCTTGGATTATAGGCTTGAGCCACCTTCCAAGGTCCATGTGCCCTGATATTCCCCGTACTTCTCCATCCGCAGGAGCATGTGAGGCCTCCTGCCAGGCTGCCCTTGAGGTGTGACATCTATTAACTCTTCTGTCTCCAACTCATGGTGCTGCACGTGTTGGGTTTGAACAACAGCAGCACCGAGGTTATGATCAGAAGCTTCAGCAGGGTTTATAGTTATTACCTTATTAAAGTAATTTAACTTAATTAGATGAGTCTCAGAGAGGGAAGGGACTGGTTCAAGTTCCTTAGTTGCTAAGTGGTGGAATATGGATATGAACCCAGACAAGCTGGCTGCAGAGTCTGATTCTTTTCTGTTCTTTCTCTGTCACCAGGCAGTCCCTGGACTGTGTATCAGCTGTCTGCTGCTAGTGTGGGTTGTTACTGACTGCATTTATTTCAGCAACTTGGTCCTTTCAGCCCCACTGGGCTCTGTCCGGATGTTCAGATGTTTCCTGGACAGTTAGACTCTCTGGCCAGCCCCTGGACAGGTCTGGAACCCACCACTGGGTGGTTCTGCTTTCTGTGGAATGGATGGTATGGTTTCCCATCCAGGCTTAATTTCGAGAAGAGGAGAGAAGACGGGTGCTTTGCCGGACTTGATGGCTTCCTGGCTGACTTCTGCCTACTACTCTCACCCAGCACCCCTCCTGACTCTCCCTTTCCCCATCCTCTTTTTATTCCTGTCTTCCCCTGATCATTGAAGCCCTTCAAGGCTCCTGCACTTAGGTGCTTAGCTGGACACACATCCTATTGCTGATTTTCCATTGAGGTGAGCCTCACCTCTACCTGGAGCAGTAATAGAGGCTTCTGCCTATCATGGCCAGCTCCTTCTGACACAGCAGGAATCAGAGGCTCCAGGTGATCTGGAGCAGGGGTCCCTGGAACCCAGATTCCTACTTCTATACTTTCAAGTCAACATTCACTTACTCACCTGTGCACTCATTAATTACATATCTTTTCTGTGCTATGCTTTATGTGGACTTTGAGGCCACCAAGATTAAATTAGAGATGAGAAGCACCACCCTTAGGTTGCAGTAAATATGTGTGTGCTATGCCTGGCACACGGTAGACACTAAACATTTGTGGGCTGAATGAAGGGAGGAGCGGGTAGATGTGTGTGATTGTTGGTACTGGAGAGTCTTTGCAAGCTTGGCCTTGTTTCTCCATCTTTAGTACATATAGAGTCTGTTCCTGATCTCTGCCTCTACCCTGTGGATTCTCAGCCCTAGGCCCCCAGTGACAGGCCCTCCAGAAGGTCCGGGAGAGCTTCTTGAGGGGTGCCCAGGGCACCTCACAGTACCCCGAGGGAGAGAAGGGGCACCTCCTGACTGATTCTATTTGATCTGTGGGCTGGGCTGGCTGAGCCTCTTTCAGCCACTCTTGGGAGCGAGGGAGGTCCTGATAGCTCTGAAGTCTTACTGAGATATGAAATGTCCTGTTCCTAGACCTGCAGGCAGCCTGGCTCCTTAGGGCCTCTCCCCTTCGCCTATTTTCCTGGCACTGGATGGAGCCAGCTGCCTCCTGCTTAGCCCTTTCTCAGGCCTACCCTTTGTGCCCTCCCATGCAGTGGTTGAGGTAGGGATCTGGAGTCAGAAGACCTGGGTTCAAATATGGCTCTACCTCTCCCAGTGTGTGCCTTGTGTGTAATCCTAAGCATTGGTTTATTTCCCCATCTGAGGGTGGGCGTCCATTGTGCCTGTGGCATCTGGTTTCTGGGATGGTGTTAATGTAAATTGGTACCCATGAGCACTCTACTTGTGGTCTGCATCACTCTGGGCTTCTGTGGTTGTCGGGAGAGGCTGGGCCATGTCCCTCCATTGCTGACGAGGTATCTGCTGATCCTTCACTCAAGAACACTCTAGGCTGCTTCTCTGGCTACACAGCACTTTCTGTGGTGTCCCATCAACCTCTTCAAATTGGCATCCTCAATGAAAGCTCTTCCTTGAGGACAGTGGCCCAGTGGGACTGGGAAAAGGCACTACTTTCTCATGAAAAGTGGTGTAGGTGGAAGGTTTTGCTGTGACCTCTCTTTACTCATAGGAAGTCTTGCAAGGTGTGTGTTCATGGGCTGTGGGTTTTGTAGGGTGTGTTGTCATGGGGTCCATGGTGTAGTCTACCCCTTTCTTCCTGATTTCAGGAAGAAGCTGGTGGGACAGAGCAGTCCGGTTATATGTTAGTTTGAACCCTTTGATATTGCCAGTATTTGGCTTTTTTTGACCTAAAAAAAAATGGCACGTTTATATGGTTCCACCTAATACCATCTGACAACAAATGGTGGTCAATAAGACCTGTTTCTCTGAAACCAAGTCATTTGTCCATTCATTCAGTATTTATTGAGACCCTACTGTATGTGTGTCTGTGCATCGGGGGCTGGGAGAGGGTACTGAGCAAAAGCAGACAGTCTCCACCCTTGTGGAGCTGCATTCTGGTTTTCCAGCTAGCTATTGCTGTGTAACAAACCACTTCAAAACATAGTGGCCTAAAACAAAGTCATTATTTCTCACCTCTGTGGACTGATTTGGGCAGGTTTGGTTGTCAGTCTCATCTGGTATTTCTTATACAATGGCAGCCATGTTGTGGTTGGGGCTGGAATCATCTTAAGACTGCCCGGGGTTGAACATCCGAGACAGTGCTCTCCTGAGGTGTTGGAGGAGGGTTGTCCAGCTGGGGCTGTGACTGGAGCATCTGCATGTGCTCTGTCTGTGTGGCCTGGGCTTCTCATGGGCTGGCAGCTGGGGTCCAGTGGGCTGTCCCAGGAAGTCTGGAGACTCAAGGGACATTGCAGGCCTCTTCTGACCTGGCCTCCGAAGCCCCAGCATCATTTTCATGGTGCTCCCATTTCAAGGGAGATACAAAGGCTGCCAGCCCAGAGGGCAATTGTGGAGGAGATTTAAGCCCCTCTTCTCCATGGGGGATCAAGGGCTTACTGCAGAAGAGCAGGCAGGATGGGAAATATTGGGCTGTCTCTGGAAAAGGCAGACTGTCAAAGTGAGACAAAGTAAGCAAATTATTCCACAAAAGTATAAGTAAGCTCTGTGCTAAGGGCTCTGGCAGCAAAGGGAAGGAAGCTGTGTGGAAAGAAAACCTAAGATGCATTGGTGCCCAGGCCTGTGGGAGATCCCTGTTAGGTTGGGGAATAGTTAAGAAAGTTTTCTTTCAGGGAACAGGAGTGTGAAGGCCTTGGCATATCAACTTGACAGTTCAAGGAACTGAAATGTTTGTGTGGCTGGGAAGACAAGCAATAAGACAGAAGTCACCAGCACCTTTTTGGAACTTTAAGGTCCATGACCAGGACCCTACATATGACTTTGATGGGGTTTACGAATTCCCCAACACTCATTTTTTTTTTTCCTTCATTGAGTCTGCTATGAGAAGACTGTGGCAGTATAACATAGTAAGAGTCAGACATACCTGGGTTTGAAACCTGGTGATCTCATTACTTCCCTTCTGCCCTGGATTAAGTTTCATCACCTTACACAACCCTGGTTTCCCCACCTGTTAAATGGGGATAGAATGGTGACCCCTATGAGTTATGTGGTGCCTGGCTGGCTGTGCTTAGAAGGTGCCAGGCATATAATAAGTACTCAATCAATGCTGCTGGTTGGCTGTTCTGGGAGGGTGCTAGGCATACAGTAAGGGTTCAGTCGCTGCTGGTTGCTCTTGGAGGATGCCTGGGCAAAAGGATGGATGTGCGCAAATTGGAAAAACAGCCACACTGTGTTGTGCAGGGCAGAGCATGAGGTCAGAGAGATAGGGAGCTTTGTCACTTGGATTAGTTTTCCTGTCCCATGCACATGGCTGAAAGAGAGAAGCCCTGATTCAAAAGTCTGTTTAGCCAAAGTCTTTCTTGGAAGAGTCTTCCGGCTGCTGTAGTTCTCACCAGGAGAACTGGGGAGCGGTGAGAGGGAAAGGAGCCTGCCAGCCTGTTTTCAGGAAGTCCTTTGCAGTCCCCGAGGCGTTGGCAGGTCAGAAGCGGACTGGCTGCCTTCTCCCAGACTGCCGAATATTGCTTTGTTGGCCCCTGGGTGGCCGAGGGGCCAGTGGGTCAACTGTGGGTTAAGCCTAGGAGATCACTGTGTTGGGAACAAGAGGCACCACTTGGATCAGATGGGGACTCAGGGCCAGGTGGTCTGCCTTTGGGTTCTGCCTCCTCTATGCTTCTCAGGCCATGTCCAGCTACGGGCAAGGAGGAGGGGGATCTTTGGGGCTGGACAGGCAGGGCCATCTCTGACTAGACAGAAGCTGGGTCAAAGGAGTAGGGAAGGTCCAGTCCTTCGTAAGTCCCAGGGGCTCACTGAGAGAAGGTTCAAGGGTAGACTCAGGAAAGAGGAGACCTTAGAGAGCACTCCAGGGAGGATGCTGCTCCCTATCCTTTGAGCTCCCATCTCCCCAGCTTCTGGCATTACAGATCTTGAGGTCCTTGGCAGGTGAAAGGTGTATAATTACCACTAGGACCTGTGGGTTCCATATCTTGTGTAGCTTTGGGTGACTCTGCAGAGCCTCAGTTTTCTCATCTGCAGATGGGAAAATAACATCATTTGTCCCTGTTCCCTTCTAGTGACGTTCCACCACTACTGGGCATGAAAGTGTCCTGCAGCATCTCCTGCATGGAGTCTCCCCGTCTGGGAGAGGGCTTCTATTCTCCGGGTCCTGATTCTTCCCAGTCAACAGAGGGAGGGGCCTTGGGCACTGGATTTTCTGGGAAGTCCCCTTCCCCAAAACTTTTGCTGGCCGTGGCTTTGTCTTCCCTAGGGTCAGGCTGGCCACACTTGTGACCTCCTGGGATCTTAGATGAGGTCTGAGCTTTGGTCTGAGATGAGCCCTGAGCTGTCTTCCACCTCTGCCCCTTTGCCCTCCTCTCCTCTCAGCCCCTTTCTGCACAGCCACCCTGCCTTCCCATTAGTAGCCAGATGTAGGGGAGGTGACAGTTCCTTAAAACAGATTTATACTCTTGGACGACTTTATGGGTTTTTGCCTTATAAAAACCCGAGAGCTGACATTCTGATTTATCTACTCCTGAGTCAACAGGATGTACCAGATTTAAAGAGATCAAATGCATTGTAATGTTTGTGGTTCCAGTTGTGGATTAGATGAGCTATTATGGAAAGTACTGCCAAGTAAATATGGCAAGAAAATAACAAGGGGATAATTTAAATATGTCTATTAAATTGTGTGTTAAGTAAAGTAGCAGAAGCATGGTGCGGAATATAACTTCTTATCTGGAGAGTCAGCATAGTAGATAAAGCTGGAGTTATGGTTCTTTTTATCCTCCACAGAACCTTTTTTTTTTTTTTTTTTTTTTTTAAGGGAAGAGAGAGCAAACTAGGAATTCAGGGACAGGCGCTTGACTATGTAACTGTGGCTATGGGATGACTTATAATAGTGAAGGTTCCTGATGATATTTCTCTTTTCTTCACTTTCTGTTTCTCACGGTTGCTGCCGTTGCAGCAGATCAGATTCCCTGAGATAAATATGCTGCCTGGCTTTTAATGGGATTTCTGCATCGCCGGGAGTTGGCTTGTTCTGATAATAAAAGAACCTAAAAGTTGTACATCCCTTAATTGGTAAGGAGAGAGATGTTTTGATGGGCCACAAATGGAAACATTGATTTTTACTGCCTCTGCCGCGTGTCAGGCACCGTCCCTGCCACGGAAGGCAGCAGCTGGCTCTCCGATGAGCTGATTTGTGTTCCCAGGTTCTTGATGTCAGGTGCTTAGAAGTGCATGTTCTGTGTGGATGGGAGAAATAGAGCCCTTATAACATTATCTGTTTCTAAATTGAAATATTTATAGGACCGTGGTTTCCACCTCGAATCGAAAGTGTTCTTAGTTCATGTTTCTCTCTCTCTCTTTTTTTTGTTTTGCTTTGGAGGATTGACCTCAAAGCTTTAAAGGTTGTGTGCTAAACCTTTTCCTGTAACTGTGATGCTATGTGCATACAGACATACACATGCAAACACACACACATGCATGTACTTTTGTGTACATGTACACATTTGCATAAATACATTTATGCACAATGGCAGTCTCTTTGTTTAACTTAAATCAGTGGTGTGAGCTTTTTGATTGGTGGATTTGCTTTCCAGGACATGTGTGTATGGAAAGAGGCAAGATGCACTTGGATTTTATAATCCAAGGGTCCCTGAATTTTAATGGGCAAGTTTAATCCACAGACATTAACTAGGATGACTGATATGTTCTGTGTAGCATATTTACCATGATTTAAAAAAAAATTTTTTTTGCACTGTGACTTACAAGTTCTTTTTTTTTTTTCATTTTTCTTTTATTATTCATATGTGCATACAAGGCTTGGTTCAGACTTACAAGTTCTTGATGTCTCTTATGAATCTCTTTAAGATTGAGGTCATGCTGCATTTCTCAAAGATGTGCAGGGTCATGACCTAGACAAGAAGTCAGGCTGCTGGCCTGAGACTTTGAAGGGTCCTGGCATGTTGCTTTCCTGGCTGGATGCTGAGTGCCTCACCAGTGAAATGGGAATCCCAGAGCTGTCCTTCTCTACAGGGGGCTGGACCATACTCTCTTAGACTCCGTTTAGCTGTTGAATGTGCAAAACTGTGAAATGGGGCTATGTATATATAATTGTGGCTTTGAACAAGCACAGAGTGCTACACAAATGCCAGGCATCATTTTATAGTCATTAAACCACTTTTCCTTACAGATTGACCACTCTCTGCACAATGCTAAGCACAGAAGAAATATTTTATTTTAAAGAAATTGGTCCATTCATTACAAGGCTGGTTTTTACTCTTGAGGCAGCTCCGGGGTCACTGGTGAGGAGCTGGACACATTTAAGCTTGGTGATTTGACTCTTCAGGCTCTTTTGAACACATGCAAAGAACTGAGCCAGCACCACCACTTTGGGAGGCTGGTTGGGTGGAGGGCTCTCAACTGCAAGGCTGTGGGGAAGGCTACAAGTTGAGTTGTGTTAGGAGCAGCTGATGGGGGCTCCAGAGAGGTGTGTCACAGAATTGGGATTTTAGGAGACAAATGCAAGGCATTTTCACTTCCCTGAGTGGTCATGACCCCCAGCAGCCATGTATAGTGGGAAGATGACAAGAAATCCCCCCTCGAAGATTTGTGTCATGAATTAAAAGAACCTAGTTGAGAATTATGGCACCACATGCTACAAAAAACCCCCATATATTAATATACTGAGAGGTGTCAAGAATAATGGACCCCGGAGGTAGAGTAATTAAATGTATCTTAATAAATGCTGGGCGATTCTTTTAAAAACCCTTTCCCAAGACCCTGTCAGCTGACATGGACTGTATTCTTCCTGTTGGCAGGAGGCCTAGAAGGAGAGCCAGAGTGTGATCGGAAAACCAGCCGTGCGCTGGAAGACAGGAACAGCGTGACAAGTCAAGAGGAGAGAAATGAGGACGATGAAGACATGGAGGATGAGTCAATTTACACCTGCGATCACTGTCAGCAGGACTTCGAGTCTCTGGCAGACCTGACGGACCACCGGGCCCACCGCTGTCCTGGAGGTAATGCTAAATAGCACCGGGATTCTGACAGGTGGTTACACGGATAATTGGACATAGCAACAGCTTGAAGCCTCAAGTGAGATTAAAGAATTAATAATGTAATTTTACAGTTAATGTCATTGTATTGTGGTGTCTTGGGTACCCTGTATCGCCTTTTAAATAAAATTAAAAATAAAAGCAACAGCTTTCTGGCAGGCAGGAGTTAGGTAGAGGTGTCCTGTTTCTGTTCCTGTCTAAAAATACCCTAGAGTACCTGGGCCATAAGTGGCTGGATCTGCACCCCACATATTTGGAAGGCTTCTTAGAAACTCAGCAATTAAGAGATTGCTGTTGCAAAGTTAAGCAGCTTAAGTGTGGAAAGCTGCATGAAGGAGCTGTGAGGCCATACCTGTGATGAGGTGGGGAGAATTTCAAAGGCTAAGGACAGCCTATGCAGAAGGGGCCCCAGCTCCACCTCTGTGCTTGGCCTCTTCCCTCTCTGAGGAGGAGGAGAGGTGCTGGACCTGACTGTACCCCTGTATTCAGTGCCTTGGAGAAGGTGTGCAAGACCACCATTTCACTAGGAGCATCTCAGGACTTCATGAGCTGTGTGTGTGTATGGATGGGTGGGTGGGTGGGGAACTGGGGCCATGTGTATTCCTAGTCATTGCTACAGGGGTCCACACAGGCCTCTGAGATTTGTACAGGGAATCTATAGCAGTTGTGTTCCTTACACAATCATCCCACGGTACCTTCTTCTGTGTGGTTGATGATGAAATCATTTGGATGCAGGCTTTTAGGAGTGGGCCTGAAACCTCAGGCCAGTGTTCTAAAGGGGACCATTACCTAGCTGGGGGGGTGGGTGGGGTGGGAGTTTGTTGCTGGTAGGAAGCAGATTGAAACTCAAAGCTTTTGCTTGTCCCACTCCTCATGCCATCGTGAAAATTCAAAGCCAAGTGTTTGGGGAACTTCTGTGACTTGCAGTACCTGCACAGCCCTGGCTCAGTGAAGTTCCTGCTCCCAACCTCTGGAGGAGCAGTTAGGAAAAGCAGTGGACTTCCGAGGGCTTGTACAGGCTTAAACTTATGCTGCTCAGTAATCCAAGCCCCAGTTATTTGAAATTTGTGTTGTTTTCACCAGAGGCAGAAGCAATGGCTGATTTATAGTTCTAAAATTGGGATGGGTTTGTGTTTCAAGTCTCATGTCCTCAAGGTAAATACTGAGGCACCAAGATAGAAAGCTGAAGGCTCTACCAAAGTCACATAGCTATTTGGTGGCTGATCTAGGACATTTTCAGGACCCTGAGCTGTTCAGCCTCATCTCCCTTGAGAGAAAAAAATAGACACTTGTGTATTTCTTGATCTAGCCAGGAATTGGGCTGGAATTTTAACTATAACAAAATGAAATATTGCCACTTACTTTAAAAACAATCAGCAAACTGATGTTCTAATGAGAAGATAGTCTCTTTATGTTGTAAATGGAAGGGTAGCAGGCCGTGCTGTGTGGTCACTGGACAGGAGGGGCCTAGCCCTCTGCTATGCAGTGCTGACCACATCCCTGCTGTCCTGGAGCAGGGCCTCACAACCACCGTCAGGGAGGCTGCATTTTCCTGATGCTCTTCGGAGTCATGTCTATTCTCCCAGCCACACTATCAAGAAGCCAGCATTTCTTGGTGGAGAAGAAACCGGGAGACTTTGGGACTGTGTTCAGGGTTTGTGTCAGAAATAAGAAAGGGCGGCTAATTGTGCTTTAGCTGGGCGGCCCTCTCCCACTGTGCGCTTCTCTCAGCAGCTCCGACTTTGGCTCAAATCTACAGCAGCCCATTTGCAGGGTCCCTAGTTATTCTTATCCATGCCTGTGTTATCCATTGATGGTCCTGCCCACTTCCTAACAGGACCCCACTAACGACCTCCACAGGGATGCCGGAGCCAGGAATATCCCCAAACCTTGGCGCATTGGAAGGGAGTCAGAAATTCCTTGAAAAAGAGTAAGAGTAGTGACCTTGCCTGATGGCATCCCTGAGAAATTCATTACCTCCCGATAAAGGTGTGGCCCAATCTGAGAGAATTTCCCTAACATGGGCGAGACACGTGAGGACTTATTTCCCCCAGGACTCAGCTTCTCAGGATGATGAGATGGACCACGGGGAATCGTGTGCACACTACTGCAAACATTTCCCACCTAGGACGTCTCCTCACTCTGCACCCTTCTACTGTGTGCTGGCTTTCCGGTTGCGTTCCAGAGGAGTGCATGGGGCAGTGTCTCTGGTGTTTTTGGTAGTTGGGTTTTGGGGTCTGTCAGACTGAGGTACTCTGATGCCCCAGCCAGTCTGAGCTAATCACCTTAAAAATTATGATTTTGCATATTTTTCACAAAGTATATATACGTATTATGTAAGACATTTAAACATCGACTTCAGCTTTTTATGTGAGAACTAATATCAAAATTTAGTAGCAGGCCTTCCTGGCCAGGCCAGCCCAGGTTTGCTGGGCACTCACCATTGGTCATTTGACATCCCTGCTGCCTACTAGATGCTGGACAGAGGATGGCACAGATGGGCATTGCTGTTGTCCACTTTGGAGGACAGATGGACCCTCAACAGCCCAACAGTGACATTCTAGAGAAGGCCTTGCTGGCAGGCCCAGCAGCTGAGGAGGCTCAGTGGCAATTCTGTGAACAACTGAATCTCACATTCAGAGCGAAGGTCTGTTGGAAAATACAGGCAACGAAGCAAGTCTGTTCCTTTCTCTCACTCCGCAATCAGTACAGAAGCTTCTGTGACTGTTAGGGGTTTCCCCTCACCAGCAGCCAGTGAGCTCCAAAGGGGATGCCAGCACGGTGTCCTCTGGTCAGTTCTGCCCCGACACGTGGGGGTCTGAAGATCCCATGGGTTGAGTGCTCAGACTCCAAGGTTGTCCCACTTCCCCACTTCAGATGTGAATCACAAGCTCAGGTTGTCACTGTGCTTCTGACAGATGTAAATTGGGGTTCCCACACCTTTTGTCTGGGACTGATTGGTTTGCTAGAGTGGTAGAGAGAACTCAGGGCATCGCTTTCCTTACATGTGCCACAGAGGAAGAGATGCCCAGGGTGAGGCCTGTGGGAAGGGTGCAGAGCTTCCCTGTACTCCTTGTGTGCCTTCCCTCCATGAATCTCTACATGTCTCACTCTCAAAGGCACTGGTGGCTCATGTCTGTAATCCTAGATACTCAGGAGGCAGCGATCAGGAGGTTTGCAGTTCGAAGCCAGACCTGGGCAAATAGTTCTTGACCCTATCTCGGAAAAAACCCATTAAAAGAGGGCTGGTGTAATGGCTGAGTTCAAGGTGTAAGCCCTGAGTTCAGACCCTGGTACTGCCAAAAAACAAAACCAAAGCACCCTGAGCTGTGGTCTTTTGGGTTTTTATAGCGGCTTTGTTGTGTAAGCATGATTGATTAGAGCATTGGCTGCTGGTGATCAATGTGCCTTCTAGTCCCTCTCCTCTCCCTGGAGGTTGGGGACCAAATAGATATATTTTACAATGTCATATGCTGCCATTAGGCTGGGCCTTCTGTGCTGTTGAAACCTTGAGGCCTGGCCGGGCATGGTGGCTCATGCCTATAACCCCAGTTACTCAGGAGGTGGAGATTGGGATAATCTCATTTTAGGCCAGTTGGGGTAAAAAGTTCTTGAGACTACCCCCCCCCCCTCAATCTCAACCAACAAGCTGAGTGTGGTAGTGTGTGCCATGATCCCAGAAACTTGGTTCCCATAGGAGGTGGATCATAGTCCAGGGCAGGTCCCAGACAAAAAAATGCAAGCCCTCATCTGAAAAACAAATTAAAGCAAAAATGGTCTGCCTAGCAAGTGCAAGATCTTGAGTTCAAACTCTAGTACCACCAAGACCCCTTCAAAAAACAAACAACAAAACCCTCAGACAGCTACATCAAATCCTGCTTCAATCTCTCTCCCTCTCTGCTTCTGTCTTTCTTCTCTCTTGTCAGTCTTAAAGGTATCAAGCATTGCACTTTTATGACATGAAATGAAACAAGCAAAACTCCAGTCCTCTGTGTTCGTTCTCATGCCTCCAACAATGGTTTTGGATTTTTCCTTGTTTCTCTGTAGCCTCTACCTGTAAGATAACCAATGTTTACATCTTGGAGTCGTGAACACATACCATTGTGTATTCTGCATTTGTCACTTATCTTGAATGTAGTTTATTTAAAACTGGTTTGGCAGAGGGATTTCTGGACTCTTTCTGTGTCTTAGCATATTCAGAATGGATTCCTGCCTTGCTGTGTTCTTTCAAACAGTGGCACCCAAAGGGAGGAAGCAAGGTGGCTGAGGCTGCGTCCATATCCTGTAGGCATGGGAAGCGTTGTCTGCAAGACCAGTAGGTGACAGTTTTTGTACAGAGCTGACTCCCTGAGCATCTGGACTTGTTTGGAGATGTTTGTGGACAGCAAGTCAGTGGCTATGTGAAGTGCTGAGGACAGAAAGTCCTCGCTAATTCAGGGAACAGGGAGTGGGCTGAAGTTTGCACTGACAGGATTGCATGACATGCTGGCCATGCAATGGAGCTCTGTGAAGGGTGGCAGGGGCCCAGGAGGACTTTCGCGACTCCAGAAGTGTATCTGGGAACTGCCCTGCCCCGGGCTCCGGAGAAGCAGCTTCCATTTATCCACTGGCTAATTCCAGTGTTTTCTGTGCTCCCTGAAGATCATCACTATGGGTCTTTAGTCGAGGTTCCAAAGGAATGTTTTGTCACTTCTCAGGGTGACTACCACTTTTAAGGCCAGCCCGTGATCTGGACTGTCCGCTGAACTGCTGTGGCCTAAATTAATGAGACTGACTGCCTGAAGATGTTGGGTGCTCCATCCCTGCCAGTGCAGTATTTTAGACCTGACTCTCCCAGTGACACACAAGGATGTCAGTAGGGGTCTGCACTGTGGCAGTCCTGACACATGCAGGTTCAGGGTACCTGGCTGAGCACTGATGGCTTTGTTTAGGCCCCAGACCTTGATGACGGATGGCTGGCATGTTTGGTTTTTTGTTACAGAAGGGAAAGGCAGACAGTCTCTGTGGAAAGACAAGGGATCAACACTGGGCTGTCTGCCTTGCTCTGTGACTAGCAAGGACTTTCAGGTTAGTGTGGAACCCAGTGCTGCTCTCTTCACTCCAGCTGCTGGTCCCTAATCTCTGACTCACACCAGGCTCCTTGCTGGGCACAGGGGGGCAGTACTGGACCTTGAGAGGCTTCTGTTGCCTCTTCGAGGACTGACAGTCTGGTGCCAAACTGGTCCAGTGTATAGCAAGTACTTCTGTCTCCACGCTGTGGTGTAGGCTGCAGTCCCAACACTGTGTATGAGGCACTTGGTGAACGCTGGGCATTGATTGATCCCTGCAGCCTCCAACCCACACAGTCCACGCTCTTTCTCTAGTTATTCTGTAATAGCTTTTGTTTATCATCCATCTCCCTCACCACCACTATGCTTCACAAGGACAAGTGTCATGTCTGTTTTTGTTCCCTGTGATGTTCTGGCCCAGTGCCTAGTAGACAGTGGTGTTTAATACATGCTTGTTGAATGAATGAACAATCTCACCTAGTTTCCACCCCAATCCCAGCAAGAGGTGCTGTTTTTTTTTTTTTTTAAATACCTTTTATCTCATTGGGCAACTAAAGAGACTCAAGGTCTGAACTGTTTGCTGTGAGAACGCAGGTTGGGGACCATGTGCATAAGCTCCAGATGCAGTGTTTTTTTTTTTGCAACTCTAGCTACTCGGGAGTCAGAGATCAGGAAGATCACAGTTCTAGGCCAGCCTAGGCAAAAAAAGTTTCAGAGACCCCCCCCCACCCCCATCTCAACAAACAAGCCAGGTGTGATGGTCCCAGCTACATGAGAGGCATAGGGAGGAGGATTGAGATCTGAGGCTGGCCCCAGGAAAAATCTTAAGCCCTACATGAAAAACAACTCATACAAAAAAAGGCTGGGATATGGCTCAAGTGGTAGAGCACATAGCTAGCAAGCCCTGAGTTCAAACCCCATTGACACCACAAAACACAAGCAAACAAAAAAAACCTAAGAGGAAGAGTTTGTTTAAATAGCAACAGCAAAAACATGTATCTTGCACAAGCTAATTTTGCTGCCCCTTCCTGAGGATTGAGACCAGAAGTGTTGCCCAGCACCTCTGAAAGGTGAAACACTCCTTTTCTGGCAGAGGTGAGCTGCTGCTGTGTAAAAAGCCAAGTGGAAAGTTAATTACACTCTGGTTTGTTCAGCTGTGGCCAGAGTGACCTGTGGGCCCCAATTACAGGGTTGGGGCCACGGGAAGGCCGGCACCTTTGCCAGCCTTGCTCTTCTCTGCCCGCTGGTGAGGGCTTGCTTTTGTGTGCTGGTTTAGGCCCTTTTCTTGCTCTAACAGCGTGTGTGTGTGTGTGTGTGTGTGTGTGTGTGTGTGTGTGAGGGCTTGCTTTTGTGTGCTGGTTTAGGCCCTTTTCTTGCTCTAACAGCGTGTGTGTGTGTGTGTGTGTGTGTGTGTGTGTGTGTGTGTGTGTGTGTGTAGGCTCCCTATTGGCTTGGGGCACCCTTCATCCTTGCTCCATTTGAGCAATGCATAGGGGGTTGGGGCCAGCCACTAGGCATGGTGCTGCCAGATACACAGGTGCAGCGCTGCTTCCTCCTGCCCTCGGGGAGCATGCACAGTGCCTTGGTGTCAGCTGATGCCACGCGGTGCAAAAGGCCTGGGGCTTGAGCACAATTAAATCCCCACATTAAGCGCTTTCCTGCACCTGAATAGCATCCAGTTAGAAAACAGAGCAAGGAGTGGTCCCCGTGATGCTGGCCACAAAACGTGTAGAGACCTGGGCACAAACCCAATGAGAAAACACTGGTGTGTGTGGAGAGGACAGCAAATCAACTGCTGGAGAGCATGAAAGAGCAACACAAAGGCCAGCCGGCATATGCCTGGTGAAGATTCACTAGCGTAAGCAGGTAAGTTATATATAAGTTAACCTTAAGCTAGCCAGGCCTAGTGGCAGTAGGATTTACTTAGAAATGGATATGCTGTCTAAAGTTCCTTAGCAGTAGGCATGCAGGGACAGGAAGGGATGTTCTGAGTAAGGAGTGATAGGAAGGATGGTGTCCAGATTGGTTTGTCCTGAGCAATGGATTCTAAGTGGCCCAGAGCAGACCATGGGGGTGGAAAAGAGCCCAGAGATGGACTTAAATACAGTTGGAAAATTTAGGGTGCAAGAGGAGTGTCATTGCATATCAGCGGAGGACAGACAGATGGATAGCTCAGAAACTGAGATTAGGATGAAGAAGGGGGAGCCATCCTGAAAAAAGGAAACTGGATCCCTTTTCTGCTCCAATGCTAAAGCAAATCTCAAAAGGACCAGAAATTTAAAAAAAAAAAGAAAACTTTAAAAAATACTAAAAGAGAGCTGGCAGAATGGCTCAAGTGGTAGTGGTAGCTCTGAGTTCAAACCCCAGTCCAATGAAAAAAAAAAAAAACTAAAAGAAAATATAGGAGAGATTTTTAAAATTTTAATTTAATAGGATTGGAGTGAGGAAGTCCTTTCACCCAAACTCAGAAGCCATAAAACAGGAGACTAAAACACCCAAGTACATTAAAAAAAAATCTACATTGCAACCATAATAAATCAAGCCAAAGACATAAAAGATATTTTTCTTTATGTGTAAGGAGCTCATATAAACCCTAAGAAAATGGCCAATAAATCAGCAGAGAAACGGGGCAAAGGCTGGGCGGAGGCTCAGCCAAGGCCGCTTGGGATGCCTGCCTGCCCAAGGCCAACACCCTCTCTGATTGGTTGGTGCCACACTAGTGGGTAGATATTTTGAATATCTCCCATGTGCAAAGGACAGAAATGGAACCAGAAAAAGAAATACTAGTGGGATCTTAAACATTTAAAAAGATTCAGAGCTCCGTTTATAATAAGAAAACTGTAAATTTAAACCACAGGGAAATACCGTTTTTAACCTACCAGATTGGCAAAGATCAAAAACTTGGCTAACCCATCATGCTGGTGAGTGTGTGTATGTGTGTGTGTGTGTGTGTGTGTGTGTGTGTGTGTGTGTGTGTGTGTGTGTGTTCCTTGATCTTGATGTCCAGGCTTGGAGTCTTGTTCTCCTCTCTATCCCCAGGATAGATAGCCTTTGCTTGTGGCTAGAACACATAGTAGGGGCTTAATAAATGTTTGCTGGTCTTATCCCCAAGGAGGCTACAGCAAAGTAGCATCTGCAATATGGTGGAAAGTTGGAAATGCCTCGTGTAAAGATCTCTGGGTTATGAGTCATCAAAGATAAATGTTCTTCATACTGTGCCTGGAAGTAGTAGGTCTTCAGTTAGTGTGTGGCTGGGAAGGACAACTTAGAGATGGACGAGATGCTTTGTTCCTTCAACAAGGGCTTACTTAGCATATGCTGCGAGTGGGGACTTCTGGGCGCCAGGGATACAGAGACTGTAAGGACAAGGTGTCCACTGCAAAGAATTCTTTGACTCATAAGAGGAAGTACCATAGGTGGCCTCTAAGCAGCCTCCTGTAGTGACTTCGATAGGTGTTTCAAAGTACAGAGAAATGGTTCACAAGTCTCCAGTAAGATGCTGGCTGTGTATATTGGCTTGAGAGGGAATGGATGGGCAGGAAGGGGGATTAGCCTATCTGGGCAAGCCTGGATGTGGACACCTTCTCCACATTGCCTGCCTTCTGCTCCCAGGGAATTCCCCACTCACCGGTGCCTGGGAAGCCAGCAGGCTTCTGAGGACTGCAGGTCCGAACTGGGCCACAGGAGCCATGCCCTGTGTTCCTGGTGGCAACTGTGCTGCTGCTCCATTGTTGGCCTGACCATCTCGTCAATATTGAAGAATAAATCTAGCAGTGGAAGGCAAGGGTCATGGAGGGAAGAATGCACAGTTCTGTTTTCCATGGGAAACCTGCATCTCTGTGTAGGTCTGCAGGTTGGGAGGACTCTGATGTGGAGGGAGATTGTGACCCCTTTCCCACCTTCTGGAATCCTTTCACTTCCTTCACCGCCTTGACAGTTTTGTGGCCCAGGGTGTTCAGAGTGGAATCCAGGCGCAGTGCTTGGTGTCACCTGTGGGTCAGTTGGGATGGCTCTGGGGAGTGCAGTGGCCTTGCTGCTCCTCTTGGCAGGACCCTGCCTTCTGTCACCTTTCCCAGCAGCTGCCAAATAATGCCAACAGTGACTTTCTGTTGTTGGGTCCAGGCTGCACACCAAGGAGAACCTTGAGGCCTGATCCCAAGCTGGCCCAGGCTGGCATGCATTCCTGGTGAGGTCTGGGGTCAACCCACTGCCATGCATTTCAGTTTGGAGGTATCCAGAGGGAAGTTGTGATGCCTCACCTACTGTGTGCTTGTGTGTGTGGATGTGTACATCTGTGGTCACCCGACAGGGAATTCATAACCTAGCCGGGAGATGAAGTTGCGATTCACCCTTTGGTTGCCTGGCACATCATAGGTCCCCAATTAATGTGCTATCTGCAAAGACTTGACCCAAATGGATGAACAGAACAAAGGGTACTCACTGGATCAAGGAACTGTGTTCAGGAGTAAGACTGGCTTCTAGCCTGGCCCCTCCAGGGCCTCCAAGGATGCTACCCCAAGTCTGTCTCCAGAAGGAGACAGGAGAAACTAAGGCCAGACTGATCCTGTTGCTTTTCTCCTAAGGGTCCTGGTGCTGATTTTGGACCCTGTCAGGCACAAAGATCTGAAAATTGTGTTCTCCAAGTTTTCATTTCTGTTTCTACCAACTTGAGACTTGAAAAGGCTTTGGGAAATGCCCGTAGATGAAGATTGGAAACTTTCAGCTGAGATCCTGACCTGGTTTGGGGTCAAAGAGGCAAGCAGAGTGGAGTTATTCTGTAAGAGTCCCTTATTACAGCTTACTGTGGTCTCAGTGTCTGTGTCCTTCCAAGATTCACATGTTGAAATCTGATCGCTAGTGTGGTGATATAAAGAGGTGGGGGTTTTAGACATAATTAGGTAATGGGGACTCTGTAATCATGAGATTTGTGCCCTCATAAAAGGGGCACCAAAACATTTCCTGTCCCATCCCACAACCCCTTCTGTATACATCAAGAAAGTGCCATCTATGAGGAATGGCCCTCACCAGAAACTGAATCTGCCAGTGCAGTGATCTTGGACTTCCCAACCTCTAGCATTCTTTCTAAATAAATGTTTGGTGTTCAGAAGCCGCTCAGTTTCTGGTGTTTTTGTTGTAACAGCCTGAATGGACTGAGACATAGCTGAAAAGTACTGAGGTCCTCTTCCACATCCTTCAACCTATGACTCCAGGCCCCCAAAGAAACATGCAGACTTACAGATTAAAGGGAGACGCGTTCCTGAGAACCTTGGCATCCCCTGCCATGTATTCATTCATTCACAGAGCGGTGTTTTTCAATCACCTACTATGTGTTAGGAACTGCTCTAGGCATTGAGGATTCCTCCTTCATCTATTGTGGCCAATAGATTCTTAAATTTTCTTCCATGAAGCTCAGCTTCTTCCTTCTGTGGCACAGGTGAGTGCTGATCACAGCCACATGGGCCATGGGGGAGTGAAGAGCTAAAGAGCTAATTCATGCCCAGAAGGTCAGCAGACCCAGGCTGCATCCAGAGCACAGAAGGGAGGCATGTCCACTTTGATCCTTGTGTTGCAGGAGAAAACATGTCTGGAAGAAGTGGGTCAGGGGGAAACAGAGGGGAGGCCTCCAAGTCACTCTTGCAAGTTGGGAAGTGAGGTGTGCTTGGTGGCTAGTGTTAGAAAACCAAACCCTGTTTTGCTTAAATCAAGCAAGGCAATTCATCAATTCATGTAAACAGAACTTCTAAGAGGAGGGCTGACTTTGGGCGAGGCTGAGTCCAGGGCCTCTGGTAAAGGCTGTTGGATCCAGTCTTCCTACATCTTCTGACTCTGAAGAATATTACTGGACTTCTGCTGAGACCAGGTCAGAGATGTGTCTCAGAGGAAATCAGGGTGTGGCTAGCGGGAGAAGGAGGCAGATCTGGCTGGCAGAAGCAGAGCAAAGAGGGGAAGAACTGGGAGCATTGAATTTAGAGCTGTGGTACAGGGACAGGTCAGAGAGCAGGGCTGGGGACTGGAGGCTGGGGATGTGGCTTGGTGGAGGAGTGCTTGCCTACCTTGCATAAGGTTCTGGGTTCTATCCCAAGCACTGCAATTTTAAAAAAGAGAGAGAGGGAGAGAGAAGAGCGTGACCAGAACCTCAGCTGGTCCCACCATTTCAGGAGAAACCTGCTCCTGAGGTGGTGAAGTGAGTCTTTAGGGATTCATGTTTGCTGTTGCCCCTGGGTAAGACATTGGTGAGGGGCTGCCCAGTGAAAGCTATGGTCAAAGCTGTGTGTGGCAGTGCAGTGGGGGAGCAACCTTGACCGTGATACTTCAAGGGATAGAACCAGGGCCAGTTCCACAAGCTACAGGGTCACCCACGCTGGTTCAGGAATAGGGGGAAGAGCCCAGGGTTGGGCACTGACTTTTCACATTTCTTCAAACCCAAGACCAAGTGATTGGCATCCCTGAAATGACACCTAAGACAGCACAGTAAAGAACATCCCTACACAAAATGAGAAACCAACCAAATTTATCTCCCACTGGCTGGGGCACATGGTTCAAGGTGTGCAGCCAGCAGGGGTCCACGCTGCGCTATTCCACCTTCCTGGCATGTGGCTTCTGGCAGAGAGGACCAGGCTTGGGAGGTGTGGCTCAGGACAGGACAAGAATGAGGCCATTTGAAACAGCTCTGGCTCTGGTCTGAAATAAAGTTCAACTCTTGGGTGAGGGTTTTGGTGTGTGTCTCAACACTCAATGTACCAGCTCAGGAAAAAAGTACGGGAATTAGAAAATGTTTCATTTTGTGTTGAACAGTTTTAGTTGCAGTTGACTGGTTGGAAAGAGACAGTCGGCTGTCTTTGGAAATGATGTCTTGGCTCTAGGGGGTGATTGGCAAGGGGGACACATGCACTGAAGCCTTTGCTGTCACTCCACCAACCCAGATGTGGAAAGTCTTTGCCTCTCTGAGTGGTTGGCTGAGCAAGTAACAATGGTGACAAGGTCAGTCTGAGTCCTCTGAGGGTGAGTAGGGACTGACGGTGGGAATGGGAGGAAGGTGACTGGGGTCAGGTGAGAGATAGTTGGCATCTGCTTCCCAACCCATCTCATCTCGTCTGAGTCCATTCCACTAACCTGGTCCTGCCTCTCTCTGGCTGTCCCCTCTCACTGGTTCCTCTTCATGAACCCTCTATGGGCCATGCTCATGCCCACCACAGGGCCTTTGCACCACCTCTCCCTCCACACAGAGGTTCTTTCAGGTCTTCATGTCACCTACTCTTTGATATTACCTCTTCCCCCATCCTCCATTGAAGTTGCATCCTTTCACTTTTCCCCAAAACCTTCCTATGTGATTTCCTTCATGGCAGTTGTTATTTGAGATTATCATTTGGATTATAGTCTATGCTATTAGAAGGTGGCTCTTGGGAGAATAGCATCCTACTTTGTCCTTCTCACGCCTGTGTCTGACTCGTAGGTGCTTGGGAAATACTTGTTGATGTGTGGGGAGTGGCCTGGGTGGTGCTGAGTTGGTCCATTCATCACCCTCTTGGGACACTTGAGGACCAGGAATTGTGGTGTGCTTGTGGCTGGACACTATCCTTTGAACTGGACAGAGGCTTCCCCCTCAAATCCCACCAAGCTGCACTTTCCACACTGCCCACTTGCAGTGAAATGTTCTTTCTACAGCTTCCTGGGGGCTAGAGAGTGGCAACCATGGGACAAAGCAGAGTGTGTGTGTCTCTCTTCTGGTGGACAGGGCATTTTGCATTTTGGACAGCCTTCTTTCAATTACTCTGAGGTGTCAGGGACACAGCAGTGACCCAAGTGGACAGGTCTCGGCCCTGGAGGGAGAGATGGATAATAAAGAGATAATGGGCGAGTATATGATGGCAGCCTGGGATAAGCAAGGTGAGGACAAACACAAGGTCTCTTTCCCAGGGTCCAGAACTGTTCTGCACAGGGTGAGAAGCTCCCCAGGCTCCCAGGAGTGGGATTGGCCACCCAGTGGAGTGCAGGTAAGAAGCCTGGAGGTGGGCTGCAGAGGTGACTGCATCCCAGGGTCACTTTCTTCTTTTACCAAACTGCCAGGGCTGATTTGAATTCCCTTTGGAGGGCATGGCAGAGTTGCAGGAGGAGAAGAACAGTGAGTGACCACTTCTGACACAGCCAGGGCACAGAGTATAGGGGTAGGACCCTGGTACTGGAATGATTGGATGGAAAGACTTTTCCCTGATGGGCTGTGTGCGGGTAAGCGACTTTTCCATCTCTGGCTGATGTCATCTTTCACTCTGCTCCCTCTAACAGCTTTTCATCACAGGTGGAACAGACACTTTGCTAACATGTTGACTTAAAACCTGACTAAAAGGTCCCCACAGAAAGCAGATAGTACCTCAAACAAGGGGAGCGAGGAGCATAACTGAATGACTCTGGAGGGGCCAAAGACAAGCATCCTGTGCCTCCCTCGATAGCCCCCAGGCTGGCTTGAATTCTGCCAAGGAGCATATGTCAGAAGTCAAGCTTTGGAGACCACCCCTCAGTTTATAGAAGGAGAAGTTTTCTGGGTGAATTTGTTTTTTGGGGAGGCCTGGAGCCGTGCCATCTCCCCTGGAGTACAGGTTGTATCATTTGCCACAGGCTTTTGGCCTTTGGTCCCTGTTCCAGGACAGGCATTGGTGATTTGGTCTCGTGTTGTTAAGATCACAGATTCTAGCAACATTGATGCACATTTGTCAGAGACAAGGTGCGGTTCCTGGCAGGTGTAGCTGTTCAAATCGAAGCCTGAGCTGCCAAAACTTTTGTTATTTGCATAACTGGAGCCGTGGATAGGTTGTCTTTCCAATTAAGGCCTTGCCTGCTTAACTACTGGAGAAATCAGCAACAGAAGCCCACTGTGGCTGTCACCTCCTTGGACAGTGTGATTCCATTTGCTGTTTTCATGGGGACAATGGCAGCTGAAGAGTCAAGGAAAAGCTAGAAGGTCAAGGATGTTTTCACAGAGCCTCTTTGTTCATTATGTATTTCTACCCCACGTGGTTTCTGTTCGCCGACCAAGCTGCTCCCAGGACCCCCAGAGGATAAGACAAGGGAACCTGTGCTCTGAGCACCAAAGCTATTTTTATTTGTGCACAGGGCAGGGTGACGCGGCTGCTGCAGGCCGAGGTTCAGCTGTCTCCGACACACAGAATTGGATATTGAGGTGGAATTAGATGCGTGAGTCCAAGGAGGTCCCCTGTGAGTGGTGCATTCAGGATGACTTTCCAAACCGCTTTTTTCAGAGAGCAGCAAGGGTAGATGAAGGAGCTGTTTTGGGGGACAACCCAAGGCCCCCAAGTAGCCCTGATGGTAGTCTGTGAGTCAACTGAGAATTGTTTGTTTCCCAAAATCAAATTCTCTTTTGGCTTCCTTTTTCCAGTGACACTGCCCTTGGTGGACATTCTTAAGAGCTTCTTTCTCCTCTCATGACACCGTGCAGTGTCTCCCTCACTTATCCACTGAGCCCACCCAAGTGCAGAGCGCCTGCTGCTGTATGGCTCATGACTGGTCAGTTTCATCAGCATTGTTTCATCTCTAAATGAGGGAGATAAGGTGTTTGGTCATCCTTTATTAAAAAAAAAATTAGTCATTATTAAACATCAAGGTAATTCATAAGTGTATTCTAGATGCAAACATTTCAAAGATTCCAGATAGGGCCACAACCTGCTCACCACCCCCAGGTTAAGAACAGTCACTGTTTTGACTGTGTGCTTCCAGACCTTCTACTCTGAATGTGCCTAACACCGAATGTGTCTCATAGGTCCTAAGACACACTTTAACATCTCTGCAATCGAGTAGCGTCTTCTAGCCAGTGGCTGTCCTGGTGTAATTTACAACGCTTTTTAGTTTTCATTTATAGTAGTAATAAAGTAATGTACCACAATCCACGGTGTCTTACATTCAGTGAAAGATAGTGCACGGGCATCCATAGAAACAATGTTGAATTGATTTTTGATTAGAAGAACAAATGATACCATATTGGACCTATCGTCCTGCAACTTGCTTTGCTCGCTCAGGACTCCGCCTCAGAGGGTTTTCCACATTGGTAGAATGCAGAGCTCCCTGTCCTTTAGAAACTGCAGCATGGCATTGTGTGGCGTGGCTGTGCCATGGTTTATGCAGCAGGTCTCCTGGCGATGGGCATTTATCTTGTTTCTAATTGTCTGCTTTTCCCATAGTTGATGTGGAGAAGGGGCATTGTCAGGCCAGCCTTTATTCCATTCTCTTTCCTTCCATTCCATCGGTCCTGTTCCATCCCATGCCATTTTTTCCCACCTGCACTGCTGATCCTATCCCATCCCATCTAGTCCTTGTCCCATCTCTTCCCATCCCATCCTATCATTGCTCCATCTCATCCTTGTCCCTTCCCGTTCAGTCCTTGTCCCATCTCATTCCATTCTATCCTTCCCATCCCATCTCTGTCCCATTCCATCCCATTCTACAGTCATTTACCCTAGTACTTACATGGTATCAGATTCTGGACCTAGATCGGTTTTGGGCATTGGGGTTCCAAAGAGGAACCAGACCTGCTGCCCCAGTGGCTTCTGGTCTAAGGAGAGAGGTCTAAGATGTGACTCGGATCTGAGCTTGGCAAGTTAAGCATGGGGGCAGATCACAGGTGTGGTGGGATTCTGAAGAAGGCGTTTCATCCCTCAGTTTATAATCTTCCTGGGTCTACACAGGGATAACAAGAATAGTACATTGGCCTAGCATTGGTGGCTCACACCTACATGTAATCCTAACTACTCATAAGGCAGAGATCAGAACGATTGACGTTCGAAGCCAGCCCCAGGCAAATAGTTCACAAGACCCTGTCTCAAAAGAACCCATCACCAAAAAGAGCGGTCGGAGTGACTCAAGTAGTATGAGTGCCTGCCCAGCAAGCATGAGGCCCTGAGTTCAAACTTCAGTGCTGCCAAGAGAAAAAAAAATAGCACGTGTCACCCTTAACTAACGTAGAGCAAAAGTGGAAACCTTCCCCAGCAGGTGTTCCTTAAGCCTGGACACCTGTTTGGGTTGTTGTGACTGTCCCCCTCTTCCCTTCTTGTTTGCCCACCTGTCAGTCCAGTGGCTCTCTGTGGAGGTGCTGTGCCATCTCTCACAGGATGCAGGAAACCTGGGGCCAGAGGCCAGGGGCCAGGAGAGGGAGGTAGATAGAGTCTCCCTTGCCAACTCTACTGCCTACAATCTGTGGGCAGAACGTGCTGGGGCCCTGACTGGAATGGCTTGCAGCAGTGCTTCTCAGACTTCGGAGTGCTCACGGCTGACTCGCAATCTTGTGAAGATGCAGTTTCTAATTTAGCCCTGGACCGGCTGAGATTCTGTGTGCTGCAGGGATGCAGGTGCTGCAGATTCATGGACCACACTTGCAGCAGCAAGGACTTTAGGTGCCATACACAGACTGGAAGCAGAGGAGCCGGGACGTGGGGAAGGAGAACTTGTGTGGGGGCTGGGGCTTCCTGGGGCCCAGGTGAGACATACCCGGCTCCTCACTTCTATAGCCTGTGGGCTGCTTTCTAGCGGGAAGTAAGGAGACTTACTGATCTCCAGCAGTCCTGTGCAAGTCAAGGGTGAGTTTGTTGGTTTGTTTTCAGCTGATAGATTTGTGCTAGAGTTTCCAACTATGGGGTGGCAATTAGAGTAGGATAGATCATTCAGAGGGGCTGTCCCTTGCTTTGTAGAACATTTTGCACCCCTGGCCTTGCCCACTAGGTATGAGTAACAACCTCTCTGTCTTAGTCCTTTCTGACTGCTATAACAAAATGCCTTAGACAGGGTAATTTATAAACAACAGAAATTTATTGCTCACAGTTCTGGAGGCTGGGAACTCCAAGTTCAAGGTGATGGCAGATTCTTTTTGACTGATGAGGGCCATTTTTCATAAATGACAGCTTCTATGTGTCCTCACATAGTGGAGTGGCAAAAGTGACTAACCCCTCCACCCCTTCCACACAGACCTCTCATAAGGGCACTAATTCCATTCCTGAAGCCTCTGCCATCATGATCTAATCACTGCAAAGGCTCCCCCGTCTTGATACCATCACCTTGGGAGTTAGGTTTCAATATATAAATTTTGGGGGACACAAACATTCAGACCATGCCCCTGACTAAATGCCCTGAAGGGTAGTACTACGCCTGGTTGAGAGTTGTGGAGCTAGATGTGGCCTTGTGAAGGACTGTGACAGTCTGTCTCCCCAGCGGCTGGCACTGTGCCTGGTATGGGGCAGGCGCTTGGTGAATAGGTGCTGCCTGAGGACGGCAGTGTGCCTTAAGGAAAGTCTGATTTGTGTCTACCCACTGGGGTGGGACCTGCTTAGGGCAGCCCCATCCCAACCTTGAGGGAGACTCTGGGGAGAGTCACAGTAGTGACGGCCCATGCTCAGGTCCCTCTCTCTTTCCTCAGCTTCTCCCAGTGCTCACAGGCTCCATCTTCTCATAAAACGGCTGCAGAGCATTTCAGATTTTCACATATCTGTCTGTCTTTTTTGGGCTGAGCACCCGGAGGGTAGAGCCAGCCTTCTTCACCCTTGTGTCGTAAGGGACCAGCACACAGTAGGTGTCTTATGAGAGAGAACTGTTTGAATTCACTAGGGGTCTCTGCTTTTCCAGAAGCTCAGTGGTGCCTACTTCTGTCTTATTGCAGGTCATGTTTGCAGTGTCATTTCCCATCCATTCATGCAACTGTTAGTCTGTTCATTTTTTCCACCAATATTTATTGAGCACCTGTTATGTGCTGGGCCCAGTGCTAAGGCAGGAATGTGCTGGTGAATGAGGCAGGCACTGTCTCCATCGTGGAGCAGATGGTGGGCTTGGGAGCGGGTGTTACAGCAAGCGTTTAGAAGCAGTGGGGCATGGCAGCTGCCATGAGTGCTTCTAGGGAAAGTCCGGCCATGATGCTGTCAAGAGTGCTGAGCAGACCCACATAGGTCTGTGTGGAGGTCAGATAGCAGAGGGTAGCAGGGAGGGTGCCCCTCCCCCTGCCCTGAGTGAAGTGGGAGCTGAAATGTGCAAGGAGGTGCTCGGCCTCAGCGAGGCAGGACCCCTTCCATATGAGAAAGTTTCTTTTGCAGGAATTTAAGTTTTTTTTTTTTAGCACTAGAGGATGGATAGATAGATGGATAAAGCTTTCTCAAGACTTCTTTACTCTTGTTTTTATGGTTCAGTGTTTTTTCTGTTTTGAATTATTTGCCAAGGGAGCATATATGTATGTCTTCTCTGTATGTAGGGCCTCTAAAAGTCTTAGCTCTGGATCTGAGGTGAATAAGAGATGAGTGGGCGAAAACTATAGAGAACTGAGCTGCAGACCATGGTGGCGGGGTGGGGAGGGGGCATATGCCAAGGCCTGAGGGGAACAGGTGGTACCACCTGCTAGCAGACCATCAGGGATGCCAGGATGCTAGTGCTGAGAGGAAGAGTGGGGCTAGGCAGAAGGTCACTTGGGGCCAGAGCATATGGGACCTTGGATTGCATGGTTTTTATCCAAAGGCTAAAGGGATAAGCCTGGGGGTAGCACGATTGGATGTGTGTTTTTGAAAGATCCCTGGGGCTATGGTGTGGCGGGTAGGTGGGTCATCCTGGGGATTTGTCTATGGGTTTCTCTTTCGGGGCTGGTAGTCATTACCTAGGATGTGAAGCCAAGGTGCCATTGTGGTGTTGGTACACTGGACCATTACCCAACCTGGTCCAACTTCTGGACTTCTCTTCCCTTTCAAGGTTAGGCAGACCTGGCCTTCTAAGCCAGGTGGAGCTAGGAGACCTTTGGGGATGGTGTTTGGATTTCTGTCACTGTAAAATCTCACTGAAGTGACCTATTTTTCTTCTATCTTGCTCCTGCATTTTTTATGAATGGATGATAAAAAATGTGACAGGGTCATTTGTTTTAATTTCCTTCTGACACCTGGACTCTATGTTAGGTGGCAGCTATCCTGCCAGTGGCTGGAAGCCCGCCTCCAGGTGGCGGGTGGCCATGGGCCCATTTGGCACCTGGCTCTGTCATGAACAATGGGGCAGAATGCCCTGGTCCCCATGAGGCAGCAAGCCCTTGTAGCACGTGTGACCAGAGGCTCTGGGTCTGTATCAGGGCAGGACTGGCCCCGGCATGTCTGCGTGGCCAGGCAGTTGTGGCAATGGCTGGCTTGGAGGTGACAACTTGGGCTCCATCCCATCTGGTACATCTGCTTGCTAGATGGAAACCTGTCCCTGTTCTTCAAAGGGAAGTGGTGACCTCACTGATGGGTCAGAGCATTGAGCATCCTTTTGTGGCTGTGTTGCCCTGTTTTCCAGCCCGTCTCCCCCATCTCCAGCTCACCATTGTCTTTGAAGTCTGTCGCATCCTTGTCCAGGTCATTCCCTGCCTAGAGTCCCACCTCCAGTCTCGGTCGTCTTCTCCTGAAAGGCTATACTCCTGTCTCCAGAAGCCTTTGCTAACCTCCAGCAGACAGCCATTCATACTCCTTCCCTGGGCTTCCCGGGAGCATTTGGACATTCTCTTGTTCTTCCAAATCCACTTTCCTTGTTTTCTGCTCATGGTATAAATTCACGGTGGGAGAGCTATTAAATAAAGATGAGCCAAAAGACAAAAGTAAAATCCAGCCATAATCCAGAGATCCAGAGCAAACCTCTCGCCTTCATCTGTCCTAAGTCTTGTTCTGCAGTTTGCTTTGTTTTTGCTCACCTGTGCTCTGTGAACACAGGTGTTGGTCAATATTGTCCTGCAGCCTCAGTTTAATCTGCTTTATATCGTTGTGATGTCTGGCTGTGCTCAGGTTTGTACTATAGTCCCCTTGGAAGACAGGACACGCCCCATCTTGGCTCCATCCCAATGGTCCACTCCATGCTGTGACTGTGTGTGGGCCTTGTGCAACAGGGCTTTGACTTTTCACCTTCTCTGGCCCAGGGCCTGGCATTTGACTGGATGGGGTCATGGGAAGTGTGTACAGAGTGACCAAATCCTCCTGAATTCCTTCTCCTTGAGTAACAGAGCCAAGCCTGCGTTGAAGACCTTTTTCTTCAAATCCAAGTACCTTCCACCTCCTCCCAGAAAAGAGACCCCCACAGCCCACTGTGCTCTCATTTTAACTTTAAAAGTCAAGTCCAAGGGCTCAGGCAGTGAAGAAACTGGAAGGGTGGGGTGAGGGAGCAGGCCTCTAGGTGGAAGCAGGAGGGACTCCAGTGGTGGTGGGGTGGTGGTGGTCCTTGTGTCCTCTGAAGTTTCATGTGTGAAGTCTTCTGGTACATTGGTGCCACCTCTGGGAGACTGGTATGTATACTGTACACACAGCGGTTATGTGGGGGTGGAGCTGTGTCCCTTGTGATGAGACACAAACCTTTGTACTCCCTCCAGACCTCTTGAAACTTAGGAACAAAGGCCTTTGTTTTGCCAAGCATGAACATTTGGATTAAACAGATGTTAGGACACACTGACTATCAGGCTCTATGCTGGTCCCTTCTCCCATGGAGCTTGAAGTGTAGGGGTGGGGTAAGAGGGTAGTGTGACCAAGCATTGCAATTTGTCTGGGACCAACCAAGAGTTCTTGAAATGTGGCATTTGCAGTTATGGAATGGAGAAAGTCCCAGACAAATCGGAATAAGTTAGTCACCCCGTCAGATATGAACAGATTCTTGTCTTTCAAGGAGAGGGTCTCGTGTTTCAGGTGTGGCATACTTAGTGAGGACTTTACATGGAGCTGTGACGTCCCGGAAGGGGTGAGGCCGTCCCCGTCCCTCACTGCCCTGCTCTGGACACAGTGTGGCCAGGGTGCTGGAGCAAGGGCAGCATTCTGGAAAGTGGACCCTGGGGCCTGGATTCATTGGCCTGAGTCAGCTTCTAGGATCAAAGTCCACTCGGAAGGGGAAACTTGGCCTTCCCTGGCTTGAGACTGAATGGGTACACCCCAGGATTGACTTGACTGGGTGTGTCATTTTCCCACCACTGATGATCTGTTAGGTATGGGGCTCACACAGGTGATGTTTAAGCATAGGGTCAGGCACCTAGGAGCTGGTAAATACAAATCCCTGTCTGCCCAGTGAGTTGGGGCAGCCTGGGAGTCCCATGAGCTCCAGAAGCTTCTATGTCTTCTTACCCTGGGTAGTTGGTGGGAAGGAATTCATTTAGTCACAGGGCCTGATCCATCCCTGCCTCACCTCCCCTGGGACTCCCCTACTAAGCACTTCACTGGAGTCTTTGTCCCCAGAAGTCTGCAGGGGCCTTGGGAGAATGGAAACTTGCACCTTCCCGTGGAAGACCATTTGTCCATTGAAATGCAATTTACTCCTGAAAGGAGGAAAAAGCAAGAAAAACCACTAGGTGAAGGGTATTTCTCTGACATCCCAGTGAACTGCACGTAGGAGGTAAAGTCCCGGATAGATGCGGAGAGCTCACCTTGCTCTTGACCCTCTACCCGCCCTGATCCTAAATGCTGCTGTGCTTAACAAAGTCAGAAATGATTTTTATTCCTTCACATGCTCTAAAAGAAATTTGATGAAGGAAAACTCCCAAGCTGACTACGTAATACACAGTACAGTTCAAAGAAAGAAGAAAGAAATTTCTAGAAGAAATGCCTTTGTGTTCCAGTGGCTGTCACATTTTTTAGCAGGTTGCCTCTCCTCCTGGTGCACGGGTAGGGAGGTCCTGACGGTAAAAGCAGAGCCCAGGTGGAGGGGAAAAGCCCACATTGGAATGTGGGGTGTGTGTGTGTGTGAGAGAGAGAGTTGATGCATGTGTTTCTATCAACACATGTACACATTTATCAAATTGCATCTGCTTTTACCTTTAAATTTTTATGAGCACGAGCATATGGCGCATTATCCTGCTATAGAGAGTGTGTGTGGGTGCGTGTGGGTGTGTGTGTGCATACACGCACAGGCAGGCCTGCTTTGGCACGCACTTTACAGCACACACGCCTGTGGCCGAGACACTCTTTGGAGATAAGCGCCTGGGAATGCGTGGGGCTGTGGGTGAGGTGACCTCCTCAGGGCCCAAGCCTGGTCTGGTGGGCCAAAGATGCATTTCCATCCATCTCTGGCCCCCATCACCTAGGCAGCTAATTCCTCTGAGCCCTCTGCCTTATTAAAGTCACAGATCACTTTCTTGAGCTTCACGCTGTCAAGACCAGGGAGCCTGAGTTCAAGCCCCCTCCCTGCCATGCAGCCCCTCCTTGAGTGCTGGGGGTGGAGGTGAGGGTCCCTGAAGCCCCCTCCTTGGTTTGATCTGCAGGACGCCTTGCAGTGATCAGTGAGGTCGCCTCCAGATTCCTTCAGTAAAGCCCTTGGCAGGGATACAAGGGCCGTCACAGCTGTGCTGCACAGACCAGCTTCCAAAGGCGAGGACTGGACCGGCCCACTCGAAGTGCTCCTCAGCAGAGGGGTGCAAGGCTGGCTGCCGATTTGGAGAACACTTCTCCTGTCCCCGGCTGCCGCGGCCTCCCCTGTTATGAAATATGGATGGTACCGGTTCCAGCGTTGGGAGACTTGCTGGCAGCGCCGAGCGTCTCCAAAGGCCCGCCTTGTGCATGCACCTAAACACTTCACTGAGCAATCTGTCAACATGTCAGCAACACATGTTTTGTAAAAAGCTTCCAGTGGGAGTAATGACTCCCACCAGGACTTCCAAAATGCTTTGAATTCAGCAGATTTCTATTGCGGGCATCCCCTGGGGTGCCTTTTACAATGCCTACATTTCAGAAATTTGAGCCACAGACCCCTGGGGGTTTCCTTTCATAATGCCTCAAAATGTAGGGTTATATTGTTGGAAGTCCCCATGGGGTCTTTATTAATACCTGAATTCTGAGGAACTGGAAATTACACAGGGCAC
The DNA here is from genome assembly GCF_047511655.1 of Castor canadensis. NCBI lineage: Eukaryota > Metazoa > Chordata > Mammalia > Rodentia > Castoridae > Castor > Castor canadensis. Next base: position 35,141,795 of record NC_133400.1, read on the forward strand.
TGCAGGGGCCCAGATCCACACCAGGAAGAAGAGAAAAACTCTGTGGGGAGAGTTTTTTTCTTCATGCAAGAGTGAAAGAGAAGAATTTGCTAAAGGACAAAATTGAGTGTGTTTGAGCTTCTTTCATTTAATCTGCCTTCTAGAAGGCTACAGTAAAATCTGCAACGGGGAAGGGGGGAAATGACTTTTCTATTTTTAAATCTCACTTTGATATTTTAGGGGCCAGAGTATGTTCTCTTTAAACACCCAGTGTCGAGGAGTATTGTTTAAAAATAAATTATTTTTCTTTTTGGTAAGTGAAAATACCTCTGGCCGGGCCCCTCTCCTGGTCTCCCCTCTTCCTTAGAGCTGTTAAACTCCAGTCTCTTGCTCCCTCTCATTATCATTAACCATTTGGGGTCTCTCTGAGATATTGGCCTGGTTGCTCCCCTCCTCTTCCCTCCCCTCCCTTCTCCTCCCTCTGTGCATTAAAGATGAGAAAAATCAACCTTGGAGATGATCAGTCGTCCTAGAGAACTGGTTTCAAACCCTGGTTGCCCATTGGGGTCATCAGAACAGGAAATGTCAAGGCAGCTCGCTAATTTTTTTTTTTTTTTCTTTTTGCTGCTGAAGTCTTGAAAACACAGAAGGAGCACCTTCTTGTCCTCCAACATACACATGCGATCACACGTGCACACACACCAGTTGTGTGACTTGTTCCAGCCTCCACCATCTGTACACTCACCTTCCATACTGCCTTTTAAAAGTTGCAAGACTTAAACATGTTAAGCCTTGGGGTTAATTTAAACTGCCTTTTTCCTTTTTAAATCTGGCACTCACTGCCTTACTGAAAAGAGGTCTTTTGCTCTCTATTTCTATTATGGTCTCATTGACTGGGATGAGAAAATAACATTGAAAGAGCTTACTTACATCAACCAAGGCCAAGAAATTCTAAGTTGCTGAGAAGACCCTCCTCCTCCCTCGGCGCTCCCCCTCCCTCCTGCCTCCCTCTTTCTGCCAGAGTGACTGGATCACACAGGGGACTCGGGAACTCATATTCCCCGCCCCCCCTTGGTGAGACTCCCAGACGGTGTTCAACCATCTGTGGTCCCGTGGGCCCAGCAGAGGGGGCCTGAGGAGGGGGGCTTGCCCATCAGGAGCTGGTTGGGTCAGGCACTCACAGAAATCCTCTGCAGCCACCCGAGCAGGCTGATTAATTAAGCAATTGCATCATTGATTCAAGGTTTGTGATTTGGCGCTGGGGCATTGGCGGATGCATTCCTGAGCTCTGCCTGCCTCCCCTGGGTTTGAGTTGCAGGATCCCTATCTTTTTTTCTAGTTGGATTTTCCTCCTTGGTGCCGACACTGAATGCTTTGCCAGGAAAGGCATTGGCCCCCTGCTTCCCCAACCCATGGTCAGGGGCAGGGGCCTGGAGACCAGGGGCCAGCAGTCCTGAGGTGCTGCTTTGACATTTTTAGCCAAAGACATTTGTTCAGACCAGTTTCCAAATAGCTTTGGGTTAGAGTACATTCTCCTTTTTTCTTTTCCTCCTGCTCCTTTGTCCTCCTCCCTCCTCTTCCTTCTTTCTTTCTCCTCCTCTTTCTTCTTCCTCTTCCTCCTCCTTCCTCCTCTTCTTTTCTTTTTCCTCCTCCTCTCTTCTTTCTCCTTTTCCTCCTTCCTTTTCTTCAGTACTGGGGACTGATCCCAGATTTTTCTGCCTCATCCTCCAGAGTAGCTGGGATTATAAGTACATACTACCATACCTGTCTTGTCCTACTTTAAAAAAAATGCTGGGATTATTTTTCCTTTCTCTTGCAAAGCAATGAAATAGAATCAGATCCTGGAAATCCTATTCTTGTCATCTTTTTCCCCAGTCCATCTTCTCTCACCTGGCCCAGAAGACATGAATTTCCTACCAGCCTCTGTGTCTCAGAACATCTCTGGTTCTCTGATTTGCCAGGGAGGTCAATACCCCAGCCTTGGGCCTTCTCCCAGGAACTGCCGCAGACCATCATTTCCCATCCTCCTCCCTCTTAGAGACAATCAGAACAAGTGGGGAAGCCTATCCAGGCCTGTTCAAGCTTATGGCCCTGGGGGTCAGTGGTGGGCAGGCAGTCCAGAACAAAAATTTAACCCACATTCCAAGAACACAGAGGTTTGAAACCATGTAGCCAGAAATACATGACTTTCATTAAACAGGGGTGGTATTCCATCAGCTCCTCCCTCCTGAAATAAAACATACCAAACACAAAACCATAAAAACAACTAAAAACCAAACAATAGAAATTCCTTCTCCTTACCGGCCTCCAATAGACAATGAAGGCACCACCTTTGGGAGGGAAGGGATTGCAAACTTAGATTCTTCAGAAGACCCATCCTGCTTGCCACACTAGATGGCAAACCTTCTTCCGCCATGGAAATTCAAAAAGGTTCCAGACAAGAAGGGGCCAAGGGGTGGAGCCCTTGAGTCCCACACAGATGTCAGTAAGGGGAGGCCAGAAAGCTTCCTCAGAGGACTGATTTATTTTATTTTTTAGATCTATGTGTTTTGGTCACATTTATTTATTTATTTCCAAAGGGCTATTTTTGGTGTCTGCCTGGGCTGCTTTGTAGCAAAGCCCCCTTTTCTAGAATTTCCTTTCCTTTATTAGAGTTACAGCTCAGCTTTGTGCAGCCCCCGGGGGAGTCGGCCAGCCGCTGGCAATTTCTCTCAGACACCCAATTACCCCCTGACGTCAGTGCGCCTCGCCCTGCTCCCCTGGGTGCCAGCATTTTTTCCTTTGTAACACTAATAGCTGGCTAGCTAAGTGCCTGTCGGCTCCTTGGCAGAGGAGTTGATTGTGTTTTCGGCTGGATACTAAATCCAAAAACTATGTAAAAATGTCAATAGGTGAGTGCACATTGATTTTGGTTAGTCACAGTGATATTTGAGCCCCTTTGGGGACTCTGTCTGGGGAAGTATTTTACAAGAAAGATAATATAACAGAAAATTACTGGAGCTCCGTGGGTCTCTGGTGGGTTTCTTAGGGGCCTACTAAATTGCTGTAGAATCAACAAATGCTTTATTAATCTAAATTTGTGGTTTTGTTCTTTCTTCTCTTCAGAAGGTTGCAGTTTTAATGATGCAGGCGGCCAGGCTGGGCGGCGCGGCCTGCACCTTGGCTGACGGGGCTGGGGGACCCCTGGCTGGTAATGAACTCTCCAAGGGCCTGGGAGCATGGCGGCCGTGTTCCCAGCTGGCTTCCTGGGAATGTGGAGCAGGCGCTGGGCCCGCCGCTTGCCAGGCCGAGGTCTGCGTGAGCAGATAAAGTGAGGGGCTGGGGGCCTGGAACAGCTGTGCTGGCCAGGCTGACTGGGGGAGACTGATAAGAGCCCAGAAAGAGCCCAGGCGGGTAGCATGGCAGCGCCAGAAATCTGACGGGGTATCACGACTGGCAAAGAAAGTTAAGCAGGGCCGGATCCGGGGGATGGTTGGCAGACCTGCCGAGAGAGATAATGGTAATTGATGAAATCAAAGTCACAGCACAGCCTTGTGTTTTCTTGGCAATTAATCCCCCCTCCCCCTCAATTTCTAACCCCCTGGCATTCTTGGAGCCCAGGATGCCCTGTGAGCAGTCTGCACATTCAGATAATCAGCACATGCCCTCCTTGTTTGGGGCTGAGGTTGGGGGGGGGGCAGCCAGGGAGATGCATGTGGCCAAGAAAAGACACAATTAGAGATCCAGTTTTTAGAAAAAATTACAAATAAACAAGTCAGAAAAGAAAACCCCACTGAAAAGTTAAGGACCTGTCACTCTGGGAGCTCATCTGATCCTGCTCTGGAAGGGAAGGAGAAAATCGATGTCTTTGTAAGAGTGCCGGCTCTGCATCTCCTGGCTGGGCAGGACAATGTGGAGTCAGGCAAACCCCAGTGCACATTTGGTATGCACACACACACACACACACACACACACACACACACACACACACACACACCCTTGCCCCCAAATGATGCTGCTGGGGGAGATGGTATAATGGGACCGCTGTTCATACCTTATACAGATGTGCCTGGCGAGCCCATGTGTGTCAACTGCTCCCCTCTCTACCTTTTGTCCCTTGAAAGGTATCCCTGCTCTACAATGGGCTAACCAGGCTGTTTCCTGTCCCCACGAGCTCTTGCTGCCTGCCTGCTCCATAGGTGAGGTTTTCAGCTGGCCTTTTGTTGTGTTCTGGACAACGTGCACACGCTGGGACACACCTGCTTCAAAACATGCACGACCGCACAACTCTGGCATACACACCCACTCCAGTGCTTGGGCCTCGCTTGCTGCTTCCTAAGCAAGTCCCATTGTGCCCCAGGGAGCCCCCATGTCCAGGATCTCCAGAATCTTGAGCAAATAAAACACTCCAAAAATTTCCCTGGGGTCTTTTGAAATTAAAATCAGTGTGCAGTAAACCTGTATGTCAGTTGGCCTTGCAAGGCACAGGCCCCCAAGTAACTGGAAATTGTATAAAGGAAGCAATTGGGCATAGCCTTCTAGGTGATTCTTCCTGGAGCTTAGCATCTACTCCAGGATTCTGCTTGGTGGTAATTAACAGTGGAAGGGAGACCTCCTATTGGAAGGTGAGGCCACAAGTCAGAAGGACTTTAAGAAATTATGCACTTGTCCCTTTCCCACACATACTTTCCCTCTTTCTTAGAGTTACCTTGTTCCCAACCATCTCTTGGGTGGCTGACATCAATTCTGTAATGAGAAGCGAGGTGACAGAGGAAACAAGTGAGACAGGAACTGAGATGTTTCTGATTTTATTCTGATTGTGCCTCTCACCATCCCACCTTGGTGAGGGGCTGAAATTAGTATGGCTTGGAAACAATGTCTAAGGTGTGGGGGGAATTTCTGGAAGGTCAGAGAAATGTATGTCTTCCTCTGGCTACATTCCTGCACCACCCCTCTGGTGGCTCCCCCCTGAGCTTTGTCTACTCAACAGGGTGGGAGGAAGAGGATTTGGAAAGGGGGCCCTGGTGACTTCAGAGCCATCAAAGCCAGCCCTGCCCGCCTCCAGGCCCCTCAGCTCCCCTCCTGAAAGGGCTCTGCAGGCCAGCAGCTGTTTTGGGGCCTGGAGAGGAGAAAAGGGGCTGGTCTTTTGTCCCTTGGAGGAGGCCTCCCGGAGGCCCAGGCCTGCATGGCGGGCAGTCACATTAACCTTCCACCCTGGGTTGGGGGAGGCTTGCCTGAGGTCAGGCACATAATGAGGGTAGGTCCCTGGTTGTCCACTGCCAGGACTCTGGCAACAAAGGCTCAGTCAGGCTGCACAATGAGGGGGAGGTGGCTGGGTGGGGGCGGGAAGGTGCGGCCACAGCCGGCCTCTGTGGCCCTGAGTTTCTTTCCAGCCCACCTCCTGCTGGGCACTTCAAAGGGGCAAGGAGAGAGGACAGCCAGGCTAGGCAGGCCTGGGCCTCCTTCTCCCAAAAGCACCTTGAGAACTGTGGAGTCAGGTTTTTGGAATCTGGCACCACGGGGAGTCCCTGGTATGGGATCTTTCTTTAGCAGTCCTGTTTCACTGTTTGGCCTAGTCACTTAAATCAGGGACTCCAAGCCTTTCAAATCAGATACAACAACAATAATAACATCCCATGTAGGAGGGTGCGTGGTACTGAATTCAGATCACATTCTCACGTGCGCCTCAACCACTTCTTCGTACTTGGTGAGTTTGGTGACCTCTGTCTTTGAAGTGACAGGAGAAGATGGTGCCTGACTCTCTTCTCATGATCTCCCTGAGTTCTCCTTAAAACACTGAGAGGTGGGCATTTGGTCCCCATTTTACAGATGACTTTGTTGGGACTCCAAGAAGATAAACAAACCTGAATGGAATCAGATTCGGGGCTCTACCACCCACAAACTTGAGTCTCATTAATGGATGGAAGATCACTGTGCTTTCACTTGCTATTTGTGAGGTTGGATACTATAGTTCCTACCCTTGGGATTGATGGAAGGATGCAATGAATCTTGTATAAGAGCTTGGAGTATGCCTGGTACATAGGAAGCATCTATAAAACTGCCCTCCTTCTTGTACTATAGTTGTCCTGTCTGGATTCTAGTCCATACCCTCCAAGGCCTGGAGCCAGTTTTCTTTGTGCTTCATGTACAAATAAAAGAATTTATGTGATTGCTGTGGGATTATTCATCTGATCTGCTTGGTGTAGAACTGGAGAGAGAAGGTCCAGGCAGGGTGGGAGTGGGGTGTGGCCTCTGAGGGCTGCATTCTCACTTCACCAGGGGGAGGGGCCTGTAAGGATTAGATGGCTTCTCCCTGGTCTCACTTAATTGCAAAGATACGTTTCTTCACAGGCAGCTAGACTCCTGGAAATATGAGTATTTCCTGAGGCCCTCCCAACCTTACCCCAAAAAGCTATTAGAGTCACTAAAACTTGGTGTTCCCTTTACTCACATTGGGATAGGGGCAACCTACCTTGGCCAGAGGCGCCAGAATCCTTCCTGGGTAGAGGAAGGCAGGGTCAGAGGCCAGCATGGATTATGTATCTAGGCGCCTGCTCCAGGGGAGGAAGGTGCAGGGCACTGGACCCTTGGATGTTGGAGGGAACGTCCCAGAGGGGCAGCTCAGTGCCTGGGTGGCACTAGTTCCAGCCCTGGTTGCAGATGAGTGGAGATTGGATGCATTCGTCGTGTGACTTAAAAGTGTTCAGTGCTTTGAGGGAAGTGGCTAGAGGCCCCGCAGTATGAGTGGTGTCAGTTTTCTGAATCCACTGCTACTGAAAATGCCCCTAGCCTCTGGGTGTGTGTGTGTGGGAGAGGTTCCCAAGGAACTTCCGTAATCATTTGGCAGAGTGAAGATTCACTTTGTTTTGTTCGTTCACTCTTCCATACATCTGAATTGGGAGTGGAGGAACCACTGTATACCAAGCATGGTGCTTGCTACTTGGTGATTTTAGTCTCTTGCCCATCTCCCTCTCTCATTCCCTCCTTTCTATTCATCAACTGTCTATGAAACATCCTAATTCCCTGTGCTGATATTAGGGATCCATAAAGATGAGTAGGGCACAGGGAGCACCTTGTTTGACAAAGACCTGGTGCAGGAGGTTTTATGAGGCTTAGTCTCAGCCCTGACACTGACTGTGTGAGCTTGACTTAGTCACTTGCTTGCTTTGAGTCCAAGTGAGATAAAGATGTTGAACTGAATGATGGTACTGGTCTGACATCTTTCAGTTTCAAGGAATAGAGATGCAGTTCAAACTGGCTTAAGAATAAGCCTTCAGGCCTGGCTGAATCCTTAGGAGTTCATCTCTCTGGTGCTTTTCTCTCCCTTTCTTTGTTAGCTTCATTCTCTGCCAGGTTCTTCCTAAAAGAGGGCAAGTTAGACCTTCTGATCTAAACTCATATCCTTGCCCAAATAGAACATCTCTTTCCTGTAGTGTAATGAGGTCTCAGAACACACTCTGATTGGCTCAGATTGGTCCTATGTTTACCCATAAGCCAATCACTGTGGCGGGGGGATGCAGGGATCACATAGGGCAGCAGATTTGCTCAAGGAAGACAGTACTGCTCTAAGAAGGCAGGGATGGATGCTGGACAGGCTAAGAAGTATAGCCCATTCCACCACAATTGTCCATAAACATCCTTTGAACTTTGTGCATGAGAGACAGGCTGGAGCCCGATGGCCTGGGTTCTCATCTCAGTTATGCTTTCTGCTTACTGTGTGATGTTGAACAAGTTGTCTTGTTTTCCATGCTTCAGTCTCCTCATCTGTAAAATGGAACTAACAATGGAATATACCTCATAGGATTGTTGCAGGAATTATAGGTATCAGTCCTGTAAAATGCTAAGAGAAATGCTTGACACACAATAAGCACTTAAACATGATTATTATTTTCATTCATTTATTGATTCATGAAATATATGCAGCAGAAGCAAGTGAATAAATCATAGTCTTTGCCTTTGGGGAGCTCACAGAGGAGTCTGATTATTTTTCACTCGTTTGCTAAGAAAGTGCCTACTGTGTGCCAGGAGCAGCACTAAGCTAAACTTGGGACCCAGGCGAAGGGAGCATCCTTGCTTTCATGGAGGTAGACAGAGTATCTTCACTAATTCTTAGCTTCTCATCTGAGCAGTAGGGACCATACTATCTTTTGCAGAGAGGCTGCAGAAGAGAATAGGTGGGGAAGTGGACCACAAACCTGAAAGTAGGTTTTTATCTGCATGTTGTCAGTGGTGGATGCCAGTTCATCCTTCAGGGGTTGTCCACCCCAGGAATTTGACCTTCCCCAGCAATCTCCCAGCATTCCTTTTTCAAGCCTTCTTCTATGTGGCTCATCCCCTTGGCTTCTGTGCTGCCAGCAAGATGGATGAGGTGGCTGCAGGGCCTTTCTGGCATCTGCCCCAGGGGTAGAGGTCATGCTTGGATTCAGGTGTGGGTCCTTGGGGAGACCACTGCTGTCCAGTGGATTCAGTCCCATCCCCCACCTCACTGCAGCCTAGGGCTGAGCCTCCATGTGATACTCCTATGAAGGTCTTGGGTTTGCTCCACGATAGTTTTTCTGGGTTGTTTCCTGAGGCGGGCCCCTTGGCCCTGTGCACCAGGATGCATGCTGGGATTCTCCTTGTTTCCTTCCTGCCAGCCCACGAGAAGAGGCTCTCACCTGTGATGTGCTTTGCATAGGTAATGGGCCCTCAGCATCAGGAGCGTGCTAAGTGTCACTCTGTGTCTGGCCTAGGCCACTTGGTGCCACAGTGCTACATATGGGCACGACCTGAGGCTGGCTTCCTGTTGACCCCTTGTCATCTTTTTTTTTCCTTTTTAATCTCACAGGAACATTTATTCATGCATGGAGTAACTGGCAGCTATGCAGATGTGCAGCGATGGTCCATGCTGCTGTTGAAGATGTCTTGCTCACACTTGCAGGCACACTGGTGCTTTGCCCATGTACGCTCCACACCAGGCTGGTTAGTGGGGACCTCAAGCAGGCATGGGACATGGACCTTTCAACTCCATTCCTCCAGATCTTCTGGGGGTCTTGGGTATAGCAGTGTTTCATAGGGACCCAAACATTTCTAGTAATACTTTGTAGCATCTCAAAGTATTTGGGCCTGAGGGGTCCACAGCTAAGGCTGCACGAGAGCCCCCTATCCAATGACTGCCATGTATCTCATCTTTTGATGCCCTCACCGTCTCTAAGGGATATTTTCTTTGGGTTAATCTAGGAAGAAACTAAGACTCAGATAATCTGTTTGGTAATTTGCTCAACGTCACCTGGGAATGTGGCAGGGCCTAGAGGCAAACCCACAAGTGTCTGACCACAGAGCCTGAGTTCACCAAGTTGTTCTGTGCCATAGAATGAATGGTGACACAGACTCAGGAGTGCTCCCAAAAGTGCCTGATTTTCTATCTGTAGGTTAGCATTGTCACAGAATATAAATTGCCAGGAGGAGAGGGCCTGGTAGACTGAAGAGGATCTTTGGATATAGTCTTTGTCTCTGTATCCTGTCTTTTGTCAGTTCTGCAGACTTCTTTCTGCTCCTGTGCCACAGCCAGCCCCATCCTTCCTAACTAGGGACCAGACCCCCTGTTGGTGACCAGAGACCCAGAGGAAAGAGCTGTGAGCCTTCTTCTGAGAAGAGAGTGATCAATGAGCCTGATCAGAGGCCTGTGCCTTGGGCTGGATCCATAGGCTGCTGGGGAGGTCCCCTGTCCTGTCTGCATGCCCTCCCCAGGGCCCACTTCTGGTGAGGTGGGTTCGTTAAGTTTGCTTGCAATCTTCTCCCCTTCCTGCTGCTGCAACTCCTTGTTTTGAGGTCTCCATCACCCTCCTGTCCTCCTCTAACTCTGCTCCCTGGAAATGCCTCTGTCATTTGCCCCACTGTGAGGTAGAAGGCTTCCAACAGGTACTGCCTGCCAGGTACCTGACAGTACCACCCTACTGCTTCTTCAAGAACCTCTCTGATCTGCATGTACCTTCCCCCGAAGGAATGTATTATCATTATTATTTATAGGCATAGGACTCTGAAAAATCTTTGGGGAGATTTTTCAGAAAAGAAAGCAGATCATTTGCATCTTCACAGTCCTGTGTTCAAATTCTTTCTCTGTCCAAGATCTGTGATTTTCAGCAATTAATCTATTTGTGGGCCTCAGTTTATTCCTCTGTGTAATGGACCATGGGAACCTCCCTTTTGTGGTGATGGGAGAATTAGGCGGGAAACAAGTATGAAGGGCCAACAGGTCACCAGGCACATGGGGTTGGAATCAGTGGTTCTAGCCCCTGTGGCCTGGAGCAGGATATCTGGGGGCTGGGGGCGTGGATCAGATAGGGTGAAGAGAGTCTGCTAGAGGATGGCTGGTGGAACAGGGAGAGGCAGTCCAGTCTATGGTGCCTGGTTGAGCCAGAAGAGCCCAAATTTGCCCGTATTCTTTATTATTACAACACTGTCCCAGTCTTAAGCAACCACATTGGTGAGTTGATGCTAACAAAACCATAAATAGGAGCAAATTCCTGTCTCCCCTCCCCGCCGCCGCCTCCCCCGTTCAGGTCCACCTTCTGTTACCGCAGAATATCTCAGACTGGATAGTTTACAAACAATAAAAGTTTATTTAGCTCACAATTCTGGAAGCTGGGAAGGCCAATATTGAGGGTTCTGGTAAGGGCCTTCCTGCTGTGTCCTAACATGGCACAGGGCATCACATAGGCCAGGGTGTGTGTGAACAGGAGAGAAAAGAAATGGGGGAGGGGATGGAGCCCATTTTATCAGGAATTCTCTCATGCAGGCAGGTCCCCAGCCCCTGGTCATCTCTTAAAGGTCCCACCTTTAAGTTTTGAACATGAGAACTTTACAGGAAACACTTAAACCGTAGCTTGACTTCGTCCCTAAACCAAAATCTCCAAATCCTCACCTATGTGTCCCTTCCCAAGCTAAGTGTTTTTGAGGTGCTGGCTCTGGGAACCCAGTCAGGATTGGCTGGTCCAAGTCTAGCCCTGGGCTCATGCTGGTATTTGGATCTGCTGTGGAATGGATCATTCCCAAGTAAATGGGATACCCAGGCACATGGCCTCCCTAAAGGGTGGGAAGAAGAAATGCCCACTGCTTGGAGATCTTCTGCTCCTCACCCCATCACACCACCTGAAAATTTCCAAGTTTTTCTTTCTTAATGACAGTCTCATTTATCATGTGAACAACACAATTATATGCCATTGTTTATGACTTATGTGTGTTAGTACTTTCATTATTTAAATCATTAGACATTTTAAATGTGCTGCTATTGTGCTTGCCTTGGCCTGGCATTGCTTCCTTTTATAAATATACCTGGAGTCTCATCATGAAGGAAGACAGAACCTCCTGCCAACCTGGGGGAGCTGCTGGAGGCCCCTTCCCCATGAGTGGAGCCTCTTACTGACTTCCCTGGACCAAGCCTCCCTGGACTTCCTCTGGCTAGCAAGAGGGCGGGCGTCTGTGCGTCTTTTCTGTTGCAATGAGCTCTTTGGCTCCTCCTCTTAATACAAAAGACCCAAGTCTGGGCCCAGAGTAAGTTATTTGTAATGCGTTTTTCCAGCCTACATTGCAATATTAGCCATGACTGTCTGCTGTGTGCAAAAAGGAGGAGTCTGCGTTTGAAGTTTAATCCAGCTTCTACTTAAGCTCAGTCCCTGGGCAATCCTTTTTTCTGCCGCTGAGCTCAAACAGCCGGTTCTCAGGTTTGATCTGCTGCCCCACGGAGCCCTGCCCAATGTGAATTTGAAGAGTTTCCCCCGCCCCCCCCCCCCAACCAGGGAGACTTGCAAAAAAAAAGAAAGAAAGAAAGAAAAAAATGTCACCATGGTTCGGCAGCATGGGCTCCCATGGTGGTTCTTGGGTCCCTTCTGGATCCCCTGTGTCTGTTTTTGGAAGGTTGGCTGGCTAAGGCCCACCCAGGCTGCCGGCCTTCTGAGGGTGCCACGTCCCTTCCTCTGGGTCTCCGTGGAGCCCCTCTGAGCTCTCTCTGTTGGCGGATGGCAAGCACTGGGGAGTCTGGGAGTCCTGTCTGGCATGCGGGGGGCAGAGAAAAAGGAGGGAAAAAAGAGAGGGAAATGAAAGGCGAGAGTTTGTCGGGAACTGGTGCTGGCGGTGGAAACAGGAGCCGCAGCAGGACAGAACCTGGTGGCCTTCAAAACTTTTCTTCTCCCCTCTCGCCACATGACTCGGAGGATGCAGGCAGTAATTAAAGACCCCCCTGGCTCCTCATTTTCTGTGTCCACGCCTTTGATCCGGCTCATGTTGGGCGGCTATTTTCATTGTTCCTGCCTTTCTTTCATTCTCTTTTGATGGCAGAAATGATGATCTTTGATTCCAGAGTCGGAGGTGGGCAGGAGAGTGTTACAGGTCTTACATAATGTATCTCTCACATCTTATTTTTAAACGCAGGCATAATCAGGGCCGGGCAGAGGCCGGGTTTCATATCCACCCGTGTGCAGGGAGAGGTGGTTGCCTGCCCTGCAGGGCTGGCCTGGGGTAGTGGGGCCAGGCAGTCCTGGGCAACTGAATGGAAATTACTAGAGGAGCTTCCCCCTCCACCCCCTTCTAAATATAACCTGGAGGGAGTTTTTCCTAATTGTTCCCTTATGGGGGAATGTGCTGAGAGAGAGCAGGATGAGGACTCTGGCCTCCAGGCCCAGATCCTTTTGACGGCACTGTACTGTGGGAGGCCTGTGTGCTTTATTAGTGGATGTTAATAAACTATGGGGGACAAGCCACAGGAGGTGGCATATGAACCAGTAACACAGTAGCCAGGTACACTGGAGAGCTCGGCTAGATGAGGGGAGGTGGGAGGCACAGGCGGTGTTTCTTTCTGGTAGGTAGATATGTTTGCATGCCCTTCCCTATGCCCCACTGCTTCCCAGCGGAAGATACCGTGTGGTGGACAGGGACCTGAGGATGAGGCCTTGTGGGTGGTAGAAAGTCTATGGTCCAGGCCTAGAATGCTGATGGCCATGGTTAGTGGAAGGACGGAAAACTCAGGGTCCAGATGAGGCTAAGGGGACAAGCCAGTAGGGCTGGTAAATCCAGAACACCCGCTGCTCCTCAGCTTCCAGATTTCCAATGGTCTGTCTCCAAAAATTCCTTACAGATAGAAGGAAGAAGTCCTTCTCAGTCAGGGGACAGTGATGACAAAGGCTGCAGGATAGGAAAGCCTGGGTGTGGAGGGACAGGAGGTGACTGGATCCTTGGGGGTGAATAGAGCCTTAGGAGGCTTGCTGGGGAACAGTGGGCCAGCAGGAAAGGCTGGGGGTGGGTGTTGGCCAGTGTTTGATGGACTCTCCAGAGGCACATTTAGAAAGCTAGTGACCCCAGGGTGGCCAGTCCAAGGGCTGCGGGGCACTTCTAGGCAGTAAGTTCCCCTGGGCTAGAGGGTTTCTGCACATGATGCCTGGGGCCTCCTGCCAGCCCCCACTGAATACTGGGTGTTTATGAGAGTGTGGCCCCGTCCTAGAGGACACAAGCCCCTTAAGAATTGTCTTACACTGGGAGCAGTCTAAGGAAGGCTCATTCCCCAGGAATAAGTGGCAGGCAGGCACTGAATTCTTCAGTAGACATCTATTGAGCACCTGCTGTGTGCTAGGCCCTGTGTTGTGTGCTGGGCATATAATACTGAGCAAGACAGAGCTCAGTATTATATGGGGTTTGTAGTCCTTGGGGAGGACAATAGACAGCTCATCCCATAAATAACAGGGACACCTTCTAAGAAAACCATCATCAGGCAATTTCACCCTCCTATGACCATCATGGGGGGGGACTTTTGTAAGCCTTGCTGGTATGTGCCAACTCTTCTGTCAGGCCTCTTGATGCACTCAAGACATAGAACATAAAATGTACAAGGCTCCTACTGATATCATACAGCAGTCTGTCTTACAGAAAACTTTTGTTTTATAACTAGAAGAAGTATACTCTAAATGACAAAAAGTATAGGATAGTAAACACACAAACCAGTGAGTGGCATGGCAATTTATTTCTAAGTGTCACGCACTGCACCTAACTGTATGACTGCAGTGCAGTTGGTTTGTTTATTTCAGCATCACCACAAACACATGAGCGATGCCCAGTGACACGCCATTATGGTAGTTGCTAGTCACGAGACAATAGTAATTTTCAGCTCTGTTATAATCTTATGGGACCAGTGTGGTACATGTGGTCCACCATTGATTTAAATGTTGTCATGCGTGGTGCATCACTGCCCATCATCACAGGCAGTGAAGTGCCGAAGGAAGAACATGAGGCATGAGAAAGAAGCAGTGGTGTCTGACAGATCCACACTGAAAATGAGGGTATCAATGAACAGGGGCTATGGGGAATGGGAGAGCAGAGGGAGGGCTCAAGAGACCCTCGCAGGAGGGTGTTAGTCATTGGATGAACCATCAGAGACAGTGTTGGATATGTGGTGAGCAGGAGGTGTACGTGGAGGGTGAGGGACCAGGGTAGAGCAGCTGGGGAGCTGAGGGCCTTGGCATCAGCAGATTTGCTTATCATTGAGCTCATTGCTTTGGGTGGATGATGTTGGACAAGTGGCGAAGCCAAAGAGATCCAGTCAGTACAGGTGGAGGAGACAGAACAAAGGGTGTATTGAAGAGCTGTTTTAGATGGCAGAGTTGACAGGACTTGGAGATGGATTAAATGCAGGCCGGGGGAATACAGGTGTCAGGATGAGCCCTGGGTTTCTGACTTGGGCATTGGGTGAACACAGGTGTCTTTCCTGGAGTACAGAGGTCTACAAGAGGACAGGAGTAGAGAAAGAGAAATCTGTTCCCTCCTGATAGTACTGGACCAGGGGAGGAATCTGGGGACAAAGCAGGTGAGTACAGTGATTGGAAATCCAGGGATGCAGAGCTTGGCTGTTGCTCAGTCCCCAGAAGACCCCATGGTGCCTGAGGGTAGGGACCTCCCCTGCTCTGTCGGGCCCACCTAGCTAATGCCCAGCCCACTGTAAGCACGTAACTGGTGTCTGTTGAGGGAACCTGTTCCAGGAGGCTACAGAGCAAGTACAACACAATGGGATGGGGTTGCTGCCTCATCTTTGAAGATTTTGTCCCAGGCTTCCCTCTCCCCAGTGTCAGTCTTTGAGAACTTTGTGGTTGCTACCTTCTGGTGGGAGGCCCATGTTCTGGCCCTTGAACTCGTATACTGGCTGGGCTGCCCATGGCTGCTGGCTGCCACCCTGGATGGGGGCACTTGTCCAGTCTTCTTGTTCCTTTGCAAGCCCTCTTGGCCAGCCTAGCCAGGCTGCTGTTGGTGGTTCACAGGTTGCTGCCTTTCTGGGCTGACATGAGAGGGTTGTATATTTCTGTCTGCTGTTCAGAGTGCGCACAAATCTGCTTCTCTGGTATGTGCAGAGCCTGGTGGCCAGCCCTCAGCCCTCCCACCCTGTTGCCTGTCAGAGCCCCTGCATTTATGGCCAACCACATCTGGCATTCCTCTTGCAAATGAGTTGGGAGTAAAGTGGGGTGCTGCCTAGCCTGGCAGGAGGGGCTCCTCTTCTGGGCAGGGGAGGTTCTGGGAAGCTGAGGGTATCAATATGGTTCCATCCTCTTTATGAGCTAGATCACTGCTGTGGGACCAGACAGATCTCCTCAAGTTGCCGCCTAGGGTCTGGAAGCCTGATGCCATAGAACTCGCCATCACCTGAGCAGTTCCATGAGGGGACTCAGCTTCCCGTTCCTCATTTTCATCCTCAAAGTAGGCTTTTCAAGAGAGGGTTGGCCAGGTCTGGGCAGGCAATTGCAAAGCAAATGTACCACTGCATAGTTTTCTGGCTGCAGCCTGGGGTCTTTTCTATTCCAGCCCTATTTCTCTTATTGCCCAACTTTTGTGTTGAGTAAGCATTAATAGCCTCATGATAATTTGTAAATGTCCCTTTATTTTTTTCTCAGGGCAATTTGAGAACCTAAATACCCCTGGTATATCCGACTGTGTTGTTATAGTTATACAACCCGGAATTCAATAGCTAAATCAAAGGTAGCACACTTAGCTGAATTTTGAGAAAAATGTTCTCATTATCCCAGCGCCCTGTTTTCACAGTTCTGTGTTTTCTGTTGGTCCTTGTCACATATGAGCGTTTACAGGATTATAGCAGGGAGTACCTAATGTATTTTGCTTTTTTTGCCCAGTGAGTTAGTTCATGGTCTGTGGTCCTCCTAGCTTCTCCAGTAACTGTTGGAGGATCCAGTGTGAGACGTGGACCAAGCACTCAGCTTCATGCCTGGCATGCTGGAAATTCCCAGGAAGCTTTTCCTCCTCCCAGGGTCCTTTTGGACACTGGCATCCCGAGAGGACTGGTGGCAGAGAAGAGAGAGCTCTGAATCTAGTGTCAAGAGAACTGGGTTCTAGCCCTGCAGTAGCACCACTAAGCACCTGTGAGTGAACTTGGCCCTTTGTCTGCTGGGTGTCAATTTCTGTCTAAAGACAGATTTCATCCACCCCTGACATCCCAAAATTTGGAATTCCAAAGAAGGGATATACTTATACTAAGTATTTAGAGATCCACTTGTGGGTGGGAGGGAGAGGGGGTAGGAACAGGGGGAGAAATGGCCCAAACAATGTGTGCACATATGAATAAATGAATAAAGAAAAAAATAGATACACTTGTTAAATATAAAAATCTATTCTCAGAAATAGATTCTCTTGAAAGTATATATATATATATACTTTCAAGGCCAGTTTTGGTGGTAAACACCTGTAATCCCAGCACTTTGGAGGCTGGAGGAAGAGGAACTTGAATTCAGTGAAGCTTTGCTGTATAGCCAGCCTGGGCTACACAGTGAGTTCCTGTTTCGGAAGGAAGGAAGGAGGGAAGGAAGGAAGGAAGGAAGGAAGGAAGGAAGGAAGGAAGGAAGGAGGGAAGGAAGGAGGGAAGGAAGGAGGGAAAGCCATATACTTTCCTTAT
This sequence comes from Castor canadensis, assembly GCF_047511655.1. Taxonomy (NCBI): domain Eukaryota; kingdom Metazoa; phylum Chordata; class Mammalia; order Rodentia; family Castoridae; genus Castor; species Castor canadensis. The sequence goes on from NC_133400.1 coordinate 35,158,671, forward strand.
TAAGTATAAGAAGTGCTCCCAGGATGAAGTGTAAGGTGCATATATTCTGAGTTCTTCTTTGTAGCTCTTAGCCCAGCAGTGATTTCCCACTGTCATGGTATGGTTTTCTCACCAGTGTCTGTCTCTACATGAGATGGTGAGCCTTCTTAAGGGCCACCTTGGCCTGGTCACCACCAAATTCCAATGTTGGTGGAACATAGAAGTGCTAAGTAACTGTTCACTGGGTGAAAGGTCAATAGCATAGTTGGTGACTGGCCAGGACTAGTCCCCACTCTCCTGGCCACCATAGATCTGTAGCCCAGAGAGGGGCCCCTTCTTCCCAGGGTTGGGGCTGGACAGAGAAGCTGTTGGGGGCTCCCTCCCCCCTGAGGCTCCCTTGCCTTTCGCAGATACCCAATGGGACAGAGGCCCTGGGCTGGTGATGGTAGAAGAGTCCCTTGGATACCCACCCTATTGAAGATTTGTTGGCTGTCAACATAGGGCACGGACATGATAATTGTCATTGTAATTAAAGAACCACCATTTGTAGTGCATCTAGGATAACATGTAGCTCTGTCATTATTATAGCTGCCTCGTGAGGTAGGCATTGTGACCATCATCCCATTTTACAGACAAGGAAACTGAGGCTCAGCAGTGTGATAAATTGCTGAAGACCACTAGTGAGGAAGTGTCGGGGATGGCATTGGAGCCTGGCCAGCCTGCATGCCCCCTTCTGCTTCCATGGGCTCAACATCCCATGAGCTTCCCACCTCCCCTTCCTGTCTCTCAGGCCTTCCTGCTGTGCTCGGGGCAATGCCCCATCTGTCAGAGGTTCTGTTCCGGCCAGATGCAACTTGCCTCCAGGGATCTCAGACCAGGACAGTTGCTGCTGAGGGAGGCGAAGAGAACTGGCAGCCTCAGTCTCCGTCCAGACTCTGGCACTGTGAGTAGGGCCTAAGGGGCTGGCAGCCCTTGGCTCGCCCCCAGGGCTGGCCTTCTGTGCTCAGCCTCCTTTCCTGAGCAGGTGGAGTGGGATTCACTTGGCTGGCCAGTGAGCTCAGGCAAACCCTGAGCGCATCCTTGCTCCTTTCTCCTGTGGCGGAGGGAGGAGCTGGAGGAGTGAAGTAGAGAGGGGATTGAGAGAAAAGGGCAGGACAAGAGCAACTGAGGAAAGGGGCAGTCCAGGTGAGCAGGCCAGGTAGGCAGAGCTGTGAAGGGCGGAGGGCTAGAAGCTCTCAGATAGCTGGCTTATGAGAGAGAAGGGGGCAAGGAGGGGACCTAGAGGAGGAGAAATGGAAAGAAGTGTAGAAGCAATGAAGGAGACAGAGACAGGCAGAGGTGGAGGAGGGTGTTGGGAGGAGAGGCTGTGTTAGGTACAGAAAGAATTCTAATGTTTGAAAGTCATAACACACAAAGGTTGGATGGCACAGCATAGACACAGAGTGAAGAACTGTGGCCCATCAACATGTAGTGGCCGAACGGTGTGCATGTGCTTGGGGTGGTTGAAGCTGTGGACTTCACTCTCACGGGCTCCCTCAGGCAGACTGGGCCTCACAGCTGTCACCTTGATGTTTGACGCTCTGGTCGATGATAAGTCTGAGGCCTCCTTAGCCTCTGCTTTGCTGCACACAGCCTGTCATTTAGTTTCTGAAGCCATCCTTCCAGTGCAAGGTTTGTAAATCTTTATGAAGGTGGCTGCTAACGTGAACTTAGCAGTGTTAATACACTGGAGTTTTTTTTCCCTCTCTCTTGATCCCCCTTCCCCTCCCCAAAGCACTTGATGACCAGAGCTGTCTTGGCTATGGGAGAAGCAAGATGCTAGAGGGAACCCATGTTTCATTTTTCATTTAAACTTGGAGCTGCTTTGTCTGGAGGCTGGTAGATTCCATTTTCCCCAAACCAGAGTTGCTGCTGCCATGGCTCAGGATAACGGGCACTTTTGGTGTTTGGTTATTTCCCCAAACCTACCCTTCACTTGTTTCCTTTCCTATTGGAACTTGGAAAGCTACCCCACCCAACTCCAGGGGGTCACAGATGTAGGGGAAGCAGTGTGTGTTGGGGGGAGACATGATAATTTCTTAGATAGGTCTCTCTCCCCACCAGCCTTGATCAGCACAGGCACTTAGCAGCCTTAAAGGTGGCCAAGGGCTCCTGGCTATGTGCCCCCGAGGAGACTGGGACCCAGAGATCCCAGTCAGGCTGGTGTTCTTCAGCCAGCCCTTGATGATGTGTCGGGACATTTGTGTGACATTGATCAGGTTTTGTGTCTCATGTCAGATCTTTTTGATGTTTCTTATTCATTCATTCAGTAAATAAATAATTGAGGACCTCTCTGGGACATCTGAGATTGTCCTGGGAAATCCAGAAATACTCAACATCTGTTGGATGTCCTGTGAACTACTAGCTCCAGGTTGTCCACCCTTTCAACGTTGGATAACACTGGATTCCTTTAGGGGACATCATATTTTCACTGAGCTGGGCTTTCAGTGGTTGCTCTGGGCAAAAAGCAAAAAGAAAACCTATATGGAAACAGAAATAAGGGTCTTGGAGACCTGCAAGGATTGGGGACTTTATGTTTGGAGCAGTGGGGAAGGATTTGGACGGTTTTAAACAGGGCAGTGATGTGAGGAGACCTGTGCTCAGATGCTGTGATGTCTCCATTAAACTGGAGGTGGACCTGGGTGAGGAGCTGCTGCTGTGGCTCATGGTGATTTGGACTGAACTTGAAAGTGGCAAAAGTGAGCAGTTAGGTGGATAGATGTCAGGACAGACAGATTCTGTGACCAGTCCAGTGTAGGGGTGAGGAGAAGGAGAATACAGAGGAGCTCAGGAGTTGGAGAAGAGAGATGACCAGTGGACATCTCGCCCTTCTGTATGATTTCTAATCACTTCTGGTTACTTAATATCTAATCACTTGTTTACTCTGATTCTTCACCTTCCCCACCAGCTTGGCAATTCTACAAGGTCAGAGGCTCGGTCTCATTCCCTGCTGCTTCCCACTGCCCTGACCACACCCACTCAGCTTTCACACAGGTCCCCACTTTCTCATTTCATGGCATTAGCATTGGTAATACTGTCATGTCTCCTGACGCAAAAGAAATACATAATTGTCCCTTTTTTCAGGAAATCAGGTCTATCCAACACAAGTATTTCTGTCCAAAAATTTAGTAGCTGTTTGAAAAATAAAACATGTAAATCTAGAGAAAAACTGCTATTTTTCTTTCATTCTTAACTCAGTTACTAACGGAATGTGTAAAATGCAGATTCACATCAAGCAGATCCAAGTGGGCCCCCAGCTGCATTTCTAACTAACTCCCAGATGAAACCTATGCTGCTGGTCCAGCCACCTTGTGAGTGGGTGACTGGTGATGGCTCAATCTACCAGCTCCACGTGAGAAACACCTTTCCCATGCTTTTTGCTCCCTGAAGTGAGCTTTGCCTGCTCCCAGGCATGAGATATAAGGTCTGCTGTCCATGTGATATGTGGTTATCCCATATCCTTCAGCAGAAATCCTTGCCATCCCCCATCCTGGGCTCCAAGTGGCCCACAGTCTTCATGAGGTCCTATCAGGTCCTGATCAAGGACATTGTTGATCATGGCTCCCACCTGAGGTGGTCTCCATGCACCTGGAGTGTACTTGCTAGTGCAGGCTTGCCCCATTGCTGGGTCTTTCCTTTGAGTCACCTGACTATGGGAAGCTCTGCACCTGTCTTAGGTGCAGCATGCCAGGCCCCTTTCCACTCCCTTCTCAGAGCACAGTCCCATTAGGGCTGATCACTTCCACTTCCTGCCCCAGGGATCACAGCCCTTTCTTTCTTGGCAGTTACTGGTTGTTGGGAATGTCCAGGTCTGGGGACTTAAATTTTCCCAGGTGGAAGGGTAGGAGGTTGCCCCCCACCCTTCCCTTGCACTTTTCAGTTTCTGGTGAATTCCATCTGTGATGACACAAAATCAGGCTTACGGGCCAAGGCTGGACTGTTGCTGTTTGCTCAGTGACTCATTGACCAGTCGTTTCATGTATTTATTCCTTCATCCCCTTGTGCACCAAGTGCTTGTCTGCTATTGTTGGCTGGTGATCAGGAGTACCATGGGGTGTGTGCACACCTGTGTGAGAGTGTGTGCATGCTTGTTGCACACCTGTGCATAGGTTTGTGTGGGGAGCATGTGTGTTTGTGGGTGTGTACGGAACACACATGCACGTGTGCACTGAACATGACTTGCAGGTACACACAGATACATGTGTAGGTACCTATGCCTGTGTGTGCATTTGTGTACAGGTCTGTGTGCAGGCAGGATCATCAGCTTTGGAAACTTCCCTGGCCTACATCCATCCTGGGCTGGAGGAGCAGAGCTGCTGTTGGGTAGAGCAGATTTTGAGCTTGGCTTCATGTGCGTGTGAGCACTTGGGTGTGTTTTAATTAACTAGAACATTTGCCTGGAAATGAGCAGCGGCGGCAGCAGGCGCAAAGACAGCTGGAGGGGGCGGGGTGGTGGCAGCCTGGTGGAGGCCATGCAGCCTGTGTGTCAGTGTGCCAGTCCCGGCTGATGGCACCAGGGGAGGGTGGGGGGCAGGTAGCCATCCCCCCTGCAGAAGGGGATTCTGGGAGTGGTTGAATTCTCTGTAATTCCCAAGACTCCTTCCTACCTGGTTAATGGTTCTAGCACAAGGGGATGTCTAGCTCCTGACATGACCAAGGAGAGGCTTTGCACCCGTGAGCCACACAGGACTGACTATTCTCCCTGTTTAGCACCTGACACATAATGGGTCTTCTCTACATATTTATTGCATGAATGAGCCACCCCTTGATAGAGGGAACTGAGGCTCAGAGAGGTTAAGTGATGTCTCCAGGGTCACACCGCATGTTAGGAGACCAATTAGAAACGTTGACTTGTTTCTAACCCATGTGATGCTGGCATAAGGAAGTGTACTGTGTCATCTCTGAGTGCATGGACACACACCCTACAGGTACGTACCTTCCTCCTGCTGCAAAAGGCTCTTCACTTGACTACAGAGCCCTCGTCCGTGTGGTTGGGGGGAAGGGTGTCTTCCAAGGGCTACTTGCTGAAGTAGAGTTTTTTCCCTCATGGTGAGGGTGGAGAAAAAGGAGGTCCTAACTAGAGAGGAAGGCTGGACTCAGTCCCTTCCTAAGGCAAGGTAGCCTCTGGTTGCTCTCGGGGCACAGACTTCCTGAAGAAAACCTCTCTCAAAGTCTCAACTCCTCTCCTGCCTTCTGGTCAGTTCCAAAGTCTTGGGTCCCCTGTGACTCCAGCCCTCCCAGGAGCACCCCAGAAGAGGGGCTTCTCCACTTTCTTTGGCCTTTGTTTTCTCTTCATTTCATTTCATCTCCAGGTCCTCTGAATCCAGCCTCGTTCACATCTCCCTGCTGTCTAGTAGTCCAGGGGGTGGACTGCCAGTGACTGTGACTCCGGCAGAGTGATAACACCTTTTAGAGCCTCACTGTCCTTTGGTGACACCACATTCATTCACACTGGCTGTAACTTATTGTGTACACTTGACCAGAATTTCCACCTGTCCCTAAAGATGTACACTGGCTGCTGCTCACTGAGGCCATGCTGTGTACTGTGCACGCATGTGGCAGATCCCTTAGGCACCCAGCAACGCATATGTGAGGAGAGGCCTGAGGACCTAAGCCCACTTCCGGAAGAGGCTGTTCCGTCCTGTGCCCAGCTCACCCTCGCTCATGGGCTCCTGCTCACAGAGGGAATCATGGGTGCTGCTTAAGTGGTTATTCCTCTGTCTTTTTGCTCTATACCCAGCTACATTTATAGAGGTTACAAGTGCTCGTGCACTTCTGTAGTACCTGCATTTCCCTGTTATCTGCCAGTTTATCACTTGGAACAATTTCTGTTCTCAGGATGGCAGCTTTCTTTTCTTTTTTTGGCCCTTTCTGTTTGCTCTATCTCTTCATGGTCTTTTATGAGTTTTCCATAAATTAAGACTGACGTAGCACCAGGCCTGCCTGTCCTTGGTGTCTCTGATCACCCAGTTAGGTGGGTTTTCTGGGTTAGAGGGGACCCTTCAGTGGTCCCACCATACTCTTCCTCGCCCCGGCACTGTCTTTAGTCTGTGCTAGAGTGTGTGCTCCTGAGGCAGGGCCCGTGTTTCTCCCTTTTAGACTCACAGAGTGCCTCGCTGGAGAGGCCTCATTATTGTAGACTAAATGGATGGCCACACCAGGATTCCCAGCTGGGGACAGAGAGTCTGTGTCCACATGCATGTGCACACACTCACGTGTGGCTGTGCTGGCACGTGTGTGCATAAACGCATATGTGTGCACATTTGTGCCAGGGTATGTACAAACATGTCTGTTTTGGCCCTTCAGCCCAGTGCTTCCATTTAATTGGTTTTCTGAAAAAGGTGCCTGCTTTAATTCTTAATTAGAAATCACAGCCAACTGCAGCTGGAGGTTTTGCTCATGACTGGGTTTTCCTTAATATGCCCCAAGTCCAGGTGGCCTCCCTTAGGGTCGGGCTGGACACCTGGGTGCCTCCCTGCTGGTGGATGTGTCTTAATGCCTACAAGATTACCATATAATGTTTTGGTAAGTCCTGCATCAGATTTTGCCCATGTAGGAAAACAAATGCCAGTGGAGAGAAGCTTGAGGTAGGGCAGAGGTGTACCCGAAGGGGGCGTGGGGTGCCAGCATCCATTGGAAGTGATGGGGACCCTATCCTTCCATCTGTGAGTCCTGCTGAAAGCCGCAGCCTCCATCAAGTGGGATCTCCCTGTGGCCTGTTTTCTCCCAGGCTGGGACGCATTCGGCATAGATGTTGTAGGGTAAGATGATCTGTGCAGGCTGTATCAGGCAGGGAGTAACTACCTGGGCACCAGGGCGGGATAGGGAGCCTGGTGGAAACTACCCCTGGGTTCCTGCGCCCCAACAAGGGCCCAGGCAGGTGTTCAGACAGCTCTAGGGTCTGTGTAGCTTCCAGGTGGGCGCCTCCTGGTGGGGGCTGCCTTGTATACTGGCTCAGGGCAGCCATAGCACTCTGGGGACATGCACTGATGCTCCAGTCTTTTTTTCCAGAATGCTGTTGAACTGTGGTTCAACTATTTTGGCTGCTTTGACTGGGATTTCTTCTTTCTTTTTTCTTTTTTTGGCATCACTAGGATTTGAACTCAAGGCCTTGTGCTTTCTAGGCAAGTGCTCTACTACTTGAGCCACACCTTGAGCCCTTTTTGCTTTGGATTATTTTTCAGTTGGGGTTTTGTTCTCTCTGCCCTGGCTGATCTTGAGCCTCCTTCCTCCAGATGTCCACCTCCTGAGTAGCTGGGATTACAGGTGTGAGCCACTAGGCAAAGCTTTGGCTGTGATTTCTACTTGGCTCCACCAATGACTGGGAACAGTAGGTCTTAACTCCTCTGTGCCTTACTTTTCTTCTCTGAAAAGTAGGAATTGCAGACAGTGCCTGCCCTATAGGGTCACCAGGAAGAATGGAGACAGTGCATGTCTGTAATCTCTTCTTTACACTTCTGAATTCCAGAAAGCCGGGAACCTTGAAGTATATGTGTGTGCACATGGAACTCATTTGGTAGTAAAATTTGATGTGACTGGATATAAAGCTATTTATTATTATTATTATTATTATTATTATTTATTTTGGTGAATACCTCTTGTTGCAGACAAATCAATGTACTTATCCCTGCCAAGTACTCAAGAAATGCACTGTATTGACTTTCTAGAATCTGAGAAAGCCTGATTCTGGTGCACATCTAGCTGCAAAGGGGCTGAGGATTGCATATGTGAAATATCTTAGGAGCCCAACCCAGAATAAATGCTCAGTAGATGTTAAGTTGAGCTGTCATGTGACCTCACCAACAGAGCCACACTTCCCAACTTCTGCCTTTTCCTTTCTTCCTGTCTCTCTCAGCCACGCAGGGTGGGGCCTTTCGTCTGCTTGTAAGTCATCCTGGCACAGCATGTGTGCAGTCCCTCCCCTGCCATTCCTCTGGCAAGAGTGGGATTTGTGCCTGGCTCCTCAAGGAAGGGTCAAGACCCTGCTTGGCTCTGGCAGTGGGTTTCTTTAGAGTGGCTGCTGCCAGGTCCTATAGAACAGGACCAGAGGAACCCCTTCACACATCGCCCAGTCCTGCTGCCACTTCCAGGGCACAGTCATCCTCGTGTTGGAGCACACTGACAGGTGCTCCCTGGGTGCAGGGCACAGCTAATGAGGGATGCTGGGCTTTCCTAGTCACAGGAATACTGTTGGCTCCAAAGGGCCTTGCCCAGAGGCTGTGGGGTATAGCACTGCATGGGACTGTGAAGGAAGGCAATTAGGAAAATTGGAGGTGAGCCGCCTTTTATTCATATATTTATGTTGACTCCCCAATAAGACATCTCCTTTGAGATGCTTGTCGTGCCATGTTTCCTGTCTGACTCCCTTGGTGAACTGAGCAGTTCTCATCTGGGCAATGCCCTGCTTTTGTGCTCCGGGCACAATTCCATTCTCTTCACAGCACTCTTTAAAGAGACCAACACATGAAAAAGATGCTTGAGACATCTCGCCTCAAGCCGGTGTTGACAGCTAGCTGTACTTTATCTTCATGTTTGGGTTGTAAAACCCAGCAATTAGGAAAATCCCTGCTTCAGATTAATTGTAGCCTGCGTTGGCTCAAAATGAGGCAGCCTGCTGCTTCCCCTGGCTTTCAAAGCTTTTGAGGTAGGGGAGCTGGAGCACATGGGGAAACTGAGTCTCAGTCAGGGAAGTACACTTACTGGAGATTTTGGGGGGCTGGGCAGAGATGAGGCAGGGCTAGCATGTAGGCCCCCGTTCCTTGTCTGCCCTGCTTCCTGGCACCAGGGTGACTGCCTGCCTCTGAGTCTACCTGCTGGCATTGTTAGGCAAGGTAGGGCAGGCGTTGTCACTTTAAGGTGGGCAGATGGCTCCCCCACAGTCCTTTTTGGATCCCTGCCCTGAGGGGTCTGATACTTCAGGGACTGATGGCCTGGGCTGGGCCACACACACATGCAGTGTGCTTTCTTTGGAAGAAGGCATGCATTTTTCTGGCTGTGATCTGTGGATGCCAGCAGCAATCTCTCACAGAGGCAGGCTGAGGGCCAGGGACTGGGAAAAACTGATATTGGCTAGTTGATGGCATCTACCACGTGCTGGGTGCTATGCTGAGTGTCTGCATATCAGAGACCAGTGCTGTGTACTTTCCCTTTTGAATGTCACCAGGCAGAACTGCCCAGCTACGGCAGTTGCTGTCTGCACTCTGGGCCAGGGCAACATCCAGCCCAGCACCAGCCACCCCTAATTTTGCCTTTCCTCCTCTCTTCACTCCATAAGGCTATTGCCTGATTGAGGGGAACAGGACACTCTTGGTGTCTCCTCCCTTCCTATCCTGGTTGTAGCCAATAACCCCACAACCAGCAATGGCACTTTACAATTTATGAAGTATTTTCACAGTTATTATTCTCCTCTGACCTTTGCTGTGAAGTACACAGAGCCAAATGAGTGGAAATGAGGCTCATTAGGACAAGACTTAGGTAGGGCCACACAGCCCAGGAGTCAGGAAGCAAGCCCCCTGGGCTGTGCTTGACAGGCTTGATGTGGGGTGTTGGGCTGGGGTGATACCATCAGCAGTATTATTTCTTGTGCTTCTCTTGTGAATCCTGATGGTAGCAGAATGAAGCTGGGGACTCTCTCAGGATTTCCACGTGCAACCCCTGCATGCTGGGCCCAGATCCCATGACTGTGGAGTCTGTTCCCCCCTGGATCTGTCTGGCCAGCCTGGGTGCTCTGAGTGCTGTGGGCCCTCTGAGGGACTTGGCTCCAAGGATGGCTCAGGAGAGTCTGTGAGCAATGGCCCTGCTGTGTCTGAATGAGGAAGGTGTCCCTGATCCTGTCCCCTGGGTCTGATGCCTGGCTTTCAGGGAAGCCCTTGTCGAAGACAAGACAGAGTTAAGACCATTCTTGCTACAAAACTTCCCACCACTCTGGTTATTTACTCTTTACATCCTATTTAGTTTCTTGTATTAGAGTAGTTTTCTCTATCTTCACTTTTGATTGACAAGGTTTTAGCTACCCAAGATTTAATGTGATCTGAAAAATTTTAATGGAAAATTTCAGGTATCAATAATTCTTAAGTTTTAAATGGCACATTTTTGTTTTTTTTTGAGGCAGTACTGAGTTTTGAACTCAGGACTTCACACTTGCTAGGCAGACACTTTACCACTCTAGCTCTTCTTGCTGTGGTTATTTTGGAGCTATGGTCTCAATTTTATTTTGCCCAGGTTGGGGTGCACCTCAACCTTCCTATTTTATGCTTCCCACCAGACCCGATATGATAAGTACATACCACCATGTCTAGCTTTTTCCCATTGAGATGGGAGGTCTCACGAACTGTTTTTTGCCTGGGCTGGCCTGGAACAGTGATCCTCCAAATGTCAGCCTCCTGCATAGCTGGGAATACAGGCGCACCCCACTGCACCCAGCTATTGGTTGAGATGGGATCTGGCTAACTTTTTGCCCTGGTTGGCCTCAGACTTCAATCCTCCCAATCTCAGCCTCTCAAGTAGTGAGGATTATAGGTGTGAGCCACTGGTGCCAATATTATGGTACACTGTTTTGAATAGCATGATGGAATCTTGTGCTGTCTGGTCGATACTTCCTGGATGGGAATTATCCTTTTATCCAGGGTGTCCACACTGCATATGCTACCCACCCATTATTCACTTTGGTTATTAGATTGACAGCTGCTGTACTGTGGGGCTTGTATTCAAGTAACCTTTATTTTACTTAAAAATGGCCCCAAACAGGAATAGTGATGCTAGCGATTTCGGCATGCCAAAGAGAAATCGTAGAGTGCTTCCTATTTAAGTGAGAAGGTGAAAGTAAAGTAAGATCTTGAGAGAGAGAGAGAGAGAGAGAGAGAGAGAGAGGCAGAGAGAGACTGACCACATAACATTTATCATAGTATGTTATTAATTTATTCCTGTGCTTAGTTTATAAATTAACCTTTACCATAGTTATGCCTAGGAAAAGAATGCGGTCTATATAATATGGGGTTTGCTGCTGTCTGAGGTTCCAGGCATCATCTGGGGTGTCTTAGAATGAGTCCTGCATGGTAACAGGCCACCACTGAACTTTTAAATTCTTCCCTTTCTCACTTTGGGGATCAGGGTGGTAAGAAATTGAAAGCTCTTGTCTACTGTGTCCCAAACCTGCTGTCCCATCAGGTGGTCCTGTCCTGGGCTTCCATGCACCGACATCTGAGTAGAAAGGGCAATAAACACATACCCCATTTATTCTGTGCTGGGCAGCACACGAACCCTTGCTAGTTAAATCAGCATAGGCAATCTTTGAGGTAGGGTCTACTATTGGCTCCCATTTTGTGGATGAGAAAGTGGAGAGTCAGTGGTGGAGCTAGGGTTTCAGCCTGGCCTGCCCAACTCCAGAGCTCATGGGCATATTTCCTGTGGCCCCAGCACTTGAGGCAACTCTGGGCCTAAGCACAGGGATGCTGGTGGCTGGCTTGGAGGCCATGGGAAGGAAGTCTGGCCTTGTGGATGGAGCTGGTCCTCTTGCCTCTTCACTGGCTCACTGACTTGTGCTTACCTCCTTTCTCCTTTACCCTGTGCCTTCTTTCCTGTGGCTTCCAGTCCTGTCCACTGGCTTTTTGTTCCCCCTCTGCAGTTGCCCTAATGACTTAGCCCAGGTGGCAAGTTGCATAGAGAAACTACCCTAGGGAAATAAGAGTCCTTGCTACTAGCCTGGGCTTCAGGTGTGCACACAGTGGCCCTCCCTGGGGATCTTGGGCTGGGCCTACCTTACCTCCAGCTGCTGGGCAGGAATGGAGGACCTGAGAGTGTTGTATGCATGTGTACCTGTGTGTGTGATGTATGTAGCTTTATGTATGTGGTTGTGTCTAGTGTAACTATGCACATATAACTGCAGGTATGTGACTGTGTGTCCTTTGGCACCATCTCATAGAACTATGTGTGTCTGGAGTTCTCTGTGTATGCTTATGTAGCCATGGTATATGTAGGTGGCTGTGTCCGTACCTGAGTTTCTGTGAGTGTTCAAGGCTTGGGGCTTGGTTGAGGGGCCCCAGGAACGTATGGTGGGAGCTCGTTACCTCCTCTGCTTGTTGAAACACTCTTTGTAGAACATAGTTACACACGTTTAGATAATTAGAACAAAAGCCAAAAGAACAATTCTGTTCAAAGAGACAAAGCTGGGAGGTAGAGGCTGCCTAGGATCCGGGGGGCCACACTCTGTCTCCCTAGCTCTCTGTGGCCTCTGCGTTTTGATCGCACTGTTTAGAAAATCCCTTTGTTGTAGGATAAACTGCCATTGGCCTGCACATTTCTGCTGTGAAGTTTGCTGTGTTTCGGGACCCACTCGGGACAGCGAGGCCATTAGGAGCTGATTAAATGAGCTGATTTTAATTTGTTCAGTGGTTACAGATGCACAGACCTTTCCATGCCCTTTTCTCGAGGCTCTATTTATTTATTAATTCCTCCCCCAACCAAAAAAAAAGGAAAAAGACCTCCAAGTCTCTCCTCTCTTCCCATCTCCCCCCACTCCCCTTGAAAATAAACATATGAAAACATTTTTAACAAGAATTCATCTGGGTAAGAGGCTCGGACCATGGCTCTGTGGGATTAGCCTCCAGAGGTGCCAAGGGGCCCCATGTCTGCGAGCTGGGGTCCAGCAGGGTTGGGCCACCCACTCTGGCTTAGTGTGAGGAGCTAAGCTTAATGGAAGCCGGCAAGGACTTCAGTCTCTTCCAACTGCCTGGAAGTCTGTTTCCGTCCTTGGCTTCCTCTCTTGCCTTGGTTAATTCTTATTCACCCTGTTAGTCTCAAAGAGAGGTTGCTTTTCCAGGAAGCCCTCCAGCACTCCTATGGTACCCCTGTTCTCCCACAGCCCCGTGGATGTCTCCAGCCATAGCAAGCCATCCAACAAACACGTCCAGTGTCTTGTCAGCTTCACTGGCTGGGAGCTCTGCAGGGCAGGGACCACCTGTGGGGTTCACCCTTCCACCTCAGCACCGAAGTTCCTGGTGAGCTGTAAGTTGGTCACGGATCTCCACTGAACAACGTATGAGAGAATGATGAGCAGGTGGGTGGGGGTGACATCTGCATTCACAAGAGCTCTCCTGCACACCAAGCTCTGTGGGTCAGGACCCCAATCCTACCTTTTCTGAATCCTACCTTTTCTACCTTTTCTGGGCTGCAGTTGTGTGTCCCAGGCAAACTTGTCCCTTGCTGTGGGAAGTGGGGCCCAGTCTTTCTTCTCTGGGGTGGGGTGAGGATGCAGTATTGAGGGTAGAAACTCCAAACCCTGGAGCCCTGGCCTGACACCAGCCCCCAGGTTGGCCTGTGCTGGGGCCTGACTGACAGCCTCTCAGAGGGAGGCTAAGGAAGGAAACTGTACTGTTAGCACTGAAGAACAAGTGGGCCTTGGAGTATAACGTGCTGGTCACAAAGGGTGCCTGGAGCATGGAAAGGAGGGGTGGTGTGACTGCAGCCCATGGCTGCCCAACCCTCTGTCAGCTGCCTGGCCCCCTCCCTGCCTTTTTTTTTGAACACCACCTTCTACCCTGGCTGGGGCACCTTCAGGGAGCAGCGGAGCTTCCCCCAGTGCCGTGCTGTGGCAGGCCAACTTCCGAGGCCTGGTTTCCATTTGCTGAGGTCTGCTTCCCGCAGACAGCACCCCACCCATCCCACCCTGGGGCCTTTGAGGGGCTGTCCCCACCCTGTGCTGGCAGACAGGGAGGTGACTGAGAGCCCCTTTGCTGTTTCTCTGTGGTCCTTCCTTTACCCCAGGGCCAGGGACTGGCCCGCCCTCTCTGCAAACTCCAGAGCCCACAGCAGGAGGCAGAACTTCCCTAGTGCCCCTGGGACTTGGGGCCTCAACTGGTTCAACATCTGGCCTCGTGGCCTGAGGCTTGGCCTGCGCTGTCTTCTCCCTCCCCATCTGCTCCTCCTCCTTCCCCAAGGTCCTTCCTCTCTCCACTAGCTGGATTCCCCGCCAAGCCCTCAGCGGGAGCAGCACACCCTAGGCCCATCCTACCCGGGCGGGCCGGGGAGGCGGGGTGGGTGGAGATGCGTCCCAGGGCTGAGGTCACTCGTGGGCCAGTGGGAAGCGCCTCTTCAGCCCTTGCCTGTCCTGCCACAGATTCTGGGAACACGGGCTCAGGTCCCCAGCATCTTGGCATCAGCCAGCTTGCCCCCGGGCACCCTGGTGAGCAGAGGGAGAGGTAAGCAGATGGGAAGGGAGATGACCAGGGGCTGGCTGCACTGGAAGGGTGAAGAATGAATAAAGCAGGCCGATGTCTGCACAGGACGCCAAGAGTCCCATTAGAGGCTTCTGGCTCCTCTGGAGCAGAGTGTCTGTGCAGTGTGTCAAATCCAGATGGAAGAAAACTTTTCCTGGAATGAGATGGCTACTAAGGAGGCACTGCCGGCCTGGATGGCAGACCTGTTGGACTCTGTGGCATGGGAATGGGGCAGACCTCTGGAACACTCTGCTTTCTGGGTCTGACACCACTCTCTCGGTTCTCCCTTCCCTCCTTGATTCCCCCACCACCCCCATTGGCTTCCTGTTCCCTCTGTCTACTATGAGGTTAGCATCCCTGGTGGTCTGAGTGGCTTTAGAACTGGGCATCCCTGGCTGCTTGCTTGCCCCTAGACGCCCTACCCCCAGTTCTTCAGGGTCTCCTACTCCTCCTGTTTTCTTCCTGTCTGCCCTACTTTCTGCACCACAGTCCCTGGCAAGTGGGGAGGCTGCCTGACCTTGCCACTCACAAAGCCTTCCCATTCCAGGCATTGGTGTCCTCTCAGATCAGAGGGACATGCAAAGAAGTCAAGGAGCTAGGGCTCTGGGTTCCATGGGGCCTTGCTTAGAGGTGCAGTGGGGTGATGAGCTAGCGTCGCTCCTAACCAGCCCACTTGTTCTCCTCAGAAGGGACTGGTGGGTTCCTTTCTGTTTATGTCGTAACCAGGCTACCGAGATGGCAAACTTGGGTTCTGCAATTACACAGCGTTTCAGAAGCAAATTGATAGGATAACGTGTTATTATTGGCTACTGGGTTAATAGCTATTTTGGCAGGAATACCAATCCTGCGTGGCGTTGCTGGCACGGGCGTGAGAATGGCGCGATGGGGTAGAGAGGAATGGTGGGTGAGTCTTGCACAGAGCAACAGACTCCTGAGGACCCTAGGGTCCTCCCTCCCCTGCCAGTGCCTACTTGGAGGATGCTCAGCCCTGAGGAGCTGAACTGAGACCAGAGAGATTGAAAGATCAGCATCAGGTCACACAGTGAGTTGAAACTGGGGTTGGAATTTGGGTTCCTGTGGAGTTGGGAGTCACAGATTGGTCTGGGGTCTCTGAAGGCAGGACTTCACTCTGAGCACCACGTTGACATCTCAGAAAATGTACCCTCGATTGCACTGTCTCCAGAGTGTGTGCACCTGCGAGTCCCCTGCTGGAATGCTCTTCTCCCAGATTCTGCCGTGGCTTGCTTCCTTGCTGATTTCAGATGTCTCCTCAAGTGTCACCTTGTCACTTGTCCAGGTGGCACTTCATTCTCCACTGTTTCCTCTTCCTCATGGCTTCATAGCACCACCTGACTTAGACTTCATTGTCTATTCTTTATGCAACAGGCTGATTCTCTCCCCGTAATGTTTCGTTGAAGCTCTCTGAGGGCAAGGACTGTATTGTTCACATCCTGTCCCCATCCTGTCCCCAGAGCCTTGAATAGGGCTGGCCAAAGGGATGCTTATTAATATCTGTTGATGGATTAGATGAATATAAATTGCAAGTCATTTTGAAAAATGGCTGCCAGGTAACAGCCGCCTCACACACTGTCTTTCCTCTGGGAGGATGAGTGGAATCAGGGGGTCCTGTTACTCTGTGCCTAAGAGCTGGCCAGCAGTCACACCACTGGGGCCCGTGATGAGGTCATTTCTTTTTTTGTGTTAAGAGCTCAGAGGGAAATGAGATTCTGTCACTGAAAGGGACCAAACTTTGGTTTGTAGAGGGGGTTTACGTACTGGTGGTGGTGGGAGAGTAGACTATGGGACCCCTGCAGGATCCTTCTAAGTTTAGGTTTTGTGTTAGGGCTCAGTGTTAAACTAGTGGGGCCAGCTTTCTCTTTCACGTGACGTTTGCAGGAATGGTGTGAGGAAGAGGCAAACTGAAGGGGCTTATGGCAAAGATGAGCTGGGAGCAGAGGATATTCTATACAGTATCCACTCTTGCCATCACTGATCTAGAAATGACACACATGACATGTTCATTGAGCATTTCCTGTGTGCCAGGTGCTGGACCAGTGAGCTTAACCTGGATCATTTGATTTAATCCTCGCCATACACCTGAGATGGCAGGAGGCCTTCTCTCTTCACTTGCCCCTTGGTGCGATTTGAGAGTTTCTGTAACTTATCCTGGTTTGCACAGCTGGCCATTGATGAGGATTTGAACCCGGGATTGCTGGGTCAGGGCTTTGCTGGGTGTTGATGCCTAGCACATCCAGTGCTGGGAGCAGAGCGTGGCACAAAGTAGATGGTCTGGACACTTAGAGAACAGCTGACTGGCTGGCAGGCAGGATGAATGGCTCCAGGGAGCATTCCAAGATGAACCTGAAGCCCTCACTTCATGACTGGTCCATTGGACAGGGAGACAGAGCCCTGACTGGGCCACTTGCACCTGGCTGGACTTTCTCCCAGAAGAAACATACCAGGCGGTTGCTTTCTAGTGCTCCTTGTGAAGGGACCCACTTATTTGGGGGTTCTGGTTAGTCAGTCAGGAGTTTTGGAGGGCAGTTTCTGGTGAGTTGTGGAGGCCCTTGGTGGGGGAGACACACATGCCATGGATGTGTAGAAGCATTCACAGACACTCTCTCTCCCACATACATTTAACCTTCCAGTGTGTTGTATGCAGGGACCCATCCACTTGAGGGGTTTCACCAGAAAAAAAAAATGCAGACTACACCCCACCCCCCAATCACATTGCTGAGACTGTCTCTTTAAAAGCAGGGAATTTCTTCTTATTATCTTATTAAATCTATCGTTTGTTCTACTCTGGTCTGAACAAACAGGAGTTCCCCCTCCCCACCTGGTGTCGCCTTTATTTTATGCCATTTCTCTGGGGATTCAGGCAGGGTCCTGATAGCTGGATCTTACTCTCTCCCTGCCTCCAAAAACTTCTTTCAAATAAAAGAATGACAAATGCTGTCGGGCTGAAGGCTGGACAAATCACGTTCCATTCCACCTTGTGTGACAGCCCCAGGGACCCTGGTGATGCTGGATGGGCTCTGCTGGGGGCAGCCCTCTGGGCCCAGGCAGTCAGGAGAGTGGTCAAGGTCATTAACTCCTCAGCCTCCATCCTGTAGCCTCCACCTTGCTTGGGTCCCCTTGAGTGACTTGCTTCTACTTTGGGTTTAGTTTTATTTATTCACTCACTCACTTCTTCTTTCTCATTCTTTTGTTCAGGATAGTTATTAAATGCCTTCTTTAGAGCCAGCTCTTACATTCGATATTTGATCCCTGCAGCCACCTCCCCACCCGCAGTTACCATGTGCTTCCTATAGGTTGGGGCACTTGATTCATAAAGTCAGTCATCAAGCAGAGTGTTTTGCCAGGCACCTGTGGGGGGATCCAAGGGATCAGGAAATTCCTGGCTTATCCAAGCTGTCTGCAGAGTACCTGTGAGGCATCCTTAATGACATTCTTGGGAGGAGACGAAAAGGTCCAGGTGAAGCGCTGTGGATGTAATGGAGGAGGGAACATACAACTCCTTTGTGACACTGACTGGCAGAGGAAGCACACATGCAGAGCTCACATCCATGCAATGTGGAGGGTCAGTTCTGTGCCTGGCGCTGAGATGAGCTGGTAACTGTATGGGGATAGTAGACACAGTCTATGGCAGACTGGGGGCCCAGCACCCCTTCAGGGATGTGTTCACCTGAGCTGGGTTGAGGGTGCTTCTCCCCCTCCCAAGTCCACCTGTGCGGAGGTACTGATACCACACAGTGGACACATGAAGCTCCCCAAGCATCATCTGTAGGATCTGGGGATCATTCACTTTCCATTAGTAGTGGTCTCTCAGTTTACCCCCCTGCATTATGTCTGGGTGGGTATGTTTCTGTGTGGGTGGGAGTTCCTATAAATGCAATGATACTTAAATTTCATGCCATTGATGAGTCCAGTGGCTGGATCCTCCTTGCCCTGCTGGATTCTGTTTTCAGACCTCAAGGGCCTCAGTATCCCCAAATGTACAATGGGAAGTTAGAAGGTAATCCGAAATGCCCCTGTCAGCCCTCTGAGCCTCAGTTCCCTGGTCTGTAAAATGTGTCTAACAAAAGGATCACATGTAGTTTCAATGCAGTAAAACATTTAAGACCAAAAATGTAAATATTTAAATAACACACATTTTGAAAAGCCTGGTGCACAGGACATACTCAGTGTATGATATACGATGATGATGACTCTCCAGACTCTAAGTGTAGACACAGTGTGGTAGAGATGGGGTCCTGGCCTCAGTGTAAGGAGGCAGAGGCAGAAAGGCAGAGGGTGGGTTGAGGATCCTAGGGAAGGGACAGGGATTCAGGGAAAGTGCCAGGGAACACTGCCACAGCCTCAGTGTCTGAGAGTTCAGCTGTCATGCCCCCCACTCAGAAACTGAGTCAAGGGAATGCTGCTGGCTTAACCTGCCAGCAGCCAAGCAATATGGGGCTCTTTCTCCTCCCTGTGGTCTTGGGCCAGGCTGTGGTGGTGCATAGGAGCCTACTCCAGCCTGGCATGCTGCTTTCATCTCCTCTCCTCTGTGGGTGGGGCTGGGGCAGCCTTCAATCTCAGAGGCTCGACAGCTCAGCGGCAAAGCCCACAAGGGCAATTTTTCTGGAGGCTGAAACATGAAAATCCAGGGAAAATGGAAATTTTCTCTGCTGAGTTGTAGATTTGGCTGAGCACAAAGGGTGAGTGGGGCCCACAGAGTGACTGTGTGCTGGCACCAGCACATCCCTGTACCCTCTCCTCTCTGTATCCCTTCTCCCGCTGGGCCCAGCCTACCTCTTCTCTCCTGCCTGTCTCTGGCTAGGTATGGTGCTGGGAACACTGTGACTTGGCCTGGAGGAGGGAGGGGAACAAACCAAGAGCTGGGCCAGAGCAGGGCTTCTCAGGGGTTCTTGGGTCACTTTTAGGGATGCTTGTGCATTTATGTTTAGCAATTACGCATTTGTTTCAGTGGACAGTGCAAAAACATCCTAGCCCACCATTTCATTAATGTCATCATTTGAGACTCTGCTTAGGTGGGTAGCATTGTCAGGTCTGTGGCAATTGAAAGGACTAAGTGGAGTCATAGGGCTTAGGCATACACACATCCTGCAGGCAACCTCTCTGGGCAGGGCAGAGGCTGGGCAGTGGGGACTAAAGAATCGGACTTCCTGTGCCACCCCCACTCCAAGACCATCTTAGACAAATGCTGCATCTAGGTCCCCCTACTGCAGAGCTCACGGCAGGACATGGGTGCAGGCTTCATGATAGGGAGGTACTCCCCCTCCCAGGAAGCAGTGAGGGCAGGAAGGGAAAGGCCAGTTTTGGTGGTACAGTGCTGAAGTCACTGCTGTAGACCACTGGGCTCCATGTGCCTGGACCTTCATGCACATGCAGGACCTCACTGGCTCCCAGGCTCCTTTTGGTTGAAGGTCACCTTGGGGAGAGGCAACCCTCCCCCACCTTCCAGGCAGTGCTTGGAGAGGCAGAGGACTGCAGGTGACCACTTGAGTTGAGGTGACAAGCCCTGGTACTCAGACTGTCCCTGTAGCTGCCGTTGCAATCCCAGGGGACCAATGGCTGGCATGTGTGCACTTGTGTCTCCCCACTCCTCAGTGTCCTCTTTTGGGAGATGGGCCCATGCTGGGGACTATCTCATGGAACTGCTGAAAAGAATCTCAGAGTGGGGACAGGTGAATTGCTGGTGCCAAGAAGGAGGTGCCCCAGATGCTGGGGGTGAGCCTTGAGCAGAGCTCCCACGCAGTCTGTGTCTCCAGGTCAGAAAGTGGGTATGCCCTGCAGTGCAAATCGGTCCCTGCTGTGGGAGCTGGCTCCCCTGAGAGCTGTTTGGGCTGAGAATAGAACACAGTCAGGACCTCCTCACAGGACTCCTGACCAGGCATCCAGCCTGGCAATGCGCAGACATGCACCCTACAGTGCTTAGGAGCAGATCTTAGGTCAGAGCAACCGTGTCTGATGTGTAGGATCCTGATCATGTGAGTTAATCTTTTTAAGCCTCTGTTTTCTCATCTGTAAAATAGGGTTGGTACTAACAACTTGTCAAACTATTGTGAATATTAAAATAGGACATGTGTGATATGGATATATATGTTATGTGTAACATTTGATAGAACATGTAATATATTAGTCATTCCTCAATGTTGTCTCTAAGCTCAGAGTTCTGGGTCAGAGGCACCAGGAGGCTTTTTCTGATACTGGATTTGGTAAAAATTACAGTCCAAATTTCTTTGTTTGTTTTGCCATGCAGAGAGGGAACCCAGGACCTGGTGCGTGCTGGGCAAGCGCTCTACTACGGAGCCACGCCACTAGCCCCTACGATTCAAATTTGGTTGTCTGTTCATTTTCTTGCTCATTCTTTATTTG
This sequence comes from Castor canadensis, assembly GCF_047511655.1. Classification (NCBI taxonomy): domain Eukaryota; kingdom Metazoa; phylum Chordata; class Mammalia; order Rodentia; family Castoridae; genus Castor; species Castor canadensis. The sequence continues at coordinate 35,179,280 of NC_133400.1, forward strand.
TATTGAGCACTTCCTCTGTCCACATCTCCAGTAAGAAAGTCACATAAACCAGCGGCATTTTATGGAAGAGGCAGGAGAACCCCAAGGCCACAGAACTTTTGAGGTATGATCCAGTGCCAGTCCAGTTGGGTGAGGGACCTGGGCGCATCCAGTAGCTGTACTGCATTCTCCTCAGGGGTGGGCCAGACCTGGAAGGGACAACAAGAGGCAGCTCGTTGATGAGCTGTGGTGTCGATGAGCTCTCTCTATGGCTTCTCTCAGGAGCAAGGAGCTGTGAAGATCTGAACCTGGAGCAGGCCCACCCCGATGCCCTGCCTACGACCTTTCCCGGGCACCTGCTGTGAGCTCAGAGAGTTGGGCCATGGATCCTGAGGATTAGGGGCAAGGCTCAAGAGTAGAGTGCTGCTGAGGTGGCACCCTGTGTGGCAGCAAACTTGTAGGACAGGAGTTCCCCTGCCCCGCAGTGCCCAGATTGCCTTCTTTCATGTGTTCTCCCTGGAGAAGCTGGACTGGGCTCACCAGGGCATCTTGACCTCACTCCTCTCCTTCCCCAGAGTCTCAGTTCTTGCTCAGTGGAGGGCAGGCATCGGACTGTCATGGAGGGCTAGGGCTGGACTGCACCTGGGTGAGGAAATATGACCAGGGGTTCAGGCATTGTTGGGGAGAGAGTGCATCTCTCTAATCAGGTTCTACTTACTCTGATAAGGAAGGGTTTGCAGTGTAGACGGAATGCAGGGTTTGAAGTCATGGGACTTGTGTTTCAGGTCCCCAGTTAACCTTGTGGGGTGGAGAGGTGAGACGTTCTGTGAGTTGTGGGCTTGCCCTGGATAAGTGATCAGAAATCCCACTGTGGTCTCCTGGCACACCCATGTAGCTCCAAGTGTATATGTTCTGTGAGTGGAAGTCCAAGCAGGTTTGGGGAAGAATTTAGAACTGTGGGTTCAGTCCTGGAGTGACCGTGAGATGGACTTCTGTCTCTTCTGATTGGGCTTTCCAGTGCCCACTCCTCCCATGGGAGGAGAATAATGACCCTTCTTCATTATTCTGGGTCTAAGATGTGCCTTTGGAATCACCATGCTCCCTCAACCAGATGGGATGAAGCAATTCATTCCAAGACCAGAGGAAAACCACTCAGGGTGGACTCACTGAGGGATGAGCCTAGAATGGTCTTCTGGGGTGCATGGGTGCTCCCGTGATCCACAGCAACATGTACATGTGGCCCACCAGGGGTGGGATGCCTGTGTTGATTGCACAGGGTCTTCCTTCCATGGGCACTGCTCTTGCCAGGTCAGATCTCTGGGTCTTCAAGGTGATGATCACAGGCTTCCTGAAGATGGGTTCTGCTCATAGAAGAGAGTTTCTGGGTTATGTTTTGGTCAGGACTGGAGTTAACGGAGGTCTGGAAAGAGCACAGGGCTGGGAGTCCATGTCCTGCTAGAGCCCACCATGACGAGTCAGTTGCTCAGACACTGGATGTTCTTTGGGTCCTGCAGAGTACTAAGTTGTGCTTAGTACTCAAGGGCTCAGGGATGGACTGTCATTGTGCCCTCCAGATTTCCTCTCTGAGCTGATCTGGTTGTTTATTGCTTTTTTTACCATCTGCCCTCCCGTCTTTGCTCCCACCTGTCCTTCTCTCCCGGAGGCCTCCTCTCTGATCAGTCTGGGAGTCCTGCAACACTTGAGGATTGTGGGTGCTGAGTCATCTAGTATTTCTTTTTCTTTCTCTCTTGTTCCCCCACCCCCTTGTACTGGGGCTTGAACCCAGGGCCTTGTGTATGCCAGACAACCACCCTGCCATGCCGCCAGCCCTTTCACCTACGATTTCCCTTTAAAGTCCATTCTCTTTTCTGTGCTAAAATGAATTTATTTGCTTCATTCTGCAAATGGAAAACCAGTATCATTTGCTGTAAGCTGACAGAAATCTTAAAAGTAAGTGAAAAACAAGATCAAAGAGAACCCCATACTCCTGTCATTGCATCTAGGAGCCTTCTGAAAACACTGAGCCTGGGGCCTGCTCTCTTCCCTTGAAAAATGGCAGAGGTGTTAGAGACAGCACAAAGTGGAGCCTTTGCCCTTCATCTCATCCCAAGGATGGAGGGGGAATTGAGAGGCACTAACTTTCTCAGTATCAATGTCATCGAGACCCTCTTGGCTGTCCCTTGGACTCATTGTGGGTTCTAAATCTGTTCTAACCCAAGTTTTGGAGAACATGGCCATCTGCAAAACTCAGCTTGAGCACTTTCTGCCTCCCAAGATGGTGGCTTCTCTGTGCACCCCAAACATTCAAGTATAAATAGGCAGTGCTCTGAGGTTAGGGAGAAGTCCCGGGAATGGCAGGGGCAGTCAGGGAAGGCTTCCTGGAGGCAATGTCTTGAAGGCTAGGCATGTGTTGGCTAAGACAGAGCAGGTTTTGCTTGCTACACAGCAGCACAGGCCTCCAGAGGTGTTGCCCATTTCCTTCCCTACAAAGAAGAGGGAACATCTGCTCCCCCTGCCCCTACCACCTCAGATGGGGATGCAAGTCTTCATTCCGCGTGCCCATGTCCTGAAGCTGGCACCAGGTATGCCTAAACACTTCCTTGAGGTTTCTCGGACTTCAGGTGGCAGCTCCGACTTCAGCAGCTCGGATGAATGCACGGGAAGAGCACTATCCAAGCCCGCCTAATCTCAATCAGAGGATTATTTCCTCACAGAAAAGCTTCACCTATACTTAATAGTTTTAAATTGTTCCGGGTACCAATTAGACTTTTAATTTTGCTGTTCCCTCCGGCGGCTGGAGGATGTGCGTGGTTTGTGTTTAATCAGAGTTGATTTTTTTTTTTTTTTGGTGGTTCTGGGGGAGGGAAGGAGATGAGACCATTTCAAGGGTTCCTTCTGGGGGAGAGATGCTAGGCAGCTCTGAGTTTGGGGTGCTCTGTGGGGTGATGGGATGTCTCCAGAGCCGGATATATGTCCCTCCATCCTGCCTGAACCAGTTGGAGCTTCCACAGCCCTGCCTGGAGAATCCAGCGCTGTGTTAAATATATGGATTATCCAAAAATTTCTGCAGCAATAGGGTGAGTTATTATTGATTCACAGAGCACGACAAAACATCGCTGCATGAATTAGCAAACAGCTGTTTCTAATTTGAGTTTAGAACGGTACACAGAGGAACTTGTTTCTCTGTTCACTCCTTTCATTTATAATGAATTTTAATCACCGCTACAGGTGAGAAAAATGTAGAAACAAGCTTGTATCTTGTGGAAGAAACAAAGGAGAGACAGATGCTCACAGATTTCCAGTCTGTGATAAAAGGGATGTTTCGGTACACTTTACATGTAATTAGAGCGCAGCTGTTTCCAATGGCAGGTCCATGAACACGGCCGAATGTAGGCTCTGCCGATCTCCAAAGGGAGCGAAGAAAAACAGTGATTCACCCCGAAAGCATTTCACTATCTCTCTGTTGAGCACAGCACCCTTTGTGCTGGCCTTGGTGGCAGCGTGACTCTCGAAGCTGATGGAGATGACCTCACAGGACACCAGCTCTTTGTGAAGAGCGAGCAGGGCAAGGGCGGGTATATGGGAGATCCACGCCAGGAGGCCGCTGGGAGCAAGCTTCCTAAGCCCCTCAAGCTCCCAGGAGAGTCCTTGCAGGGACAGATTGGGGGGTCCCTTCCTTGCTGGCAGGAGTTGATCAAGGCGCTCCTCTTTAGCAAGTTTGATCACAGCCAGCTCTCAAGCGAGTTGACGAGTGCTGTTTTTTTTTTTTTTCTTTTCCTAGTCTGTTTAATTTCTGCAATAAAACTCAAGTGCAATTGCATTTGCAGTATCAGTGCTAAGCAAATTTGTCAAAGGGATGGAGCATCCTGCAGGCTGTATATTCTTCAAGATCAGAGGCTTCATGGGGAAAGACGGGGCTGCCTCCCGTCCTGTGCTGCTGGACAGGGTGTTCAGGGAGGTTGAGCCTCAGCCCCCGCCCTCCACCCTGTGTCTGGACACCCAAATTCAAGCCATAGCAGGACTGCTGGGGCCCTGTTTTCTCTGTCTGTCATGACTGTGTTGGGCTGAGGGGTCTCTAAGGCTCCTTTTGGGTCTGATGTCCTGGAGTTGTCAAGGCAGGGGTTCTCTGGGCCTCAAAGCAGGTCATGTTTCTTTTGCCTTGAAGACCAACTTCTGCAGGCATGATTGGCGGTTCTTAGCTTAGACCCTCTCAGATATCAGTCAGGGCTTGGGGCGATGGCCTCCCTCACTGGTTCATGTCCATTAGAACAATCACAGCTGTTGCCTGTCTCTCCTCTTCTTCTCTCTGCCTCGTGAGCACCTTATGGTGAGCTAGGAGCCAGTAGCCGTGATGATTTTACACATAACAGAACACTTACCACATGGGACATTTTAGCTACCTATTTCTTCTGTAGTCGGCTCTGTAGTTGAGACCATTATTGTCCCATTTTACAGAGGAGAATATGTGCTGGGTAGAATTTTAAATGCTGCTTAGATGACAGATTTATAATGAATGGTAATGGTGTAAGTTACTCTGAGAAACCCCTGCATTTTCTGTAGCCAACCTTTATCAAGTTCTTCATAGCACACATGTTAATCACTTGTAAGGTAGTTACTTTTATCCTCCCAACTATGGATGGAAAAATGGTGTCTCAGAGAGAAACAGTAACTTGCCCATGGTCACCCAGCTGATGAATGGTGGCTTGGTGAGTCCTGAACAGGCTCCCCTTCCATCCTCTTACCAGTGACTCTGTTGTCTCTTGGAGGCTGTAGCTGGCTTTGTCTCTTTAAGCTTATGTTGCTTTGGTTCCCTTTTCCAGGGTGGGCTTTTGATTTCCCGACAGTGGGACCGTTATCCTCTACACTACACCCTCCTGTTCCTTTAGGAATGTGCAGTCTAGATGTAGTCTTAACCGCTATCTCAACAGTAATTTTTCTTTTTGTATTTCAAAGTATTCCAAAGCAGCCAAATGTTTGCTTAGAATGTAAACTTAGTAAGTAACGAATCAACAGAGAAGTTGGTCAGATACCAGCATGGAAATTTAAGAGTACTGGTACCTTCTGCACCTCTCAGAGGACTAGGCTCAACAAATATGTCCTGAATGAGGAAAATGCCTAGTGGAGGAGACATGGAGAGCTGGATACCCACTGCCTGGCATTTCTCATGCTGTACCCAGGGCAGACATCATTAATCAATCACAGACTGTTAGAGCTATGAGAGCCCTTAGAGACCTATTCATCTGATTCTGTCTCTTAAGAGTTAGGGCAAAACAAACACAAAGAGAGGACATACATGCTTATGGTATAAAGTGCCAGAATCTGAACCTAGTCCAGTAGTGATCTCATCCCCAGGGGCTCACGGCTCCACCCTCTGGGTTTGAGCTTCTGCCCTCTGAGTCTGAGCTTCTGCCCTCTGGGTGAGTCATCCTTTTTATTCATGAAAGGTAGCACATGTTTTCAGCTGAGTAGCTTTATTAGCCTGTTTCATGCTTGTAGGATTTGGGGAGTCTGGTAGACTTCTTTCATCTTGTGCTCTCTTTATTCTTTTTGGGTTAACTTGGCAATGTTTCTGCTGGTATAAAAACTTCAAGAAGCTTGTAGGTCTCCTGTATACATCATGGGGATTTATTTCTCTGTTAGACAAGTGACTTCTCCGGGGATGGTTTCCAGATGCCCCGTCTCTACCTTTAGTTTCTGCTAAGATGGCTCCAGGGCAATACTGCCAAATTTCCCAAATGCTCCAGGTTGGCCTAGGAGATCTGTGAATTACACCCTTTGTCTCTTTTGGGTGGCTGAATACTCTTGACCTCTTGATTTTTCAGTTATTAACAAAATGTATAGTCATACCCTTGGCTTTTCCTCCAAAACACGCTTTCCTGAAAGTAAATATCATAATTATGGTCTTTTGGCAATTTGAGAATTTCCAGAATTATTAATTTCTTCATTCAATCTATCTTTTCCTTTTTACTATAAACAACAAGAAGAAACCAGGCCATACACTGAACATTTTGCATTAGAATCTCCTAGCTAGGATCCAAGTTTATCTATTGTAAGTCCTGCTTTCCATACAGTGGAGAGACACGTTCCCACTAAGCTTTCTGCCACTATGCAACTGCTCTCTCTTTCCTTCTCTTTCCTGTAGGGCGCTCCTCATTTCCTGACACGCCTTCACCATTGGCGCCTTTAATAGCCTCAGTCCCCTTACCAGTCTGTCCACGTTGGCTAAAGTATTTTCTAAGGCGTTGAGGTTTTCCAGAGTGTGCTTCTTGCTTCCTTCCGAGTCTTCACTAACAGAGTCATTAACATCTGTATTTCTAGCAATCTGATCAAAGCTGTCCAGGCTTTTAAAAAAATCATACTCGAAGTTCTTCCAGGCTCTGAGCTGTGCCAGCTCCAGAGCCACGTCCACACTGCCAGGCGTTTGTTCTGGTAGCACCCCACTCCTGGTACCCCACACCTGTTCCCTATTGCTGCTGTAACAAGTCACCACCCCTCCAGGGTAGCTTCAAACAAAAGATAATTGCCTATGGTCTGACATAGACACCACTGGGCCAAAGTCAAGGTGTTGGCAGGGCTGTCCTCCTTTCTGGGGCGGGCTCTAGGGGAGAAGCTATTTCCTTAACCTTCCAGTTTTAGGAGCTGCCCATGTTCCTCAGTTGAAGCTCCCCTTTTGTTTCCAAGCCCAGCAATTGCTCGCTGGAGCCTTCTCATATTGCGTCACTTGACCCTCTTTTCTGCCTCTATTTCCCCACCTTGTGACAACAATGGGCCCTCAAATAGTGTAGGATAATCTCATTATTTTAAGATCAGCTGATTAGCAACCTGAATTCCATTATACCATGTAATGTAACACATTCATAAGTTCTGGGGATTCAGATGTGAACATCTGATCATTATTTTGACTACCATACCTCCAAGATTGGTTTTGTACGGGCTATCATCATAATAATCACCATAATCATTAGCAATACTGGGGTTTGAACTCAGGGCCCTGTGCTGTGCTAGGCAGATGCTTTACCACTTGAGCCATGTACTCAGCCCTTTTTACTTTGGTTATTTTCAAGATAGGATCTTATTTTATGCTCAGGAGGCTGGACAGTGATACTGCCTTATACAGGCTATTTAAGCAAGCCAGCCCTACCTACCATCTAGAGGGGAAAGAGGCCACCTGCATTCATTGATGCTTGGCATCAGACTCAGCCTGCTCTGGTCCCCACTACTGACTTTGCCCAAGACATGACTTTACCTTAATGCCCTACCTTAACAGCAGGTGGGGTTGTAAAGCTTGGAACCTTGGTCTGACGCAAGCCATAGGGCCAGGCACTGTGCTTGTGGATGGTGGGGCTTCAGAAAGGGGTAGATACGCAGTGTACAGGCTGCAGACTGACTCTTGGGCTGGGGAAGCAGGCCCAAGTCTGCTAGTGGTTAGCAAGTGGTGTAGGGCATCTGCCATGTGTTGTGCCTGTGTACTCAGACTTTGTTCTCTGGGCTGAGAGTGTAACAGCGACAGTGTGAGTGCTTACCATGCATGAGGCCCTGGGTCCAATTGCCGGCAGTAAAAAAATGTTTTTCTTCTTCGAGCCTCAGTTTGCACAGTTATAAAAAAGGAGGATGTTAATAGTACCTATCTTGTAGGATGTTGTGAGATGTGGAGAAATGCTGGCAAAGAAATTAGTAGCACACAGAAAATGTGCCATATCCAGTGACGACTGCAGTTATTATGAGTTTAGTCCTGGCTCTTTTGGCTGCCTACTGTGGTGCCTCAGTTTCCCCAGTAGTGAAATAAGATGAGCGGGGATCTGTGCATTCTTTCCTGCCCCCCATGCACTGCTGCTCATTTCCCATGCAGGGAATGTAATTAAGTTGAGGAGTATTCTAGGGCGGGTGGCCAGCTCTGGCACCTGGTGTCTGCAGGCCCCCTTGGGCCTAGTTTGAGGCTGAATCTGCCTCTGGGGCCAGAGTCCCTGGTGGACATTGAGTTGATGAGAGTGCCCCCCTAGCCTGGGTGTTCTTGCCTGTCTGCCTTGGGCCTTTCTCCTGTGGGGTCCAGACCCCACTGTTCCCTGGGGTTTGCTGGAAGGGAGGGGGGGGGCTTGGGGCCCCTTAGGAGAGCTTGCATCATTGTTTGCTCGAAGCAGTGCCAGGAAGTGCCTCAGAGGTTGCTCAGTCCATCATGGCATAGAGGCAGTGGCTCAGAAAAGAAGGGTCACTTCTCTAGGGGCCCCAGCAAGAGAGCCATCCCTGAGGACCAGGACTCCTGATGCCCAGATCTGGTAGCCTCTGCTGCAGCAGGCTTTAGATTCAAAGTTTCCCAAGAGGAGGTCAGGAGGGCGCCCAGATGCTCCCTGAGCCACACTGGCATTACTTGTGTAGAGAAAGCTGCCTATTGTGGTCCTGCCTACCTCCTTGGGAAGCACAATATGTATGTGTCTAAAGCCCCCTCATGCCTTGCTTCATTGTCAGTCTGCCCTTGGGAGAACTGCTCTGCTTTCCTGGGGTTCCAAGACTACTTGGTGTCTTCTTGGGGTAGGGCTCACCATCAGCTGGGCCTGGAGATGACCTCTCTGGCTGGAGACCACTCTCCTGACCTCAGCACAGCTGCATGGTTTCTGTCAAGTCCTGGTGTCTGTGCGTGAACAGCAGAATTTGGGGGATCCTTCCTTAAAGCCTCACTCCTCAGAGAGAAGGGGCAGCTCCCTTCTTGGAGGAGGAACCCGGTGGTTGTTAAAGGCTACAGCACTGGCAAGCAGGAGATTCTTCCTTCCCATTTATTTGGTGTCTGGAAGCGTTGGTTCTATTCCCATGTGCCTCTGCTCATGGCAGACATCACCAGTTGATTTCAGCACTCAGATATGGCCTATAATCCTTCTGAACACGAGACCAACCTCTGCCAATTTAATGTCCTCATAAGTTCTCTCTATAGGCCTCTTTGTCTTCTCTCTATAGGCCTCAGCCTCCATCTGTGTCATTCAGGATTGGAGTAGATGTTTCCCGATTCTAGAGTCCCATTTCTCTGAGTTTGGGAAAGGGCCATAGTGATTCCCATTCCTTGAGTTCTGGATGGGGCCAGAAGGAGGGTCTACCCAAAGCATTACAGATGTTTGTCCTGGAGGGAATGTATTTCATTTGCCATTTTCTTTTTTTCAAAGAAACTGGTAGTAGCAAGGAGAACTGGGGCTTCATGAAGAATTGTCAGGATTTTTATGTCTCTTCTGATGATAATCTGGATGGTTGGAGGTCTCTACAGGGTAGCCTTTTTTTACTTATCTGCAAGGGACTTGGAGACCCCATATTTGGACCCCAAATTCCAACTGCTATATGACAGCAGGCAGCTGAGGCCCAGGAAACACTTGTGAACTTGGACAGCAACCTCACTCCTGGGACCTGCTCAGCTCTCGTCCCATCTGGAGGCAATGGTCATTTTTATTCACATGACAGACTGATCTGTTCCTAGGGCAGTGGACAGAGCCTGTCAAGAGACCTGTGCCCCAGCTGCCTGCTGTCATACGGGATTGGAGTTTGTGGTCTCTAAAGTCCCTTCCAGATGAATAAAAGGCCACCTGTACAATCCTTCAACCATCCAGATTATTGTCAGAGTAGTCACAAATATGTACTGGAGGGCTGGAACTCCTTGGGCCTAGGCTGTGTTCACCCTCTTTCCCAGCCAGGGAGGCAGCTAGTGTTCTTTACAGGATTGTGTCTTCATTTTGATAGCTTGGGTCATTTTCTCCTCTGTTTGTGCCCTTCATTGTAGGACGGTTTCTTTTGGTTCATCTTGTGGGCCTTAGAACTGGCTGTTCTCTCATGGTCCAAGCACCTCCTCCAGCAGCCTGACCTTCATTTCCTTTTTCTTTTTTTTGGCAGTATTGCTGTTTGAACTCAGGACCTTGCACTTGCTAGGCAGGCACTCTAGTTTGAACCATGCAGCCAACCCTTTTTGCTTAAGTTATTTTTCAGACAGAGTCTCATTTTTATGCCTGGGCTGGCCTGGACCACAAACGTCCTATTTACAATTGCTTCATAGCTGGGATGACAGGTGAGAACCACCATGCCCAGCTTTTTATTGGTTAAGATGGGGGTCTCATGAACTTTCCTCCTTGAGTTGGCCTCTACCTTGATCTTCCTGATCTTCACCTCTGAGTAGCTAGGATTATAGGTGTGAGCCACCACATCAAGCCTGACCTTGGAAGTGTTGGACTGTTGAGCTGTGGCTGCCTTGGCCTGCTGTGGTCACATCCTGCTCCTGTGGCCCCAAGTGTGACCACATGAGCCCAGGATACACCGTGATCTTTCTGCTGCTGACGTCTTCTAAAGTCCAGCTGATGTGCTTTTTACTTAAATGAATTCTTAACAAAATTTCTTCCTCTTTTATGCTTGTTTCGGTTGGTTCTTTTCTGTGGCAGACAGCTGAAGCTTCCTAGAACTCACTTCCTGCCAGGCCTCTTTGCAGGATTAGTCATTTTTAAATGACTTTAATCTCCATCTGAAAGCGATTTTTCTACCTATTTTGTTATGTTTCTTTGATCACACTTACTCTGGAAGGAGGGGGAAGCTGAAGGGGTTGGCATTTGTCACTGTATTTCCTACTTGATTTTCCTGGGCAACAACCCCCAAAGGAGGGAGCCACCACAGTGCTGTGGGCAAAAGCACTAACCGAATAGGATTAAGTGAGTTTATATCCTGATTCTACTACCTGCCAGCTGCATGTCATGGGGTAGGTTCCTTAGTCTCTCTGTGCCCTGGTTTCCCCTTCTGCAAAGGCACATGGTAATAATTGCACCTACCTCATTGGACTGTTGAGATTAAATAAGTTAATACATGTAAACTGGAAGAATGCCAGTCACACAGAAAAGTTTCCTAAGTGTTCATTTGAACATGAAAAGTAGCTGGTTGTGTGGGCTTTCCTTGAATTGTCCTTGGGCTGCGGAATGTTCTCGTGGAAAGGGACCTTTGTCTTGTTTTTGCAGCCTTCCGTCCTCAGCACATGTGCCAGAGGGTGTGTGCAGTACGCTTGCAGGTGTGTGGTGCTCAGCAGTTGGTGTGAAGGGGGCACTGTGGCCATCTCTGTCCTTCCTGGCGACCTGTAGACTTAGAGCCTTAGCCCCTGTCATCGCTCTAGCCCTCTTCTGGAGCCCTTAGCTAAATGCATTGTAGTGGGCGGGAGGGCAGCAGCCAAGGCCCAGTGTTACTTGAATAAAAGGCTTTAAACAGGGCAGTCTGCGTTTGGGACTCTATATGTCAACATGCCCATTTCCTCTGATTGAGCCTTTTCACTTTAAGGCTTTTTCACTTATTTTCATCTCAATTCAGATGATTATAATCTCAGCAGTTTCCCAGTTTGTTGCGCCCAGAATAATATGCTTTGCTTTAGTTTTTGAAACTTGTTTGCAGGAAAATAAAGCCACCCAGCAATAAAACTTGGGTACCCTGGTGCTGGCTGGGCAGGGGAAGACTCCCCTTTTCCAGGCCCAGTGGGGGAAGGCCCCGGATGTGGGAGATGCAGTCTGGCCCAACATTGCTGAGGCATCTGCCTGTATGTGGGGAGTAGATTCCTCACTCTCTGAGCCTCAGTTTCCTCTTCTCAACAATAGGTGTTCCCGGAGATGACCACATATGGCTGTTGTGAGGAGTAAAAGAAATTCGTTGTGCAAATAGACATACTTAGCACAGTGCTGGGTTGTGGGGCAAGCTTAATGTAGCTGCTAAAATTAGCACTAGTTGTACTAATTAGAAGTAATTATTATTATTGGCAAAATAGGGCTTTTGTTTAACAGCTTTATTGAAGTATAATTTGCACACCATAAAATTCTCTTACTTTCAATGCACAATGCGGTCCTCTTTAGCAAGTGCACAGAACTGTGCAATCCAACCACAGTCTTGGTGGAGAGCATGTCCATTTTCTCAGAAAGACCCAACTGGCCTGTTTGCAGCTAGAGTCCTACTCCCACCTCCAGCCTCGGGACAGTCCCAGTCTACTCTGTCTCTGCTAGTGTGCATGTCCTGGACACTCATGTCATTGGAACAGTAGTGGCTTTCATACTTGTTTTTCTCATCCATTCCCAGATAGGTAAACTGAGTCTGAGAGGTTAGGAGGGATGCTTGTGTCATGGGTGAGGTTCTGCAGGAGTAGGGAAGGCTGTGAGTGCAGGTAGCTGTCCTCTGGTTCTCAGATGGCATGAGGATTGGGGAGCAAGTGAACCCAGCAGTAGAACCTGTCCAGGCTTGTCCTCAGGGCAAGGTGCCTTCCTGGTCTCACCTGACCAGTTGGGAGTTTCTCCCACTCAACAGAGGCTCTAGTGAGCTTCAGTGCCTCAGTGGACCCCTCCCTGAAAATGCAGAGCCGTCCTTCCTCTTGAGGGAGGACCTGAAGGCCTTGGGGCCCTTGCTACCTTTCCCTTCTTACCTACTAGGTATGGTCTTATTTATCTCTTACCTGGAGAAGCTGGGTCACATCTGTATCATGGTCAAGAGCCTGAAGGTGGGCAGTCCAGGTATTAGTCCTGTTGTTGCCATGTTACTTCCTAGAGCTGGGTTGCTGAGTCGGGCCTCAGTTTCCTCATCTGTACAAGTGGGAGTGCCTGGCTTCTGCCTCCTCAGTGGTTGGGAGGAGGTGCTGAGTGGAGTGCTGGGCAGGCAGGGGCAGCTTGGAGGAACCTGAGCTAAGACATCAAAATAACAAGAAGGCCGTCAAGCCCAGCCAGGGGTAGGGGCCATCCCAGCTCCAGCTATCTCCTCCCTTGGATCCCTTTTGTCTGTGCCCCATGGAGCCCAGCTGGCAAGGGCTGGAAATTAATAGGTAGGGGCCGGGAACCTCCTTCCTTGTCTAATCTGAGAAGCTGGCAGCGGCTGTCTTATTCCATCCAAAGGGCCCGTAATGTGAGGCTCCCGTGGGAGAAGGTGCCCTCACCTTGGGAGGGCGTTTCTAGAGGTGCCAGACTTCAGAGGTGAGGAGGCTGCTGGGAGCCTCAGAGCTGGGAACTTTGGCAAGTGATATTCATCCAGGTGGAGCTGTGCCCATGGTGCCAGCTGGGGGTCGGATGGACCTTCACACGGTGGGAGTGGGGGCCTGGGTGAGCAGTGGGGCTTGGGAGCAGCCCAGGCTGGCTTGACAGAGGAACCACTCTGGACTCTCCAGCCAACCCTTGCTGTTTCTTAAAGTCCTGGGGCTGGCTAGGGACAGCAGGGGTGGCTGGAGAGACCTTTGAATGGGGACCCTAGGTTTGTGTGTGATGGTGTGTGTGAGTGTTCATGTCTAAGGTGAGTGTGTATACATGAGTGTGTGCGTGTATGATTTTGCATGAATGTGTGGGAGTGATTAACGTGAATAATAGAGTATGGGACCCTCTGACTGGTGTGCATGGCTGTGTGTGTGTAGGTGAGTGTGTGTGCATGTCTAAATTTGTAAGAGTGCATGTGTGTGTGAGGGATGGTGTGTGACTGAGTGTGTGTGCCCGTGTGGGTTGTGGAAGTGATGTGGAAGGTGTGAGTTTGTGTGTGTGTGTGTATGTGTGTGTGTGTGTGTGTGTGCTTGCCTGTGCTGGGCAGGTGGCGCCTGTGGTGCAGGCTTCTTTCCTTCCTGCAGGTCTGGGCTCCTGCTCTGAGGCTGCGAAGCTTTTCTGAGGACTGAGCCTGGCTGGCTGGCTGGGGGTTGGAGAGGCAGGCGGGCTGCTGTCTCTTTCCTCGGGGTTACAAGACAAGGTCAGCACAGCGAATCTGAGCTTTTGTTTGCCTCTCCCCTGCCCGCAGCAGCCTGTGGTCTGTTCATTCATTATTAAGTTTTAAATCCACCCGATGAGAAACTTGAGCCTCGGATCTTGCTCCTGCTCAGGCTGGCTCTGTCAGAGCCCCACCGTGCCCAGGGAACTTCACTGCCTTTATTGCTGCGTTCTGTGTGCCTTTGTCTTCCTAGAAACGCCAGCCCTTAGGTTTGTCTAGTTTCCCTCAGAGGCTGGATGGCCAGCAAAGCCCCTCCTATCCCCCGGGAGCACAGGACACTCAGAGTTGTTGGAAGGAGAGCCTCTTGAGTGGAGTGAAGTCCTGCCTGCTCTGGGTAGGGGAGGAGCTTGTCCATTCTCTAAAATCGGTCATTATCGGGCCACCGCCTGGGTCTTGGGTGGACTGGGGTATCTCTGGGTAGAAACAAAGAAAACAATGCCTCTTAGGATGCCTTGAGCTGGGAGCCCTCGGGGCCCTTGGCTTACTTCCTGTCTGATGATGGAGTCTGATGTTAGGAACCCTGTGATTTCACACCTCTTAAGTCTTGTCTATTACCTGAAGCGGCACTTTCTGGCCTTCTTAGCCCCCAGCCACAAAGAGTGTGGCACAGCTGATGATAATAAAGGGCATTTCTTTCTCTTGCTAAATTTCGCCTGGGCCCCAAAGGACCAGCAGGATTCCCTCCAGGATGAGGGGTTGGAAGAGAGTCGATTCCCAGGTGTTGATGGGACGTGTGCTCCATTTGGCCTGTGGGACTGATAGTCTATGAGGTCATTTCCGGTGACTTTGTCTGGCTGCCTCTCCTCCCCCCACATCAGGGAAGTGGCCGAGAGCTTCACCTCCGGTGGGGTTACCATATCCAACCAGGCCCAGGCAGGTGTCGCTGCGAAAAAAGTCGCTTCCCCTCCATATCCTGCTGCCCCTCTGCCGCGTCCTCTGCAGATGGGAAGCCTGCATGTCCACTTGCTTCCGGCCCTGGCTCCCCCCACTCCCTGCAGCACTTGGCCAGCTGCACAGAGAGCTGTCGAGAAGCTGGCTCTGTCCTTGTTTCCCGGCGGCCCTGGGAATTGCCTCTAATCTCCTCTCTGCCTTCCCCCTGCAGATGGTGATGACGACCCACAGCTCTCCTGGGTGGCCTCGTCTCCCTCCAGCAAGGATGTTGCATCACCCACGCAGATGATCGGAGATGGTTGTGACCTTGGCCTCGGTGAGGAGGAAGGGGGCACGGGCCTGCCATACCCTTGCCAGTTCTGTGACAAGTCCTTCATCCGCCTGAGCTACTTGAAGAGGCACGAGCAGATCCACAGCGACAAGCTGCCGTTCAAGTGCACCTACTGCAGCCGCCTCTTCAAGCACAAGAGGAGCCGAGACCGGCACATAAAGCTGCACACGGGCGACAAGAAGTACCACTGTCACGAGTGCGAGGCGGCGTTCTCCCGCAGCGACCACCTCAAGATCCACCTGAAGACCCACAGCTCCAGCAAGCCCTTCAAGTGTAGCGTGTGCAAGCGTGGCTTCTCCTCCACCAGCTCACTACAGAGCCACATGCAGGCCCACAAGAAGAACAAGGAGCATCTGGCCAAGTCGGAGAAGGAAGCCAAGAAGGACGACTTCATGTGTGACTACTGTGAGGACACCTTCAGCCAGACAGAGGAGCTGGAGAAGCACGTGCTCACTCGCCACCCGCAGCTCTCCGAGAAGGCGGACCTGCAGTGCATCCACTGCCCTGAAGTCTTTGTCGATGAGAACACGCTGCTCGCCCACATCCACCAAGCCCACGCCAACCAGAAGCACAAGTGTCCCATGTGCCCCGAGCAGTTCTCCTCAGTGGAGGGTGTCTACTGCCACCTAGACAGCCACCGGCAGCCTGACTCCAGCAACCACAGTGTCAGTCCCGACCCCGTGCTGGGCAGTGTGGCCTCCATGAGCAGCGCCACACCTGACTCCAGTGCCTCCGTGGAGCGTGGCTCCACCCCGGACTCCACCTTGAAGCCACTGCGGGGGCAGAAGAAGATTCGGGACGATGGACAAAGCTGGTCCAAGGTGGTCTACAGCTGCCCGTATTGTTCTAAGCGGGACTTTACCAGCCTGGCTGTGCTGGAGATCCACCTGAAGACCATCCACGCAGATAAGCCCCAGCAGAGCCACACATGTCAGATCTGCCTGGATTCCATGCCCACCCTCTACAACCTCAACGAACACGTCCGCAAACTGCACAAGAGCCACGCCTACCCTGTGATGCAGTTTGGCAACATCTCTGCCTTCCACTGCAACTACTGTCCCGAGATGTTCGCGGACATTAACAGCCTGCAGGAGCACATCCGAGTCTCCCACTGTGGCCCCAACGCCAACCCACCCGATGGCAATAACGCTTTCTTCTGCAACCAGTGCTCCATGGGTTTCCTCACTGAGTCCTCTCTCACCGAGCACATCCAGCAGGCTCACTGCAGTGTCGGCAGTGCGAAGCTGGAGTCTCCGGTTGTGCAGCCAACACAGTCCTTCATGGAGGTCTATTCCTGCCCCTACTGTACCAACTCACCCATATTTGGCTCCATTCTGAAGCTCACCAAGCACATCAAGGAGAACCACAAGAACATTCCTCTGGCACACAGCAAGAAGTCCAAGACGGAGCAGAGCCCGGTCTCGTCTGATGTTGAGGTGTCCTCCCCAAAGCGGCAGCGGCTCTCGGGCAGTGCCAACTCCATCTCCAATGGCGAATATCCCTGTAATCAGTGTGACCTCAAGTTCTCCAACTTTGAGAGCTTCCAGACCCACCTGAAGCTGCACCTGGAGCTGCTGCTGCGGAAACAGGCCTGCCCCCAGTGCAAAGAGGACTTTGACTCCCAGGAGTCCCTCCTTCAGCACCTGACGGTGCATTACATGACCACATCAACCCACTATGTGTGCGAGAGCTGCGACAAGCAGTTCTCCTCAGTGGATGACCTGCAGAAGCACCTGCTGGACATGCACACCTTTGTGCTGTACCACTGCACCCTGTGTCAGGAGGTCTTTGACTCCAAGGTGTCCATCCAGGTGCACCTGGCGGTGAAACACAGCAATGAGAAGAAAATGTACCGCTGCACAGCCTGCAACTGGGACTTCCGTAAGGAGGCCGACCTGCAGGTGCATGTCAAACACAGCCACCTGGGCAACCCAGCCAAGGCACACAAGTGCATCTTCTGTGGGGAGACCTTCAGTACTGAGGTGGAGCTACAGTGCCACATCACCACGCACAGCAAGAAGTACAACTGCAAGTTCTGCAGCAAGGCCTTCCATGCCATCATCCTGCTGGAGAAGCACCTGCGGGAGAAGCACTGTGTGTTTGACGCCGCGACTGAGAACGGCACGGCCAATGGGGTGCCCCCCACTGCCACCAAGAAGGCTGAGCCTGCTGACCTGCAGGGCATGCTGCTGAAGAACCCAGAGGCACCCAACAGCCATGAGGCGAGCGAGGATGACGTGGATGCATCTGAGCCCATGTATGGCTGTGACATCTGTGGGGCTGCCTACACCATGGAAGTGCTGCTGCAGAATCATCGACTGCGGGACCACAACATCCGGCCAGGTGAGGATGACGGCTCACGCAAGAAGGCTGAGTTCATCAAGGGCAGCCACAAGTGCAACGTTTGCTCACGGACTTTCTTCTCGGAGAACGGGCTCCGGGAACACCTGCAGACACACCGGGGCCCTGCCAAGCACTACATGTGTCCCATCTGTGGCGAGCGCTTCCCCTCGCTGCTCACGCTCACTGAGCACAAGGTGACCCACAGCAAGAGCCTGGACACGGGCACCTGTCGCATCTGCAAGATGCCCCTGCAGAGTGAAGAGGAGTTCATCGAGCACTGCCAGATGCACCCTGACCTGCGCAACTCGCTTACGGGTTTCCGCTGTGTGGTCTGCATGCAGACAGTCACCTCCACGCTTGAGCTCAAGATCCACGGCACCTTCCACATGCAGAAGCTGGCGGGCAGCTCAGCCACATCCTCCCCCAACAGCCAGGGGCTGCAGAAGCTCTACAAGTGCGCCCTGTGCCTCAAGGAGTTCCGCAGCAAGCAGGACCTGGTCAAGCTCGATGTCAACGGGCTCCCCTATGGCTTGTGTGCTGGCTGCATGGCCCGCAGTGCAAATGGACAGGTGGGTGGCCTGGCCCCACCCGAACCCAGTGACCGGCCCTGTGCTGGCCTCCGATGCCCCGAGTGCAGTGTCAAGTTTGAGAGTGCTGAGGACCTGGAAAGCCACATGCAGGTGGACCATCGTGACCTAACGCCAGAGACCAGTGGGCCCCGCAAGGGTGCCCAGACATCGCCTGTGCCCCGGGTAAGTGCGGCCTGTCTGATTTTGGCCTTTGGTCCTTTGGGAGCTACTGGTCCCTCACAGAAACTGCACCCCTGAGTGCTGTGTTTGCTGGTGGTGTTCCCTATTGTAGCTCAGAGAAGTAGCACTGCAGTGCACTTCTCCAGTTTGAATCCCAGTGTCACTATTTCCTTTCCAGTTGTGTGACATGTACACATTATTTGCCTCTCTGGGCCTCCTTTGTCAACTGCTCATCTGTAAAATGGGGACAGTAATCATCTTGACTTCCCAGAACTGTTGTGTGGGGCCCATGATGTGTCCAGCACAGTGGCTGACACAGTGAGTGCTCTGTAAATGATGGCTGGCACCTTTGTTACTGATCTGGGGTGGACTGACTTACCTGCTTACTGGGTCTTCTTGGGAAAGTCACTTAACATCTCTGGGCTTTCGATCCAGGATTGTTTTGACAAATCATAGAGATACTGTGCATACACAGGGCTCAGAACCAGGCACTAGGCTGGGACTCTGTCCCATTTGCTATAGTCACTAGCTGATGTCATTTG
The DNA here is from genome assembly GCF_047511655.1 of Castor canadensis. Classification (NCBI taxonomy): domain Eukaryota; kingdom Metazoa; phylum Chordata; class Mammalia; order Rodentia; family Castoridae; genus Castor; species Castor canadensis. The sequence goes on from NC_133400.1 coordinate 35,197,831, forward strand.
TCTCAATAGCATCATCACTGTTGGTGCAATGGTGGTATGGGATGGCCCTTGGAAATAGTTCCACTCTCTTTTATCATTACTGATTGATTGATTCATACGTCAAACTTTTCTGGAATATCCACTATGTTTGGAGGTGCCTGGGAGTCAAAGAAAAATAGGAATGGACCCCACCTTGGGGGCTTAAGGACCAGGGGGTGCCACAGAATCATAACAAGTGGATTTCAGAAGTGAGGTGGGTCCTCTTGGGCCGTGGGTACAGGGATGAGTTGCCCGATGTGGACTTGCAACATGTGGGGCCTTTGGGTGTCAGACAACATGGGCCCCAGGGTTCCCCTGAGCCTGTGTGTGTGTCTCCAGACAGAGGAGCTGCCAAGTGGGTCTCAGGGGTCTTTCCCTCGAGGTCTGCTGCTGGCACCATTGACAGGGAGGCAGCAATTGGGAAGAGTCACCTGCACAGGGGCCAGTGGAACAGAGGGATGTTTGCTGAGGGTGTTTGGCCTTGGGATCCGAACCTGGGCCTGGGACTGTGGGAATGTGCACGGGTGAAGGAGAGTGGGAAGAGGAGGAGGGCAGAGAGAGGGAAGGGAGAGTCCTGCAGGCAAGGGATCCCACAGGACTCCTGGGCAGCTCCTTGGCATTCCAGATGGATCCAGTGAAGTTCCACGAGCCATGTACACTCCTAGGGAGAGGAGTGCCTGAGTAAGGACAGAGTGGTGTGTCTGGCTAGGGAACATCTCCCAAGAGGCCCATCTGGAGTGGGGTGCTCCTCTAAGGGGCCATGATGCCTCACCCTACCAGAGCCTATCTGCTGAGACAAGCCTCTGAACAAAGGTCAGCAGGTCACCTTCAGTGGCCCTGAGCATAGTCACTGCCTTCTCTGTCCCCTTAGCCTGAGCTTGCAGACTGGCCAGGGGCATTGTGGGTGGTCTCAGGCAATGTTTAGGGTCTGAAGTCAGATGGCCTGGCTGAAAATTGCCCTCCTCTGGCACTTACTGTGATGTGGCCTTTCTGGGTCCCTATCCTCCCTGGTAAAGCCAGAGTATAATAGTAATGGTAATTAATCGTGGGGTTACTAGTCAAGGTAGCAAGAGTAATATTAGTAAAAAGAAACAGTAATAGCATCTGTCTTCAGAGCTTATATTGCCTGGGCGGCTTGGGCTGCTCTGGTTTCTGCCTGGAACCTGCTCTGGTTGGTGGGTGCCTCTTCCTATTGATTGTGAAACATTGGGACTGTTTGCCAAGCTGACCTGCACATTTTGCTGAGGCTGAAGTAGTGAAGGAAGTGCTGGACACATAGGAAGGGCACTTGTCATCATTTCCACTGTGACAACAATTCACACTTATTGAGAGGTACAGGTGTGCTAACAGATGAGAATTTACTTAACCCCAACAGTGCTCATTTTTACAAAGGAGGATGCCCTGAGCCATAGAACAGTGAGGTGGTCTGCCTCCAGCCCCAGCTATCAAGAGACAGAAATGGGACTTGAACTTAGGCAGGCTGTACGTGGTGTCACAGCCCTGTATCCTGCCCATCCCATTACAAGAGGGACATGGGTGGTGGGAGTGGGGTCCAGGGTGGTCCTGCCTGTGCTCAGGCTGTGGGGAGGTGTGGAACCCCTACCCCCTTCCATGGATGCACCCAGCCTGGATCATTCACCCCTTTCAACTGTGTCTACCCGGTGCTGGGGGTCCTGTTGACCAAGGAGTGCTTCTTATGTCTTCACAACCTGGGAGTAGTGGAGCCCCTCCCCTCCCAGCCTGCCCTGGATCCAGCACTAAGCACCACTTTGTGAAGGCCCCTACTAGGTGCCCTCCTAGAAGAGCTCCCAGATCGTCTCCATGGCAACCACCTGGGAGCCTTGCTGTGGCCTCTGTTTTGGTAAAGAGGGCATCTAGAGTAAGAAATGTGAAGCCACTTAGCTGTGTGTGGCAGTTCAGGATTTGAAACCTTGTTTCCGGGGGGCCTACATGCTTTCCCCTCCTTGCCCCCAGGTCTTATAGGAGGGGGGCTGAGCTAAAAATCCCCTCTGCCTGCCCAGAGGTCCAGGCAGATGGGCCCTTTGCAGAAAGCAGCTAGACAAAGCCCAGGTACCTCCCCAGCCCAGGCAGCACCCCTGGGGCCTTGCCCCCTGCTTGGGCACACCTTGGGGCAGGGGCCCAGCTGTCTGCTCACCCTCCCCTTCCCTCCCTCAGGACTCACTCATGTCAGAGCAGACCCTGGGGGCTGCGCAGGGGCTTGGGGGCTGGCAGGCTGGGACCCTCGGGAGTGTATCCATAGCAACCAGCTCTCAGAGGACTGGGTTCCCGTGGGGCCGAGGATGCTGTTGGCTGGAGCATGAAACGTTGAAGTTTCTACCTCCCCCCATTTATGAGTAATGACACATCACCCCATCTTGAGGCCTGTGTGGGCAGACCCTGGCCTTCCATCACCTCGGCAGCTCCTCAGGGGTGCTTTCTGTGCTTGGCCGGAGCCTGAGTGCTCTCATACCCTGCTTTATAGCCAGGTTAGGGGACTTCCAGCTGGAGGGTTGCTTGTGTCCAGGTCACCCCAGCTTTCTGTCATTCAGACCAGGACTGATGGGAAGGTCTGGGACTTGGAACTGAGAGTGTCAGCTGAGATAGCAGGCACCGGAGAGATCCTGCTGGGCCCAGAGTCCCAGGTCCCCTGTTGGCCAGCACAGGCTGAAATGGACTGATGTGGCCTCGTGGGACAACACTTTCTCCATCTCTAATGTGGAGCATGCAGAGGGGTAGTGAGAATTCAGTGACATTGCCTACATGTAGTAGGTGCTCAGTTCATGTTGGCTGTGATTGTAATGATGGAAACTCAGCAGCTCTGGCCCTCCTCTCTCTTCTTCCCTTCCAGTGGGGAAGCTCCCTGCCTTCATCTTCCAACTAGGTGGTTCTTTGGGGAGTTTTCTTTCTGTTCTGGGGCTGATCAAGGCTGTGTGTGGGGAGGGGTGAAGCAGCCCCTGGCCATGGGTCCTGGACCTCAGCTTTGGTGCTTCTGGGCTGGGCCCCAGGGAAGGGACTTACAGCAGAGGAGATGCCTTGAATACTAAGTTCCACCTTTCTATAATTATGTCTCCTAGTGGAGCTGAAGCTTGAGGAGGAAGGGGTCTCTGGGGCATAAAGAAAGGAGACCCCCTAGGTGAGGGGTGCCCTCCTAGAAGATATCCCAGATTGTCTCCATGGCAACAAACTGGGAGCCTTGCTGTGGCCTCTGTTTCTGAGAAGGAGACCCAAGTTCAGAGGTGTCAGTGCTGGTGAGCATGTGTGTGTGTGGGGGGGTTTGCATGCTCATGTATGGACACTTATGTATCTATGTGTGTTGGGTGGTCTGTGCGTGCAGTTGTATCAGAAACTGCTTGGGCCTCTGGGAGTGATGGATGTGGGTATCACAGTTCCAGCAAGAGCTGAAAGTGTGTGTGCCTGTGGGGACAAGTCTGGCTACGCTGATCTGTGTAACCTTGTAGCTCTATGAGGATGTCTGCATTTGCTACACCTTAGGCGTGTGGTACCTATCAGCCTGGGCTCCAGGGAGCAGGCTGCACTGAACAGGGATTGAAGGGATGTGTGTCAAGGTCTTGTGTGGTGATGGTGAGCTGGGGTAACAGTGAGCCTGTGAATGTGCTGGCACATCTGTGCATATGTCCGTGTGTGTGATCAGCAATTCCTTGACCCCCTCCTTCGGGAACGTGCTGGGGCCTGTTTCCTCACCAGGTGGGCCTCTGTTAGCTATCACTGACATATGGCACAGGGACATTTGGAGGGTACAACCAGTCTGTTTGTGATGCCCCAGATCAGCATGGCCATGGCCGTCAGAAGCTTTGGCCTATGTAGATCCGGGGAGGGGAATGTGGTCTTCCACCCCCAGTCATGGCTGGGCCTCCCACCACTGCCATCTCCCCAGGCCCCAACTAAGGGCTGGGCAGTCTCCATCCAGCAGGCCTCCCCTGAGCTTTCAGGGAGCTCCCTGGGGTTTTTCATCCTTGCCTTCAGGGTTCACTCATTCATTCAAGCAGCCAGGGCTCATACTTGCAGGGCAGAGTGGGTGGGGCGCGTGCAAGGCAGAGTGAATAATTCCTGATAGAGCAGAAGTCTGAGGTGGTTGCTCTCAGTGAGCATGGAGTACCGTCCAGATAGGAGCTGTAGACTATGTCCCTGGGTTCCCTCAGAAGACCTGAGTCTGTGCAGCACTTCTGTGACCTGAACATCTCCCCATGCTGTTGAGAGGATGGACTCCTTGGTCCTCTCCTCTACTGCCCTCTCAGGCTCACCCTATGTGTCCCTGGGTCTTTCCATTCTGAGTGCCTTCTTCTGGGACCAGTGCTGTGGCTCATCCTGGGGACACTGTTTCAGTTCTCCTGAAACATGGGGAGAAAGCCTCTGTTAGGGGCTCATGCACCTCGAGCAGAGGACCTGCTGTAGAGCGTGGAGCTGCTAGCACCAGCTTTCCAGTCATTCAATTCACTCCTTCATTCACTGATCCAACAAGAATTTTCTTGGTACCAGTAATAATCATAATAAAAGTTAAGTAAGCTGGACGTGGTGGTACATGCCTGTAAATCTCTGCTCTCTGGAAGCGGAGGCAGTTATACAGCAAGTTCCAGGTCAGCCTAGGCTACATAGTGAGACCTTGTCTCAAAAATGAAACAAAAACAAACCAAACCCAAGATTGGATGCTGATTAGGCACTCACTGTGGCCAGGCCCTGTGCTGAGGTGGTTGGAACCTAGGCTGTTTAAGTCACGGTTCTTTTTGTTTCTTCTGCTTGAATACAATGCTCTGTGTATATCATCTGCAACTTTGATGACCTGTTCAACAGATCCTTCTTATACATAAGCCTGTGCTGGATGTGGGAGCCCCAGGGTGGACATTGCTTATTTCTGTCCTCTGGGTGCTTAGGGTGCCGTGGGGGATCAGAGAGGCCAATCATCACTGACCCACTGGTGTATCCACTACTCAAGTGCTGCTAGCATGAGCTGGGGGCCCTGAGCTCCTTCTGGGAGAAGGAGGAAGAGGAGGATTCTCAAAAGCGGTGACATTGGCCTGAGTCCTCAATGCTGGAGAAGGTGTCCAGAAGAGGAGCCAATAGAGGCAAAGGTCTGTAGGGACTTGGGGAACTGCAGGTGTGGGTGGAGCCTAGGCTGGAGCTGAAATGACTGGCTCCCTCATGGTTTGTCCTGGCTGCATAGTTTAGGGTTGGGCCTGGGTCCTTGGCCAGGAATTAGAACTCTTACTTTCTTTTTCAGAGATAAGATAGGCCCCATCCTCTGGGAGACAAAGTGGTCTTCCAAACAACCTAGACATGTTGTGTTCCAACATTGCCCGTCATCCTTTGGAAAATAAATGAAAGCCACAATCTTTCCCCAGATAGGCCACACTATTTCTGTCCCTAGGGAGCAGATTTCACAACTCCTTAGGCTTAGTTGTGAGAGTGAGCCCGTGCTTTTGAAATCTTCAAGAAGCTTTGAGCTTCTGTTGATCTCCATTTTCTTGTTCCTATCTCCAAAGGCTTTACTGCCAAGTAGCTCCCATGTGCAGAAACAGCTGTGGATCACCTAGGGCCATATGTGCCCAGGGGAGATGAAGAATTATTCCTCAGCCACCCTGAGTGGCATAGTTGTTGGGGACAATGTACCCCTCCCAGCCACAAGGTTCTTAGGGTGGGTCAGTGGATAAGGAGTTTGTCAGGTGGGTGGAAAGAGGTGTGGATGGATGGATGGGTAGGTGGGTAGATAGGTGGGTGGAGGCATGAGGAGATGAATGAGAAGGTGGGTGCGTGTTTGTTAGATGGACATATGGGTGGGAAGAGTATAGCTAAGTGGCTATAAGGAGAGTTGAATGAGTAGCTGGATGGCTGGGTGGATGGAGGTGGGTGAATTGGTGGATGTGTAGGTGTACATACAAATGGATGGGTGGATGGATTGGCCTGTACAGCAGCCTCCTTTGTCTCCTACAATGATTGACCTTGGGTTTCAGTGAGAGGAGCATCTTCCATGGAACAGTCTGTGCCCCTTCCTTAGGCTGATGGAGCTGGATTCAGAGAGAAGTGGGAAGACAATGGCTTAGAGATGCCCGCCCGGGAGCCCTTCTGGAAAGTCTTGAGTCAGGCTGTCCAGAAACTTTTGATTTCTGCTTTTTCCTGACTCTCTGATTCCTTTCTTTTTGGTTTCCAAACAGAAGAAGACATACCAGTGCATCAAGTGCCAGATGACCTTCGAGAACGAGAGAGAGATCCAGATCCATGTTGCCAACCACATGATCGGTAAGAGAGCGCTTCTTCCCAGCCGTGCTTGGGCCACTCACTGGACCTGGAATCATCTTCCTCCTGGTTTTTAGGGCAGAGGACAGTCACTGCTGCTGTTTCTAAGACATATCCAATGGGAGTCAAGATGGCAGGGTGTGGGTACCTTCTTCACCTGAGCCTTCTTGTCACGGCTCCACTCACATCACCATCAAACTTTTGACAATCGCTTTCATTTCCTGGCATAAATTTCCCTCCATTTCTGAAACGAAGCGCTTTCAGTTGCCAAGCACTCAGGGGCAATTATGCTTCAATTTTGTATGTCATGACATTGAATAGACTTAACTGCTCACATTTCCCCACTCAACGCAGTGAATTCCTCAGGCACATTGTCAAAACAGATCGCTTACAAAGTTATTCCCGTCTTTTTCCTATTCCTCTTCAAGTCGATTTGGACTTTGGAAAATTCAGTCTTTCTAGAAGGGGAGCTTTCAAAGGCCTGCAGAGTTCACGCACTGGGCCCTGGGTACCTGGGGAGGTTGTGCATTCGTCCTGACCTTGGAGGACGGATGTGGTCCTGGCTGGGGATGCCCTAGCTAGAAGTGAGGGCACAGCTGGGTGTTCAGGTGTGTGAACAGGCTTGGGAGCTGGAAGGAAAGGGTGTCTGGGGTGTGGTGGGGTGGCTGTGTTTGGCAGTCAGTGACTCAAAAAGCTTCTGGAATCCTGGGATCCTTGACACACCTTGAATGTGTGATCACCTTCAAGATCCCATATCTGAGTGGTGAGGGTTAGTTGAATATCCTGACCCTTATTTCACCTCCAGTTTTCTTATTCTAGTGTCTTCTTTACTCTTGTCTTAATAACAGTCATGCTATCAGAGTACTGTTTAACAAAACCTTTCATTCCATACATTTAAAATCCTTGGTGCATGTTCAGCTCAATGAATCTTGCCATCTGAGCACAACCCATGTAATCAACACCCAGATCAAGAAGGCAAACCCAGTATCTCAAAGTGCATTTTTTGCCCTCCTTAGGACTCTTCCCCACCCACAAAGGTTGTCACCATCCTCACGATCAACTACATAGGTTGGTTTCACATGATTGGTGTTTTATATGAATGGAATCACCACAGCTTTCATTCGTTGGTGTCTGGCATCTTTTACTTCTCCTATGTTTGCCTGGAGTTGAAGCTAATTCCTTCTCATGAGTGTATAATATTCCATCACAGGAACATACACTGTTTATCTCTTCTACTCTGTGGGCCCATTTTGCAGTTGTTCCAAACAGTGTGGTCTGTGAGCATTTTTGTCATGCCTGTTGGTGCACAGGCCTGCCATCCTAATGGGAGAGCAGGAGCACATAGATGTCACATTTATAACTAATGTAATGTTAGATATATTATGTGTACATATCTAGTGGGAATATGGGGATAGAGGTGGAATTGTGGGTCATAGGCTATGTGACAGTCACTTTGAATAGATAGGGACAAATTCTCAAAATGGATGTAGTACTTTGCTCACCCGAGCAGTGTGAGACTTTCAACTGCTCGACATCTGTGTAAAAGGAGTGACTGCAAAGGCCACTCATTAGTGAATATGCTCACAGAATGAGTGCCAGTCCCCTGGTCCCCACACAGCTGGAGCACTGTCCCATTCAGTGCCCAATGTGTAGCTTGCCCCTCATCTGGACAACCTTTACCACCTGTCCCCTGCAGGCACTGGGCCCCATTGTGTGTGTGAAGGGGCTCACCTGGCAGTGAGAGGCGATGACGAGTCCACGAGGAGCAGGTAGAGCCCTAGAAGCTCGGCCTGACAAGGAGATTGGTGGCTTTTTAATTTCTTCCATCTGAAAGCTCCCTGCCGAAGCATAAGAAGGAAAGTTACTCTGTCAGTCACCGGCCGCTGAGAGCCCTTTCTCGGGAGTGTCAGGAAGGTGAAGATGAAGATATCTCAAAATGTTTGCTTTTGTAGCAGGTGGTGATACGCTCTCCTGTTTGTAAGCATGAAGGGCGAGAGCCGGCTAATTAGACCGCAGTGATTTCAAAGGTGCTCCCCCCTCCCTTCTCTCTTCCACCTTTCCTTTGTGCACAGCCTGGAAGCTGCATGTCCTCAGATGGAAGGCGAGGGGTTGCTCTAAACTGGAGTTGAAGGGAGGGTTCCATGGGCATGAGGCCTGTTAAGTGGCTGGACAGGGCCCTTCGCCCATGCCTGTCCAGGAGCAGCCAGTAGTTCGTCTCTGAGCTAGAGATTTCAGCCTACCATGCAGGCCCTGGGCTGTGGTACTGGTCCCCCCATATGCCAGGCCTGTGGCAAATGAGTGGTACCTCTTGCCTTAACCTGCTCCCCACCTGCTTGTCCTCTCTTGCCACATCACCCCAATCCATTAGAGAACATCAAAGGAGCAGGCACTGCACGTTGGGCTCCACTGATCTGAGGATGAGAGGGCCAGTCCTTGCCCTCAGAGGCATTCTATAGAAGACACCTCAGTGCATGACCAAGGGCACAGATAAGCTGCTCATTCAGCCTAAGACCTGCCAGGCCCTAGTGTCAGTGCTAATTCTTCACACACACTCTCCCACCCCTCAACCCCCATCTTATAATCAAGAGGTTGGTCACATCCAGTGATACTGGAGTCAGGATCTGACAACAGCTGGGGCCTGTGGTGTGAGAGGCTCTGGGGATCTCCAGGCTATGAGGGAGGCAGATGGACATCATGTAAGCACACGCAGTGATGTGGAGAGACCTTTGGAATCTGAGCAGATCCATGAGAAGGGCCTGGGTATTGAAGGATGAAGAGGAGTTTTCTCTGTGGCAGGGCTGTCCCTGGCAGAAGAGGGCTCAGCACCTCAGGAGGGGTCCTGAGCTATGTGCTGTTGCTATGCTTGAAGGTGGGAAGTAGTCATTCAGGGGAGGACCATGGCTGAGTGAACCCAAGGGCAGGAGCAGAGAAGGTGAGTGACAGGAGCTGTGGGGCCTGACCAGGCTGATGGAGGCAGCACATATGTAGCACCATAGGCAGTGATGATGTGGAGATGGTTTGGAGCCGGGCCACAGATGGCTAAGAATGCCAAATGAAGGGATTTGGGCTTGGACCTCACCTTGTAGACGGGGTCCATCTTTGGGGTCTCTTGACTGATGCTTTATTTGACCTCTTGAAAACCTAGAAAAGATGGTACCATTCCACCTTCCTACATGGAGCAAGCAGCAGCTGCTCCTGTAGGGGAGGCAAGCATTCCTAGGCTCCATCAGGTCTACTGTGCAGCACAGGGCTGCTTGGGTCATTTGTGTCCCCCAGCCTGGTCCCTGGTGACTTCTGAGTATACAGCCTTGAGCTGAAACATTAGGGAGCCATTGAAGATTTTGGAGCAGAGTGTGGCCTGGGCTAAACTGAGTGCTGTAAGGGAGATTAATCTGCCCTGTTGAGAGGAACAAGATAGGATGAGAACAGAGGCTTGCCTGGCCTCGTGCAGGGCGAGGGAGTTGGGCAGGGAGTGGAGAAGCTAAGAGGGAATGACAGAAGTGACCTTTGACTGGTACTGTGTGCAGGGTCCCTGGTTTGAGGTTGACTCTGCAGTTCCAGTAAATCTGCCAGTGCCCAGTTCCCCATGGACAGCTTCTCTTGCTAAATGACCAAGCCTAGAGTGGCTGGCTGGAGCTGGCCTGGGTAACAGTTTCCCTTAGTGGCACTGTTTGGCTTAGTGGCCTTTTAGTAAGCTCAGGCACTTGAGGGTCTGAGGCAGGCCTCCTGGGGCCCCAGGCTGCTGGAGACCTCTCTTGGGGCCTGTAAACTGGTCTTTTTCTAGTGGGGGTCTGTGTGTGGCTTTGCAGCCAAGACCCTGGGAGTTGGGGTGATGCAAGGCTGTGTCTCCTTGGAAACATTTTCCCGGCACCCCTGTCCTAGGGGCTGTTGGGGAGGGAGCAATTTGGATCTGCTAGAAAGGCAAGGGTCTTTGGAAACCTTTTCAGCAGCTTGGTCGCCTTTGAAATCCCTCCTCCCACAGAAAATGAGGTCCCTTTCCTGGGCCTTCCCAGCCTCTGAAATGATGTTAGACATCCCCCTCCGCCCCCCACAGGACATTAAAACCTTGGAAGAGTGCACAGCTCTGTGCTGTGGCCTCCTGCTGGGTGACCTGGCTCCTCCCAGCTGCCCCTTCCCCATCTCCCACCTACAGCTCTGGGAGGATGCCTCAATGTCCCCTTGGAAATTGGCTCTGCAGGAGGCTCTGGGGAGCCCAGGAGGCTTATGGGGTCCCAGCAGAGGCAGTTTTCCCCTATGGAAGTGGGTGGAAGAGTGTCAGTCTTTGCACAGGTGTTGAACATGTGTGTAGGAGACATGCGTGCACCCTCCCTGGGTACCGCATCTCCCTCTGGAAGTAGGGCCTGCGCCCGAAGTCAGGAGTATCCTGGTCTTCCCTGGACTGGTTGTAGACTTCTGTTCTTTTGGTGTTTTGAGATGGGAATGTTGGATAAGGAGTGATTGGGTGAGGACTCTGAGGACTTGTCCTTGAGATAACAAACTTGCTGTGACCCAAGGTGGCCCCAGAGAGGTGACTCAGCCCCTGGACCTCCTTGCTTATGGCCTCTTGGGCCCTCAGGGGAGCCCTGAGGAGGTCAGGACTGGGAAAGGACGTCTTCAGGGCATCTCCACAGCATCTTTTGTCCTCTGTGTCCTTGAACAGTGGTTGTAGACTCTGGCAGGCAGCCAGGCAGGGCCAGGCAGTCCCCATGGGGCACTGGTCACTCTGGATGCCTTCTTTTCACAGTCACACTATTCCCTGTCCCAAGGTGCCTCTCAGAGCTGGGCTCTGCTGTTAGGGGGCCATAGGGCCCTGGGAAGGAAAGCGCATTTGGAGGATCTGCCTCCCACCCTCTTGTGCAGGCTTTAACATGCCCAGAGCTGACCTTACTCTTGTCTGCCCCCTCCTAACCCTTTTCTACTGAGCAGCACAGGTCTGTCCACCTGCTGGGAGTGGGAGACTGTGTGTGTGTGTGTGTGTGTGTGTGTGTGTGTGTGTGTGTGTGAGAGAGAGAGAGAGAGAGAGAGAGAGAGAGAGAGAGAAACAGAGAGAGACAAAGGGAGACAGAGAAACAGAGAGAATGACAAAGACAGGAAGAGATGGACAGAGAGAGACAGAGAGTCAGAGATAAAGACAGACAGGAAGAAACAGGGACAAAGAGATAGACAGAGATGAGAGAGAGAGACAGAGTCAAAAAAAGATAGTAACAGGCAGGGAGACAGTGACAAAGATACAGAGAGAGGGAAGATAGAGAGAAAGAGGGTTGTTTTCCTTGCCCAGTCTTTAAGAAGTAGATCCTGGAGATGAGTCCAAGTCCACCATTCTCACTGTCCTTTGGACACCCAGAAAGGACTTTGCCGAGGGACTGCTGGCAGCCTTTTGGGGAAAAGGAATGGCTGGCCCAAGGGGGAAGGTCTGGAGTGGAAATCAGTGTCTCCCTCACACAGGGGGATAACAGACTCTCCTTGACCTAGAGCATATGCTTTGGCTGGCTGTGTTAGACTCTTTAATGGTTCTTTTGATTCCAGTAACACCAAACCCAAACATCTGTCTAACCTTAGTATGTAGTAAAAAATGCCCCCAACTCTGAGATCATGTTTCAGGTTCTGAAATTGTTTTGTCAGAATAATAAGCCTGTAAGAGAGCCTATGATACAATGGTTTTTCTCCTCCTCTCTCCTCCCCCTCACCCTGCACTCCTGAACTTCCAAACCACTCCTCTGATGGTCCTCACAGGTGAGAACCCATCTGAGGGGCTCAGTGTCCCTAATTTGGGATCCTCTCCATGCATTGGAGGAAGCTATTGGCTCATGCAGAATCCATTCTTCTGCGTTTTAAAATAGTGGATATCTTATTTTCCCAAATTTCTCTTGTATGTGTATGTTAAAGAGGGAGTTGGGGTTTCCCCTAATAGTAAGGTCCATAAATGTGACTAGATTAAAATCCCTCTCCTGGGCTCCTCAGGGAGCGGGTAACCCATGAGATCAGCATCATCTCACAGGCCTCACATATGGGTGCTACATGACAGGCATGTTGCTCAAAGTGGGCCTGCAACAAAACATCCTAGGAAGGGCAGCACCACCCCAGAGTCTTGGCAGATGGGAAATAGGTAGGGAGGTGAAATCCTAGGCAGAGAAAGTGGTACAGGACAGGTTGGAGAGAAAAAAAGACCTGTGTGGGATGCAGGAAATGGCAGACACTTCAATATCGCTACAGAATAGATTGTGAGGGAGGAGGTGAGAGAGGATTGGGGAGGCTGGTTAGGGCCATGTGGGCTGGAGAAACATTAAAGAGGCAAACCCAGCAGAATTTGGGAATTGAGTGATACAGGTGAGCAGGTTTGTGGGTGACATATAGATGATGTCATGCCAGAAGAGGTGCTGTTGGGGCTAGGGAAGGAGGTGACAATGGTAACAATGATCAGTAGTGTCTGATGGAGCTTACCAAGTTCTGGGCTCTTCCAGTGTCCACATGTGTTAATTCATGAACCCTATAGCACCCAGAGAGAGGTTTTGTTATAGTCCCCCACCCTTATATGGGAAAGTGAGACAGGGTGCCCAGTGTTCAAGGTAGAGATTTGAACTCAGTCATCGCACTCAGAACCTGTACCCTCAACCCCCATCCCTGAAGGTTCATCACACTTGGTGAGCTTGAGTGTGTTGGTGAATTAGCCTTGTAGGAGATGCCCAGGGAGGTCTGAGTACTGGAGTCTGGATGACAGGTAGATTCCTGGGCAGGAAGCTCAGGAGGAAGGCCTGGGCTAGAGAAGAGGATGGGCAGCACAGAGATGCAAGGGCACGTGGGAGCAGCCGGGAGAGTAACAAGCATCAGCACAGTGCTGATTGGGCTACAGTGCAAACAAACCCAGAGAAGCCCTGGGAGGGAGGCTGGAAAGGGTGTGCTGGTCTTGGCAACAAGTGGCCAGAGTCCTTTATGGTCATTGTGTTGCCTGGCAGCAGCTGATACACGTTCAAGTTCCCTTGAATCTGCTTCCTGCCAAGACTTATTGTGGTGATGAGAGACATCAAGGGTCCTATGGCCAGTGGTGGCCTCTGGCTTGGTCACTTCTTCCCTGAGCACCCAGTAGGCATCAGAACCTCACAATGGGCTCTGGACTCTTGTGGTGTCTCCCTTCCTCATGGGTCCCTGGGACTCAGTGGGGAGCAAGCAGCAGCCCATGTCTCTCATAAGCTGACCAACCTCGCAGGTATCCCACCTGGCACCTGGAGAAGTGATTCCCCAGTGGTGAGCCTGAGTTGCAGTGAGAACCCAGGAGATTATTATTATTATTATTATTTTTTTTTCTGCAGTGATGGGGCTGCAACTGACAGCTTCCCAAGTGCTAGCAAGCTTAATCACTGAGCTCCACTGACAAGGGCATTCCTAAACAGAGAGTCCTTTAGGAAGTTACTGGTGTGAGTTTATTCCTTGGATCTCTATTAAACACCAGCAGTTTGCTCAGTCTGCTGTAGGTATGAATCGTAACAAGAAACAGACACACAGTATGTAGGACTCGGTAGTGAAGCCAGGAAGTGAGGGTATGAGCACTGCAGTCAGATGCTCCTGACTCCCAACTGTGTCACTTCGTGGCTAACAAGACTACGTCACCCTTTCTCTGTCAGATAGCCCATCTTAGCAATACAGAGGAGTTTAGGTACAGCCCTTTTGGCAGCAAGTCAGAAATCCAACTCGCCTGGCAAAAGGATAAGAGAGCTTACTACTGGGCTCAGTCATAGCTGGATGCAGGGGGTCTGACAAAGTCACCACCAGCCCTCCCCCCTCTCTCAACTCTTCAGTAACTCCCTTGGTGCAAGATGACAGCCAGCTGTCCCAGCAGAGAGGGGTGTGCACTTCTCCAGCAGCAGCAGAGGCCTAAGAATGATGCTCTGTGCCTCAGGAGGGTCTTGAAGCTGCTCAAGAACCAATTGTAGCCAGGGAGGTGAAGCGAGTTTTGGTCAGTCTGGCATTGCCTGCCATTCTGGAGTCAGCACACCAAGAGTGGCAGTAAAAGAGTATTCTCAGAAAGAAGGATGGGGGGAGGTTCTATTTCCATGAGAAGGGCAGCACAGACAGTGAACGCTCACCACACCTGCTGTGGGAGGCTGGCTGGAGGATGACATAAGCTAGAATACAGACAAGAACTTGCACACTGCCTGGCACATATAAGCGCTCACTGAACGGCTGTCCGTCCTGTTGATAATGCCGGGAGGTCAGTCCCTATGGCAGAGATTAAGGGAATGATATACAAAACCATGATGATGACGAAGTCCTTATTTAGTGAGCAGGAGCTGAGCCACTCTGGCCAAGTGGAGCCTCTACCTCTGGTGTCATGCTCGGCAGCACAGAGGTACTGCTAGAGCCTCCAAGGGGCTGGGCTGCCAGAAAGACCCAAAGGGGGTGGCTCCAACCAGATGGTTTTTCATTGCTCCTTCATTCATTCAGCAACTGTTTTCTTTCTTGAACACCCACTGTATGCTGGGCACTAAGCCTGGGTGTCCCTCTGATCCTGAGATCAGAGTGGAGTGAGAAGCAGATGAGTGTTCAACATGAAAGCAAAGGAAGACTCTTGATTATGTCAAGTAGTGACAGGTAGCAGGAGAAAAATATGGCGGGTGGGCCCAGGGTGCAAAGAGTTGGCCACCATTGGTGGCTTTCATGCTGAGAGCAGTCTCCTTTGAGAGTAGTGGTGCTCTGGTCCACTTTTCGTTTTGGTAGGGGAAGTACTGGGGTTTGAACTCAGGACCTTGCCCTTGCTAAGCAAGCATTCTACCACTTGAGCCATGCCCCCAATTCTTCTTTGTTTTAATTATTTTTCAGCTAGGGTCTCATGCTTTTTTGTTCAGGGCTGTCCTCAAATCTTGATCCCCCTACCTATAGCCTCCTGCATAGCTGAGATGATAGTGTGGACCACCACACCTGGCCCATGACCTGGACACTTGAGTGTCAGTGCTGCATGCTCTTTCCCTATAAAGAAGGGATGTCTTAGAGGGTGGAATAAGATCCTGGTGTAAAAGCCCAGGGGGACGAATGGGGTTAGGCTCCTGCCTTCCAGCACCCACACTGTGAGACTCAGGCATCCACCCTTTGAACCTTACTCTTGATTCTGCTCAGACAGCCCCTCACAGGACTGGTCACCACCACAGCTCAGTATAAACCCTCAGCTCAGGGCTTCCAAGTCTCCCCAATGTGGGTCTGTCTTTTTCTCCTAGGGCATTGCTTTGGTGGTCCTGGATGTCTCTTTCCTGACCCCTGGTGTCTCTCCTGAAGTTTTCTCTCATTTCTCCCTGCCTCTTGCCTGCTACCTCTTTCTGCCTACTGCGCCCAGTGGCCCCAGACTACTGCTGTCACATCCCATCCTTTTCTCAGATTTAGCAACTGTAACTACAGGATGGTCAATTAAATTTGAATTCAAATAAACAACCAGTTTTTCAGTGTAAGGACATTCAGCCTTCCTGCATACATACTCAGTTTCCGCATCTGCAAGCAACCGTGAATTGAAAATATTTGCACAAAAAAGTGTGCATCTATAATAAGCATATATAGGCATTTTCCTTGTCATTATTACTATACAGTATAACAACTATGCAAATAGTTTATTAGTGTTAGGTTTTATAAATAATGCAGTGATATTTAAAGTATTTAGGGAGATTGCGTAGGTTCTGTGCAAATGCTATGCCATTTTTTATAAGGGGTTTTAGCATCTGTTCATTTTGGTTTACATGAGGGTATGTATGGGACACACTTAAAAGTTATTTGTTGTTATTTGAAATTTAAATTTAACTGCCATCTGGTGTTTTACCTCACAACCCTATAACCTCCCCACAATCCCCATGCTTCAAACCAGTTAGCTTGAGAATAGGGGTGTACCTTCCCTCTTTCTTTTAATGCTCTTCTTGGTCTTTTATTCACCCTTTTAAAATCTTTAGCTTAAGGAAAATGAACTTTTTATTTTGAGTTAATTGTATATCTCATGCAGATTCACAGAGATGTCTCCTGTACACCTCACCCAGTTACCATTTCAAAATGGTAGCATTTTGAGAGTACACTGTCACAACCAAGATATCGACATTGATTCAGCCACACTGCAGAACGTTTCACTGCTACGAGAATCCCCCCGGGTTGCCCTTTTATGGCAATAGCCACTTCCTGCCTGCCCTCATTCCTTCCTTAACCCTTGTAAACTGATGATCTGTTCTCATTTGTATAACTTGCCATTTCAAAAAAGTCAAATGAAGGAACAGTATGAAGTTTTCATTGTATTTGGTGTAAATGCCCAGGAGTGCAGTTACTGGGTCTTAGTACTTGCCTATTTGACTCCTCAGAAACTGACAAACTTTTCATGTTTCTGACAGCGATGTGGGAGAGACCAACTTTCTCTGTGTTGTCAGCATTTTCTTTCTGTTTTTTTATTTTAGCACATCTGATAGGTGTGCAGCAAGAGCTCATTGTACTTTGCATTTGCATTTCCCAAATGACTCTTCATGGCCTTGTTTGCCTTCTGTTTATTCTCTTCCATGACACGTTTCTTCCCGTCAACTGTCCTTTTTCTAATTGGGTTGTTTGCTTCTTTACTGTTGAATTTTGAGAATTCTTTGTATATTCTAGATCAAGTCGTTAGATATGTGGTTTACAAGTATTTTACCCCGTCTGTGGCTTATCATTTCATTTTAACAGGATGTTTTACAAGTAAAAGTTTTAAATTTTTATGAAGTCCAATTTGTCAATTTTCCCTTGTAAGCGTTGTATCTTTAGTGCCAACTTTAAAAGCTCTTTGCCTGGCCTTGGCTCTCAAAGGGTTTTCCCTTACGTTGTTTTCCTAAAAGTTTTAAGTTTTACATTTCATATCTAAGACCATGATCCTTGTGAGTTAATTTTTATATAAGGTGTGAGCCATAAGGTGAGGTGTGTGTGTGTGAGTGAGGTGTGTGTGTGAGTGTGAGTGAGTGTGTGTGAGCGAGTGAGTGTGAGTGTGTGTGTGAGTGAGTGTGTGTGAGTGTGTGAGTGTGAGAGTGAGTGTGAGTGAGTGTGTGAGTGTGAGTGTGTGTGAGTGAGTGTGAGTGTGTGTGAGTGTGTGAGTGTGAGAGTGTGAGTGAGTGTGTGAGTGTGAAAGTGTGAGTGAGTGAGTGTGTGAGTGAGTGTGAGTGTGAGTGAGTGTGTGAGGGTGTGGGTGTGGGTGTGAGTGTGTGAGTGTGAGATGTTGGGTTTGAACTCTGGGCCTTGCCCATGACAGATGGGTGCCCTGGACTGCTGAGCTAACCCCCAGCCCCTACACTTGGTTTTTGAATGTACATTTTTTTAAAGAGACAGCGTCTTGTTACGTAGCCCAGGCTGGCTTCAAATTCATCAGCCTCTTGCCTCACACACAGCTGAATGCTCATTTCTATATCCTCGGACTTTACTCGGCTCATGGCTATGTACAGATACACATACAGACATATACACATACAGATATATACACATATAGACAGACGCACATATAGATATTAGATTCTGTAGGATTTTCTACATGGACAGTGATGCCATCTGTAATTACAGACAGTTTTATAAATCTTTCCTGCCTATGTGCCTTTTCTTTTCCTTTCTTGCCTGTTGCTCTGGCTAGAACTTGTAGTACTATGATGAATAAGAGCAGTGCCTTGTTTCTGATTAGGGAAAAAGCACTCAGCCTTTTACTAGAAAGTTAATTATTTGCAATAGAAGCATCTTGCAGATACTCTTTATCAAGTTGAGGAGCATATATTCTTTTTTGGTGGTATTGGAGTTTTGAACTCAGGGCTCTACCACTTGAGCCATGACCCCTGCCCTTTTTGCTTTAGTTAATTTTGAGGTAGAGTCTCACATTTTTTTGCCTGGGGTTGCCTCAGACTATGATCCTCTTCCCTGTGCCTCTTCAAAGCTGACATTATAGGCTTTCCCCACTGCACCCAGCTTTGAGTTAAAGTTGCACTAACTTTTTTGCCTGCACTGCCCTTGAACCATGATCCTCCTATCTCTGCCTTCCAAGTAGCTGGGATTACAGGCATGAGCAACCATACCTGGCTTCTGTTTCTACTTTTCTAAGGTTTTGCTTTGTCATGAATTGGTGTTAGGTTTTATCATTTGTTTTTTATTGTGTATTACCATGATCATGTGATTTTTCTTCATTAGTCTGCTAATATGGTGTGTTATATTGATTGATTTTCAAATATTGACTCAGTCTGACATCCTTGGTGTGCACCATTCTTGGTCATGATGTATAATTCTTTTTATATATTGCTAGATTCTATTTGCTAGTACTTTGAGAAGGATTTTTGTGCATATATTTATGAGGGATAATGGTCTGAAGTTTTATTTTTGTTCTGTCTTTGTGTGATCTGGTGTTTAGCAATACTAGCTTCATACAATGAATTAGGTGGCATTCTTATTCTATTCCCTGAAAGAAATTCTGTATAATTGGTATTGATTCTTCTTTATACTTTTTTATTTTTCAGAATTACCTAGAAACAACCTGGATCTGGAGATTTCCTTTTAGAACGTTTTAAATTATGAGTAATTTAATTTCTTTCTAGTTATAGAACTATTCATATTTCATATTTAGTAGGACTTTTGGTATTTTAATTTTTGAGAAATCATTTCATGTAATTTGTCAAATTTCTGTCTGGAGTATTGTACATAATATCATCCCCCAGGATCCTTTTTATGCCTGTAGGGTCTGCAGTGACATCCTCACTTTCCTTCCTGATATTGTTACTTTGTATCTTTTTTGTTCTGGCTTGTTAGAGAGTTGTAATTTTATTGATTTTTTAAAAACAAACCAACTGTTTATTTAATTGATTTTCAATTTTGTTTCCCTGTTTTCAATTTTATGATTTCTGATCTTAATGCTATTATTTCCTTCTTTCTGTTGGTTTACACTTATTTTACTCTTCTTTTTCTAGGTCTTTAAGGTAGCAGATCCTTGATTTGAGATTTTTTCTTGTTTCTAGGCACCCAGTCTCCTAAATTTCCCTCAGGATTGATTTAGCTATGTCCCACAATAAAATTACATTATAATTTTATTTAATTCAGTTCAATGTATTTTTTTTAAATGCCCTTGAACTGCTTCTTTGGTTCATGATTACTTAGAAATATGTTGTTCAGTTTTCTAGTGTTTGATATTTTTCTCATTGTCTTTCTGTTATTAATTTCTTAAATTTTTCTTTGAAGTTTTAGCAAGGATTTATTTTCGTATGCAGAATAAAGTAAGGAGAAGTTGGGAAAGGAGGAAGGGAGAAACATTTCCTGCTCTCCACACAGGAAATGGGCGAAGAGTCTCCTCTGTTATCAGTTTTTAGTTTAATTCAATTATGATCAGAAAAACCCCTATGTATGACTGCAGTTCTGTAAAATTTGTTGGCATTCGTTTTGTGATCCATGACATGGTCTGCCTTGATGTATGTTCTCTGTGCACTTAAAAAGAGTCTGGTTCTGCTGAAGTCTACTTTATCTAATTAATGTTGTCTTTGTGCTTTCTTTGGATTAACTTTTTTGGTAGTACTGGGTTTTGAACTTAGGGTCTTATGCAGGCACACTAACACTTGAACCATGCCCCAGCCCTTTGTTGCTTTTAGTTATTTTTCAGGTTGGGTCTTGAGTTTTTGCCTGGGGCCAGCCTTGGACCATGATCCTCCTACCTAGGGTTTCTGCATAGCTGAGATCACAGGCACTACACCTGTCTTGTTGGTCAGAAGAGATCTCACTAACATTTTGCCCTGGATGGCCTTGAATCATGATCCTTCCAATTTCTGCCTCCTAAGTAGCTAGGATTACAGGCATATGCTATCATGCCCAGCTTAATTGATGTTTATAAGATGTATGCTTTTCCATTCATTTACTTGCAACCTGATGATGTTTTTATTTTAAGTTTCTTTGGCAGCAGGTAGGTATGCCACTGTTTCCCCTTTTGCTAGTCAGTATCTTTTAATTAGTGTATTTAGGGCATTTATATTTAATGTAATTAATGATATAAAGTCTATCATCATAAGAGGGTACAATTTTGCATAGTGTTTTCTCTTGGTTCTTCTTTTCATTTCTGTTTTCTTTTTCCTGCTTATCTTGGCTTGCCTATAGTGTTTTTATTTCCTTGTACAAAAATAAAAATGGGGACAGGAAGGGAAGGGGAGGGGAGGGAAAAAGGAAGGGAGGGGGTACTGCTGGTACTGCATTATATATATATAACTTATCAGAGTCTACTGGCCAGTGTCATCATTTTGCCAGTTCAAGTGAAGTGTAGAAACCACCCCCTATTTATTTACAACTATATTAGTGTTAAAATATTTTGTTTTAACCATCAAGTATAATTTAGAAAATTCAAGAAGAAAAGGGATATCAAATGTATTTACCATGTTATTTCTTTGTCATGTTCTTACTCCCTTGCTAATGTTCCAAGGTTTCTTCTTCTATTATTCTTTTTTTGCCTGGGGAATTTCCTTTAGCCATTCTTTTATGATAGGTCTGCTGATGATACATTCTATTAGTTTTCCTTTATCTAAGAGTGTCTTTTAAAAACTTTTTTTTCTTTTTCTTTTTTAAAATTTTTATTGTTGTGCTGAGTGTGGGTACATTATGACATTTACAAAAGTTCTTACAATATAGCAAATATATCATACTTGAATTCACCCCCTCCATCATTCTCCTTTATCCCTGCCCCCATTGGAGACTGTCTTGATTTCTGTCTTTCTCTCTCTGTGTCTGGGATTTGAACTCATTCCTTGCAATCTTGCAGGATATTTTCACCAGATACAAGATTCTGGGCTGACAATTCTTTTCTTCCAGTGTTTGGAAAATGTTGTGCCATTTCCTTCTGGCTCCAATGGTTTCGATTGAGAGATCTGCTGTCCACTGAATTATTTTCCTATTGTAGGTAAGATGCCATTTTTCTCTAGCTGTTTTCAAGATTTTTCCTTTTCTTAATTTTCAGAAGCTTGACTAGGATGTGTCTTCTTTGGGTTTATCTTTTGTGATTCATATAGTTTTTAATAGGTTTCCACTTCTTGCAAATTTTGAAATTTTTCAGCCATTATTTTTTTAGAACATTTTTCAGCCCCAGTTTTCTTATCTTCTTCTGGGACTCAGATCCTAAAACATTACTGTCCCATTGTTCTCCGAGGCTGTTCATTATTCCACAGTCTATTTGCTTTCTGTGTTCAAATTGTTCTCTTTTCCATTTCACTGATTCATTCCTTTGTCTCCTCCCTTCTTCTGTTAAGCCCATTTATTGAGCTTTTCTAAGATTTTATTTTAAAAATTTCCATTTAGTGCTTCTTTATATTTTCTATTTCTTTGCCAAAAGTATTTCTTGGTTGAGACTTTCTATTTTTCCATTCAATTCAAGTATGTTTATATTTGCTTGCTGAGGTTTTGTTTTTGTATGTGTGTGTGTGGTACTGGGGTTGAACTCAAGCCCTCATGCTTGCTAGGCAGGTGTTCTACCACTTGAGCCACTCCACCAGCCCTGTTTTGTGTTGGATATTTTCAAGATAGGATCTTGCAAACTATTTGCCCAGGCTGACTTCCAACTGTGATCCTCCTGATCGCTGTCTCCTGAGTGGGTAGGATTACAGATGTGAACACTGGCACCTGGCTTGTTGGAGTATTTTTTATAGTAGCTCCTTTAAATTTCTTACCAGATGATGTTAAGATTTCTGTCATTTTAGGAAACACTGATTAACTTTTTTTCATTCAATTAATATCTTACTGGATCTTGGTAGGGTGGTTAATATTTATTTATTGGTGATGCTGGGGTTTGAACCCAGGGCCTTGTCCATATAAACACCTGCTCTAGCACTGAGCTATGCCTCCAACTCCAGAATGGATTTTTTTTTGGTTGAACCCTATATATTTTGTATTATCTAATGAAACTCTGAATTTTTTTCAAGCCTTCTGTGTTAGCTGACTTCCTTGATACTCTGTAGAGGAGAGGTGCAGATACCCTCTTGCTACTGGTAGGTGTGGATAGAGTTCCAGGTTAGTCTGTCCATTAGGTCTCTGCTGATACCTGACTAATGGCGGAAGGAGTCCCTTGTTTTTGCTCCCCAGTTGGCCTCCATTGGCACCAGGAAACTGAGTGGGGTACATTGCCACTGTACCTTGTGCAGTTTCTGCTGAAACCCTTGTTACTTTCTAGCAGATAGGAACATCTTGCTCCCTACTAGGGGGTCTCTGCCATCACCTTAGCAGAGATGGACAGAGATAGTGTTGGGTGTGTTTTGTTAAGCATTGCTAGCAGGGAGTCCATTGCCTTCACTCAGTCTTTGCTGGAATGAATGGTGGTGGGGCCACAGTTTTATCCTGCAAGGTTCTGCTACAACAGAGCTGTATAGTCTGAGTTTAGTGCTTTGCCAGTCCAAACCCTTTCCTCCTGGACCCTTGGCTAGAGACAGTGGTTCTTCTTGAGGCACTTTTATGTGTTTTTTACAATCTTCATTGGAGTTTCTGGGTTGCCAACTTCTTTAGCTCCAAGCCTGTGATACAAGAAACCAAAAAGAAAAGTCAGGTCCTTTGTTGGGTTATTTATTGGGTCCTAAGATCCCTGATTGGTCTGCTTTTGTCTTTCTACCTTCCAGAATATTCTTACTGATTTTTTCCTATATAATGTCCAGGGATGTCAGTTGTACTTAGCCAGAGGAAAACAGAAAAGTATACCTATGGGAAGGATCTACCAGCTGAGAGGCAACTATGAGTCTTAGGGCTGTTTGGAAAACAGTGTGCAGCATCTGTGCTGGCCTGCTGGGTGTAAGGACTTGTGGGGAAAGTGAAGGCAAGACCTGGGGTCGGGACCATTGCCAGGCCCCTCCCCTGTCTCCTTCCACTCCTTGCATGAGTGGAGAACTGTGTGTTGTGTTGGATGGGCTTCCTATCAGTGCGGTTGTAATGGAAGCCCATCAGTGTCCAAAGTAAAGTGGACACCACAAGATCTTGTCACTGCTCTAAGCATGACTTTTACTTTCTTTCTCACAACCATCCTTCTCACTCTCATATTGTCCTCCTGGGAGCTGAAGAAGTAGACTAACTGGGCCGGGGTCCTTCTTGACATATCTAGGGTGCAATGGGAGGTAGATTCAGAAGCTGGGCAATTCTTGGTGCTGGAGTTGGGGAGAAATGTGTGCATCCAGCAGTGGAGTTGTGGGGTGGCTGAATAATCTTCAGTCCTGGAGCTGAGGGCTAGAAACTGCCCAGGAACTGGAAAGGGGAAGACAAAAATTTCACAGGTGTATGGTAGTCTTGTCCCTTCCAAGGAGGACACGGTACAAAGACCATTTCACTCAACTGGGCATTCTAAGCCCCCCTCCCTTGTTCCCACTGGCAGGGTATCAGGATGCTACTGTGACATTGTGGCACTTGAATGAATACTGGAAAGTAGTGACATTTCTGAGATCTCAAGGCAAGTAAAAACATGACAGATTGTTTTTGAAGCATCAAATACAAATTGTCAACATGAACATATTTCTGGACTTAACAGTTGAATCTGTGAATTAATTATGGACCTATTAAGAAACAGGATTATTCTTACTTTCATAGGAGTAAAACAACCCTGGTGCCCAACCAACCCTTTCACTCTGGAAAGAGCATCTACAGGCTGTTCTTTTAAAGCTTGGGGGACTGCTAGAAATGCAAGAAACTGTCAGAAGCATGGCTGCCAGAAGCCACTTGCTTTTGGTAGCCTGCCCCCAGCAGCCAGAGTAGGACTGGATTCCTGTCAAACAGTAATGTGCACTGTGAAGAACCAGTAGCTTTAGCAAAATAAAAAATGTTTCTGTTGATAACATGAATCCTTAAAGGACTGAGGTTCTCAGCCTACCCTTAGCTCACTTATCTTTCTACATCTCTGAATTCTGTGGCCTGTTCATCCCACATATGGCTGCACTGAGCCACAAAGGACACCCTTCAATGTACAGCAGCCACCAAATCTCCCCCATCCCCCACCCCCCTTTTGGGGCAGTACAAGGGTTTGAACTCAGAGCTTCATGCTTGCTAGGCAGATGATCTACTACTTGAGACTCTCCACCAGCCCTTTTTGGTGTTGGGTATTTTTGAGATAGGGTCTCTTATTGAACCATGTCCCTGGGCTGCACAGTCCTGATCTCTGCCTCCTGAGTAGCTGGGATTACAGGTGTGAGCTCCTGACGACTGAATCTCACCTGGTGAGATTTGCACCAGGGCTTTCTAATAAAAAGGTGACTTACTGATATTTCACTGGTATGCTCCAGTGTCTCTGAAGGGTGTGAAAATACTGATGTATTTCTTACCTGCTGGCCGAGAGTTCCTGCCCTGAGCCCTGTCTGCAATGCCCTCCACCAGGAAACAGGGCTCTCTCTTCCTCCCCAGAACCAGCACCCCCAGGGCAACACCCGTTCTATGGGAGCCACTATGCTAGCGCCAGGCTGGTGGGGAGGCTGCTGCTTTGGTTGTTAAAACAGTGTGCGTATCAGCTGAACTTGGGATCATGTTCTCCCATCCATCTCCTCTTCCTGCCACCAGTGCTGCTGAACTCTAGCAATGGTGTCATGTGATGTTCTTCCTCACTTTAGAACCAAGTTTTTTGCTCCCCTCCTAAAATTTTAAATTGACACATAATTCTTTTATGAATTTGTAGGGTACAACATAGTTTTTTGTTTGTTTGTTTTTTGGTGGTACTGGAGTTTGAACTCAGGACCTCACCTTGTGCTTGCTAGGAAGGTGTTCTACCACTTCTACCCCACTACCCCAACTCCCACCCTAGCCTTTTGTTGCTTTAGTTATTTTTCAGGTAAGGTTTTATACTTTTTGCCCTGGCTGGCCTCGGACCTTGATCCTCCTGATCTCTACCTCCTGAGTAGCTGGGAAAAAGGCGATGTTTTGACATGTGTATGCAAACATCATGGAAAGATAAATCAGGACAGTCAGCATGTACATCACTTCATATGTCAATCACTTCTTTCTAGGAAACCTTTGAAATCCTCTTTCCTTGCCATTTTGAAGTGTGTACTGTCCTTTGTAATTTAACCAGGGCTCCTTGGCCAGTCTCCTTCTTCTGGGTCATACAACCTGACAGCCCTGTCCCCCCTTGGCTACCACATCCCTTCCTGCACTGCCCATGAGAGTTGCAGCTGCTCTTCTTTGCTGCACACGGAGAATCCGTGCATAGGCTTGATGTTCTGATTCTGACCTGGGTGGATGGGGCTTTCTCACAGGAAGTTCTCTCCTGATTATCCTTTTGCAGTTTTCACTCTGTGTACAGTTTCACTAATCGTAGCTTGGTTTTGACTGATAGTCTTAGAACTGCTGTGACAACAGTGCCACTGTCTCGAGACTGGGAGAGCAGACCCCTGCTCCCCACCCCCCAGCCTTGCACATGTTCCTCCAGCACGTGTAAACTCAGATTGTGTTGGCTGGTGTCTTTCCTATTTATCCTATTGCTGGCCAGAGGCTGAAAACAACCTCTTCTGAGGGAATCCACTCTTGTTTTCCTGGAGAGATGGTTTGCAGTTTCATCATTAGCACATCTGCTTTTGTTTCCCAGCCTGGTGGTTTCTGTGAAGCAGTGACTAAAAAGTGACACCTGTCAGTCAACCCCTAGTTTGGTATTGGCCTTGAAAATGACTCTTTCAGCACAGTAATTTATTAGCAAGTGAGGTGTGTGCAGAAAGGCTCCTTTTCCCAGCTTGCAGCTTTTGAGGCCTGATGCAGATCTGAAGGCCTATATCTCCTGAGGGAGAGTGTGCTTGCTCTGTTCAGAAATAGGTCCAGGCCTTTCTCTTGTCCTGGTGGAGGACTTTCTGTTCTGGGGATGGAAGGAGGCAGGGGAGTCTTGTTTTTCTCTCCGGAGGGAAAGCTGTAGAAAACATGTTTGGATGGCCATGATACTCCGCTGAAGCCAAGGAAGTCAGAGCTGGAAACTTCCAGATTAAGTGACCCATTCTACTCCTCAGGACATTGAGGCTTAGAGAGGAACACACAGACGTTTGTTCCTGATCAGCTGTCCTGATCAGCCCAGCTGATCAGAAGCTGGGCTGAATGCAAACTAGCACTCCCCATGCCGTTCTGGCTCTTCTCTTTCATTGAATACTGAGAGTACACTTCACATGCATTCTCGTACTCACTCACTCACTCGCTCACTCACTTATGACTTTAGACAAAGGCCTAAATTGGCCTCCTGAGTGAGAGTTTCCAGGGGAGGGACCTGGAATTCTGTGTAATCAACAAGCACCTCCTACCCCCAGCTCCACCCCTGGGATTTGTGTCATCAAGGAAGTTTGAGGGATTCTAGTGTACCCCACACCATTTGGCCGTGGGGCCAAGAGCTCAGTGGGAACCTTGGAGTTGAGATTTTGGGAGCCTGTGGCTCAGACCCAGGGCCAGGATTATTTCTGGAAACTTTCTTACACTTGGCAATAGGAAAGAAGAGTGGGCTGTGTGAGTGCTGAAGGCCATAAATCATGCTAGGCAGTGTCCTAGGTAAAACTCAACATGGAGTATATCTTCTTCTGAGGGGTTATTCGGTTTGTGTTGCTTTCCTTCACACTGTTGTTTTGCACTCACTTCTATACCAGGACCTGGTGACTAGACAAGCCAGGGCAGGGCAGGGAGAGCCTGCTGTACTCAGCCCAGTTGGTGCAGTGGGTGTGGAAGCTGACAATAGTGTGACTGTAGGATGTGCCAGGTGCTTGGGGTTGACTGGGGGTGGAACAGCTCAGAGCTTTGCATCTCAGAGTTAGAGAACAGCCACACACAGCAGAACCAGAGGGCTGGACCTGGAGGCAGAGAGAACAGGGACCTTGACTTTGCTCCTTCCAAGGAATAGAGCTCTGGGACACACCCCATCTGTCCCTCATGGATATGGGATAGAGAGAGGTTGAGGACCCGTCCTGAGGGAATGAAATATTTAGTACTGATGGAGACTAGAACTAAGGCCACAAGATCACTGGGTCTCAAACTGCGCCTGGCTCTCATGCTTTCCGTGAAGGTGTCTGGATGGGTGATTTCTTTGTTTGGGGGTGCATGGGGTTGAGGAGCTCTGCATGGTTCTGTAGATGGTGTTTGGTAGACTTCAGTGTAAAAGCCTAAAAACTCGGAGCCCCTGTTTGTACCTCATGCTGTCTTTAGCCCTGGCATTGTTGCCCAGGTGGACAGGCAGGTTGGTGAGGCATCAGTGGCTACTGGTACTTGGCAAGGTCTGAATTGAGGGTTTGGGGTGGGAGGCGGGGACTTAGGCAGCGGGGTGCTGACAGTGGCCCTGTTTCCTGCCTGCATCCGTGTATTCTCTGACCTGCTTTTCATTGCTTACCCACTGCCAAAATCCAGGAGAGGATCTTGCAGCTCAGACATAAGAACTAATATGAAGAACGCCAAGGGCCTTTGTCTCAGATTGGCTCACTGCTCTCAGAAGTTCCTTGCTGCATTATGACCCACACCTCAGAGGACTGGGTATTCCCTGGGTTCTGCTCCTGGGACATGCAGAGAGCAGTGGCATTTTCTTACTTTCTTGTATAAATTATTCAGTGATGAGGCCTTTCTCCCTGTGTTTGTGACACTGATGTGGCCCTGGTGCTGTCAAACATAGAGGGTGTACTGGCTATGTGGTACCTGGTACAAAATGACAGTGTGGAGCCTGTGTTAGAAAAGTGTTAACAATTTTAAGGTGGTAGCAGCAAGGAACTAAACCACCTGCAAGCACTTTCTAAACTCAGATACCTGTGTGACTGCTCAGGTCACCTGTGACATGTGTATGAAGCTGCTGTTACATTGAGACAAGATTCTTTGGGTGGCAGTAACCTTAAAGGATTCAGGGCTACAGAACATGGTTGTGCAGGTTGTATACTGCACACCACTAGGGACATCATTTGGTCTGCCTGGTGGTCCTGCTAGAGTCCTTTCAGGCAGCCCCTCATGGCTGACAGCTATCTAGAACTTTGGGATAAAGAGGCCAGTTGGTGATGGACTGGGGTCCTCTCTCCAAGAGCATTGGAGCCTCCCCCTTCCATCCTCTGTTTCTCCTTGGCATTTTGGGGACCACGTTTCTCCAGGAAGCTGAGGTGCCCCAGGCTCTGTGCAGATGCTGCTGGGGAGGCTTCCTTTCCTTCGTGCTGCTCTCCTGCCGGTGGCTCTGCTGGTAACCTTTGGGGTTTGCTCACAAAATAGAAACTCGCTTTGTAGGTCAGTTTGTCAGTAATTTTGGCAATTGCGGGGCCACCAAGGGAATGAGACTTGGTTCCCACTTGTCTCGCGTGCTCAGTTTGGAGACTTTTGCAGCGCCCTTCCCCGGGAGGCCTGCTCACCCCTGCTGGAAACCAGAGCCTCTTTTCTATGACCTGGTTTTGAATTGCATGAGCAATTCCTATATGCTGGCAATGCACAGAAATGGTGAAGGAATTTGGTCCATACTGGCCTATGGACCAGGATCTATGGTTCCAGCCTTCTGCCCGGTCCAGGTTTCATGGACAGGTAATGCATGGGTGGGGGTGCCAGTTGTGCACCTGCTCCCATGTGAGGTAAAGTGGAGGTTCTGCTGGAACTGAATCCACCTGAACCTCATCAGGTGTACCATGGGCTGCAGGCCTGCCCCGCTGGCTGATGGTGCCCGTAGGCTCTTTGTAGCCCCTCCTCATCTCTGCCCCTATGCCAGCCTGCACTGCCAAGGCTGCAGCCATCTTCCATAGGACAAGCTCCCAGGGCCTGGTACTATCCTCTCTGCTGGAGGGGAGGAGGACAGAAGAGCAGGGCCCCTTGAGACCTGCCTTCCCAGGGCTGTGGTGGGACCAAGGATGCAGGTGCTTGGGCCTTGTGCAGGCCAGCAGGTACTGACTGTCAGAGAGAACAGCAGAAACAGTGGTGGGTGTCCTGGAGAAGTCAGGGAGGCCTTCCTGTCAGAGGCAGTGCTGAACTAGACTCTGGTCCCTCCTTAGTCATTTTGGGGCCTGTAGGGAGTCTGAGGGTAGGTCATCTGTGGTCTGGGACAGGAAAATGGGAAAGCTTAGGCTTGGAAGTTCAGTCCCACCCAAACAATAATTGTATGTAAGACCAAGTGCTAGGACCAGAGTTGATTCAGATTGGAAACAAGATTCCAAGGCCAGAGCCTGTAATGAGGACTCCAGATCAGCCAGAGAGGGAAACTGAGGGTCCGGGAGGAAGGACATGAAGGCTAAGGGCCTGAGGAGTCTTGAAAAATGAGCCCCTACCAGAGGGCTTCTGCTTCTTCCTCCATGGAGGCGGGCTGGGAGCCCCTGTCTAGCTGCTTCAGGGATCCTGGAGTGCTATCTTCAGGTTCTAGGGCCTGAGGGTGGCCACATAAGCAAGTGGGGCCCATAAGGAAGCCTGGAACTGTCCCTGACTATATTGAGCTCCTGGGACAAACCCCTGTTAGCATGCCACATGTCTACAGAGAATGCTGCTCCTGTGACCATGGCGTAAGTGCCTTCTGTGGGAACATGCTGCAGCTGGTCCTCTCCCACATACTTTGTGATCTGGAGCAAGTCACTTCCCTTGTGGGACCTACTGTAACATGCCTGATCTGGAGTGAGTGAACATTTCACAGCAGCCACCAGGTCTCTTTCCTGTCAGCCACTGGAGTTGTAACAGGATAGTGGCAGTGGTCATATTGATCACAAACACAGCACCCACATGCTAGACCCTGTGCTGAGCACTTAATTCTCACACTGATCCCCAAAGAGAAAATTGAGGAACACAGAAACCAGCAGGTGTTAGAGCTGGGTTAGAACCCAGGTGCTAGGGTCAGTCACGGGCTTGGCTACCATGCCAAGTTGCCCCAAAGGAGCAGGGAGCCCTGTGCATGGAATTGCTGCCTAGTGGGGCAGCGCTCCCTGGGTGCACTTTTAGCCCCTTGTCAGTACAATGCCTGAATCTTCTGGTGCCTGAGGGTGTCTCAGACAAGGAGACTTTGCTTGTCTCCAGATTCTCCCAGCGCGGACTCCTATGGAGCTACATGGGTTAATGTCCAAATCTTGTTTTTATTTTTGTCCCTTACTTATGAACACTGGATGGGAGCAATTTGTTGGTGACGTATCCATCCGAGAAGCCCTCACCAAGGCAGCTGAGTATTAAGGGGAATTCACAAAGTGAAGTTTGGAAGCTGCCAGCCGGGCTGGAGCCCCTTCTGAGAGGGGATGATTTATTTCGGCAATGTGGTAGTCATTAGTATCTTTGGTGTTGGAGCCCGTGTACTCGGGCCTGGGTCTGTGGCCGAGGGAGCCTTCGGGGCCATTACCAGCTAATGGCTCAGTGTGGGCAGAGGAGGCCTGCAGTCAATCTTGCTGCTGGCGGGTAATAAACGTCGCCTGCTCCCTTCCTACTCCCCATTGTGTGTGGGGGGGTCATGGCTGTTCAGGGCTCCCTGCTGGGCCTCATCTCCTTTGCTGGGGGGTGGTGAGGGGGCTCTCATGTCACTTCTTGGCTTGGAATATGGAGGCTGAGAAGTCGCCTAGGATTTTGTCTATCTGACTCAGATTTTGGCAGTCTGAGCTTGGTTTGGGGGTCCTTGCTTCTGCTGGCTTGGCTTTATAAGGCCTATAAGGCTGCACGAACTCTTTGTGTCCTGGTGGTACAACAAGGGTCCTTTGATTTTTTTTTTCAAGGAGGCCTACATACAGTAAGGGCGTAGATCTCACATGTAGTGTAATGGGCTTTTACATGGATGTCCTCCTGTGTAACCAACACCCACATCAATAAATAGGCCTCTTCCTTGCCCCAGCTGTTTCCCTCACACTTCCCTCTGGCTATGCCTCCAAAAGGCAACCTCTATTCTGAGCTTCCTACTGTGCCTGGATTTTGTCTGTGTTTGGGTGTCTGTCATCTACATGAACTCATATTGCATGTTGCCTTGGGTCTGGCTTCCTTGGCTCAACACTGAGTCTGTGAGACCCTTCCATGTGGCTTCCACGTTACTTTTTACTGCTGTGTGTTTTATTGCACTGCATGTATATATTCAGATTGGTGCATTTTACTGTTCCTGAATGTTTGGGTTGTCCTGGTTTGGGGCTGTTATAAAGAGTTACTACAAAGGCTGCCTTGGATTCTTTGCTGTTTAGGAGTCATGGCTCTTCAGTCTTGGAAACTATGTTCAGACTGGGCTTAGCCATTCATTTGCTGTGTGGCCTTATGCAAGTTCCTTAACCTCTCTGAATCTCTGTTTATACAGTTGTGAAAAAAAGAAATCGAAGTACCAAGTGCTCAGCACGGTAGCAGAGAGCTGTCTGATGGGAACCTCTTGTATCAATACGTTTTACTCGGACACACAACTTTGTGACACTGGGAGGCTATATTTGGGGAGTAGGGCTTATCAGGGGCTGAGTGTAGGTGAAGGGAGCACTGATAGCCAAGCATTTGAGGCTTCCTTGGTTGAGGAGCGGGTGGGAGCAGGGTGGTCCTGCCCTGTTGATGGCAGAGCCTGTGTTGGGTGCTGAGAAGCGATAGCAATAGAGCCTCTTGGCATTGTAACGTGTTCCCTGAGCTGCAGACTCACACATTTGTGCGGTTCCGTAATCCCAGATGCCAAGACCTGCAGAGCTCTAGAAGAGAACTTCGCTCCCACAGCACACTGGAACATTCTCCCCAGCAGGCCGTCTGAAGGACACGAGATGCCAGCCACAGTGGAATTTGAAATTTTCTGCTAGCCATATTAAAAAAAAAAAAAAAAAGTAAGAGGAAACAGGTGAAATAAAAGAATGTATTTTTATTGAATCTAGTATATATAAAAAATTATGATTGTGTCCTAAAATCAACCTAGCAATTATTACCGAGACTTTTTTACTTTCTTTTTTTTCCCATGGAACCCTCAACATGTGGGCTGCACAGCTGCTGGTGTGGACCAGTCCCATTTCAAGTGCTCACTGTCACATGTGGCTAGTGGCGACCGTCTAGGACAGCACAGCTGTTAGTAGGAGAGCCCTTCCTCAAATCCTGGATTCGAAAGGATAGTGGCACAGCAGGGGTCCCCAGCAAGGGGGCAGCTCCCAGGGGACATTGGCAGTGGCCTTACTCTCTCTTTGAAGTTTGAAAGCAGATACTGTAACTTGGAGTACTGTGGTCATCTTGCCACTGCCCGTGTTTATCACAGCTGCTTCAGGGTGACCCTCAGAGAAGTCTGCCCAGGCCCAAGAGGGCTCTCAGGTGGGCAGATGAAGCTTGAAGCCCAAGCAGGCCCAGTAGGGTTGAGGAACCACATGGTCAAAGCTCGTCTTGGCTCTTGGGCAAATAGCACAGCACACTGGGCAGTGCTTTCTGGCACATGGCCTTGCCATATTCCACCCTGACTGCCAGTCCTGAGGGGGGTGAAGATGGTGGGGGTGGGGAAGCAGACAGCCCTGTGTCCCTCTCGCCATCATCTGAGGCCACCTTCCTGGGCGGATGCTGTGAAAGCTACTCTCCTGCTTCCCCCTGCAGCCACGGGGAGATAAAAGCCAGGGTTGTGGGGATGGTAAAGAGGGAGCCAAATTATATTTATAATATTAAAGTGAGTTCATTTGTGGCTTGCTGTTCTCCAGGGTCTTTCATAAGTAGAAAAACACAAATTAGCATTTCCCATTTCCATATATTGACTAGAAAAATCGCCTGCTCTCAATTAAGACCTATAGCTTTTGGGATGTATGCAACAATTTTATAAAATATTTACAGCGAGATTTGCATTTTACATGGTGTTACAGTTTTTCTTGTGTTTAGGAAAAAGGGCTGAGGCCTTGAAGAGGAATCCGTTCTCTGGATGGAGAGGGAAGCAGCCACTGTTTTTCGTGCCTTCTCTCCCTCGGCTGGCCGGCGGGCTGGCCAGGGCCCACGTGCTCTCTGGTAATTACCTAAGGCTGATCCACCCAGGAGCTATTTGTTAGTCCGTTTCCAAAGCCCGTGCTCCTTTGACAAATCTATCACTTTCCCTTTAAAACTTGCTGGAATGGAGCTGTTTGTGGCTTTGTGCGAGATGGAGAAGGAAAACATTTTTTTTTTTTTTTCTGAATGTAAAAGCATGCCGTAAAGAACATAGCTATTTCCTGGATAATTTGCAGTTGTATATTTTATGTTAATTTCACCGAAAATACTGCACCCCTGCCAGGTTTAGTAGCGGCTCACTGTGATATGAATAATTTCTAGTGAATCATTTTTTTTCTTCATTTAAGATTTGGCACCTTTTTAAGATTTTAATAATAGCAACAAGGAGGAAGATTTAGAACAAGTGAAACATTAGTGCCAAAGAAATTCACGTTGAGCGCTAATGTAAAATAGCAAAAATAATTACATGGAAAGCAGTTTCCACAGATGTTTTTCCTTGTAATGTAATAACTATTTACTAAACTGTTTATTTTAGGCCTTTGGTTTATAATAAAATATTTATACATTCTCTGCTGTAATAAAAAAAATATTGACAAAATACTATAGAGGTTTAAAAAGACAATTGATATTTTTATTTTCCAGGAAATGAGCACTACCTAAAACTTTGATGCTATTTTGCAGGCTTGTTCAAGATTTGAGGATCTAGGTTTGGGTTTTGAGTTCATTCCCTACTTTACAGGTTGAGAGCTGACTGGACACAGATATTTGGCTAGCTTATTGTTGGGTGTGGGTATAGGCGGGTATTTTTCTTTTTTCAATGGAGTTCTTACCTGTGACTCCCGCTGGTGGAGTCTCCAATCCCTGTACCTGAGACGGGCCAAGTCCGCCTGAGGCTGGGAGGGTCTGAAGACGCCCATGGATGCTTTTGGACATTTAGATTCGGACAGGATCAGAGGCTGTACCAAGATCAGTTGATCTGGGGTTTCTATAAAGACTTGACCTTAATTCTCAGTCTCTGTCTGCAACCCATAAAGTGTGTCTG
This sequence comes from Castor canadensis, assembly GCF_047511655.1. Classification (NCBI taxonomy): domain Eukaryota; kingdom Metazoa; phylum Chordata; class Mammalia; order Rodentia; family Castoridae; genus Castor; species Castor canadensis. The sequence goes on from NC_133400.1 coordinate 35,231,909, forward strand.
GGACAATGTTCCAAGCCTGAGTGTGTCACATGTGAAGTTCTAACTGGGGGAGGGGGACAGGGAAACCCTGATTTCTTGGGCACCTCTTCTAAACAGTTCTACTCGGGCAGAAAAAGAGCAGTCATGGACACGGAGAGATCCCAAACCCCACCCCTGCATGACCCCCTGTCCTTCAGCCATCAATTATGGTTAGAAGTCCTGTCAGGTCACTTGGAGAATGTGGAAAGTGGTCAGAGTTTTGGAGGAGTATTTAAGGACCTACCAAGAAAGAGGACAGCAAGAGCTGAAAGTGCCTGGTTGGGCCCACCTGCCTGCATGGACTGCAGACCCATTCCAGTTTTGTAAAGACCCCCTCTGACCACATCGTGTGGAGGTTGGAGACCCGTCTCTCTGTTCCTGGTTGTGTGTATCCCAGCAGGTATTGCTGTTGACAGTGTGTGTACTTTGTATTATATTTGTATCTCTACTTTGTATTTTTGCTTTTGCCCATTTGTGTGTTTTGTGGGTGAGTCTTTGGGTGCCTGTGTGATTTTGGTTTTGTTTCTGCATCTTGTGTTTATGGATTTGTTTCCCTGTGTTTCTGCGGTGGGGAGGGGGGAGACAGTGAAGCATCCCCTGAGGAGCACCCGGCTCCTTGGTTGGGAGGGGCCTGGATGGGCTGAGTTAGTGCAGAGGTATGCCCTCTTTTTCACCAAACCTTCCAATGGATAGAGGGAGGAGAGAAGAAGAGGTTCCAGGGAGACAGAGCAACAAGGGAAAGTATGGAATTTTTAATAAAGAAAGAGACAACTAGGCCTGGTTCTGAGAACACCCAGCACAGCCCACCAGGGGAAATTTGCTACTCTTTATTCTTAATCCAGAAAATGCCCTTTTTTCTCACTGGGGTGAGGGTGGGGGTCCTCAAGGACTTGCCTGCTTGCTAGTGATTTGTTTTCCAGGTTTGTTCTGGCTGGACCCACCTAGTAATCCAGGCTACCATTTCTTGCCTCTGGAGGTCCCTTGGGCACTGTGGGATCAGGAGGAGCACACCCCACAGAGAGAGGTCACTGTCCTCAAGCCCCTGGCAAAGTCCTCGGCATCCCCTCTGCTGGGAAGTATTTTCCCCTCGTGCTACCCTAAACAGTTTCCATCCCTTTCCGAAGGACAGGGTCATCATCCTGTTCCCCACCCATAGTGGAGACTCAGAGCCCCTAGGGCTCTGAGGCTGTGATCTCTCCTCGTGTACAGGGGGTCAATTTCCCTGCAGATGGATGGGTGGAAGCCAGAGGCATGTGCTCTTGGCTGAGGACGAAGTCAGCCTGGGTAGAGTTTGGGAGCTGACCTGCGGGAGGTGCTACAGCCCCACCAGAAATCTCAGCAGAGGGAAAACCCTGTTTGCTAGACTTCTGAAGGGTGGGCACTGTGGGAGGTGCCTGTGGAGCCTGGGTGTGATCTCTGGGGAGGCCTGCTAGAGCAGAGCTTTCATTTTGCTGGGTGGGGATGCACTGGGGCTCAAAGCTGCTGCCAGGGTCCACTCCTCACCACCTGTCCTTTTCAGTGCTGTTGATCAGTTATGTAAAGGATGTTGATGTGGGGAGGGGCAAATGATTGGTCTGCCTATTCCCCACACCCACTTGCAACATGGGCTCTGGCCAAGGGAAGCTGCACACACCAACCAGTCACATTTCGGTGCTTTGCCTTTTGTCTAACTGTTCTCTGGGTTTCAGGCTGGTACAGGTGACCATGGTGCGCTGTACAGCCATGCAGGGCACACAGAGCTGTTTAATTCACCTTTCAGTTCACGTGTCTCACAAGCAGGGAGTGGGGGTGGGGAGCAGTTCCCTCAATTCACTACCGCAAGTGACTTCGAGGACAAATCTGTCTGCATTTTTTGTAAGGGGTCCTGTGCCAGGAAAGCTCTTCATGGGAATGGATCCAAACTGCATTTTAGTGTTTTATGTGCTGAGCAGACGATGATCAATCATGTCGTAGTTGTTATTATTATTAATTTCATTAATTGGTTGTATTCTTTATAACTTCAGACAAATTACCCGTTTCTTTTTTGCAAAAGGTTTTTTATTAAAAAAAAAAAAAAAACTCTAGTAATACATTTTTTTTTTACAAGAGGAAAGATGCTGATAACAGAAGAGGCAGAAATCACCCTTAATCTCATCTCCCAGGGAAGTGCTGTTAACAGTGAGGTGTTTCCCTTTCCCAGCTCTGTGTCTTCATATACATGCAAACACAATTTTCAAAAACATTTTATTGGCGTTTAATATTTATATAGAAAATAATAAATATCAACAAATACATAATAACTTGATGTATCAGTTACTTACCGAAAAGCACACATAGCTGACTGACTGAATTTCCCATGACAACCCAGACAGCATGAGATCATGACACGGAATGACCCAGAAGACCCTGAATGTCCCTTTCATTCCCAGCCTCCAGAGTCACCACCATCCTGACTTCCAGCTACACAGACAGTGATGGCTGTTTTTGTTCCAAATGGAATCAGGGTCTACTCTTTGAAACTTGTGTTTAGTTGAAGTTGAGTTACCATGCTCATACTGTTTTGTAGCCGTGTCCCCTGACAATAGATAGTGACAGCTTTCTGAGTCAGCACATACCCTTCCACACCATCATTTTTTGTGGCTGCTTTGTGTTCTGTTATGGAAGTGCTACGTTTAAATTTCCTGTCGGAGCATTAAGCAATCCACTGTTATAAACAACCCTGTATTGAGTGTCCACCATGGGTGACTTTCTGCCTTCTTCTCTGGGGATGGGGTGGCCAGAATGGTGGGGGAGGGAGGAAGCAAGCCTCACCGGGTGGCTGGAGGAGCCCAGGCTGTGGAGTGGAGGATGCTGGCAGGACTTCAGTCTGCCAGCTGGACCTCATCAAGTGCGGGTGTTAATTACTGGGAGGCCCCTGGTTCTGTGAGCAGGCGGGGGACGCTGGGGCTAACTCGCGAAAGAGGGTCACCTTGAAACAGACGCTTCCAGGGAAACTGAATTAGAGGAGAAGACCAAGGGGAAGCGTGGGGCTGGGGTACCAGTGTCCAATAGCCTTGTCTTTGTCACCCTGATGCCCTGGAGCCTCTGTCTGGGAGGGGGTCCATGCAAGTATGTACATATGTCTGTAATTGGGGTGAGCTGGGAGCAAGAATACCCGTATCTGTGGCTAGTCCCTTTCCAGTAGACCTTGGACTCCAAGGCATGCCCCAATGTCTTGAAAATGTCTCCCCTGTGAGTGCGGTGGCTTGAGGAGGGAACCGGGCCTGGGAAGAGGGGACTGTATAGCAGTGCCACATGGGTGCCTGTCTGTGCAGCACACTGAGGTCAGTAGGCACTGCCAGTGGCCCCAGCCAGGTGAGCCCAGAGCTGTAGGCACGGAGGGCCAGGTTGGAGGAGAATTAGGTTATTGCATTTCCTCTGTAATTCTTCATCAGTGCTGCCGCCAGGATCTGCTGCAGAAAATCAATGTGTTCTGACTCCATAATTTCCCAGGTTGCCTTACTCCAAGTACTTTGTACAGGGAAAGGTGACATCTCTGGGTCACATCTGTATGGACCATTCACACATGCACACATACACACACCCCTTCCCCCCTTCCCTGCAGCCCCCGCCCTGTCCCCGCCTCCTAGGACAGGATTCATTGGAATTTCCCAACCTTCGCAAGCTTTTGTGAAAACACTCATTTGTGTTTGCGCCAGGCCGCTAATGGCGGACGCCAAGGTCTGCGGAGCTACCTCTGCTCGGCTCTCGTTATGGCGAGGAGTGTGCCGTTAATAATGCATCTATGGAACTCAGCTGTGTGGGAGCCAAGTAATTATCCCACTGTAGCGTTCCCGGCTTCAGTGTCATCACAACTGGGGCTTCATTAAAAGTCCTAACAGAGACGGTGTTGTGTGCTGCAGCCTGTATATATATTTTTTCATTTAAATTATCAGCCTTGCTATGGCTCAGAGGTAATTTGACTTTTTGAAACCGCTGAGCCCCTGTGAATTCCCCTCCCCTTCTCCCTCTCGCTGCTCCACCAGCTGATCAGCCCCAGAAGAACAAAAGGTTTATCTGAAGCTATGAAGCATATATTCACCAGCTTCTGGCGTCTAGATAAAAAAAAAAATCAAAGTACTCCATTGAACATGTTAATACTGAGCAAAATGCACACAGCTAGACACTAAACCTTTACAGGGATTTGGGCATTTGAAAAGTGATACCCAGATCAGGTCTTGAGCTGGGTCTCTTAGGCCAGAGTAGAGTGAGTAGCAAAGGAGGAAGAAATAATGTTTATAAACGAGTATGAAAACAGCAAATGAACGGCTTAAGGGCTCACCACCTTTTGTCTTATGTCTTTGTCTGGCTTTTGGTTGGGTGGCAGTCAGAAGTCTTGGACCAGGCACATCACAGGGGGTGGGATTTCCCCTTTGCTAACGTGAGTGAGCTGCTGTGGATTGGAATTTGAGCGGGAAGAAGGATTTCCATGTCTGTTGGAAGACATGCTGAGAATTGGGGTGGTGTCTCAGTTTTGTTTCTCTTGATTCTCTGTGGCCCCTTCAGCTTCCAACAGAGGAAGGCCAGGGAGAACCTCAGAAAGCGTACCTACCCACACATTGCCCCAGGGAACAGTCCCGTCTCAGGGCTCCCTTGAAGCCTTGCATTTCACAGCTTTTTCCATTTCTGATGGAGGGCAGTCACGAAAGAAACTGGCAGAAGTGATCAATCAAGTTCTGCACATGAATCATTCATTCTAAGATAGCAGATAGGTGGTCGTTTGGCCATGTCTGTCACTGATGGTGTGTGGTAGTATGGTAACACTTTCCTTGGACTTGTCTACCAAGTATGCTTAATTGATTCTGGATCAAGGAAGATATTGAAAAGGTACAAGATTTGTTTCTGCCCTCTAGAAGCTTTCAGCCTATTTGGGAAGCAGATAAAGAAAAAACATCTTATGTTATAAGCAGTTCGTGATTAAATGCTGGAGTATACGTTTTCATCAGGGACGAGAATGTAGAGGATAGAATCATAAGGAGAGGTTTCAGAAGGATGCACCATGTTTGAGCTCTAATGGAACCAGCATAGGTGGAGTCAAGATGGGTGTAGCACCATTTTCTGTGGCTCATACCCAGATGTAAGAAAAGAGAAAATAATCCGGTGTGCACTTGGAGTGGCCCCCATTGGACGCAATGGCTTAACCTCCATGTATGCAAAATGGGGAGATACTGTCACCTATCTGGGCAGAGGCCTCAGATGTGCCCAGGGAGAATGGTGTTCATCCCAATGTATTGACTATAACCTGCTGGATGCCAGGCTGGAGACCTTCTCATAACCGGACCCCTTGGTTTGGATATCATTTGTAGATACAGCCTCTTAAGACAGCCCCTCTGCCACAGAGAAGAGCTATGGAGGCTCAGACCTTCTACCCCAGGCTTGGATTATATTTGTCTTATGAATTCTAGTTTGTTCTGCCAGTTCTGTGCCAAACTTTGTGCTGAGTGATGAGCCTAAGCCCAGACAAACACAGTCCCCTCCCTAAAGGAATATCCCATGGGATGGGATTGCCTGTCCTTGTCATATGTGGGTAAGGATAGATAGGTGAAGTCAAGGAGTAGCCAGGGGAAGTTTGAAAGAGGAGGGACATTTGAACTGGCCTTTGGAAGGAGGAGTAGAAGTTTACCAGAGGGATTAGAGACAGATAATTCTTAGGCAGTAAACACAGCAAATGTTAGACACTAAAGAGAGCATGGTGCTCTTTGAAACTCTTCTTGGTAGAAGATTCCTGTGGAACTTGATGACTTTTGTAATCTTCCAGGCCACTAAACCCATTGACCACTCTCTGGACATTCTGGTCCTCATGTGTGTCTGACAACCCCCAACCAACGGCTTTCAGGCCTGGCTGCCTTCTCTGTCCTGTTCTACCCCCGCAGCTAGCTGTCTGCTGGCCATCAGTCCTCTCCCTCACCCTAGTGCCAAGCCCCTCATCTCAGTGCTGCAGATCGCCTCCTTCTGCCTGTCCCCACACAGTTTTGGGGCCCCCGATGCTCCCAAAACACTCCTGCAGCCTGCCAGAGTCCCATTTTTTGCCACAGATGCTTTTGCCAAAGAGGCTGCATCCTGGATGCCTGTATGCTCACCAGACAGCAGGTCGGTCACTGGTTCTCTGGTCTCTGCTTTTGTTTGTCGAAAGCACAGGGATGGTTTCCAGGGCCAGTCTGTCATGTCAGGGGCTCAGGAGCTGTGAAGAGGGAGGCAGATTCAGCCTTGGAGGAACTCTCAGGAAGCTGAATATTGACCCCCAGGCAGTTCACGCACTGGGACTCAGCCGCCCAGGCTGGAAGGAAGGCTCCATCCATTTCTGGGAAAATAGGTCTTTATGTCCTTTTGGGACAGTGAGTTTACGCTGCAGCTTGGAATGCTTTTGGCTTTTACATGTCTGCAAGGGCCACTCATTCCTTATCCGAACCCAAGACATTGTGCCTGGTAAAGTTACACCCCCCAGGAATGAGGTCATCCCTCCTCCAAGGCAGCTGGGGCCAGGGTTTCAGGAACCAAAGTCCTTGGTGTTGACCTCGCCATGAAGGTCTCAGAGGCAGCAAGAAAAGTCAGCAGGGCTCGTGTGGGCAGTTGGGGACAGCTTGAGGGTCCCAGATCCTGGTTCTCCCGGTTCGGAGCTGGAAAGAACAGAGGCAGAAGAAGTGTTTGAATACTGTGCCGTGAAGGGAACAGTCCTGTGGTGCGGCAGTTTTGATATTAGAGCAGACCTCCTAAGAGATCCCCTGGCTCTGAGCTGTGATCCACACGCCACATTCGCAGACAGCTGGTCGCCCAGCGTGGGCTGCGCCTGCCGCTCGGAGCTGGCACACTGGCGGGGACCAGGTAATGCTCTAATTTCCCTCGTGCAGATGCGGCCAGGAATATCTTAATTTATTGGTGTGCTGGCATGCAAGAGGGAATGCTGCCGGCGCAGCCTTGCATAACTATTAGCAAAAAATGGAGCTGATAGGGGCTTGACTTCTCCTAAAGTGGGTTTGAAATAATCATCGCCTTTTGTTGTGTTTGGAAGGGCTTGAACAATTCTTAATTATTTAATTATAGATATGCAAGTAATACACTGGGAATGGTCCTGCCATTCCAGGGATACTGAGCAGGGGAAAATGCTTAGTTACCGGAGGAAAAAAAAAATGTGGTAATTAAATCGAAGTGTCATTTGTATCATGGCACACTACTCTGTCAGCAACGCGGGCAGGAAGGTCTGTGGGCCTCACCTTGGAAATTTTTATGTAACAATAATAACATCAACAGCATGACCACCTTCCTCTAGGCAAGGCCTGGACAGTTCACAGAGCTCTGTCTGTCATTTGCTTACGTGGTGCCAGTTAGGTCTGGGAGGCAGGTGTGATTGTTCCCATTTCACAGATGAGAAAGTTGAGCCCTGTATCTCACTTCACTTGGGGCTGGAAGCCACAGACACTTCAGCGGCCTGCCTTTCCCACCCTGCCGCCAGATGGGGCTGAGCCTGGCCCTACCGCCCAGTGACTTTTCTCTCTCCTATGAGCCTGGGCCAGCCTCAAGAACTTTGGTGACTGTTTTCCTGAATTGTGTGTCTGACTCCATGGCACACTTCTCATGATGGACACCTTGTAATTATCCCATATAAGCACTCATTGTATTCATATCATTAATTTTGTTTGGGCTATTACATTTGATAGATACATTAAGCATTATATAGTTCTCTTTATACATGAAATTGAACTGCCTTTGAACAGTCAGCCGGCTAATTGCCGGTAATTTGTGTTGCTAACGAGAGGCAGAATAGTGGTATAACATTAGACTCAACAGTCAGTTAACAAATTTGCCGACGCAGTTTGCAAAGCGTGCCCTCTCTGGCAGAGGCAGGCTGCATCTCACATGTGAACAGACTTTTCAAAATGCGTACAGCTGAAAGAACCCCCACGCTCACACTCCCACCATGGACCATGCAACAACGGTTGCTGTGCAGAGGTCCCAGGGTGACGGTGGGTAGGTTGACCACCTCAGCCACCATCTGAGGATTGTCAGTGGGGGGGGGACCTTGGGGATTGGGGGGAGGCTTGGCTGTTCCCCAGGGCGTTGAAAATCTGATTTGTTCCTAAGGTCCTGAGCAGTCTGTGTTCTGGGGCACCCAAGTGCTCACGATCATAATTAGACTCCTTCAGCACTAGGTTTTCAGGTCTGGTGGGCCTCGTGTCCCTGGGGGAGCCTTGGGAGGATACTGGATGAGCTTATCTCCGAGTCTCTTTTGCCACAGCCAAAGGTAATTTAGGGGAAAAAAGTGGAGAAAGATAGCCAGTGTCATTGTCCCAGGGGTTCTGTGAGCACTTCTGGTCCCTCAGCCATGGTGGCATTCAGAGAAGCTTGGGGAAGGTGTGCGCAGGTGAGGGAGGAAGTGAAGGGTGGGGGCCTCGGGCTGACACTGTCAGGACAGCCGAAGTGCCTTTCTTTTGGAATGGCAGAGACCCAAAAGGCGTGCTGTTAGGGGCTGAATTGTGTCTCCCCAGATTTCCTGTATGGAAGCCCCAACCTGCACCTTAGAACAAGGCTGTTGGGAGACAGGGCTCCTGAAGACGTGATGAAGTCTGAATGCAGTCTTTGGTGAGCGCTGACTGAGCACCTTACAGGAAGAGATTTAGACGTACAGACAGACCCCAGGAATGTGTGTGCTCTGAGGAAAGACCATCCATAGGCCAAGAGTCTGCTGACACCTCCGTCTTGAACTTCAGCCTCTAGGTCTGGGAGAAGATCCGTTTCTGCAGTTCAGGGCACCAGTCAGTCTGTGCTGTCTTATTACGGCTGCTCTAGCAGACAAAAGTCAGCAATCCCTGCATCTCAGTCTCAGTGGCTTGGAGAGGACTGTTGGAAAAGTCCTCTCAAACCAAAGTTCAGCAGCCCTCTTAAAGCTTGTAAAATGTAGTTTTAGGACAAAGGAAAGGATCACTTAGACTTAGGTCGCAGACAGCAGCTACTCTGAGTTCATTCCATGAGAGAGACTTGTCTGGCACACCCATCAGTTACAAGAGACACAGGGCGGCTGGGGGATTTGCTGTTATTGGAAGCAAACCTCACTGAGGCCTCTCACAGCTTTGCACCCACTGTCTGTAGCGCCCATTTTGTGGGATGACATGGAAGAGGCCTGTATTTCTGCATCTTCCTTCACAGGGTGTGTAGGTGTCGGTGCCTATGAAGCCACATTTTGGAAAGGAACATTTTAAGCCTGGAAGATCTGTGGTCATCAAAGGACAATCCAACATCTTTCTAGGCCTTCCATTAGCTGGGTCTGTGACTAGCACATTCCTTAGCTCTAATTTCCTTCTGCCCATTGCTGGAGTCCCTAGGAGTTTCGCTTTCTTTTAACTTAGAAAGCAAAGCAGCAGAAATCATTTGGATTTTCAACTTCTGAACAAGTTGTTGATGTTTCTAGGGTTTCTGTGTTTGGTTTGGGGGCATTAATATTATTTAAATGATCAATATATGTTATTTATTGTTCACTGGTGCTGTGTCACATGATGCTAGGTACCCTGCTATTACTAAGCACAAATTTAGTTCAGAGTCCACCCTGGCACACCTCACTTTCTGGGCTATGGCAAAAAAAGCCTGATGATCATGGCAATGATGATGATGTATGTGTGTGTATAAACAGATAGAATTTGTTTACACACATATTCTTTTGTCCTTTTGTAGATGGCAAATGTATTTGTAAAGAAAATTATGTCATTAGGATAAAGTTGACAGGTTTAATGTTTCTGTGCCTAAATACATATTTGTTTTCAAATGATTTTGACTTCATTGACATTTCATATAGATTCAGTCATTGTGACCTTTTCCCCAACCTGTGGAGATGCTTTCTTAACATCACGTGGCAGCTTTATGTGAAGATCCCAAGGTCAGTGTCCTGCTAGCATCCCTGATCATATTCCTCTCACAATTCTTTTATCCAATGACGGAAACACAGGTAATGAGAAAGCCCACCATGTTGAGTTGGCCAAACTACCTCAAAGTCATGCCTATTGCAACCATCAGGTTAGGAAGACCCTGAGGTTCTGCTGCTCTGCTGTGTCTGGGACCCTAGCCCAGCGGTGGCTTCATAGAGCTCATCGATAGTCTTCTTAGCTGGCCTTTCCCTCTGCTTACCAGCTGGGCAGGAACAGACAGGAAGGCACAGCCCAAGTTTGAGTTGGGCACTAGGAGATTTTCATGCTTTGAGGGGTGTCGTACGCACAATAAACCAATAGTTGGGATGCTGACAGGACGCTAGCATATAGATAGGGAGTGTGGGTCATTTCAAAAGGTGTGTGATCTGGCTGATGTGGGTGATGGTAATCTGGCCCACAAAGGCATTTATTCTACTGAATTAGAAATAGAAATTAGAAATAGAAATTCCAAATAGCATGAGTAAGTCTTTTCTATTGGTGTATGTGGATTTTATTATTTTTTTCACGTAAAAAAGTGCTGCATGTTCATGGGGGAGGGGAGATTCAAATAACATAGAAGAGTATAAATCTGTTTTTTCTTGCCACCCCCAATTTATACTCCCAAGAAGTCACCTACTATCCTTATTGATGCTTATGGACCTCCAAGAACTTCCTATACATATACACATGTATTATTCAAACGAGATCAATTACATTTGCTATTCTGCATCTTGCTTACTTCACTTTTAGCAATGCACATCTTTCTCTGTCAACCCTCTTGATTTTACTCCCTTAAAACATAACAGTATGCATAATAATTTAGTGTGTGACTGCATCACAATTTAATCACACCTTTCTGACTATAGTAAAAATATTTGGGAAGTGCAACAGGAGTGTGGGTGTCCACAGAGAGGAGGTGACATTTGATCAAAGGTTTTAAGGAGTGAGTAGGAGTTTAGAAGGCAAAGTTGCTTTGGTTGTGATGGAAGGAAGGAAGGAAGATTTCTGAGATAGGAAGAGGAACAAGAGGAACCAGCCAAGGAAGGAAGGGAGTAGAGGAAGATCACTCGCCTTCTTCCTGCCCTGGAGACGAGACTGATGTTGGAAAAGGGGCCAGCTCAAGTGCAGGTGTCCTGTGGGCACGCGAGTTGCAGGGCAGTGGGTGGACAGAGGACATGCAAATAACCAGTATTTGAGCCAAGGATCTCAATGTACAGCTTGGGAAAAAAACAAAAAAACATGCAACAACAAAACAGAAAAGGGCAAGCCAGCAAGAAGGAAAAGCCCACTCAGTTTGATGATTGCCCCGGTTATTTCTCAGGAAATGTTGCCTGGACCTGCTGCCTGGTGACATGTCAACTTCTGACAGCAACCAGAGTTGGCAGGCCCCGTTTTTTAAGCCAAGCGCCTGTCTGCCAGATCGCATTTGGATTGAGTGGCTGGCATTCTGTGAGCCTCACTTAATAGGATTGAAAGAAAAGAAATGTTACTTTTCATCACCCAAGACAACAAAGAGAAACGGGGAAACGAAAATATTATTTCGTTTGAACAAATTACAGGGAGACTCTCTAGGGCGCTTTCAGAGAGTTGGATGAGGAAAGCACTTAAATATCATTCCATCAAACTAAATTTTTAACTACGATTTTTTACAGATAAAATGTGTTGGGAGGATTCAAAGAAGATTAGAGCTCACCTAAGAAACAGTATTCAAATTTTACCAGCTAATGGAGGCCCAGCAAAAAGTGTTAATGTCTCTAACTTTCCTCCAAGGGACGGAGATTTCGGTATTCTTATAAAAACACATTGAGCTGATTTCATTTCGGTGTCTCTGCAGACTTCATTCGAGTAATTTCAGTAAGTGTTATAAATGTTATTTTAAGTATTATAATGATAATCCCTACTGACATCAGGGCGTGCATCTCAGCTTCCATTACTAAGGTAATGTTTACCTCGGATAGCGCGTAATTGTTTGCTTTTTTCCCAGTAAACTCTCTGCTCCCAACTGCTTAATCAGCCATGGAAAAGAGAGGAGACTTTAGAAGTGTTTAATGTTCTGCCGATTACGTTAGAGTGCTGGGGAAGCCCGCATGGGCAGGCCGGAGTGCAGCACCTCACCCTCCTTTGTGTGTGCTGGGTGAGTGTGGACATTGTCCACTGTTTCAGGGAGGCCGCAACGGGCTGTGGCCATCACGTGAGCCATTTGTTGTTGTAAATATCACAGCTCAGGCATAAATCTGCTCGGCTCATGAACTCTTGGGGCCCTTTCTCCAGGCGTGCATTGGGCCGGGCCGGGCCCTGGTTGGTCTTTGTGGTTGGTCTTGTAGACTGCTGTATTCTGGTCACAGACCTCGTTTCCACGCACTCCTGGCCACAGAGCGCCCGTAGCTCTCTGTGCGTGTCCTCGGCTGCCTGCTCGGCAGCAGCGAGATTTTATTAGGCTTTATGAAAGTGAGAGTTTTCCACCCTCGAATGCTGGATCTCAAGGGCTTTCTGGGGCATTGAATAACATTTGCTTCTTTGGCTTCTTAAATATCTGACTCCAAATGTGATCAGGAATTAAGAAGGAGCAGGGAAGGTTGATATTCATTGCAGGTTGAAGGAAGACTTTCTTCTGCTGGTCTTAAGGGTCTGAAGCCTTGTTTTCTCCGTCCTGTGATGATAGAGAAGTTCCGCTTTGAGCTAACTGATAGCCAATGACTTTAATTCATTCAACAAATATTCACAGACTGCTTTGTTCCAGGTACCTGACTGGGCTCTGGGGACGGTACCTCACCTTGTTGTAGTGTACCATGTGGATAAGAATGCTGAGACTAAAGGACAAACAAGCAAATAGGTTAGTACGAACAGAGAATTGTTAGGGCAAAGATGGAAAAAATTGGAGAGATGCTGGTTAAGTTGATGTTTCAGGGATGAGAAAGAAGTTGGGTGGAGAGCTGGCGTGTGGGGCGGGAGTGCAGTGTGTGACTGGGCTCTACCTGACCTTGCTGTGCTCAAGAGCCCCCTGGGATTTTATTCTCTGCAAGAGGAAACCATTGCAAAGCTTTAAGCTGTGAGTGACAGGCTCTTATTTTAGGTTTGTACAAAGACTGTTCTGGCCCCTGGGTAGAGATGAGGTCATAGAGGGGAAAGGTGAAAGCTCAGAGTCCCGGGGGTGGCCGCCACTGCCATCCTGGCTGGAGTTGATGGTCCATGACTGGGCAGTGGGTGTAGAGCCATCTGGGGTATACCTTAAATGGCAGACAGACAGGCTCATGGTGAACTGTAAGTCAGGCAGGGAATGTGCTGGCCTGAATGGCTTGCCATTGGATTCCTATGACTGGCTTTTGTCAGCCCTACCTGTGACTTGCCATGGTAGGAGGCCCTGTCCTTCCCCAGACTTTCCACCTTGGGTATCTGTCTTTATCCCCTGCAGACTATTCAACACCCTTTATGGTGCCCCTTGAGGAAGGATGGAGCAAAGGCTTCATGCATTGTTACCTATTCTCAAGCCTCAGTTTCCCCAGCTCCTCTTGCAAGGGGATAGTAACACACTTAGCATTCCAGGACCCTCCCCTTTCCTCTCCCCCCCACTGACAGCCCTTCCTCCAGCCACCACTCCCCAGATCCCCGAGGTCTGCGGTATAATTTAGCTCAAGCCTTTAGTTAAAGACCAGGGCCAGTAGGTAGCTGATTTTCCCAGTCCTCAGGGTGGACGCTTGACAGGTTGCGTGCTGGGGACTGGGGAGCAAAGGGAAAGGGGACAGCGTGACTGATAATTAAAACATTCCGTGGGCCCCAGTCTGGTCCAGTTGGCCCAAGAGGGGTCCTCCCTCATGGGGCCCAGACCATGGGCCTGTGTGCACCAGGCCCTTTGGGATGTCAGTAGGCTTCCAACTGATGCTGAGGGTGGGAGCAGTGGGTGGGGAAGGGATTAATTGCTTGGACACAATATTCCCAGTGCCCAGCTTCGAGTTGAATTAACTTCCAAGAAAATATCTAATATTCCTCCTCTTCCCCTTGGAGAGGCAACAACTAGTTGAGCCCATCCATCTGTGTCTCTCCCACTCTCAGCATCCTGGGTAACCGTCGAGGACTCTAAGAAAAGGCTGCCAAAATCAAGGTGAACGTGAACTTCCCAGGTAGGCTAGGGAACAGAGGAAGAGGGGAAACAATGCTTTTGTTTCTCTGAAACACACACACCTTGGTCCTGACCGAACCAGATGAATATTTTAATACCAGAGCATTTTGTTCAAGCCAGAAGCACGCTGCATTCCTGGCAAAGCCAGAGAATGACCTGGAAACCTGAATGTTGCAGGGAACAAAAGGTCCTAGGTCTGCCTCCATCAGGACTATGTATGTATGGTGTGGGGATGAGGGAGCAGGAGGAGGCAGGAAGGGCTTCCAAGCTTCTTGCCTCCCTTCCAGGGCTGCGTGCTGAGGGAGCCCTGCCCTGTGCCTTGGCACCAGGCAGCCACTCAAAGCCACGAACCTCAGCCCCCAGCGGTACACCAGGCAGAGAGGAGCAGGCAAGCAGGAGGAGGGGGAGAAGAGGCGAGGGTGAGAGGCGAGGGGGCTGGGAAATAGAGAAACAAACTCTATTTTCTGCTCGGTTGTGGCAGGAGGGCTCCTGCGGCCCATAGGCTCGCCGAGTGAAGCAATTTCAGACAGGGATGAGTGTCTGTTTTTCCCTGGAGCAGAGGCTACAAAACCCCGAAAGCCCTCGGTTTCTCTTCCCTTAATATCCTGTTTTGGAAAGTGCCGTAGTGAGAAGGTGAAGGAAATGAAGATGGTCCTTGGCAAATGGAAGAAGCCCTTTCCCACTTTGCACCAGGGGGCAGGGAAGCTGAGTTCCTGTGGTGGAGAGAAGCTGTCTGCGGGAGAGGGAGAGGGAGCTTGGTACTGAGGGGTCCTGGGCAGGGGACCATCTTCAGACAAAGATTCAGGTTTCTCTCCTGTCTGTGGGGGATTTTGCTGGGATTGATGCCACTTGTGTGGCTTTGAAGGTGTTGAACAATGCCATGCCTGCCCAAGAGAGGCTAAGGTTTTGGAATTCTTTGGTTTTGCTCTCTGGCCTTCCTGGCTCTCTCCAAATGCAGGTGCTGGGCACCACCCCTCTGTCCTCGTCCATCTATCCACCTCCCACAGTACATGTGCCTGCCATATTCCAAGGTCAAGCAGTCACTGGCCAATATTGCAATGTGAGGACAGAGTTTCAGGACCAGCCCTGGTTCAGGGTGGCTGAGAACCAAATCTATTACAGGTAGAAGATTCCTACTCTCCGAACCCCAAATCTGAAATGCTCCAAAATCCGAAACGTTTTGATTAATACTATGATGCCACAAGTGGAAAATTCCACCTGACCTCATGAGATGGGTCCCAGCCAAAATGCAGTTGTGTTAATATATTGTATACAACTACCTCCGGGCCATGTGCGTGAGGTATGCAATCTAAATGACTGTATATTTAGATTGGGGTCACATCCCCAAGATGTGTCATTATGTGTAATGCAGATATTCCAAAAATTCAAATCCAAAGCACTTCTAGGGCCAGCTATTTGGATAAGGGACAAGCAACCTGTACTGGCAAGTAGCAGCTGGAGTTGGTGTGTCTTAATTGGGGCAGAAATGGGAGCTGCCTCTACCGGGAGGTCTTGCTCTTGTGAAGTTACTGGGGTCTAGGGAAGCCCTTCTCCCTGAACTTGGAGGGCTACCTAGGCTGCTGGTGCCAAGTCACTTCCCTGCTGCCTGCCTTCTCAGCAGTGGCCGGGGCTGCCCCACCTCTCCCATTGTGCCCTGCACTCTGGCCACTGCTCTGAGAGTTGCTCCATCCTTCCTTTTCCCTGTGTTCAGGGAGATGCTGGCTCCTGCCGGCCTCCACCTGAGCAGGAACCTCAGGCCTGCTCCCCACTAACTCTGTGCCTGCTTCCTCCTTAGTAAAATGGTGGCCATAATGGTGCTTGTGAGAATTAAGTAAGCTGGGGACACTGAGAGCTGAAGTCAGTGCTGGGCAGAGTAGGTGTCAGTGTATGTAGGAGGTTTGATGCTATTATTGCTGTCCTTCTCTTTTTCTACAACCTTCCCCATTCCTGGCGGCTGAAAATACCCTCCTACAGAGGGCCTTCCAGCCCGCCTGCCCACCAGGACTCTCACTGTCTGCCTGTACTTAGGACCCAGGTACTTACTGCCTTAGTGCCTGGCTGCCTCTCTCTCTTTAATGTTGTCACATGCGTATGGCACATCTCAGTTAGGTTCTGGATTCTTTGACCCACCCCCTTAGCAAATGATTAGTAAACGCTTGGTTAGTTGAATAATATTAAATTACATTTTAAAAAGGTGAAGTCTTTTTACTGGAATAATAAATATGTAGCCATCTTCATGTGTCCGTGGAGGCTGCCATGTGTCGCTTAACATGTACAGCCTTCTTTTTCTTGTCCTTATTTCATAAACAATGTAATGCAAGTATTTACACAGCATTTATGTTACATTAAGCATTATAAGCAATCCAGAGATGAGTTAACGTCTACAGGAGCAAATGCATAGGTTATAAGCAATTACTACAACATTTTATGTAAGGAACTCAAGCATCCTTGGGTTTTGGAATCTGTGGGGGTCCTGGAACCAATCTCCTGCTTATGCCAAGCGATGACTGTATAAAGGATATATGTGTATACACGTGTATCTGCTCTGTGCTAGAATCGCATCAAATGCTGTTAGGTTCATATTGGTAATAAAAAAAAATAGGCTCGGAGAAGGAAACTACTTGCTCAAGGTCATACACTTAGAAGGCAAAATCAAGCCTTCAACCCTCCCAAAGCAGGCTATGTGGTCAGCAGAGCCTGCACTCTCTGGAGTTCTTGGACAGGCCTGATCCTCTGATGGGCATGTGGGCAGTTGCTAAGGGTTGACTGTGGACAAGAGGCTGCCACCACCCAAGCCCCTTTTCCCAAAGCTTGATGGGCCACCGAGTCTATAAGTCGATTGAAGGGTGCCTGTCCAACTCAGGTCCAGGTGGCACAGTGGCTTGTTTTGTATTGACTGTAAGTTCACTTGCACCTGGGCTAATATAATAGTGCTCCAAGGCTCAGGTGGCTGCAGGGCCCAGCCCAGTTCACCCTCTGCACTGCTGGTGTCTGGGGCCCACAATGTGCCCATCTGTCCACAAGCTGCCTTCCACAGCAGCAGTCTTTCCTGTTCACTAGACAGGCACCACATCCATGACTGCAGTGCCTGTCTTAGCACCTAGTGGGCGCTCTATGGCTGCAGCAGGGGGCTAGGATGGGGCCAAAGGGACTTGGCTGCTTTGGAAGCTTCCTCCAGAGAGCAAAGGCAGCTTCTTGTTCTATGACTGGGCGTGGAGTTTGAGAAACCAGGTGATTAGGCCCAGGGAGGATACTGGCCTCTGTGACGTCTCCTGCTCCTGGAACATGGCTGCACTTCCTGAGGGGGTGCTGGGAGGCCCACGGAGTGCCAGGGCCATCACCGGGGCTGAGCTTGGAGGCCCAGAGTTCAGCTCACACTTGGTCTCCGATCTGACTGTCTCAGGGGCTGGCCTGAGCCTTCTCAGGGCCTTGTCCCCTCTTACTCTTCAAGGTGTGGCCCAGTGGTCAAAGATTGTGCTAGAAATAGAGATTCCCAGTTGCACCTAGTCCTGCTGGACTGGAACATGCATTTTAAGAGGACTTGACTGCCCCCAGTGCTGTGCTTGCTCTGAAGTTGGAGACTGGCTGGCCTAGAAGCCCTTTATTCGACCCAAGCAGGTGAGATAGGACCCAGCCCCCTTCCAGGTCACCTGTGTCAGCCTACAGTGGGGGCATACCCTATCCTGGCCTCAGGTTCCTCTTGGGTAAAGTTGGGATCATAGAAACTGTGGGGCCGTCCTCCTTGAGCTGCTGAATGAGGAACGGATGCAATAACACACAGTACATCATCTGAACATAGCACATAGCGGTGTGACTGCCAGATAAACATGACAGTAGTGAGCTTCGGGAACCCAGAGAGTGAAGGGGCTGTGTGGGTGGGAGGGAACACACTGGTGTCGGAAGCTAGTTTGCATGGGGTTTGTTTAGTGGAGCTTAACTCTGGAGCTAAATATCAGGACTCCCTGTAGAATTATTACATGAAATAGCAGGGAAAGGGGGAGCCAGAGCTTGTTATAGCAAGTTTTTAAAAATATTTAAAAAATGGGTTAAAAGCAAGTAAAACCCCTGGTGATCACCAATGAATTGCCTAAGATCTCTTAGCACATCTGCTTTGCTCAATGACGCCCAGCTTCGTCTGAACAGGTTGCTTTCTTTCCGTAAGTGGGGGTGGTGAGGCCCTGCAATGACTTCTGGTTCTGGCTGGCCACCTGGTGGGGGCCAGAACCCTCGTTCCACATGGGGAAGCCACAACCACACGGTGGGGCAGGAGAGGCTCTGTGGGCTGGCTGGGCATCTGGGTCTCCCTGCAGCTTAAATGCCTCCGATTAGCAAATCGGGCGGGAAGAGGTGCTAAAAAGAATCCTTTCCGCCTCCTCTACTGGCATGTTTTGAAGGGAGTTCGGTTATGAGACTATTAAAATGTTATTTTGATAATTAAGCCCACAGCTGTTCTGAGGGCGGCAGGGGCAGGCAGCGCAGAGGCAGCAGAAGGCACGGTGCTCTCACAGGCTCCTGGAGCAAGGAAAGCAGGCGGGGAGCATGGCAAGGAAGGACAGATGTAGGATCAAAACCGGCCTGGCTGTAGGGTAGGGACTACCTCTACCAAGCAGGTCCTGGGTGCCTTTGGTGACTGCAGGGAACAGTAACTACAGCAGGTCCCCTACCTACCCACCTACTCATTCATCCATGCCTCCATCTTTCTGCTGATCACTTACTGGGTTTCCACACAAACTCTGGACCAGCAGCTAACAGGGACCCTTAGGTCAATGGCATTCCAAGTGGGGTCCCAGGACCAGCGAAGTCTGCATCACTTGTTAGAAAGACCAATTCTCAACTGCATCTCACAGACCTACTGAGTCAGACACTTAGCTCTAGGACCAGCAACCTATGTTTTAAAAGATTCTGCTTGTGCACTCAAGTTTGAGAGCTGTTTTTCTCAAAGGTCCCCTGGCAAATGGGGCTCATCCTGTCACCATCTCTTAGAGATGGGTCTGGCTGTGTGAGTGGGTGGTAGTGAAAGTGTGGGGGTGTGCAGTTAACTGGCCACAGGTAGGTATCCCTGGGTTAGTCGTATTCCTCACTGTAGTGGTTGACAAAGAGAAGCCAGGAGGGAGAAAAGGCTTGTCTAAGGTCACACAGCAAGTCAGAGCAAAACTGGAATTAGGAACCGGCTAGCTTTCTGGATTTCCAGATCATTTTGTGTTTCTGAATATTGAGGATATGACTGGGAGAGAAGAGGTTTCAACTGGAGGTAACGAGTGAGGCCTAGGAGAGGACCAAGGTTTGTCACCTCAGAACAATGAGTCTCTCAGTATCCCCTAGTCACCTTCTGCCAACCCATTCCTCTGTCCACCCACCTACTCCCTGATCTACATCCAGCCATTCTCTTGTCTACCTACCTACCTACCTACCTACTCACCTATCCATGCCTCCATCTCTCTGTTGCTCACCTCTACCTTCCAGCAATGTATTCATCCATCTCTCACACACAGTCCACATGTTAGTCTATCCATCTGGATTTGTAAGTGGCCATCCATCTACTCACCCATCTGCTTATCTACTTCCCTCCCTTCCATTCATCTATCCATCCACTAGGCAGCCAAACTAACTTCCTCTCTGCCTTGCTTCCTGAGAAGCTCACATGTACCAGATACTTTGTATCATTCTTGACCAGTAGCAATTGATCTAACTCTGGTCACATAAGCTAGTCACAGTCTCTAAGGCACTGTTGAGCTATACCATCTGGTCTACCAGAACTTCTGCCTGGAACACTCCCCTTCATCCCTTCCGTTGCCAGTGTCCTCTCCAACATGCACTTTGAGGAGCCTTCCTGTCCCCTTCCTTTGTACTTTCACCTCCATCCATCCCTTTAGCTGCTCTTCCTCTTAGATATGACAATGACAGATCAGCTGGTGTCCCCTCCAGCAGCTTCTCCTAACTCACATTCAGCAATTCACATTCTGCAAGTGTCACAGTGGATCACAGCACTTCTCAAAAGATCCTGGTAGTGACCATTGCCTACAGAACCATCTGATGCTCTCTGTGCATGTCCCATGCTATTTATCAGTGTGACCCTCTGGTTCCCATCCTGCACTCCAGCCTGAGTGAGCAATTTGCTGCTTCCTGACTTGTTTCACACATTGTTCCGCTTCCATGCATTTGGATGTGTTATCTCCCTTCAAAAATACCTTCATCCCCCAATCCTCCCTCTCCCTATCAAGACCCTTCCCATGGTCCCTGGCCCCTCTGCAGTCTCTACTTCGAGGCTTTATTCATGAAATCTGCTCTTGTCTCCTCTGGCATGGGACATCCCCTGTGTAGAACCCTGCATGTCTCATCACATATCTGGCTCAGGTTTGCAAGGCTCATGCTCTGTGGGCTTCAGAAGATCTGTGTTCCTTTTGCCACAGGTCACTGCACACAATAGGCACTGCTTCTGAAGTAGGGAAGTTCAGTGATTAGTTACATGTTTCTTTGATGCTGCCAGGAAGGAGGGATGTAGACAGAACTCTTGGGCTCAGACTGTGGGATTAAAAGGCATAAACTACTGTTATTTCCCATGGTATGCATGGTACCTGGCACATAGTAGGTGCTCATTAAATGCTCCTTGAATGAAAATTTTGCCCTCCCCTTTGATGTTGTCTCCAATTTAAATAGAAATCTGGATCAAGCAGTAATATTAGAAATTCAAAGCCAACTTGCCCCATCAGGCCATGGTCATCCAGGACTGTAGCTTCCTGCTCATTGCACATGGCCTTTGGCGTGGCCTAGGGACTCTAGTGGGCAGGGGGTGTTTTATTCATTTCTGAATGCCCAGTGTGTGGTCCAGTGCATGTCATCCTCTCTGCTCTTCTGAAACTTATTCTGCTTCCCCCACGTCAATCTGTAATCTATGGTAGATTCAAAGCAGCCTCCTGAATGTGTCTCCCTAGTATGGAGCCTTTACCAGCTTCCTATCACCCCTAGATAGAGACTCCCCAAGTGTAGCTTACAAGGCCCTACATGGTGGTCAGACCCCCCCTCACCCCATCCCATACGTGCTTCTCTCTCTGCATTCCCACCACAACCTATTGCCCTTCCAACAGGTGCCCCTCCCTCTCCTTCCTGTGCCTCCAAACTTCAGGCTGCAGCTAGGGGAGAATGCATGTGTCCAGCTGGCAAATATCTTCCTCCCCTGCTAGACGGGTAGCTCCTGGCAGGCAGGCTTTGCAGCAGAAGGCTTTTCATAAGCGTTTTCTGAGTGAATGAGTAACAGGATACAAAGAGATGCAGGACAGGTACTGAGTAAATGTATATCGAATGAATGAAGGAGGGGCACACGGACCATGCCTGGCAAGTGCTTGTTGAATAAACAAGCAAATAGGCAGACAGAAAGGCTCAGTACATCTGGTGGCCACTGCTGATGCTGCTGTACTGGGAGTAGAGAGAACAGGCTAGGGGTGGCTTTCTGGTGATAACAGGATGGAGCCTGGCCTGGCCTTTGGCCCCGCTATCGAGGCTGTTCTTGCACTTGTATAATTCTTCGAGTTCCACAGTCTGGTCCAGCCCTCATCAGGAAGCATCTTCCAGAACATCTGTTTTTCTCCTCAATCAATATGCTCCCCAAAGAGGGCCAAGTTGCAAAATATAATATATAACATCAAACATGCTATTTGAATTCAATTAAGTGTTTTGGTTGGGGAAGAGTTTGTGGTAATTAAGCAAACTGTTCTGGAGCAAACTATTTCATTCTTCATTTATAGGCACCTCTCAGCTCCTTATAAGCTAAAAAGGAAGAGAAAGAGGAAGAAAAAAAAATGAAATAAATAACCCCCATTCAATATAAATGAAGATAGCCTGATTCCCTGGAATTGTCAGGGGCCTTTGATTTTGAGCCAACTGGTGCTCCATGACCATGGTGAAGTTACTTAACCTCTCTGAGCCTCAGCCTTTGTATCTATGAGATGGGAGGATAGCACCCATCTGGACCCAAAGCACCTGCCTGGGAAGGGAGCATTTGGCTTCTACTTGTGCATTTGTTCAGACCTGTGCTGTATTAAAAAACACTGAGGAAGAGAGGGGCAGGAGGGAGAAAGGCAGATGTACAATAAGGGACAGAACCCCTCAAGGGGAGGAACTGAGGGTTTGGGAAGAAGATAGCAGTCAGGCCTTTTTTTTTTTTTTTTTTTTTTGAGTTACATGAGCTCAAACCCTGCCTCAAACTGGCCTAAGGAATAAAAGCAGTGGGCTCACTGGTCCTGACACTGGGTCTTCTAAAGGCCTTGACCTACCTGTCCTTTCTCCAGTTTTTGGTATGCTTCTCTTCTCTTTAAGCATAGGGAAAATGGCCACCAGACCCACCAGCCTCACATCCTGCTAGCTTAGCAACCCCAGGGGCAAAAGAGCTTTTTTACCCCAATAATACCAGGAAACTCTTGCAACTGGCTCTGATTGGCTAGGCCTGATCAGGTGTTCGTTCCTGAACCAATCACTTTATCCAGAGACATGGAATGCACTTATTGGTCAGGCCTGAGTCACATGTTCACCCACAGCTTCAGGAGTGGGCCATTCTCTGGTGGAGCTTACTCACAAGACACCTAGGTTCATCCTTCTCAGAAAGCAAGATGGACGCTGGCAGGAATAAAATCAAAGTCCACTTCAGAAGGAGTGAAGGCCAATCCTCTGCTGCAGACATGCCTAATTTGAGCTGGGACTCCTGTGTCAAGTGAGATACCAGGAGCTGGCTGCTCTCAGAGGCTGGGTCCAGGGGAAGACGGGTCTTATGCGCTGAGGAATAATGAATTCTGGTGAAGACCCTGTGGGTAACCCCCTACGTTCTCTTTCCTCTCCTTTCCTGCACCTCATTTCCTTGTGCCTAAACTGGGTGTCTATCTTTTGCATCCTTCCTAGCAGGGGCTGGGCTTTTCTGCCCACTCTGTTCTCTGGTGAGTACCTTTGGGGCAGGAATGTAGCTTCTGCCCAGGCTGCCTATGGTTGGAGTCCTGGCTGGCTAGCCCCATGCTGACTAGGACCACAGGGTTCACTCTGGTCAGGAGATTTCTTTCTCTTTGCAGCCTGGCTCTGCCTGGGCATATTTGATGTTTTCTGGACCACAACCCAATGCTCACCTGTTTCCACTTTGTGAAACTATTTGCCAGCATCATGGGGGCATCATTCTGGCAGCTTTGTACTTCCTTTTTGTCTCAAGAGGGAGAAAGGTTGGTTTGGGAAATAAAAGGATCAACTAACGCTGTCCTGTCACATCAAAGCTAGCTAAAGCCAGAGCCAGCTCATCGCAGCTCTGCAGGTGGAGGTTCAGGTTGGCAAGGCCGTGATGTGACTTGCTTCATGATCTTTGCCCAGTCTCCCTTCCTTACTGTGCCTTGGTTTCCTTGTTTGCCCACACAGGAACACGAACACTTTCCAAAGGGTAAGACTCAAAGATGGGTGATGTCACATACTGACCCTATTCCTTTCTGTCTCTGGAGTCTCCTAAGGACCTAATGAGACTTCCTAGCCAGACGACTCTTTTACCCCTTGTTTGTCCCACTGTTGTAGTGGCAGCCTCAGGACACATGGTCTTCATCCGAGGACTAACACCTCTGCCTTCTAAGAGCACCAGCTGTGAGTTCTGTGCACCAGCTACCGCTGAAGGTTGCTGGCTACCTGTCTGGCAAGTTGTCCCTTTACTGTTCGCCTTCCCTGCCTTCCAAGGTGATGCTCGGCCGCTGCCACCCCTCCCAGCACTGAGCCATTAGCCTCCCTTCTCACTGGCTGCTCATCAGCACAGTGATCATTTTCGGATTTACAAGCATTAAATATTTTAATTTAATGCCTTGGCTCTCTTGTAATTCATGCACTTAATTATATGATAATTACTCAAATGAAAGAGATACAGCTGCCGCCGTATCAATTCCGAGGGAAGACTGGATTTTGAGTTGGACTGATTTGGGGAGGTAGGATCTCCTCACCTTGCTGCCACCCCCAACCCTTCTTTCCTCTGGGCCATGTAGTCTATGTAGTCCCTCCTCCCCTAGCCAAGATTGGGGCTGGCAATGTGCACCCATCCGCTGTAGGAGCAGGGTGTGGAGCCTGTCCTGGCTGGGTGACCAGGCTCTTGTGGGCTGCTCTGCAGAGAAATGTAACTGGCAATGGGTGGGGAAGCAGGGAGCCCTCCTTGAAGGGTGGAACAGGAGAGGCCCTGTCTCCGTTGCCCCCAGCAGAGGAGGCTGTCATCTGTTTGGGGGTCTCTTTGATAGGTGGAGGAGCCAGGAAGTCTGTCTCCTGCTTTTATAATGGAGGCACTTGGGGGAGGAGTTGACTTCCCTTTGGAGTATCTGCAGGGAAAGTGGAGCCAGACTGTGCCTCCCACCACTGACCACCAACGGGCTTTAGAAAACTGAGGAAGGAGAGTTGAAGAGAGAGATGGTGCTTTCTGATGAGAGCACCTTGTTCCTTGTCCCCTTCCATCCATACCTTTTCCTCTTTAGTTTCCTAATTCTCATCCTTTCTTCTCTTTCCTTTTTGACATCTAAAATTGTGTTCCGTGCCCGAAGGTTGCCGGCTATTTTGTCAGAACTGTAACTATTAATATTTGACAGATATTTCAGCTCCTGCCCTCCTTGGCCACGTTCTCAGATCCCCATTGGGTCTGATGCTGCTGGGTGGACTATGCAGAGCACCTTAGCATTTCAGTGGCAGCAGCAAATCTGAGACTCGGGTGATGTTACCTTGGGTCAGGTCCTCCTTGGGGCTGGGGATAGGCGGCACCTGGGAGACCCTCCGCAGCCCCAAGCCTGCTTCCTAGGGAGAAAATTCCCCTCCTTTTCCTGAGAACCAGAGGGAAGTGGGACAAGACTCCTGGGCTCAGCTCTAGATGGAGGAGTCTGTGGTGGTCCAGCCACAGCTCTGGAAGAAGCATTTTGGATCCAATGGGGCAGGAAGTCACATGGGAGGATGGCATTTCTGTATCAATGGCTTGTCCAGGCTCCGAGTTTCCTGGTTTTCTAGGTTGTGACCTAATGGTCCTCAGGAAGACCTTGGCCACGCTAGGCACGGAGAATCGGGCAGTGTGTTTCTGTGGAAGTGCACGCTTGCGTGGAAAAGGGTTACAAACGGTTCGCCCCGTATGCAGACAATTTTCAGCTAGCTTACAGCAGCTGCGGCACCGTGCTGATAGATTAAAAGCAGCAACCAGCCCCAGAATGAAGTGTATTAGAACTCCTGCTGCGTTGAGCTGGGGAGAGGCCCACACAGCTGTCATCTAGGCCAAGTTTCCAACCGAAACCTCAAGAACAGGATGGAACTCAGAGAAAAGTTAGCCTTCTAAATGAGGTGACCGGCTGTTAATCAGGAGAGGGGGTAGGGGTCAGTAGCATGATGTGAATTTAGAAGGGAGGAAGAGGAGGAGAAGACTCGCGGGGTGTCCCACCCAGACCAGGAACTTTGTGCAGAACTCCTGCGGCCAGGAAACAAAAGAGGCTGCTGCAGGTGGCGTCCCCTCACTGAGCACAGCATCTTTTGCTCGAGCCTTGCTCCGGACAGCTGGTTGGGAGTCTGGAAATGTTTCCACATTATTTCCAAATGCCCCAAGACCTCAGTGCCACCACACCCTGCCCAGGTCTCTGACCAGCATGATAAGGTGGCTCTCAGATTTGGGAACAACAAAGGCCTACCCTCGCCCAGGAAACATTTGCTGTGAGAGCCACCTGCCATCAACTCATCTTAGTTTCCCCTGACTGCAGTGCAGAGGCACGGCCTTTTGACTTCAGTTTTGAGGCTAATGGATGTCTTCTCTTGAAATGAGAAAGGCTCCAGACAGGGACCTAGTTCTAGCCCCTGAGTCTGACTCAAGGCTGGAGAGGGGCAACTTTCCATTGTCACTGTGCCACTTGAGAGCTCATCTGTAACACCCCTGTTCTTTGAAAAATCAGAATGCCAAGGGAGAAATCTGGATCTATTCCTTTTCTTTTTTTGGATGTGTCCTGATTTTTGCATAAAGCAAACTGCTTCCCAATGGAATGGCCAGGTAAGTCTTTGCTGGAAAAATAAAAAGGAATAAATCCAACTAAACTCCCATTCTGATTAGAAAGAGTGCAGCTTCTGGCCAGAGTTCACTTGCAATGCTGTATGTGGCCCATGTCTGGTGAACCCATGCATTTAACAATTTACTGTGTCCTCATCCGGGTAGGCACTGGGCAGACCCTCAGCACGTGTGGGAACAGGTGCACCTGGCTATTGAGGAAACACAAACCCAGCAAAGAGCTGCTGGGGACACACATACCTAGGACAGCATCATACTGGGAAGAGACCTGGTTGCCAAAGCCTTTGCCTGTGCTCTCTGCTCACCAAATGGTGGGGATGAACTTGGCCCATTGGTGGCTCCTGAGTAGACAGAGAATGGCACTTTCTTCCTGTTGTAGAAACAGGTTTCAGGTGTTTCTTGGAGTCCTGAGCTGGCCCTGCCAGTGGGATGGTGGATGCCAGTGATAGGCTGGGGTCATGGAGGTAGAAGAGGTGGCCACCAGATCTCTAGGCCCAGGACTCAGCCCTGGGAAGCAGACTACCTTGGTTTGAGTTCCAGCTCCACCGCTTGTTGGCCACATGACTTTGGGAAGGCTGTTTAATCTTCCTGCACCCACTTTCCTTGTCTATAAAATGAAGGCAGTAACGACATCTCTCGGGGGTGGGGGCAGGGGGGAGAAATGACCCAAGCCTTGTATGCACATATGAATAAAAAAAAAAAAGAACTGCAGGTTGTACTTATAAAAACAAAACAAACAACAACAAAAAAAACGACATCTCTCTTAGAGGGGTCTTGTGAAGATTAAATGAGATAATACATATGGTGCTCACAGTTATGTTGGGCTTTGTAAGTACCCAGGAATTGCAGCAATTCAGTGAAATTCTTCCCTTAATCTAAGAATAGTTTGCCAAGAGTTCTAGAACCTCAAGTCATCTAGTCTCATCCTAGAATCCATTCATGAATCTGCCACAATTCCCAGCTTTCATTGCATGCCTTCCATAATGGAGAGTCACTCAGGCTGTCATGACAATCAATCACAGACAGCTTTCTTAGATCCATTTTCAAACTCTGGACTTCCTCGATGGTTCTCACCCAATGCAAATACTTTCCTGACTCCCACTTTGGTGTTAAGTCCCAAGTCAATAGCCACCACCCATTGGGTGCTTACCAGGCCAGGCACTGCGCCAAGCACTTCACTTACATTGTGTCCCATCCTTGCCTTGAGGGACAGGTATTACTTTATAGATGAGGAAACACAGGGACTGAGAGTTGACTTATCTAAGGGTCACACAGACCCGAGAGCAGGTCTACATGATGGCAAAATCCATGTTCTTAACAACTGTCCTCCCCAGGGATGCTCAGAACCTACCAACAAGTCTTTGGTCTTTTCCCTGCATCTCCCCTGTCAACAGCCAGCTCACTTTCCCAGGATGGTTTCTTCCCACCCATATTTTCCCTGCATGCTCTGGGGGAGAACGTGTAGGGGCATTACCTTTAGCAAGATGCCTTATATCCAATTTCTGCCAGCACCATTAAGTTCGTAGGATAAATTCCATCTGCAGGAAACAGAAACCACTCGCCAATGTTGGGTAGTCTAATAATCTGATAAACTGGTTATTGTAATTTATCCTCATAAGGAAGGGCGTGCTCTTCAATCGCCAGTCGAGTCTCAAACCAGTAGAAAATAGCCAGCAATTACCAGTGGCACAGCCAGCAGGGCAGCTGCAATCCTGTGGTCTTCAAATTAGGAGAAATAATGAATGCATCCAGAACACATCCATTTCAGCAAGTGCTGCATGGATTATAAAATTTATTATCAATAAAATTATTCATTTGTGCCCTATACCGCACTTAGTGCACCTGAAGTGAGAAATGAGAAGTGTGTTTAATTCTGGGGCTGGGAGAAAATACAAGGGCAGCAAATTAACAGTAATAGGAGAAAGTTAATGCCTGGGCAAGAAAAAAAAAAAAAAGGAATCAATTTAGCTATTGCTTTTATATTTTGGAAGAGAAGGTTGATTTTTCTTTCTTTGTTATGACAAAAGCATACTGATTAATTTAGACCCATGGCTCTAGTGTTGCTTTCAAAGAATATTTAAAGAGAAGTTACAAAGTAGGGGGACCATACAGGGTGGTGTGTGCAAGTAACTCTGTGTGCACATAGATAGCGTATGTGTGCGTACATTTATATATCTTCCCATGCATCTCCACACATTGATAGACACACGCACGTGCGCGCGTGTACACACAGTGATATAGTGACTGATATAGTGACTGATATCACTAGTTAACAACTAGTTAAAAGAAATCTCATTTGTAGCATATGCCGATTTCAGTGGTGTAAATACTCCCAGACCATGGCCAATTTCAAGCTGCCAATGTGATTTTTACCAAAACTGATGTTGGGAAGAGAAACACACAGTCGGCTCTCAGGAGTCAGCATGAGCAGGCCCCAGGACACTGCTATTTTATGTATGCACACATGTGCATTTAGACAGACACATGATACATCTATGATTTAAGAAAAAAGAGAAATAAGCTGTAAATGATACTGAGTGTCAGCTGTGTGTTTTTCCCAAGAGTCAATCTTCTTTGGTGAATTTGTTTTATTCCAGTAAAGAGCAGATTTCTCCCCTAGAAACACTGCGGCTTTATTTTATTAAGTTCCAAGCACCAAAGGCAAGTAGGAAGGAGGGAAAGGTGAAGGAAGAGGAGAAGGATCCAGGCTTGGCTCGCCTCGCATTAGCAGCGCGGGTTTGTCTTCCATGTACTCGGTGGACCTGCCTCGGGTTTTATCCAGCCATTGTTCTTTTCTCCACCGCGTTTGCACACTGTGGCGCGTCTGGGGAATTTCAGCAGTTGGAATATACATGAAAAGAGTTCCGCTCCACTTTCATAAGGTCCCTGGACGGCTCGGACGAGGCCTCAAGGCCCCATGGTAGAGCCTGCATCACATTCATATTCCTTCCCATCACCGCACACATGATAGCGTGGAGCCCAGACCAATCGAAAACTTGACAGTAAGCCTTTTGATTTTGCGGGGAAACCTTCATCATGCTGGGAGAGGGAAGGGAATATAGCCCAAACTGGACTTCATACTGTGGCAAGCTTGAAATCCCAGCCCAACCGCAGAGCTGGCTGATTGGAATAGTTGGAGACTGTGTCCAGGAATTCGGCTGCAAGAACTTGGCTCACAGCAACTTCTGCCTTTTTGAAAGAAAAATTGTCAACTGGGAGAGCCACTTGGGGCCTGGGTTTAATCTGTCCAGGCAGTAAAGATTCACGGAAATGATTGACCAGGTTTCCCTAAAATGTTTCCAGCTCCTGCCTACGTGGGGATTCTGGGGGGTGGGGGTCAAAAGCAGAGTTCTGGCTCCTGATGACGGTTGTTGTCACTGCCACACTTATGGCAGTAGTCACTAGCATTGTTGCTATTTTGCTAATCACCAACCTGCTGCTTGTGTGACAGCAGAGTTGCAGACAAAGACACAGAGTGTGTATTCTGCTTATACCCCAGGCCCAGGCTGCTATGACAGGGTGGCATTTTTCTGGGAACACCTTTCACCCTGGCAAAGTCACCATGACATTTAGGCAGCCAAAGACCAAAGGAGGCCAACACTGAAATCATGAATATTCTCTCTAGATCACAGGCAGCAGTACCTTGTTGAGCTCTCTTAGGACATCTGCAGTCTCACATAACCGAGTGCCTTGAATTCACTTGTCTTGGTTTGAAAATGTTAGTGAATGAGGGACTCTGAAATTCAAGAATCTTGGTGCCATTGTTCAGCAACATCCTGGTGATTCTGATGCAGACAACAGACCTTGATTCAAATGCACAAAGCGGGGTGGGGGTGAGGGGTTTGGCAGGGTCAACAGAGAGCCAGGAGGCATGGGTGAACCATCTGTCCAAGAACATCACCGACAACCTCTTTTTCCTTGATGGAGATAAGTCCTAATCTTATTTGTTGGGAGAAGATTCACATTCTTGGGAGAAAGAGTACAGGGTTCAGCCACTCATTCTGGGGCGGAAGTGGTTAGAATCATTACTTTGGAGTAGATAGAACCAGGTGAGGTGCTCACTGAGTGTCCTGGGAGATGGGGGACTGGGGAGTCTTAGCCATCTGCTACATGCTGATACTTGCTCTACCTTACCTCTTTACCAGAAAAGCCTTGTTTTCCTTTTTCTTTTTCTTTTCCAGGGGAGTTGGGAAATAAACCTCCTACCCATCCTAGTTTTCTTGGGTAACTTCACACAGTATGGCCATTTGAACTAAGCAGGAACAGCAAAGCAGGAAGCAGAAATTGCCTAGAGGTCAAGCCCTGGCTTTACCTTTTTTGTATGATGTATCAGTAGATCTCACAAGCCTCAGTTTCCCTATTTATGATATGGAAAGGAGCCCCCACCCCATACACCGTCTTTCAGAGTGGTATTTAAGACCTGAAGGGTGCCAGGAGTTGGGGACAGTGGGAGGCGCAGTTAGACCTCCAGAATGATCCAGAAGGGCTGATCCAGGCCCTGCCCAGGCCAGCCTGGGCTGGGAGTGGGGTCCTGAGGCCTAACCTCTCTGGCTCTTCAGGAGCTCAGGACTTGCCCTACCCTGGGACAGGCCCTGCTGTGAGTTCCACTTTCCCAGTGGTCATGATGTCATGGTGGGGTCTCTCAAGTGGCTCATGCCCAGATACACCTTGGGGCTCCCCAATGCTGAGACTGTTCAGAGAAGGGCAGGAACCTAGTAATTTCTCAGCTGGAGAACGTTGTAAAAATAAACGGCTTCTGGAGGTTGAAAGGTTGTCAAATACACACTGAGCCTAATTGGGTCCTCAAAATGTGCAAATCCTGCTGATTTCTGTGGAAGATGGGATGTGGGATAGGTGTGTGTGTGTGCATGAATCCCTGGGCAAGACTGGACAAATGCACACTTTGGAGCCCCGAACAACTGAGTATCTGCACACCCGCCTGAAATAGGTGTGCCTGAAATGTCAAGGGACACGAGGCAGGGCCCCTCTGCTGACTTGTCCCCTTTTCCTCTTGTTCTGGATCACATTCAAGCGAAGACACCCAGAGCTGGAGCAAGGACCTTTGCCAGTCCAGCCAGGAACAGTTAACTCTTTTGTGTGTGTGCCCTGGAAACTGCCCCCTCTTCTCCCCCCCCCACCCCCCTCCCACGTGCAGTGAGCATCATAATCCTGGTGATGCTTCTCTGAGGGCAGCTTAGGAACCTTATTCTATTCATTGATCCATTTGGTCCCCCTAAATCAGTGCACCTGTGAACTTTGCCTGCTGCTGCAGGGACCTGGGCCTGGGGTCTGTCCAGGTCCAGGTCCATCCATGCTATGAATACCTGCCCTGGAGAGTTGACTCCCAGGTGGGGACTGCCATCTGAGCCCCTAGCCTGCTGTCCATGTGCTCTCTGTGACCAGATGCCCCTCCCTTTGCCCCTGTAGGCTGTAGGCTGTTTCTCCATTTGGTTTGGTTACTCCACAGCCATCCCTCAACTGCAGGGACTTCTCAACCACAGGGAGGGCCCTGACCCTGTCTGGTAATCATGAAGGGCTGGGATCCCTGTTTGATGTTTAACTTCTCCGCTGGGTGGGAGGAAGTCTTCCAACACTGGGTGGTCTTCTTGGGGGATGGTTTTCTGTATCTCGTGAGTCAATGCTGTGCTTTCAGAAGGACCCTCCCCACCTGATCTGCATCCATTGTGCTTCCAACTACCTAGGGCAGACTCCTGGTCCCCTGGCCATGCCACCCTTTGCTATCCAAGCAGCTCTGACTGTATGGGGTCAGAGGATCTGAGCAAGCCTCAGCACCTTGCCCCCAGATCCTCTATGCAGTCCCCTCTTCCTTCCATTCAGGCTGGACCCCTCTTCACTGCCTCTGGGTTGTTTGTTCACTGAGACAGCCAACCCAGGAGGCTAGAGGGGAATGGGCGGGGCTGTGGGGTCGCTCCTCCTGCCAGGCACTCATTTGTATGCAGAAGGGATTAGGCGGAATTTACCATGGCCTCACCCTGGGGAGCTGCTCACCCTAGGAACACTCTCCGACTGCAGTGTGCGGTTAGTAAGATTAGAACAGCCCCTTCTGCCGCCTCGCACGCCCTGGTCACTCTCCAGGCCGCCAACATCGAAATCATTTTCATTTATAACCTTTTTGATCATCCAGCCTCAAAGAGGGCCTGCCTTGTGTGACAGCGGGCACCAAAATGGCCCAATTATTTGGAAGAGGAGGGAGCAGCCTAAAACAGTCAGATGCAAGAGACAGGGCACTTGATCTAGGCTCATGGCTTTCTTCCTGCCTTTGCCCACCAATATTTTTACAGCTGTTGACATATATTGAGTTACATGTGCCTGGGCTAGATCCCCGTGGTACTGTTTCAAAGATCTGTTCACCATAAAGTGTGCTGTTCTCAAGTAAATGACTGACTTCAAGAAAGCACAGTAGTTTAAATGTTACTATAAATATAGGCGCTAAGACATTTTAATTATAATTTTTGAGTTATACAGTGTTCTGTAAGTACACCAGGCATTTACAAAAGAATTTGTGCTGAGCTTCAAGACACTGTGCTCTCTTGTGGATAAAGAGGAAACTGCAGGTGGCGGGTTCTGCAGCCTGGTGGCTGGACTCTTGTTTACTTGAGGCCAAGGAGCAGAGTGAGGCTGTGCTGTCTGTGTGGAGATGTCACTTTGGGACCTTGGAATCAATCCACATGTTTTTTTTGAGCCCCTCTATGTGCAAAGTGCTGAGCTGGGAGCTGGGGGCCGCCTCCGAGTTGATGGGGCGAGATCCCACACTCCTTCCCCACTGTCTGCAATCCTGTGGGAGAGGACAGCCAGGCATTGGCTCAGTAGATGCTGGAGTGGAACAGTGTGGGGAGCTCTGAGAAGGACATCCAGCTGTGCAGAGGACAGGGGCTTTGGAGAAGAGGGGACACCTTTGCTCTGACGTAAAAAGTGACAAGAGCCACAAGGAATCTTTAGAAATGTACAAACTGAAGTGGGTCTTCCATGGAAAAGCCTGTTTGGGACACATCCATGTGTCCCCTTCCCAGCCCATTCCATCCTATCCATCTTTTATCCATCCATTTACCAGTTATTCAATCATCTGGTCACCTGTACGTTCATTCATAAATGAATGGGCAAATCCACCTACCTATCCCACTCTATCTGTTCACCCAGCATCCTTCCATCCATTTGCCATGTGTCCACCCATCTGTTCACCCATAAGTGTGTCCATTTTGTTCTCTTGCTGTTTCTTTGGCCTCCATGAGCTGATTCCCAGCTGTGTACCAGGCCCAGGGCTTTTGCCCCTAAGATTTCAGGAAAATGTGTATCTCTAGAAGAAAATAGACTGAGCTCTTGACAGTGGCATTCTATGAGGGGCTGAGTGAAGGGTGATCTTCATCTGTTTTTGTATTTTGCAAATTTCTTAGGATAATCATGCAATGCTTTCATATCATCAGAAAAAACAGCTACAAACAATCCAGAGAGATGAGAGTGCCTGACCTCACAGGGCTTTGTCAGGCAGAAAAGCAACCATTGCTAGTGGCCAGAGTAGTCATATATGATGATATTCCTCTGAAAACAAGTGGGGAACTCAGATTTTTCTGAGTGGTGGTGACCCCTTGGGCGCACACCACCATAGCCTAGTTGACTCTTGGCACTTAAAGCATCTCATCCAGATTGTTTGCAACAGACAAGGGAAGGGGATTAAGCCAGACAGTTGAGAAATAGCTAGGCTTAGGGTACCCCCTGTCCTCAGTCAGCCACTGGGGGACCTAGAGCAAGCATGGTCATGAGGCAGGCTGAGGTGGTGGCCTAGGCTTTGCCTCAATCCGTGACAAATGTGTAGAATTGGAATGCTTAGTTTCAGCTCCCGTGTTCCTAGTCCTGCTGTGCTGGATAAGGTAGGCCCCAAACTCCATCCATTTACTGGGGGCCTGGAGTCAGAAATTGTGATCCAGGTTTGGGTCTGCAAGGTTGGGAGCCAGGCAGGATGCTCTTTGGTCTCTCAGCATGCTTGTCCTATTCCCAGACCTCCCAGAGTCAGTGTTTGGGGACATGAAGTCCAGCAACTGGAGGTGAGGGCCAGCGGAGTGGGAGGCGGGACTGTGTTGGTTGGTGACTTCACCCTTTCTGTTGCTGATTTGCACTGTCTGGGTCCAGTCTCAGGGCTTCTGGGGGCTCCCATTTCCTGCCAGATGGAGAACCTTTCTCCTACTTCATCTTGTGAACATCATTCAAGAATAAGTTAGAAAGCACTCTTGTAAACTGGTGAGCTCTGTATCAGGAAAAGGCAGTAGTTCATGAAAAGACCTAAAACATCAGCTAATCTACTAAGAGTGGTTGCTATTAAGAAATACAAATAATACTGTAATGCCTTACATTTGTTTATATTTTTTATAGTGGCCTTAACACTGAAACTGTAATTACTGAGGCTTGATGGTCTACCAGTCACTGCAGATGGCTCCCCAACCCTTGCAGAGGCGAGGTGAGAACTATCATTGCCAATTGCAGAGCATTGCAGAACCAGAACCCAGCTTCATCTGTATTCAAAGCCTGTGTTCTTTCTCTGGGTCTTCACCCTCCTGCAGCATGTTTTCTTTTTTGTTTAAACTAATTTTGATTATCACAACACTCCCAGGAGAGAGATGGGACCACTTTTTTTGCCCGTTCTGCAGGCCAACTCCAGGCTCCATGCTTCCTTGCTCTCTGTTGCTTGTGAACACTGATTTCCAGGACAGAGTGGCCCAGCAGCAATGTGACAAGAGGGCTCCTCTCTCCTGCAGCCCATCTCCTCTTGGAGAGTTGAGGGCGTCCGTGGGGAGCACCCTGGTTTCTCTGTCTGCCTGGTGGGATGTCAGCCTGGTCCCTAAGAGGGAGCCTGCCATGCATCCCCATCATCTGGGACCCTGCAGGCTTTTTCTGCCTTTTGCTTTCTGCCCTTGTTGAGTGACACACTTGCACTTGTCTCTTTGGCTTATCCGGAAACAGAAAGTGTGTCTTTTCAAATACAGACTGACGTGCTTCTTTTATAAATTCTTGGGCATTACTATTGATTTTTGGCTGAGGATTTTGAAATCCTATCTCTAGGACTCATGAGATTTCCCTGCTGCAGTAATAATGCACTGTCATTCTTAATATCTCCAGTCTCTGACACAATATTCATATCAAGCTGCCGAGGAGTGGCGTCAGCACAGCCTCGGGATGGCGCCAGCCCCTCGCTCCCTTTCCTGCCTGTCTTCTCACCAAGGGAGCATCTCAGGCTCATGGGGCCTGAGATGGTACCATCTCAGATGGTACCATGAATGATGGTACCATGAAGGCACCAGGCATAGGAGCTGTTGGTTTCTATCCCCTTCGTTGTACAACTTTCACTGAGGTCCAGAGAGGGGTAGGAACTTTCCCAAGGTCACGCACACAGCCAGCTAGCAGGAGGGGAGCTGGAATCCTGGTCTCCTTTGCTCTTGTCTTTAGCAGGTGTTGAGTGTGTGAAACAGCTGCATGTGGGGGCCATGTGTCCCAGCAGAGAGCTCACACCCCTTCCTTTGTTGCCCTGGGGATTGACTGCATCTTAAAGTCTTGATGTTCTGAGTTTTCAAGACAAGTCCCTAAATCCAAACTTTATATAAAATTTCTTGTTTTTTTAAAATGTGGACAACCAATTACAATGCGTAGAGACACACACACACACACACACACACACACACACACAAAATGTGTTCCCAAAACAGAGCCACAGCTGAGGTTAGAGGGTGGTATGGCCAGGGTTATGTCCCAGCCTGATCTGGAGGCTACTGTGAGCTCCATGTGTCTGAATCCTAGCTAGTTGGGCACCTTCCTCTCAGTTCCACCTGTCCCAGCCACAGAACTGAGGCCTGTCCCCCTTTTCCCTCCCCTGGGCCTTATCCTCCAGCCTCTTGTCCTCTCCTGCTTAGCCTCCAGCAGCCCTTCCTGCCAATCTACTCTGGATGCCAGCCATGCACACCCGCTTTGAAGCTTATGCAAGCTGACTCCACCTCAGGCATGGCTGGCCCACTGTCCTTGCTAAGGAGAACAGGCTACTAGTTTGGCCTTCAGGATGTGTGGGGCAGATCACTGACTAAGCTTCCCACTGAGGGAGTGTTTATCTGGCTCTTGGCATTGATGGCGCTTAGACCATAAAAGTGAAAGGCCATGCCCTGGTACTAGAGTGTCTGCAAATAAGCTGATGTATGTATTGGAGCACGGGGAAGTGTAGATGGAGTTGTTTTGAGACCCTCAGAGGACCTGATGCCCTGTAGCTTGGAACAGTGTCTGATTGAGGCTTTTGAAACTTGTTGGTAGAAAAGCCTATCACGAGGTATTGGAAAACAGCTAAGAAAGGCTATCTTCTTACTTGCACAATCATTTTGAAAAATGATAGGAAACTGTGAGCAGGAGGGAGAAAGGTAGGAACTGGCCCTCTTGCCCATGATCCCAGGCTGAGGGCCTTCATTTGGGGACCTGTCTGGATGTGGTGTAGGGATGGAGGGAGGGTCCCAGCCTGGGAGAACATGTACTGATTCTCCCTGTGGCTCTGTAAGACCCTTGGTGTCCTCTTCCACCTGTGTCTGTGGTATACAGGTTGCTCCCTACACACCAGGCACAAGGACCACCAGGAGCCCGCAAGAGAGCTCACCCTGAGGGGGACTCAGCTAGGCAGGGTGTTGCTGCCTTCCTGGCTGTAAAATCATGGTGACAACCGCAGGAGGCCCAAAGAGCCTACAGAGTTAGACTGTTGGGTCAGCCCCACCTCCGAAATCATTGATGGAATGAGTTGGGACTCCTCTTGAGAGCTCTCCCCCTTTAGTCCCTTGCTCCTCTGTCTTCACACAGTGTCCTG
The DNA here is from genome assembly GCF_047511655.1 of Castor canadensis. Classification (NCBI taxonomy): domain Eukaryota; kingdom Metazoa; phylum Chordata; class Mammalia; order Rodentia; family Castoridae; genus Castor; species Castor canadensis. The sequence continues at coordinate 35,268,820 of NC_133400.1, forward strand.
CTCCACATTACACTATGGCCAGGGACCTCGCGGTCCGCAGTGTGGTTGGAAGCAGCCCCGAGAAGGCCCAAGGAGGGCTTACAGAGAGCCTTGTGCAGGCTTGATGGACAGAGAGCTGGAGGTCTAACCTTGTTCTGACCAGGCCACAGACCTGTGACAGACTGCTGAGCACAGCTTTCCTTCTGGAAAACAGGGAGGAAAGAGCCATTGTTTTTCAACTTGCAGGCTGTGACCCATTAGCAAATCATAAAATCAACTTAGTCCCAGTGAGCAAAGTGAACAAAGAGAGTGGGAACCAAAGCAGAGCTGGGGATGAGCACAGTGAAGTGGAATGGGAGGAAGAGCAAAGGAAAGCAAATCAGACTGAGCGGGCAGATGGGGCTTCTGGGGAGACCACTTGTCTGGCATGAGCAAGGCCCTGAGTTCCAGGAAAAAAAAAAAGCCAGTGTGCACTATGCTTAGCAGGTTGTATGTAGTTCAGGGGATGTGTACAGCTTTATACATGTACATTCTAGTGTGAATAGTTTGTGAGGATTCTACTTTTTGCTGTAGTTTGCAGTTTTAAAATCTTGAAAAACACAAGCTAGATGGCCTACATTATGACTTCATTGTTCAAATGTGTGGTTCCCGAGCTGAGTTGATGTGATTTGCCTTTCTTATCTGTACAATTGGACCATAAGCCACATCCAGCACAGAGGACTGGTGGGAGGGATGGGGGTGATGTAGATGAGAAAAACCTCACATGGATGTGGGATGTATGGGATGTATGCTGCTAGGTGGCTGTTACTAGTGATGCTGCTTCTATGCTGTTTTCCACAGAGGAGGAGAAAGGCTGTGTCTGCTACCTTCTGGTCTTCCCAGCCACCACCCCTAACTCCCCCAGAGGGGAGAAGAGAAAACAGGGCTCCCTGTGTTTCCATTCTCTGAGTCCCAGGACAGTCTAGGGAGCTGCAGCTGGTGTGGGGAGGGTTGCAGGGAACCTTTGCCCCAAGCAGAATTGTGTCCCTGCCTGGTAAGTGTTCTTCTGTGCCCTCCTGGTGAGAGCTGGAGCATCCTTTTGCCTGTGCCGGGAGTCCCAAGCAGGGTGGAACACAGCCTGGGCCTCAACCTTCTGTGGCCATCAGACCCATCTGTCCTGCTGGCTACTCACCGAGCAGAGCTGAAAGCCACTCGGCTCCAGGATCCAGAGCCTGGATGAAGATCTGTCTGCTGCAGCCTGAGTGCTTCTCTCCTATTGGATAGTGTGAACCATTATTTCTGAAATGGGCACACATCTCTGATAATCATTTCTTTCCCTCTGCACTCCCTTTTCTAGTTTTTTAAATAATGCAAAAAATGGGTCTGTGAAGTGTTAGAAAAGAAAAAAGAACAGAAATGATGAAGTTGTTAAGGAAGCTGCCTGGTCAGGTGAGCACTGCAGGGAACTGAACCACTGAAGAGCAGGAGGAACCCTTAGAGGGGTAGGAAAGAGCAGAGGCCACCAAGCCTTCCTTTCAGCTGGGGGCAGGAGCCATCAGGGCTGGGCGTGGATGCTAGAGGAGTGAGGAAGGGACACTGTGCTCCCTGGAACTTTCCCTGGATTGCAGTTTGCCTGGTGTGAGGAGCAAGGTCACTCATTGGCTGACTGTCAGGAGGCTTTGTGCTTCTCAAGGCAGGCCAAGGGGAAGGCGAAGGAGGCAGGCAAAGGAGGCAGGCGGGCTGCTTGCTTCCCCGCCCCGCCTTCCTGTCTCCCCTTCTCCTTCTCCCGAGGTGCAGATGGCCACATTTGCAGGTTAACTGGAACAGCTGGAGATGCATTATTAGTTTCCTGCTGCTCCTTCATATTTGCTTGGATTTTTTTTTTAACGGCAACATAATTTACAACTAGTCCACTGGTGTCAGAGCTGGCATGTTCTAAATCCGCATCAGATTTATGTAGTGTCGTTGCTTATCAGTGAATGAAGTCATAATTATTGCTTTGTACCATTAAATAGCATAAATATATAAACTGTTATACAAATTGCAGCAAACGTTTCCTCTGGGGAGCTCTAGACCAAATTTTAATGTCGTGCATTTGTCTGGGATGGCAGTTTCTATGGTATATAATAATGTTGATAAATTTTACTGTAGCAAGTGACATTTTAAAGCATTAATTTTGGTGCTAAAAAAAAATTCTGAAGAGTGCTCAGAGTGAATGGGGAGGTGCTCTGAAGACCAGCTGGGTGAGACTGGGTGGCAGGGGCAAGGGGTTGCTTAAGAGAGCAGCAGGTGACGCATGGCACTTCCCAGGGCACTTCTCCACACGAGATCACCCCTCCTCTCTCAGCTCCCCAAGGAAGGCAGCAGATACATTTTCCATGGCAATGATGATAATTAATTTCAAAAAAATTCAAATCGATTCACTTCTGCCTTAAATTTGAAGTGTGCAAGGGGAAGTGGAAGGAAGCCATGGAAAATGCACAATTGGTGGGGATGGTCCTCGTCGTAACCTCCTTCCCAATTATGTAAATTCTTTGTGGGGTGAAAAAAATCCCCATCCTAATTAGAGATGCAACACGTGGCGTCAGACGATGCTTCAGATACCAGGCGTGCAGTTGCATAGCCTCCTAAAGCCATTATCATTGAGAGCGACTTCTGCGAGAAGCCCCAGGACAGAGCATGGCATTTACCTGGTGTGCTCTTTGGAGAGCCCATGGCTGGGGTGGAGGCTGGCGGGGAGCTTCACCTCTGCCTTCAGGAGAAAACATGGGGGCTGGGGTGGTCTGCGGGAATACTCACCTCTCCAGCTGACCCCAAGGATAGCGTGTGTGGCTCAAGGCCCCTGCTTCTCAAAGCCTAGGGCTTGCTTGGCCAGTTGGCACATTCTTTGAGAAGCATTGTCACTGTTGCAAGTTGCAGGTTTCATTTTCTGTCTGACATTCCTCACTTCTGCCTTGAAAAGCCAAGAGTCCTCTTTGTGGTACTGCAAAGTCTTTCAGGTCCTCTTCTGGTACTGGTCAGTTACACAGCTGGTGTCTTTGTGTGGAGTGGCACCTTGCAGCTAATTCTGGCCAGCCAGCTGTGAGTACCCTGTGTCACATCTGGGCTGGAGCATCTGACCACCAGGGTGGTACCCTCCTGAGTTCTCTCTTTCCCTGGGCACGCCAACTATTGATGTCAGAGATGAAGGCTTTTCCACCAGCATAGATGCCTGAGTGAGTTTGTAAGCAGAGCCCTCTGCAATGAACATGTTCTCTGTAGCCCTTGACATTTGGGACTGTTTGTTACCCCAACGCCTCCTAGCCCATCCTGACTAATGTAGGTCTCTGTTGATTCTTTCAAATTTTCTGATTTTCTGCAGGGTGCTGAGAGGGCTGGTTGAGTCTCCTCCCCACTCCACAAGAGACAATATCAAAAAAATTTTTTTGCCTATTATTGGCTGTGACCAAACAGAGAAGTTAGGTGTCTCTCCTAAGGTTAACACAGCATTACAACTGTGGGGCATGCATATCACGCTCCCCCCACTCTGGGAGGGAGCCCGGCTTTGCTTTGAAGAGTGAATTGAGACAAGGGTGGGGTGTGGTGTACAGAGCAGTAAGGACTGGCAGAGAATGTTCTAAGAGCATTGACACACAGCTTTCTGCCCCGGCCTAACAGCTCTGTGCCTCCTAATGGCATCTCAAGCTTTTGGAGACACGTTTCTTCAGCTGCTGTCTGTGCTTTTCTGATGTCTTGCCCTTGAATTTAAACCTTGAACTTTGTAGTGGAATTCTCATGTGCCTATTCCTTTACATCAGACCGGCTGGGTCCCCAGTGACCTCACGTGAGACCCACGTCCACACCCCCCTTTCACAGATGAAGATGTTGAGACCGGCCAGGGAGCAAGTTACCCAGGGATAATTTCTTAATGACAGAACTACTCTTTGAAAATGGAGGAAATAATGGTTTAAGAGGATGGAAGAGAGAACAGCCAGGAGGGAAAGGAAATCTATTCTTAAAATATGTTGACTTCTTTTGTTTGTTGAGTCAGAAGACATTTATTGTGGGCTTGCTCTATGCAGAGTGTGTTATCACCTAAAAGGTCATGGTGAAAAGACATTGTGGAAATTTCTGGAAGACAGCTTGGTTCTTTTTCATGCTTTTTCTCACCCTACTCCTGTGCTTTAAGGGCTGAATTGAATTGCCTTTATCTTTCTGCTGCCAATGGTAATCAATGATAGTAGTGAGGAGGTTTTTGCGGGCCTGGGGCTTAGAGCACAGCTCTGTGGCTGGCGGACTTGGGTTCCATTACCTAGCATGAAGGGAAGACAAGACCTGTGGCTTCCTCACAGTGGTTTTGTGAGCTCATCCCAGGTGTGAAGTGGTCAGCATAGGTCCTGGCTATGGTCGGCACATAGTAAGCACTGAGATAATTCAGGAGAGCCCGTCATTTCTTATTTAGGAGCCCAGTCCTGGCCAATGTCTGTGCAGTTTTCTTGAGATAAAGGACTTCAGCTCTACACAGGCAGATACATTTTGTCCACTTCCATGAGCTGTGCAAAGTAATTTTGTACCCAAAGTACAAAATCACTGTTTAAAGCAACTTTGGAGAATCGTTTCAGCATGAGCTACTGCTCCAGCCTGTGGTTGCTTTTCTCGCTCAGACTTGGGGCATTGAGTGGGTAGAGCAAGCGGCACCCTGGCCAGCACATAACTGACAGGGCTGGACATATTACAATGTCCAGGAAGTATGCAGGCTCTGAGCAGGGTGAACAAGATGGTGTGGGCATGTGGTGGCCAGGTTGTACATGCTGACCTATGCTAGGGTTGCTCTTGTCCAGCCTGCCCTATGCCCACCCTTCAGTGACCTTTGGTCTCCTGCCCAGCAGCCTGGAGGGGGACAAGTACACTGGACCAGACTTGGTCCCTGGGTATCCACTTCTGTCATTATTTGTTGCCTTTTCTGGGTCAGTGCTTAGAAGGTAATGTTTCCATCTATAAAATGGGACTAAGAATGGGACCCCTGCTCAGGGCTGGAAGAAACTTGGGGATGAAACAAAAGGCCATCTTGGGCTCCTTGCCAGCACCTGAAAGAGTGTAGCAGTTAATTGCATCCCCATCCTGGGTCTGCTGTGCTGGCAAGCTCTGTGGCCTTGGACGAGACCTTTATCTTCAGGCAGCGTCGATTTCTTCCTCTGTGTTGTGGGAATAACCTATTACACTACAGCTCCTAGTGTGGCTGTGATGAACAAGTGACTATCAAAGGTCTGAAAGTCATTCACACTGGGTTTAAAAAAGAGCAGCACCTCCTGGCACCTGACTTGAGCTCTGAGGTCAGGTCACTGTGTCCTGTCCCCACATGACACTGTACCTGCCCTGCACTCAGTGTCTGCAGAGGGGAGGGAGGTAGTGACCACACTCTGCGAAACTGCTCTTGGAGGCCCGACTCTCCAGACTATGAGCCCAGCTAGTTTGGAGGCTTCTTGTCACTGCTGTATGCCAGCACCTGCTAGCTTTCATCCCTTGGAGCAAACCCTCAGGGCCTCTGCCCTGCCCCCTCCAAATGGAAATACCTGGTCACTTTTGCACCACAATGTGCTTTTGCATGGCCTCCTGTCCCAGGAAGTCATCTACTCAGTCATCCGCTGTCTCGCTCATTCAGTAGTCCACTGAATCCACTGAGTACCTACTATGCACCAGACATGTACTAAAGTAGTCCTCACCTGTCACAGAGGAAATTTCTTCCCCTTGGAATTGCCTCCACCCAATGGATCCCATCCTGCATGGTGTTATGCTTATGTGTATGCCTGAGCTCCCTTCCCTCTTAGACAAGCGTGTTTTAAGAACATTTGTTGAACTATAGCATCCATCCAGACAAGTGATCACTCCCTAAGTGTAAGATTAGTGGATTCTCAGAAGCTGAACACATCCAGATCAGGTAGTAGAACCTGACTTCCTTCTGCCATCACCTTGTACCTCCTTCCTGCCTCTGCCTCCCATCTGCTCAAAAACAAGCACTCTCCTCACCTCTGGACTCTGAGTCTGTAGAGTCCTTTTGTCATTGGAGACAATTTAAAGGTGGGACATATCTCTGATTCATCCGTGTGTCTCCTGCACTGCCTGGCACAACACCTGGCATTTGTTAAGTACATGGATGGACAGATGGATGGATGGATGGATGGATGGATGGTAGATGAATGGGTGGATGAGTGGATGGATGGGTGGATGGATGGATGGATAGGTGGGTGGAACTAATTATGTAAGGATAAGACTTATGATGATGCTAACACAATACTGGCTGCCATCTGTGGTGTTTGTGCTGCCTTGTCTGGTCCTCACAGCTGCCTTGGGGAGTCAGTGGCCCTCTGAATTTACAGAGTAGGAGACTGAGATTCAAAAAGGTCAGTACCTGTTCAAGGTCAGCCAGCCAGGGAGTGACGGTCACTATGACATGGGTCTGTCTGGCCTGAGTCTAGAGCTGGCACTTTGTGCCTCATTCCTGCTGCTTTACAGCCCTGGGCAGTCCTTCCTCAGCTGGGCCAGCTGGACACAGGCTCAGCAGGCGACTGAGCTGAGCTGTCCTTGGCGGGTGAGCTGCCGGTGCCTGGCCGCCCCCTCCCGGGCTGCACAGAGCCTTCTGTGTGCCTCTCCAAAGGACAGGGCATATTTCTTCCCAACCCTCTTAAGACCCAGCCCGCACTGGAGGGCTTCATCATTATGCTAATTAGCTGGATTGGATCCGCTCCACAGAGGACTCCGGGGGCGGCAGAAGGACAGAACTGCCTCCTGAACGCTGGATTGAGCTTCAGATTAGGCCATTCGATGGGTGGGGGGTGAGAGAGGGTGGGCATGGAGACAGGGCTGGCGCCAATGATTTGCCACCCTGGGAAGGCTGGGAACGGGGGCGGGGGGGGACAGGACTAGGGGAGAGACACTCAGGCTCCCAGCATTGTTGCTGAAGATGGGACAGAAGAAAGACGTTCTTTTTGGATTTACTCTTTGTGCATTGAGCCCTTTTATGATTCATCAGTAAGTAAATATCAGCTAAGGGGTGATTTGTTTCTAACAAGCTTATAAAATAGTGGCATCGTTTGTGGGCTTACTGGAGTGCTGATTATAAACACTCCCCCATGCCCACTCCTCTATGTCAAATTAGCATTCAAAATACAAATATTGGATCTTTGGCTCACTTTCTGCCATCTCTTTGGAAGCTAGTGGGATGGGAGGACCCAGCCTCAAACAAGGAATATTTAGAAGGCACTTAAAGACTTGAGGAAAGGACCCCCTCGTCGGGCCCTCCAAATGGGGGCAGGAACAGGACCCTCTGAGCCCAGCTGGTCCTCTTGCCTGTCTCATTGTCAAGTTTCCCGTGACCTGGCTCCTTCCAGCCCCAGAGCCGTCATCTTCAATCTCCTGGAGGGTGCAGATCTGGGTACTGCATCTTGCCTGGAGTACCTTGGAGCTGCCGCCTCCCCTGGCGGGGGGCAGAGGGGGACTCAGCCAGAGGCACAGCTACTAAGACTGTAAACGGATCATGGGGCCAGCACATGCCAGCTCTTCACCCATGGAGACTCCATACTGACCTCATTTGCCCACTTAGACTTCACCTGCACCTCCCCATTCCTCCTGGCTTTCTGAAGTCCCATCAGGAACCTCTGCTGGCGCCAGGGCTTGAGCCTGCAACCCCTTCCCCCAACTCACATGAAGCATTGTGTCCACCCATAAGAATGGATGGCCACTGTCTCCTTTTCAAAGCACCTTCACAGAAGAACCAGGGCTTAGCCCAGAGCCCAGCAGGTGCCTGCCACATTCTACAAACACATCACCTCTCTCAACCCTCTACATCAGGCACACTTATTTCCCCATTCTACAGATGGGGTCCCTGGAGCCCCATCACACAGCAGCAGAGCCTCACCTTAAGGAATGCCCTGTCCATTCCTCCAGACCGATTAGGGAACTCAGTTGAGGCTACAGGGAATGGCTTGCCTATGTTCAAGTGAAGACCCAGGATGGACCAGAAGGCAGGTCCAGCAAGAGCTGCCTGAGTGAGGCATGTCACCATGGCCTGGGGGCTCCAATCTGAGGAGCCACAGGGCAGAAGCTGAGTGAGGCTGTGGAGATAGATCTCTGGTGTGTCCACCTCTGGGTACACATGAGGAGACCAGGTCCAGAGAGGCAATGCTGTCATCACACCATCATCTCAATTATTGAATCAGTGGATTCAATTTTTAATTAAAAAGCTTTTATTCTATTTTATTACAAAAGCCATTCATGCTAATTAAAGGAAAACTAAAATACAGCCAAGCAAAACTAAGAAGAAAAATCTCTTATCTTGCCATCTGGAGATGATCCTCCAACACCTTCGTTTGTCCTCCCAGCAGTCTTTTCAGTTAGCAGGCATGGGAACATAGTCATTTCCCTCCCATGCTCCCCTTTAACCAAACCAGTGCAGTGTTTGTTGACAGGATACATGGGTGAGACTGTTACTCTGAAGCAATACACTGCCCTTTAGAGAAGGTGCTTGTCTCTGGTCCACAGTGTTTGTCTCTAGAGAACCCCCTTCCTCTAAGCAAGCATTGATTGAGTACCACTGTGTGCAGACACTCAGTCCTGGTCATACCCCGGCTATGGGAGTGGGAGATGATAGTCCTTTCTTTCTCCCCAAGTGTGCCATGGGAGGGAAACAGATTCTTGATGCAGACAGCAGGGCATCAGATAGGTCCCTCAACATGTAGAGTGGCAGTAAGAAGCATTCTGGGGAGGGGAATACTGGAGTCCAGTTCTGCAGATGCCTTACACTTGTCAGAAAGATCTCAGAGAGGCGATGCTGTGAACAGTCACGGAGGTGCTCTGTGCTATCTGCTGGGCTGAAGCTCACCCGGACCCCATTTTCATGCTGGAACTGGTCCTGTCACTACATTCACAGTTTCTGCGGGGCTTATAGTATTCCTGCTCTTCTTGGACAGAGAGAAGGGGGCCATCATCCTGGGGCACAGGACAGGGCCAGGTTTCTGGCCAAGTGATGGAGTTATTGCAGACTCCCTCTTGATTCTGGAATCAGAATTTTACTTGTTTTGCTAAGACCTGGTTCCCCAAAGTCCAGCCTCGTGAGATCAGGGGGTGAATACAGCCTATGGTGGAGGCAGAGAAAATGGGTTTTGGCATCTTCTTTCCCCAGGACACTGAGGTTACCACTGTGGATGGGGTGAGGCTACAGTCTGTGCTGCTTCTGCACTAGAAACTCCTTTAATTTGGGTTCTAGAGTGTTAGGCTCTCTCTTGGGCTCCCCACTGGAGCTGCTGAGGTGTTATATACTGTATGTTTATGTCCAGTCCAGTGAGAGGGAGGTTCCATGGTTTCTGAGCGAGCCCTTCAGCAGCACCAGGACTCCTACTCCTCACCTTGGACTTTTACCCTTCTGCCGCACTCTTACAGTGGCCTCTGTGTGTTGGCCCTGGGCCTTGGGGCTATGTGTGGCTTCAAGGGAGGACCTAAGGTCTGGTGCAGGCCTGGTGGGGCTGCTGGGCCCTAGCAGCTGCCAGCCCAATTGTCCCCTAGAGCTCTTCTCTCTCTGCTCTGGTTTGAGGTATTTTCAGGGTTGTGAGTGAATATGTTGTCACACTCAGTAGGTTTTTCGGCCTGGCCCCCCCAGACTCCACTCCCTCAGCAAATAGGGTATGAGAGATACCGTCTCGTGGGCCTCTGTCATCCCTGTGCTTTGCTGTGCTGTGACTACCACAGACTCCATAATGACCACCATGGTGATGATAACAACCCGTGCCATTAAAACCTTGAATCCTCCCAACAGAACCAAGGCAGGGCCTGGGAGCCCTCATTCCACATGGGGATGAGAGGGTGGCTCTCTCATCCATGACCCACAGTGTGTGGGGTCCGACTCTGAGGCTGAGCTTGGGTCCCAAGTGCTGTACTTGCCACCTGGAAGCAATAGCCAAATACAGTGGGTGTGTACAGGAGGGTCCATGTCCAGTGCAAGACAATCCTTGGCTGTCACAGGGAAGATAGTCCTGCCCTGTCACCATGCAGTACCTCCTCAGCTCTGGTCATGTCCATGGCACCTGGACAACATTCAGTGCCAGAACCTGAGCCTGCATGTCCCAGGGCTCGTGTCTAGACGGTGTGGTACAGCGGTGAGCATGAAGCAGCAGTCAGCCAACTTAGCATTTATTGAGCACCTTGTGTCTCTCTGCTCTTTTTAGAAATACCAGAGCAGTAAAAGAACTGCTTTCTTGTCCCTAGAGAATTTATTAGCTGGGGTTGTTTTGGTTGCAAGTGACAGAACGTTAAGTGAGCTTAAGCAAAGAGAGTGCCTTTTATTCATATAACTATGTCAGTTAGCTTTGGGTACAACAGAACACTCTCAAACTCATGGCTGAGAGGAGAGAGGAAGGCATTGAGAACTCCCTGGATGAGGACTCAGTGTCAGGAGTGAGGGTGGCTTGATCTCAAGGAAACCTCTGGGGTAGGTAGGAGGGGTGGTATGGCTGAAAGTAGGTGTGTTGGGTAAGTGGGGCCTGGGCCATTTGTCAAAAGGGTGTAGCTTTATACTGGCCAAAGGGGAGCCATTGCAGATGCTTGAGCAAGGAGATGCCATAGAGCCTGGTGAGGACGATCCTGTGTGCTGAACATACTGAAGAAGAGAGACAAGCAGGCATGGGGTGGGAGGCAGGGGACAGAGAGCAAATGGGCAAGTGCCAAGTGTTGGATGTGCTTTTTTCATTTTTTTTTTTATAACAAGGTATCTATGAACATGTTTTCTCCAAGAAGGGAATTGGCATGGTCTCAGCCAGGGCTGTGGGGAAGCGGTTTTTCTGCCATGGCACATGGGCCTAGTGCTGTTTTCATTTCATCCCAGCTAACAGCAGCTGTTCTGCCTGGATAGCTGAGGGCTACTCTCAGGGGCCCCTCCTCCTGGCACACTCTGCCTGTCCCTGACCTCTGCCTCTGTGGGTGGGGGCTGTCAGAGCTGTCACTTGGCACTGTCTCATTGGGCTGGGGATGCTGTGGGTTGGGATTGGCTCAAACCTTAGGCTGCAGGGGCCTGCTGGGCAGGTGACAGCATGGCCAGGGCAGGCAGCAGAACTGGTTATGGTCAGAAGCAGGCTTGCCAGCCTTTGGGACCTAGGCTGGAGTAAGGGCAGGGTCTAAGCTGCCCAGAGAACCCATGGTCTCTGGGTGCTGGGCCCAGGGCATCCCAGATAAGTCTGGGAGGATTGAGCTCTGGAGCTAAGCAAATCAAGTAATTGCTTAAATGTGAGCTTGGGCATCCCATAGGTCTTGTCTTGTCTCTATCCTGTGTAGCTGGAGGAAGAGGGAAGGTGGTATTTTTTTTTTTTTTGTGACTGCTGCAGGGGGGTTGGTGATGAAAAGGAGAGGCAAGTGCACTAGAGGATGTTTCTATCCTAGTGGGCTGTGCACCTGGTGACGAAAAGCGTTGCTATCTCCTTGGGTGTTTTCACTGAACGGAAGGAACAGCAGGTTCCCAACAAGGCTCAAGCCAAGTGTTACCCTTGGAGTCATGAGACTGCTTGAAGGAAGTTGCATTGATGTGGGTGTGTTCATTTATCCCATGCTAGTTACCACTGAATTGCAATTTTAGCTTCCATTTTCATTTTATCTGGGTCCCAGTAAAAACCCACTTCTTTGAAAGGCAGCCTGCAGAAGCGGAGCTAAGAAGCCATGCAGCACTTAGGTAGGACTGGAACACACATACTTATTTCCTTAACAAGCTCAGCTAGCATAAAAAGGTGGACTCCTTGAACCGCTTGTCTCTGTCTTGGCTTTGAGCACCTGCAGGCATCCTGTGCTTGCTGACTTTCCTGTGTTCCTCAAGGAGATGCCGTGAGAAGTGAGAAGTGCTCAGTGGTGGTGTGGCTGCCATTGGTCCATCTCATGACCTGTTGGTCTATAGTTACAGTATTTAGGATCTATCCTTCAGAGAAACCTCATTATTCTGGAATGTTCCTGTGTCACCATGTTCTTATCTGTGCTGGGCAAAGTGACCTCGGAACTCTGGGGGTAGAGTTTAAGTGAAGGTAGAGAAGTCACCATCTAAGCGGTTTTCCATGCAGAGCAATCACAAACAAGTGCTACTGAGTCAAAGGGCTGTGACCTTCTTCCATTACGGATGGCCCTGACTTTTGATGATTCGAGATACGATTTTTCCAGTCTGGTGGTATGAAGGTCATCTGAATTCAGTAGAAACCATATTTTGAATTTTCTTTTCCAAGGCTAGTGATATTTGATAGGATACCCTCCTCTGGAGAGGCTGGGCAGTGGCGGTGAGCTGCAGCTCCCAGAAAGGAACACAGTCAGGGTGGAAAACAACTGAGATACTACAGTGTACTGTGGTGCTAAGGTGGGATGGGTGTTCAGGAGGTTAGGCGTATTCAACACCGTTTTGACCTACAATATATTTGACTTGTGGTGGATTTATCCGGTTGTGTCCCCATGATAAATTGAGGCATGTTTGTATTTTGAAGCACATGTACTGCAGTTCAGTAAACACTGATCAAGTGCTCTCAATGCTGTTGTGGGTTCTGGATTTGAGTGCTGAGCAGGTGAGAGCTCTTGTCTTCACCTTGCCATATTTCACCACAACACTGTTTGATAGAAGTTTCTGGTAGACATTCCTCTGGTGGGAATTTCCTGCACTGCCCAAACCCATAGCCATTATCCACATTAGCTACTGAGCCCTTGAAATGTAGCCTCTGTGACTGAGGAACTGAATTCTTAATGTAATTAATTAAATTTTTTTATTTATTGTATATTTATTCATGGTACTGGGGCTTAAACTCAGGCCCTCATGCTTGCTAGACAAGCACTCTCCCACTTGAACCACACCCCCAGTCCTGATTTAAACTTTAATTAAATTTCAGTAGCCACAGGTGGCCAGTAACAAGCATGTAAGACAGTATGGCTCTAACAGACGTCCACTTTTAAAAATGACTTCAATAGAAATCACTGATTATTTTCTAGTTTGTAGTTTATTTGTTCTGCTGAGGGCTAGGGGTGCTTCCGGTTCAGTTGAGGTCAGGCCCTGCTGGCTCAATCTTTTCTTTTTTTAGGAAGAGCTGTGGTTTCCCACCCGAGCACACCAGGTTCTCTTGCTTTTAGCACTAGTGAAGGCAGGACCGACCGTCCTGTGTCACCCTGGGAGAGAACATCTGAAATGCTGCTCTCGAATTTTGCATGTTCAAGTGGCGTCTGTGCGTGTGCACGTGCGGACTATCTGGCTTTTTGACGCAATGCTGTAGCTCATTTTAAAAAATGATCTTGATAGGGACAGAAAATGATGCCAGCAGGAGAGAAAACCCTTAAAGCAGGGGTAATTCATGTGTCCCTCGCAGGGTTGGTGACAATAGGGTTTTGTAGCCTGCCTGTCACATTAATTGTTTAGTATTAGAGGCCATTAATCTGAGGATTAGTAACAAGATGAAGTTTTAGACAGTCGCCTGGTGTATCTTTAACCTGAGATCAGATCAATGATATGTATGAGAGGCGACTGATGTGCTAAGGTTGGACAAGCTACTTTTTTGCACCTACTCTGAATCCACAAGGAATGTTGCCAAACCTTCATTTTCTGAGGTGATTGATCAGGCCTCAGTCTGTGGGTGTGGGTCTTCTTTCACAAGATATTTCAAGCCCCAAAAGTTTAAATTCCAGAAGCCTAGAATCAAAAAAATTCTGTTTTTTAATTTGAGGGTGGGGATATTAGGGCTTGAACCCAAGGCTTTGTTCATGCTAGGACAGTGCACTACCAGAAGTTCTAAATTGTCCAGAAGTTCAACAGTTCTCTGCAGAGTTTTTGGTGAGGCCGCTCTGTTCTATCAGAAGTCACTCATTTATTCTCCCTCTCTTTCCACTAAGTAGCTGAAATACTTAACCTCTGTCTCTTGATGTTGTCTTCGGGTCCTGCTTTTTGATATTTCTTTTGCCAAAGACAACCTGCCATTGTGTCCTGAAGGTTACAAACTGCTCAGAGAGCCAGAGGTCAGTGTCTCTGCCCATGTCATCAGCAGTAAGCAAAGTGTCTTCCTTCCCATCCCAGGCTGGGAGCTCCACCAGAGCTGCACTCCCCAGCAGGGTGTATCAGACCATAGTGCCGTCAGGAGAGCCCACCAATGGTCTCACCCAGCCTGCAACAGCCTTTGAAGTTGGGGAGCTGCCTTCAGGAGCCTATCAAGGGGAGAGCTGACCAAGGCCGGGATAGAGGAGGGGCATGGGATTCTGAGCCTTTCAGGCCTGCTTTGGCCTCTACAAAGAATCTCACTGAATTTAACAGAGAGGAGTAGAAGACCCATGAAAAGGTGTGAAACTTTTCCCAATCACAAATATGGAAGCAACATGGAAGTAGAGGACAGAGACAACTAACATGGCTTTTCAAAGATGGCAATGATACCAATTAAGTGCTTACCACGTGCCTGGTGCACTAAGGGCTCTTTAAGTAGGTACTGGGGGCTGAGGACAGGAGGGCTCATGTGCCATGGACCATTCCCTGGAAGACAAGCAGGGTTCCATACCATCAATGCCGACTATAGGGGACTTGTACCTACCAGGGTACCAGTCCCTAGCCGTGGAGTTTGTGGGTGGAATGATGTCAGAAATAATAATAGCAGCTATAGAAGTGGTAGCAGTGGACCTAGAATCTTGTAATTTTCACCCTACTTTTGAGCAGCCCTGGGAGATGGACAATCTTGTTCCCATTTCCCATGCAGGAGACTGAGGAAGACAAGTGCTCTACCACTTGGTCCATGGTCCCCCCCTGAGTCTTCAGTAGAGGCAACACTGTCCTCTAAGTTGCCTGGTTCCAGCCCTGCTTCCCCTACGCCCACAAGGACTTCATGTTGAAGAGGCCAGGGCAAGGGGTAGATTGGGGCTGGGGGGGAGGGTAGTCGGCAGAGCTGTCCTACTGGTTGTGATGGAAACTCTCCAGGGTTGCTTACCCGGAATCATTCTTCAGCTTAACTGACTCCTGGCTGAGATCTGTCTGACGTGGCTCTTGGGAGCAGCTAGATCTTGGGATTTGAGTCTTGGAATTTGAAGGAGCAGAGTACTTCTGACTTAAGGTAGCATCCTGGAGATGGGTTTTGGCCAGATGGCCCATCTTGCTGTGGAAACCTGGGGTCAGAGTGGAGGTGAGTGAGCCAGTCAGCCCTTTCCAGGACAGGAGACCAGATGGAAGGGTTGTTCTCCTTACTGTCCTCCTCCTCCAAACCATTCCCAACATCTCCCCAGGTATGGAGAGTGAGGTGCACCTGCATGGCATCTCCATGAGTGTCTTGGCCAGGAATAGGTCTCTGGTAGAGGGAGACTCTGTCGATTTCGGGCACACAGCAGGGCAAATTAGTGATCATGCCAGGCTGGCTTAGCATGCCTGGACAGCAGGTGAGAGGGGAGCCCAGACAGGCCACCTCCTCAATAGGCCTGAGATGGACATTGAAAGGTAGGAAGGTCCAGGGCAGTGCAAGCAAGGAAGCAAGGGGTGCAGGGAAGGACCCTCCCACTGACACTGCCCCATGTGTGGAGATGGCTATGCTCCACTGAGGCAGGAGTCACCCCCCCCCCCACCTTTCTCCTGCCATCCAGGAGCCTCCATTTGGATGCGAGCCTTTGGCTCATTGTGGTGTTGGCGTCCCTGTCAAAGAGGGTTGTGAGTGGGTACCTGGGTAAATAAGTATAAATAGTTTTCCTTCTGATATGTGACCGGATTATTTTCCAGTTGATTTCAAGCCTTGGCCCCAAGTGGCCCACAGATCAAAAAAAGATAAGGGTCAGTTACAAGGTTGAGCTCATTCTTCGTTGCCATGGCAACTGACCTCAGGCAACCCTCGGAGGACTACACCCAGCTCCCCAGGTGATATTTTTACTGTCCATGCCATCAATCCCAAGCCTTTCAAAACTCAGACTGCCTAATTGTCAGGGCTCTGTTTTGAAGAGGCTCCAGGGTCCCTATGGGGCCCCAGTTCAGGCTGTCAAAACTCATTTACAAGCCCGTCTGGGGACTGTGAGATGGTCCCTCCTGGCCAGAAAGGCCTTGGAAGGTGCCCCCCACCCAGGGGAGGAGAAAGGGCACAGCCCATCCTTCAGGATTAATTAGGAAAATGTGAGCCCCAAATGAGGCGGTGGTGGTGGGCTCACCTTTAAGAAGCAGCTGACCATTCTTGATTGATGTGCAGCATCAAGGGGCCCAGTCACCTGACACTGGGGTGAGGGACAGTGGTGATGTCGGGAGGCCAGGGGGGATCATTAGCCACCTGCCCACAGAATCCCCAGCAGCCCCTCCCTCCAGAGACACCTGACGTCATTTTCACCCAGCTGTGATAAGAGGAAATTATTTCCCACTATTAGCAGATGGTTTCTCAATCCTCTGTATGGGGTTGACAAAACGCAACTTTAGAAAACTTTCCACCCTTTTAGAGCACTATCATAGGCACCTGTGGCCAGAGTGGTGGGGTGGCTATCAGGATTGAAGCAGGATCAGCCTTCATCCCTCGGCCCCTTTTCCAGAGATCAGTACTTCTCATACTTCCACGAAAGCTCCAAACACTGGGGCACATGCAAAATACCGGTTCTCATTCTGCAGGTCTCGAGCAGGACCCGAGTTTTTGCATTTCCAGCAAGCTCTGGAAGCTGCTGCTCAGGAGATCACACTCCTGGGGTGCAGGGAACCTAAGACCAGCTCCTCTGTTCCCACTTACTGCTCTCCAGTTTTTCCTGGGCTCTGATGGAAGACTCTCTCTTAGATCTTGTTCTCTCTTTTGACCCCTGCCCTTCCCCCAAAGCTTGGCTCATTTCCTGGTGATATTCGGTGACAGGTCCATAGATAAACATTCTAACATGGCGGTTCCAATATTATTACCCACCTTCTTGTCTTCTGCCCAAGGGTCTTTCTTCCTTGCAGGGAACAAAGGACTGACTCCCCCAAAGGCCTGTGTTTCTAGTCCCTGCATGCATCTGTGCATGGTTATTTACTTGGATGGTGTCAGAGGGGTTCTCTCATGGGGTTCCCCTTACACATCACCTCCTGCCTCCTCATTTGCCTGGACGAGTGCGGGGGCCCTTAACCCCTTTCCTTCTTTATTTCCTTGTGCTTTATGGCATGCCCACTTGCTGTGTGTGTAGCAGAGCCTGGGGCCGAGTCTTTCCTTGACAGGCTGTTTGGGGCAGGCTGTGAAGTTCATTACTAGGGCTGGTATCAGAGGGGCTTCCATGGCCTGACAGCCTGTGTATTCCTGTTTGCAGAAATGTTATTCCAGGGGTGAGGCCACAGGCTGGGTCTGTCCCACGATGTCAGATGTGGGGGCTGCCTCCTCCCTTCATTCGGGAGAAAAGTTCCCAGCCTTCTTGTCAACCCAGAGCTGGTGCCTAGCCAGGGGACCAACTGGCTCACCGGTAGAAACTCCGAGGGTAGTTCTGTCTGTCCCACGTCCCCTGCAATTTTTTTGGATGATCAAGGAGTACGGGTGGCTTGCTGACTCCCACTTCTCATGTCCTATTGCCCTTTCTTCTATTTCTAAGGTCAGAGAGGGCTGCTGGGGGCTGAACAGGAGGTCCTGCCAAGTTTGGCTACCTCCCTGGGAGAGATCCTGCCTCTGTATTTGTCCCTCTCAGTTGAGGGAGGCTCTCCCTGACTGTATTCTGGGACCAGGTTTGAGAGGATCCAGAGAGCATGTTGGGAAGATGAGGATGGGATAAGATGTGGGTCCTTTGAGATTAGGGTGAACTGGTGTGCAACAGCAGTGCCCAGCACCTTGCACCTATGTTCCAGGCCGTGAGTAAGTGCTTTCCATGATGTTGAAAACCTACTGTCAGGACCTGTCCTGTGCACTGTGATAAAAAAGCAAGAAAAACAGTCTTCATGGGTTGCAAGTGTGTGTGTGTGGGGGGGGAGGGGCAGATAAACAATCAACTCTGTAACGTGGCAGGTAATGTCACTGTAATGCCACCAAAGACGTTAAAAGCAATTAAGGTGCTAGGAGGATATGGGGTGTACTGGTTTAGTCAAGGGTGTCCCTGAGATGTCTGAGCAGACACACCAGTACAGTGAGGGAAGAAGAGGCCACTTGGGAAGCGAGCTTCAGTGACGGCAGATGACCTGTGGTAGAAGCAATCTGCTTGTCTACCTTGCTAAAACCCTGTGATTATTCTTCACATTTCTTAGCTGAAGCTGAAGCTCAGAGAGGTTAAGTAACTAACCCAAGTAGTACAGCAAGGGAATGATGGAATGGAGGCTCAAACCCAACCACTTCTAACTTACATGTCCCTTAATTGCTGCTTCCTGAACAGAGGTAGCTAACTATGTTCCCTCTGGACATGAGGCAGTGGTCACCAGACCCCTTCTAAAAAATACACACACCACACTGATGTTAGCACTCTAGGGTGGCCTCCCCAAGAAAGGGTCCCTGTTGAGAGAAGAGCCAGGCCTGGCCCGGCAATGTGGCCGGTCAGGCGCAGTAGAGCCCAAGAACAATGCCCTGTCCACTCCCTCTGCAGCCCACAGCTCTTGCCTCCCAGGCAGCAAATTACGGCCTCCGAACATGTGCCTGGGCCTGCCTTTGACATAAGCGGGGGCCCACCCGAGCCTCACCTTCAGGATTCTGACAATCAGCTCTCTTTCCTACTGGCTTCCCCCAAGACCCATATGGAAATAAGTGTGTGTCTGCCAGGGATCAAATGCTTTTGGAGACAAAAGTGGGTACCGAGGACATTCCAGGGAGCTATCATCTCGGCACGATGCTCTTCCACAAAGCCCTGTGCTCCTCTTTTGGGTTGACACAGTTTCAGGCTGAAAGGTTCCAGCAAGCCGACTTGGTTTTAAGCAAAAGCACATCCTATTATTTTTTTGAGAAATGAAGTGTAAAATTAACACTTATTATTCCTGGGCAGAGGAGGGGAAAAAAACGGTGGGGGGAGACTCTGGGATTTTCAAGCTTTCTGGGTTGGTTGTTTGGCAGTTTGGGGGTGGGGGCCTGTTTATTTTTATTTTTTTAATCATAATCAATCAGATTTCCCGGGCCAGTCTGGACATATGGGGATCAGGAGGCAAGATCTGAATTTCAGCAGGTGAAAGCTGCATTTCACTTTACAAATGAGCGGAGCTGCATAATTCACTTGAGTTTCGTGGCTCTCTCTTATGGATGCCTGTCATGTGCTAGAAAAAAAAAAAAAAGAGAGGAGGGAAGTGATGTGCGTCTTAACTCACCAAACGCTCCAGCCCCATGCCCGGGCGGAGGCCCGAGAGCTCCCAGACAGCTTTGTCATTCTGCTCTGAGGTGTCTGCGGAGCTCTGCGCAATCTCATAAGATTCAGGAGAGCAACTCTTGGAGGGTGCCACTATCTGCGGACCCTGTGTTGACAGGATGGAAGGGAAGGGGTTGGCAGCAGGGTGAGGGGGACGTGGAAGTGATGGCAGTGGATACTGATCCACAAACTTGCTTACACTGGGTCACAAGCACTAGTGAGCATTTGTCACACTAACTAGGGCAGCCCCTCCCATCTCTGGAAGCCCCGCATTTTCCTGGATGGTGTTCCAGGCAGAGATGCACATAATGGACCCCCAGGGAGTACCTTCCACCCCTCCAGCGGGGAGAGGGGCCCATTTCTGCGGGGGAGCGCCTCCACCTTGACTTTTTGCATGTTTTATTCCCTCACCACCACTAGATTTGACTCTTTTAAGCACTTGGGGGAGAGAGAAAAGGGTCCCGAGACAGGCAACTGTCTGTTGGGCTCTTGATCTAATTAGCCTGGAACCTCCCTTTGACACCGGTTTGGGGCTGTGGTTTGGGTAAACGGCAGCCGTTCAGGCAGGGAACCAGCTTGCGGCTGCAGGGCTGCCTTACTGAGCACATATTTATGAACGGGGGCGCTGGGCGGAGCTGCCTCTGTGAATCAGAGGGGAGAGGCTGATGAATTGCTCAGCGCTGGCAGAACGGAAAGTGACTGTCAGACATGATTTCTCTGATTTCTAAGTTGCAGGAGTCTTCTTTGTCCTCTGTGTGTATATCAGACAGGCCTGTCTCCATTCACAGCCAAGCAGTGAAGAACCTGCTTGGCAGAGAGCAGTAAGTCTTTCACAGCCCCAGCCTAGCCCCAGAGCCAGTCATCACCCAGGAAGGAGGAGAGACCCTGCTGGGCATCTCTCCTCAGATTATTTCCTGCACCTCCCTGCAGGAGGACCAGGTGAGGAGTGGAGCTTTGAGAGACACAGGAGCTCAAGACAGCATCCTACCCACAGCCTACTTGCCAGGACCAGAAAGTATCCTAGGACATAGTGAAATGAGTCAAGGTCACAGTGCCCAGGGAGGGGACAGTTGTCCTGTGCAAGCATAGTCAGAGGATGCTGACCTGGAGCATCCTGAAGGTGGTGTATGGTGGGAGGGGTGTATACACCCTAGAAGTATGGCTTTGTATCTATTCAGAGCAACACCTCCATCTGGCTGTGTTACCTTAACAAGTGGCCTCATTTTCTGAACCTATTTCTTCTTCCTAGAAATTCCATGTTCCTAGCAAGCAGGGTTTTTTCCTGAGATTCCAAGATGTTGTAACCTCTCATGGAACTGCCCCTCCTCTTATCAGTGACTCAAAGCCACTCACACTGTACTAAGTGAGGCCACATAGAAGGGTGGCTTTTATCCATTCATTCACTCATCTGTTCATTGATTCCCTGAATCATACTCTGTGCCAGGCTCTGAGAAGCATTCGTTTGTGCAAGGGGTAGGAGGGGATGTTGGGGGGGTGCTTTTGAGGCAGCCCCCCACACTGGAGGCCATTTCTAATTACGATGAGAGTCTCCCCATGGGAAGGGAAGGACGTGTGTGGGGCCTACGTGGTGAGTGTGCTGAGCCCGCCCTGTGTCCCAAAACTTGTCAATGAATTTCTTTTCTGCTAGTATAAATGGAAGATATACTTGAGTCTCTATCGGGTGCTTGTGGCCTAGTTGCCAGGGCTCCAGGGGCATGACAAGCACCCGGTAGATCCCAGCCAGTGGGCTATGTGGGGCAGGCCCACCTGCACACGCACGTGTGTCTCTGTGGCAGGGTGCCCCAGGGCGTGGGGGATGGCTGGGCCGGGGGTGGGGGGGTGCCTGCTGTCCCTGGCAGCCTGTGCCAGGGCCTGGGGACCCAGGGACTCGCCAGGAGCCTCAGCCCATCTGTGTCTGTTTCTTGCCACCGGCAGAGCCCCTCTGTTACCCAATTCTTGCTGTTGAGGGCAAATCAGAGCACCTGGCGCCTTTGGTGAGCCTCGTTCCCTGGGGAAGCTGAGGGAGAGCTGTGTCCTTGGCTGTCCCAGATTACACTTTTGCCAATACTGACGTTCCCAGCCATAAACGCTCAGAAGCACTTGTTGTATGCTATGGGCTGCTTTACATACATTAACTCATTAAGTCTCATATCAACACTAAGAGGAGGTCTGCTACTGAGTGTGAGCAAGAGGAAGCTGAGGCACAGAGAAGTTATGCAACTTATTCAAGGTCAACCAGTATGTGAGAAAAGTTGATTCCCACCCTGGCTGATGTGATGCTCAGGCAAGCAAGCCTCCACATGTGCTCTGACCAGTGGGCCGTCAGTGCAGGTCCTGCTGTTCCCTCACAGCCAGGCTGCTATTCAGGCTGTCTTCATTGTATCTACCATGAGCCCAGGGCATGCAGCTTGAAGGAAGAAAAGCCAGGATTTGAACCCAACTCTGCTGGATTCTGAGCAAGGGTGCCAAACTTCAGCTGTAAGCCTCCACTGGTATAACATGGCGCTCGGGTGTCTTTGAGTGAAGGTTTGGGGTCGAAGCAACTCCCACGTGAGGAGATGGAGTTGCCCGTTGTCTGATCCACTGGGTAGGCCAGGCCATCTGTTTCCAAGAGACAGAGAGAGTGAGTGAGCAAGAAAGAGAGAACACTTTTTGTTTGTTGTGACATTTTCCAGGGTCTGCTAAGCTCTTTGCCATGTGCATGCTTCTCTGATGTCACCTGCCCCTTCCTGGCCTTCAAATTCAGCACATTGTCACCTGGCTGAGCTTCAGGCTGGCCCCAGGCCCAGAATGGCCTTGGCTCGACCCATCCCCTGCAGCACTTCCCCACATATATCACCTCCTGGTGCTCTATTGTGTTCCCATCATTTTTATTTACTGCCTCTCTGCTCCCCACAGGAAGGGGGCAAGGAAGGACATTATCTGTTTAGTTCTCCAAAGAATCCCCAGTTCATTGCAAAGTTCCTGGCACGTAGTATACACTCAATAAATATTTGATTGGATTTTTAAAATCCTGTTGGACTCCCTTCCCTGTCCGATGTCTCATTCTGGGCCCCTTTCCTCAGTGACGTGCTCTCAGAACCCAAGCTGTTGAACATGGCTGGTCAGAGAGATCCTGCCAATGGGCTTTTCAAGAACCCATTGGGTCCAATGTCTGCATTTGGACCCAACCCCCCAGGGTGTGCAAGACTCAAGGCGGGACCACCCAGAATGGGTCTTGGTGTCGTGTCTGTGGCTCCCACACCAGCTCTGGTTGCAGTGATTAGAAGAGGGCTGGCACGGGGTGTCCTCTTTGCCATGGGGCTCCCACCTGGAGGACGTGGCATGCAGGCTTACTGATTGGCTGTGGATTTTCCTTGCAGAGGAAGGCATCAACCACGAGTGTAAGCTGTGCAACCAGATGTTTGATTCCCCGGCCAAGCTCCTCTGTCACCTCATCGAGCACAGCTTTGAGGGCATGGGCGGCACCTTCAAATGCCCCGTGTGCTTCACAGGTAAGCTACCTGGCATGTGCACAGCAGGGAGCACTCAGGGGAGGTAAGGGACGTGGGGTCCAGCCCTGTGGTGATGGGAACTCCTCCCTCTCCCTTCTCAGCAGTCTTCCATAAGGGAAGCCTCAGGGTCAGCAGACCAGTGGCCCTCCCTGCCTCTATGTGGACTTGACCCACAGCCCACCTGGTCTCTGCCCTTTTGCCTCTTTTCTTGGGCAGGTTGGGTGTCACCTTTCCTAGATTTTCACACATGGCAGCTGGCATGTCCACCCTTGCCTCAGCCCCTCTGCTGCATCCTGCCCTTTCTGGGCCCCACATTTGTCTCCTGAAGCCAAGAGCTCTGTCCAGCACCCATGGGGCTCCCCCTGTATGCTGCCCTGGCTCCCTTCCTCCCTGACCCACAAAGCTCCCTGTCTCATCCCTGCTCCAGGCCGGAAGGGTCGAGGGCAGATCTTCTGGCCAAGTCCCCAGCCCCCAGGCTGGCTGCCAGCCCAGGCGAGCGGCTGTCCTGGCCCGAGGCGTCTCAAGGGGCTCTGCAGCTCCTCCTGCTGCCCAGATGGCAGCCGGTGTGTGTTGGGGAGACTGGCCTTCCCGGCCTCCCCCGACATCTGCCGTCTGCCACAGCGGGAAGCCCACCCTAGGGAGGGTGCCTGGCGGGAGGGCATCTCTGAAGTGCTCACTTCCCAGACACACAGCTGCTTCAGGGCTGCCTCCTGTGTGCGTCCAGGGCCTAGCCACCTCAGGGACTTCTGCCACCGGGAAACCGGGGCTATGACCTGCCTCATGACAGGCCCGGGAAGGGGCCTACACACTCACACACCTCTGGGGTCCCGGGAGGTCTGGAACACCCTGCTACCTTCTTCCCTGTCCTCTCAGGAGCCCTTGCCCATCTGTTCCCATCCCACACAAGGATACCGACAGTCACCCTGGCAGCAGCAACTTCTTATGCCAGACACTAGGATAAGCTGATTTCATTCAAATCTCAGCTCTGCCACCTGCTCTCAGTGGGACCTTAGTCAAGTCACTTAATGTTCCTGGTGCCTCACTTTTCCTGGCTATAAAATGGGGTAACAACAGCACCTGCCTTGCAGGTTCAGGATTCAAAGAACTAATAAATGAAGGTTCCCTGCTGTTGAGGAGGAGGGGCACATCCATTGGCCTTACTACGTGCCAAATCATCTTTTCAGCACTTCACAAGTATTAACCCATTTACTATAACGAATTCCATTTTTCAAGTGAAGCCCAGAGAGCTTAGTGACTTGTGCAAGGTTGCACAGCTGTTAAATGTCAGAGCTCAGCTCATCTAGTTTGAGACCTTCTAGTTGGAGCCCATAGCACTGTTTAGCCAATTCATGCCCTGCTTGGGTGATCCCTGCTTCTGAGAGGTGTGGGGCAGCTGCTGGGGCTGGCTGCTGACGGCCCTGGCCGTGTACAGTCTTTGTCCAGGCTAACAAGCTCCAGCAGCACATCTTTGCCGTACATGGGCAGGAGGACAAGATCTACGACTGCTCCCAGTGCCCACAGAAGTTCTTCTTCCAGACCGAGCTGCAGGTGAGTACCGCTGTCCCCTGCTCCTGTTCAGCTTAAGGGTTCCAGGGTCAAGCCAGGAGGGGCAGGGCTTGTTTTGGGGGCTCCCTCTGAGTGGAAAAGCAACAGGCTGCCCAGCTTGTGGCTCTGGTGTCAGTGGCTGTGCTCCAGACTAGCTGGCGTGGGGTGCTGGCCCCTGCTGGCCTCTGCATCCTCATGGGAGCTGACTGGAGCTGGCTGGGTCTGGAGCAGGAGTCCAAGCTCACATTGCCTTGTCTCCGTGACAAGTCCCTTCCTTCCAGGATTCAGTTCTCCACCTACGTTGCATGATGATATTTGAGCTTTGGTTGTGTGGCTGTGTGGCTGTGTGGCTGTGTGTCCGTGTGGTGTCTTGGGGCTGTGTGGGAGGAGGAGCTAGGGTTGGCCTTGTGGACCTCAGCTGTGCCTTGGAAAGTCTGAAATGAGAAATCATGGCTGTCCCATTACCCCAGTTTAGAGGAAGGGGCACCCACCATGGGTCCTAAAGCTGATGTGGCCTTCAGGTGGGGCACAGCGGCCCAAACCAGCTTTCTCGATCCTCATCCAGAGTCGGCTTAGGTTTCTTCTGGAAGCCCCTGCCCATGAGCCTGTGGGGCCCCTTCTCTTACCTATTGCTGGTTTTCTGAGGGCTGACACTTGTGCCCAAGGGAAGCTGCTTTCTCTCCCATTGTTTTTTGCTGGAAATTCTTATTAAGAGTCTTTACCCCATTTCCTGTTTGGGGAGCAGGAAATGTTTCTCCCTCATCCCCCTTCCCCCAAATTTCTCCCTATTAAACTTTACTCTGCTATTCTAAAATAAATCCTTGTTAAACCTTCAAAAACACACATACACACACACCACACACACACACACAGAAATTCTTTTTAACACAGAAGAGGCCACATATCCACCAGAAATACCACACTGTCACACAGAAAAGTCACACACTGTACATAGCATCACACACAGGAAAGGACATTCTATACACACAGTTCCTTCCACATATCCAAACGTCATTGACAAAGAATGACACTGGGGACACACAGTACAGTGAGGAACATCACATACATACAGCATTGTACTGCATCTCTCAAAGAACGACCACACTCATGTCCACAATCCACAGAAACTCCCCCTAAGGACACACAGAGATACCGCACACCTGTGTGCCACCGTCAGCGAGACACAGGCCAGGTCAGGCTGCTATGGTAGCATCTTCCAGGCCACTGTGACCTGGAACAAAGGCTTATTTGTTGCACATGTGATGTATCCAGGTGGAGGAGGGACTCTGTGATACTCACTCCATGACCTGGGCCCATGGAGGGTCCGTGCCCATCCATGTTTCCATGGTCACCAAGCAGGAAGGCGAGAGTGGAGGGGTGAGCATGCCAGCTCTTGAAGCTTCCACTTGGAGTGAAGTACATCACCTTCTCTCATTGTGTCTCTAGAGCAAGCCACAAACGGCCATCCCCAGCTTCCTAGGGGGCAAGGAGAGGAGCTTGCATTTGTCAGGAGCCCTAAGGGCTCAGGTGTGCCACAGGTTGTGTCTACCCCTCCCTCCCTCTCAGCACCCACACACCCAGGCAGTCAGCTGTCACTTAGGTGGCAACAGCAGTGCCCCCTTCTGGGTGGAGGGACACAGCTGTGCCTCTTGCAGGGTGGGCTTGCAAGGCCCACCCCTCTGCACAGCTGCGGGGTGGCCATGTCAGGAGGAAATGGGAAGCAAATGCATAAACACAGAGAAAGGGGCCGGTGCACTCAGGAAGCACTGTGAAGGTGATGGCCAGGACTGTTCCCATAGGCAAACCCCATGCCAGCCAGTGCTGGCAGGCTGAGCTCAGCCCTGGGCTCTGACCTCAAACAGTACCCCCGTGTTCTCTGGAAAGCTTGTTTCTTTTCATGCTTGGGCTGCCCCTCTGAGTCCTTGATGTTCTTGTATTGTCATATGCCTTTGTTTCACTTCCAGTGTGGGACAGAGTTAGGGGCCCAATAACAGAGCCCAGGCTAGGAGAGGGGCATCCACTTCCCAAAGGTTATCAGCAGTGAAGTTGCAACCCCAGCCAAGGCCCTGTGCTGTGTTCCACTGATCCATACACTAAACCTGGGCCTCTGTGCGGAGGACCTGGGAGGAGACAGCAGGGAGGAGTTACCGGAGGCATCACAGACCATGCCTGACCAGCATCATGCTGTCTGGAAACCTCCCGGCTCTGCTGCTGGCCTCCAGCCCTTTCTCCCCAGTGTACTCTGTGCATGTCGCCCTGCTCTGCCTGCCTTACATACATGGCCCAGCTACCAAAATAGGCCCAGGGCCCCTGAGAGATGGAGCTTTTTATAATCCAACAAGACAGCCCCCTTCCAAAACCATTGGCGCATAGAAACTGTGATTTGCTTATACCTTGGACTTGCTCAGGCCCAGCCTGTCCTCTTACACTGTCTCAGATACCAAGAGAGGGACAACTGATCTCTTCTTGGTGGGCTCTGAGATTTCTCCCAGGGAAGTTTCCAGTCCTGCCTCACTGCCTTGGTACTTTGGTGGCATCATGGGGCCATAGCCCAGTCTCCTAGTGCACAGGTGTAAAGAAGCTGCCAGTTACAAACTACATCTCACTTTGGCTCTGCCTGCCTTACACTGTGGACAAACCCAACCCAAGAGTGGTTCTTAGGAGCCTGTGGTTCCCTGGGTCACCCCCCTAACCTTTAAGCTGGATCCTCAAGTGCTGAGAACCTCACTAAATTATAGCCTTAACAAGTCACTATTTTCTGCAATTAATGATTTTAATTATAGACCATTTAAACAGAGAAGTGTTGTAGTAATGCCAAATCTATGCAAATAATGGCTTTCCTTAAGTAACTTGAATAGCAATTTTCTGGGTTTTGAGAGGAGGGTTTTCAGGCCCTGGAGCTTTCTTTCTTGTCATTATCCCAGAGCTGGGGCTGGGTGGCCCTGTTTGGGTGAAGAAGTCAAGCGGGAGATTTCCCTGGGGTGACACAAGGACTGAGGTGGGGCAGCAGGAGACAAGTCCCAGCCAGAACTTGCTGGGACTTTATTTGATTGTCATTTGAAGTCATGTGCAGAGATTCTGGAAAGCTAGTGTTATAGGCAGAGGAATTATGGGCTGAGATGGCCTGGAGAAGACCACAGCTTAACACTGAGCTCACTCTAGGATCAGAAAGTGCTGCTTGGGGCTCAGAAGTATTAAAGGTAGGATTGGACCCTGGCAGGCTTGTTCTGTGTCAGTAGTGATAGGTCTGCCTCCAGCGAGAGGATGCATGAACAGGAGCACAGTTGCCAGGATGAGGGAGGTTGCAAATTCTGTTTGAATCTGGGTTCAGGTTGCTCTGCCCAAAAGACTAAGATTAAGTCAGAGGACTTTGGACAAGCTGGGGCATGCTTATAAGCATGTAGGAGGCTGAGGGGGAACTAAGATTTACTGCTCATTTGTGTGAAGCAGGTGTGTGGAGGACCTACCGTGTGCCTGGCACCAGTCCTAGAACTGAGAAGACCGTGGCGAACAAGACAAAGAAACGTCCATGGGGCCTGCGTTCCACAGGGGTTAATAACTTTCCAGCAATGATCAGTGACACAAAAGGAAACCAGGTAGTGAGCCAGAGCGTGGAGGGAGGGGCCAGATACTCAATGCAGGTGAGCTCGGGCAGGGCGAGCCTCTGAGAAGGCAGTGTATGGGCTGAGGCTGAGGTGGTGAGCAGGCGTCTGTGGAGGAGTCATGAGTTCAAAGGCCCTGTGGCCAGTGTGAGCCAGGTATACCGCTGGGACAGCAGTAGGTGGAGCATTGCTGAAACACAGTGAGTGGAGGGGAAGTGAACAGGACCCAGGCCCCAGCAAAATGTGTAGGACAGTGATGGGGTTTGGATTGTATCCCCACAGTGATGGGAAGCCAAGCGAGGGGTAGGTATTGCCTCATTTACACCCTGAGTCAAAATTTAAGAAATTTGCTTTAGAAAGACACCGTTAAGAGAAAGGAGTCACAGTCTGGGAGGAAATATTTGAAGAGTCCATATCTGAGAAAAGGCATATACCAAAACTCAACAATGAGGGGATGGAGAAAAAAAAAAACTGAAAAATGAGCAAAAACTTTGGACAGACAGCTCACCAAAACCAAAGTACGTTATCTCTCACAGGGACAGAATGACCGACAGGTGCAGGTACAAAAAGCTGCAGTCTGAGTGTGGTGGGGTTGGGGGGCGACTGGACCCCTCACATGCTGCTGGTGGAAGTGCACCATAGTACAGCATGTGACAAAGAGTTTACGGGTTGCTTAGGAAGTTGAACGTACACTTATCCTGTGACCCAGCCACTGCACTCCAAGGTGTTTGTCCCAGAGACGGGAAGGCCGAGGCTCACACATAGACCTCTTCATGAGGATCCACAGCAGCCGTGATGGATGACCCTGCACTGCAGCCCCCTGGCTGTCATTGCCTGATGGATAGGTAACAGAGGTGGTGATGTTGTACAGTACATTTACGTGCCACTTGACAAAAATCAGCCCTCGGATATGTGCAATAACAGGATCAATTTAAAAAAACAATTTTTTTTTTTGAGATAGGGTGTCACTCTGTAGCCCAGGTTTGCCTCAAACTCATGATCCTCTGGCCTCCCCTCACTGAATGCTGGGATTACATGTGTGCACCACTGTGCCTAGGAACATGGATGAATTTTAAATGCCAGGTGAAAGAAACCCTATTCAAAAGGCTCTATGCTATGTGTTCTACTGACATGACATTCTAGAAAAACAAAAATATATCAGAACAGAAGGCAGGCCAGTAGTTGTCAGGGATTGTGTGTGTGTGTGTGTGTGTGTGTGTGTGTGTGTGTGTGTGTGTGCGCGTGTATGTGTGTGTGTGCGCGTGTATGTGTGTGTGTGTGTGTGCGCGCGTGTATGTGTGTGTGTGTGTGTGTATGTGTGTGTGTGTGTGTGCGTGTGTAGGAATAGGGGAGACTAAACAAGGTTTGTCTACCCCACTGTGCCTCTCCCCCACCCCACACACATACCACACCTGCAGACTGAGACCTTGAGTTGGACTGTGGGGACCCAGCCCTACCTCAGGGAGTTCCAGGAGGAACTGGGTAAAATATGAAAGAATTGCAGGCACAGTTACCTGCAAAGCATTTTGGGCCTGTGGAGTGAGCTGTAAGGGGGTTCTTCAGAGGGCCCCAAGACTTAGGGAGTGGGTAGAAGCTCTGGCCATGGATTGATAACTGTGGGATCACTTGCTGGAGGCAGCTCCAGCTATAAGAGAAATTAAACCTTAGAGACACAGGGGTGGCTTTTGGATGCCAAGAGCAGGAAATTTCATTGGGTTTTTGGTGGCCCTGTTCCCAGGAGCCAAGTGTCACTTAAACAAGGCTGTGCTGCTCAGTCTACTCTGAGACTACCTTCTGCCTCCTTTTGGCTTGTACATGCTCTCGCTCTGCAGTGGACTTTCTGGGCTCCTCAGTACAAGGAGAAAGGTGGCCCATCTTGCATAGCTTTGGTCAATTCTGCTGGGACAGACAGTGACTAGCTGAGGGAACACATAGGAAACACAGACTGCAATCCAGAGAGTGGCCAGCTCTCAAGGCAGAAGATTCTAGACTCCTGAAAGGAAGTTTGATAGTGGAGCACAGGCCATTTACCCACCCTGCCCTGCGAGCTGGCCGTGGCCAGGGATGAGGTCACACAATGTCAACCAGCAAGACCACTGCTTGGGGAGGGGAGATGGGCGGGGTGGACAGCGCAAACATCCAGACATGGGAAAACAGCCTGGTGGGAAAGTCTCCAAGGGCAGAGGTGTGCAGGGCAGAGGGTCAGCAAAACCATCGTTGTGAGAGCAGAGCAACTTTGTGTTTGAAACATTGTTCTATCGTGTCATCTGTGGGCCTCAGTTTCCTCAGCTGTAAATAGGGGTATCCATGCTTCCTACCTCAAAGATGTGTTGTGAAGGCTGTGATATAGTGGGAGCACATAAGAAAAGCTTACAGTCAATGGTACTGTCATTAGTAACATCTGCTCTTTAGACAAATTGAGAATCAGGTGGCTTTTTAGAGCTTCTTCCCATTGGGGGTTGCTATGATTTCATGATTTCTGGCCTGAATTTGAGCAAAACAAGCCTCAGAACATCCCTGTGGGGTGACCACCAAACCTCCAGGCTGAAGACATCGAACACCCCATATTGGAGCATGGGGAGGAAGTGGGGTTCCTAGCAGCACAGCAGCGTGAAGTAGAAAGGGCAGGGGGTGGGGCCAGAGAGCCAGGAATCCAGGTCCTCCTTATTGTACTTCCTCTGGTCCTGGCTTTTCTGTGAACCATTTTCCCCAGCGGAGGGCAGAATGGAGATTTGACTGGGGGATGAGAGATTCCTGTAAATGTCTGGATGTTGGCCTTGCATTTCCAGCCATAGGCCTCAGCAGATGAAGGCTGGGAGTCCTGTCAGCCTCTTGCCAGGGGTAATCTGAGCTGAGTGGAGGGGCAGCCTAAGCCCAGCTGTCTCAGCATCCCCGGGACACAGAGCATGGGTGGCACCTCCTTCTCCCCCTGCTAAGAGCCTTACTCTTCACCACAAAGGGAGGAGCAGGGCAGTCGGTCTCTCTAACCCACTGCACAGGGCTAGGCTTCAGTGGTGAGTAAGCCCCTGGAATGGCACGAGCGAGCATCATGACAGCCTCCCCGCCACGTCTCCATGTGGGCCAGGCCCCGATCCAAGTACTTCGCAGGGACTCTCAGTACAGCCAGTAGGTACTCTTACCTCATGTGCAGAAATGGAAACTGAGACTTGGAGAGGTTAGGTGATTTGCTTGAGGTCACGGGCAAGAGGCAGAGCCACATGCAAAGCCAAATTGTCTTTACTACCAAGGCAAACAGAAACTCTCCAAAGTTTAAATAAATTGCCATTAATATGAGCTAATAGATTTAAATGAGGCCTGCAGTGCTAAACTATAAAAAGCCCTTGTTGTCAGGGGACCCAGAAACTATTTTAATAGTTGGGCCAAGCAGGTAGCACGAGTGGCAGGGGATGCAAAAAATGTGCTCCTGGGCAACCAGGTAGAGACCTGAGGCTCTGCCGGAGCTGGACTTTGCGAGGCTAGGGCCTGTAAACCCTGCTGGCTTGGAGGAGTGGGAGGGCAGGCAGTGTTCCACACAGCCTGGGCTTGGGAGGAGGGGCTAGCTAGTTCCAGTCACGGAGGTAAAGATACCCAAAGTCTTCATGTTTCCTGGTGCTGACCCCTTCCAGTGTCCTATGGCAGCCTGGGCTTGGCTTGGAGCTGTCATGGTAAGGATGCAGCCTTGAAGTGGAGAAAGATCTCTAAGTTCATGGCAAGTACACGCAGGCATGTGTGCACATGCACTCGTACACACACACACACACACACACACACACACACACACACACCACACACACACACACACACACACCCCTTGATGGGCTGGGCAGGGGGAGTGGCTGGCGGGCTCCACACCCTGGAGTCTCCACTCCTCACTGACAAAGCCATGGGCTGCAGGAAGCGATTGTGAGCTGGCCCGTGGCGGCCAAGCGGCCAGCCCAGCGTCGAGCGGGCGCGTTTAAAGGATTAGCTCACGCTGTTTGCTTGTGTGTGCCTAATCACGCCGCTTCCAGCTAAATGATTACAATTGATTAAAAGCAGAGCTAGGTATTCTAACAAGCAACCCGGGGCCCTTCTGATGGGTGAGCCAGGCCCTGCCAGGCTGGATCCTGGTACCCAGCCAGGGGGAAATCTCTGTGAGCCATGGGTGTGGTCTGAACTCTGCCATAACCCGGTCCTTGAGAACACTGAACTCTACCCTTCCCCTACTTTCATTACTCATTGAACACACTTTCACAGTACCTGCTCCTAGTGACACTGAAGGGGTCTGAGACGGAGTTGAGAAGGTGGCAGGGTACCCGTTCTCACAGAGAACATTCTATCAATAAGCTGATAAACGTGAACTACATAATTTCAGAGTGTGAAATTCTGAAGACCATAGGACACTGTGATGGGATGGGGTGTGTGTGTGTGTGTGTCTGGGCAGGGATGAGGAAATGTTAAGGATGAAAAATAAACAGTGCATACTCAAGAAAGGCTAGCATTTCAGCTGAGGCCTGAGATGGAGAAAAAGCCACTGTGGGGAAGAGCCAGGGGATCCTCCAAGAAGAGAGAGAGCTAGTGCAAAGACCCTGAGGTACATACAGATTTGGGGTGTTCAAGGAACAGAATAAAGGGCAGTGAGGTTGCAGGGGGATGGCAACTGCCTTCTTACTGGATTTTTCTGGGCTTATCTTGCCTTGCCTCTTCGGTGAGGGCATGGGAGCTTCCTGGACACTGAGGTAGCTGCCCCTCTTTCTGCTGGAATGTCCTTCCCTTCACATGCTTCAGCTGAGCTCAGTGGTTCCTTCTTTGAGATGACTTCTCTGATTCTCCCTCCTTTGGCTTTTCCAGCCCTTCTTTTAACCCCCTCACACCTTTGCCGATATGGATTATAAGTAAGTGTGTCTTCACCTGATTTTCTACTCAAATGTGAGTGTTTGGAGATTGAAGACTCCCTCTGCCATTATCACCCATCCACTTGCCCATCCATCATCCATTTAGTCACCCCATCCATGCACTCATCCATCATCCATCCATCCACTCACCCATCCATCTATCCATCTACCCACCCATCCATCCACCTACCTACCTACTCATCCACCCACCCACTCATCTATCCACCCACTCACCCTCCATCCACTCATCCATCCATCCATCTGTCCATCCACCCATTCACTCATCCATCCATCTACCCACTTACCCATTCATCCACTCACCCATCCATCCATCATCCATCCATCTGCCTATCCCTTCTTCCTTTTTCTCCTCCCTCCCCCTAGGCTTTACCATATTCTTTGAGCTCTTGAAAAGTAGGAAAGAGAACTCAAACTGGGAAAAAAGAAAAGTCTCTGAGAGCACCCAATTTTTTAACTTCCTGGTCCTTATAAGATGGGTAACCAAGGCACCGATTTCCTTGCCTCTTTGTGCTGCTGCTGTCAGATCCAGCCAGATAATTATAACTAATAATAATTAAAAAGTAAAAGTGCTCTAGGCACATACTTAGCATTTGACTTCTTGGCTGTGCTTTCTGTGAGTAGCAGCATCTTCCTCCTTCCTGATTTAAAGACGGCTCAGCCCTTGCTACCCTACCACTGCACAAAGCAAGGCCCCTGGGCTTGGCCTGGGGCCACCCAGGGTGGCTCCCAGGGGTTAGAAACTGTTGCTTACTCTAGAGTTGGCCACTCATGAGGCCAGGAGTCCAGGAAGCTGGGGATTGGCCTAATCACTGTCCTCCCCAGAGTGCCTGTCCTATTGCAGATGCTATACCTCTGTGGGAAGAGCATCAGAACATATGTTCCTGAGGGTGATTGTGGCGAATTTCCAGTGTGACCTCCCTGCATTTCCTGTCTTTCCCACTAGGATGAGAAACCAGAGCCTAGCACAGCCCATGTTCTGTTACATGTGGTAGCATGGCGTGGTGAGGCCATGCCCACACTGGAGGGTCCTAGGCTGGTTTTGAATCCCAGCCCCACTACCAAACAGCCCTAAGCAGGTTGTTGATCTTCTCTGGGTCTCAGGAGACTGGGAGTAATGGCAGACCCTTCCTTGTGGAGTACTGGGGAATCTGAAGGCACCGGTGCCTAAAAAGCCTCTAGCACGAGGTCTGGCTCAGAATCAAGGCTTGGGAAGCATCAGCCAGCCAGTTCTGTCCTTGTCATCATCATGGTGACCATGGTCTGGGTGCATGTGGGCTCACAGCTTACTTATTTAATCAGTCATGCAGGCATGTGTGTAATTAGTCTAGCCCACGGTGTTTGCTGAGCACCTACTACATGCTGTATGTGTGCAGGTGAGAGAGACACGTTAAGTCCTAAACTAAGCCCCTCACCTGTTGTGGGGAGGAAAATAGTATGCTAATGAGCACAAAATATTTATTTTGTGTTTGTGGAATGCAATGTATTGCAGCATGTCATATACAAGACTAATCTGAAGATCCAAAATCTAAAATGCTCCAAAATCTCCAATTTCTTATGAGCTGACAATGCTACAAGCAGAAAATTCCACACGAAACTTTGTTTTCTACACAAAATTATTATAAGATGTACACAAAACATAAATGAATTTCATGTGCAGACTGGGGTCCCATCCCCAAGCTATTCATTATATACATGCAAAGATTCCACAGTGTTTGGATACGGACCCTTCACCTGTATTAAATATAACAACTTCTGCCTGCAGCACAGCCCACAGCTGGATGCCACAAAACATTACAGGAGAATGTTGGACCTGGGCTCCTCCCTTACTCTCAGGAAGTTGGTACCACCCACGGTCCGTGTCCCTGAGCCTTGCTTTATCTACTGTTCAGAGGCACAAGGCCTTTCTGCTCACAATGAAGAGTGATATTGTTGTTATCACTGTCGTCATAATTCCTGCTGCTACCACTCTGGTACTTGAGTGACCTGAGGAGTCTGTGGGGGCTCAGGGTCTGCATTTAGAGGATGCTGAGGGGGCACTGATCTGTGCCCCATTCTTAGGGAGCCCAGGACTTGGCCTGAGCTCCTCACACTAGAGCCATGGAAGTAAGCCACTTTTCCTGGGTGCTTGCTGGGATCCTGACAGTGAGATTTACCCAGGGGTAGTCTCACTGGGGCCCCCATCTGAGCAGGAGCTCCTGGTCACAGACAGGGAAGCTGAGGCTCCCACATTCACATGGCGTTGAGGACAGGGCATCTGTGGCCTCAGTTGCTGAGGCAGTAGGAGCCAAGATCACCCATTCCTTAGGAGCAAAGGAGGTCTCTCTGTGGCGTCGGGAGTGGTGGACATTCCTTGCCTCCCAGAGAGGCCAGTTCCAGGGGTTGATGGTGGCACCAGGCTCAGCTCCAGGGGCACGCAGCTGTCACTGCTCTGGAAAGCCCTAGCTGTGAAGCGACTGCTCCATGGTCACTAGAGAGGAGGGTAATGGGCATCTGGAAGAGTGGCCTTAAAACAGAATACTGTGCCTTGCTCTGTTCGATGCTCTCCTGGGCCTCAAGGGTCAGCCTGCCTGTGCAGTGAAGTGTGTGTCGAGGCCCAGGTGAGGACCAGGGGGGCTATCCCCAAGGCCCAGCTCAGAGCCGAGATGGCACTTGGAATCAGCCTCTGGCTGCCCATTAGAGCCTGTCACTCATGCCCTAGGGCTGGGGGCCAACCAACTTTAGAGGGGCACCATGCCATCATGACAGATGGACATGGGGGAGCTGCCAGCCGCCTTGAGCCTGTGGCCATTGTGTGTGCCGTAAGCCCAGCCCCTTGCTGGCACAGTCCCAGGTGGGACCAAATGCCTTCAGTTTCTTAGTAACAATGAAAATAACAGTAATAGTGGGCACCATGCCACAGAGGTTGTACTGTACCAGGCCCAGCCTGCATGGACATAAACAAAGAGGCACCTAACATGCAGGAAAGATGGGACTGGGGGCCAGAGGGCCCTTGGACGGATGACCTCCCATCTCCAGGACACCACTCTCACCTATACAATGGGCCTGCAATGCCTGTCTTGGCAGAGGTTATTGTTTGTGAAACCTGGAACCAGCACCCAGCCCCCCAAGGGGGCCTGATGCAAGGTGACAGCATGGGGGAGGAATTGGCTGTGCTGATGTTGACGTTACCACCCCACTTTTGCTGGGAGGGACAGGCTCAGAGAGGCCACTCACTTGATGTCATGTCACGCAGTTGGTAAGTGGCAGCATCGAGCCTGTAGCCTGGATAGACAGAGACAAGGAGTAGGTAGAGAATGACAGTAATGACAGCAACTGGGCCCTGCAGGTAGCTTTTCCTGTTTGGCCTCTTTTATAGATGGGAGACTAAGGCAGTGGCAGGGCTAGAGTTTGGACCCAGATAGCCTGGCTTCTGATCCTGGAATGCATTTCTATGATGCTGTGGACCAGCTTCTGTGTGATTAGCACATTCAGGTCAAACGCATTCTTCTGATACTACTGTGAGGAGCAGGGCCACAGCACCCACTAAGACACGAGGTTTTGGTAGCGTAGGGGCTCTCAGCCCCAACCAGCTGAGACAAGAGACCAAGGTGCTCTCAGTGGAAGCCTGAATCACACTTGGTCGAGCAAGAACAATTACTAATGACATTTAGAAAGAAATTAATGATGAGAAATGCAAGTTGGCATTTCAGGGGCACCAGTCAGCAGCCTCCCATCAACACTCACAGGAGAGGCGAGGGCTGGGGGCTGGGCACGGAGGAGAGAGGGAGGAGATGGCAGGAAATTAATTTTGCTGTGTCAATAATGACTGTGGTTCCGTTTGCTGTGCTTCTGAAGTTTAGACAAGATCAAACAGGGACTGGCTGGGGCTGCAAGGAGAGTCACTGTGTGACTTACCGTGGGTGAAGGCAGGTGAGAGTTTCTGTTTGGTGTGTCCTCAGGTGGCGCCAGGGGACAGTGGGTTGGAGGTGCAGCAGAGAGGGAAAGAAGGTCGTAGTCCTAGGATGGGGTCTTTTGGGCTAAATCCAAGTGCCATCTCTGGCAAGCTGGATGATTGCTTTGCCAGATAGTGCCTCGATTTCTTCAAAAGAAAAATGGGAACAATGGGGAGGGAGATAATATATGACAAGCAGGTGGTCCAGGTTCTGACACATAGTAGGTGGTTCAATATATGGTAGCTGTTGCTGTGTTTCACAGCCGTATTTGAAGATGCATAATTATTAAGTAGCAATGCCTCATTTGTGTGTTACTGTTTAATTGATCACACTTGATTCCTTGTGATAAATCATTTACTGGACCATTCTAGACCCTTTGGGGGTCTTAGAATCACTAAATATGGCATTGAGGGAAAAGATGATGGAGGGAGGGGAGAAAGCAAAATGATGAGGTTGTCTGGGGCAGGAGCCATATTCTGGTGGGATAAGGGAGCATGTCTTGTTCAGAACCACCTGCGAAGGCTCCCCTCTCATAGGGGCTGGGGTCACACACAGAGAAGCCACTATCACTGTGATATTGCACATTCTTACAGAGCAGAGGGTGAAAATGTAAGACCCATGGCTCTGGAGGTGTGGTTGTCTATATTTTCAACCAGGAGACTTCCCATCATTAAAATATTCAGCTAGTGTTTATTAAGTGTTAGAGATTATCCTCCGCACCTTTACACACTGAATATTCCTCCTCACAATGCCTCCATCGTTAACATAAGGAAACCAAGGCACAGAGAGGTTAACTAACTCCCCAAGGCCACACATGCTGTCTCCTTTACCACCACACCACATGGCTGGATTTCCCAACTTTTTTTTTTTTCTAACAAATCAGATGCAGCAGTCCCTGGACCTCTGTGCTGCATGGTGACACTCAGCTGTCTCCTTTGGGAATGGGAGTATGGTCCCTGTTCAACCCAGCCTACCTTGCTTTCCCAGTTTGTATGTAGATTGTCCACAATTTGCAAATATTTTCTCATTGGTACCTCACTAGTGTGGGGCTACTGAACCTGCTGTTCACTCTTGCCATGCAGACAGGAAAAGTGAGGCTTGGGACCTGGGCATTAAAGCAGGAGCCTGGTGGAGAGAAATGGGGTTCATGGGGACGGGGGTGAGTATATTCTACCCATATGGGTTTGAATGTTTGAGAGAAGAGGCAAGCAGGGGCCCCTCTCCCCTCCTAGGTGACAGGACCTCCTGCCACAGTCAGACCCAGATATGCAGTTTGGTAATCAACTGGGTCCCTGGCTTGTGGTGCTGTCATTATCTCCTCTACTTTTGCTCCTGACACTGTCCCATCAAATGTGTGGACTCCTCTATGGTCTGAGACACTAGTGAGGCCAATGCCTGTGGATAGCATTGGTGAAGACTGTGTTAAGTGTCCACGTAGCACTCTGTGTTATGAAACCATTTTCATACGTTGTCTAATTGGAATCTTATAACAAGTCCCGCTTTTCAAATGAGTCAATGGGTACTTAAAAGCTGTGAGGTCTTTCTAGGGCCTAGGGTCACAGAGATACGTGGTCAAGGTCACATTTGAACTCCAAAGGTCATTTCTTTTCACCAGTCCATCCACCCCCTACCTTCTTACTTTTTCATGTGCTGTCTTTCTCCCACCATTCATCCACTCATTCAGCCATCCACTCATCCAGCTACCTATCATCCATCCATCCATCCACCCACTCATCACCCACCATCTGTTTGTCCATCCATCAGCTACACCCTTATTCATCATATGGAGTGTGGGGTACATGACAAGAACTACACAGCTTCGGTGTGCCTTTCTCAGATGCTCCTAATTCCACACTTAACTGTTACCCATGCCTCATCCCACTTTGAAACTGGGGGTGCATGCATGTGCACACCCTTCTGGTTAGTTGAGTGGGATACAGCAGATTGGGAGTAGAGTTCCTTGCCTTGCGTGGAAACAGTGAGTTCTGCCTGGTTGTGGAAGGGAAACTTGGACAGACTCACTTGGTCTTAGTGGGGCAGGAGTGAGGGCAGGGAGGATGTGCTATGTCTTGATTAGACGCTGGGTGTGTATGAGAGGTCAGAGAAGGCATCACAGGCCAAGGCACAGAGCCCTTCAGCCTGTTCATGGACCAGACTTCCAGGAGCATGCAGCCCCGTGGATGCCTACCCTTCTGAGTGGTGGGATCATGTTCTGGTCTTTGTGCCACCCTGAATCCCTCTCCAAACTGGCATGGATGCACACCTACGTGTTTCACAAGGACCGTGGTCATTATTAACAGCAATCAGTCTCAGCTGTGGCTTGGGTCACTTGTGCATGCACACAGTCCATCACAGCAAATTAGGTCTGACTTCAGCACTTGTGGCCTTCAGTCTTAGGGGCTGTGAGGGGGCTGAGCCATGTGGGCACCAGGACCCATTTTAGGGGGTGCTGGGAAGTGGGGTTTTCTGATGGAAGTACCCTCAGAATATCTGCCAGAAGTGCTCTTCATTGGCAGGGGTAATTTTCTAGAAATTTTTAAGATGCAGGAGCGTTTTCCTTTTAACAGAAATTTGGAAGAAAGTAAAAATGGATCTGATGAGAGTTTTCATACATCATTTACCAAACCTAAAAGCCCTGGGTTGGTTGGTGGACCTGAACATACATGTTCTGTGTAATTAGTGGTCGTGTGACCTAGGCTTCCCAGTGTAGCCCTGATTTTCAAGTATTCTGTCCCAGCTATTGGTTATTTGTCCTGATTCTTGATTTGTGAAATACAATAACTCTATGTGGAAGTTGTACAAACCTGAAAATGGTCAAGGAAAAAAAAAAAAAAAACCAAGGGAAAACCACTTCAGACTTTTCCAACATGGCAACATTTCATCTCGTGTAAGCGAGCCTCACACCCGCCCCCCTGCACCCCTACTGCAGGGCAAGGGGACTCAGGCACTGTCTTCCAGCAGCTGTCAAGGCTTGGCAGGGGCTGTAGTGAGGACTTTGCAGCGGGCCTCAGACCTCTGCAGGTCTTCTGAGGTTCTCATCTCCCACAGCTGGGGCTGGAAGCTGTGCCATTGACCATGATGGTCAGTTTGACCCTCACAGAGAAGTTTTTGTCATGGAAGTGGAGACGCCATACAGCCAATGCTGGCTGGCACTGGCAGGTGGCCAAGTGTCCCCTAAGTGCTGCAGCTCCTGTCCACCCAACCAAGACTCCACAGGCTGCTGCAGTGTGCACCCTCCAAACTGGGAGGCAGAGATATTAGGGTGACCCCTGGTGCAGAGTGCATCCCTTCCTCCCACCTGTCCTGCCTACCCTAGAGGATCCTGCCTAGTTTTTATTTTGATTTATTTTGGGCAGCACTGGAGTTTTGAACTCAGGGCCTCATGCTTGCCTGGCAGGTCTCTACCACTTGAGCCACTCCACCAGCACTTTTTACTTTAGTTATTTTTCAGGTAGGGTCTCAAGCATTTTCAAGGGCCAGCCTCAGACTATGATCCTTCTACCTCTGCCTCCTGAGTAGCTGAAATTACAGGCATGAGTCACTTCGCCCAGCTCCACTTTAAGTGTGCAGCTCAGTGGCATTAGGTACATTCATGTTTTCAACCATCACCACCCTCCACTCCCAGAACTTTGTCATCTTCCCAAATTGAAACTTGTCCCCATTCCTCACTCCTCACCCCGTTTCTTCCACCCCCTGACAGCCACCATTCTTCTCTCCCTCTGAGTTTGGCTATTTTCAGTGTCACATAACAGAATCATGCAATATTTGTCCTTCTGTGACTGGCTAATTTCACAGTGTCCTCCAAGGATCTCTCCCACTGCTAAGAAAAAAAGTATCATGCCCTGGGTAAGGTGGGGACAGGGAGCATGGGGAAGGGAGCAGCTAAGCCTCTCCTCTCTGCTCCCTGATCCCTGCAAATTTGCAAGCTGTCCCATTCAATGCTGGCTCTGAGCCCACAGCAGGGTCCAGTGGAGAGCTGCGACAGGTTCTCCCTTCTAGACTGTGGCTGCATGGGTGGGGTGTGTGTGTGTGTGAAAGCCAGGTTATTATAAGTGGAGGAACTTGCTGGAAGGACACCTTGCAGAGGTGCCGAGTGGCTCTGGGTGGGACAGGGTGCCGAGTGGCTCTGGGTGGGACAGCTGCTGCAAGGCGACAGCATGGGACTAGGAGCCAGGACGAGGGGGCGCATTTAGAAAGGACAAATGCCGCTGGAGTTTGAAAAGGCCTGGCATAGCCAGGGGTCTGGAAGAGGTGGTTGAGGCTGAGGAGCATCTGGGCACTGTTCAGGGGTTTGGATTCACTCTGGGTGTTGTTGAGACCCCTGGGGGGTGAAGCAGTGTTCTTTTCCCCAACCTGATGGCCCTGCCTCCTTAAGGAGACAATCTGACTGGCTTCTTGATGCCCCTTTGTGTGCTCAGCTTCCGTTGGCCAGCAAGTGGGCTTCAGGGCATTACTGGCAGGTGGGGTTGCTGGAGGGGACCTGATGGTGTGAGCCTGGGGCAGGCTAGCTGCACAGTGTGGGGGACCCGGCAGCAGAGTGACACTCGTTAGCCTGAGACCCTTGCACCACAGTGTCATGTAAGGACTGTATGTTTGTGCAGATATGCATGTGTGTGAGATTGTGGGGTGTCAGTGTGTATGCTGGATATCTGAGAAAAGGACAAAGTACCTGTGAGAGAGTGTGTGTGTGTGACTGGGGAGGACACATGAAATGTACTGTTTCCCATGCTACTTTTATGAGCACCCCAACATGCTGTCCTCACAATACTTAGCTCCCTCCTTCTCCCCTGGGGCCATGGGAGATGGACAGGAGGACAATGGATGAGGTTTACTATGAGCACTGTGGTAGACTATGCTGGTACCTCCAAACGGAGGCCAAGCTGTGCTTGAGATGGGCATTTGGGGCTCCTGGGTGCCTCTAGGCAGGCTGGGAGGTTCCAGCCTCCCTGCATGTGTCTTGGTTTCCCCAGGTTTGCTAGCACTTAGTGTACCCTGGACACACACGTGGCCAGCTGGGTCCACAGCCTCAGAATCCAGGACCCGCAGGTAGCTGTGGCCTCACCAGAGCCCCATTCTCTGTCCTCCATCCATCTACTTCCTCAGAACTTCTATGTGCCCAGTCTCACGTCCCCTTCCCTCACAGGAGGACCCTTGAAAACTTGGGGGCACCTGCCACCTAAGGTCCATGCTCCATGCCCTTCCCTGGGAGTGCTGGCTCTGTGCTGGGAGTCACTAGACATCTTGAGGCCCAGAAACGCCAGGGATCTCAAGCCACATTCAGCCTGCAGGCAGGGCTGCAATTTTCCAAATACTGCTTTCAACACTGAGGAATATTACAGTTTTTAAGAATCTAGAGAAAACCAGAAGCCCTGGCTATCCTGGCCTACAGGCCCACAGGTCAGTGCTGCCTAGAGCTGAGGAGCCTCACCCTTACCCACCAAGTCTGAGCACCTCCTTTCCTCCACACCTGGCCTGGGCTGCACTTGTTTGCAGTGTGAGCCCCCAAGTCCAAGGCTTCATCCAGTCCGTGGCTCAACGTGACCAGAGAAGTCCTGCCCTACAGATGGGTCTCCCGGGATTCATTCTCTCTTTGCTTGCACAAACGTTCCTTGAGACTTTAGTGCCCCATGGCTAGGCTGCCTCAGTCTTCCCAGAGTGCTGCATGTGCATGAGGTCTGACTCCAGATCTGAGCAGCAGATCTCCTATGAGATGGGAGGAGCAGCCCCTCACTCAATCTTGGGAGCCTGTACACCACCCCATTTCTTTTTCTTTCTTTTTTTTTTTCCTTTTGGTGGTACTAGGGATTGAAGTCCAGCCCATGCTTGCTAGGAAAGCCCTCTACTATGTCCTGAACCATGTCCAGGATTACCTTGGACTGAGATTCTCCTAACTCTGCCTCCTGTGTAGCTGGGATTATAGGCATGTACTACCACACCTTGTGCACCACCTCATTTCTTTTTATTTTTTATTTTTTTTATTATTCATTTATTCACATGTGCATACATTGTTTGGGTCATTTCTCCCCTCTGCTCTCCTCCCCCACCTCTTCCCCCTTTCCCCCTGTTCCAGGCAGGTCCTGCTCTGCCTTCATCACTAATTTTTGTTAAAGAAAAGACAGAAGCATAGTAAGGAAGACAAAGTGGTTTTGCTAGTTGAGTTGAGGATAGCTATATAGAAATATTCCTAGCATTGCTTTCGTGTACACATGTTATGACCCATGTTGATTCATCTCTAACTGATCTTTACACTGGTTCCTGATCCCCTGCTCATGATAACCTCTGTCACTTTAAGGTTTCTGTATTTGCTCCTCTGGAGTGGAGACATCAAACGCTTTCATGTTTTGGGTTTTCTACCCATTTCTATATCTCCCGTATGTGCTCTCCCCTTGTCATGTGATCCCAGTCCAACCACATTGCTGCATTTGCCCTAGATCTAATGTCCGCATATGAGGGAGAACATACAATTTTTGGTCTTCTGAGCCTGGCTGACCTTGCTCAGGATGATGTTCTCCAGTTCCATCCATTTACTGCAAATGATAAGATTTCATTCTTCTTCATGGCTGAGTAAAATTCCATTGCATCACCTCATTTCTAATGGTGCTTTACCACTCCCACCGTGGGCTCTCCTCCAGGCCTTGTATTAGTGAGCTTGCTCCTGTTCCCAGCCCTGCTGGAACACAGCTTTTAGGGATCTTGCTCATGCTTTTTGAGGGCAGGGGATGAACTATTGCCTGGGGTTCCAGCAGCTGCCTGGCTGGTGTGGTTAGAATGGGAATCACAGTGAGCCATGAGGTTCACAGGACCAGTGCAGAAGTAAAATGGTCACCTGGGCCACCGTTGCTGGAACCCTTGGTTCCCAGTCCTGAGTTTGCTAGGACTGTATCACCAAGGGTCCAAGCCAGCACGAACCCCCACCTGTCTTTGGAAAAACAGCTACAATGGCCAAATCAACTTAGGGTCACAATGCACCCTGTTGCCTCAGAGGGGCAACTCTATAAGCAGCCCTGGAAGTATTTCACCTGCCTTTGCTTGGACAACAGCCAGAAAGCTCTCATTTTTCCCTTGCTGGGTACTGGAGTCTTACTTATTGCCTTCCGTTCTCTGCTCGCAAACAGACCAATCGGGCCCATTTGCATGTTGAGGTACAGCTCCCCTGAGTCGGTTGTCCTCTGGGTGGGTGACTCTGAGTCGGGTCCTGTTTGCAGCTGGGCTCCTACTAGAAAGCTTGGCTCCCTCCTAACAATCTGTTCTCTTGTGGGTTCATTTCCAAAGTGCACCAGGACAGACCCTGCCCCATCAGGAGTTTACTGGACTTTTTTTTATTTCCACAGCAACTATTTCTCCCAGGTTTGCATGTGAAGGAAGACATTTCCTGCTCATGAACTGGATTTTGATCAGGCCACCTGCTTTATTTAGTCTTTGGTGTCCTGGGGGCAAGTGAGTTGGTTAGAAGAGGGGAGAGAGTTGCTCCTTCCTGCCTGGGCTCCTGGGAGCAGTGACAGCAAAAAGAGGCCTCTGGTCCCTCAGCCAAGCTTTTGAGGAGACAGGAGACAAAAGGAGTCTGGGTCAGGGGCTTCCCCTATGTTCCCCAGGTAACTTGTGTCCTTGGATCTGTTCCTGCTCTCAGACGTCCCCCAAAGCCACTCCCCTTGCTTCCTGAAAGCTGGGCTCTCACTCCAGGCCTGGAGTGCCCATGCATTCAAAAAGCCAAGCCAGCTTCTCTGGCTGAGCCTTGCACTCACTTCCTGCTGCTCTGGAGTGGCAGACGACTGGCTGTCTGGGAGGTAGGGACAGGAAAACCTTTCTCTTGTCCCTGTGCACAGAAGACCTGCTGTTCTCCCTCTGCCTTGTAGGAAGTGTCAGGGCTTTGTGGGCCACCAGCCTCACTCTGCCACAAAGGGTGAGTGTCACTTCCATAGGGGT
Source organism: Castor canadensis (assembly GCF_047511655.1). Lineage (NCBI taxonomy): Eukaryota > Metazoa > Chordata > Mammalia > Rodentia > Castoridae > Castor > Castor canadensis. The sequence goes on from NC_133400.1 coordinate 35,313,408, forward strand.
AGATCTCTTCCTGCCCTGGGGGTAAACAGGGTGAGGCCGGCTTGCTGGGTGGGGGCTGCAGGGGAAAATGGGGTGCATCCAAGTTGCAGCCTGGCCTCCTGGGAGCAGTGGCTTCACCAGCGGGCATTTAGAGGCAGCCCCAGCCATCACTCACTCCTAATTTTAATGACATGCATTCGCTAAATTGTGTTCTGAGTATTCATTCTGCACTGTTTATGGGGTGCTCTCGAGTGCGTGTACCGTTTGTCAGAAGTGCAAACTAGCGAACATACGAGCCTTTAAGACAGGCCATCTGTTCGTCTTAGACCCTTGGACGATTGTCAAATGCTTCTAAAAATAAGTGCTCACAAGCAGAGAGGGGCTGCCCAGGTGATGCACAGCAGAAAGGGGAGTAGAGTTGCCTTGGTCTGCACTCTCCCCAAAGGAAAAGACAGTGTGTGCTGGGGAGAAGACTAGGAGAGGGAATGGGCCACAGGAGTGGAGGGAGATGAGAGCAGAAGGCCCTGATGAGACATCTTTTGGGTGGAGGTGTGAGCTTCCCCCTCTGTCTTGCGTCTCTTGTAACTCCACAGCTCAGATACCTTCAATGGCTCCCCATAGCCCAGATTTAAGGGCAAGCTGCCTCATCTGGCATCATGCAGCCTCATCAATAAGGCCCCCACCTTCCTCTCCAGGCTTGTCTCCATAGCGCATACCCTGTGCTTCTGCCAGACTGAATTATTCATTGTTCCCCCAACATATGCTGCACTTTTCACATTTCACAGGCAGAGCAGTGCTGTGGGGGAGAGGGGCTTTGCAGACAGCCTGTGCAGGTACAGATCCACAAAGCTATTCCCAGCTGTGGGACCTGAGCCACTTTGTGCCTCAGTGTTCTTATCTGTACAATAGGGGCAATAGAGGGCTATCGTGAAGCTTAGGTGCGGGAACATTAGTGAAGTGTGAAGAAGGTTCCTGGTGTGTGGTGAGCCTCCATAAATGTGAGCCATGATCATTGTCAGTGTTAGTAACACCTCCAGGCTGCTGTCTGGGTGGTTTGTTCTGCCTGAAAAACCACATCTCTGTGCACACATGCACACATGTGTGCACATACACTCTCATGCACACACACACTCAGTGCAAAGCCTGGCCCAACCTGTCCTTGAAGGGCAGCTGGAAGGCATCATCTGTACTATTGCCCAGTAAGATGTCCGCTCTCCCTGATGCTCCTTTTTGTGAAATCTCATCCCCTCCTACAGCCACAGCTGGAAAAGGTTGGGATATGTCTCATGCTCCCTCTCTTCTGCACAGAACATAGGGCCAGGCCCCTTATTGGTGACATGAGCAAGTAACTGAGCCCTATTGTACCTCAGCTTAACTGGAGTAGGGCTGGAGGGACTGCCTCCCCTCCCCAACCTCCAAATGGATACTCTCTCTCTTGCTCTCTCTCTTCTCTCTCTCTCTCTCACTCTCTATGGTTAAGTTAGATTCTTGGACTTGGTCCTTGCCCCTGGACAAAGGCCATTATAAAGCCAGGCTAGTGAGAGCTCTTGTGGCTGGAGTCCACCAGAGAGTGACACTGAGGTGGGAGGGGGAGTAGGGGCGTTGTTCACGGCCTCTTCCCTCCACCTGGGGACCAGAGGGAGGTAGTGTAGGGTCAGGTTGAAGATTGGGTGGGCTCTGCAGATGGAACTGGGAGAGCAGGGTGGGTGGGTTGTTTTTGGTTGGGAGGCAAGTATTCTTATGCCCTTAACCTGTTGTAGGGACTCCAAGACCAGAGCCAGGACTTGGTCTCCCAGGATGAGTACTTCTTTTCTGCCTTTCTAAGGCCTGTAAGGTCTGCGAGGCCAGCTATCCCCACCCTCCCGTGGACATGTGGGCTCCTCAAGCCAGGAGCCAGGGCTTTTCCACCTCTGGATGCTCATTGCCCAGCCTGGGTTGTGGCAGATGAGGACTCTGAGCATCAATCTGTACAGTGAATGGATCAGTGGGTGTGTGTACACCCCTCACCAGATAGTTCACTCCTTTCCCTGGGTAGAGGGGAAAGCAGTGATCTGTGTGTCTACAGTTTCTAGCCAGGCGCTTGGGGGCCTGGGGTAACAAGGGTGAGGCCTTCATCAGACGCCTGATGTCCCAGGCCAGGACCATCCAAGGCTGGACTGTCCAAGGCTAGGCCATGTCAGAAACATGCCTGAGGCCTTGCCAGCCTGTGACATAGAGAGGGTGAGACACTGCTAGTCAGTCCATTAAAACTATGGTGCTCAGTCCTGGGGCCACCATCAGGGAGCAAATGGTGTGACCAGCCACCTATCTGGTCAGAAAGACCTTCATGGACCCCATTGTGGAGCTCTGAGAAGCTCATTCTCTTTGCCAGACATAGGATAAATACAGACACATTGTCTGCTGGGCCCTCCAGGCATCTTAGGAAGAAGTAACCTCAACACAGAGGTCACTTGCTACGAGGCCACATGGCTACAAGGCCACATGACTGGCAAGTAACAGAGCTAGGATTTGAACACAGGATTTAGTCCATCTCGGTCCACTAAGGCTGACTGCATGCCTTGTAGTCACTCAGGGCAGTTTCCAGCACCCGGGGGTACTAGGTGATGTGTTAGGACCTGAGAGGCATTTTGTCATCACAACAGCTGGGGAACAAAGAGCAACTAATAAGGACGTTAAGTGACCTGCAGTGTCTGTAATGTTTACAGCCCACACCTAGGCATCCTGGGAGGTAGGTGCCTTTCGTTCTCATGCCACCAAGCACCCAGCATGGTAAATATGGTGAACATGTTGAAGCATCGCTTGACCACTGTGGTGGGCAGGTGTCAAAGGGAGACCAAGCAGGGTCCAGGTCAAGAACCAGACAATGGAGCCAAGACCTGGGGCGATGATCCTAGATTGGGCCATTTGGTGTTTGTTAGTGTGTGAGGAAGGATAGTAAGGCCACGAGTTTCCATCCACCTAGCCCACTCCCTCAGTGCTGAACGCATATCTTGGACTGGGTTCAGGATCAGAAACACTTTACTTGATGAATTCCCAGTGAGGAACTAGTGACTGTCACCCAGCCGGGAGTCAGTAAAGATCCACTGAGTAAATGAGTACCAGGCTTCTTTTCTGCAGAGGCCAGGGTGAGACAGGAAGCCTGTGCCTGAGTCTGAGACACCCACAAAGGGTCTCCTATGAGTCTCACCAGGACCCCAGCTAGCCCTGCTCTGACACTGGCAGCATGCCCCACCCCCTTGGCTGTCACTAACCCATGTCCCTGGGGCAGATGGCCCCAGTGCCAGGAAAAGGCCCCCAGATCAGGATGCAGTGACAACCACCATCCACCAATACACAAGTGCTGCTGAGTGGCTGTCACGGCCACAAGCCATCACCACCCACCCCTTTCTGTTCTCTCGATTTATGTTCCTCACCTGCTTCTCTGTCCCACACCTGTGTCTCTCCCTGGCAGGCAGAGAGGCCCGGTGGATGCCAGGCCTCCCATCCGGGCTCTTCCCAGTCCTTTCCAGCTGCCACCTCCAGCCTGATGGCACTGGAACGTGTTTATCTGTGGGGTTGGTAGCATCTTTAAAAAACGATTTTCTTCCTTCTCAGAAGGGACTAAATATAGCACAGGCATAAACAGAGAAATAGACATTAAGCCAGAATGCCCTTGTGAGACCGTGCCACGTAGAAGGAACTCTTAAGAAGGCTTGATGGAATGCTGGCCCAAACCCGCCCTCCTTGCCACACAGAAGCATGAGTTCTTTGAGAGTGCTGGACTGGGACTGCACAAGGGTGGAGTGACTAGGGAGTGCTGGTGACAAAGATTTCTGCCACCCTCTGCCCTTTCAGAGATTACCCTTGGCTCATGGTAGAACTGATGCCCTCCTTGGCCCCTTAGCACATACACTTCCCATAGCCTTGGTCGCCTTGTCGAGCTGCTGAATGCATTGATCCCAGTTCCACTGTGTTTCGTGCCTGTATCTCACCCCTTCCAACCCCTGTGTGTCAGGACCTGCAAGGGGTGGCCCCAGCCAGAGTCTTCCCCTGGCCTCTACTGTGCCCAGGCCCCTTGAAGCATCAAGCTTTGACATTTCCATCTGCTGTGACGTCCTAGGCTTCTGTTCCTATTATAAAACTTCAGGGAAGGTATTTTTACCCTTCTCAGAACCCTCTTGGAGGGAGATTTTTCTTTAGTCTAGCCTAAGAACCACCTGCTACTGTTTTACCAGGGAAGTGGTATTTCTTCCCCGGTTTTCATAACCAGTGTGCTTGGTGAGGGTTTCTACATCCAGGGTTTCTGCACCATCACTTCCCTGCTGAGGCAGTGTGGAGGGTGTGTGTCATGGGCCTTGTTCGTGATGTCCTGGCCAGAGGCTACTTCATTATCTAAAGGTCTCCAGATACCCTTTTGCCCATGTAGGAGGAGGATGGTCCTCATGGATTTTGTGAAGATTAAATATCATGTCTGCCTGTGGAATAAGTCCACATTTATGTCACAGTCCCTAGTCCACACTCCCCCCAGCCTCCATGGGACCTGTGTACTGGTTCATTCCATTGCCCCATGCCAGCTAACACACTTGTCACAGCTTCCTGCCTTTGCCTGTGCCCTTCCTTCCGCGTGCAGTTCCCTCTCCCTCCCACCTAGCAACATCCTATCCACACACTTCACTTATCCACCCTTTCAGTGATTCATTCAACAACATTTTCTACTTTGTGCCAGGAGACCAGGAAAAGAGTTGCATGTGTCTGCCTTCCTAAAGTTCTTTGTTTTCCTACAAATAAAGAAAGACTTGACCACACCCTATAGCCACAGCCTCTCCCTGGCTGTTGGCAGGGTGAAGAAATGAAGACCATTGGCACTGAAGGACTAGGGTCCCATCTGGACAGTGTGTGCCCAAATGGGCCAGGTGCTGTAGCCATGTCTGCAGCTCAGCTGAGGAGGCCAGCCCGACCCAAGAGAGGCAGAGATATATGTGTGGCAGGCGAGGAGGAGATGACTTGAAGGAGCCACGGATGGGGAAGCCATCTGAGTGTCCAGAGCACTCTAAGAGCTTCTTGGTTGGGAGGGAGAAGTGAGGAGTAGAAATTGTCACAGCAGAGGCCTGGAGCTAGAAGGAGGATGGGCTATGCCTAGGATAGGTTCAGCAACCCATAGGACTTGCAGGCAGAGAAGTGCCTGGCTGGAGGGTGGGAGTTCCCATGGAAACTGCCTGAATCCTATCCATAGCCTTAGGCAATCTGCCTTGTGCCCTGGGTCCATGACACTCCTGACCAATTCCTATTGCTTAGTCCACTCCCTCCTGCTTCCTGGCTGGCTGGCTTTGGGTTGGTAACTTAGTTCCCCAGGCATCGATTTCCTCCACTTAGGACATGCAGTCTTGTGAGTCTAGTGACAATTGAAAGCATGTGACTGGGATGGCACATAGCATGTGGCCAGTACTTGGGGCTCTGCGGAAGGAGCACATCAAAAGTTGGCACTCAATGACATAGGTGCCAGAGAGCCAGGAGTGGCTTTGAGCTTCCACAGGAGTCAGGCTGTCACGGGGCCCTGTGCTGGGGAGTAGCTATGATCGGCTGTCCACTGTGAACCCTGGGCCTTCAGGAGAAGCTGCGGCCACCCTCTGGTCTATGTCACAGCCAGATCTGGAGCATAGAAGACAGACTCAACACCTCTTCTGCCCCCTGGTGGTCTGTGGCAGAGATGCAGGCCACTGCTCCAGCCTGTGGGGTTTCTGAGACACTGGCTGGGGTGCCGGCCTGGGAGGCAGATGCATCCCCAAGAACCTATGCAGGGGATCAGTGGTCCTGCTACTGTGTCCCTGGAGAACTTTGCTGCCTTTCTCCAGGTGTCCCCAGGTGAAGCACCAACTGAGGCTTGGATAGAATTGGTCTGAATTAGCAACACGCACATTGCAAAGAAACAAAAAGACTGTGGGCTTTCAGAAGCCAAAGCCCGCCCCCAGCCCTAGGCTGCTGGCTCCAGTGGAAACAGTTCAACACTGCTGGCTGCTTGGGCTGGCAGGAGGAAGGACAGGCTGTGGGCTGTGGCAAGAGGGAAGCCTTGGCCCCAGGGTCCCACCTGGGCCCTGGATTCCTGGGCAGATTCAGCCAAACCACACAACATCCCTCCTTGTGGCCCCTGCAGTGCCACATGACCACACAGGTGAGGCTCCTAGAGCCCAGCAGTGGAGCTCTTCCCTGCACCCTCCCTGCTGGGTGACCCATCCCCTGCCCAGCCACCGCCCACTGCCTGTACACAAGACGCGTCTTGGCTGCAGAACTGCTCGACACATCTGTTGTCTCCCTCTGCGAGGCTCAGAGCAGCTAGGGGAGGATGAAGAGGGGATAAGGGGGCAGCCTAGAGGCATCAGAGAGTTTCATCTTCGTCATTGGAGGGAAACGGAGATGTTTTTAATTCCTGTCACCTCCCCGGCATTTCCCTTTTCCCTCCACATAGATGGTTCCTGTGGTAAGACCTGAAAAGTCTAAAACAATAAAAACAATTTACAGAGAGCCCAGGTTGGCAGTGACAGGAACTGGTCCCCAAGCCCTGAATCAATGTGGTGTCTTGGCAGCTGCGTCCCTCGAGCACTTTTTCCTTGTTGCATTTTGTTTTGTAATCATCAAGACTCTTTTCTGCAGCTCTCCATGTCCGTGCACCAGGTGGGAGGGGACGGGCATGATCGCCATTCTTCTGCCCTCATGCGTGTCTCCTTTCTTCGCCTTTGCAGAACCACACGATGAGCCAGCACGCACAGTGAGGGACCGCTCGACAGGACACCTCTCCGCAGAAGGCTTGCCGGAGACGCCGTGGGGAGGGCCATTTGAACATTACATCCAATCAAAGTGTCATTTGCAACCCAGATGTAAAACTCTAATGATTTGGCCATGAGGCGCTGCTATTATAAGCAGCTGGAAATGAATATTAATGGCAGAGATTAAAAGTATTCCATGCTCAGTATTTTTTATTGTCCTGATACAGCTAGTGTGCTTTTTAGAGTTCCGCTGCAGACTACATTTCTAGTGTTAGAGAAACCTGCTTTTTGAGGCTATTGTCCTCTGTTTCTTCATGTATTATATTGATAGGTTTTTTTTTTTAAAAGAAAGGATTAGAGTGATTTTTTTTCTTCGCTTCTTTTTCTGTTTTGTTTTTCTTCCCCCCTTCAGTTAACTACTTTTTAATTGCAATTCTAGGTAATTGTGCATTGTGATGTGATTGCTTGGCTATTGTCTATTTCCTTTTAATTTTTTAATTAAAGACTAATGCTTTGATTGGATTTGCCAGTTCACCGGACAGTGATTAAAACTATGTAATGAATATAATCGGTTTCAGTGCAACTGGATGGTCTGCTTTTATATGTGACTTGATCTGACTGCAGTAACTAGTTCAGCTCAATAAAGGGAATCCATGCCATCAGCAGTGCTGCCTGGTTGTCTCCTCCCCTGCTGGGGGCTGGGGGTTGGCAGGAGGTGTGTCCCCAGAAGTTCCCAGTGGTTCACACATGCCCGTGGGTACCTACACACACTACACCCAGCTTCTTCCCAGTGCTCACCTAATCCAGGATGGCTGGATGTGCTGGCAGTGGTTACCTGAGTCAGAGGGAAAAGAACCAGGAAAGAGAAAATACTTTGATCTTCCCATTTCCTGGGGAAACATTCCTTGGGGCAGTGGGCAGTGGGCAACGGGCAGCATTTCAAAGCCCATGCAGCAGGTCGAGGACCAATGCTTATCTAGGCTGCTTCCTCGATTCTCCTGCTCTGGGCTGGCTTTCCCTTGTGGAAGGCAGATGGGTGTGTGGCTAACCCTGACGTGCCAGGGCTCCAGGTAGCAAGCACTTGGGTTCTAGCTTCAGCCAAGGCATGGGGATGTGGCAGGGTAAGAGGCAGCTCCCCAGTTCCATGAGATCCAGGGTTCCAGAGTGGACTTAGGTGGGGGTAGCAGGTTCCCAGGCAAGACCCGTTGGAGGCCAGGACTAGAGTGAGGTTGGCAGGAACTCTGGATGCAGAATCTCAGGAAGCACCCCCTCTCCAGGGTCTCGCCTGCACCGGCAAGCCCAGAGAAGCATGTGTCCCTGCACTTGGCAATTTTGGTGCCTTGTGGCCAGCTGTTGTCCCAGGACCCACCATGCAGTCAATCTCCTGGGCCCTGTCACATGGCCTCCCACACTTCCATCATGCTGGTGCAGGGCTGATTCCCCAATCAGAGATGAGAACCTACACAGGCAAGCCCTTCCTCGCCAACTTTTCACAAGGGGCAAGGAAATTGGTTATTACCCTCTGCAGAGCGGAAATGAAACAGGCAGACAGATTGCACCTAATTATAATGTAATACAAAGTCACGGGTGTGGAATTTGGAGCAATTACACCATCATCCAGAGTGCTCCCATATCAAGGGGTATCGGATGACCTGTAAGAGCTCCCCTTCCTGCCACCTCCTATAACGAGCTCACATGGGCGGTCTTTCCCTTTTTCAAAATGCATTTTACCTGTGAACACAGACACCCCCCCCGCCCGCCCCCCCCCCCCCCCCCCCCCCGCTCCTGCCATACAATGAGACTGTTGCCCTTAGAATTCAGGGCTCTCACCTCCTGCCACGCTAAAGAAGGGAAACAGCGATTTTTAGTGTCTTGGAGATTTGACAGATTGGAGGAAGACCCCAGAGTAAGCATCCATGTTCCCCAAAGGTGCCAGTAACAGGCTGGGCTGGGTCAGACATCTACAGCCAGGCCCACCTTCGGACAGTGTGGAAGCTGTTGCTGGGACCAGAGTGTCCTGGGGCTTGCCACATTGCGATCTCCAAGCACTCTCTGACTCCCGATTTATCCCGAGCCCCATGGAGCCCAGGTGAGCCCTCAGTAAGTACCAACAGAAGATTTGATTTGACGGTTGGTGGCGCAGGGCTAAATTAGTCACTGCCCCCATTAAAAATGCAGCGGGGGGTTCAAGAGCTTTCACGCCGTGTGGGAATCAGCAGCGAAGCCGGCTGCTGCCTTGGGTAAGGAGACAGGCAGCCTAGGGGACCGTGAGGTAATGAGGTTTATGGCGGTGACAAGGCTGCCCAGGAACCCTGCCGACTCTCCCCTCGCCCAGCCCCATTGTTCTTGGCTGAGAGCCTCTTGTGGCTTCCTGCAGGGAGGGGGCTGGTAGGGGGACACCCGAGGCCCTCACTGGGTCTTGCATTTTCCACCATCAGGCAATACTGGGGTGGGGGAGTAGTGCATGGGCCCCAGACTTCCAGGCAAATGGGTTAGAATGGGGTGAGTCTTGTCCTACTTAGCTCCAATGGCATTGCCTTGGGGCCACTGGGAGAGGCCTATGCAATGATGCCTGTGGACAGGCTGTGAGTCATATGGCTGTTGCTAAGAGGATGATAGGTACCCTCATAGGAGGGAACCGTCTCAGCCTGGAGGGTGCAATGGAGTCCTCTGCATTTGGCTTTGGGTTGGACAAGGTCACTAGAAGCCTGTGGCCTGCGGCAGTAGCTCTGGGGATGGAGGAATTTTTCTCAGGCTCCAGTCCTTTGGTACCTGTCCAGAGCTTCTGGAAGCTTCCAGTAAGAGGTTTGAGCTTAGTGGAGAAGCTATTGTGGGAAGACCTTCTCCAGTCACCCAGCCAGAGAGAACTTCTAAACTCAGTGTGGTCACCACTGAGCTTCCCACCTGCTTGTCTTCCCTCCGAACCTGAGGTGTGGGGTGGGACCAATGGGTGCTCAGCAAACAGCACCAAAACTTCACTCATCCATCTGTCAGCTGTGCAATGAGCTGCTCTGTGGGCCAGGCACTCCAAAAGGCTCTGGGGACAGAGATGAGCAGTACATGTGGCCCTGCCCTCAGACAGCCATCTCCCAAGCAATCAATAAATACACAGCAACACACAGTCACAGTGCTGTGATTGGGAGCAAAAGCTGTGAGGGACAGGTGGGCAATCCGTGTGCTAGGTTCATGGAAGGCCTTGCTGAGGTGACCTGTAGAATAAAAGGAACCAGGCAGTCAAAAAGCAGTGGAAAGCCAGATGCTGGTGGCTCATGCCTGTAATCCTAGCTACTCAGGAGGCAGAGATCAGGAGATCAGAGATCAAGATCCTATCTTGAAAAAACCCATCACAAAAAAGGGCTGGTGGAGTGGCTCGAGGTGTAGACCCTGAGTTCAAACCCCAGTACCGCAAAGTAAAAACAAAACAAAAAAGCAGTGGAAAGAGGGCACAACAGATGCCAGAAGCTCTGAATTAGAAATATCCTTAGAGAGCACTAGTCACACTGTTTCAATTATAGATGGTTTAATACAAATCAGAAGTTCAAAGCCTTGTCCAAGGTCACACAATCTGGGTTAGAATTCAAACTATACTTTAGGTGTCCTGCCCTCCAGTTTGGATGTCTGACTCCCTTGTTGGTTTTATTATAACAACAACCATGATGATAAATAAAATGGTAATGATTGCTGATTCTCCTCCCTTGGAGAAAGGCAGGAACAGATTACATATTACACCCTTCCTAGAAGTTAGGCGTGACCACAGTAGTTCTATCAATAGGATATAAATAGACGCAAAGCCATCCTTCTCTCTTTCGTTGGCATACGTTGTTACCTGCCTTTGAATGAGAGAGAAAAACAACTGCACAGAGCCAGTACTGTACAACTCAGACTTGATTTTGGTTCACCCCACTCCCCAGGAGAATGACCAAGGGTCACACACCCTGCACTGGAACCCTCAGTGTAAGAGCACAGAACTCACCACACAACAAACACCAAAGCTCCCCAACTCTGCCTCGCTGGGTCTCTCTCTAGAACTGCAGATTGCTCTGAGCTTGGCGCTCACCGCCTGGGCTCTGCCTTCCTCCCGCAGTTGCTTGGCGTACCACACAGCTGCAGTGTTCTTCCTTTCCTAACTCCTGCTTTTACACTCAGCTCAGCTGTCTCACTCTTGGGGCCAAGATAAGGGTCAGCTTAGTGAAATACTTGCTTTAGAAGCGACATTTAAGGGAACACCAAAAGGCTCAGACATCAATGTCTCACTCTGTAGCCCAGACTGGCCTGGAATTTAACAATCTTCCTATCTCAGCCTCTTGAGTGCTGGCATTACAGGTGTGTATCACCACACCTCACTAAATAATATTTAAAAAAATCAAGCTGGCAGACAGCAGCCTGCAGAATAGCTGCCTATTTTTTAAAAAAAAGTTTTGGTGGAACCGATGGTGTGATTAGGATGAGGCAAATGAGGCAGGGCAGTGTGAATACAGCTGTTTTTATTTAAAAATTTGCTCTTTTGCTTGGCATGAACTTTTAAAATCTTTTTTCAAAAATATTGTTTGAAAGTAATATTCTGGTTTTAAATTTTTCTTTTCTTTCTTTTGCATTCACTTAAATTTTGTGTCCAAAGCAAGTGCCTCATTTATCTCATCCTAGGTCTGCTCACCCCAGGCAACCACTGCAGTTGATAAAATGCTCCAAAGACAAAGCTCTGATGACACCTGCAACATAAGTTGGTCACATAAGCATGCACACACTTTACACCTGTCTGACTCTGGGGCGGTGGATCAGTCAGGACAGAACAAAAGGTCCAAATTCTCAGTGGTTTAACACAGCAAAAAATTTATTTCTCACTCATGTTATATGGCCAGCCTGGATCTCCATGAGCCTTTCTTCATCATGTTCTTTTAGAAGTCAAGCTCAGAGAGAGGCCACCACCTTAAATGTGCTCAGCAGCCAACCTAGGGGGACAGAAAGAACTTGGGAAGTTCTTACCCTGGAAATTCAGTGCTCTTGTTTGGGTTTCTCTCCCTTTCTCCCTCTCTTTCTCTCTCTCTTTCACACACACACAGCCACTTCACCCCACAACTATTGGTCACCTGTTGTCACACTGCCCCCTTGCATCATCACAGGGAGATTGGGAAGGTCAATCCTGCCTGGCAGAAGTGGGGATGGGCAAGCTGTGATGCACTGCACTAAGGCTGGCACAGGCGTCTCTGACCACCCGCTTCTTCCTGTCCCTGATGTTTTAAGGACAGAGCCTGATTCTTCCTAAGTCCCATATCTCCAGTGCCCTGCCCAGACACTGCAGCAGGCATTTATTTCTCAAATGAAGGCAAATCGTATGAAAGAGAACAAATAATAATCAAAAAGGTCCAGGGGAAGACAGGCATGGATAAAAGACACCTCAGAGCCTAAACTTATGGATCCAAACCCCAGCTCTGCCATGGATTAGCTGTGTGACCTCAAGCAAAGCATTCATTTCTCTAAGCCTCCATACTCGTTTTGGTAAAATGAGAAGAATAAATAGTGCTTACTCACAAAGTTGTGAGGTGGAAATGAGGTTAAGAGAATTTTAAATACCATTATCTGAGAACTCAGTGCGTGCCTGACTTCATTCTAGGCACGGTGTTAACTCACCGAATTCACGCACCAGCATTATCACATGGGGCCCTTTCACTCGGGATGAGGAAACAGGCAGAGTCCTGGCCTCCGTCCCTGCAGGCATTCAGCAGAGCGCGTGGAGGGACAGTCCTGCCAGCCTCATCACCAGCGCTTTCAGGGGTCTGTCTACGAGCGTCTGCCTTCGCCTGCAGGGACCCGCGGGAACCAGGTCCAGGACCAGGACCGCACGGGGCCAGCTGGAGCTCCAGCAGCTCACCTGGACGCGGCTCGACCCGCCCCTCCTTCCCTGAGCCCTGATTGGCCCGGCTCTGGGCCGGCCCCGCCCACCCGGCGCCCGCCGCGGCCGCGGGCTGAGCGCGAGCTGCGTGGCGTTAACTTATTTGTGGAGTTATTAATTACTGAAGGGCGCAAATCGTGCTTCTGTGCATAAAAATATGTTTGAGCAGTTTCTACTTAAACTTTAAAGAGAACGTTAATCAATTTTATTTTAACAAAATGACCTTAAGCAGGGAAAAAAATTGGTGTTATTTGCCCAAACAGGCAAATTAATTTCTCTCTCTTGAGAAATCTAAGAAGCTTCCAGAAATAGCTACGCATAATTTACACCTGCCCTGGCCACTCCTCCTTTTAACGCCAAGCCCAGGCATGGGTCCCACCCAGGCCCAGCCCACCCAGGAGTCCTTGCAAAGGCCCGGTCTCATTGCATGACCTTGGGAAGAGGATGCTGGGGAAAAGGGGCGATGTCGCCTCTGAGAGGTCGCCCAGCCTCCGTCAAGGTCACTGGAGGGGAAGGGCCGCGGCGGGGCAGATGCGGGCGCCCGGGCTCGGCTGCACGTGGGCCGCCCCCCTGCGGATGGCTCCGCCTCTGCGAGGTGACACCCCCGCCGCCCGCCTGGAGCGGGAGGCTGAGGGCAGGACGGGCGACAGAGCTCTGCTGGCTTTCCAGTTCCGCCTTTCAGCAGTTGTGCCGGCCGGCCATTCGGTCTCCCTGGACCTGGGTTTGCGCATCTGAATATCGAGGTGATGCCACTCCTGCCTGCACGTGGCCCCGGAGAGCATGGAAGAGGTCTTCCCGAGGGAGGCTTTTTTTTTTTTTTTTAATATCTCTGCGGCATCCCTAGTTTCTAGAACAGTGCTAGATAATTGTATGTGCGCAATAAATACTTGTTCAATTAATGAATAGATGAAAGGTGTTGCAGTGGGATATTTTAAAAATTCAAATATAAAATAAGGAGATAATCTAGAAAATTCGCTTTTAAACTGCATTTACCCATTAGCTACCCCCAACGCCTCCTGGAGATTATGATGGGGTCAGTTGGAGTGCGGAAGTTTCCTCTTCCGCCTTTGGAAATCACACCTTGCATCGCGCAGGAGCTCAAGCCTGTGTGCTGAATGAATGAATGCATGCATGCGTGGGCGTCTACAGCAAGCGCCACAGTCGCTCGGCTGACAGGAGCAGGCCAAGTGAAGAGTGGAGCTGGCTCAAGAGAGGAGCTGGATGTGATGACAGAGCAATTAGGCCCAATGCAGGGGACAGTTGCCACCCAACCCAGACCCTTGATGTCCTATGGGAATGCAGACCCAGGGTGCCAGACTGTATAATTTTTCAAGAGGAGGAAATGCAGAATTTTATGTGAAACCTCCCAATTACTACTGGTAAGTTACTGCTGATAAACCTTAGAATTTAATTAAATTAACAAAACAAAACCCCAAAACCCAAGTGTGCCAAGGACACAGGACACTCCACTTCTGAGTCCACATTTGGCCTTGAGACCAGCAGTTTGAGGCTTCCTGAGATCAATAACTGGTTGTGATATGTGGTTCAAACGTGTCAAACGTGATACGTGGCTGGGTGCCTAATGAGAGAGTTTCTGCTCTGGATGGCTCTGGTTCAGGCTTCCTTTCTAGCCTCATAGCCCTGGAGGCAATCTGAGCTGGATTCTTGGGTCTCTTCATGTCTCAGTTTCCCCATCTGGAAAGCAGGAATAAATAACCCAGTTCTCCAGGGTTGAGGGAAGGTGCCAAGAAACTGTGTGGGCCAGGCCACCTGGAAACCCAGTTCTGTTCCTGAACTTCTGACACAGTGCCATCATGGATTTAGACCATATACCTCTAGAAATAGAGGATTTCAGTGCCTGGACACAGAAGTCCTCCTGTGACAACAGCAAACCTGGGGCAGGCCTTGCTGCGCGTTTCTCATTTATCTCAACTTTCCCCATGCGACTTGACTTTGGGCACTGTGTTTTAGCCAGCTTTCCATCACTATGACAAAATACCTGAGACAATCAACTTATAAGAAGGAAATGTTTATTTTGGCTTGCAGTTTTAGGTTTCAGTTCATGGTTGCTTGGTTCTGTTGCTTTAGGGCCTGTGGTGAGGCAGAACATCGTGTGCATAGTGGAGTAAAGCTGCTCACTCACTGTCTGCTTAGGAGAAGCAAGGAGAGACAGGAGGAAACTGGGGTTCCAAAAAAACCTTCAAGGCCTACCTCCAATGACCTCACTTCCTTCTACTAGGTTCCACCTTCTGAAGGTTCCAGCTCCTCCCAGTAGTGTCCCAGGCTGGTGACCAAGCCTCTTACACACAGCCTTTTAGGGGACATTTAAGATCCAAACCATAACAGACACCTTCTTTTCCTGTTCTGGGCCTCAGTTTCCCCATCTGTAAGTGTTGAGTTAAAGTGCTGATCTTGGTTTTAAAACTCCTTATGCATGTGGGGCTTCCTTGGGCAGCCTAGGGGCTGGGACAGGACTCATAGATGGCTTCTGAACCTGTCAATGGGGACAAGGATGCCTGTACCCTAGGCTGTGGTGAGGATATGAAATGTTGCACTTGGCAGCACGGTGTAGCTTACAAAGCACCCCAGGGAACAGTTTTACTAGTGGATGGTCTTTAAAGCCTCATAGAATGCAGGAAGAAGACCAGCTCTGAGAATATGATGAGGAAGCTATCCAGACTTT
Organism: Castor canadensis; assembly: GCF_047511655.1. Classification (NCBI taxonomy): domain Eukaryota; kingdom Metazoa; phylum Chordata; class Mammalia; order Rodentia; family Castoridae; genus Castor; species Castor canadensis. Next base: position 35,328,700 of record NC_133400.1, read on the forward strand.
GTGTCCTCTTGACAAAGTGTAGCTCTGATTGGTCCCCTTCAAGTACTGCCTGCCCTGAAGCCTGCCTGGGCTCCTGGTTCTAACCTGCCCCCTGACCACCCTGTCCCCAGGCATCATGGGTTTGCCATCCTCCTGGCATCTTGGTCTATAATCCCCACCATTCCCCTCCCCCCAGCCTCCTTGTGTCCTAACAGTTCCTGTACCTCCTCCTCAGCTCAAAAGCCACCACCTAGAGAGAGCCCTCCTACCTTCCCCTCAGACAAATAAATCCTCATAGCATCCAGCACAGAGTGAGCCACACTGGAGCTGCTTCCAGAATTAAGCATTCTGACACTCCCACATAGTTACTCCTCATTATCCTCATTTTCATTAAAAACAAAACCAAAAAAACTTCACTTTTATTTTGTTTTTTAATTAGCATTTATTAATAACACAGGGAGATTTCATTATGATAATTGCCCTCGTGTGTACAGTGCACCTTGACCATTCTCATTTTGCAGTAAGGGAAGCTGGGGCTCAATCCTACTGTGAGAATGAAGGTGTTTATTCCCAGCCTCCTTCCTTCCAGAAATAGCCTATGCACTTGCAAGCATGTGTTCATATATCTAGCATACATGTATGGATGGATATATGTGTATATGTATCCTTTCTGTTACAAAATGATAATTAGTAAATGTTCTGTGCTTCTTTTTCATTCTTTTATCAATACCCTGTTCCTTTCTCTTTGTGTTAGCATACACAGATCTAATTTTTTCCTTTGGGGAGGGCAGTTTTTCCATAGTGAATTCAACTTCCTTAATAGTTATACCATTATATATAATATTAATACATAAAATATAATATATAATATATGTAGTATTTATAACTTACAAGTTATATATATAACTTATAACATATATTTAACTTATATATACATACATATGTATAGATATGTGTATATATATATATATATATATATATATATATATATATATATATATTTGAAATTATCTGTTTCATTCTGTGTAAGCTGTGGATATCTGTGTTTTCAAAAAATTGACTCATTTAATATAATTTGTTAAATTTATGTGTGTAGAGCTGTTCATGGTACCCTTTGCTAGTTTCAATGCCTGTGGTGTCCGTACAGGATTTCTGTTTCATTCCTGACACCAGCACTTTGTGCCTTCTGTCTGTCTCAGTCTTGTTAGATTTTGTCAATTTTATTATCCTTTCAAAGAATCAAGTCATCATTTTTTCCATTTTTGTTTTCAATTTCATCGGACTTCTTCTCTCTATTATTTCTTCCCTGTTTGTTTCCATTTATCTTGCTCTTATTTTTTACAATCTTGTGGTGTATGTTCAGGTTTTTGATTTAAGACATTCTCTCTTTTCTAGTATCTCATGTACTAATAAAAATTTTCCTCTCACTACTGCTTTGGCTGTGTCTCAAAATCTTTGATAGGTTATAATTTCATTTTCACTCACTTCAATTTTAATTTTTTGACACTTCCTCTTTAACCCATGGATTTTTCAAAGTGTTTATTTTCCAAGTGTTTGGTAGTTCTCTTGTTATAATTCTGTTTGTTATTGATTCTAGTTTGATTTCCATTGTGCTTGGAAGACACACTGTGATTTCTATTCTTTTAAATTGGTTATATTTATGTTTCATAATCCCTGATATGGCTTATTAGGGTATGTGCTCTGTGAACACATACCTGAAATATATGTTCTGCTGTGGTGGAGTAGAGTGTCCTATGCATGCCTATTAGATTTTAGCTGTTGAGTTATTCCGTAATTGATTTTCTGTCTAATTGTTCTATCAAGTGTTGAGGGAGGGTTGCTGAAGTGTCTAAATATAATTGTTGATATGTCCATTTATTCTTTGAATCTGTTGGTTTGCTTCCCATATTCTGCAGCTCTGTTTGATGCATAGACATTTAGGATTGCTGTCTTCTCACCTTTGCTTTGAAGTCTACTTTAACAAATACTAGCATAACCACTTATATTTTCTTGTTTTCATAATATATCTTTTTCCATCCTTTTCAACATGTTTATATCATATTTGAAGTGAATTTCTTGTAGACAAGCTTATAGTTGGATCCTCTATTCTGCCAACTTCTTAATTGGTATATTAGACCACTTATATTTAATGTAATTATTGATGTGTTAGTTCTTAAATGTGCCATTTTATTTTTTTTCTTGTTTTTCGTTTGTCTGATTTATGTTTGCTGCCTCCTTACCTTAAGCATTCTTTAAAATTTCACATTGACTTGCCTATGATTCTATCGAGTACATCTCCTATATGACTTATTTGGAAGTTGCTCTAGATGCTGCACTATGTATGTATAGCTTATTGAAATCTACTGGTGTAATCATTGTACCAGCTCAAATGAAGTGTAAAAACCGTACCTCACTTTATATTTTTCACTCTTTTCTGTTTATATTGTATGTCTTAAATACTATTCTACACCAGGTTGCAACCATATCACATGTTAAAATTTTTGTTTCAACTATTGAGCATAATTTAGAAAACTCAAGAGAAGGAAAATCTATTGTATTTACTCATATTTCTGGTTACTGTGTTATTTCTCCCTCATGTTTCAAGATTCCTTTTTTATTTTTAAATAAATTCTTTAATGTTCAGATAACTTCCTTTCTCCACTTTTTTAGGATAAGGTTGGCTAGTTATAGATTTTCTTAGTTTTCTGTCATTTGGGCATTCTTGAGTTCCCCTTCATCCCTGAGATATTTCCACTGGATATATGTTTCTGGATTGAAAGGTCTTTTCTTTCAGCACCTAAAAAACTGTAATTTTCTTCTGGCTTCTATATTTTGTGTACAAAATCCATTTTTATTTAGATTGAGTTTCCTCTCAAGGTAATATACTGTTTTTCTCTTGCTGCTTTTAAGATTTTTTTCTTTTGTCTTTAATTTTTAGAAATTTAACTCTGATGTGTCTTAGGTATAGATTTCTTTGGGTTTACCCTGTTTGAGGTTTTGCTTAGCTTCTTGAATTCTATAGGTTTATAACAAATTTGGGGTTTTTTTCCCAGCCAATATGCAGTCAAATACTTTTTTTTTTTTTTTGGTTCCACTATTTTTCCAGGATTCTGGTAACATTGATGCTAAATCTTTTATTATAATCCCACAGGTTCATAGGCTCTGCTTAATTTTCCAGTTTATTGATTCTTTTTATTCCTATTGGATGGTTTCTATTGTTCTATCTTCAAGCTCTGTTCTGCTATTGAACTTGATTGAGATTTTTATTTCAGTTACTGTATTTTTTCTAGTTCTATAATTTCCACCCAGTTCTTCTGGAAGTTTTCTATCTCTGCTGAAACTTTCTGCTTTTTTGTTTGTCTCAAGCAGTTCTGTAATTGGCCATTAACACATTTTTACAATTGCTGCTTTGACATCTTAAGTAATTCTAATACCTTTGTCCCCTCAGTTTTGACTTTTGGCAGTCCTGTTTCATTCTGTTTGACATCTTCCTGGTTTTTTGGTTATGACAATTAATCCTTTATTGAAACATTTACATTTTATATGGTATGTAGTTAAACTCTGGATTATACTTAAACCTTTCTTAGCTGACTCCTCTGATACTGTCCCAGCAGGGAAAGGGGGATGGGTGCTCACTGCCTCATTAATGCCAGGAAGAAGTAATGCCAGGAAGAAGTAATGCCCTTACTCAGCCTCCATTGACACTTGAGTGAGGGCTTTTGTTCAAGCTGGATGGGATGGGAGTTCAGCTCCCCATGAAGTCTCCACTGATACTCTTTGGTTAGGAGAAGTGGGAGGGCCAACTTACTGCTTCCCATGTACTTTCCCTTGTTACCACAGATGGGCAGGTGTCTTGTGGCTAAAGCCTTACCTCTCCATTAGGCCTCTCAGTCACCATCCCAGTGAGGAAGGGAAGGGGTACCTCACAGGTACTGGAAGGAGAGTGAAAGTTCAGGATCCTCTATCTCTGTGAAAGGACACAGCCAGGATGAAAATGTGTGGGTACAGCCTCATTGTTTTCTGTGGTGTTTGGTTGGATTAGAGTTGTTATTTTCTGAAAGTTTTCTATCTTGTTAGGTTGCTCCATTATTGGTTTTTTGTGAAGAAAGAGAGGATTTTGTTGGGGCCTTTCTTGTCTATGCCCATTGGCATTTCTGGGTTGCTGGCTTTTTCAGCCCCAAGTCTGGGATAAATGAAACAAAAAGAAAATCCAGGGTCAGCAGTAAGTACAATGCCTCAATTTAAGTGAAGATGGTGTCTGGGTTGTTGGGAAATTCTTAGCTGATCCTGATCCAACCTGGTCCTGCTGTCCATGAGATGTCACCTTCTAACTGTCATCTTCAAGGTAAGAAAAAGGGCCAGTTGGAGAGTATGTGTACTTGTCCCCATCAGCTGATTCTGTCCCTGCAGTGGTGGCCCTGGGAAGAGCTTAGGTATCCTCCTGTGGGTCCAGCTTTCTTCTTCCAGTACAGAGCTCCAGCAGGACATATTCTTACCACAGTGGATCTTCCTGACCACAGTATGCCATATAAAATGCCCTTTCTACACCTTGTCTCCTTTGGGAGTGTACCATGTGGAAGGTGGGCTCACAAAGGTGACATAACTGGTCTAGGGTCATACGGGGCAGGGAGGAGCAGATGTGTTCTGGTTCTGGAGTCTAAAGTCAGAAGAGGAGCCCAAAGTGACATTCTAGAAAGACACATAGGAAAAAATGACCAGAACCAAGGCCACCCATGCCTAGGCCTAATGAGGGTCAAATCCTGAAGGGGGGAAGAAAGAGAAGGAAGGTACTGCTTTCCCCCCCACCATCCCCCTCACCTGCAAAGGACTGCATGGGAAGATGCAGCTCCAAGGGTGGTCTCTGGGATAATGTTCTATCATAATTCAAGTGCCAGAGGAGAATTTTTGACCAAGACACTTAGTAGGGGCAGAAAAATATTTGTCATTAGAAATCAAAGACCTTTTAGTAGCCATGACAAAGACAGGCACACAGAGACACATGTGGAGAGAAACACCCAAGCCCATGCAGTCACACACAGCACAGGCGCGTGCGCGTGTGCACACACACACACACACACACAAAATCACCCAGAGCTGCACTGCAGACAAGTGTACCTCATCACACACACACAGTGGATATACTCACATGCACTCACACTCCAAGAGCAGATGCACACACTCTCCACACTCACACAGCAGACACACACACAGCACGTATATTACACAGACAACAGAGGAGCACACACACCCAGCAGGTTCATCCACACCCCCAGGCACATACCAGGCAGATGCGCATGGGCTGCACACCCTGCACACTTGGAGGCACCAGACACGCAGGAAAACAGACTCACAGACACATACACGTGCTTGTGCCCGCACACACCCACATAGTGGCATATGGAGAAACCCTGCCTCCCCACGGTTTCCAGGAGGCTCAGCGGGGTGCAAGCTTCACATCTGACTTTCCTTGTGTTCGTTAGATGCTCGGTGTAATTAAATGTTACATTGAATAACTCAGCGCAGGCTCAGTGGAGGCAGAGTTACTGTGGCAGGCTGTGGATGAGGGCTGATGCCTGCCTATGTCCTGTATTTTCTTGTCCCCAGACCCCTAGAAGCCCCTTTGGTGCAGATTCTGTAGTGGTTTTGGCAAGGAGGCACTCCGAGCCACAGGGTCACTGAGAGAAGAAAAGCCCTAAGAGCTGCCCCCTCTCCTAGGATGGCAAGAGGCAGAGTGTCCAGGTGGACAGGGCACCCAGGGGAACATTGGGAGAGAAGGGGAGGGATGTAGTCCAGGAGACCCCTAGGTCTTGGTGTTCACTTGTCTTCCACTTTTGCCAGGAGTGTCTTCTGCATGGCTTCCGGCAGAGGAGGTGCATCTGGGTGCTGTGCAGCTCACACTGCAGAGCTCACCTCTGCTGGCAAGAAGAGGCCAGGTGTTTCCATGTTGCCTTCTCTGGGTTCTAAGTATTCTACATCCTGGCTTCCCTTGGCCTCTATGGGAGGTAGCCTAGTGTGGTGGTGACAAACGTGTGCTACTTACTAACTGTGTGACTGTGGCAAGCCCTTCCCCTCTGTTGAGCCTCAGTGTCTTTGGTGGGGAGATGGGATAGGATTGGTGTTGACCTCACAGGACTTGGAGGGAAGAGATACATCCTTCAAACAGTGCCTGGATCATGGACACTAGTGTCTATTGGCCAGGAGGTGAGCCAAATCAGGAACATGAGTGTCCTGCCCACCAGGCTTCCTTGGGCCATGTCAGCTCATCTGCTAAAGGGGAGGATTTGGAGCCAGGGCCAACAGCATCTATGCACTTTCATCTCCTCTATACCTCAGTTCTCTTCTCTGGATGTAGTGAATGGTCACTCTGGCCAGTAGGATGGCAGGGATGGGCGGGGTGAGGTGTCTGAACCAGTGGTGGGTGCTGTGTGCAGCAATCACGTGGCTTCTCCTTCTCCACCTCTCCTGCTCAGTTCTCCCTTGGGGACCCTGAGTGCATCCCCCCCACACACCAGTGCCCTCCCTAGTCTACTGCAGGGAACCCAGAGACACAGAGACACATAGCTCACAGCCTGGCGAGGCCCATTGGTGCCAGGTGGCCATGCAGTTTGCCTGAGAGCCCCAGGTGACGTCACCATGGCCAGCCTCTTTCTGCTGTGACTTTTGAAATGAATGCCAAGTCCCAACACATGCCAGCTAGACACGGGGAGAGGGCTGAGTATAAGTAACCAGGAAGGTGACATGCTTCTGCCTGCTTTAGTTGGCTCATGTTTTGAGGACAGTGGCTAGGAAGAAATTCTCAGTCCAACCCTGAGGTCAGCTCCTGGGCAGGTGAGCCCAGGGAGGGGCTGGCTCGTGCGTGTACACAGTGGTGCACACTCAAGCCTCCATTCGTGTGCCCACCTGCACAGGTATAAGCACGAGCCAACACATCATGTAGGCTCCTGGGCCCACCCAGGTCAAGCACATGCATGCCCAAAGAGACAGACAACCTGACAACTCAGACTCACTGCACATGCAGACATGCTCACTAGACGCACGATGGTGTGCACACATGCAAGAGTCACATAGAGCGCTGAGCTCCACTGCTGCTGGACTTTTCCTTGCTTAAAAAGACATGACACCATTTTTCCTATCCCATCAAATCCCATATTTATCCTGTCACCTCTGTTTATAAGGGAATCACAGAGGCTAAGTGTCTTCCCAAAGCCACGTAGTTCCCATCTGCCTGGCTGGTGGACTCCCAGGCCAGCGACATCTGCGGCTTCTTGCAAGAGGCCCCTGCAGAGGCCAAGCTGCTGGGATGGCTGGAGAAGGGGCATTTTCAGGAGGAAAGCGTGACTTTTGGAGGATGTTTTAAACATGGAGCGCGCCCTCGCTGCATCTTGGATCCCACAGGACTCTGAGCTATGCAAAGCCAGCTCGTGAATATTCAGGACCCCACAGACACTCTTCTCTCTTCTTAGTTTCTTCCCCCCACTCCTGCTTTTATGCAGAGACTTAAGTGAAATTGATCTCTCTCTCTTTTTTTTGGAAAAAGAAATCTGTCTTTTGTTCCCCTGCTCTTGGGGGTCCCTCAGAAGAGGAGGCCCCCCGCCCTGCTTAAGGGGCACACCTCAGAACCAATCACTGCCTGGCATGGTTCCCTGGGCGCTGGGCTTGGGCGCGATGCCATGTGAGCAGATGGCCGTGATTGCTGGCAACCCGGAGACCCTGCAGGAGAGTTGCGTATGGGTGTTTACAGCAGCCTGGGCTCACCGTGAGCATCAAGATGGCAGGCTGAGTGGTGCCTGGTCAGTGATCCTCCTGAAAATGAAAAGGAGTCCCTTCTCCTCCCAAAGAGAGCCCCACCCCACCCCAGCACCCAGCACCCAGCACCCAGGGCCAGCACAGTGTCACACACAAGGAAAGCAATGCCTAGCATCTAAAGGCACTGCCTCCATGTGTCTCCATCTCCCTCCTCTGTACCTTTCAGCACCACACATCCACACAAAAACTAAGGAGCAAGATCCAGGCCCTCCAAGTCACTTTCCACCAAAGCCCATCAGCTCATGTTTAGTGTGTGTGACTGGACAAGTGCCTGTCTCCATCACCTCCCTGAGCTCCCCAGGAACACATAGTAGTCAGTACTGTGACAGGAAGCCTTGTCCACACAGACTATAGGCTAGTGGGGGTCCTTGCATCCTCTCCTCTCACCCCTTGCTGTGGTCTCTGTCATATTCCCTTTCCAGTTTTGCTGAAGACTTCTGAGGACAGGAGCTGCATGTAACCATTGCCTTTCCAAGATGCTGACCACATAGTGGCTGTTTGTCTTATAGACCACGTGCCTAATATGAAATGAGGATCCCTCAAGGGCCACAAAACACATCTGTAACACAGTTCCAAGAAAAGATTAAGAATGAAAATCTGACACCATTGTTCTGTTGCCCACAGCCCCTGGAGGCTTCATCCATACCCACAGAGTGGCCTTCAAAGCTCTTTGTAGTCCAGGGCCATGAACCCCACCTTTTTCCTTTTCTTTCATTCAACTATTCAATTCAATTCATTTTACTATGTGCCACCTTCCTGGGAGCTGAGGACAAGACAATGACCAAAATATACAAGTTACTTTCCCCTGGAGCTGACCATTACATTGATGGGTGGGGTGAAGACAAAGGGACCATGGATGTATTCTATGTCAGGAGGAAACAAGAGCTATGCAGGAGGAGGAGGCAAGGCAAGGCAAGGCAAAGGGAAATATCTGAGAGGGGTGGGCAGAGACAGCTCTACTGTTTGTGTAGAGATCTAAGATTCAAGGCTGGACATGAGCCATTCAGGAGAAAAGCATGCTAAATGGAGGGAACAGCAAGAGCAAAGGCCGTGAGGAGGGAACAGGGTAGCTTTTGTGCACCTCAGCCACTACACCAACAAACTGGGTCTGTGAATTCTGATACTTACAGCTCTAGACAACAGTAATGAGGTGAGGCAGGCACAGGTGTGATGACAAAAGCACTGACCACTCAGCCCAAGGCAGGGAGGTGACTGGGTGACAGGGGCTGTGGTAGGTGTGGCAGGGGACTACAGGAGGAAGCTGACTGCTGACTTTGGAACACAGGCCAGGTGTGTTCATTTCAAGCCAAGCTCAAATCTTTGTCTTATAAAATGTAATTTCTTCCAACTTTATCTTTTAATATGCGAAATAGCTTCCCAAAGTGTTGGAAGCTATTTAAAAACAAACAAACAAACAAAACCCTCCTCCACTCTGGCCACACAAAACTCATCTATACATCAGATGCAGCCTCTGAGCAACCCACAGGCAGCTATGGAATCAACTCTCTCTGAGGTCCCTGCTGGCTGGGATTCTGAAATTGTGGGTTCCCAGGGACAGGTAGAAGGGGCCCTGAATGCTTCAGGTTGAGGTCTGGGCAGAGTGGAAAGGCCTTTGGTTCTGATTTCAGTGCCTTAAGGGCCTTGGGGGATGGTCCATAACACCTGTCTCCAAGGAGCCTCCTTTCCCAAGCCTGTCCCAGTCAGAGCAGAGGCTGACAGAGCTAGGACAGGAGTGGTGTTCCACTTCCAGGACACTGGAGTTGCTGCCTCACCCACTGTCCCCTTTGTGCAGTCCCTGGAGGATCCCAGCAAGCAGCTGGGTGCAGCCTTGCCTGGGGCACAAGGATCAACAGCTCTGCTTCAGATTGCTGGGGTCACTGATGCTGAATGTGGTCCTGAGGACCCTTGCCCAGACTCCCCCTCCCAACCCAGCCCCACCCACTCTTGGTACGCGTAGGCAGAGAAGGAGGAAAGGACCCTCAGTTTTCTCAGCAGTTTCATTAGGAATGATTTTCACACTGACACACTCGGACCTCCCAGCAGCCCCAGCTCAAGTCCTCTGCCCAGAGCCCCCATTAATGCTAATGGAAGTCCTATGGCTTGGACATGGCGCCCTGCTGGAAAGAGGCCTCAGGATGCCCACCTGCAAACATGACCTTTTCCTGTGTAAGAGACAAGATTTCAAAATCAATCAGGGCTGCAGGGCCTGCCCATTCCCGCCACATGGTGATGCTCAAAGAAGAAGCTATGTGTCCCATGACAGGCAGGAGTCAATACTGAGTCTGGGGAAGCCCAACTGGCCAGGCAGGCACACCTGGGAGGTTGCAGTCTAGACCTGCCAATGAAGTGTCTTTCTGACAAAACCACAACAAGAACTTTTGATCATTGCAATAAGTCCTCCTACAACCATCTGGAATCAGCACCCCTCCATGGAGTTTTTCCTTCTCACTATACTGGTGGATTGGGCACCACTATCCTGTCCCCTCATAGAGGAAACTTGCTCAAGTAATACTCTGGGCAGATGGCAGAACAGGCACTCGTCCAGGGTCTGTATTTGTACCTACGGTGCTATTCAACCTTCTCTTGTGTACTCCACCCCAAACAGTTGCTCTGTGCCTAGCCTGTGTTGGGGGCACAGAAGTAATCCATATTCAGGTCCTGCTTGCCAGAGACACTGTTCCAGTGAGTACAGAGTGCCTCCTTGACCTTCACACTCAGAATCTCTTTTCTTCATTAAGGAGGGGTGGGAGGTGAGGTGCTCAGACTATGAGGTACCATCATTATCAAGTGATTACTGACCAGTCACTGCTTCTGGACTCAGCTCCAGCTCCCCAGCACTCCAGAGTCTCTGGAATCCGGCTCAACTGGGGATGTCAGAGCACAGGATGGCATGGGGAGAACAGACCAGGGTTCCACAGAGCCTGGTCTCCAGTTATTGGAACCCCACATCTAGGCTGCTCCTGGTGAGTTTTCAGTCCTCTTAGCCCCACTTCCTGCACTTCTCCAGTCAGCTTCTCTGTGGGGATGTGGGATTTCTTGGGCTCCCTGTGGACTGGGCTTTGTGACTGGGACTACTCTGCTGGCCTCTGTCTTTCACTCCTTACATCGCCACCTATTTGGCTTCCCAACACCTCTGATGTACTTCCTATTTTTTCTGTTCATTGAGTTGCATCTTTTCTGTCTTCTGAACACTCTGCGGCTGGCCCCAGGACCCACGTCTCTTCATCCCTGGGTGTGTCTTGAAGTGTTTGCATGCCCCTAAATGTGTCCATGTGAGTGTCTCTGTCCTTGTCACCTGTGTGACAGTTCTTGCTTCCTTTCTCTGCTTACTAAAGACGATTCTCAGCCCTACTCCTTCCACTCCAAGATCTGTGCCTTTGTACTCATCCATGAGTGAGGTGGGAGCTGGGTCCCAGCATATCAAAAGGAGACTGACCTTGAGCCTCTACAGCTCTGGCCATCGTCAAGCACTTCCCCTTCTGTCACCTTGAAACTGCTCTGTGGACCAGGTAGGGAAGTGGACCACCTTCATTTGGCTCTGAGGGGAGAGGAACTGTTTCCTGTCATTTGCCACAAGCACCCAACACCCAGGAATAGACAGGGCTAACCGGAACTTAGGGATTCTCATTTCTTTGTAGTAAATGGACCTACCCAGTGGATCTACCCTCTTTCAGGGCTCCTGCAAAACCCAATTGTTAAAATTATTTTTATTTTTATTTTTAACCATATGAAACTGCCAATATTCAGCTATTTTTTGAGCCACAAAAAACAATTTCACTTGGCACAACATTGCACTAGTTTTTGATTGTATAAAACCTGTGACACTACATCACCAGTGACTTACATGACCACCTTCTCGTGAGGGGTAACAGAGGCACAGGAAGGCAAGGAAACCTCCCCAGGCTGTACAGGCAATGACAGAGGGCCATGACCTTGCTATCCAGTACCACAGCATTGAGGGTCACTGCCTCAGTGGGCCTGGCCTGCACCCTCCTTACTTCCAAATCTGTTTCTCTTTCTGGAAGCTGTCTCCAGATCTGCACAGCCTAGGTACTCTGTCAGCTGGAATGAGTTCACCTTTCTCTTTTCACCATATATATCAAGAACACATACTCCATGCAAGGCATAGTGCATCTTGTGGATCTCAACCTCAGTCAAGTTGGGGCAGACAGAAAACCCAGCTGAATGTATGCAGTGCCAAAGATAGTCCAATAGAGGAGGCAACAGGCCTCAGGGGGGACAGTGTTCAAGGAAGGTCTCTGCCAAGGTGACATACCACCATCTCCTTGCAGCTCTTTCCCTGCCTTACCTCCCCTTTTTGAATCTTGTACTTTTGAGCCACACTGACCTCTTGCCCTTTGCTCAGTCTTGGGTCCAGGGAGATCTGAACCACAGGGCTGGGTCTAATGGTTCTCTTGTAACTGGAGCATCAAAGTCTCCGTGCAAAAGTAGCTCATGGGTTCCCCCCACCCCGCTCCATGTGCTCTGTGTTCCCCCCACTTTGCCATCTCGCAGTTGATCTAGGACTTTCTTTTTTTAAAGGGAAGAAATAAGATTTGGGTATAATTATTTTCCTGGCATTTGGAGAGGTTGGTGCTGTGTATTGTGTTGTGGGCAGGTGTCTTTCCTGGGGGCCAGTTCTCCTGAAGGGAGGGACATAGGTCCCAGGGAGAAGGGGACTAGGCAGGACCCCTGTGGAGGTGTTGCCTGGCACTGACAGTGAGCAGATGTTCACCAGTGTAGAAAGAGAGGCCAATCTAGGTGCCTCCTGTGCTTGCTGGGTCTTCAGAGAGGTTTGGGGCTGGAGGGGACCTTGGTGAACAGGGGGAGAATGGGAATCCATAGACTGTCAAGGCAGGGCCTGGCTGGTGCTGAGCAGTTTTCTGTCAGCCCATGGGAGCCCTTGGTGACCCCATGAGGTGGGCTGAATCATAATTCCCATTCAAGGATGAGGAAAGTGAGGCTCAGTGACTGAGCTGAAGTCACTCAGCTGCTTCCATCCTGGCAGGTTGACTCAGAACCCCTGCTTCCTAACTCTTGGGAGCCTGGGTCTTACTGTGCAGGGTAGTGTCCTAAGCACTGCTGAGTGAGTGCTCTGGGGACCCAGGCTGGACACTCCTAAGTCTGTGTTCATGGAGCTAAGTTTACCTGAATTGACCGAGCCTGCCCCAATCTGTCCCATCGTTGACCCCAATTGCTCCATGGTCAGCTACACACAGTGGCCTCAACCTTACTACTGTCCTATATCCCTTGGGTTCCCTCTGGCCTGCTTCATGGCTTCTGGCCAGAGTAGGTGCCGTGGGCTCACAGTGGGCTACATGGGTTCCTGTGTGCTGAGAGGAGGTAAGGCTAAACAAGGGGGTCAACACCCAGCTCTGAGAGCTGAGGAGACTTCTTATGCCAGGGCCTGAGGCTGGTGCCTGCTCCCTCCCACCTCATGCCCTGACCCTCCCCTTATGGCTGCATGACATGACATTATTTTTGAGAAATGCTATTCAGTATATCCACCCAGAATGGCTGCTCCAAGTTAGAACTGTGTCTGGGGCTTGTCTTGTCTCCTGCAGCTCAGGGGTCTTAGGATAAAGAAGACCCTACCTCGGGGGCAGAGAAGTGACTCTTGACAAAGGGGTCCTACTATGCCAGCCCTTTGTCACCTGGGTGAAGAATTAACCTCCTCTAGTAGAGGGACAGCAAAGCTCTCACATGGATGCAAGGGCGAGAAGGCAGGAAGACGGGCATCATTTGAATCCCTGCCATTTTCTGTGCCTTGAAAGGATTCCAAGTTTCCTGAGTTTAAATGGAAAGAATGAGTTTCAAGTTGGAAAACTTGATGGGTGTCCGTGGTCTCCATGTCGTCCTTCAGCCTCATAACCCTGTCGGGGGGGTAACATGAAAGGTGTCCATGAGGACAGAGGAGCCAGCTCGCCCCAGCCCCGGCTGGGGATAGCCCCGCCCTCACCCACTTTAGAAGCCCCCTTGGAAGCCCCCAGGTAAAGCCCCCACTTCCTTTATCCCCAGTCTCTTTTTTGAGGTTTGGCTGCATTTTTGATCTTAACAAGTTTTTTTTTTTTTTTTTTTTGTCATCTTTGCCAGGGCTTTTACAATGTGATTTCCTTTTATTTTAAAACCGGTGGCTTTCAAGCCTCATCTCATCTATGATTGTTTCATGTTTGCAGGTTTCTGGAAGGTTTGGAGCTGGTCCCTGGGTGGGCAACTTCCCACCTGCTCTTTTCTCTGTGCATCTGCTTGGAAGGGACTGGGGCCTTTGAGCAGCAGCCTCCCTTTCAGCTCCCTCAGCTAGGGCCAACACCCATGGAAAAAGATCAGCACCCCCATCCAGCCATGTGCCCCACTCCCCACCTGCCAGGATATCTCAGAATAGGAGGCAGGCTACCTGAGTTGTAGCCTCAAGCCATTTGACTTGAGGCAGTTACTCCGCTCTTTATAATAGTAATAAGTACTTAATGAATACTTCGGGATAGTCTAAGTAGTAAGTACTATAAGACGATACCCCAAAAGCGCTTGGCACAGTGCCCAGCACAGAGCAAAGGTGTAATAAATCAAATCATTTCTAATACTATGAACTCTGGGTCTCCCAGGTCCTGTGAGCTGGCTTTGTCTCCAGCCACCTTCATTGGCCCCTTTGCCAAATGCTCCCAACAGGGCACTGTCCTGACCCATGACTCACTGGGTGCCTTTGTATCTTCCCATGTTTGCTGACCCTGGTTCTCTTCCTGGGACCCCAAACTGCTTCCTCAAATTGAAAGACTCTTCCATCCTTCCAGGCTCAGCTCAGTGCTGCCTGAGTTGCAGGGGGACTTCCTTTACCTCCTCCAACCCAAACAGGAGTTACTCACACTGTCCTTAGCACCCATGCAATTGGATTAGTTTTTATTTTGCTTTAGTGATGGCTGGGTCTGGCCCTGGAATCAGAGAGACTTGGATTTGAATCTCAGTGTTGGAGGTGTTAGCAATCCCATTCCCTTCTATGTAATCACGAGTGCGCTCCTCAGTCTCTTGAGCCTCAGTTTCCTCATCTGTAGATGGAAGCTCCACGAGAGAGACTTTTTGCTTCTTACACTCAGCTACATTCTCAGCATGAGGACATTGTGGGTGCTCAATAAATAACTTGTCATGGTTGAGTTAGTGCTGAGCTTACAGAATTCTCATCTATTTGGCAGATACATCATGCTCATTATTACTGAGGAACTCACTCACTTGTCAACAGATGCAAAGATTGAGTGACTACTGTGCCGGGTCTGGTAGAGGAGACCTTCAGAGGAATGGGTGGGGGGATCCTCTGTTGGCAGAGATCCGCCAACGAGATGGTGGACCAGCAACAATATCCTATGATAGGGCAGTGAGGGGCCGAGCCCAAGGATCAGAGGCCATATTGGAGTTTCTGTTGTCCACTCATTGTGTCCTACACAGGCAAGACACCTATTCAGTGCCCCTGGACTGAATCATGATGACTCATTTTGAGAGTTGTCTCAGGTTTGGCTGTCCCTTAACTTAGCTAATCCTCAGCACTCTGGGACCAGCTCTCTATTATCAACTCAAGCTTCCTTTGTGAGTTTAGCTGCCCCAGAGAAACCCAAAGTAGGTGTGAGTGGGGTCCCATCTGATGGTCTCAGTGTTGCTTCCTTTTCTCTTTTGCTTTTTTGCCTACCTTTATGTCCCCTGGAAGGAAGAATATAAGGCTAACACATCATCCCAGTGTCCCTAAAGTGAGGATTTTCAGATACTTCTTTCAACAGTCAGCCAAGACCCCTCAATGCCATTTGGGCCCTTTAGGAAGCCAAAGAGGCCTATGGACTGAGTTTGGAATTCTCTTCTGAAACCAGGTCCTCAGCACACATTGCCCTTTTCCCATCTCCAGGGTTTTATCTGCCCTACTATGGATGTCACCCGCCCCCCCCTCCTTCAGTTTATTGTGGGCATCTCCCATTGCTATGGAGACTCCATTTCCTTTTGATGGATCAGACATATTGCTGCTTGACTTCCTTTGGGGAGTCACATTCTTCCTCACTTGCAGCTAACTCAGGTGCTAAGTGGAATAAACTCTACCTCTGACCCAAAAGTAAAACATATGACCCCGATCTGACCAAAGTATTAAATCCCTCTGATCATATAATTGGCTCATGGTTGCACATATGGCCAAAGAGAGGCCAGTCAGGTCCAATCTCTGCCAATCCTGGGACTTTAGCTCCACTGACCAGAGAAGAGACCCTCCTGCTCACTGCCCATGGCATGGGAAGTGTAAGAGTTGATTGCTGCTAGGACCACCGTTTGTAGACACCCTCCCTGTAAGACATGGAGAAGGGATGAAGGAAAGGAGAGTTTTTGCTCAAGTTGGGTCAGTCCTAGTTACCCTCAGACTTTACAGTTATATAAATCATAAATTTGCATATGGATGACTGTGCATTCACAAGCATACACACTTACCTTTTTGTTTCTTAAGCCTCTTGGAATTGGGTTTTTATTCCTTTGCAATAAAAATATCTACCCATTTGCTGGAGTCTCCAATGGATTTGAAATTCAAGGTCCTGGAAGCAAGAAGCTAGGCACATGGCCCCCAAGTCCCTTCTTGATGGGATTCCAAGTCTAGCTGTCTTCTTTATGGTCACCCTTGCCTTGCTATTTGGTCTCGACTGTTAGAGAGAAGGAGACCTGTCTTCTTGTCTGAGTTGAGTGGGGTACTGCAGAGCCAAGAAGCTCACACCACCTTCCCTTGGGCTTCAGGGGTTTGAGGGTACTTCCTTGAGTTTCATACTGTTTTACCTCTTATGTTTTTGCAGATTTACCTTCCTAATTAGGTTTTGCTCTGGCAAATATATTAGGATTAGTTTGTAATCCTTGAGCTCACAGAAAGTGAGGGTGGGATGGCCCAGGAGTGGGCTAGGCCTTGGGAGAAAGTGTTTGCTATGGAAAATCCACCGAGCAGGGGTGCTTGTGGATAGCAAGATGTGCCAGTGCATTAAATGGGTTTCAGATGAGTCATTTGTTCATTGTTTAATCCAGTCACAAGTTATTAATTATGTGCTAGGTGCTGGGATATAGAAGTGAGGAGGACAAGACCTCCCCAAGGGACGGAAGAGATAAGTAGGCAGGACAAATCTGGTGGTACTGGGTGCCCAGGCTGCTGGGCTACTGCCTGGTGCCATGAAGGTATTACCTTCAACTGCTGAGGCTCGGTCTTCTCCAGCCTGTCAGGACAGGAAGCTCACTAAAGTTTGGATCTTGAATGTCTCCAAAGGCTTATGTATTGAAGGCCTGGTCTCCAGCCCATAGTGATACTAGGAGATGGAAGAACCTTGGCCAAGTAAGCATGGACAAAATCTCTGAAACCGTGAGCCAGAATAAACCTTCCCTTCTTAAAAGTTGGTTTATCTCAGGTGTTTGCCATGAGATTGGAAAGTTGACCAACACACAACTTTTCCAGGAAAGGTACTCCACTCACCCTTGGCCTATGCTGGCCTTCCCAGGGGCTAGTAGGTCCCCAGTCCCCTGGCCTGGCACTGCAGAAGCCTCAGTCTTGGCAAGGAACAGGTTGGGACAGGGGAGGAAGGAGATTTTTGCAGTTGAGCCTGCCTCCCTGCCTTCTCCCTTGATCTCAGGTTCTTGGCTCCAGGAGCCCTCTGTTCTCCAACCCTCTGCACCTCAGCAGAACCAGGAAGGTCCTGGGAAGATATTGAACCCAACCTCCCACCTTAGATCTGGGGAAACTGAAGACCCTGGTTCAGGAAGACATTGGTGTTTTGTCCTACCTCCTGCCAAGGCAGGCAGAGCACTGGGATGGAGAGTAGTTTTCAGCCCTGGCTGTGCATTGGCACCTTATGGGTGGCTTTGGGCCATAAGAACCCTGGCCCTGCCCAGAGATGCTGATTTCATTGTGGGAGGTGGGGCCCAGGCATTGGTGTCTTTTAGAAGCCCCAAGGTAACTCCAAGGCATGTCAGGGGATCTCAGGTTGAGAACAATAGAACAGAAGTAGCTTTGTCCTGAGTTGATTCAGCTGCTGAGGTGACCTGTGTCTGCTCGGTCACAGTGGCCTATGCCACAGAGGCATATCCACAGAGGTAGATTTATGAGGCTCTTGCAGGGCTCCTAATAACCCCTCAAAAAGTCATGCGATTATCATTGGTCCCTTGTGACTACCAGATCTGCCTCATGTCACCTCACAAACATGTCTGTCAGCTACCAAATGGCACATGGAAGGCTTTTCTATTCTGCTTTGGCACACTTCAAATACATCTGCTGCCTAAGAAGTTGCTGCAGGCAACTGCTCCTGCCTCTAGGGGCCAGTCACTGGCTCTCAGAACCTCTGTGGGTCTAGCACCTGCTTTAGCACTGTGATGTCAGCTGGACACACCGTGGACACTCTGGTAAGGCTGCCTCAGTGGGCCATTCTTCCTGTTGGCCCTGCAGCTGCCTGTAAGCACCATGTCCCCTGTGTGGGTGGGCTGACACTGGAGCTGTCAAAGGCATCCCACAGTTTGTGTTCTCTTAGCTCTGAGCAACAGTGGGGAAAACTTTGATCTCCCATCTCTGCTGCTGTCATATGGCCCTCACAGTAATATAGCTTGGTCTTAACCATACTCTTTGTTTTTGTAGACAGTTTTTCTCACTCCCAAGGACTTGGATATGAATCTAGGACTGTGATCAGGAGACAGATCTATGGACCAGAGTCTGGAATCCTGGTCCCTCTGTCCCATGTCCAGAGCTCTGTGAGAAGCTTAGTTGGTCTGTCTGGCTCTCCCCTTTACAAGGCATTCTATTCTCAAACGTCACGCTGTTAGACCACTGGTGACCCTGGCCCCCATCTTGTTCTTAATAGCCAGGTATGTCCTGTTTCCTTCAGTAGACAGGATTTCTCTTCAGGCTGTCCCATCTTGGTCTCCAGGGTTCTGCATGTAGAGTTCTACGTTTAGGAAGCTCATGTGCATATCCTAGGCTGGTAGACCGATTAGTCTCTGAGAATCCAGCTTGCATGGTTGCCTGTTCCTGCCCCTCCTTCTGCAGGCCCTTTCCCTCACTCTATTACTTACCCTCAGGCAGCTGTGTGGGTCCACAGGTAGATGATCACACCCTAGGGAAGGAGTGGGGGCGGGGGCGGTTCTCCTCTCAGCATGCCTTCCCTTCCATCTCATTGACTAGAATAGGGTCACATGCTCCCTTTAGGCCAATCACTGTGAGGGTCATGGGACAACTGTGAGTGGTTAAGACCTATGGGCTCTGAGGCTGGAAAGGGGCTGAGATATCACCAAGCTCTAGTGAGGAGCAAGAACACCCACCCATTGCTGCCATCCCCCCACCCCCAAGTCTGCATACTTACATTAGTTTCCTGAACTTAAATTAGCACAACCTTGGCTTAGAACAACAGAAATTTACTGTTAGCCAAAAGTCCATGGTCAAGGTATCAGCAGAGCTATGCTCTCCCTGAAGGCTCTAGGGGACGATTGATTCTCTGCCTCTTCCAGCTTCTTATGGATCCGAGTATTCCCAGGATTGTGGTCACATCTTAATCTCTGCCTCTGTAGTCAGATTGCCTCCTCTTCTCTTTGTGTCTTTCCTTTGTGTGTCTTTTACTAGACACTTGTCATTGGATTAAAGCCCTCCACTTGGATAATCCAGAATGATTTCCTCATCACAAGTTCCTTAACTTATTTCCATCTGCAAGGACCTACTTTCTAAATCAGGCAATACCCACAGACTGCAGGGCTTAGGAGGCAGACATATTTGAGCCCCACCCTTCAACCCATGTCAACATTCTTTACCCCTGTCAGCAGCAGAAAGTGGTGATACACAGACTTCCTGGTTGTCAAACAACAGTCCCTACCCCAGTCCCCTTCCAGCATGTAGCAAAGAGAACCACATGAGACCGACCAACCATGCCTCGTGCTCTGGTGGTACAGGGCCTGCTTGGAGGATGAAGGAAAGTTGTGTCTGCTTTTGGGTTTACTTCTAACCCTCTCTGTAGTTCATTTTCCCTACTGTCCCATTTGGTCTTGACTACCTGAATTTTTCTGTGATTGCAGAATCCTCTCATTGTGCCTTGCCCGACATCTGAGAGCAGCGAGTGGCCTGCCTGGTATTGAAAAGGAAAAAGTTTCTGGAAGACCCACCTGGGGCTAGAAGCCTTGAAGTTCCTGTGGGTCTGGGGCTTGTGAAGGGAAGCTGAGGTGGGGGAGGGCTGGATGGAGGCAGGGGACTGGCCCTGAAGGCCAGGTGCGGTGTCCTGGAATCCAGGCTCCTGGGCCATGGGGTGGGATGTGTGAGAGGACCTGTGAGTTGACCACTGGGAGCACTTGGGGCCTGTAGGGCTCCAGCTGGGAAGCCCCCATTGCTGCCTTTGCTAAGCCCCCAGGCCTGAAAGCTAGAGGCCCAGGGAGAATAAAACAGCCTGGGCAAAAAGGCTCCAAGGCAGTTCAAAGACAGAGAGAGACTGAGATGAAGTTTTCAAGCCACATCCAAGGGGAGGACTTTTCATCTGCTAGCCTTTGAATCAGGAATCAAGGCGGGCAAAGTTACTACCAGGTTAAAGTTTAAATGGCACAGAAAGGGGAGACAGGAAGATGAAACGCCGGCCGTCTGGCCAGGGGAACAAAGCCGGAGCCCAGCCTGGGCACCTGGCCGCAGAGGCGCCGAGTTGCAGCAGTCCCAGGCAGGAGGGGCTGCGACTCGGCCATTGTTCAGCTGAAGAACGAAAGTAATTGAAAGGAAAGGTGAGCCAAGGAGAGGCAGCCGGCGCGCGTGACTGCCTGGATTGTTAGAAAATAATTTAAAGGGAACAGGCCCATCAAGCAGTTTCTCTTATGGAAATGCCGTCATTGAAGAGAAAGGAAGGGGAGGTGGGGAAACCTTTTCATTCTTTGAAAGAGTTTTTCCCCAGCCAAGTACAGACCAGAATATTATTTGAAATCTCTCCTTTTGCAAACTTGCTTCATTCTCAAACTGCCCAGGTTGGGGGCCCTTTCCAAGACTTTGGAGGTTGGGAAGCCTGGAGGAAGGACAAGACCAGGCTCCCTGCTTACCTTAGAAGCCCAACCTTCCCTTCCTTCCTGGTTCTGCTGAGAACTCCCATGGTCCAATGACCCCTCACAGTGTGACTTGTCTGGTTACCAGCTGTGACTTCTGGGCTCTTGAAGACACAGTTGGTTAACATCCTGCCCTGGGAGGCAGGGGTACATTCATGCCTTTCTAGAAATCCCTGCTAACGTTATTTAATCTTCTGGAGCTAGAACACATTCAAAATGGTCAACATTTCAGGCACCTATTATGTGCTAGACAGAATCTAGGGAGCAAGTCACAGAACCCTGTGTTTAGTTATTCATGTTCGAGTTGAGAAGGTGGACTAATGCACAAGCAACAATAATATAGGCTAATAAGAACTATGGCAAAAGAAACATTGAACTGTGTGTGGGGGATGAGGGAAGAGGACTTAACTTGGTCTATAGGCCATCAGAGAAGGCTGCCTGTAGGAGGTGACATTTAAGGGGACTTGTGAAGATTCATTAGTTGTTAGTGAAGGAGCTTCCATTTCTAGCCAAGATGGACCAGATTTACCTTTTTGCCTGAAATAATGAAAAAACTTGAACAAGATGTATGAGGCAATGGGTTGCTGGACACTGGACATTAAGAAATGAAGGAGGCCAGGCATGGTGGTGCACATTATAATCCCAGTAGTACCCTGGTAGAGGAGATCAGGAGAATCACGACTAGAGGCCAGCCTGAGAAAAAACTTAGTGGGACTCCATTTCTACAAATAAGTTGGGCTTGGTGTTGTATGCTTGTCATCTCAGTCATGCGGGAGGCATAGGTAGGAGGATCACAGTCCAAGGCCAGTCTTGGGTAAAAACAGGAGACACTTTCTAAAAAAATAGCTAAAGCAAAAAAGCACTGGGGACATGGCTTAAGTGGTGGAGTGCCTACCTAACCAGATCAGAGCCCTGAGTTCAAGCCTCAGTCCCACCAAAAAGAAAAAAAAGGAAATGAGAGATTAGTGAGCCCACCCATGATTGCCCCAGCTTACTGTCTTGAGAAAGCCAGCACCAGGAAGGGGAAGCCAGGAGAAGGCTGCAGACCTGAAGTGAGGACAGAGCTGGGTGTCAGGAGATGCACGTTGCTGGACTGCGAGGAGAAAGCCAACACTCAGAAGCAGCCCTAGAGAGCCTGCCCCAGTGCTCAGCCCCAGAAATCAGTGAGCTTCTCCTGTGAGAAACCAGGAACGAACCATCTGAAGACCAGCAGGAAGACGACCTCATGACACAGGGCTGGGAATAGCACCTGTTCAAGCGGGATCTTTCTCTTTCTTTCTGTTTTTTCCTTCTTTTTTTGGTGGTACTAGGGTTTGAATCAGAATCTCATGCTTGCTGTGCTCTCCCACTTGAGCCACGCCCACAGCTCTTTTTTGCTTGGGTCATTTTTCAGGGAGGGTCTTATGTTTTCTCTGGCTGGCCTGGACCATGATCCTCCTACTTATGCCTCCCATGTAGTTGAGACATGGCTGTGTGTCACCATGCTTGGAGTATTGTGGAGATGGGATTTCAGTAGCTTTTTGCCTTGCCTGGCTTCAAAAGATGATCCTCTTGATCTCTGCCTCTCAAGTAGCTGGGATTACAGGCATGACCTGGCTATATTTTGGATCTTAAGTGCTTCCCAAAGGTTCGTGTGTTAAAGGTTTGGTTCCCAGTGTGGTTCTGTTGTGACTTTGTGCAAATTTTAAGAGGTAGGGCCTAGTGGGAGGTCTTCCAGTTGCCCTCAAAGGGGATTGTGGGACCCTGGTCTCCTCCTCTCTCTTTATCTTTCACGTACCAGCCAGGAGGTGGCAGCTTTGCTCCGCCATGCTCTCCTCACCGTAATGTTCACAGGCCTCAAGCAATGCGGTCAACCAACCATGCACTGATACCTCCTAAACTGCAGTCAATATAACCCCCTTTTCTTTATAAGATGATTGTCTCACGTATTTGTTATGGTGAAGGAAAGTGACTGGCACAAGGGTGTTGCCTCAGTAGTGGGCAATAATTAGCCTTAGACCAAGCATCACCCTAGCGTCACCTGACAAATCCTGGAATGGAGACCCCAAAGAATCTGTTTTGAGTACCTCAGCTACATCCAGAACAAAGCTCAAGAATGTGTATAAAATACAAAATCTCCCAGCATCCATTTAGAAATCAACAGGTGTGCAAGGAAGCAAGAGAACATGATTCACAAAGAAGGGGAAACTTGTCCAATCAAAGCTGAGCTGGAATGCATACAGATGTTAGAATTAGCAGACAAGGACATCAAAACCAACTGTTTTCCAGATGTTTGAGAAGTTAACTAGAGACATGAATGACATGAAAAAAGACCCAAATCAAAATGAAAACTGAAGACTAACAAAGGCCGAGACTAAAAAGACAGGATTGACAGGAGATTGTACTTTACAGAAGAACAGATTGGTGAACTTGAAGACACTGCAGTATAAACTATTTAAAGTGAAAGCAAAGAAAAAAAGGAGTGAAAAGAAAGACAGTAACAGGACATAAGTGAGTTGTGGGTTAGCATGCAGAGCCTAATATACATGGAATTGGAGTTCTCAAAGGGAAGTATCAGGGAACATATTTGAAGAAATGGTGGCCAAAAATTTTCCTAAGCTTGATAAGAACAGAACAAGAAGCTTATGACTTCTCAAGCATGGGAGAAGAAAGGAAACAGCGGAGTCTCAGCTTTCAAGTTTAGAAAGAGCTGCTGTAATTCTGCAGCAAAAACATTTTCTAAAAATGAAGCAAAATGCAGTGGACTTTTCTAGACATTCAAAAGCCAAAGAAAATCATTTTAAATGCAGAGATACAAATAAGGTTAAACGTAAAAAGAGGCGAAAGGCATACCATGCCAACTCTAATCAAAGGAAGAGGACGTGGTGGTTTTCAGACCAGGGAATATTACTGGAGTAAAAAGGTCAGTATATAATAATTTAGGGGTCAACACATCATGAAAATATAACCATCCTAAATTTTTGTTCAGCTATTAGCCGCTGAATAAAGGAAGGAAAAAAATTTTAAAGCTGTAGGGGAAATAGACAAATCTACAGTTATGGTCAGATATGTCAATTCTCTTCTCCCAATAACTAATAGAACACGAGGACAGGAAAATCAGAGCGTACAGAAGACTTGAACACCACCAACAACCAACTGATCTAGTTGACACTAGTAGAAAACCCCAACCAACAGCAGCAGAACAAGCACTCTTTGCAAGTGCATGTGGAGTTTTGGCCAAGAGAGGCCATATTTGGGGTCATAAAATGAATCTTAATGAATTAAAACAACTTAAGTCACACAGTATGTTTTCTGACCAAAATAGAACTGAATTGGGAAGGAATAACAAAAAAGATCTTTGTAAAGACCTCAAATATTTAGAAATGAAATG
Source organism: Castor canadensis (assembly GCF_047511655.1). Taxonomy (NCBI): domain Eukaryota; kingdom Metazoa; phylum Chordata; class Mammalia; order Rodentia; family Castoridae; genus Castor; species Castor canadensis. The sequence goes on from NC_133400.1 coordinate 35,352,890, forward strand.
ACACACTTTTGACCCACGTGTCAAAGAAGAAATCAAAAGGAAAAATATAAAGTATTTTTTGCTGAGTGAAAATGATAATTCATTGTATTGAAATTCGTGGGATATCGCCAAAGCAGAAGTTACAGGGAAAATATAGTATTAAATGCTTATATTCAAAAGGAAGAAAGGTCTCAAACCAAAGTTCTCATTTTCCAACTTAAAAATAGAAATAAAAGGGAAAATTAAACTCAAAGTAATCAAAATAAAGGAAATAATAAAGATCTGAGTGGAACCAATGAAATACAAAACAGAAAGCTAATACAGAAAAAAAATCAATGAAACCCAAAGTTAGTCCTTTGAGATCAGTGAAAATAATATAAACCCCTAGTCAGACTGATCAAGAATAAAAGACATAAATTATTAATATCAACAATGACAGAGCTGATATTATCACAGAACTGATAGACATCAAAAGGGTAATAAGAGAATATTATAAATAGCTATGCCAATAAATTCAATACCTTGAAATGGACAAACTCACAATCTACCCAGTCTCTGCAAGAAGAGACTCCAGATTGATTCAGATCATTGAATTTCCCAAAAATAAAACTTTAAACCAAGGTGGTTCTTCTAGCAAAGATTTAAAAAGCAATAATACTCACTCTCCACAAACTCTCCTAGAAAAATGAAGGAAGAATGTTCCCACCTTACTTCTGACATCAAAATCAATGAAGGCATTACAAAAGAACACTGCAGGCCAATATTCTTCAAGAACATAGATGCAAAAATTCTAAAAGAAAAACTTTCGAAAATTGAATCTAACAAAAATTAAAGGGATGATGTATCATGATTGAGGTGGTTTAGCATTAATCAATATAATTCAACATATTTATAGACGGGGAAGAAAAGCATATGATCACCTTACTAGACACAGAAAAAGCATTTGATAAAATTCAGAATCCCTTTCTTGGCTGAAAATAAACTCAGTGCATTAGGTACAGAAAGTGACTTCTTTAACCTGAAAAATTGACAGGTGACATCGTACTCAATGACAGGTTAAACACATTCTTGCTATGATAAGGAACAAGTCGACTCTCACTGCTTCTATTCAATATTGTACTGGAGGTTCCAGCCAGTAAATAGAAAAAAAAAAAAAAAGCAAAAAAAGGCAAGAAAAGAAAGAAGTAAGACTATTTTTATTTGCAATTGACTTGGTTGTCTATATAGCAAATCTGTTAGAATCTATAAAACAGTCACTAGAATTAAAATGAATGCTTAGCAGGACACGTGGTTAATATACAGAATGAATTACATTTTTATATGCTAATGAGGAACAATCAGAAACTAACATTAAAAATATCATTTATAATAGTATAAATACAGAATGCTTAAAGCTCAATCTGAGAAGTTATACAAGATCTGTATACTGAAAACTAGAAAACATTGCTGAGATAAATTAAAGAAGATCTAAATATAGAGATATGCTTTGCCTATGGTCAGAAGATTCAATATTTTAAAGATGTCAATTCTTCCCAAATGTATGAATGGATTCAAAACAATCCCGACCAAAATCCTTACAGGTTTTTCACTGAGAATTTTCAGATTCATTTAGGGGATCAGAATAGCCAAAACAAACCAGAAACACTTTGAAAAAGACAAAGTTGAGGACTACCATTACTGATTTCAAGACCTACAAAAAAGCCATAGCAATCAGGAGAGTGGAGTCCTGGTGTAAAGATAAAAAGATGGATGGGACAGAATGGAGAGCCCAGAAATAAGGTTCTCTCTACAACATGTGGACAACTGATTTTTGACAATCGTGCCAAAGTAGTTCAATATGAAGAGATTACTCTTTCACCAAGTTGTGTTAGAGCAAATGGACATTCATAAGCAAGATGAACCAACAGCGATTTGTACCTTGCATGCACAGTATCTAATACGAGATGGATCATAAACCTAGATTTAACATATAAAACTATATGAAAATCTTTGTGATATTGGTTAGGTAAAAATTTCTTAGAAATAATACCAATCCACAATCCCTAAAAGAAAAAAAAATCAACAAATTGGACTTAATTAAAAAGAAAAACTTATGCTCTTTGAAAGACATCATAAGAGGAATGAAAAGACAGACTATAGACTTGTTTCTAGAATATACTTTTAAAAAAACTTCCAAAAGTCAATACGAAAACAAATAAGCCAATAGAAAATAGCAAATGATTTCAATAGATGCTTCACAAAAGATGGTACATGGACAGCCAATCAGCAGATGAGAAGACGCTCAACATCACTGTCACTAGGGGAATATGCAAATTAGTATCACAGTGAGCTACCAGTGATCATCCAGTAGGATGGTTAAAATCTCTTAGACTGACCAGGTGCTGGTGAGAACGCGGAAAAGCAAAAACTCTCTTTTATTGCTGATCCGAAAAACAGTTTGATGTTTTCTTAAAAATTTAAACATATGCCTGTGATAAAAACCAACCATTTATCAAAAGAAATGAAAGCATATGTTCAACTAAAAACATGTATGCGAATGTTTGTAACCAGCTTTATTTTTAATAGTTACAATTTGGCAATGGATATTTGGCAATAACCCAAATACTTACCCAGGTAAATGAGTAAATTAGGACACATCAATACAATGAAATACTATTTAACAGAAAAAAAGAGAATGAGCTACTGATCAGCACAACAGGGTTGAATCTCAAAGCAAATGCTTAGTTGGAAGAAGCCAGACATAAAAAGTATATATTGTATGATTCAAAACATTTAAAATTCTAGAAACTGCAAAGTAATCCCTAGAGACAGAAAGCCTGTCTTGGGTTTGGGGAAAATAAATGAGTGGGTGGCATGATGAAGAGTCAGGGGGAAATGGGAGTGACAGGCAGTTTCACTACTTTGATTATGGTGGTGGTTTCATAGGTGTATACACATGTCAAAACTTATTTCATTGTATACTTTGTGTGTGCAATTGATTGCTGGCAAATTATACTCAATAGACCTGTGTAAAGAACAAAGAAGATGGCAGAACTGGAGGCGTGGCTCAAGCACTAGAGCACCTGCCTAGCAAGTGCAAAGCCCTGAGTTCAAATCCCAGTACCACCTCCCCCCCAAAAAAAAGAAGAGAGGGAGAGGTGGGTGCTCCAGGTAGAGGGACCAGCCTGTGCGAAGTCCTAGAGGAGAGAGCCAGTTTGTGTGGAGGGCTCTACTGAATGGAGAGGTTCAGCCTGCCTGAAGAATGGTGCATGAAACAGGGAGGGAGATACTGCAGTGGATTATTGGCTTGTGATTTGCTTATAATATGTTCTGTGCCCCATGAGAGTCTCTGGGAATCTTTCTGTCATATCCCAGCCTGACCTGCTGTGACCTTATTTTTCTTGCTTCTTATGGGCTCCTTAAGACTCTTCCCCTCTGTGCTGATGTTCAAATGAGCCTTATCAGATTATTTGAGGTTGGGGCTCAGGGAGTTAGGTGGATCCTGAGGAAATGAGAAGATGCTAGGGTGGGTGGCCTTAAGATCAGGGAGATGGGCCCAGAATCCCTTCAGCCCAGAAGGGGATATACGTGGACTCACAAAAGCCAATGTGCAGAAAAGTTGTTGAACACAGGGTTTCATTGGATGAACCACAGACACATGCCTTTGACTGTCCAGCAGAGTTCTCTGCAGCCATTTGAAGTCCAAAGATGGGATAAGGAGGGAGGCAGACTTTTGGGGAAAGTTTATATATTGAACATGAGAAGTGGCAGAAGTAGGATCAAAGACTGTAGTGGGAGAACAAAATCTTCTCAAAACAAGCCTGAGTGACCAGGTCAGCCAGTCATTTGGTGAACTGGTTTTCTGCAAATTGGCTTTTGGCAAACTCATTTCTGCAGATCAGGCTGCAAACTGCAAGGCAGTTTTCCACTTCTGGGAAAAATGGACAAGTGTCAACACAATTTCCCAAGGGGAAGCAGAAGCCTGCCATAGTCACTGCTGAAGCCAGAACATGTGTTTATGGGCAGTGATGGGTGTTGGTGTTGTCTGGAGCCCATGGAGGGCATAAGTGGTGTTGAGGATACCCCTGAAGGCAGAAGAGAAAAGAAGGGCCACTTGGGATCTTCCAGGAGGATGGAAGGACAAGAAAAGCCAACCACGTGCAGCATGGCAACAAATAAGATGGTCTAAGAATGAACCACAATGTGGCCACTTAAAAGGGAGGGAGAAGCCAGGGTGGGAAGTGGCAGTGAGTGTTTTGGGTAGAAGGATTGAGATGGACACGCAAGGTGAATTTCAGTTTGGATCAGGACAGGAGAAGCAGGTAAGAGAAGGGACGTCCAGTGAGCAGCATGCTGTACGACATGTCAGCAGCCAGCAGTACTCTCTCTGAAAAAATCCTCCCTGGTATTGAAACCACCCTTGGTAAAATGGTAAGCAGCCAGTCTGAAAACGTCAGCAGTGGTGGAGTGGGTGGATGATGGGGTGTGCAAGTTTGCTAGTTTATCTGTTTTTCCCCCTGATTTTTCCATCATGAATATATAATACTTACACATTTAAAAATATTATGAATCTTCAAGCTAATGATTCTAGCCCATTTCTCCTCAAAGAGAACACCAACTCATCTTTGGACAGTAGCTTGAAGACAGATGGGCTCTCCCAAAACAGAAGCCAGGGTGTTCAGCTCCAGCTGTCTAAAGCCTCCCCAGGAATCCTGTATACTCCTACCAGGTCATAGACTAGGCTGGAGGTGAGCCAGGGTGGAAGAACGTGCCTTGGCTGGCATTGCAAGGTGCCAGGCACACCTGAGTGGCTGGGCAGGTGTGACAGCTGCCCTGGATCGCATGGAGCTGGCTGTGCACACACACCAGTCCCCACCTCGCCTCCCTCCCCAACCTCCCTTGTCTTCCTGGCTAGCTCAGGTGTGGTGCATCTGTGGCCTGTTGGCAGCTCTCTTGCCCGCAGTGCTAGGGAGCTGTCAGGTTAAAAGCTGGCTTGCTCGATTTGATCCCACATGCGAGTTGTTTTATTTCCCTCTCTCTCCCTTACATGGCTTCGGTGTGCTTTTATAAATATTTCACTAGCCTTGCTAAAGTCTATTTCATCTCTCTCTTAAATTTATTAAATATAAATGCAGCAACAACTCTACCATAAGTCTCTTTGCTGTCAAAATCTCAGGCTCCCATGGAAGTAAATATAATTTGCTTTGTTTATTGTGGATAATGCCGAGACCTATCTGCTGAATCAATACCTCCTGAGCCCCCCAGACCACCCTGGTTTTGTTAGTATGGGTCTGCTCCACCCTTGTATAGGGCACAGAGACACGGGACCCACTTTGAAGATGGCATGACAAAGAACTACCAGGGGTTCTTTTCCTAGACCTGGATGTAAGGGCTACCTTGGTTCACTGGTGCCCTGCACCCCATGGCCCCTTCAGTCACTAACCATGGGTGCCTTTTTCATCACCTCAGACCCGAGCAACCCTGAGGCCCATTGGGCAGAGCTTTGCCCCAGGTTTCTCTTTTGGAATAGAAGGCCATCTGCCACAGCAGGTGACCTGGCCAAAAATGACACAGAGCCCTGTGAAATGATTGAGGATGTTGACACCCCTCCCACCCCCCTAGACCTAGAGCCAACAAAGGGGGGGCAAAGCAGGAATTCTGGTCCCCGAAAGCAAGCCACAAGCACCACTCCTAAACCCCCTGCCACTTCCTTTGTTCTTTGTTAATTGCAAAATAAACACAACCCTGCCCACTGACTGTGGAAGGAGATTTCTGCCAACTGGGGAACCAGCAGGCAGTGGGCAGGGGCTGCCTTTGGTTCTGGTGGCATCTGCCCTCCACTGGCCACTGTGATTTCCTGGAGAATTACAGGGTGGGCAGAGTTGGAAAGGACCTAGCTTAGGGCACACAGGTAAGGGAAGTGAGGGAGGAGTGTGGGATTGGGGTGCTCAAGATGGAAGAGAGATCACACTGTATTTGCCTCTGAAGTCAGAGAGAATGATTTTCTCTTCCACAAAGAAATGGAAATATCTTCTTTCACAAGGAAAGATATTTCCACCATTTTTTACTCTTAACAAAAATGGCCCTCTACATCTATCCTGTTTTTCTCTACTTTTGGTCATAACATTGGTGCAGAAAGTATTGCATTTCTTTTGTAAGAGGTCAAGGCTTAGTCCAAAATGTCTGCTTCCAAACTCCTAGCCCAGAATCTTCTACAAATGTGCAGAGATGAGAGCAGGTGATGAGACAGGCTCAGGTGACTTGAGGTTGGGGACATTATGTGTTTACAATCAGCTTCCGCTGCAGCTAGGGGTGCAGATCAGTACTAAAACTCTGCAGTTTCACGGGACCGGCTTGTGTGATTCTTGTGCCCTGCCCTGGGGTCTCTGAGACCAGCTGCCCATCCTGGGGCTTGCAGATTCCTGCCACACTGTCCCACTTTGACACGCCAAGAGAAGAGAACCTTGACCATCGAGGGGTGAATGGCTTGTGTTTTCAGGGCTGGTTGAAGACTCTGAGGCCACTTTCCATGTGACATCAATATATTAAACTCTACTGAGTTTATGTTAAATGGATTGTTTAGTATAATTATTTTGCTAAAATATGTGGAAAGGTTTTACAATCTTGGGGTTTTTTTTTTTTTTTTTTGTGGCACTGGGATTTGAAATCAGGGCTTCAGATTTCCTAGGCATCTCTCTATGGCTTGAGCCACACCCACAGCCCAGCATCTTATTTTGGAAATGGTTAATAATTTTGATTTTACAGTGTTCTTATATGTAAAAGTGAATACTCCTCTTTTTTTACATCTCAAATATGTTTAATGGTCCCTGAGAAAAATCTATAGACCCCACTGTTTAGGGGGTAACAGAGCCCCTGTGCGTAGGATGGAAGAGCCAGAGTGAGGATGGGAAGAAAGAAGAAACCACTCACCCTAAACAACTCACCACCCACTTTCATCCTGCCTTCCCTGGGATGTCCCAGGGGAACATGCCCCTAACAGACCCCTGCCAGCCTCCCCTCCCAGGCTGTGTGGGAGGCTGCAAGTCCCCCGGAGGTAAATGACAGGGGCAGTGGCGGGCTCCCTGTGTCAATTGCATGATGGTTTTCAGGCATGGGGCTGCAGCTTCCAGTCGCACTGTTGGGAGTGAGGCTATTTCAGGATCTCTCTGCTTCCCTTCTGCTCCAGGGAGGGCGGGAAGGAGGGCGGGCAGCTGGGGGAGGTTCAGGCCTGAGTTTCTGCCTCCACCAGGTGTTTCAGAGGCAAACTTTTTTCCTCCTGTTTCTGCTGCCCACTGCTGGCGGAATAGGTTTGTCAAGTCAGCATAACTTTCTTTAATATGCTTTTTATTCCCTTTTCTGGAGTGAAGAAAAGAATCCAACCACATTCTCTTTAAGATTAGGGCGGTTGCCTTGTAAGGTTAGGTCTCCTGGAGCAAAATTACCTCAACATTCCCCAAATCATTTGGATTTGGTGGGTCTGCGGAATTTAACATATTTTGTTCCTTGGGCATGTTAACTGTGGCTTCCCTTCCCTGGGGGCTGCAGGGAGAAGGGAAGAGTGACATGGTAAATCAAGGCCCCTCTGGCTGCCTGCACCTGGTGACAAGAGCGTTTGCATGCATCAACTCGGTTGCACGGTTGCACAGTACCTTTACTTATGTCCAGAACTCTACTGTCTTGTTGTTTCCTCTGGAGGGACGGGGAGGGGGACGACAGCTCTGATCTTCATACGAGGTCACAGCACTGGGAGAGGGAAGTTGACTTGTCCTGGTTGCATGATGAGTCCCTGGGACTTGGCGCAGTGTTCCATCCCCTTGTGCTGGCCCCTCCTGTTATTATCCCCACTACACCTAAATCTGCCTTGAGGTTCCTGGCTCTCTGGGAAGGAGGCCTGGGAAGGGACCCTAATAAATTTTTAGGTTCAAACTATGGCTATCTTTCAGCCCTGCCCCAGGGAACTTTAAAGAGTCAGGACACTGTCTGTTGATGGGAGGCAGTTTTGTCCTTGGGACATTGGCAATGTCTAGAAACATATTTTGTTTGTCACCACTGGGGGTGGTGCATCTAGTGAGCAGAGGCTGTTAGAGAGGCTTGTGATCACAGGACAAGTTCTTCTTCCCGAGAGCAAAGGGCCACCGTCTCAAAGGTCAGCAGGGCCAGGCTGAGAAAGGCTGGCTTAGGGGACCGAACTCCATGTGCTTAGTGACTCCAGCACATACTTACCCCAGCATCCTCTCCTGCATGCTCAGATATGACGGGAAGCACCTGCTGTGTGCATGGTGCACTCCCAGCTAGGCTGCCTCCACCCACGGAATACCATTTCACCTCACAAGTCAATAGGTAGGGGCTCCTTGCTATGGACAGATGAGAACTTTAGGGCTCCAGAGAGTGTTCTGGGAGATAGCATGCAGGATGGCACTATAGAGCAGAGGAGAAGCCAGGCATGACACAAAGTCTCCAACTGATCACACTGGGAGCCCTGACATTGGCCTGGTCCTTCAGAGATGTCCCATATTAGCGTGAGGAACCCAAGTCTTTCTTCCAGCCCCTCAACATCAACCATTAGAAGTGGGCTACCCATAGAGGTAGTGTCTGGATGTGAAGTATATTTTGGCTGAGGGCAGGTAAGCAGAGCCACCGCCCTCCTGGGCAGCTGTCTAATGGGAGCATTTTGGTCCTAGAGAGGGGATGGCCCCTGCCCCAGCACCCACCATGGGGACTCCAGCACTGTCCTAGGTTTGCTCCTTCACAGAGCCACCCTCCCTTCTTTCCTCATGATGGTATTGGGGTGCCCAGCCCAAGGCAGTTCTCCTAACTTAGGGCCTTAAGCCTCAGGCAAAGTATCCATGAGCATTTTCAACCCATAAATCACACATTGGCAGCACCAAGTGTGTTTCATACTGCATGAAACTGTATCTTTAGTGTGCTGCTAACATCCTAAAATAAGATTTCTCCCACAGCCCTGGACTACTAGTTTTCATGGAACACTGGGAGGTCTTGCCATGTGAGGCCACATTGCTGCTGTGCAGGTGAGGTCCTTTTTATGGTGGGGGTCTCACTGCTCTATGCTACAGGCCTATTCCAAGACCCATGTCTATTTATTTTTGTCTTGCACTGTCTACATGAGCTCCTGTTGGAACCTGAGTCTTCTGTGCTGAGTGTTGGCGTTTCCTCCTCTAAGCACTGGGTTTGCATGCTCTGTGTCCTCAGGCTCGTCCCTCTTTCTCCTTTCCCACAGTGGCTTTTAAAGAATATCTCAAAAAATCACAGAGCAAACTTCTCAATGGAAACAGATGCGCCCTTGGTCCTGGGACAACCCACCCTTTCCCTGCTCAACCACCCTTCTCCTTCTTCAAGTGGTTCTGTGTTGTGTGGGTGACTCCATTGTAAAGAGCCAGCCTGACAGTGGGGCTAGGACGGTTGACATGCTTCTGAGCGAGCATTTCCGATAGCGCGAGGTAACAGCTTCATTACTCAGTGGTGAGTGACCCATATTTCCTAACATGATTTCCCTGCTGTAACTCAAATTGAGTTCATGTTATTCTAATGATATCAGTTGACCTTGAGAATTAGACCAAGAAGCCTGGGGTTATACTTCCAACTTCCACTGCAGATTCTTGTGATGTGTTTGGAAACACAATCTGCTCCTCATTGCCCTGAAGTGGGCAGGGGAAAAATAGAAAACAAAGATCCTGACCTGCTCTGATTTTTAGAAAATGCATTTGGGCAGTTGTGGACCACGGGAGGCTCCTTTCCTCTCAGTCTTGTCCTGCTCCTGCATTGGGCACAACTGGCATTTTCTCTGCATCCAGACACTGGAAGTGAAGGACTTCCACTGGGTTGCGACAGCTGGTGTCATGCCACTTCTCTAGCTCCCTCACTTCCCCTGTTGCCTGCCCACAAAGTCCAGACTAAAGTCTGGCATTGGAGGCTGTTAATTCTAGCTCGTCATCATCCCCAGTTCCTGCTGCCAACTGGAGCCCTTGTACACATTGCACAAAGTGACTGTGTGCCTTAGGACACACCCATTGTTTCACCTCCACACCTTCTTTCTAGAGTCCTCTCCTCCTGAAATACCCCTGTTACCTCTTGCATTCTCTTTGTTTAAGCCTCACCTTTCTTGCATTCACTTGTTTACCTGTGCTTTCTGGAGCCTGGACTGTTCTTAATCTTGAGGTCATAGCTGCAACCAAGGCAGATCAGACCTCTGTTCTGAGTGAGTTTCCATTTCAGGGGAGGAAAGAGAAACAGTAACCAAGAAGAAATGATCAGTGATAGCAATGAGTCTTGAAGGACCCGAGTGTGAAGTCCCAGGAAGCCGGGGTGGTGGGGGGGGAGGTTGCTTTGCTGAGGGAGCTCTGAGAAGGCCTTGGAGAATGGACTTTTGAGCTGAACCAGAGGGGTGAGGAGAAATTCGGTCTACACAAAAGCTGGGGGAAAAGGAGCCAGCCCCTAAGCTCTAGGGAGGAAAGGGCTTGGTTGCTTTAGGAACTGAGGGTGAGAGGGCTCTGCAGAGAGAATCCCAGGTGGTTGAAAGGGGTTGGAATGTGGGCCAGAGAAAGGTGGCCAAGTGCAATGCTTGAGGGCAGAACGCTGAATTGCAATTCATCTTGGATGGCTGTGCAAGTTATATAACTTGACAAGTTGTGTAACTTTGCCGTGTCTCAATTTTCTCATCTGTAAAATGAGGAGAAGTGGTAAGGAGTCAATGTGCTCATACTGGTGAACCTTTTAGAACAGAGTGAGTGTTCACCTACACCATCAATTCAAGAACTTTCATCATTTCATTTAAGGTTTCACTTAAAAAAATTGTAACTACATCCAAATACAATTTGAAAACAGTAAGGACTAATTCTTGGAACAGAATAGAATAAAATAAAGAGCTCCAATGTGGACCTCAGAAAATCAGAAATTTTGCCCTTGGCCTTTGCCAAGTCCCAGGCTCACTAGGTGCTTAGCCAGTGAGGACCCTTCCTGATCTTCCACACCAAGTGCACCTTACAGCCATTGAGAGGAGCCTGAGATGCCCATCCCCTGCTTCCTTCCCCCAGGGGACTGTGAGCCCCACAAGGGAGGAGAGGAGAGCATTTTAGCCAGGCTGGCCGGGAATGCAAGATAAGCTAGGATATATTGTGGCTTGAATCTTTGCCCTTGTTGAGCAGGAATGTGAAATTAAGCATTCAGACCTGGAAACCCTGTCTCTGGAGGATTCTGCTCTTCTGAAAGACGAACCTCTCCTAGCACAAAGGAAGAGCAGGGAGCCCATGACACTGAAAGAAGGTGAAGGAGGATTCAGGATTGTCAGAGGAGAGGAGACTGCAGAGGAGAGAAGAGAGGAATGGAGTCTGAGAGAGGAAAGAGAAGAAGAGGGACAGAGATAGAGAGGAATGGAGGGTGGAGAAAGAAGGAGGGAAAGAGAGAGAGAGAGAGAGAGAGAGAGAGAGAGAGAGAGAGAGAGAGAGAGAGAGAGAGAAATGGAGTCCAAAAGACAGAGGCAGAGACAGAGAAGAGGGAGGCAGGGAGAGAGAACACCCTGGTGAGACAGCCACATAGAAAGAAACAATAAAACTGAGACCTAGAAAGACAGTTGGGGAGAAAGAAAGTAGACAGAGACAGATGGAGAGAGGGCCAGGGTGGAAGGTTGGCTCCCCTTGCCTCCTGCCATTTACCTGTAACCATGCATCACCCCCTCCCAAGGATATGTCTGTACAAACTCCCTCTTTTACTGCCACATCCAACACGTGCTCTCCAGCCCCCTGCCCAAGCAAGGACTTGCATGTGTGCAGATGCACACTCACTTACATCTGTGCCTTCCAAAACTCAAGATCATTTTTCTCTGGGTTTCTTGGCCCCTTTGGTCCCATTTAATTTGGGGAAGGATTGACCAAGTTCTGAGAGCATCCCTGGTCTCCTTACCAAAGTTTTGCAATTTTTACTTTGATTTTAATAAGCAGCCAGCATATGGGTCTTGGTTCTTACCTTGGCTTTCACAGTCCCCCTCTCTCCAGTTTGCTGCTGCTGTCTCATGGCTGAGGCTGTCCTCCATAGGTGGCCCTGGGGTGGCCCAGATGCTACCGATGACATTCATCTGCTGGCTCCCAGAATGATGGCCACAGAAAGCTTGGGGCTAGTTCCTTGGGGAGCCCAGACCTGGCCACAGCAGGGCTAGGCTGGGTGGGAAGTAGTCCATGGCTCTGGAAGCTGGGATCCTGGAATCAGCTCTTCCCTCCTGCTTTCCTGGGGTGGGTTGCCTGGGTCCCTCTCAGACCCCAAACTCTCCCTGGTCTGATCTCTGGCTTTGGCTGATACACTGGGTACAGAGGGCATGGTAGATCTAGCAGCCTCAGAAATGTCAAGTCATGGGATGTGGCCACAACAGTGACAACCAGTAGGGAGGCATCCTTACAGCATTCTAAATGCGGCATTGTATTCAGTTCTCACCATAAAGTCACTGTGATGCACAGCTGCTACTATCCCCACTCCACAGATACAGCAACTAGGCCCAAAATGTCATTTGCCCGGATTCCCTGACCTGGGATCCTCATGAGCTCTGTTTGTAAATTTGTTTATGGAGGATTTGAACACTTGCAGGACGATGATGCTGGAGCTCTGGGCCTCAGGAAGAACACACTCTAGTGTCTTCTTCATTCCAGCTGCTGGGCCGCTATTAAAAGAAAACCTTGCTGAGCTGGGGGTGTGGCTTAGTGGTACAACACTTGCCCAGCGTGTGCGAGGCCCTGGCATCCATCCCCAGTTACTTTGTGAACTTCCGTCTGATCTAGATCTTAGCCTGGGAGGAAAGACACGTTGCCCATGTGTGTTCGAGACCATCATTGGCTTGGGCCCGGTGAATACCTGTGGAGTAAGGCAGGCTGCTCTGCCCATTTGGAAGAGGAGATTGAGGCCCAGAGAGGGGTCAGAGTGAAAGCAAAAGCCTGGATCTGGAAGACTTTCTGTGTGGAATCCCCTGCGAGGACCTGCACTCATGTGGTGCCCCTGCTCTGCTGAGGACACAAGTCTCCCTTCCTCCCTTCCTCCCTCCCTCCCTTCCTTTCTTCCTTCCTTCCTTTCTTCCTCCTTCCTTCCTTCCTTCCTTCCTTCCTTCCTTCCTTCCTTCCTTCCTTCCTTCCTTCCTTCCTTCCTCCCTCCCTCTCTTCCTTCTTTCCTTCCTCCTTCTTTCCTTTCTTCCTTCCTTCCCTCCTTTCCTCTTCTTCCTTAAGGAACATGCTTCTAAGAATCTCTTGACACCATGTCAGCTCAGAGCCTCTGTGGTGGTGTGTGTGTTGGGAGAGGGGCTGGTTTCTGTGTAAGGGCTGAACTTGGACTTGTTTCCTCTTCACTATGATTTGGCTGTGGTTTGGGTGTGCCCTCCCCCACCAGTCCATTGTGGTTGGAGGTTTGGTCCCCAAGGTAGTGCTACTGGGAGGTCATGGAACTTTTAAGAGGTGAGGCCTGGTAGGAGGTCCTTAGGTCGTGGGGGCGGAGGTGGGGAGGTCCCCTTGGAAGTTCCCCTGAGAAGATTGTTCTAAAGTGGGGAGCCTGGCTCCACCCCACTCTGCTGCTTCTCCAGGGGCTTCACCTCTGCAGTCCTACATAAAGTGAGGAAGCCAACCAGAAGGAAGCCCTGGGCAGAAGTGAGCCAGCACAGGTGCAGGCACTGAAACTTCAAAACTAAGAGCCAAAGAACCCTCCTTTTCCTCAGAAGCAGTCTGTCCCAGGTATTTCATTCCAGTGATGAGAAGCTTACTAACAGCTCTGCTTGGCAGGCTACAGGCTCCATGAGGACAGGAGCCTGTCTTGTTCAAAGATTCTCATCTTGGGCTTTGCACATGCGGTCCTCTGCTGGGATGCAAACCCCATTTTCACCCCTCCTCCCCACGAAGTTCATTCCTAGTAGCCTTTGACATTTCATGAGTCCCAGTCTCTACCTGCCCCTGTGTAAGTCCCCCTAACTCTCTGGTCTTTGCCTGCATGTTCCTCTGCGCGGAAGTATCCATTTATGTGATCTCTTCTTCCCAGTCCAGCTCCTCTGCCAAGGACAGAGGTCAAGGGGCTGTGGCCACGTCCTCACCTTGGAGCCCCTGCACAGGGACTGGCTGTCATAGGTGCCCAGAAAGACTCAATGGCCAGAATATGCTACCCACGAGTGGAGAGGGGGCATGCAGGTGGGGGAAGGAGGCGTAAATGGAGAATGACGTGTTGCTAATGCTTGGAGGTCAGTGAGCACATGTGTGTTTACAGCTCTGGAAAGACAGCACCATAGATTTCTAGCTATGATGCCCTTTAAAAAGGAGAAAATAAAGCTATTTTGTGAACTTCATCTGACCTAGATCTTAGCATGGAATCATACTCAATCCTGGTCTAGTTCCAGGATATTCTACTTTGTAAAGCACCTAGTGGACAAATCCTTCTAATCCTGTTGCATGTCTTCTGGAATAAACCCATGATCCCCACCATGCTTAAAAGGTCCTCTGTGATCTGACACCCTCCCCACCAGTAACCTCATCTCACCTCTCCTTTACTCTAGAAAAGAATCTATTTTCTGAGGCTCAAACATGCAAAGTCTTTTCTGCCTCAGGGCCTTTGCACTTACCACTTCCTCTGCCCCCAGGTCTTTTGCTTGGCTGCTCCTTTTTATTCTTTAAGCCTGAACTCACATTGTAGTTTCTCGGTGGGGCATTCTCTGGCAGAGTAGCTGCCTCTTCCCACTGCCAGTGTGGTTCTGTCTCTCCACTTACTGTTTGCACCACTCTCTGGAACTTGGTTTTCTAGTTGTGCTACCAGGTGAATGTAAGTGCTGTGTTGGCAGGGCTCTCCTTGTGCTGTTTGCTGCTGCAGCCCCATGACTACATCACAGGTATTCCTAGAACATTTGTAGGGTGAGAATAAATGAATGAATGAGATTTGATTCTAAAGACCGGTGTAAGATCTCCAAGTAAAGCAGGTTTGGGCCTCGCCAGGAGGCATCGATCCCGTGACAGTCCCTTCTTCCTCTTGGCCTCTCTCTTTGAGCCTCCTTGTCTGTGTCACTGTTAGAGATGAGTTCCTCAAGAGAAGGTGGCTGGGGCCGCCAATCACTTAAGCACCTTCTGGTGGCTGTCTCTTTTCTGCTGTCCGTGCATCGGCTGAGTTTATATTTGCTTGAGCTTCCACTGAAAGTCTAGTACTTGGGAAATAAAACTGGTTTTGTTTGACATGAGTCCTTAGTGCAAGGGCTGAGAAAATAGCATGCATGGATGAAGGGAAATAGCAACACAAAACCACTGCTTCTGTCAAGGGAGTGCTGTATCACCTGCTCCAATCCCCAGCTCCATCATGTCCTGACCCAGTCAGGGGGAAAGGGACATGTGAGCACCAGGGGTGGTCCAAAGCACCTTGGTATCTAGTGCAGGCTATTTCAGGTGAGGAAGGGGATAAAGAGGCCTCATGCACTGGCAGGGTCTGGGTAGGGGTCAGGGACCAGAACTAATCACCACTGTTTTCCTTTTTACCTTTGGCTTTGGCTGTCGCGTGTCCCCTAGGCAGAAGAAGTGTGGTGAATGCCCATGCTCCCACTTGTTCTCCACTAGAAATGGAAAGCGGGGTCCCCAGGAGAACCCTGGATGGGTGGCATGGTGCCGAGGGGTGCCTAGCGCCTCCGGGGAATACTTACCACACATCTGTGATGTCCGCCCATCTTATAGGTTAGGAGCCCTGGGTCAGAGGGTTTAGCCACACGGAGTACGTGGTTGAGCTGGGGCTTGGAGCAGGCTGCTTTCTTCACAACATAGGTCTTGGGGTGCCAAATTTTTAGAATGATCCAAGCAAGTATTAGGGTAAAATATGGGACAAGCTACATTGAAATAGCCTACTCACCTATCCCCAACTCCAGTCCTTTGCTGTCTTTTGAGCTCAGGTGTATGCACAAGTGAAGTGATAGAGAGCCAGCCCTGGGGGAGCTGTCTACCTGCCTGGCCTGGAATCCCAGTTCAACTTCCGGAAAGCAACTAACTGCTATGTGTCTTAGTTTCCTAAAGTGTAAAAGGAGCCTAAGAGCCTACACTGACTTCTTATCAGGATTAAATGAGATAAACCATGTAGTACTGCTCTCAGCAAGTAGCTGGTGCCTGCCACTCTGAATCGGAGCCATGGAGGCACCAGAACACAGCTATAGAGGTGCAAAGAACCCATAACTGAGCAAGAGAGAGAACTCACTCAAGGGGAGCCTTGCTCAGCCCTGAGAGCTTTGAGATGGGTAGCTCACCGACCACAGGAATGGTGACCTCGTGTGTAGAAGGAGAGGTATTAGACTTGGATCCCTGGGTATATGGGTTGGGTTCACCCCAGATATTGTATAAAATGACATGTGATTCACTCTCCCACATTCAAACACACACACACACACACACACACACACACACACACACACACCATCTCCACCTGTTCGTTGCTGCATAGAGATGCATTGTGTAGCCAGCAGGAGGCAGGGGAAGTTTGTCATTTGGAAGAGGAGAGGGATGCTGCATAGTGACACACATTTCAGTGTGGGGGTTGTTGCTGGACATTGGTATGTAGAATTTGAAGAATGGGTGTCTAATCCTGGGGGGTTGACTTCCTGGAAGAGGTGGTATCTGGACTGAGTGTTAATGAGAAGGTTGGACTTACCCAGGACACAGGGGGTCAGGTGTTCAAAAAGGAAGCCAGCACCAGCAGGGGCACCATGGCACAATGGACCACGCATCCCAGCATGTACACCAATATAGAGAGGGTGGATGAGGGTGCTTGGGGCTGGGAGGACCCCCCTGGGAGGTCATGGGTCTTAGTGAGGAGTCTGGACTGTGTTAGGGACAATGGAAACCTTGGCAGGTCCAAACAGCTCACCCTGGCTAGGATGTTGATGGTCTGGGTTGGTGGCAGAGGGTAGAAGGGGATACAAGACCAGAGGGACAGTAACAGTCACCAGAGACTGTGATCATCATCCATGGAATGGCGGTTGGTGCTGGGACCAAGATGGGGGAGCAGAATGAATAAGGAGAGGTCTCATATTTATGGCTGTGATGCTTCTTGTTGGGATATACCTAAGAAGAGGATGACCTGATGATTTGGTGGAGAAAGGGCCACCAGCAGAGCCTTGGGCGGGGGGCAGGGAGGCTTAGGGACCTCAATGAAATACTCAGAGTATACACTCAGAGACAGCCAGCTGCACTTACAAAGACAAGCTGGGGGAATGGACCTGGCTGCAGATCTGGAAGTTACTGAGAGATAATGGACCAGGGAGCAAGGAGAGTGAGGGACAGCAAGCTGAACATGACCTGTGGGCACCTATCCTTTAGGATGAGCAGAGGACAGGGCAGGGAGTCTGAGGAGTGGGAGAAGCCACAGTGATAGGTGGGAAACCAAAGGAGCGTAGTGCTGGGAGAGCCACGGGAATTCTCCAGTAGTCAGCGTGAGCTTGTTGTGCGGCAGTTGCAAACAAGCCCAATTATCAATGGCTTATAGAAATAGAGGTCTCCAACCCAGACTGTGCAACCACCATGGGTCAGCCTCCGCCTTCCTCCAGGGCCCAGAGGGCTGTGTAACCTCTCCTTGTAACATCACTAGTCTCATGGCAGATATAAAGGGGACATCACAACCAAAAACACCCTCTTGAAACTTGTGCTCAAAAGTGACTCCTGTCCTTCTTGCTCACCTTCAATGACCATAGCCAGCTTCAGGCCAAGCCAAGGTGTGCATGGCAGGGAATCTCATACCCCCAAGAACTGGGGCATGAAAATCTGAACAACTCCACACTTGACCACTGAATGTACAGATTCCGGAAGGAAGAAGGGACCCACTGCATAAAATGCAGCTGAGATGGCACATGTGGTAAAGTCCGAGGGCATCATCCAGTGTGAGCAAAGCTCGGATGGAGTGATGTCCCTACTACAGAGGAGACAGGCAGGCATCAAGAGCAAAGACTGCAAGTGTCACTGCTGTTCTGAGAGGTTTTTGATGTGAAGAAGGAGGGGTGAGGAGCTGGGAAGGAATGCTGAGCACAAGAGAGGAGGTGAATGGTTGTCCTGCTTCTGTGTCTTCTCTCAAGCCAGACATGTTTGTGTATTACTGTGTCAGTCACCTTTTCATCACTAGAATGAAATACCTGAGGTAGGCTGCTTTATATATTAAAAAAAGAGGTTTATTGTGGCTTATGCTTTTGGGGATGAAAGTCCAAACAGCATGGTACAGGCTCTTACGAAGGTCCCCCTTGGCTGCACCCCAACCTGGTGGATATGTCTGTATATGAACTCCCTTCCTCTCCTTATAAAGCCACCAGGGTTCAATCATGGGGACTCTGTCCTAGTGGCCTAGTCTAACCTAATGACTTCCCGAAGGCCCCACCCATGTGAGATTAGGTCTCTACTCTCTCATTAATATAAGACTTTGGGGATTAAATTCTCATTGGAGTTGGGGGCATCCACATTCAAACCATGCAAGCAGATAGCAGAAGTGGCCACCAGTTCTCTCCTGCTCTGTGTCATGTTCATCCAAAGTGTCCTCGGAGCCTCTCCCATAGCAGCGGTAGGAAACGCACCTTTGTGGTGCAGGCTGTTGATAGTGGGGAAACCATGCATGTGGGGACACGGGATCTCTTTCTAGTACTGTCTGTTCAGTTTCTCTGAGCAAATGGAAGTGCTCTCCAAGTGGAAAACCACCAGCAGGGCTGTCAGTGGGGCTTTGGGAGCTGGATGGAGAGGTGATTGCTTTTAGGCAAAGACAAGTCAGACCCCAGTCTACTGTCCCTGGACAGAGCCCTGCTCACCCCACATCTCTACCCCATATTCCACTTCCGCTCAGTCCTCTGTAAGGGCACCAAGGTGGCTCCAGTCATGATGAAGAGACCATGGATATGAATATTTTACCTTCTCTCCCTTCTTGTCAAAACCCATAATATTGCTTTCCATAAATCAATTTCATTCGCGCACTCTGTTCGGGGTATGGCATGCCTTTATGCATTTAGTCTTTGATTTGGTCTCTGGCCTTCCTTTATGAACAGCCCAGCTCTCAGAGACCCTTCAGGGCAGAGACACTGCGAGGATGAGCGGCAGCTTCCTAACTTGGTGACTTCTCATCAACTTCATTGCTTTCACGTTAAAATAATCATTTCAGCTGGGGCCGCAGAGGGCTGAATATTAGCCGCTTAATTGCACCCACCTTTTAGCCCTCTTCTCGGAGATTGATTCTAGTGCTTTCTTAGCATGATAACGCCAGGGTCTGTAAAAGCAGAAAGCGGTGGCCCTCTTAACCAGAGCGGCAGAGCCAACTGACGCGTTTCTCCTGTTAAATTTACTGGCTTTATTGAAAGGTCTTTGGGGAGTTGCTTGCTCATTAAATACACCAAATACAAAAATCTCGCTTAATACAGTATTATCTTGGTTCTATGGAAGACTTCCCCAATGTGAGCTCAGAGAGATGGAATTGTCAGCGTCTTTAGGAGGCCACACCAGCCAAGTTCACTTTGCTTCATAAGCAGCTACCTGCATGTCTACGATTCTGAGTCTTATTCTTCTAATTTAATACAGTGCCTCACCTTTGTATTACCTCACTCCATCCCCCCATGGACCCTCACTTGCTATGACATGTTGGCCAAGTTTCTTCATAACTTCTGGCTGCCAATTTCTTTAGAGTAAAATCAGGTTAGAAGTGCCTTCCCTCTGTTGCAAGTTTGGCTCAAAAGAAGATTCCGGCACTTTCCTGAAAAGATATGGGTCAGCAAACAGCACAGGAAGTCTTGGATAATTTTAACAGCACAGAAATAGAAGGGAAAGCCCAGAGTGGAGGGAAGAGGGAGGGGCCTGCACACGAGCTCTTGGAGGGAATCATGAGCCATTATAAGCACAAAGGCCAGGGAGAGCTGGTTTAATGTTGGCTTTGCCACCTCTCCAGTGCCCACCTAACCCCAGCATCCTTTCTGTCCTTCCTATTCATTTCAGAACCCAGTTTTGGTCAGGTCTATGGGGCAACTGTTCAGGGCCACCAATTTGTGGAGGCACTATATATGATTCTCTCTCTCACCCTTGGCCGTCTGGACTGGACCAGTGTCTGGAGAACAAAGCTTGCATTCTTCCTCTGTTATTCTTTCTGCTTTTCTAGTATTCTACCTACCTCCTGTCCTGTAGCTTTCAGTGAGAAAAACCAGCCTTGGCACTGCCCTGAGTGTCCCTAATGATTGGCTGCCACCTGGGAGATCAGAAAACCTTTGTGCATTAGAACTTCGCTTAGAATTCGCTGTAGGAGGATGAGGTTTCTACACTCTCATTGGCTCAGGCCATGGACTTGATTTATCAGTGGAATGTGGGCAGAAGTGAGCCTCTGGGAGCAGAAGTCTGAGCCAGCAATGTGGTCCTGCCATTGCTCTGTTCTCTCTGTTATGGGATGGCACTCTTGAAGAGTGGTGGTTCGTCAGCCTGGATCCAGAAAGAAGATGACATGTACAACAGAGTTATGGATGAAGCTCAGCCAGAGCAAGAAGTAAATCCTTGTAAGTCAGTGAGGTTTGGGGGTGTTTGTTATGTCAGCATCACCTAGCAAGTGCTGATGGATACCCACTGAGACTGGAGTTATACATTGTAAATATGTTTAAATAAAACCATGTGAAATGTTAAGTGCTCAGATGGCATAGTGACAGGGACACATGAGGGAGGTGAAGGGGAGAGGGGAGAGTGTTCCAGTCAGGGGAATAGCATCTGCAGAGGTCCTGGGTTGGGACTGATCAGGGGATATTTGAAAATGAAGAGGTAGAGGGAACCTGAGTGAGAGGGAATGGGTGTGATGTGAAGCAGGAAGGAAAGCAGGGGCTTATGGACCATGCTGAGGATTTGGGTCTTTATTCTAAGTTCAAAGACAGTAATGGAGTGTTAGAAGTAGAGTTGGGGCATAGTGAGAGGTGACATTTTTAAATGTCCACTAGGCTGTGGTGTAGAGGATGACTGGCGAGGGACCTGGGGGGAGGAAGAATAGAAGCAGAGGGAGGTTGGGGTGCAGGGAGGACCATGGGTTAGTTTCAGGGCTTGGGCTGTGCTGCGGGCTCAGCACTGCATGATGGTGCACCCTGAGCTGTGAGGCGGGGCTGTGCTGTGGCCAGATCCAGGCAGAGCTGAGCCCCACAGGTGCATTACAAGGAGCAGCAGAGGCAAGTGAACTTGTACACCTGTGGCCTTCTCCAAGGCTTCTGGACCTGGGGAAGCAGGCAGGTCATGTGACACCATCTGTCTCGGTTTCCAGTGAAGGATTTTGGGTGAATCACCTCAGGGCCCCACTTTGCGCCGGGCACCA
The DNA here is from genome assembly GCF_047511655.1 of Castor canadensis. Taxonomy (NCBI): domain Eukaryota; kingdom Metazoa; phylum Chordata; class Mammalia; order Rodentia; family Castoridae; genus Castor; species Castor canadensis. The sequence continues at coordinate 35,374,139 of NC_133400.1, forward strand.
TTAGGGACAGCAGTCTTAACCTTCATTTTGTCATGGACCCCTTGCCAATTATAGAATAATGTTTTTAAATGTACAAATAAAAGGCACACTGTTGTAAAGGAAGTCAATTGTATTAAAACCCAGCTATTACAATATTTTTAAAAATTGAGATTAAGTAATGCACTTCCTTGCTGGCACACTGCACAGTATCCAATGGCAGGTCTGACAACGGCTGTCATATGGAAATGGTGACAAGTGTGGGTGCTCTTTTGAGGAATGTGCAAGCCTGTGAGAAAAAAAGCATAGGAAATACCTGTGCTTTGCCATGGTGACAAAACCATAGGCACTGCTCATACCATTGTCACTTGCTGCTTACATTTGTAATTTGAAGGAATGGTAGTGAAAATTAAAAGACCATTTTTTTTTTCTATTCAACTGCATAGACTGTATGAAACTGAGCCTTGGTTTCCTCATCCTGAAATGCGAGGCATATGCTGACCTCAAGGACTGTGGGAGGTTAGAAAACAAACCTTCCATCTCACCTCAAAGTCTGATCTAATCTGCCCCCAAGACCCACTGGAGCCTGCAGGCTCTGAGGCAGGCATTACAGGAATCCAGGCCCATTCAGTTCCTCCTCCCATGGCAAAGCTTGCCTCTCTTTCAGCAGGCCCCCGACTCCCATTTGTTCCTTGCCATCCTTACTGCCTGACCCTGAGCACTGCAGTCCTTGTGATACAGTGTCTTTGGAGCCCACCTGAGGGGAGTGACAACTTCCTGGAATTTAAGGGTTGCCAGGAAAAACCCAGGTGCAAATCCACTTCTGTGACCAGGCTTGACTTTCCAAAAAATGGAGATGGTACCTTAGCTTGTGGGCCCCTGTCAGGATAGTCACACAAAATGGGTAACTATAGTCCTTCCTGACAGTGCTCACCAGGAAGCGACAGGAGCCTAGTCTCCACTGCTGGCCTGCTATGCAGCCTAGAGCATCCATCTCTATCTTCCCACCTATAGGATGGGGCCCCATCTTCACCCTGTCACCTGCCTCATAGGCTGTCAGAAGCCTGCAGGCCAAGCAGTTAGGGTGAGGGCGCAGGTGCTTGCTATGTGACCGAGGGTATCACCACTCAGTGCTATTCTCATGAAATGGGTTCAGATGCACACTTCTCAAGGCCTGCTGTGTAAACTAGAACCGCACTTCATAGCTCATCCTCAATGTCTAGAAACATCAGAAATATAACCTGCCCCACATGGAACTCTTGGTGCAGCAGTCTTGGTCACATCCCTTCTCTGTGTAAGACCTTCCCGTGGTTCCATCATCCACAGCTCATAAAGTCCTTGTGATATAACCTTTTTTCCCCAACCCTGTTCACAGTCTGTCCCTCCAGTTGCATTTTCCAGGCACTCACTCGGCTCATTTCTACACAGGACAAATGTTTGCACCTGCTACTCCCTCTGCCTGGAGCACCTTCCCTGCCGGTGTCATATCCTGCTTTTTCTCGCCAATTAGTTCTGGGCTTGATATCGTCTCCTTAGACAAGCCCTGGGACTGGTCCCCCAATGCAGCCCCTTGTCTCCGAACTCCCCACCCTGCTTTCATTTTCTTCCTTCTTCTCATGGCTATCTGTAGCTCTGGCATTTATCTGTGTACTCGTGTGTGATCCTCTTACCGAGCTGCTGTGTGTCCCATGAGGACAGGGACCCTAATTCGGCTGCCCTTGAAACATCTGCCAATGAGTCCTGCAAATATGTATTTATTTCCTGAAAATATGTGTTCATGGTAAAAGGCATTTTGAAGAGAACTGAGAGGAATTGAACAAGAATTGAGTGAGAGATGACATTAAAAAATCTTTGTTAATTTGATTCAGTGTGAGAATGGTATTCGGGTTAGAGTAGAGAAAAGAGGCTGGAGCTGTTAGATATAAGAGAAGTTCCAGTAAACTGCCTTTATTTGCAGATTTGTTACATGTGGCTTTGACCAAGCATAAATAAATAAAAATTTTAAAAATCAAAAAATGTTCAATTCTCTCATGAACATTCTACCACTTGGAGATGGGAGAAATTCTCGGTTACTTCTGTGTTACTGTCAGTTGTGTTTAAATCCTTGTGTGATCTGTCCTTCATTATGTGAAAACCTGCCTCCCCAAAAAGCAAATGGTGACCCCAAAGCAAGGTAAAAGTGAATGTGCTTAGTTGAAATGATGAAGTAGAAATCTGAGATTTGTTGAATGGCAACATGTCTTTAGTGGGAGTTGGTGGGAATGGATCAGGCATCCACAGTACAGCTCCGAACTCTATGCATCCCGAGCATGTGTGGTTCTTTCACAATTGTGGCTTCCTTGGAAGATGCTGAGGGTCTACTGTGGGTGAAATGGCCTCTCTGTGGTTGTGGTTTTCTTTAAAATATCCCACAGTGTAAGAAAAAAGTAAGATGGGATGAGAGAGATGATACAAGAATGGCCCAAGGTCTATCAGTGTTAAAAAAGAAATGCATACATTTAGGCTGAAATTATTACTATTATTTTATTATTTTGGCAGTACTGGGGTTTGAACTCCGGGCCTTGTGCACTTGCCAGGCAAGCTCTCTACCACTTGAGCCATGCTCCCAGCCCTTAGGTTAATTCTCCTTTGGTGGGTTTGAACTTGTCCCTAGTGAAGAGTTCAAACACACACACGTGGAACTCACTGATGAGCAGTGAACGGCGTCCAAACACTTGGCTCAGTTTCGTGCAGGCCCCTTGCTTACTGATATCTGACCTTCAACTGCTCTGATGAGGGGAGCCCTGCCAGTGAATGCTAAGAGGAGGGTGGTGGACACTATTGTCATCGTAGTTTCAAGAAGCTGCCCTCTGGTGGCAGCACCAGGGCCTGGCCTGGCAGGGTGGCTGCACTATGTGCCACACAGCTGGCCTCACACAGCTCCTTGAAGGTCTGTGCTGGCCATGTCACTGGTGCAGGGCTGAGCCCCATGAAGGACTGAGCAGGTGTGGAGGACAGAGAGCTATAAAGTCAGGCCTGACCAGCAGCCCTTGTCACCCCTATTCATGAGTGGTCCTGCAGCTATAAGTGGGGGTGCTAGGCTTCTGTACCATAGAATGGAAAGAGCTCTGTCCAGAACAGGGCAGGCAGGACAGGGTGGGCAGGGGATAGCAATGGTGGCCCTGCACTCATGCCCTGCAGTGGAGGAGGTATGGGGTCCAATGCACCTCAGGTTCTCTTGGCCCTCTGGGGAGGACCAAGCAGCTTCTAGAGGTGAGCAGAAGTTGAGACAGCTCCTGCACCCTACCCTGCTCCAGGCCACCTCCTGTCTGAGGGCTTTGTGTTGACATCAAAGCACTGGTGGTGACAAGTTTGGAGGCCAAGAGCTGTAGATGGAGATACCAGCTCTGTTACCTTGATGGGGCTCAGTTGTTCTTTGAGCCTCATTTTCCTCATCTGGAAAACGGGGCTAACAAGAGTTCCTTGCTATGGGGATTAAGTAAGCTAATATGTGTTGAGCTTAGTCCCCAGCCAATTTCTGGGAGCTCAGTAGGTGGTGTCAGTCACTATTGGTGGCTTGGGGTGAGCCCTTTACAAATAGTTGCCAAATAACTGGGTGTGTTTGGCTTATAGCCTGCTGTCCCCCTAGAACTGCAAAGGGTTGGTTTTATGGATGAACCCGGGGAAAATGTTACCCTCAGAAGGGTGAAAGGATGCTGAGGATTTGTTCACCAGCTGGGTCACTCCCCACTCCCAGCCCTGTCTGGCCTCCTCCTAGCGGGATGGCTGACCTGCCCTCAGGCTGCTGAACAGCCCAGAGGCACATGAAAAGCATTCTTCTGCAACACTGTCATTTATTTGGAGGTACTGGGGTTTGAACTCAGGGCCTCATGGCTTGCTAGGCAGGTGGTCTACCACTTGATCCACTCTACCAGCCCTTTTTTGTGTTGGTATTTTCAAGATAGGATCTTGGAAAGTATTTGCCTGGGCTGGCCTTAAACTGAGATCCTCCTGATCACTGCCTCCTGAGTAGCTAGGATTACAGGCGTGAGCCACTGACCCCTGGCTAACACTGTGATTTTTGAGTGCTTAATGCATGCTGGCATGATGCTAAGCAGTTTACCTACGTGATCTTATTTCTCCTGAGAATGCTCTAAGCTGGGGATTTGTATTATCTCCATTTTGGAAGTGGGGTAGCTGAGGTCACTGGAAGTGAGATAACTTCTCGCTAGAACCAAGACTTGACTGTAGAGTCTGACCTGTGAGCCACTGGCTCTCTGTTGTCTGGACTGTGTTACAGGGGAGATTTGGCCTGTGGGGTTCAGTCCTCCTGGGCATAGAAGGGCAAAAGCAGGAAAGCAACCAGCTCTAGGCCTCAGACACTGAGCCGTGACCTTGGAGGTCATGGAAAAAAACAAGGTCTCCTACCTGATTCCATGGAAAATAGTGTTCTCCTAAGATGTAATGGCCCTGGCTGATGCATAACTAGGACCGTGATGTAATTCAGGCTAGGCATCTCTGGGAAGCCCCTGTAAGAGCAGGTAGGCCTGCTTAGGGCTGACTGCATCCTGGGGGAATGCTAGGCTAGCAGGTCAAGCTTAGCTCCTGTGAGTCTTTGATCCCCCTAACTCCTAGGCAAAAGTGATTGGTTTGAAAGGGGCTTTGTCTTCTAAGCTCAGCCAATCAGAGCTAGTCCAGGGGTCTTTGCTTGAGTGACCAGGAAGCAGAGTTCCAGGCTTCCTCCTGCTGGGATTGAGGACAGAAAAGGGACAAATTGGGAGGTGCATAGTCATTTTGCCATGCCGAGGGCACAACCTGTCAGAAAGGAGAGCTTTCAAAGGAAGAAGAGTTTAGAACTAGGAAGAGATCAACTGGGCCATGATGACACCATTGAGCTCCTGGATCAAGCTGTATCTGATAACAGATTGGTCAAAGACTTGTCAGTTTGTAAGAGACAACACATTATCCTTTTTGCTTAGTCACTCTGAGTCCTTGGTTTTGGCTCTTGCCATAAAGGATGAGTTCTAATTCACAACATATGGATCACTTGAGAGGTTGAAAACCCATTGGTGGGGAGCTGCTGTAAGTTTTTGAGCTGAGGAGTGGTAAGTGCTAAGCCTCACTCCAGGGAAATCTAAGGGTGCTTCTTGGAAGAGCAGAGCAAGTAGTCTACTATTCCCATGGCCAGCTCTGCAGCCCATCTGTGACATCTCCCCACACTGTGCGTCATTCACAAGTGTCTCCTCTGTGACAGAATAAACTTCACATCAAAGTGGCATGGCAGCTTTTCTTAAACAAAACAGCCTTTTCCCTCCTAGGCTGCTGGCAAAGGCCAGAAGCCTCATTTAAACCTGCAAGTTTCCTCTCACGGTCCCATGTCATTATGGGAAGGCTTTGATGAGGGACCAGGCTCGGGGGAGGGGGAGAAGCCCTCCTTCAGTACAATTAGCATGTTAGAGACAAGGACCCCAGCCAGATCCCTGTCTGCTGGGAGGTGGATGGGTGTGATGAAAGCCAAGCCCACAGATCTGCAGTGTGGCTGGGCCTTGGGCTGCTCGGTTAAGGCCACCTGAGAGGGACCTCAGCTCCTCACCAGGTCTATGAACACTCCAGGCATGGTCTCAGGGTCAAAGGCAGGCTGACTGCTCCCCAAGTGCCACCGAAAATCACATTGCTACCTCAACCACTGTGAAACAAACAGCTCTGCTGCTCTGGAATAGTTGTCAGCTCCCATCACTTTTGTGAGCTTGTTTGTGTTTGTGGTGCTGTGGCTCACACCCAGGTCTGGTGTGTGCTGGACAAGTCCACCACCAAGCTGCATCCCGGCCCCCTGAGCCTGTTCTTCATCTGTGGAATGCGGATGAGGACACTGTGAGGGTGCTGCTGTGTTGGCTTCTCTGGTTGGCCATCCCTCTGTCAGTAGCAGCAGTCCAGAAGCTTAACATAGCCACCTTTACTACCACAACGGTCACAGTTACAGGACAAAGCTCAGCTTCTGGGAAGGTCCTGGGCTGGGCTTGGGCTTAGGCTCTTCCCCTTCTCAGGGCTGTCCCCACTGTCAGGAAGTAGGTGACCATGGCCTGCTTCTCTGGCCTTGAGAATGGCTGTCCCAAGACCATGTCCCCAAGATCTCTTTGCCCCGTGGACTCAGATGGCTCCTGAGATGTCAGATCTAGAAGGCTTTTTGGGGGGCTTGCTTCAGGCTCCCTCCTCACTTCCAGCCAAGGCTGACTCTGGGGCTTGCTAGCTTTGCCTTGAACAAATCAGGGCTGAGCCCACAGAAGTCCGGTCCGAGACTCCCGAACATCTGGGAGCTGGGTGGCTGCTCAGGAAAGTCTTCCTCCTCTTCCCACTGCCATACTTCCAGGCAGGCTCCTGGGACAAGGTAACCCTGGGCATCACCTGGCTTCTGCTCTTTGTAGCTCTTCCAACAGGTTCGCTTTGCTCTGCCACCCTAAGATCCATTCCACACCAACTGGGTTGCACAGAAAGGGCTGTGGTCCTTGTCCTTGCTCCTGCCTGTGACTCTCTAGGGAGAGTAGTGGTAATGACCGGAAAGGGACTGGTATTCTTGCATCTCTGTACTTAGTTACCCCAAATAGCATTTTCACTCTGCTGTCCTTTCCCTATCCCCACTGGGTCCTCTTGCTTGGCCTGCATTCCCAGGATGGTTTCTGTCTGCATGGTGGCCTGGGTGAGTTGCAGACAGTGTCAAGTTGACCCTGTCACTCCTGTGTTTTAAACCACAAAATCCCTGCCACACCTTCAAGATTTCCCTGGTCAGACCTTCTGAGCCCTCTCTCCTGTGCCCCGCAGCATAGTGCCCCTCTAAGCCCATTCTCGGGGCTCTCAGCAGGGCCTTTGCCCATGCGGGGTATACTCTCTGCGGCAATCCTGCTTCCCCTTGATCCTACATCTCCAGGTCTAAGGTCTTCTGTGCAGACTTCCCTGGCTCCCCACCCCCAGCCTATCCCATGCTTCTCCTTCCGGGTCTCACCTCCCCTCTTCCCTCCCTCCCCATTTGCTCAACTGTATCTGCCCCCCCAACACACACACAGGCAGGGAGGCTCCGATTTGCTCCCTTTGTATCCCTGGCTTCCAGGACAGACCCCCCCTTGCACAGGCAGCCCTCCCCCTCCTGCACCCATCCTGCTTGCCAGGTAACCCTGGAGATCCCCAGACAAAGCCCCACGGGTTCTGGGTGAACCATCCTGGCAGGTCCCACAGCACACAATGGCAGGCTAATAATTAGCTCTCCAATTATAGGCCCATAACAGAGGCTTAATCTAGGGCTCTTGGGAACGTGCTGTTCACAGAAGGCCTTCTATCCCAGGCCCTGGCCCTGCACTGCTCAGAGCACCATCCTCTGGGTCACCTGGAGCCTCAGCCCCCTTCCCCTACCCTGGCCTAGGCACCCTCCAGCCTCTCTGACAGTGTCCATGGAAGCCCTTGTTTTCTCCGACTGGCCACCCTGACCAGGGTGAGGACAAAGTCAGCCTCAGATGCATCTTCAGGAAGAATGTGCGTGGAGCAGGAGGCCCGTCTTTATGGAGGCACGCCATTGGCACGGCCCCTGAAACCCTTCAGGTTTGTGAACGTGCAGACTTAATTGCCTTATGGACACTGGAAGAATGGAGAGCTTCTCCAGGGAGTGGTTCCTGCCCGTTCTTTTTCTCTCCCCCACCGGATAATGACAGGACTTGTGACTGATTAAAGGGGGAAGACAAACTCCCCTCTGGGGGGGCCAGTGACAGGTTCCACCTACATTTAAAGCCTGTCTCCTCCCTGACTCCCCTCCTCCTCCTCCTCCTACCGACTTTTCAGAGGTGATTTTTTAATTGCGTTTTCCCAGGTGGAGAAAGGAAATGGAGATGAGAAGGAGTGGGCCGGGGAATTTCTCCTGCAGGGCTGGTGGCGGTGTCTCCCAGCATCCTTCTCCTTACTGGGGCACACTCTTCCTGTGCCCTTGGATGCACAGTAAATTGCGGACCGGGTCAGTATAGAGAATAAACAGTTCCACAAAAGTCCTCTCTCTCTGCCCTGGACTCCAGGGCCCACCTGTGCTTCCCTCTGACCTCGAGTCCCTCCAGCCACACGAGTTTCTCTTTCCTCCTCAGGGCCTTTGTCCTTGGATGCCCCCCTGCCCTAGAAAGCACAGTTCCTAGATCTCTGTGTGGCTTGCTCCTTCTCATTATCTGGGCATTGTTCCAAATGATCCTGACTACTCACCCTGTAGAATGTTAAGTATAGTCACTTCTTGATATTGGCTGGTGACTGGTCCCAGGACTCATGCAGGACCGTGTTCAAGTGTCTTATATAAAATGGCAATGTGTTCACATATGACCTATGCGTATCCTCTCCTAGACTTTAAATCATCTCTAGATTATTTATAATCCCTAATACAACGTAAATGCCATGTAAATAGTTGTTATATTGTATGGCTAGGGAATCAGGACCAGAGAAAAAGCCTATAGTTTCTTGTACAGATGCAGTAGTTTTTAAAATACTATTGACCCATGGTTGGTTGAATCTGTGGATGCAGAACCCGTGGATATACCGGCCTACTTCATGCCCATTAGAGGTCACTGCTGATCACTCTCCCTCCAGCTCTGACACATCTATTTGTGTTCTTTCTCCTCGTGTTGCAGTGCCACCTCCATGAGAGCAGACTGGTCTGCCCACGGTGGCTCCCCAGTGCCTAGTGCATTGTGGCACCTGTTCCGTAAACATTTGTGGGAAGCAGAAGGAACTTCTCCTTAGTGACCCACAAAAGCTCTTTTGGCCTCAAGGGTCTGGCAGGAAGCCTTGCTTTGCCTCTTTGGGAACAGGCCGTTCCTAGAGCTTTGCCGTTGACAACGGTGGAAGTCACCGCCATTTCCAAGCTGGCCCTGTGGGGCCAGGATAACGAAGCTGCTTTAACATAAATAATTTGCTTCTAAGGTGTAAGGAATGGGGAATATTTTTAGAAGGCCTGCCCTCCTAGGGGAAGTAAATGACTTATGAAAACGGGATTTTTCAAAGTGGCCTTCAAGAGAAAAGGGAGCCGTGTGTGATGGCCAAAATGGAATTCTATGAATTAGTGCGACTCATTATTCTGGCCGTTCGCACACAGACACACACTCCGTCGCTCCTTCACTTTCCTCCTGCCCTCCATTTCATGGTCTTAGCTCGAATCTGAAATAAAACCACCGCAGCCCTCCTCCCTGGCCCTCAGCGGCGGCCTGTCTGATTGGATGCCTCCCGCAGCCCTGAAGACCAGAGCTTCAAGGAGGAAGCAGCCGGGGACACGCTGAGTCCTTGCTTCTTAAAGTGAGCGCCGTAAGTTACCTTGAAATGTGTGTGTTTTTTTTTTTTTTAAAGTATTTTAGGTTCAACAGACACTTGGGTTCCTGTTAACAACTCATTTAAGGAGAAAATGGGGGGAAGGCGTTCAGATCAAGGCTTCTTTGACAACATGAACCTCCTTACTTTGAATCCTTACAATGTGGATGGGATGAAAGATGTCGTGGAGACAAGATGGGTAAATGCACAGGTGAGAAAGGACAGATGTTTGCTACAACGGAGACACGGGGATCTTGGGATGGGCTTTGTCTGACCAATAATGGAGAATAGCTATTGCGGGGGGGAGTGGGAGACCCAGAAACCAAGACACAAAACCTACTTTTGTGGCCATTGTGTTCCACCAGAGTCTTGATCTAGCAAGACGTGCTGTTTGGGGAACTAATAAGGTGACCAGTTTCTCTGATGAGACTCATTCTGAAAACCAACGTCTATAGGAGTCGTCTATAGCTGGCCCCCTGGGGCCTTTCTCCTCCTGTCTACAAAATCTGTCTTCCCCAGGGACATGGATGTGCCTTCCACCAATGCCCCCTCCCCCACCATCAAGCCCTGGGAGCTCCTTTCCTTGAAGATTGGTGGTAGCTTCTCACCATTCCAACTTGAAACTCCCAGCCTAGTGACCAACGGCCACCAGGAGCTGGCTCTACATAAACTCTTCTCAGTCTCTTTTGCTCCAAAAGACCCTCACTCCAACCAGACTGATCTCCCGGATCCCACCTTATTCTTCCTCCTCTACACAAGGCACCCTTCTCTGAGATTGTCTACTGTCCAAAGTCTACTCATCCTGGGACCTGAGTCCTAGGAGCCTCTGAGTCTCACATCTTCACTGAACCCCCTCTCTGAGTTCCTCCATACTGCTCCTGTGTGAGTTTCACACATCTCACTGACTGTCTATCCAGTCTGCTTTCCAAAGGGCTACCAGCTTCTAGGAGCATGGATCCTGACTTGGAGGTTCCAGCACATGGCATAGGACCAATACAATGAAAAGAACTGGCCTCTTCAAACATTGGAAGGGTGCAGAGGGTATTAGCTTGCCACTTTCTAGAGATCTCCCATCCCTGAGGCTCCGGAGCAGGACTCGAGAGAAACCATGGCCATATTGCTGTCACCCTCTGCCAACCACTGGAAAACGCTGAGGATCAGGGTTCCCTGGGGCAAGGCCCAAACCTCCAGCCTCTCAACTCCTTCTTCTCCATTGCACTTCATTCATTTGACAAATAGTTGTTGAGTGGCCCACTATGAACTTTCCACTGGGAAGTTGGTGTGCCAGACACAGTGTCCATCATCTTGGTCTGATAGACAATGAATTGAAAACCCTGGAAAGGACTGGTCACAGCTGTAGTAGGTGGGGTGAAGGGTATGTGCAGAGTGCTCTAAGAGTAGGAAAACCTAGATACTGCTTCTCAAGGACACTGTTTTACATCAGTGGACTCTGAGGCTTCTGCCCTGAAGCAACAGCAGTGGGGAACCAGGAGCGACCTCGGTGGACCACTTTAATGGAATGCTGAACGCAGCCAGGCTGATGGAAGGAGGTCAGTTCTCACTGTAGAGCAGGAGCACAACTGGTGCTAGGACTGAAGGTGGAGAAGCATCTCCAGGAAGAGATGGTTATGAATGTGGAGAGGCTCCAAGGAGGACCCGACTGTCCCTCCAATGGGCTATGGCGAAGATGTTCCAACATTTTTCCCATGCTAAGTGTCATCTCCTGTGCAAAACAAAGACCTTCTTTCCAACAAGCTCCTAAATCCCCTGCCAGAAGTCCTTTAATATCCCTCCCCTCCCCATCCCTTCCCCAGCCCTCACCAACATGGCCCTGTGGGAATCAGCCACTCCCTCGCTTACCTGACCTTTCTCTAAGGAAGTTGGGATACTGCCTTGAATTGTGGTTTCTCCTGCAAATGTTCATCCACTCTACCTCACAGTGAATTGAAGGGCAAGTAGAATTCTGTCCAGCTCTTTTTTGCATAACAAGGGTTCTAGTGAAGTAAACAAGTATTTGACATGTGTACTACCATGTCCAAATTTGGTGGGCATGGCCGACCATGCCTTGACACTCATTTCTGCTGCTTCCTGGATGTGGTCTGAAAGCACCTGCTCAGAAACTCTTCCCTAGGCTACCTTCTGAAGGAGGCCACCCTCCCCTAATTGCTTCCTAAACTCATTCTTTTCTTCACAGTGCTCCTCAGACTTCACACTCATGTTTTTCTAAAATGCTGATTTAAGGCCTGTTTCCCCAACTAACCTGGGACCCTGTCTATTTTTGTTCATCATGGAATATTGGGGCTGAGCACAGTCCTTATCACATAGGACGAGCTCAATGAATTAGTTACAACAAGTTGACCAAATGCTTGGGAAAATTACTGATTGAAGGAACGAGCCCAGGCTTGACCCTGGTTCTGTAGCTTCCTAACTCCATGTGCTAGGGTGGGTCCCTTTCCTTCTCTGGACCTCGTTTCCCTATCACTAAAATGAGAATGAAACCACCTTCTTTGTCATCAAAGTGGGCATCAAATGGTGTAAAGTAAGTGAAAGCATTTTGTGAAACAAGACCCCAGCACCAGCTGTCATGGTTATTGGCATGTTTTCTCCCCATTTTCTCTGCACCAGGGCTGAGGCTGTTTGAGCTCCACTTCTAGAGGTGTCACAGGGTCTAGGACAAAGCCTGTCCCTTTTGAGCATAGTAGCCACAGGAGAATTGTATTTTGGATGTGACAATTGGTTTCCTACAGTTAGGGTTCTGCTTGGGCCCAGAAAATGGAGCCAGGAGTGCGCCCATGGTTGCAGCCTCAGCTCCTGGAACCCAGTGGAGGAGGACCACTGGTTCCTACCCATGCTTGTGGGAGGCATGGATGTAACTCTGATTCTTGACTATTTGGGATGTACTGTGGCAGCATCACTGCTTGCATCTCAATTCCTCCTCCTCCACCTCTTCCTCCTCTTCCTCTCCCTCTTCTTCCTGCTCCCCCTCCCCTCTTCCTCCTCCTGTGACCCCTTGCCACCATGGGGAATGAGGAAGGGGCCCTGAGTGTGCCCCTTTGTTGTTTCTACAGCTGGAGCTCCATGGCCCTTCCCCTGGGATGGAGCCCCTGGAGCCCAACTGTCTCTCTGCTGGCTGGCCTGCTCTGACCAGCAGAGCCTGCCTAATGCATCCTGGGGGAAACTACTGCCTCTAGCAAAGCAGCTCAAGATGCCCTGCTGGGGCTGAGGACCCAGCTGGCCTGGAACCTGTGGGAATTTCTGTGTGGATATAAGGAGAGCTCTGGGATGGCCACATGATATGGGAGCCTGTCTGTCTGTCACCAGTCCCCAGAAAGAGATATGGTATGGGGAGGCTGGCTAAGGGCCCAGGGTTGAGAGGCATAAACCCACTGTCCTGCCCTTGCCTCTCAAGTGGTAGACAGCAGGTTTCAAGCCCATTCTCCTTGGCAACCAGAGACCTTGAGTTCCAGGGGCAGGAAGCAAATAATGGCCTGAGAAGCCTTGCTCTCACCCTGGCAGGAGGGCCTGGGATATCGCAAAAACTTTCTCTGCCCACTCCATGGGTCCAGCCCCATCAAATCACTTAGCAGAGCCAGCTCCATCCTCCTCCCCTCCTGACTTTGCCTGCATCTTTTCTTTACTGGGTCCAGCTCAAGTGTTACCACCATCACGCCTCTGGTGGCTCCTCCAGGCCAGTTAGCTGTGACCTCTTTGGGGCTTCTATCCTCATTGTTCTTCCCATCTCTGGGAGTGCTTTCACCCCAACAATTACTAATTAACTATGACATTCTTATCTTTTGTCTTTCTCTAGACTTGGAGCTCAAGGGCACTGTTACTCTGTCCAATACCTGCTATTCTTCCTGTCTTATCTGACATCGCCTTCTTCCTACAATGGCACCCACAGTAGCCAGTCCCCATAGTGGCCCTCAAGAGGCCTGACTCCTCATCAGCACACCCTTGTGTCATTCCCTTTCCTGGTGACTAGGACTGAGCTGTGTGACACAGCAGAATGATGGCATGTGACTTCTGAGGTGAGGACATCAGGGAATCTTAAGCTTTTACCCTGTTCCCTTGTGCTGGCTGCTTGCTCTGGGGAGGTCAGCCACCATGTTGCCGGGATGTTCAAGCAGCCCTGTGAAGGGGGATGCATGTGGAGGGGTATCCACGGCCAGCACCACTGAGCCAGCAATGAGTGAGCCATGATGGAAGTGAATCCTCCAGCACAGTCAAGCCTTCTGATGACAGCAGCTGTGGCTGGCAGATGAGTGACTCTAAGCTAAAGCCTCCTGGTTCTGCTGTTCCTGAGTTCCTGACCCATGGGAGCTGTGTGGGAGGATGAGTGTTTCTTATTGCTTGGGGAAAATAGCTATCCAGCAAAAGATAATAATACATCAGTGCTTTATAGAGAACTCTCCTTCCATATGTGGCCTTGGTGGAACTGTCACTCAAAGTGCTCCACTCTTCCTGGGCCACAGAGGGAGGCCCCAATTCTAGAGAGAATCAGAACCTCTCCCTGGGTTTGTACCTTGAGCAGAGCTGCTAGACTAAGGAGCACCGGGCTGATTCTGAAAACTATTTGATCTCTCTTTCTCTCTCTCTGCCTCCCCCTCCCCTGACCCCCCCTCCTACATACACACAATATTCGTTTCTACCAAAGTTAGGTATGACCATCGCTAGCATGGTTTTCCCATGGCTGTTAACAGTCACACCACCCATCAAAAGCCCACTGTGTGCCTAGAGCACACATCAGTCAGTAAGCACGCGACCCACATACTTTGGATAAATTAAATATCTAGAAATGTGAATGATAGGCACAGCTATTTATCTCAATTTTAATTCGCATTTTGTTCACACCCTTGGGGAAGAATTTAGAAGCCTGAGGATTCAGGTGTTGGTGGCACTGTCTGTCCTGGGAATAATGAGCCCCTTTCTGCTGTGGCCCCTCTCCAGGGGCAGGGGTGCAGACATGGGTCTCTCAGCAGAAATCCTTTAGGGAACTTTTGGGGCTTTGTGGACTGTGATCTGCAGAGCTGGGCAGTGACCAGTGTAGACTGGCACCATGGGCTGGAGGCCCTACACTCCCCATTGTATTGCCCTGTGGAATGTCCTGGGACCTTGGGGGTGTGAGGACAGAGCCTCACAGAGGACAGAAATTGAATTTCCACCAGTTCACAAAGACAAGGGCACAAAATCAGATTCCTAGTAAATTGATTTGGAATGCGTGCCATTTCTTTATACTCAAGTGTGTGGAGTAATGCTCAATGCTGCTAACATGTCAGCTCCGTGGTGGCAGGGTTTCTGGTCTGTTTTGTTTGATATCATAATACAGAGCCCCACACATTGCCTGATACATGGTAGGAATTCATTCAATATTAGTACCTAAGAGCACAGAAAATAAGTGTTAGAGAATGTCTCGAAGATTATTTTCCCAATGTCCCTGTAAGGCTTGGTATTTTCCACGTTTTATTTCTCCATCCCTCCCTCCTTCTCCCATGACCCCGTTCCAGCTGTCCCAATGCAGTCCCACCTGATCTAAGCAGGGTATTGTTACATGTATGAAGGTTAGTTGTCACTTGTCATTCTGCTTCCCATCCTTGTCTCCCTTGCCAGTTGTGGGTGGCCTCTAGCACCCTGCTCCTGTCTGCCCAGGCGTGAACACCGTCAGTGCTAGAATGCTCTTGGAACACACTCTCATGGCAGCACAGAGCCCTAATCAAGTCACCTGAGTGACTGGGCCAGCGCTGGCTTCCCCAGTGTTCAGACTTAATAGGTCTATATGGAGACCTTCTTGTTTTAAATTGCATTTCTTTACCCTACCCTTGGGGAAAGAACTGGGACTTCAGAAGAATGACATGCTTAGAGGCCCTCCCTGTCTAGACGCAGGCCAGAGGATCCAACTGCCCCTCAGATGGGTGGGTAGCTTCTGCCAGCAGCCGGGTTACAGTTTTTCGCTGTAATAGAGCGCCACCTGGTGGTGATAAGTAGGAACCTGGAGATACCAGGGCTCAGGCCGAAGCTGGGTCCACCAGGCTGGAGGCCACGCCCCGTTGCATACTGTGCGCGGGAGGACTTGGGCCAGCCCCTCGGGGACTTAGAAACGGCCTCTGGAGGTGGAGGGAATTTGAACACCTTCATTTTCAAGGCTTCCCTTGTTTTTAACAGATGACATCAGAACTTTGTTAACATTGATTATACTTTTTAAAATGTACTTTTTGTTATTTTTTGAGATAGAGTCTATGTAGCCCAGGCTAGGTTAGCTTAAATGTACTTTCATTTTCAAAAAGTTTAATGTTTTTGGCCATTCTAAGGTTTGAATTCAGGGCCTGTTCCTGACAGGCAGGTGCTACTACCACTTGAGCCACGCTCCCTGTTCTTTTTGCTTGTTATTTTTCAGGTAAAATCTTAAGATTTCTGTCTGGTTTACTTTTGACCATGGTCTATAACTTTTTTCTCAGGCTGGCATCAAACTGTGATCCTATCATCTCTACCTCCCTCATATTTGGAATTACAGGCATGCACCATCAGGCCCAGCCTTAAATATACTTTTAACTAAAGTACAATATGTATGGATACAGTAGATAGCTACACTAAGGGAACCGTTCAATACATTTTCACAAGCATACGTCATCCATCCCACCCCCTGCCCTCTGAGGGTAGCTGCTGCCCTACCTTCTAACACCATAGATTAGTTTGGCCTGGACTGAAGGTTGTGTAAATGGGACGGTACAGGTGACTTCTTTGTATTTTGCTACCTTTGCACCCTGCTGTTTGTGTGACTCATTGCATTGTTTGTTCATTCTCACTTTTGCACGGCAGTCTGTGTGAACAGACCGGAAGCGATCCTTCCCACTGCTGATGGGTAGAACTGATTCTGCTCTTTGGCTGAGTTGAGCAGCGCTGCTGTGACGCTAACGTGTGTCTGTGGGTGTGCACATGCGCACAATTCTGTTGAGTGTGCGTGTAGATGTGTACCAACAGGAAATGTTGGCCACAAGATAGGAGTATGTTCAGCCTTATTAGGTGCAACCAGTTTTCCTTAGTAGGTAACCAACTTCTTATAGTCCCAATGACAGTGTCAGGGAGTTCTGGTTGTTCCGCATGCTCACCAACGATGGGCAAAGTCACTCTTTAGCCTCCTGCCTGGGTGACTGGTGGCACTACGCTGTTTTGTAATTGGCATATCCTGACAGCTAATGACATTTCTTATGCTTATGTTGGCTAGCCTCTTTTGTGAAGTGCCTGTCCCATATACAAGAATTTTGCCATTTTTAATGCTGAGCGATCTGTGTTTTTCTTATTGATTTATAGGAGTTAAAATTAGATCATCAGGACAGTAATCCTTTGTCAGATGAATTCTCGGAAGATACATTTCCCCCCACTCCCCCCACTTGGATCCCTTGACTTTTTACTCTCAGTAATGTCGTTTGATGAGTAGCAGTTATTCGTTTAAATATAATACTTTTCATATTATTTTGGAGGCTTTTGTGTCCTGCTGAAACTCTTTTTGCCCACCCCAAGGTCATAGAGACTCTCTTGTACTTTTCTTCTGAAGGCATTGGTGATTGGCAGCGTCTGGAGTTAGGTTTTGGATATGATAGGAGGCAAAGGGTCATTACATTTTTCCATATGGACATTAAATTGACCTGCCTGATTTATTGGGAAGATCAGTGTTTCCTCACTGCATGCCAGTGTCACCTTTGTCATAAACACGTGTCATGTTTCTGTGTCTGATGACATCTTAGGAAATGCAATGCTAACGTGTTGGTCACGAGGTGACTCTGGAGTTGATGAGCCTGTTGGGGCTGGAGGTGGCTGTAGGGGGCGTCTGTTAGCGGACCCTGTTTTGGGGGTGGCCTTTCTTAATGCTGTCTGAATCTCGGGGCTCATGGTGGGCTTTTTGGCCAGACTGTCAGGAAGCTGAAGGAGAGGCCCCTAGTGCCTGGGGATTCATGCGTGGAAACTCTCTGGGTCCTGGGATGGTGC
Source organism: Castor canadensis (assembly GCF_047511655.1). Taxonomy (NCBI): domain Eukaryota; kingdom Metazoa; phylum Chordata; class Mammalia; order Rodentia; family Castoridae; genus Castor; species Castor canadensis. Next base: position 35,391,395 of record NC_133400.1, read on the forward strand.
CCCTCAGTGGCCCCAACAGTCACAAGCAGAGAGTCTGCCTTTCTTCTTCCAGTCTATATAGAGCCCCAGGAAATCTGCCACTGGGCTCAGCAGGTGCATAGGGGTCTGAATGGTGGTTTCCTGCTGCTGTTCCCACTTTGAAGGTCTGGAGGCGCCAAAAGTCCCTTGAGGTTGTAGCGCTCAGCTCATCAGGGCCTGAGGCTGGACATCAGCTAAAATTACTTTGTGAAAAGGATCTGCATGTTGCTGACTAAGCCAGTAGGGGATTGGGGGCTCAGGGGAGAATCCCCCAGTGGCCCTGGCTCTGGTGTTGGGCGGAGGGACCGAGGGGTGGGTCCGTCTCATGGCACCATCAGTCTGGGGCTCAGCTCTGGTGCTTTGGACACAGGTAGACAGTAGAGGAGGCAGGGTGTGGCTGGGCCAGGTCAAGTAGGGCAGCAGACGTGCTTCCAGTGACAGTTCTGCCATGAGTTTGAGGAACTCGGGGGACTGTTTGCCTCTGCGCCTCCAACTCCTCACCTTTGATCTTCCTCTGTTATAGGTTGGATTGTATCTCCCAAAACGTATGTTCCTGGGGCACAGGAAGAGTCCATGGAGAGTCACCCCTAGAGGTTCTGGGGTCAGCATGACTCTGGCAACACCTTGATTTCCTCTCTTGTGCTTACATTCCATCGAGTGACAAACTTTCAGCTCTGCTTCCAAAGTCTATTCTCAATTACTTGCTCCTAATGTGACAGCCGGTTTTAAGCCTCTGACTCCCCTCTCTCTTGTTCATTGCCACAGTCCTCATTCCTCACTGACCCAGACCCTTTGTCACACGACTTTGCTGTGCTGTCGTCCTCTGACTACTGTCTATTTCCTTGAGACTTACTGAACTTGGAACTTGCTCTTGCAACTACAGGCAGGATGAGGCAAATGTGATAGTGTACCAATTGTGAGCCTAGGTACCAGGCCTTGGACACTTGGATACTTGGACAGTCACCACCAGCAGCACAACCCCAGGCACACCTGTTAGAGGAATGTGCTGCTGGAGCAGAGAAAGCTATCCCAGGCAGGGCCATCCCAGGCCAGCCCACCCCCAACTAACCATGGCTGACCACAAACACGAGCCCATGTTAAGTCAACAGAGCAGTGCCACAATCAGTTTAACATCTTGATGGATCTGCAGACTTGTAAGAAATTGTGCTTCAAAACTGTGTTAAGGGGTAATTTGTTACACAGCTGTAGCTAACTGATATAAATTGCTTAACTAATCTCTAGACATTCCCTTCCCCTCTCAGAATATTTTTCCTCTGGGACACCAGAGGGGTCTCCCCTCCACTGGTTACCATTCAGCGTGCTTTCCTGCTGCCATTAGAATGAAACACAAACTCCAGCCTGAAGCTCACGTCATTTGGCCTCCTCCCTGACTCTTCCATCTCCAGCTGCTTCTGTCATACTGATCTTCCTAAAGTCCCGCCACCTAAAGTCCTGCCTCTGGTCTTTCTTCCTCTCTGCTTCATGGACTCTCCTAGGTGTGCACATGGGCCACCTGTTCATCTTTCAAGTATGAGCTCAGCTATTTCCCGAGAAAGGCTGGCTCTGACCACTCATCTAACACTGTCCTCCCTCCCCTCTGCCTACCCTTTTTCCCTCACTCTGCCCTGATTTTCTTTTCATGTTACTTGCTGAAATATTTGTTGAGATGCATGTTACCTGTCTCCCAATTGAATTGCAAAGGCTATGAAAGCAATAATGTGTATTTTCACTCACTTCTGAATCTGCAGTCATTATAACAGTTTCTGGCACATAATAGGTGCGCTACAAATATTTGCAAAATGAATAAATGACAACTGCAAAGGAAAAGCACCTTTGCAGTATGGCTTGCAAACCCTTCACACCCAGCATCTCTCTACTGCCCTTTTTGCCTATTGTCCACTCCATCCAGAATGAACTGCAGTCTGCCCATCCCTGGCCTCTGCAGTCTGCCTGATAGGCTGCCCATCCCTGGCCTCTGAGCTTTGCACATACTGATCCCTTGCCTGCCATTCCCTCTCACAGAGGTCCTGGTCCTCTTATTTGTCCCACAGAGATCCTGGTCCTCTTATCTATCCATGGACACTTTCATTAGCAGCTTCTTGCTTCTCCAGAAGCTTCTCCCCCAACCCGGGCTTTCCCATGGCGTGGGGTTCCCCTTACTGGGTTAGCGTGCCACACAGGTTGCTCCTCTGTCCTTGGGACAATAAACCCTTGGCAGGCAGGAAAATGGAGTGTTGGAATCACAACATCCTCTTGCCACCTACCACCCTGACCCTCTTCTCTACGGGAGGAGAATTGGGGCAGGGATGATGGGCCCTGGCTCACCCCTGACATCAGGCAGGCCGAGCTTCCTCTCCCTGTGTCCCTCACATGGCTCTGGGTGCACCGCATCCCACTAGAAGGGGGCTGACGTGCAACCCAGCTCTGCAGGGAAGGACCCAGGGGTCTTGGTGGACCACAAGGAGAATATGACACCAGCCATCTGACACCATCGGTGGAGGGAAAGAAACGGAATGAATAAATAAAATCTGTGTTATTTTGGAGCGAGTACTTATTACAAGAAAGGAGCTCATCCTCTGGCCTCCTGTCTTGTGAGAGGTGTGGGCCAGCCCATCTTCACTCCTTCATTTTACAGGCAGATGTAGTAACGACACCGGAGAGATAATAAACTGGATGGTATGATAAAAATTATGGGAGAAAACAAGTCTGGCGATGGAAAGGCTGAATAGCCACTGTCGTATTACATAGCTGTGGTTAATATTTCTGACACTTAAATTTTAGGGCCATTTTATCTCTTATTTAATTTGTTCCTCTGTCAATTGCCCTGTCTGAATATAAATATTTACTAAACAATGAAAACTGACTTCTCCCCCTTCTATAGTGGCTTCAGTGAGAGAACACAGGCTGTAACTGCAGCAAGAAGGGGACAGATTAGCCAGGCTGAAGAACTTCCTGAAGGCAAGGGCACTGCTCAGGACAGAGGGGATTAGAGGGTCCCCCATGGAAGTGATGTGAGGTTTGGCTTTTGGATGAGGTAATAGTGACACTCGGTGGTGTGGTATAGATGTGGCTCGAGTGTATCTCCCAAGGTTCATGTGTTGGCAGGTTGGTCTCCAGTACAGCCATGTGAGAGGTAGTGGGACGGTTAAGAGGGAAAGCCTAGTGGAAGTCACTGCAGAGCTTCTCTCTGCAAGAATTAGGGACCCTGGTTAGTGCCACTGAGAAGGCTGGCCCCACCCCACTCTTGGCTTCTTGTCTTGTCATGTGACAGCTCCTTCCCCATGTTCTCACATGATGTGATGCGGCCACCACCAGAGCCAGGGCTGTGCTACTTAGACTTTCAGCTTCCAAAACTGTGAACCGAATAAGCCTCTTTTCTTCACAAGTTATCCAGCCTTGCACATTTTGTTATAGCAACAGAAAACAGACTAATACAGTAATGCTCAGAAAATATGTTTCCTTTCCTTTTTCTGAAGCATTGCTTCTCCCAAAGGGACCAGCATTTGCTGGAGAGGAGTGTCACTCAGTCATTTTCAACTGGTTCCTTGATATTCTGGGGTGGTTATGGTTCTGGGCTCTGGTGTTCACGTCCTTGACCTGCTTGCTCCTCCAATAGACCCTGACTCTCCTTAGAGGTGACTGTGCCTCTAGATGGGTCAGGGTGGGGTGAGTAGGTGTGGGCCTGGCAGCCTCCAGTCATCACGGGTGATGACTCCCAGGCAGTCCTTCCAGGGGTTGCTTTAGGACCTCGGCATGGGGCAGGGGCACTGAAAGTGCACATGGAAGGCAAACCACAGCCACCACAGTACTTAGAGTTAGAGGGTACAGCCAGGTTACTAGGTCCGGCTGGAGCAGTGGCTATGCCCCAGCTCTTTGGGACTCAGGGACCAAGCAGGGTTCGGGTTTATGAGCAGCTTTTCAACAGGGCTTAATTCGGTGTGGACATGTGTGGCCGATTTGTGGATCCTTCCTGGGATCACAGCATTGGGAAGTGAGCTCCTTTATCCACTCTGACAACTGGGGCCACAGTTCACGTCATTATGGAGGTGCCAAGGACCTGTGCTTTCTGTGTCACCTGCAAACTCTGATTTACTCATCACAACGTCCCTGCTCAGCTGATGCTGTTATTAGCACCATTTTACAGATGAGAAATAAAGGCACAGAGAGGTAAAGACCTTGCTTAAAGTCACACAGCTAGGAAGTGGGGCAGGTGGGATTCAACCTTACTTAAATTGTTTGTTGGGACTAGGAGGGCCTGGGTTTGTAGCCTCAATCAGCAGGGGTGCCAGGATGGGAAGTCATTTCTCTGAATGGTCCTGCAGGATTTGCCTGTAATCTCTGTCATGCAAGAGGGCATAGCCTTTATCATTGTCTGTGTGACTCTGGGAAAGGTCCTGAATCATAGTTTCTGGTTTTCTGGTATCGAGAACCCTACCAGCTCCAAAGTCTCCCAGCTCAACGGTGGGGAGCCCTGGTTGTGAGCACTCAAAGGTCCCCTTGCTCCCCTACGCTGACCAAGGCTCCTGTCACCCACTTTCTCTATCCAAGAGGGCCAGCTCATGAAGCCAAGCCCTGCATGTTTACCTCTTGTCCTTCCTGAAGTCCCTGTGGGGAACCAGAGTCCCATTTTCTCACTCATTTCTAGCAATGATTTTCTAAAGGCCTCCTCTTTTGAGAAGGAGGACACCCCAGTTTTTCTGAGGCTGACACACCTGGTGCTGATGACAGAGCTGACAGACACCAGGCCAAGGCTCCATGCATTCTGGGCGTGTTTCCTGATCTATGGCTAAGAGATGCACTGTCTGGAGGGCCAGTTGCAGTGAGCTATAGGACGGCCTCTGGTGGCAGAGGGACCCCAAAGGAGGTGGTGGAGAGCAGTTCTCAGAGGGCTATTCTCTGTTGGCGGGCAAACACCTTCTTAGAGTCTATCTCCGCCTCCACCATGTGGGGGTGGATGTCCACGTCCAGCCCCGCGTCTTTGCACAGCTTCAGCAGGGTACGAATGTTGTTTTTGGACAGCCTCAGGTATCTGTGCGAGAAAAGGCCACAGGTCAGCAAGGGTGGCTTTGAGTAGCAAAGGACCTTCCCAGGGGCCTGTCTGTCCTGCATTTGTGAACTGACAGAGGGACATCCCACATGGACAGGGGTGCTGGGGGTTTCCATTGCCATAACTCTTTGGGAAGTCAGTGTGCCAGGCACTACTTCTTGTCCCCCTCCAAAGAAAAAAGGCTCATTATCTTTGACTCAGTAACTCCCCTCCCTGCCTCTTCTCAACTTAGATCAAGAACAGAAGTCAGAGGAAAGAAAAGTTATATAATAACTTTGGGGATTACCAACAACGGGAAAATGAGCTATTCCATCAACAGAGGAATGGGCTATTCCATTTTGAGGACTCTTAATTAAAATGCCATAATTAAAATGGCATTAGGAAGAAGGTGCAACGTGGTTGTCACATGAAGCCAAGTGGGGAGAAAGCTAGAATGTAAGTTGGTGTCATCGCTGTCATGTGCACATAATCCAGAGAGGCCAAGGACAGGAGAAAAAACAGAACAGCAGGGAAAATGGCTGAGCAGTTTTAGGAATATAAATGCAAATTTTCTTTTAATAGTATTCAAATAATTAAAATAGAACATTGTTTTAAAATGTCTTGTAAAGCCCCGTCATTCTGACATTTGCTGAAGGACAGAATGTACTATGTGATCGCTATCTGGCCAGAGAGGTCCTTATTCCACCAGCATCCTCAGCCTTGGTCCCAGATTTATTTATTTAGAGACCAGGGCCACACTACATAGCTCAGGCTGGCCTAGAACTTGTGATCCTCCTGTGTGTTGGAATTACAGCTGTGCCCCACCACACCTAGCTACTTGATCCCAGCTTTAGTCTAAGGGGTAAGGTCCCCTACCAGGCCACCTGCTGTTTGGATGCTTGCTACAGATGGGGAGGAGCTGCACATTGATGGAACCTGGTTTTCCAGCTTACCTTCTTCAAGGTATTCCCAGAGCTTTATTTGTTCTCATGGCCAGCTCGGATGCCCTCGCCAGTCCCCCATCTGGACAGCCCTTTCCCTGGCAGCTCAAAATATGGTTCCTTCCCCTTTCTCCTTGAGCTTCCCAACCTGGGATGGCTTCGCACATTCGTATCTGTGCCGTTCCTTAAGATCCCATTCTGGACTGTTTCAACCTTTTCTTGGATTTTTTTTTTTGTTGTTGTTGTGTATGTGTAGGATTGGGGTTTGAACTCAGGGTTTCATTCTTGCACAGCAGGCACTCTACCACTTGAGCCAAGCCTCCAGTCCATTTTGCTATGGTTATTTTGGAGATGAGGTCTCACAAACTATTTGCCAGGGCTGGGCTTGAGCCATGATCCTCCTGATCTTAGCCTCCCAAGTATCTAGGATAACATGTGTGGGCCATTGGCGCCCAGCTTTCTTGGGTGTTTTTCTAATGGCTCCCTAGCTTCCATCTCTTCAAATATCCTTTTGGCCTCCTTGAAGAGTTAAGAGTCCCATCCAAATCTCTTTTCTCCCCACCACAGAGGCTAGGAAGGCTGTCTGTGGCCAGAGCCCGTTAGAGCTACCTTGTCCATCTGAAAGCCATAGTCAAAGTCATCCAACCATGGACTCACCTGCTGGAACCACCCATGAGGACAACCAGTGGGGGTCTCTGACTCTTCACCTGTTAGCCAGCTAACCATGCCACTCACTTACCCTTTAGCCAGCAGAGAACAGAGCAGATCTTGTGGCATGGTCAGTGGCTTCCAGACCTTTGAGGCCATCTTAAGCCTACTGATGAGTGTATTGTTGCCAGCTTTACAAGGACGGCCATATGATTCTCTTGTCTCACATCCCCTTCAGCTGAAGGTTTTCAACATTGACAGTTACGTCTTTACAGGAAAGGCTAACGCTGGGCTTAAGGAGAGGCAGCCTTGAACTTTTTTTTTTTTTTTTTTTTTTTTTGGTGTGGGGGAACCAGGCTGTAAAACCAGCAAGTCCTGGTAAGTAAGATGAAGAATAAGCAAGCAAGGGGACCCTTTGTTCATGTCCCCTTGGGAGTCTAAAACCCCAAACATGTAGTAGATAGTCATGGAGGTGGTGCAATTCAGCGCCAGTGTAAAGTTCTTAGGCCGTATTATTTTTGCATATTTGTGAAGCAAATGGGAAGGTTGGAGGGATGGCTTCAGCTGGCAGCACCTAGCTGGCACATAATGGAGGAGGTGGTCCATGGGCAAGGAGACTGTTAGAAGCCAGTGTCTCCAGGTGGAACAGTCCTTTGGGCCTTGGGGACAGGGCTCAGGCATGCTGCCTAGAATTCCAGGTGTCTGACCAGAGACAGCAGTGGCCAGAGCCCACTCTCCAGGATCCGCAGCCCACCCGGCAGCTGCTCACCGGCAGCTCAGAACCTCCTCTGGCTTCAGCATCTTCACATTCTCCATCTTGGGCTCTGTGTTCTTCTCCATGAGGCTCTTCAGCTTGCGCTCGTAAGTGCTGTCAGGTGTCTTGCTCGCCCAGTCTCTCATGAGGGTCACTCTGCGGTTGCCAAACATACTGTCCTGCACCATGGGGTCAATGGCCATGCTTTGTCGACGGAATGCCATTGGTCGCGGAGCAGACTCCAGGGCAATTGCGTCCTTGATGTCCAAGTCTGAAATTGTACAGAAAAGCCACCATGGGTTTAGATCCCGGGACAGGTGAGGGGTAGGGCAGGCAAAAGGGAATGAGGCTAGGAGTGCAAGGCCTTCACTTCACACCTGGCTCCAGCAGGATCCTCCATCGAATTTGTTTAGTGAGGTTCATTTTTCCTTCCCACTACTCTTCCTAGCTTCCCTGACTTCCTCCTCTTTTCTCCTTCCCTCTACCTCTTCCTCTCAGTCTTTCCTCTCCTCTCTTGGGAATTAGTCTAGCAGACTTAGAAGAAGAAATCAGAAGAGATAAGCTCTGGGCTAGTTTTTCAAGGACAAAGAACTTAGCAGATGGAAAAGGATTACAGGAAGAACAGAATGAATAAAGACAAATTCATGGAGATATGGCTCTCCAATGTGACCCAAATATGAGGTTTTATTGAATAAAATTCTATTGGGGCTAGAGCCTGGAGACCTTGATTTTTCTTCTAGCTGTTATAGTCCCCTAAGTATCTTGCAAAATTTTACTTATGAGAATGGAATATTTTCTACCCATTCCATTTTTAATTGGCATAGAGAAAAGTCTATTGTTTTAAAAAATATTTCTGGTTAGTACATCAACAACCATAGCAAATTTTGTTAAATGTGGACTAAAAATTCTTGAGTTTTGAAGATATGTAATCATATATTTTGGAAAAAATGAAAATATCTCCCAGTATTTATAAAAATACCTGTTCTTCTGGAGTTACTGCATTCAACAGATCCTCTAGAACAATAAGGGTGAAATACTAACATCATGCCCAATTTTGTTCCTGCTTTTAATTACAATGACTTCATCATTTCTTCATTAGAATGATATTTGACAACTTTTTGGCTATGTTTTAAATATTTTAACAGCTTCATTACTAATTTAGAATTTTTATTAGTAGTAATTTCTTGGTTCTATATTGCTTTATCATCTGATATGATTATGTCACTTTTTTAACTTGTTGGTGTAGTGAATCAGGTAGCTAGTTTCTGATGTTATAGCCTTCCTTCCTTATTTGCCATGATAAATCCCACTTAGTTAGTATTATTCAGTTCAGACATGTCATATTTGATGGATTTTCATACATATTTGCTAAAACATTTTTAGATTTTTTTGCATCCACATTATTGTGAGGTTGACCTACTTTTTGGTGTAATATGTTAATGATGGCTGTTAAATTAATGCAGAAATATCTATATTTTTATGGTCTATATGGTCTATAATAACTGAAGTGACATAAAGATTTTTTGTGGGAGAAATGACCCAAGCCTTGTATGCACATATGAATAATAAAATAAAAAAAAAAGATTTTTTGTTCTTTTTTTTTTTTTTGTCAGCACTGGGGTTTGAACTCAGAGCATCACGCTTGCTAGGCAGGCACTTTACCACTTGAGCCACTCCACCAGCCCTGCATTTTGGCACCCCTCACCTGGCTTTAAGGGTGCATCTAGATTTTGATTTTTCAATGCACTATTTTGTAATTTGATGCTTTCACTGTCTTTTAGAGCATTTTCTGAAGACAGAGGGATACATGGCTGATTAAGTCCTCATTATTAAATCTGTAAGTACCGTTTGTTCTCCCTGGTAGTGACTTTTATCAGGTAGGGCAGGATTCTGAGGTATAGGTCTTTACTCTCAATGATCTGTAGGTACCATTCTACTTCTGACTTAATGCTGGTCTGATTCTTTTACCTTTGTAAGTAAATTGTTCTTTCTCTCTGTAAGCTTGCAAGATTTTACCAACTAAGTTCAGAGATCTTATTATGCTAGGGGAATGGTTCTAGACTTCCTATAGTTATACAAATAGAGGAATGATGACCCAGGGAGAATGTGATTTGCCCAAGGTCTCACAATAAGCAAGTAGTTGAATTAGGACACTTTATGCCTAGTATGGTATTCTGGCCTGTCAGCTGGATCCAGACAATGTAACAGGCCAGGTAGTCTTGGCAGGCCTTGTTTGTGCATTGTGGAAATTGGTGCTGTGTTCCAGAAGAAAAATTATCTGAATGTCCTCTTTTGACATAAATGGGGATCTCTTGGAGAAAAGACTTTCCTGTGACCTCTGATCCTCTTCTGGACCCAGATGCACCTGTGTTAGAAAGAAGAGTAGCAATATTTTAAACATAATGACAATTGAAGGGCTTTCTAGTGGGGAAGAACACTATAGTCTCACAACCATATCATTTAAATTTAGTAAATGAGAGGGTTGAAGGTTAAAGGTCAGGCATTGTGCCCAAGGCCTTGTATCTAGTGTGAGCATGAACTCAGGTTGTCAGCACATTTTTCTGGGAGCCAGTCCACGATAAAAATGATTAATATTCTTGGTCTATAGGTGAATAGAAAAGTTAGATTTCTAGTGGGCCATTTTTGGGATCCAGGGACTGACTCTGTACTCATGGAGACACAGGGGTTATGGTTCCCTATCCCTCTGCATTAGAAATGCACCCTTGGCCTGCCACCTTCAGAATCTCATGGATGGAGGTGCCCTTGGAGGAAGAGTCAGAAGGATCCACTTTTCCACAGCTACTCAGACTTCACCAAGATTTACTTTGGAAATGTGCTCCAATTGTTTCCCCAGGGTCCTTTATTGGGATCTTTCACTCATGATCTGATGTGAACTTCTAAAATTCAAATCCAACTTGTTGATTTCCTTCTTAAACATTTTTAATGATTTTCCCATTAGACTATGTTTTAGAAAACCCAATCTAAGATTTTTGCTTTCATCCAAGTTTGGGTAACAGGAACTGTATTTTTGCCTTCCAACATAAGCAATTTAAAAACTGGCATATTGCAGGAAACTGCTGTTTTCAGACATTGGGCAATAGGCAATGCAGGGCAGTACTCCTTGAGTGGGGAGATAGAAATGAGGTAAGCCCCATAAATGATCAAACAATAACTGGAAGATGCTTCCAGGTTCTAGTGCAGGGAGGGGGAAGCATAGCAAGAATGATCAGTCCCATGAGTTGGGGAGAAAGAGTCAATAAATTTGAGTAGACCAACTCAGCTACAGTAGAAGAAAGCTGCACAGATCACTTGAGAGTTATAAAAAGGCTCCTCTTAGTTGAGTTCTAATCAGCACATGCAAGAAACAAAACTATATAGATGATAGAAATGGCAGACCAGGACACTAAAACAGCAATTCAAATGTAGTCTGTTATATTCACCAAGGCATGTGCATTTTAAAGAGAGACACAGAAAATTAAAAGTGATCCAAACTGAAGTTCTGGAGATGAAAATGACAACATGTGAAATGAAAAAAAAAATACATAGGATGAGGCTAACAGCAGACTGAGCATTGCAGAAGAAGAAAATATTAGTGAAACTGAAAACATAGTGACAGAAACTATAGAAAAGAAATCACAAAGAGAAAAGATGGAAAGATAAAAACAAGTGCTGTGTAATATTAAGTAGGTCTCACCAGGGCACTTGAAAGAAAGGGTACAAAATGGAGAGCTGAGAATAATTAAAGAAATAATGTCTGAAATTTTTCCAAATTTGATGAAAACTACACATCAAACACAACATAAGAAACAAGAAGCAAATGACATTAAGGCTTATTGTTGTTAATTGTTTGAAGAGAAAATCAAAAAAAGACAAAGGAAAAAGGTGCATTTTTGAGAAATAGATTAGAATGACAGCTAACTTCCCACTGGCAACAATGTGAACTAAGAGACAGTGGAACACCTCTTTGAACTATTGAAAGAAGAAAGGCTGTCAACCTGGAACTCTGCATGTAGCAAAAACTACCTTTCATAAACAAAAGTGAAATAGTCAGCTACAGTATAAGAGAGCTGCACAGATCATGTCAGAGTTATAAAAAGGCCCCTCTTTGTTGATTCTAATCAGCACATGTAGGAAATGAAACTACATACATGATAGAAATGGCAGACCAGGACACTAAAACAGCAATTCAAATGTACTCTGTCATATTCACCAAGCCATGTGCATTTTAAAGAGAGACAAAGATGATTAAAAGTGATCCAAATTAAAGTTTTGGAGATGAAAATGACCTTTTTGGGCATACAAAAGCTATAAGAATTTATGTTCTTATTTAGCTTTGTTAAAGGAAGATCTTCAGGTGAAGGAAAATGACTTCAGACAGAAGGGAATGATGAACATTACAGATGTGGGTAAACATGTAAGTCTTACTTCTTAAATGTTTCCTTAAAATATAGTTTTTTAAAGCAAAAAATGCTGTTTTTTGGTATTTACAACATATGGAGATATATAATATGTGGCAACAGTAGCATGTAAACTGGGAGAAGAGGAATGGAAATATATTCTCATGCGTTTTAATACTTTACTGCAGTGGAGATAGACTGTAATAAGTTAAAGATGTGTGCTATGAACTCTAATTCAGTCACTAAGGGCAGGCAGCATGGCTCAAGGGGGTAGAGGAACTGCCTAGCAAGTGCAAGGTCTTAAGCGCAAACCCCAGAACTGCAAAAAAAAAAAAAAGAATTAAAAAGTCAATTGCAACTGAGTTTTAGTTTATAAGCAAAAAAAAAAAAAAAGATGAAAAGGGAACAAAAACAGTGCACAAGAGAACAGGAAAAAAGAAAAGGGAGAGATGCAATAAATTAGAAATAAATACCAAAATGCTAAACCAATAACAGTATTCAAGGTGAATTATCTCAATGTTCCAGTTAGAAAGCTGAAAATGTCAGGTTGAATTAAAAATGCTCACTTTATTTTTCTAGCTTTGTTGAGGTACAAATAACAAATTCTGTATATTTAAGATATACAAAAAGATCATTTATATATTGTGAAATGACTATGACAATCATATTAATAAAAACACCTATCACCTTGTATATATTTAGACTCTTTTAGCAAATTAAGTATATAATGACATATTTTAAGCTATCGTTCCATGAACATTAATTACCTCAGATCAGGTCCCCAGAAATTATTCACCTTCTAACTGAAAGTTTGCAGCCTTTGTCCCACGATTCTCATTTCCCAAACCAGAGCCTTGGCAAGCACCTACTCTACTTCTGAGTTCAATTTTTTATATGAGATCATATAGTATTTCCTTTCTCTGTCTGACTTATTTCACTTAGCATATGCCCTCTAAATTCATCTCTGTTGTTGCAAACAGGGTTTCCTTTTTATGACTGAATAACATTCCATTGTATGTACGTATTGGATTTTCTTTATCTTGACTACTGTGAATAGTGCTGCAATGAACATGAGAGTACAGATGGATTTGAGATACTAATTTCATTTCCTTTGGATATGTACTCAGAAATGGAATTGCTAGCTCATATGGTAGTTCTGTTTTTAATTTTAAAAGGAAACTTCATAGTATTTTCCAAAAACACTGTGCCAGGTTAAATTTCTCAACAGCACGCAAGGGTTCCCTTCTCTCCACACCCTCACCAACACTTGTTCTTATGTTTTTAATAATTGCCATCCTAAGAGGAGTGAGGTGATAGCTTCTTGTGGCTTTGATTTGCATTTTCTTGATGATTAGTGATGTTCAGCATGTATTCATGTACTGGTTTGTTCATTTGCAGATCATCTTTGGAAAATTTTTTTTCAGGTCATTCATCCATTGTTTATTGGTTTTTGCTGTTGTATATGTGTTCCTTAGGTACTTTGGATATTGTGTTAGTCAGCCTTCCCATTACTGTGAAAAATACCTAAGAAAATCACCTTAACAGATGAAAGATTTATTTTGCTTCATTGTTTCATAGGTTTCAGTCCATGGTTGGCTGGCTCCACTGCTATGGGCTTGTGGTGAGGCAAAACATCACGGCAGAAGAGCATGGCAGAACACAGCTGCTCATATCATGATGGCCAAGAAGCAGAGAGTTGACTAGGAAGGTGTTGGAGGCAAGGAATGTCTTTCCAAAGCACACTTCCAGTGACCTACTTCCTCCAACCAGGCTCAATCTTCTTCTTTCCAACACCTCCCAATGTCATCCATCTATGGATTAACCCAATGATTTGGTCAGAGCCCTGATGATCCAGTCCCCTCTCAATGACTGGATTCATTAGCTGGGGGCCAAGTCTCTAACAGATGAGCCTTGTGGGGGGCATTTCATACCCAAACCATAACTGATACTGGCCCCTTTATCAGATATATGAATTGCAAATATTTTCTCCCTTTCTATGCATCATCTTTTAACTTCATTGATTGTCTTCTTTGCCATGCAGATGCTTTTTAGTTTAATGTAATCCACTTAATTGGTTTTGAATTTGTTGCCTGTGCTTTTGGTGGGATATCCAAAAAAGTCATTGTCAAGACCAAGGTCAAAGAGGTTTTGTCCCCAGCTGGGCATGGTGGTGCACACCTGTCTTCTCAGCTATGACAAGAAGCTTAAGAAAGAAATTGCAATCCACAACAGCCTGGGCCAAAAGCAAAACACTATCTCCAAAATAACCAGAGCAAAAAGGACTGGAGGCGTGGCTCAAAGGGTAGAACACCTGCCTAACAAGCATGAAGCTCTGAGTTCAAAACCCTAGTACCACCAAAAAAAGAGAGTATTTTTTTCCCTATGTTTTCTTATAGAAGTTTTATAATTTCCAGTTTTACATTTAAGTTTAATCCATTTAGAGATAATTTGTTTGGTGGTCCTAGGGTTTGAACTCAGGGCTTGATACTTTCAAGCATATGTTCTACTGCTTGAGCCATGCCTCCAGACCTCATTTAGAGGTAATTTTTATGAGTGGTGTAAAACAGGAGTTCAATTTCATCCTTTTGCACGTGAATATCCAGTTTCCCAATGCCATTTACTGAACAGACTCTTCTTCCTCTGTTGTGTGTTCTTGGCAACCTTGTTGAATATTACTTGGCTGTATATGTATGAGTTTATTTCTAGGCTCTCTATTCTGTTCCATTGGTCTACAGATCTGTATTTAAGCCAGTGCCATACTGTTTTGATTACTATAGCTTTGTAGTACAGTTTGAAATCAGGAAGTGTGATGCTTCCAACTTTATTCTTTCTCAAGATTGCTTTGACTGTGGAACCTTTTCTAGTTCCATATGAATTTTAAGCTTTTTTCTATGTTTTTGAAAATGCCATTGAAAATTTGATAGGTATTATGTTGAATCCATAGATTGCTTTGGGTAATATGGAAAATTTGACTGGAATAATTAATATATTTCAGTCATGAACAAAGAGTACCTTTCCATTTATTTGTGACGTCTTCAGCTTCTTTCATTAATGTCTTCTAGTTTTAAATGCACCGATCTTTTACTTCTTTGCTTATATTTATCCTTAAGTATCTTATTGTTATAAATGGGATTTAAAAAAATTTCCTTTTTTAGTTTTTTTGTTAGTGTAAAGAAACATAACTGAGTTTTTATTTTGTACCTTGCAACTTTTATTTTTTGTTGAAGTCTTTAGTGTCCTCTATATAAGATCATGACTAGAAATGTCACAATGAAACGCCCTGTAGAGCTATCTTAAACAAAAATGCCCTTTTTTCAAAAATGGAGAACAGGAAAGTAAAACAGATCCTGTCTGGGGGTTAGTACCCGGGTGGAGGGAGGATATAAGGAAAGGGTGAAGGACAGTGGATGTGATGGAAATATTCTGTACTCACGTATGAAAATAGAAAAATGAGGCCTGTTGAAACTATTCCAGGAATGGGTTAGGGGGACAATGGAGAATAATGGAGGGGGTAAATTCAACTGTGATATACTGTAAGAACTCTTGTAAATGTCACAATGTACTTCTAGCAAAACAACAATATGATAATGAAAAGATCATGATCTGTGAAAAGAGACATGCTTACATCTTCCTTTCTGATCTGGATGTCTTTTATTTCTTTGTGTTGTTCCGTTGCTGTGGCGAGGACTTGCACTACTATGATGAAGAGTGGTTGAGAGTGGGCATCCTCGACTTGCTCCTGACCTTAGAAGAAAAGCTTTCAGCTTTTCACAATTCAGCATGTCGTTAGCTGTGGGCCTGTCTCATACGGCTTTATTTATGCTGAGGTACACTCTTGTTACACCCAATTTATTGAGGACTTTTACCATGAAAGGATGCCGAATTTATCAAATGCTTTTCCTGACTCTGTTGAGATGACATATAAACCCCTTCATTTTGTTACTGTGGTGTAAGTTTCATGCATTGTAGATCTCTCAATATTAGAGATGATTGTTTCTTGATTATGGTGCTTAACCTTTTAATGTAGTGCTGAATTCAGTGTTTGGTTGGGAATTTTGCACCTGATTTCATCAGGGATATTGGCCTGTGACTTTCTTGTAGTATCCTTGCCTCGCTTTGGTGTTAGGACAATGAGGGCCTGGTAAAAATAAGTTTGAAAGTGTTCTCTCCTCTTTGATTTATTGGAAGAGTTTGAGAAGGGCTGGTATTAATTTGTATTTGAAAGTTTGGTAGAATTCACCAGTGAAGCCATCAGGCTTTGAACTTTTCTTCATTGAGAGATTTTTGGTTTCTCACTCAATGTCCTTGTTATTGGTCTGTTCAGGTTTTTTACTTCTTAATAATTGAGTCTTGGCAAATTTTATGTTGCTAAGAATGTACCCATTTCTTTTAGGCACCAATTAACTGGTAAAGAATTATTCATATGGTCCTTTATACTTTTGTGGCATCAGTTATAATATCTACTCTTTGACTTATAGCTCTATTTAACTATTTTTTCTTGGTTAGTCTAATTAATAGTTTATTAATTCTGTTGATCTCTTCAAAAAACCAACTTTTAATTTCATTGATCTTTGTTACTGTTTTATAATCTTCATTTCTGATTTAACCTTCATTAACTTTAACCTTCTGTTAACTTTGTTCTTTGTTCTTTTTCTAGTTCTTTGATGTATAAAGTCAGGTTATTTACTTGGGATGTTTTTTCTTGTTTTTTTTGGCAGTACTAAGGTTTGAACTCAGGGCTTCACACTTGCTAGGCAGGCACACTACTGCTTAAACCACTCTGCCAGCACTGCTTCTTTCTTATTAATCTAGGAGTTGATGTTGCCTATAGCTTTGGTATGTTCTGTTTCCATTTCCATTTGTCTCAGGAATTTTTAATGTCCTTTTTGGTTTCTTCCCTGATCCCTTTGGTTATTCAGGAGTGTGGTGTTTAAGTTCCATGTATTTACATTTTTTCTCATTTTTCCTCCTGTTACTGATTCTAGTTTTATACCTTTGTGCTCACAAAACATGCTTGAAACATTTTCAATTTTCTTAAATTTGTTAAGACTTGTTATCTGTCCTGGAGACTGTTTGGTGTAGCTTCAGAAGAACATGTGTTCTGGAATGTTCTGTATTCATTTAAGGTTCATTTGTCTATAGTGTTTTCTGAATCAGTTTCTTTACTGATTTTTCCATGTGGGTGATCTCTCTTTTTTTCTATCTTTAGGGTGTTAAGTTCCCTTACTGTTACTGCATTGTTACTTATTTCTTCTTTCAGTTCTGTTAATATTTGCTTTATCTATTCAGGTCATCTGATGTTGGATGCCTAAATATTTACAACTGTTAAGTCTTCTTGATGAATTGACCTTTTCCCTGTTGTATAATGACCTTCTTTGTGCTAGGTGACAGTTTTGCCTTGAAGTCTATTTTGTCTGACATAAGTGTAGCCTCCTCCTGCTCTTGTTGGGTCTCCATTGCTTTGCATTTAGCTTATTGTGTTGTGTTATTAAAATTAAAATGAGTCTTTTGTGGGCAGCAGATGTTGGATTAAAAAAATTTATCCATCCACTCTATCACAATAGAGGATGCTGTACTTTGGATGTGTTCCCCAAATTCCTGTGCTGGAAACTTGATCCCCAAAGTAGTAGCGTTGGGAGGTGGCCCTCTTGGGAGGTGCAGATTAACACCACTGCCAGGACAGCGTGCTGTTATGAAGCAAGTCTACCCCTGTACTTTCTTTCTACACACACGAGCTGCCCTTCACCCTCAATCACCCTAGATACACCACAAGAGCCCATGGCAGATTCTGTCAATGTGACCTTGGACTTTCTATCCTTTAGCATCTGGAGCCAAATACACTTCTATATAAATTACCCAGTCTATGATATTTTGTTATAGCAACAGAAAATGGACTGACAGAGACTTTAATCCTGTTATGTTTAAAGTAACTCTTGATAGCTAAGGACTTACTATTGCCACTTTCTGATTGTTTTCTTTGTTCTTTTCTTCCTGTCTTATATTTTCCTTTGTGCATGAATGATGTCATGCATGCTATGCTTTGATATTTTATTTTAATATCTGTATATCAGCTACAAGGTTTTCCTCTGTGGCTACACGGAATATTTTACAGTAATAACATTTTATTTTAAACTCATATCAATTTAACTTGGTGACATACAAAACTCTATACTTATACTTCTCCCTTTTTTATTTACTGATGTTTCAATTTATATATTATTATCTTGTGTTTTAATTATAGTTATTTTTCTAAGTATATTGAGATTTATTGGCTTTTTGTAGAAACAATACCAACTGTTACTCACTCCAAGAACTTGATTCTGATGTATTTATATTTTAAATATTAAAAGAATTTAATAGACAATGGAATTTATAGACAAAGTCAAAAGAATGGCTCTGTAGGAGAGGGAGGGGTGGAGGGATGGAGAGAGGTTAGATGGCAGGAATTATGCTCTATAGCACAGAAGGATACACAAATCTATGATGTATTTCAAAGTAAGCAGAAAAGAGAAGTTCAGAGTTTGAGTGGGTGGAAATGCTAATTCCTTGATTTGATAACTATACATTGTATACATATATCAAATTATTGTACTCTACCCACTTTATAATTATAAATAACTATCATTATAATAATTTGTTAGTGGCATCACAAGTGGCATAAATTCTAATACCAACAACATAAAATGGGGGAGAAGCACAACAGTGTGACACATGTATATCATTTAGTGTAAATATGTATTAATTTTATATATCAATTATAAAAATATAAAAAGATTTATTACTGGTCCAGTTAGTTTTTAAAATATGGTGTCATAATTTTTAAAATGTTTAACTTTTACATCAGAGTTGAAAGTGATTTTATGCACCACCATTACAACATTAAAGAATTCTGGATTTGACTGTATGTTAGATTTTGCTGGTGAGTTTTGCACATTCATAGTTTTTATGTTGCTAATAAGTATCCTTTTATTCCAGCTGAGGAGCTCCCTTTAGCATTTCTTGTAAGGCAGTTCTAGGAGGCATGGATAGCCTCAAATTTTGATTGATTGAGAAAGTATTTATCTCTCCTTCATTTCTGAAATGCACCTTTCATGGGTGAAGTATTCCTGGCCTGCAGAGTTTCTGCTTAGAAAGTCACTGATAATGCCATGAAGGCTCCCTTGTATATGAAAAATTACTTTCTTGTTGCTTTCAAAACTCTCTTTGCTTAGACTCATAGTGTAGATGTTTTTGTTCAACCTGTTTGGAAACCTTTGAGCCTCATGAATATGGGCACTCATATCTCTCTCCAAATTTGTGACACTTTCTGCTATTATTTCTTTAAATAATCTCCTAGTTCCTTTCTTTCTCTTTTTCTTTCTTGGAAATCCATAATGCATGTTTGATTTCTCTTGATGGTGTTCCATTGATTTCTTCACTCTTTTTTCTTTTGCTTTTCTGACTGGATAATTTCAAATGTGGCTGTTCATATGCTCTGTTGCATTTTTCACTTCAGACATTCAGACACTGGATTCTTCATCTCTTGGATATTTGCCTTTCTTTTCTCCTTCAGAGGATTGAACTCAGAGTCTCACACTTGTAGGTAGTGCTCTTGAGCCATGCCTCCAGTCCTTTTGCTTTTAGTTTTTCAGATAGGGTTTTTCACTAACTTTGCTTGGGCTGACCTCTGACCTTAATCTTCCTACCTTTGCCTCCCAAATGGCTGGAATTATAAGCATGCACCATCATGCACAGCTTGTTCTTAAGATAGCATCTTGCTTATTTTGTGCTCATGCTGGCCTCAAATGGCAATCCTCCTATCTTCATCTCCTGAGTAGCTGGGATTACAGAAGTGTGCCACCCCTCCTGGCCCTATTTAAAAAAATTGCTTCTACTTTCTCAAAAGAAGAAACTCAAATGGCCAAAAAACGCATGAAAAAGTGCTCACCATCTCTAGCAATAAAGGAAATGCAAATTAGAACCACACTAAGATTCCACCTCACCCGTTAGAATAGCCATCATCAGCAACACCACCAACAACAGGTGTTGGCGAGGATGCGGGGAAAAAGGAACCCTCTTACACTGTTGGTGGGAATGTAAACTAGTACAACCACTCTGGAAAAAAATTTGGAGGCCACTTAAAAATCTGAACATTGATCTACCATATGATCCAGCAATACCACTCTTGGGGATATACCCAAAAGACTGTGACACAGGTTACTCCAGAGGCACCTGCACACCCATGTTTATTGCGGCACTATTCACAATAGCCAAGTTATGGAAACAGCCAAGATGCCCCACCACTGACGAATGGATTAAGAAAATGTGGTATCTATACACAATGGAATTTTATGCAGCCATGAAGAAGAATGAAATGTTATCATTTGCTGGTAAATGGACGGAATTGGAGAACATCATTCTGAGTGAGGTTAGCCTGGCCCAAAAGACCAAAAATCGTTATGTTCTCCCTCATATGTGGACATTAGATCAAGGGCAAACACAACAAGGGGATTGGACTATGAGCACATGATAAAAGCGAGAGCACACAAGGAAGGGGTGAGGATAGGTAAGACACCTAAAAAACTAGCTAGCATTTGTTGCCCTTAACGCAGAGAAACTAAAGCAGACACCTTAAAAGCAACTGAGGCCAATAGGAGAAGGGGACCAAGAACTAGAGAAAAGGTTAGTTCGAGAAGAATTAACTTAGAAGATAACACACATGTACAGGAAATCAATACGAGCCAACTCTCTGTATAGCTATCCTTATCTCAACTAGTAAAAACCCTTGGTCCTTCCTACTATTGCTTATACTCTCTTTTCAACAAAATTAGAGATAAGGGCAAAATAGTTTTTGCCAGGTAGCAAGGGGTAAGGGGGGGTAAGAGACGGAGCGAGGGGGAGGGGGGGAGGGGAAAGGGAAGGGGTGAGGGAAGAGGGGAAAAATGACCCAAACATTGTATGCACATATGAATAAAATAAAAATAAAAATAAAAATAAATTGCTTCTATTTCTTTGTTGCACTTATTTTGTTCAAATATGGTTTCCCTAACTTCATTTAGTTGTGTTTCCTTTTAGTTATTGAACTTTTTAAAGAGGGGGTAAATGTAACTATGATAGGTTGTAAGAACTTTTGTAAATGTCACTATGTACCACCAGTACAACAACAGTATCATAATAAAAGAAACAAGTAAAAAAGAGAATTATTCTGAATTATTTTCGATCAGCTTGCACATCTTCATTTCGTGTTTTTTTTTCCTAGTAGTAAGTACTAGGGTTTGAACTCAGGGCCTCACACTAGCTAAGTAGGTGCTCTACCACTTACATTACACCCCCAGTCCTTTTTTCTGTGGTTATTTTTGAGATAGGGTCTTGAATTTTTCTCCAGGCTGGCCTGAACTGCAATCTTCCTACTTATACTTCTGCATAGCTGGGATGTCAGTGCACACCGTCATGCCCAGCTTTGTCTGTTGAGATGCGTCTCACTAACTTTTTGCTTGGGCTAGCTTCAAATCATGATCCACCTACTCTCCACCTTCAGAGTATCTGGGATTACAGGCATGAATTTTATTCTCTATTAGTTTTATTTGGTGGGGTTATGAAGACAATCACTTTAAATATAAAGACACAAATAAGTTAGAAAGGCAAATGACAGCCATACAGGCTGAAAGCTGTAAGAGGTTCTGATAATGAAAGATCATCAAGATTACACTAAGATAATTGTAGTGAAAAAGGAGAGAAATAGATGAAGATACGGAGGACATGATAGAAGGTATAGGACCTGGTCAGATCTTCATGATTTAAGATATTAAGATGGTAGAAGTTAAAGGACCTGGTACCTGATCATGGCAACTGGTCATGAAGGTCGAGAAAGGAGGAAGAGGTAGACGAGTCTCTGACTTTCAACTTGGGTTACTGTATCAGGTCAGAGCCCTTCTCTAAGGGAGGCATGCTGAGTTTGCCGGTCTGTGGCAATCCAAGCTAACATGCAACTGGCTCCATGCCCTTCCTAGGGGCTGCTTTGTCTTGAACTTGTCACCAGATCCAGATCACACCCACTTACTTTAGATCTCATGCCAGCCTGCACAGGAAGCCCCCCTAGCAGTGCCCAGGTTCAGTCCTGGAGGCCACATATGGATCTCCAGGTGGTCCTTAGATGCCTCTAAACACCAACCACAGCTCTTGGACCAATCCATTTACTGCCTTCCAGTGGCCACTAGTTGTATTACATTAGGGTAGGAAAGACTTCTCCTATAGGGTGATTTGTCTTGGATGATGAGGGGAGAAAAAGGGGACTGCAGAGGACCAAATAGCTGGCAAGTCAGCCTGCCCTGCTGCATCCTCGGGCAGTGAAATGACAATGATCACTTCATCATCCTTTTAGGGAAGAACTGATTTTGTTTTGGAAAATATCTCAATAGGCTACTTTGGGAATGGGAGTGGGAATGTGTGGGATGAGAAATGCAGAGGAGGGAAGAAAGGGGACAGGAATGAGTGAGGAAGAAGAGGAGCTGCACAGGATTGGGACTAGGTTTGAGGCACGTGAAGTGCCCTGGGGGAAATTTAAGCAGGCTCTCCCGCTCTGGTTCATGCAAGTACAGTGTTGGTACCCAAGTGCTATCTTAAATTTTGTGCCTGGGTGCCTGACTTGTCTCACTCTAGTCAAGTCATGAAGTTTCAAAATAGGAGCTTTCCCTACAGGGAAATGTAGGCAGGAAAAACATTCTGGGGACAGAAGACAAGGGACTGATAAGTAAAGGGGTCTCATTGTCAACCTCTTAATTTGGTGGTTATATAAGTCTGTGGGGTATTCATTCCCTCTGCTGTCCCCAAACCTTCAGTAAAACCTGCTTATGGGAGAGGTTTGGGGAGAAATTAAGGAAATGGGGTTGTTCTGCATCCTGGTTGATAGAGAGCAGAGAGAAGATGAACCCAACAGGCTCATGACTTTGGAATTAGAAAGATACTAGGAGTCCCAGGAAACTTGGCTAAAGTGTGATGCTTTGCCTAGGGCATAATGCCAACCAGTGTGGTATTTTTTAAATAACCTTTTTATTTTGGAGTAGTTATAGATGTACAGAATGGTTGCAAAGAAGATCAAGAGGGTTTCTGTGCTCCCTTTACTGTATTTTTATGAATGGTAACATTTTATAGAACCATCGGACATGTATCAAGAGCAAGAAATTTACATTGGCACCTTGAGGAGCTTTTCCAGATTCAATGAGTTTTTCCACTAAAGCACTGTTCTGGGATTCCATCCAGGACCTTTCCCTGAATTGAAGGTCAATCACATTGAAATCTGGTAGATGAATGATGATACTTTGGTCACAATAACTTTGGTGTATTAAATGAAAAGAGGAAGGAAAGATTTTTTGTTGGGACAAGTGTGTAGGAGAACCAGCAGCTCCTGTCTACAGGTTCCTTTCCATGCTTCCCATGAGCTGGTTGGAATCCCTTCCAGACTCTACTTTTATCTCATATTTTGGTCCCAAGAGGCCAGGCACAATGAATGTACCTGTTTTTCCAACCCCATGGTCAGCCCTCCCGAAACTTTCACAAGGTTTTTACTTAGAGACAGTGATTATACTGTTTGTTGGGCACTCCTTTTATGTCAGGCTAGGTGATTCACATACATCGTCTTGCTAAACCATCCTACAAGGAGAATAATGTTATTGTCCATTTTATACATGAGAAGACTGAACCCTAGAGATGGAGGGCTTGCCCAGGATTCTCCAACTCTGAGTTCCGCAGAGAGTAGTGGAGCCAGGATTGAAATGTTGGAACTGGGCTTCTGGTGTAATCTGTCTATCTCTTCCTAGGTGTGAACAACATCTGGCAGGTTTTAAGCCAGCAGGCATGGCACCGTCTGTGATTAACATTGTCACAATATCTAAATTTGTGAGGGCCATGTCATCAAAATGGTTCAGGAACCTGGGACACACCATGCTGGCTTCCTGAGAGCTGCCAAATGTCACCTTTGGTGTGATCCCTGAAGACCCTCTGAGTGGGTTCCTGGCTTTTAGGGGGGCACCTGACTAATATGGGTGCCTCTTCTCTAAGAATGGAGTGAGCTTCTGGCTCCTCTGAGAGGAGGGTCTTAGGGATGATGTCCTAGGATTCCAAGGCCGAGACCCTTCCCTTACCTGACTTCCTGTGGCTGTCCCTGGTGAAGCTGCCACTTATGCTCAGATGCTTGCCCAGATGCTCAAAGTTATACATCCGGTTATACTTGCTGGTCTCCTTACTCCCACTGGAGCCTTGTCCTGAGTTCTTGGAGGGAGCAGGAGAAGTTGCACCAAGTTATAGAGTCTGGCTGCCCCATCCCAAACAGTGATTTCAAGGCTTTTCTGAAAGATGGCCAAAGGTGACGGAGGAGGGTGGGGATAGAGGAAGTGTCCTTGGTGCTTGCCACTAATACTCCACTTTTATTTCTCCCTGTCTCAGGAGGAGGTCACATGGACCTTGGAGACACGCGGTCCTTGTGGGCAGTGGGGTGTGGGACTGCCCCTTTGGCCAAATGACTGGGTGGCTCCTGTGTCTCTCTTTGGCCTGGGGCTCTCATCTTTCAGATGGCATTCCTGAGCAATGTAGGGGAGAATGATGGGTGGAGGATGATGTGGCATTTGTCATGAAGTGACCATCGGTGACACTGGAGGGATATAGAGTGGGTGTGGGTGATTTATTTGAGTGCCGGCATGGGGCAGGAGTGTGTTTCACAACCTTCAATAAGAAGTGTGGTCAGATCCTGTGCAGGAGAGGCAGGGTGGAGCTGGAGAGCGAATTGGGGCTGAGACAGTAGAGGGCACATTACCTGGTTCTGGAATGACACCTTGTGACCCTCTCCCTGGTGCTTCACCTTCTGGGAGCTTTTGCCTTTCTTTTCTTCCTTCTTGTTTGCTTTAGCAAGTGCCTCTTCCTTGGCTTTTTGCTTTTGAAAAGGCAGGAGAAAGGGTGCTGCATCTGCCCTGCCCCGATTCTCGCCTCTGTCCTATACAGGAGGAGGCTTCTGTGTGTGGGGTGCCACCTCCCGTGTACCCACACTCCAGAGCTCTTTTTTCTTTCATTGCTCCTTGGCCGTCTGAACACACCTTGATGTCCATGTCACTGCCACAGGACTACCTTTTAGGCCTCAGGCCTGGTCTTGTCCCTCTCCTCCTCTATGGAAAACCTGCTACCCAGTCCCTAGCAGGAGTCCCAGCTGCTTAAGTGGCCTCCTGTCTGTGACTCACTGCCTGCCTCCATCTGAAGCACAGGAAGGCTGTCCTGTCTTTGAGGAACTCCTGCCCATTCAGACCTCTGGGCCTTGGCCACCCTGACTCTCTCTCTGTCCCAGAGACCCCTCCTCTCCTCAGCCCCTCACCCCGACCCCAGGCATCTGCCTTCCCAGAGTGGCCATCACAACAAATTTTGCCCTTTTCTTTTTTCATGTGTTGTGATCTGCCAAGGAGCTAGGCAACCTCTCTGTTTCAGGTTCCTTGTGTGTGACTTGTGCCTTGCCTTACAGCTTCCACATTCAGGACAAGGAGGAAGGTTCACTAGGGATCTGCAGGGACCCGTGGGTGAAGAGCCCAGCAGGGCACATTAAAGGGGGCCACCCAGGAAGTGCCCCTCCCAATCTATAAGGGGCACAGAAAGTATGCTTAAGTATCGTGGGAAATTGACTAGCTGTCCCCTGGAGCTATGTCCTTTGTGGCTACAGGGACAGTGACTCAGGCTGTAGGCGCCAGGTCAGACCACCTGGCGAGAGCCTGGTCTGTGTCTTGCTCAGTGGCAAATTATTGCTTTCTTAAGGATGGGGTAACAATTGAGGCAGGGCATCATGCAGGTGGAAGGAAAGTTCCCATTAGCCAGCAGGTGGGTAAGAGGAAGCTGTCCAAGGGTGTGCTGAAGGATGGATGCTGCTGTTCAGCTTTGGGGTTTTTCTTGGTTGAGTGGGGAAAGGAGTGCCCTTTGGGGCCCGGGCTGCATTTTTCAGTGGGGGAGGGGAGAGGATAAGACCATCTCATCCAGAGTGGCCTCTGTATCTCCAAAGAAGTTGTTGGAGTAGTGCTCCCCCCCATTTTTGGGAAAGTTGGTGGAGTTGATGCAGTGAAACCTCAGAGCAGAAGCCACTTAGTGGCCACTGCCACTGAGGCCAATACTCTGATCTTGGGGTCTTCTCTGATTCCAGAGTGATCCCCTGGGGCAGCACCATCAGCAGTATGTAGTGTGGGAAGCCCAACTTGTCAGGCCTGACCCCAGGAGAAAGGAGAAGAGGCCAAAGAGGTCCTAATGTGAGACAAGCCTCCCTGCCCTGGTCATCACTAAAGGGTCCCCTGCCACCTGGTGCTGTCTAACTCCTACCATATAACACTTGTCACCCTCTTTTTTTAGGAGCTTCATTAGAAATCCAGATGGTTTGGGGAGGAGTAATGATGTGTGAAGATTTAGCAGTATTTTCAATGTAAATTAGTTTCCTCCCTGGATCCAAAATTATTTACAATGAAAGCCACAAATAAGGTAAATCTATTCAAACATTATATAAATATAGTCCTAGTGGAAGGAGATGGGAACCTGCTAGCCATGAAAGTATTATTTCTGTTGTTGATATTAAATTGAATTCTGAGAGAAAGAGCTGTCAGGCCCCTGTTTTTATGCCCCAAATGGGGATGGGGCAGTGGGGGGTGCTGTCAGTAAGTCATTGGCACCTCTGTTAGCAGGTGCCTGTTAGCCTGTCTGGTGGATCTGGCAGTCAGATCTTTCTGACTACAGAGAATTAAGTCAGGAGTAGATCCAGGAGCTTTCCTGAAAAGCCAGGGCACTGGACTGGGTACAGGGGAATGGAAGCTGGTGTGGGGGATTGGCCAAACAAAGCTCAGAAACTTGGAGTTGGATAAATCTGCGTTTGAACCCGACTCTGCCCTGTATTAAGCCTGTGGCCTAAGGAACTTTTCCTCATCTCACTTTCCCATTCTTCGAGTGGGGGCAATCATGGTGCCCCCATGATGCTGGCTGGGAGAGGATGATGAGAGACCAGATGTACAAGGCTAAATACAGAAAAGGTGAAAGGTTTGCTAGAGGACGGGCATTGCTGTTACGTTAGTGGCACTGTTTCCACCCATTTTTCCTGGAGACTGGGGGAGGTGGATTAGTGGCATCCCCCACAGAAGATGCCACTCTCCAAGGGCACGGCTTTCTTCTTCATAGATGATGGGTCTGGGATGGAGGACCTCTGGGAAAACTAAGGCAAATTTGGTTGCTGTAGTTTCTGGAGAAAGAGGGAAGGACCGGTTAGCACTGCCTCTGAGGCAGGCAGAATGGTGGAGGTGGGCTGGCAGGAGTTCTACACTCTTTTCTTAGAGCATCTAGTTTTTTAAAAACTTGTATTTGGAAATTTTTTTCTCTGCCCCCTTGGGATGTAAATCTCCCAGCCTCTTGCCACCTTTTCAATACAATCTTGCCTTTCTGAAGAACCTGCAGGTATCCCCTTGAAATCTAACCATCAAGAAAGATTGTACCCCTCTCATTCTTGGAGGGTAGGGAGAAGCCCGGTTTTGAGAAGTACTAATCAGCAAACAGATGGTCTAACCCTATTAACCAACCTCCTCCCTCATATCCTCTGGTACTTTTCCACTAGTTCACCCCCTGCCTCTTATTTGGGGCATCAAGAACATCCTCTTACTCCCCTATTACAATGGCCTTGAATAACTGTTCTACCACGCACACCTGAAGAGCTCGCTTCTTCTTCCCCCACCTCCGCTCCATCCACTCCAGCACCCGGGTGAGGTCAGACATCCGCCTCTCCTCAGCTGTCCTCCACATGGACTTCCTCTCTGTGGGCATAAGACTTTTTAAGTCCACTGGGTTGTCTGCCATGCCTAAGTCTTGACTGCCGTGGAGTGAAGCCAGCGTTCTCCTATGCTCTTGATTCCTGAGTCTCAACTTGTTGATGTGAGTGACTCAGAAGGTAGGACGTGACCTCTAGATGTGACCCTGAAAGGTGGAGTTGCACAAGCAACTGGGATGTTGACCTTAGGAGACAGAAAATCTGGGAAGTGATTGTGAGGTCACTGTTGGGCTTGGCTGCTGGCCTCTGCGGTCAGAGTGGAGGTGAGGCGTTGGTTACCTCCCACTGCTATCTTTCATCCGACTCTGCCACAGCCTCTTTCATGGCCTTTTCAACCTACTTCCATAAGAAATCTTGTTGAAACAAAGGTCAGTTCAGGCATCTCCTTTTCTCACAAGCCTTCAATGGCTCCCTATTGCCTGTTTAAAAAAATCTAAATTGCTTAGTTTGGCATCCCAGCTTTATACAGTGTATTCTAATTATAATGAAGCAATTCATAAGCTTGGTTATTCTATATTCATTTATCCATTCAACAGATAGCTTTAGACACCTACTATGTGCTAGGCATGGTGCTGAGGAGGAAAACCTAGTCAGACCTAAATCAGATGGGCTAGTGGAAAAGGCAAGAGATTTACCCTGTTGCTAAGTAGGCTTCAGTGTTCAAGTTCATCTCTGAATCCTGACCCTAAGGCAATGGTATTAAGATATGGGGCCTTTGGGAAGTGTTTAGTTCATAAGGTCAAGCCCTCATGGGATTAGTGTCCTTATACAAAGAGACTGAAGAGAGCCATCCAGGCCTTCCACCATGTAAGGACAATAGATGGCTCCATCTATGAAACTGAAAACAGGCCTTCACTTGACCCCAAATCTGCTGACACCCAGATGTTGGACTTCCCAGACTGCAGGATTATAAGAAACAAAAGTTTGCTTTTTATAAACCACCTATTCTATGGTATTTTCTTGTAGTACCCCTTATAGAGTAATGTGAGGGCTATTGACCAGAGGGATGAGCAATGCAAAGGCCCTGTGGCCGAATGGGGACATGGCATATTGGAACAATTGAAGGCCAGGGTGGCTGGAGAGGTGGTAGAGGTCAAGCCATTTAGGACTTGGGCGGTCACAGTTTTTGCTCAGACTCAGAAGGCAACAGAAGCATAGAGGAAATGGTAATAGATGAAGTGATTAAGAAGGCAGGATTAGACTTTTTTTTGGTAAACTTCAATTGAAAGAAACTATGTATACAAAAATGTGTCAGAACCACAAATAATGATATCTGGGTAACCAGTATGTGTGTGGAACATAGGCAGGGAGGGGAAGAGGGATTAATGAGTGCTACCATAAAACAAAGGAAAACTGGAGTTGGGGAATGTTACCTGGAGACCAAAAGAGGATCACCTCACTCCAGAGGTTAAAACAGCCCAGGAAATAACATGTGATTACGTATGGGACCACCCCATTTCTGTAACCTGCTCTAAATGGTATATAAGGAAAGCCTCCTTTGTTCTCAGTGCTCAGCCTTTGAACATGAGTGCTGAGTTGCTGCTGGCTTGCTTAATAAATTTGCTTCTTGAAAGCTTTGGTGCCTTCTCAGTCTCTGTCTGAATCCTCCTGCAACATTTCTAGTGGTCTGCCCAGGATTTGAAGGGTGGTGGTTTCACCTCCTTGTTGCTGGCTCAGCGTTGCCAGCCTACTGGGACAGCTTCCCCTGCCAGGCCATGGGACTGTGTTGATCTGGGTGAGGGAGCCTCTCTCCTGGTGAGCCAAGGGGACAAGTTCTGGTTGCACAAAGGAACCTGGAAAGGCTTGGGAACCAACTTGGGAGCCCCACTTATCAGACTGGTAAGAACCCAGGTTCAAATTCAGGCCTACCTCAGGAGGCAGAAGGGGAGTCTGATCAGCTCTCAAAAGCACCTGAGTAATGCCCTTTTTTGGGGTGAAACTGTGTCTCTCAGGTTCAGGGAACAGGTGGAAGTACTGTGCTGTGTGAGAGTGTGTGAAATTGTGAGCCTGAGACCTAGCCTGGTTATGAAGCAAGTGTGGAGTCCTGATCAGTAGGTTCATGGTGAACTCATATGGTCTAGGGTGAGCCTTAACAGGGCCTCCAGTCTGGGGCTTATATGGACTCACTGTGGCCAAGAGATGCTTAAATCCCCTTGAGGGGAGCAGCCAGAGAATGACAAAATAAGTGGTGTCGTTTGTTTTCCTTTATGTGCTGGAAAGGGGGACCCCTTACCGCCTCTCCACAGTCTTCATCCCTTCCATCTTTGTCTCTGTCTAGATGTCTGGCAAATGTGAGGAAAGGGAGGAGGTCAGAGTAAGAACACCCCCTAGAACTTTAAGATGGGGTTTAATGGAGATTACAGGGTCAAACTGACTCCTGACAAGCTTAGGACCTTCTGTGAAATAAACTGGCCTGTTTTGGTATAGGATGGCCCTTGGTGGGGTCATTAGATAAGGTCAAAGACAATAGAGTTTTTAAAGTGGTTGTAGGGGAGCCTGAAATACCCAGATGGTTCCTTATATTGACTGCTGGCAAGATGCAGTCCTCAGTCAGCCCACATGGCTAAAGCCCCACCTAGAGAAAGCATGTAGGGTCATGGTAGCCAGGGCAGCAGCAGCTTCCAAATACAGAAAAAAGTGCAAAAAGCCAGGGAAGCCCATATTAGTGGGGAACCCCAAGGAGTACCCACCCCCTTATATGTCACCATACAGATTAGAGAATTTCTAGGAGCTGCAGGTTTCTGCCAGATCCAGATCCCCAATTTCTCTCTCTTGGCAAAACCCCCTTATGAAGCCATAAATGGGGGAGAGTGGGAACTCATGGAATGGGTTGAGAAACAAAAAAAAAAGGCCTTAAAAAAATTAAGAGGGCACTCAAAAACACCCCTGCTCTGGGCCTGCCAGATATGATAAAGCCCTTCTTTCTCTATGTACATGAGAGACTGGGAGATTTAGGAGTCTTGACCCAGCTGCTAGGTTCCTGGAACCACCTGGTGGTCTGTTTGTATAGGCAACTTGATGCAGTTTCCTGAGGCTGGCTGCCCTGCCCATGTGCCCTGGCAGCTACTGCTGTCTTGGTGGATGAAGCAGACAAACTTACTTTGAGACAAAAACTCACAGTCTGAGTTCTCCACACTGTTTTGAGTCTCATGCAATATAAAGAAAATTATTGGTTAACAAACTCCTAAATGGTCAAATATCAAAACACGTTACGTAAAAACCCACATGTCAGGCTAGAGGTTGCTAAGACTAAACTCAGCCACCCTATTGCAGGTTAATTCAGGCACACCAGAGCATGACTGTTTAGAGATTATGGATAAGGTGTTCTCCAGCCAGCCAGGCTTGACCAACCAGCCTGTTAGTCATCCAGATGTTGGATGCTAACAGCTTTGTCTGAAAAGACATGTTTTGCTGGATATGCAGTAGTGACTCTAGACGCTATCATTTAAAACACGACCATTGCCAGTTGGAACTTCTAACTCAGGAAAAAAGTGTTAAATAGGAAAAAAAAGTTCTAAAATTACTATAAGCTGTATGGGCCCCTAAGCAAATAGCGGTTGTGCACTGCCAAGGGCACCAGAAGGGGGAGACAACAGCTGTTTGGGGGAATTGAAAGGCTGATTGGAAAGCCAAGCAAGCATCTCTCGCAGGAAGACAAACCTAGGCCTCACTGGCAGCTACCTTGTTCCTGTGTCCCTTACCCGAATGGGATCCATGGTATATTTCACAAGAATAGGCTTGGTTTGAGACTGAAGGAGAAAATTTTCTACCAGACAGATGGTGGAAGTTTAATGATGGCTGCATTGCCATACCTGAGTCACTGGCTCCCACATTTGTCAAACAGTTCCATGAAGGAACTCACTCAGGGAAGACAGCTCTTGAGACCACCTTGGCCCAGCATTTTTATGTCCCCAAGCTCTTCAGCATAAGTAAGACAGTATATGAAAGGTACAGTCTGTGTGCCAAAAATAATCCCCGATATTTGTTGGTGTTTGTCTACCTTCTCAGGATGGATAAAAGCCTTCCCCACTTGGACCGAGAAAGCCAAAAACTTAGCCAGGTGCCTGTTAATCATCCCTTGATTCAGAACACCTGTGTCTACTGGGTGAGACAATGGGTTGGCCTTTGTGGCTGAAGTAGTACGGTTAATGGTTAAGAGATTAGAAATAACTTAAAAGCTATACACGGCCTACCACCCCCAGAGTTCAAGAAAAATAAAGCATATAAACAGGACTCTAAAAATTACAATTAAAGAGGCTATGACAGGAGACCCACCCACTATGGGGTCAATTACTGCCTATACCCTTGCTCAGGATTAGGTGAAGCCCCACCAAACAGATGAGTCTCTCCCCTTTTACAATGCTTTTTGGGCATCTACTCCCTTTAGTCAAGAGCCTGCAAGGGGATCTTAAGAAAATAGGTGACCTCACCCTGAAACAACAGATACAGGCCCTTGATTTGACTCTCTCAAAAATCAATGACTGCGTAAGGGAGAGACTCCCTGTTAGCCTGACAACTCCCATGCACCCTTATAAACTAGGAGATGCTGTTTGGGCAAAGGAATGGAATGTTCAACCGCTAAAGCCCCACTGGAGGGGCCCTTTTGTTATTGTTTTGTCCACCTCTACAGCAGTTAAGGTAGCAGAGATTGTTCCCTGGAATCACCACAGTTGAGTGAAGCCAGCTTCCCTTGAATGGGAGTGCATCCCTGACCCAGCCTTACCATACAAGAGTGCCCTTCCTGGACAGGACTCTGCTTCCCAGGAGACAACAGGAAACCATGGACAATGAGACATCAGCCCTGCTCTAGTCACTCTGGAAGCTGACTAGTCTATGTACTGCAGAAGCTTGAGGAGTTGCCCACCTCACCTTTGAGGATGAGTCCATTCTGTGTATACTTCTTGCTAAACTTGGTCAGCTCTCTACCCGGGAACCCCAGGCTTTGGGCTGTGACTCATGTATGCACACTACCCAACCAGAGAGTGCTGTTGCCAAAGCTTTGGTTTTCCATACTTATTAGCAGGCACCATTGTTGGGTCATGCACCCGTAGCCATACCACCTACTCAGTGTGATTTCGTGATGGTCAGTATATCTGTTTAACCCCAGCTATCACCCTCGAGAACATTGGCTAGAGATCCAAAGCTTCACCAGCAGTGAAAAGCTTGTTAACTGCACCCAGGTTAATGACCCCAACAAACCTGTGTCCATATACTTTGATGTGTGTGCCACAATAGCTAAAAACACTGGGCATTAGGTCAACTGTGGTGGGGGGGGGCTAGCCTGGGAAAGGACCTACAGGTTAAATGACAAGTATATGTGCCCAAAAGATGACAATGGGACATCTGGCTGTGCATTCTATGAACAACTTTACTGCCCTAAGCGGGGTTGTGAAAGGTGGGCAACTTGGCTAGAAGAGGAGGTCCATACCCCACATGGAACTGCTGCTCTTCTACAAAAAGGAAAGCAACCCCCGACTGCACTCTTGGTTCCTGTAACCCTGGACATTTCACTATTTTCAACCTCAACAAAACAGGCTGGGAAGTTGGGGAGAAGTTTGACATTTTAATCTACAAAAAGGAAACAGACCCTGGTACTTTGCTGCATTTTCAACTCATCATGATCACTCATGAGAGCTCCTCATACCAGGTCTTTCTCTCCTTTTATGAGGGGATACAGAGTGAGTTTTCCATCCCAGTTACAACCAAAAACCTGTTCCTCTCACTAGCTGATGTTTGTGGAGGATGAATATGGGAGACCATTGGCCTGGTAGGCAAAAGAGCTAAACCCACAGGAGCCCTTTAATGAAACCACTCCCCCTGCCATTGGGAGAGCATTTGGCTCCTAAAAACCTCTATTATTGGAAATTACTGTATCACCTGTGCAAAAGGCCAGTTCTCCACCCCAGCAAGGGACTTGATCTGATTGGGACCAAAGTTTTATAATGATGCTGCTCAGAAGACTCAGTGGGGGTGGGGATCCCAATCACAGGGAGCCCCAACCTCAGCTGCTGGCTGCAATAGCCTGGAATAATCTCAATCTGAATAACTGCTGTTTACAGACTGATGATGAGGAAAAGGTGATTAAAGAGATTACTGACAAGATAAAAAAGCTTGCCATGTCCTTGTGCAGACCTGAAAGGGATAAAATCCCATGATCTATTGGGAGCTGGTTCTCAACCCTAGGTGGGTTCAAGACCTTAATAGGGACAACATTCCTAAACAGCATGCCTGGTATACGCTGCCTAATCCCCTGGTACTGTGGTCTTTCTCAAGATGATGCTCTTTGACCCAGAAGTGGGTCTGAGCATCAAAGGGCGTAATGTGGCAGGAAGTCAGGAAGGGGGAAGACGGATTAATGAGTGCTACAGTGAAACAAAGGAAAACTGGAGTTGGGGAATGTTAGCTGGAGACCAGAGGAGGGTCACCTCGCCCCAGAGGTTAAAACAGCCAATGGAATAACATGTGATTATGTATGGGACAAGCTGTTACCCGCCCCCACTTCCGTAGCCTGCTCTAAATGGTATATAAGGAAAGCCCCCTTTGTTCTCGATGCTCGGCTTTTGGACGTGAGTCCGCTGAGTTGCTGCTGGCTTGCTTAATAAACTTGCTTCCTGAAAGCTTTGGTGCCCTCTCAGTCTCTGTCTGAGCCCTCTTGCAACACCAGAATGCCCTCCTAGCCCCAAATAGTCACCACCTACCCCCAAGAGTAATCATCATCTTAACTTCCGATTTCCTAAATTTGTAGGTTTTGGATGTTATATGGAAGTTTGACAATATATGTGGACGATTCTGGCCATGAACTTAAATGTTTTGATGTCTTTCTGTAGCTGCATGTTTGAAGAGATTGCTAGGTAGTAGAGGTCTTGGCTCACAGTTTTGCACAAAGAGTCTCTGCCCTCTGTCTTGCATGGGAAGTCGGCCATGAATCTCCACTTAGGAGTCACTTTCCTCTCCCTGATGCCTGCCATTGTTTTTGTCATTTGACTGTTTCCTGTGATGTGTCTCAGTGTGGATCTCTTTTCATTTATCCCACTTGAGGCTTTTTGAATTTCTTAGGTAAGTATTTAGTTGTCTTTTTGTTGCTGTGACCAAATACTTGAAAGAAACAGTTTAAAGAGGAAAGATTGATTCTTGCTCACGGGTTCAGAAGTTTCAGTCCATGATCCTCCACTGCATTGATTCTGTAGTCTGTGACAGTGAGGCAGAGCATCATGGCGCTGGGGGTATGGGGCAGAGACTGCCCACCTTATGGCCGACAGGAAGCAGAGAGAGGAATACACCCCCAGTGACCTACTTCCTCCAGTGAGGGCCCAATTTCTAAAGCTTTCAGCACGTCCCAAAGTAGAGCCACCAGCTGGGGACCCAGCCTTCAGCACATGAGCCTGTTAGGGACAATTCGTATCCAAACCATAATAGTATTTGGTGTTCTTTACCAGGTTCTGGAAGACTTGGGCCTTGTGTTTTTTCCCATTTTCTGCTCCTTTCTTCATTTCTTCTTCTGGGACTTCCACTATACATTGGCTAGCTAGATGTTGTCTCCATGGTCCTCAAGGCTCTGTTAAGTTTTTGTCACACATTTTTCTCTCTGTTCTCTAAACTGGATTATTTTAATCATTCTTTTTTCAGACTCACTGATTCTTCCCTCTGATCCTCTAGAAAGATCTGCTATGCAGTCTTTCTAATAAATTTTTCATTTCAATTATACTTTAGAACTCCAGAATTTCCATTTATTTTTCATAATTTCTATTTCTTTATTTGAATTTTGTTCTGCAGATTCATTATTGCCACAGTTTTATTTAAAAATTTAAATATGGGGTTGGTGGAGTGACTCAAGCCATAGAATGACTACCTAGCAAGTGCAAAGCCCTGAGTTCAAACCCAGCACCACACACAAAGTTAAACATGGTTTGCCCTAGTTTTTTTTAGTATATTTATAGTAGCTATTTGAAGTCTTTGTCTACTAAATACAATGACTGGAGACACTCAAAGACAGTTGCTATTTTCCTATGGGTCCATTTTACTGTTTCTTTGCATTTCTTACAGTTGTTGAAAACTGGACATTAGAATATTGTCATATTTTGTTAATAGATATGTAATGGATAAGTTAATTAGCCTAATTTAGCCATACTTTAACGTATGCATATATCACAGCCTTATGTAATGCATCATAACTACATGTAACTGTCAATTTTAAAACAAGGTATGAACTTTAAATTCTGACCCCAGCCCATGGTTTGCTGTTGCTGTTTTTTTCATTTGCTTCTTTGTGTAATATCTTACTTGGATTCTGTGAGTCCTGCCATTGGTAGACAGCATTCTGTGAATTCTGTCTTCCTTATACTGTGGAGCTGCTGGAGTTTTTGATTAAGTCTTCTATGTTTTTGCTTTTCCTATGTGGGCCTCACTACTTGCTGTCTCTGTATCTACACAGCTGACTGGACAGAGGTCATGTCACACACCTCAAGCCATATGGCATCTGTCCTTCAAGGAAAATTTACAAGTGGGTGGGGAGCTGTCAGTGAAGTTACTGCTGTGAGACAAACAGTCACAGAATTCGGTGTTTAAAACAAAAGCACTGATGATGTCACAGTTCCTGTGGGTCCTTGAATCAGGCCACCATGGAGGCATTGGCTGGACGGGGAAGGATCTGCTCCCAGGCTCCTTGAGCAGTCACTGACAGGAGACAGCTCCTTGTGGGCTGCTGAATCAAGATTATTAGTTCTTTGCCAGCCCTGGGCAGAAGGCCACCATTGGGTCCTTACTACATGTGCCTCTTCACACAGTATTGTCATGATCTGTAGCTTCCTCAGTCAGTGATGAAGAGAGAAGAACCACGAAGGAGAACGTGCTAAACAGATGCCAGTCAAGTGTAACCTCACCTTGGAATGACATCCCTCATTTTGCCCTATTCATTTAAGAGTAGCAAATCCCTATGACCTCCGAGGCCCAGGTGAGATTACGGGGAGCACAAGCCAGGCCTAGGAAGCAATGAGCACCACCTGAAAGGTGAGCAGCTGCCCACCACAGCAGTGCGGTCAAAGCTCCCACCATTCTCATGAGTTCTGACTTTGACCTTCTGCTGGGCTCTTTTCTTTGTGGCTTTAGGACTGACCAGGAGCCTGTGGTTAGATTCTGCTGAGTGTGCATGCAGCTGTAGCCAGGAGTGTATCTGTCCCCCATGTGGCCCTGCGGTCTGCTGGAACCGCTCACTCTCCTGCCTTTCTGCCCTGGCCCTTCTCACTGCACCCAGCAAGGCATCTGAGAGTGGGCACTGTCCCCAGCTGCAGTCCCACAGCACAGAAGCCACCCACCTAGAGGAGCCTTTCTGCTGACTGAAGGGGAGCAGGGATGGGAGTAGCCTGGAGGTAGAAGGCCACAAAATCTCACTGCTGCTGCCCAACTGTCTCCAATCTTCAAGCACGAATGCTGCTCCAGTGGCTGTTCCTGCGGCTGCTTTGCAGACTGCTGCTTGGTTGTTTGGGTCCATTTTATACGGCTGGATCCTTTTTGGAGAGAGGATTTACTTTCTCTTTAGTCAGCCACAGGCAATGCCACTTGCTAGTGGCTGCTTTACATAACTTTTTTTTTTGGCAGCACTGGAGTTTGAATTTATGGCCTGGAGAAACACTCTTGAGAGAGGCACACTTGAGCCATACCCCCAGGCCTTTTGCTTTTAGTCTGTTTTTCAGATACAGCATCACACTTTTGCCCAGGCTGGCATCAGACCATGATCCTCCTAACTGTCTCCTGAGTGGCTGCGATTATAGGCACGTACTTCCACATCCAGCTATAGAATATTTTCAACACCCTATTTGCTATCATAACATGAAATTAATATAAAATTTAACCTATTTGAATGCACATATTTTTATTCTCTCTTGCTCTTTATTTTTGGCAGAATTGGGGTTTGAACTCAGAACCTTGAGCTTGCTAGGCAGACACTCTACCACTTGAGCTGAAACCCCAGACCTTTTTACTTTGGTTATTTTTGAGATAGGGTCTCATGTTTTTGCCTGGGCCTGCCTGGATTGCAATCTTCCTACTTACACTTCCAGTATAGCTGGGATGACAGGTACATGCTACGAGGCCTGTGGTTTTTTTGTTGTTGTTTGGAGTCTTGCCAACTTTTTGCTGTAGTGGGCCTTGACCACAATCCTCTTGATCTCCGATTCCTGTGTATCTGGGATTATAGGCATAATCTGGCCTTACTTATTTCTAATTACCATGAACCTTTACAGTGAAGAAAACAATTTTTAAAAAGCCTCCCTTTGGGTGAATTCAATGTTTTAACACTTGATCATACCTAAAATAAATAACTCTAAATTTCCTAAACCTACCTAGGGAATGGTACAATCACCCCGAAACTCAGGAAGATAATCCAAACTCTCTGGAATTCTTCCAGCAGTTCTGGTGGGGTATGTTCTGGTTTGATGTTCTCTGTGGCTGAAAGTTTACCTCCCCATTCTGTATCACATTCATAAAGAAAAGAGTCACATTTATTTTGTCCCTCATCAATGGTTAGTTAGTATAAAAATGTTTTTCTTTGCATCCAGTCAAAGATTTTGACATCAGCCTTTGTTCTGCATAGCCTCCCTGGGATCATGAAATGTTCCTCTGACCATTTGTGCAAATGAGTCAATTCAGAAGCAGAAGTACCCGGTTTCCTCAAAGACAGTGACCTTGGGGTGAAATACTCTATTACATCTTTTCTCACTGGAAGAGCTCAGTGGAGGAAGGGGTACAAAAACCCAGGTAAAGAGGCTCCTAGGCTCTCTGGGTGAGGATGCATTTAGAAGACATCAGTGTCCACCCATGACTTCCACTGTTTTCCCAGAGTAATGACTTTCCTCCAGTGAGCTGGCCTTCATCTTTGAGTATCCCTCATTTCCCAGAGGCTGGTTTCTACTACAATTTGTAACATCAACTAGGCTTGTCTTGTTTCTTCTTTCTCTAAACTTCAAACTCAATCTTAAGACCCATTATGCTCAAGAAAATTTAAACTCCAAATCCTTTCTTTCTACTGAATACAGAATATGCATTGGTGAAGTACCTTGCACTTCGACTGGTGAAGGACATCACTTGATTCATCTCCACATCCCTTGCCGTGTCAAACACAGGACACGCCTGGCATCTGGTAGATTTAGTGGATGCTTGACAACCGTATTTTAAAATAACATACAAGTAGAAATGTAGACATGAGTGAGTGAATTCTCCAAAGGAAGCACTGAGTCCATGAAGCCAATGAGGAAGTCGGTGGATGAGTTTAGGCTGAGATGGATCACTCTATCAATATTTATTAGTCAGCACAGTATGAGGTGCAGAGAACAGAAACCAACTCAGCTCAAGCAACAGTAGTACTCAGAGGGGGTGGGAAAGAGCGAGTCCCCCAAAGGAAATGGAAGTGATGTTGCTAAATGGACTGGTCTGGGAGCCCTCACCAAGGACATCCACTAGAAAGTGGTACTGATGATTTAGGATAGCCTCAAGGGATAGATAGCTGGACCTCGGAGGACTGGAGCCAGAAGCCAAACAGAAGGGAGCCAAGGCTGGGGCTCCATATTCCTCTCACTCTGTCCCTCGCCTGTCTGGTCATTTCTTCCTTTTTTTTTTTTTTTGCCATCTGTGACTGTCTCTATCACAACCATGTCTTCTGCATCACTTACCCTGTCTTTATTTTTACATATTTCAGCCAAGCACTAGGAATTGCATGTTTCTTGGTTCAAATTTCCAACAATACAAAACAGAATCTGATTTCTGTTCCACTATTTTTGGGCCAGATCTGCCATTCCTTGGGGCAGTGCTGTCCTGATCTAATCCACAATAGTGGGATGTGGGCAGAGGTAGGCACCGTATAGTTAGTCTGGCCTTTTCCTGTTTGGTGAGAGCTGCGGGTGAGAGGCAATGATAAAGAGGCATGGATGCAGTAAGCTCGAGGGTGAACGAGTGACTGCACAATGCACGGGGGCTCGTCACAGCTTCACTCAAGGCTTCTCTTCCCCACGTGTGCAGGAGAGACCAGCAGCCACATAGGTTCCTGGAGCTCTGCTCCTGCAAACACAAGGTATTAGCTGCTTCTGTCAGCTGACAGTCATTAGTTTCATTTGGAAAGAGACCAAAGGCCAGGCCCATCAGGCCCTAGAGGTTTTGTGGGTGGACTTTGCATTGGGGAAGCATTTGCAAGCATGTGCCTGGTGTCAGGTACTGGGCTGGGCGTTGCGGAGGAGGATACAGAGATTGGATGGAGCAGGTACCTGCCCTCAGGAGTCTGATGTTTATTTGAGGAAATGTCCACCATATCTAATGGACTCTGTGGTGTCTCGCCTTTGCTCCCTATTGTAATTTGGGGAAGTAACGCCACCCTGATTTGAGGGAGGGCCCAGATTGCTGTAAGCCAGTCAGCTGTTGGCTCTAAACCCAACTGCTCTAAGCCCTGGCTAGACTGACACAGGAGCCCAACCAGCATGGCAGGAACCGTAAGCATCACTGGCTTGTGATGAAGATGGGGCATTTGCACAGGACTCCCAGAGTCATCTGGCTTGATGAGGGGGGATGCTGTCCTGAGAATGAGCCCCATTCAAAGAGAAGGGCAGAGCAGAGGCTCGCTGAGGAGTGGACCAGTGTCTGAGCTTCTCAGATTGTGATGTGCTTTGCTCGTCACAGTCACAGTCTCCTACACGACACAAGTATGGAGCACAGGTGTGTGACAGAAAGCCACAGGTGTGATGGAGTGCGAGGGAGAGGCAAACGACCTGGTGCATCCAAAGAGTGGAGCCCCGAGACAGGGAGTGGAGAACTGCTTTGGAGCCAGAGACCACAGACGCAGGATGCCTTGCTGCTTTGGCAAGTTGCCTCGGTCCATTTCCTATGGTTGTAACTGGATACCACAGACTGGGTAACTTACAAACAGTAGAAGTTTATTTAGCTTATGATTCTTGAGGCTGGGAAGTGTAAGGTTAAGGACCAGCATCTGGTGAGGGTTTCCTTACTGTGACACAATTTGGTGGAACAGCAAGTGAGCACCCATGAGACAGAGAGAAAGGGCAAGTGGAGGCTGAACTTCTAACAACCCTCTCTCGTGATAACTATCCCACTGTCACAGTAACAGGAGAGCAGAACCCTCATGACCTAATCACCTGGTGTCAGGTGATTGTGACCATGTGGGATGTGACCATGTGGGATGGAGAGCCCGGTCAGAGCCCAGCTTGGTCAGATCTTCTGATCGAAGCCGGGCACAATGACTCAAGCCTGTCATCCTAGTTACTCAGGGAGGTGGAGATGCCAGGCACAAAATCAGTGAGACCCCATCTCAGCCAATGGCTAGGTGAGCTGGCACAACTGTCATCCCTGCTACATGGGGAAGTACAAATAGGAGGATGGTAGTCCAGGCTGGTCTGGGCATAAATCGAGACCCTGTCTCAAAAAAAAAAAAAACAAGCAAAAAAGGGTTGGTAGAGTGGCTCAAGTGCTAGAGTGCCATCCTAGCAAGCACAAGGTCCTGAGTTCAACCCCCAGTATAGACAAAAAAAGGAAAAAACTACTGACTGAGCACAACTCATACGGCTTTGCTTGGCCTCTGTCTCCTTAGAGACTCCCAACAGCTAGGGAGGTATGTCAGAACAAGTGACAAGATATTGAGGCAGAAAGAAGGGAGGCAACTGTCCCTAGAGCCCAGCCCTCCTGCCAACCGGCCTGTGGAATTCCAGGAGGGAAAAGTCTGAGAAGTGGGGTGCTCACAGCTGTCACCCCTCAAGAGTCTATGAGACCTTGAATATGGAGAAAGGTTTGAACATATCTTTGACCCTGGCCCAGGCTGAGGGATCTATAGGAATGAAATCCACCAAAGATGTCCACCTTGGTGCTGTGTAGTCCTGTAGAGGTGGGGTGGCTGTCTTTATATTTTGTTCCACTTTCTGCTAGTATCCAGTAGCATTGCAGCACACAAGGACTATTTAAAATATGTATTCTCATTAGCCAGAATTGGCTACCTGGTTGTTTGTCCAAGTACCAAAGAAAAGGCATGGGTCCCTAGTGGTGGCAGGGCACCAAGGCGGGAGGCTGGGGCTCTCTGAGCACTGCATCTGCCCTACTTTCCCAGGACGCTCCAAGCAAATGTCTCAATTAGGCCACAAAACGGATGTGCTGTGGAGTGGGCTGTGATTTACGTGTTCAGAGCCGTGCAGTCTGCTTCGCCCTGGAAATGTCCTTCCTTTGCTCTGCAGAGCTCCAAGGAGGCCGCTGGCTTCCCAGGGGCACAGGCCTTGGAGCTGGATGGCCCCGGGGTGGGGGTGGGCTAATGGGAACTGTGGGGAGCAGGTGAATGAGGAACGAGGGATCTGGTAGGAGGTCTGCCTGCCTTTATTTCACTTGCTGGATGACCTTGGGCTCGCAACTTGGCCTCTTTCATCTTGACTTTCAACTATGAAGTGAATACACTTGACTAGAGGTTGAAAACCAGTGCCAGGGAGATTTGGCTGACAGATGTGGATTTTTTTTCTTTCTTTCTTTCTTTCTTTTTTTCAGCCTGCAAAGCATTTTAGAAATCAAAACATTGCACACACACAGATTTCAGATTTCTGCTTTGTATGAATGATCTGGTATGACTGGGCCTTGACAGAACCTGTCCATGTATGTGCCATCTGTTGCCCCAGTCCCTAGTTGGCCAGTGGCACCCATCTATGTGACCTGCTTGCTCTCTGAAGACATTTGAGTTTTGGACCCCTGGATTGGGTAACGATCTTAGCCACCAAGAATTATTAAGCCACACAGTTGTTTCCTCCTCTCATCGATGCAGAGAAGTAGATCTTATTCCATTTCACAGGTTTGGAGCAGGGCATGAAGACCCATAGTCACCAAGGCCTTTGGCTGGCCAGTTGCTGTGTGGTGATACTGGCCTCACATCCATCCAACCCCAGCCCACCTCCTTCCAGGCTCTCATTAACCAGTGGACTTAGCCCTGGGTATACGCCACGTGCTTCTCCATGTCACAGATGGGGAAATCAAGGTCCAAAGAGCTCTCTAGGGTCCAGTCCTGCATGCAGTAGTGCCTGTGACCACTCTGCTTCCCAGGAAAGTGGGTATCATTCTTGTACATAGGTGGAGGGCCAAAATTTCAAACAACAGAAAGACAAACACCACGTGATCTGCCTCTGAGCTACTGGAAGTGGAGAGTAAAATGGTGGTTACCGGGAGCTGGGAGAGGAGGGCAGGGAACATGGAGGCTGGCCAGCCGTGCCAGCTTACCATTAGATAGGGGGAGGAAGTTCTGGGTGCTATGGCACAGCAGGGTGACTGTGGCCACA
Organism: Castor canadensis; assembly: GCF_047511655.1. Classification (NCBI taxonomy): domain Eukaryota; kingdom Metazoa; phylum Chordata; class Mammalia; order Rodentia; family Castoridae; genus Castor; species Castor canadensis. The sequence continues at coordinate 35,434,280 of NC_133400.1, forward strand.
AGTATAGTACTGGATATTTCAAAATAGCTACAGGCAGAATTTTTTTGTGTGGCAATACTGGGATTTGAACTCAGGGCCTCATGTTTGCTATGCAGGTGCTCTACCACTTGAACTACTCTGCCAGTCCTTTTTTGGTTGGGTATTTTTGAGATAGGATCTTGCAAACTATTTGCCTGGGCTGGCTTCAACCCGTGATCCTCCTGATCTCTGCCTCCTGAGTAGCTAAGATTACAGGCGTGAGTCACGGCCGGTGCCCAGTGAGACAGGCTTTTGAATGTTCTCACACCAAAGAGATAATAAATACATGTGGTAATCGATATGCTAATTACCCTGATTTTTTATTATACAATGTATACATATATAGGAAAACATCACATAGTACTTCATAAATACGTCTAATTGTCAGTTAAAAACACAATTAAAACATTAAAAAAAAAAAGAATTTAAAGGAGTTCCCAGGCTTTGAAGTCACTGTCCTTTCCAGTCAGCCAAGTTGGAAGAGGTCCTCACGGTGGACCAGCAGCCCTCCCTGCACGATGACCGAATTCCTGGAAGAATGGAGTAGAATGGTGTGGCTACCAGAGGCTAGGAGAGAGGAGGCTAGGAGAGAGACATGCTCATCGAAGGGACAAAGCTTTGAGGAGCCCAGAGGAATAAGCCTGAGTGACCTTTTGCCCATTATGGAGACTATAATAACAATGCTTTGTATGTCTCAAAAATTGCTCTTAAAAGAAAGAAAAGCATCACAGGTGTTTTACCTTTTCTTCCTCTCAGAGGTAGTGCCACATAGTCCCACAAAGGCTGAGGGAGAGTGGGGTTTCTCAGTCCTCTGGCAGGGGCCAGTGGGCTGTAATAGACAAGTGTGTTGATTCACTCTGGACCTGGAGCTGCAGCTCTGCGCTTGGCATCATTGGCAAGCAGATAACAGTAATGACCTCTCTTGCCCCCATTTCCTCATCTGTAAAATGGGACACAGGACCTCACCAGTTATTAAGAGCTGTTAAATCAGGGCATAGTTGAGAAGCACTCACAGCAGTGCCTGGCACACACAGGTGCCCCCTGCCAGCACTGTGGTAAATAGCTATGGGAAGCAGCAAGGAGCACACTGCTTGGCTTCCACCAGGGCCGCTTTCACTCTCTGGTCTGTTTCTCTGCCTCTACTAGGTTGCCTAGCACCCACTCACCTCCAGCCCCACCGCTCATGTTTCGGAAAGTCACAGGAGCCCTTTGGTGACTGCCATGGTTGCATTTTGAGTGTTCCCTGTGTAAAAAGGACCTTTTCTGTGTTGGAAGGGGCAGTAGACCTTTAAGAAGTGGGCCTCGTGGAGGTCTTTATGTCATTTGCCGTGTGTCCTTGAAGGGGTTTGTAGGACCCTGGTCTTTCTTTACTTCTCTGGTTCAGGGTGTGACTGTTTTCTTCCACATGTGCTCCCGCCATGGCGTGTCACCATCTGTTGGTGACACAGATGCCAAACAAACATGGCTTCCTGATCTTGGACTTTGCACCTCTAAAACTGTGAACTAGACAACCCTTTTCTCTTTATAAGTTAGCTGCCTCAGGTTATTTTATTGCAGTAGCACACAGCACACAGAGACCTGCATGGTCCTCCATCCTTTGGTGCAGCAGGGCATACAACACAAGTCTGTCTTGGTGCCCCGGCCCATTGGCCCCCATTGTGATCTCACAGCCACACCCACTTCCACACCGTCTCTCTGGCTTGAGCCCTCAACACATCACTGAGCTCCCGAGGAAGCACCTGCCCAGGCGTGGACACTTCCTCTTCCTATGCCTCAACAGGATGCAGGGGTGAGTCTGCTTGCTCGGCAGACAGCTAGCCATGTCTGGAGAAGCCTTGGTTGTGCTGAGGCAGGGCGATTGCTGGCATCTACCATGCACAGGAAAGCCTGTAGCAAAGGATGTTAAGTCTAAGACCCAGCGGTGCTGAGCGGGAGTATCCTTGCCCGGGGGTAACAGGGACATGTGCCCAAATTGTTCAAACTGACATGTCAAGCTTATAGCAGACATAAAGGTAGAATTAGTGGGCGTTCCAGAGTTGGGTGAGGATAGTCGCATCAGAGGGGAAGCAAATAAGGTCCCCAAGAGGAAGTGACAACACCACTGTCTCTTCTATGCCTATGTTCAGTCGACTTGTGCTCACAAGTGCCACTCCTCTGAGAGCTCCAATCCCATCTACTCTGGTTCTGTCATTTCTACCCCTGGATCCAGCTATGCTTGGAAGTCTTGTACTGTCTGGCTATTTACTAATTCTTTTTTTTTTTTTTTTGCTTGTTTTGGTTTTTTTTTTACTCTAGTTATTATTTTTGAGATAGGGTTTCACTTTATGCTCAGGCCAGCCTGAATCACAGTCTTCCTGTTTGTGCTTCCCTGTTTAGTTGGGATGACAGGTATGCAACACTGTGCCCAGCTACTAGTGGAGATGAAGTTTCATGAACTGCAATCCTCCTGTACGTGTTTGAGCTGAGTTAGTTCTAGCATACAGAAGAACTGAATCCATGCTAATCGATCCTGTGCAGTCTTCTCCAGCCTCTCACCCAACTGAGAGCTGCCATCTTTCTCCTTCCCGTGGCTGGTTGCTTCCTTTAGGGCTACAGTAGTGGCAGCTGCCACCTCCACAGCATCAAAATATCCAGGCGTCAATTGTGTGATTCAAGTGTTCCATCAGCCCGGACTGGGGAGCTGCGATCAGATGTGGCTTCTTGTGGAACAGCTGCCCGTGCAGGGCTGGCAGTTAATTAAAACCCCCACGCATTTAGTGATTAACTCATCCCAGCGTGATGGCAGACGCGAGGATGCAGTGAGTTCTCTGCTGGAGTCATCTGAGGAGCTCCAAATGCCTGCCTCAGGCCACCCGTGGCAGCAGGAGGCCAGGGAGGCTCCAGTGTACATGTCCCAAGCATGTTACCAAGGAGACTCCCAGCGGCCTCTGCTGCCTGATGGTCACAGGAGAAAGACATGAGACCTTGTGTGAGGTGACAGTGTGGCCATCCCTGCAAGGGCTGGGGTGGGCTGGGGCTGCAGAAGCCAGGAGGAAGTGTCACCAGTATTTGGGGACCACAGTAGTTGGAAAGGATGTCAGGAAGGGAGGGTCCTGGGCTGTGCTTGGTGGTGTGACCATGGACACAGCCCTCTTGGTTTCTGGGCAGTGTCGGACAATGTTTAGGTGACTGGCAGAACCAGACTTCTGGTGCCCTCATGGTTCTGTCTTGTGTTACTCATGTGACTGTGACATGGGTTTTAACCTGTCTGCCTCAGTTTCCTTCTCTTTAAAATGTAGATCTGATAACAATTCCTACCTCCCAGGGCTGTGGTAAGACTAATCCATGCAAAGGTTTGTGAACATGGTGACATGTGGAATATATTAATGACACCATTGGCTGGTGAAGCAGAGGGAAAGAAATAAAGGACCACAAATGTAAAAAGCGACTTTGGCCCTTGTTCCCCAGTGCTCCTGTTCCTCATGTCCCCTAGATGAAGACTGCTGGGCAACCATAGTCTTGGATTTCAAGGCAGGTGCTTGGGTGTCCACGATGGGCTGACAGCACATCGCCTTCCTGTTTAGCAGAGCTCCATGAGCAACTCCTGGGGCTGGGCTCCATGATACCCTGGGGCTGGCATCCCCACAGCTGTTCGGGTGGGTAGCTGACTGAATCCCTGCCACCTCTGTTCTACCCTTGGGCCCAGCTCTGTGGACCCCACATCTAAGAGCTTCTGTGACTTGGATGTCCCTAATGTTGCCCTCAGCTCCTTGTTTCCAATGGGAAGGTTCATAGTCCTTTCCTGTGTCCCCACTTTCCAGTTCTCCCTCTCTCTTCTTATCTCTGAGGGTTCTGGAGCTGCCTGGATGCTAAGACCCCACTCCTCTGGCTCTGGGGTGTGGCAGCATGCAGGAAGTTCTTGTCCCCATCCCCCGACCCCCTAACCGCCCCTGCTCCCGTGCTCACAGCACTGCTGGAAGCAGCAGTACTTCCTTGGGCCTCTGGGAGGAGAGGTGACTGGAGCTAAGACCTGAGGAAGGACAGGAAGCACCACAACTGCAGAGGTCCTGATGTGGTACAGCCAGGTGCCTGTGGGACAAACAGAGGGATGACAAGGCTGGAGCAGGATACAATAATGAGATGGGTCGGGGGAAGGATGGGGAAGATACACAGCAGATGGTGATCACTTGTCACTGGTGGTGAGCAGGCCTCCCCTGCCCCAGGCCTGGCCAAGTAAGGCCTTGTGGAAGGAGATGGGGGCCTTGGGCTCCCGGAAGCAGCAGTGGCATTGAGGACTTGGGTGAGAGTGACTCATTGGGAATTGTCCCAGGAAAGACCAGGAGGGCCCAGGGTAGAATCTGCAGGGAGGGAGGGAGGGGTCTTGTCCTGTGGAGAGGGAGCCTGGGCATCTGTCTGCACTGGGCTCTGGCCTTGGCCTGGAGAGGCCCTCAGTGCAGAGAAGGCGGGATGGTAGGGCTTGAGAAGCCAGGGTGGAGTACAGCCACGTGCTGTCTGCCTCTTAGGGCTTTGCCACCTGCCTGTCCCTCTGTGTGACACTCCAGGGAAGCCGGTTGGACTGGCTGAGCTGCTGTCACAGGGCCTCCTCCCTCTGCTAGAGTGCAGGCCACAGGAGGGGAGGGTGTCCAAAACAATGTGGGGTGCTAGCGACAGAGGAGGGGATTGGACGTGGTGTGGCCTCACGGAGTCAGGTCTGGGAGTCTCTGAGGAGATGGTGGGACGATCTCTCTCCACCCCAACGCCCGTCTAGGCCCTTCTCTAGGAGGCCAGGAAATGGTCCTGTTCCTCCCAAGTCCACAGCCAGGGATCAAGAGTCCAAATTCTGAGGACTGTTGAAGGTGGATTGACACTGCGTCCTGGAATCAGAATGTGAGTATGAACGGTATGGCGATGCCTTCCCTGCTGTGTGGCCTTGGGCAAGTCTCCTGATGTCTCTGAACCTTTGTCTTCTCACTGGAAATAAGGAGACACTGAAGACAAAGTGATTTGAAAACCATGACACCTTGGCTTTGGTCTGCAGCGTCTGTCCTGCTGCAGTGTCGCCCGCCCCAGCATCCTCAGCTCCTTGGCCTTGAGTCTGGGGCCTGTCCCTGCAATGCTGCTGAAGAGGCTGCTTTGGGACCATTCCCAGCATCTCGTCATTCTCCTGGGCCCAGAGAGGAGGCATGGCTGGACAGCCAGCAGGACAAGCTGGACACAGGGGTGGCATGGGGGGTGGAGGCTGAGGGCCAAGGGAGCCATGGGGGAGGGTGGGAGAGGGGCCTCCATGTGGTTGTGGAGGGCGAGGACAGGTCTTCAGCCACTCCGGACAAGCCCTTCACAGCCTTGGAGCTCATATTCCCTCCAGAACAATCTGTGGAACCAAATCCTCATCCAGAATTGCTTCGAATAAAGAGGCTTGGGGAGTCTCCTCAGCTAGGGGGAGGTCTGCATTTTCACATGATTAGTGGGGCTGTCACAGCAAACATTGTGGACTGGTTGCTTAAACAGCAAACATCCTCCCAGTTCTGGAGGCTGAAGTCCCATGCCAGGGCGGCAGGGCTCTGGGGAGGGCCCTTTACTTGTGTTGTCACATGGCAGGGAGTAGAGAGAGGGAGAAGTTGGCTGAAAGACACTAATTCCAGGACAGGGACTCTTACCTTCATGAGCTAGGGGATTAGGATTCTACCCTATGAGTTTGGGGGATACCACCATTCAGTCTCTAACACACCCCATACAGCTTACAAAATGCGTTCCCGTCCATTTTCTTGTTTGGCTTTGTCTGTTTTTCACAGAGGAGAAGCTTAAGGGTGGAGGGGCTACAGGCTTGCCTCGCCATGTCCTCACACACAGGTGGCAGGTGGGTGGTCCAGGGTGTCCTCAGGCCTGGCTGCATGGACTTCATATGGCCTGGGTAAGTCCAGTGGGAAGAGGAGTGTTGGGTTTCTAGAAACAGATGCCACATCAAGGACTTGCATGAAAGGGATTCATTAGGATACTTTCAGAAAATCCAGAAGTGGGGGGGTGGGGGGGTATGGAATCTGGAGAGAGAGAGAGAGAGAGAGAGAGAGAGAGAGAGAGAGATGTGGGATGGGGTGAGGAGTCTTATCCTGTGGAGAAGGAGGCCATGTAGCTGTCTGCTACAGGGCTGTGACTTTCTGTCCCACTGGGCCCCAAACCTCTCAGAAGTGTGCACACGAGAGGTCCAGGGCTAGTCCGGCCCTGCCCATGTTGGGGACCCAGCCTCTTTCTATCCTGTGCTCTGTCAACCTCAGTGCATGGCTTCTTCCTTTCTTTCTACAAGGCGGTGCAGGCTCCAGCCATCACAACTGCCTCCCCAATCAGCAGGAAGAAGGAAGGGAGCAGAAAGGAGCACTGTTCTGCCAAAGGACATTTCTCCAAAGCAACACAGGACGCTTTGGCTTCCATGTTTTCGGCTCTATTTTTCTGAGGTCATTGGATCCCTGGCTAGCAAGAGAAGCTAAGAAACGAGTCGCCAGAGTCCAGCTAAAGACTCTGGATCCTGTTAGTGAGGAAGGAAATGGGGTAGAGGACCAGGGACATGTCTCAGCTAGAGGGCACAAAAAGTGGATTCCACCCTGTTTGCTTATCCCACCTGCCTGGCACCTTGTCCTCTCCTACAGCTTTCCCTGAGGGTTGGATGGATGCCCACATAGGGCTGAGTGTGGTTGGAACCCTGAGGTACCTGGATCCACCGAGACCCTTTCCTGTGGGATGACACTCCACCCACGAAGCGGCAGACTCCAGAGGAAGGAAGTGTAGACAGAGTCCAGGGAGGTGTAGACAGTTCCAGGTAAGTGTCTTTGGGGCTGTGGGCAGTCAGGCAAGGGGAAGAAGTGGGCTTTGAGGTCCGTGGTTTCCAGGTGACCTTGGCCTGTTCACCTCCACCGTGCCTGAGTCTCACCCCGTGGCCTGTGAGACAGGACAGTTGGAGAATTCAGGGCTGGCGAGGACGAGGGAGAGGCACTCACGCCACACGAAACATTTAAGAGACACAGGCGTCTCAATGCCGCACTTTCTGTTGTGGCAAAGTGTCCATAAGATGAAAGTCACTGTGATTGTTTAAGTGTCCAGTTCAGTGCCTCGAGGACACTCATGTTATCCTACTGCCATTGCCATCTTCTGCCAGACCTTTTTGTCTTTCCCACCAGAAACTGTCTCCATTGAACACTCGCTGGCTCCCTATTTCCTGCTGCCTACCTCCGAAAGTCTCCACCACCTCCAACAGCGTGACACAGCCTTTGAAAGGAACCCTCCAGATCCAGACTTCAGCAGCAAAATCACAGTGTGTCTGTCTTTTTGTGACTGCCTTACTTCACGGAACATGTTTTCAAGGTTCGTCAACATTGCGGCATCTTTCAGAATTTACTTCTTTTTTTTTCTTTGACAGCCCCGTGTTCTGGCACTCTACCACTTGAGCCATGCTCCCCAACCATTTTTTGCTTTAGTTATTTTCCAGATAGAGTCATTTTTGCAGGGGGCTCGCCTACCTATGCCTCCCTTGTAGCTGGAATTACAAAAGTATACCACCATGCCTGGCTTACTTGTTAAGATGGGATCTTGCTAACTTTTTGTCCAGGCTGGCCTCCAACTGTGACCCTACAAGTCTCTACCTCTGGAGTAGCTGGGATTACAGCCATGAGCCACCATGCCCGGCCCCTTTCCTTCCTTTTTAGGGTGAATAATACTCCATTGTGTGTTACAGCACATTTTGTTCCTTCACTCACCCACTGAGGAACAAGGCTTCCTTCCATTTTCTGGCCATTGTGATGAATGGTGCTTTAAAAATCTATTTGAGTCCCTGCTTTCATTAATGCAATATTTTAAAATAAAACTCCATGCAAAAAGAGTTCAAGGCAACTAAAATAGCGAAATTTCAAGTAAAGGAGGGTCGGCAATGGCACTGGCCGCATGCGCTGACTGGGGCAGCAGCGGGAGGGAGCAGGGGACGGAGATCAGGCGGCCACAGCCCGGGCAGCTGAATTATGGCGACAGTCACCGCGTCCGCCTTCTCTTGTCAAGTCACAGAGCAAGAGGTGTCCTGCTGAGGCCTGACGCTGTGTGCAGGGCACCGTGTCACCCAGGCATGGCGCCCACTCCCGTGAGCGAGCAGGATAGCTGGGCTTCCGTCGGGAGGGTGGAAGGCTCGCTTACACTTCTGAGCTCAGAGCCGCTGGATGAGAGCCAATGAAATCCCCGGAAGTGAAGCACGGTCTGTTAGTCATTCCATGACGCTTGGTGTTCCAGGCTGAGTGGGCAGGTGGCAATGAGGTTGATAAGGAGTGACTTTTAGAAGCTTGTGCACAAAAACAAGGGTTCCTATGTCAGGAACTGAGTTATGTTGGGATATTTGGTATGAGGGAGGGCAAACGAAAGGCTGTGCGTGTGAGTGTGCGTCGTGTGCATGTGTGAGCATGTGTGCGCGCACGCGCATGTGCGTGAGTGCGCTTGTGTGCGGGTGTGGCTGAGGAGGGCTGCCTGGCTCTGGTTGCCTTAGAAGCGTCCTCTGTCCACTGCGGATCTGTCCTGCGATCCTGACATTGGCCAGCAGATGGCGCAAGTGCCGCGGGAAAGTCAGGGACTGCAGGTTCAGGGTGGGCGGAGGGAGAGGGAGCGAGAAGCAGGACAGAAGGACTTAGTCCGCTTGAGCTGCCATAACAAAAAGCCACAGCCTGAGTGGCTTACACAACAGAAAGGCGTTCATCACACTTCTGGGTCAAGGCGTTACCCGGGCAGGGCAGGGCTGGTGCTATTCTGAGGCCTCTTCTCTTGGGTACAGGCTACTGGCCTGAGGATGTTCACAGGGCTTTCACTGGATGGAGAGGGGCTCTCCTTGGCTTATAATGGCCTGTTCTTACAGCCCCATTAAACCTTAAATGACCCCTGAAGACCCTTTCTGCAAACACACACGCTCCTCTCACACTGCTCGTTAGGGCTTGGATGCAGCCTGGAGGGCACGATTCAGTCCACAGCTTGGAGACAGGAGAAGTCAGACAGGGAGGGAGGGGCTAAGGGAGGGACAAACCATGGCCCTAGGTTGGATCTGGGTTCTGGTTCTGAACCAGCTTTGCTGTTGACTTTGTGGTCACCTTGAGAACTCACCCTTATCTCTAAAGGGGTTCGTGGTCCACCCGTGAACTGTCCACCTGCTCTTCAGTGTTGTTCCATGCTGTGGATGGAATGTCCCCTCCAAAACCCCCGCTGAAAACTCACTGTCGTTGCAACAGTGTTGAGCAGTGGCACCTGTGAGAGGCTCTGCCCTCCTGGATGGATTAAGGCTGCTCTCTTGGTAGGGGGCCCTTCTGCCTTCCACCATGGTGACACAGCTCAGAGGCAGCTCTGGGCTTTCCAGAGCTGACACCAGCCTCTAGTGAGGACCTCTGAGCTGTGAGTCACACAAACTCCTATTATTTATCAATGATCCAGTCTGTGGTACAGAAAACAGGCTGAGACATCCTGCTAATTCTCACTCAGTGACAGACACCCACGAAATGGGATGAACATGATTTCCCTCTTTCAGATGAGACTTCAGACAAGGTCAGAGAAGTTAAGCAGCCTTAAACGGGTCACACAGCAGAATCAAATCTGTCTTCTCGTACTGGGTCTGGCCATCAGGGCAAATCTCAGAGGGGTGGATGACACAGTGCAGACAGGAGGGGCCCCTGAACTCTCTGGTACAGCCTGCACCCACAGGTTGGCCTCCCCCTGGGGTCTTTTCTGAAGTCCCATTCCCCCACTCTGGAGAAAGGGTAGCTTAAATGGAGACCCTTGCAGAGAGCAAAGGCTCTCAGGTGAACGACCTGGAAGCAGTCCAGAGACTGGGGACACAGAAAAACACTTTGTGGCCACTGGGTGACCCAAGTACAGCTGTGTGAGACTGGCCACTGTCCACTCTTGGCTTGCTGTTGTCGAGGCCCACTTGGCTCTGGTCTTCCACTTTCTGTCATGTGTAGGACTGAACATAGAAAGGAGAATCTTTCTCTCTCTCTCAATCTCTCTTTCTCTCTCTCTCTCTCTCTCTGTCTCTCAGAACCACATGAGGGACACCTAAATCTAATAAGTTAATCTGTACTCCAAGAAACAAGATCAAATTTTCAAATAAAGGCAGGCTTTGACAGCTAAGGCATAAATCTTTTATTTAAAATAGAAACTAAGCCATTCAAATGCAATCAGTGATGACAGATGCAGACAGAAATGAACTCTGATAGAACAGTCACGCAAGGATGTGCTGCTCTTGATGACATATCACAGATGGTGACCTTAAGGGAAACCTTTGCATACCTTCTGTGTGGCTTTTCAGCACAAGGGGTTTCTGGAGTGACCATGTCCCAGTGGAGGTGCTGGAAGATGCTGGTGCAAGCAGGAAGGATCCAAGCTGGGGGGTTAGTGGTCCCATGCCACCATCTCAGTTGCCACAAGGGGGCAGGAAAGAGGGGTCAGCAGTAAGCATTAGCAGTGAGGAGGGAGAGAGTGGGAAACTGTGGGAACAGGAGGAGCCCATTCTGAGTCTGCCAGGCACAGGGTGAAGCTCCAAGGCCCCAAACCAAGATCAGCCATCATCTGCCCCAGCTGCAGGGTGGGCACTTCTGCCAGTTGGCGGTGCACATCCCCTCCTGGTCTCATGTCATCCTCGCAGGGAACCCTCTGAATGGAGAGCAGGCTGAGGCTCAGACAGAGCAGGTGCCAGACCCTAGACTGCACAGCTCAAGAATGGCAGAGATGAGATTCAGCCTGAGACTCACTGACTCCAGGGCCCCTTCTGTCTGACACTCCTTGGCTCCCAGACACCTAGAAATGCCGGTGGCCCTGTGAAAAACACTGTCATCTTGTTTGTTCTATTTCAGGCAAAGAGAATGCTTTCTCCTAAATATTGCCTCCCTTGGAAGTTTTTAGATGCTTGCTACTTGACGGCTTCACAGCAGCACACATTTAGTCATCACCCCTAATACACAAGCCTTGAGGACAACGGTTTCCAAATGAACAATTCATGAAGGCCTGTTCTGGAAAAAGCTTAATCAGATACTGAAGACAAGACAAAAGCACAGGTAAAACAATGATTTTCTTAAAGTTGAGAGGTATGACCCACTCTAACCCTTCTAGACAGCCACAAAGCACTTTGTACCATTAAAGGCTCTGAGAAGTCCTGCAGAAAAGAATCCTGCCTAACCTTTTGAAGTCTAGCTTTTCCCCAAGTCATTTGAACACAGAATGCTTCTGCTTCCCTTGTTGGACACAATGTCACAGCAGCCTCTGCTATGGTTTGGATGTGGTTTGTTTCCAAGGCTTCATGTGTTGGGAGCTTGATCCCCAGTATGCTGATGACAGGAGATGGTGGGACCTTTAAGAGGTGAAGCCAAGTGGGAGCTCACTGAGTCAATGGAGTGTGGCCCTCTGACAGGATTTTTTTTCTGTGCTGGGGATGCAAGACCCAGGGCCTTGCACATGCTAAGCAAGCATCTACTACTGAACCACATCCCCAGTCCAGTGAGTTGTTTTAAGAGTAAGCCTGGCCCTCCTGTCACTATGACTTCCTGTTTTGCTGTGCGATCTCTCCCATTTGCACCTGCTCCTGCCATTATGCCACCTGCCATAACGGGATAAAGCTAGGGGAGTCCTTGCGAGAGTTGACATGGTACAGTTTGGACTTCCGGTCTCCAAAATTGTGATCTAAACCAAACTTTGCTTTATAAAGGATCCAGGCTGGGAGAGTTAGTGGTCCCATGCCACCATCTCAGCTGCCACAAGGGGGCAGGAAAGAGGGGTCAGCGCTAAGCAGTAGTGAGGAGAGAGAGAGTGGGAAACTGTGGGGACAGGAGGAACCCAGGGTGTGCACTTCCTGGGTCTGTCTCAGGTATTTCCTTTATAGTCTTGGAAACATGGCTAATACAATCTATGTGCCAAGGAGCCCACTTTGGGAAACATTTGTCTAAGACTGTCATTCAGGTTGGCCCTAACTTCCTGATTCTCCAGCATGGAATTTATAGTGCACGGCATTTAACCAGTAAATAGTTGAAGCTATGGTACAGATACCCAGAGATGCCATAATTGACTTTGGTGGGCTTCAGTTCTTTCGAGCATGTGTCTCCTTGGGTAATTTGACAAAAGTTGTGGATGTTTTCCTGGGTGGAGGAGACATGCTCACATGTGTTATGTTCGTACACATAGAAGGTTGTGTTCAAATTTAAGGGGTCATGGGTACTTTATCAGCCTGACTCTCTTCGAGTCGCTCAGTTGAAGTCCTTGGGTTATTGCAGCTACATACTGTGCCTTGGCAGGGTGGAGGCCATGCTCTTGCAAGGAGGGGCCCAGATAGAGCATTGTGGACCCTCCCAGCCTTCTGGCAATGGGAGCCTGGAGAGTTTTGCTGGTTCATGTGTTCAGTGAAGAGTGGGGCAGAAGGCAGGAGGCAGCTTGGTGAGCAGAGACCTCTCTGTGGATATATGGACCATCCTTCTATGGCCCTGTGGAGAGCCTCAGGCCCCACATCTCTCAGAGCCCTCCATAGCCTAGAATGTGAGAATGCTGGTGGTCCCCCATTCCTGCCTCTTTCTGGAGAGAGCATCCCAGTTGTTCCTGGGGACCCACCAGTGCCCATTCCTAGTTCATGTGCATTGTATGGAAGAACCCACTCAGTCTTAGGGCTGGGCCTGTGACTCTGGACAACAGGAGAGTGCCATCTCTTTGGTCACAGTGATTGTTCAGGTATAAGTACTGAACCCAAGCCAGGACGCCCAGTGACAAAGGGATATGGTATAACACTTTTTATTGAGAAAGAGAAGTTCTTTTGGGGCTGTTGACAAAAATGAGTGCTCGGATGTGCTGGTGGCCACTTTGACACATGAGAGGAGCCTGCCTGAGGAGCAGCCTCTGTGGAGAAGGTGAGAGGTGGGAAGTCCAGGTGTCCCTGGGAAACCGCTGGAGTTGTGTCAAGCTGTGCCTGGAAGCAGAGCTGCTCCCACATTTGCATGCACAGTAAGTTCACTTTCTTGCTTAAGACCATGGGGGCTGGAATTCAGTCACTGGCAACTGAAAGAGTCCCAATTCCCCAGGGCCAAAACACAGCCCCAAGTCTGTGTCAGGTAGCTGAGTTGGAACCTCCAGTGATGTGGAGACAGATCTTTATTTAAGTCCCCATCTGTCCATCTGTCTATCTACCTCCATCTCTATTCCTCTGTATCCACATCACTAAAGAAGCTAGCCACTTGTGATCATCTCCCATGATCTTGTACCATGGAGGATGCAGGAAGCTCACACAGAGAACCCGCAAGAGCCACCAGAGAGATATGTCAGGCCTAACATATCCAGCATGAGCTGGAGTTGAGATATTTTGCTGTTTCCATCTCTCAGGTTCCCAAATAGAACCAGCCCTTACAGTGATCATGATGAGTTCTCAGCTTTATATGGAAAGGACAGCCTACCAAAACCCTTCTCCTCTTCTGTGTCTCCTCACAGCCAGATAAACCTCTCAGCTCCCCCACCCCTGCAGGTTTTGTGGCCATGGGCTGGGCTCAGTTTCTGAAAATCTCTCTGGGTATTTGTTCACTTCCTTCTGGATTGCTGCAGATAAACACTATAACTCTAGAAGCCATGTCAGAGGGGCAGGGCCTGGGTACCAGTAAGCTTCATAACACACAGGATCCCTGCTTGAGGTTTTACATGAGTGAGAAACAAACATCTATTGAATTCAGCCCCTGATATTTAGAGGTTTACCTGTTACAGTTGTTTCCTTAAGAGTGGATTTTGATGGATTACAAATAACTTTCCCCTGTGTCTATTCATCTGTGCCTTACACAAACTCTGGGGGGCAGTCTGAGAATGGCGTTTTACAATGCTCATCCTACCTTACATAGCTGGCCAGAGGATGGAAACGACCAGAAAGAGCACAGTGTGACGTGGGTGGAAAGAGATTGTTATGATGTGTTTTCCTTGCTCCAGCCCCTTCCCATGCCTTCAGGCATCTCTGTAGATGTGTCTCTTCTCAGAGACTCAGCACCCACCTTCCCACTCAGCCTCCAGCCTGCTCACCCGGAGGACGCTGTCCGTGGTGCTGAACCTGGTGTAGTTGGAGCAGTACTTTGGGATGAGCCAGGAAGAAATATCAGACAGAGCTGTGTTTTTACTTCTCAGCATATGTTCCCTTCACTGATCTTTTAACCTCCCCAAATGTTAATTTTCTTATGTGTAAAAGGGAAATCAGATCTTCCTCATGGGACTGTTGTGAAGATCAGACAATATGGAGACCATATTGATGTAATTGTGGGATTTAGGGACGTAATTTTTCCTATCTCCTATCCAGCCTTCTCCACATGGAACCTCCCTCTTCTCTTCTCCTCCCTCCCAAGGAACGGATTACAATTTCATTCTTATGTGTAATATTGACTTTAAGGGCTGGACCTCTCATTTGTTGAGGTTTGAGTGAATTCAGAGAAACAGTAAACAAATAGACTTTAAAGAGATTATCCTTCATAAATCTACCTGCCACAGGCTACAGGGAGTTATGGGATATTCTAAGAGTTTAAGAGAAATCTGACACTGAGAAAAAGTATTTTTTCCCCTGGGTTTTGTTTTTTGCAGAATGGTAGGTAAGGGCTGATAGATCCAACCCTGTAGCACAAGGGCATCTTTCAGTAGTTACCACTCAGTGAACCCATCTTTGTAGAGGTTTTGTCAACTAAGCACACTGCATTTATTAAGGAGTAACAAAGTCATTTCCCCAATTTTATTAATAAAACACATTTGGAAGCGATTGTGCAATACAAACAGTATCAAGCTTCCCAGTTTAATGAGGTGCCCGATGCTTTGGTTAGTCTGTGTGGCCTCATTATTGGCTAATTCTCTTAGGTCTTCTGATTTTTTGCCAAGAAGTCACAGACACCGATGTTATTTTGTGAACCTCAGAGCAGGAGTCATTACTTTCAATGGGCTCCCAGGACCCTTCCAGCACTGACCTGATTCAATTGAGTTCCAATGTACTGAAAGTTTAATCCACACCTAGAAAGTGGAATTCATAATCTACAGTACCCCTTCACAGTGCATGGGGTCAGGGGCAGCAAGAAGCATTCTGAGTGTGTGTGTGCATGTGTGTGTGTGTGTGTGTGTGTGTGTAAGATCGGTTTATTAATAAAAAAGATCACTGCCAAGAAAAGCACTCCATTGGTCTCTTTTCTGTCAACACACTCTCCCCCTTCTGTATGGAATGTTGGAAGCCAATTGGAAATCGGAAGGATGCCAGGTAGGCATAAAAGTAGAGTCAGGGAGTTAGCTCATAGTCTTAATGAAAGTGGAAAGTCCTATGTGGTGGCTGCTGGGATAGAACCCCGCAGAGTTTTCTTTTAGACCCACAGAGGAACCAAGACTCTGCTCTGTTGCTTGTGCTGGAAGCAATGCATAGCTCTGGGCTGTCTCCCACCCACAACACTCAGGCTGCTGAACTTTTCACCTCCTTTGGGTTTGGTAACAGTGAGACTGTTCTTTTGGTGTGGGCATCTTGGGCTGGCCCTCTAGTGTTGCTCCAGAGGACAGCAAGTCCCTAACTCATGCTACTGACCTCTGTTCTGTTCACTCTCCAGTTCAGGTGACAGCCACAGACACTAAGCAGTGTCTACAAAACTGACCCATCCTATTGCAGTATGTGTGGGGAATCTGGGGAGGGGGGTCAGGCATTTCTACTGAGGGGCTGAAAAATCTGCTCACCCCACTCGCCCCTGTAGGAGAGAATGATGTGACCATGAGTGAAGTGAGGAGCAAAAGGGAAGCCAAGGACAGTGTCAGGGGACATGCTGTTTGCATTGTGTCTTAAACTCAGAGCACCAGACCTTCAGTAAGGATGGCTTAATGCTGCCTCATCTCACAGAGGATTTGCGATAACATATAAAAACACATAAAACAGGATAAAGAAAATAGGTGAGGAAACCAAGGCAAAATAAATTAAGAGCAGAAAGATAAATTAAGATGATCACTGAATACTGGAGAGTAAGACCCAGAGGTGGGATTATTGTTGAGGCCCACCTGTCATACAGCCTCTACAGTCATCTGTAGCCACTTGAAGGTGTGGGCCTGAGCCTCCTAGAAGTCAAAACCAGAAGAAAACATGATTTATTCCAGAACTGTGAAACTGAGTGGTACATCCTCTAAGAGAGCACTTCCATGCCACATGGAGAAACTGTCCCTGACCAGGCCTAGGATCTCAGGAGGGCTCCCTGGCCAAAGAAGCACCAGGGAAGAGACCTCTCAAGAGAGGGTTTCTTGCACAGAGAAGTTTTCCTCTGGTGGGCCTGGCAGAGCACTGAGCATGAAGGCTGGGGAGAAGGGCATGTGTGCAGTCTGAGGAGTGGGTTGCTGAAAAGAATTCAAAATAATAATGATATTAATTGTCTGTGGAGCCTTGCAAGTCATCCCCAGAGCTGGTAGCTTGAGTGGAAAGTAAGGCTGGATCCTCTCTGCATTCCCTGGCAAGGGACTCAGTAGTCCTACCTGAGGCTATCCCAGGAGCCTGCAGACACCATGTCAGCTGGACAGTGTCATCTGGGGTTTGGCAGGGCCTGAAGGATCCGCCTCCAATATGGCTCATTCACAGAGCAGGCAAGTCAATGTTGGCTGTGAGTAGGAAGCCTAGGACTTTCTCTTGTGAACCTCACTACAGGTGGCAGGAATGTCCTCATGGTGAGAGAGTAAAGTGTCATGATGTCTGTATGACCCAAACTGGAAGGTCACTCTGCCGTTAGTACCCAGATCATCCCTACTCAGTGTGGGAGAGTGTGAACACCAGCAGACCATAGAGGGTCACCCGGGAGGCAAGCAGACAGCAACGATGTTAACAAAATAAATATAAAAATCACAGCTACCACTAGCATGCTCCAGGAGCCTACACACTGGGCTGGCTCTTTTCCTCCTGTCATCCTCATTGATTCTTCTCTACAGCATACACTATGGACACTGTCACCAGCCCAACAATGCAGACGAGGAAACAGGTTCTTGGGAGTGGTGTCAGAAGCTCAGGATCACAGAAGACTAGCAGTGGAGTCTGGATTTGAACTGATCCCAGCAATAGCCCAGAGCCCATTTTCCTGACTACAGCCTTTCCTCCCACTCCAGAGGCCCAAATTCTGGTAGCCCTCTTTATTCCTAAAGCTAAGCCAGAGGCCTGGGGGCTGGCTGGAGGGGACAGAGGTTCTGCACATTGGAGGACTTACTCCCCTCCTGAGGAAGTCCTAGGGCTTCACTTCTTCCTGACTTAGGGGCTGACTGGATGAAGGGCATGTCTGGCATTTTCAGTTACTTCTCACACATCATTGTCACACAGCAGAGAAATGAACTTCTTTCGTGTTTGTCCAGCTACCAGCAAACAGCAGTAGCTGGTGGATTAGGCGTGTGGTTTCCATAAGCCTGGGACCTCACCTTTCCCTCAGGTAGATGTCCGCCACAGCTCAAAGGCTAAGCAGAATCACAGGAAGACCTGCGCTCTGGACTGAGGATCTCCCAAGAGGGCCATGTGTTCATCAGTTTCATGTTACTATAGCAAAACACCTGAGACAAGTAACTTAGGGAAAGAAAACGTTTATTGTGACTTTCATTTTTGGAGGTTCTAGCCCATGATTGGTTGGTCCCATTGTTCTGGGCCTATGGGAAAGAAGCACGTCACAGTGGGAGCAGGTGATAGAGTAAAACCATTCACCTTATAGCCTGGGGAAAAAAGAGATAAAAGAGGGCTTCCTCCAATGACCCGAGCATGTCCCAATAGGCTGCCCCTCAAAGGTTCACCACTTCCCAAGAGCACCAGCATGGTGCTTTTACACATGGGCCTTTTTGGGGGGGACATTTGAGATCCAAACTATAGCAGGCCACATGGGGTCCATATTGGCCATTAAACTTTAAATGTCCTCAACACCCCATCCTCCTCCCCACCTCTCAGTCCAAACCTGCCCCTGGTCTTTTTGGAAGCTTACTGTACCCACCCCATGTTCCTGCTTCCTCGGGGTGTGGTGTGGTATATCATTCCCCACTCTGGGCAGCTGGTATCCCCTGTTCCTCTACTTGGAAGGAATGGTGCCCTCTTTAGCATTACTGCCACTTTGTGCTGTGTGTTGGGTGTTGTGTTTGCCCTCCTTTCTTTTTTTTTCTGTATTCATTTATTTATATGTGCATACATTGTTTTGGGTCATTTCTCCCCTGCACCCCTGTCCCCCCACCCCGTCCCGCCCTCACTTCCAGGCAGAACCTGTTCTGCCCTTTTCTCCAATTTTGTTGGAGAGATGACATAAGCAATAATAAGAAAGACATAGCGTTTTTGCTAGTTCAGATAAGGATAGTTATACAGAGAGATTCCTAGCATTGCTTCCATGTACAAGTGTATTACAACTCGAACTGATTCATCTCTGCCGGACCTCTTCACTATTTCCCGGCCACCTTCCCATAGTAACCTCTGTTGTTTTAAGGTTACTACTATATTAGCTCCTCTACAGTGGGCACATCAAACACTTTCAAGTTTTGGGTTTCCTACCTTCTCCTACCTCCTGCAGGTATTCTCCCCTTAGTGTGTGACCCATGTCCAATAATATTAATGCATTTGTTTTAGGTCTGAAGTCTGCATATGAGGGAGAACATAACGATTTTTGGCCTTCTGAGCCTGGCTAACTTCACTTAAGATGATGTTCTCCAGGTGCTTTCTGTCCAGGGCTATATTTATTTGTTGGCTTTCTTTTTAAAAAAGAAAATACAAGATGCTTTTGCTCATCTCTTGGGAAGTTATACAACACCCCTCACCTTCTTATTGTGTTGCCAGGCATGTTTCTTGCCTCATCTACCCAACGATCTGCGAAGGTGAGAACGTTAGCGTATCCATGTGGGAGTGTGTGGACACCACTCCAAGATGGCGGCCAATAGCCTGAGCTATGGCAGACCAGGCACAGCATGGTCTGGTTGGCCCACCCACCCTCCCCTTCCATCACTCTCCCTTTCACTCACTAAGCTTCAGCCACAGCCTCCATTTTGGCCCTCAGATGTGCCCAGTTGACATGTGAACAGGGCCTTTGCACCTGCCACTCCCTCTGCTAGAACCACTTCCCTGTGTCTCATCAGGTGACCCCTTCCTGCCACTAGGACTCAGCTTATCCTCCCCCAGTGTCCCCATCTTGCTCATACCCCACAGGGCCACTCTGTTGCAATGCCTTGTACTTTCGTAGCTGACTTAATCAAGTTCAGAAACCACCCTTTGGAAAATTAGTTTCACTGCACTGTCTTTGCCCTCCAGTAGGACAAAGCTCCATATGAACTGGGATTTTGCTCATCTTGGTGGTTGCTTTTGCCTTAAAAGTGCTGGGCCATAGGAAAATGCTCTTACTTCATTTGTTGAGTGAATAGTGGTGGGCGAGGAGTCACACACCAATGTTCAACTGTGGATGTCTGTCTTTCCCATTTGGGGAGTCTGGACTCTCTCACCTGGTGTCTTGCCTGTCGTGTGGAATGCATAGTGCATGAAATGAATTAAAAAGCCGTCTGTTCCCTGAATGATTTGCCTTTTCAGGGACAGCCTATCCAGTTTCTCCACCTGCCCAGTGTCTTGAAGAGAAGCATTGGTTAGAGATGCTTGTTGAACTGAATAGAACTTTCAAAACAGTTGTGTGGAGAACTTTGATAACTGAGGAAGAAGGGTCTGTCTGGTCCCTTCAATGGGCCCTGCTGGAGAAGCTGGCACCCGGAGTTTTCATTCTCAGCTGTGAGTCTGGGATCATGAGAAGACAAAGGTCGCATCTCGCACAGCAGACGTGTTGATAGGAAACGGGGAGGATCTGCCAATGACGTTGAGCGTCAGAAGAGCGGCACAACATCCTTTTGACGCTTGAAAATTGCAATTTGAAAGGCTCCTTCTCACCTGTCAGCATTGCAGGCCTCCCCTGCGTAGTGGATTCCAGGCTTGTTCTCCGAGGCTGGATTTCCCACGGCCTCAAGAGGAGCCAAAATGTATTGCTATGGCCCCTCTTCCCTCCCCTACTGTGGGCACATACCTCAAGCATCAGTGTTTTATTAGGACCCTTCCCTGTTACAAGTGACTCAGAAAAGTGACTGTGTCACCTCAAGCACTGAAAAGATGGGCAGAAGTTGCTTCAGGTGCAGCTGGATCCAGGGGCTCTGTCTTTGCTTAGTTTGTTCTTCCTGCGGGCTCTCTCCATGTAGTGTTTGTTGGGGACAGGGAGCCTTGGAAGTCTCAGATTCATTAATTTAATTTAATTGTGTAAACATCCTACTCACTCTGTTCCAACCCTCTTTTTTTTTTTTGTCTGTTTCTTAAATAAAACAGGCACATTCCTGCCTTACGACATTTGTACTGGTATTGTAGTCCCTAGAAACACCTTCCCTCCCTACTGCACCTCTCACTCCCTGACCTCCTGCCAGGCTTTGCTCACATTGATCTCAGTGAGGCTGACTTTGTCCACCCTACTTAAAAGTACACGCTGTCTCTTCCACACACCTGGCCCTTCTCTTGCTCATTTCCTCTCATGGCAATGATCTCTAACGTACTCTATCTGTTACCAGATTGCTATCTCTATTTCTCTAGAACTGACATGAGTGTCTGTTTTGTTCACCTGTGCATCTCAAGAACCTAGCAGATCCCTGTTACATAGCAGTAGCTAGTTTGGTGGATGAATGAATGAAGCAGAAAGAGAAATTAATTTAACATTCAGGTTTTGGAAATACTTCAGTGAACAGATCTAAAAACCTCTGAGCTTTTGGACCTGACTTTCTGGTGGGGAAGGTAGATAATCAGTGAGATTTGAAAATCAGTACTAAATATCTGAGTTTCATGTGGCAATTCGTGCTGGGCAGGTAAGCACGGTGATGACACAGTCAAGATCAGACCCAGTCTCTGCCCTATGCCAACAGTCTAAGAAGGATGGAGACAATTCTTCCTTCTGTTGTTCTAATTTTATTCTTGGAAGCAGAAGAAGACAAATACACTGCTAATGGTGGCAATAAAACTTCCCCCAGATTTGTTTACAAGTTGTGTTTGCTCGGGAGTGGGCAGCTCCTGCCAATCCACAATTCCTCTGACATTGCCCATTCACATGATTTAAATGAAGAAATACGCAGATTGTCTGGGAGCTGCTGGTGTCTGGAAGGTCCCTTGGGGCCAGCTGCTGCATGGAAAGGCAACAACCCAAACCAGTAAGTGGGTATTGACTTGCACTGGCATTAGTTTTTTTTATGGATGCAAGTATGTTATCAAAATTCACCTGGGTGGAACATCCATCTTCATATTGACTTAAAATGGAAGCTATTACAGGGTGGGCATTTGGTCTGTATAGTGTAAGCCTCTGCATGTAGCTGCAGATGCATAATCAATATTTCATCATCAAATTATGATCTGGCTTTCGATGCTTTGCAAAAAGAATCTGGAGATGAGTAATGAAGTACAATAATAATGTTGAAATGCAAAGATTTTTTTGCCATTGCAAAAAAGAGGTGGAACTCCCCTTGGCCACCCTGCATAGGCAGAAGGAAAAGACCGCTCTGGCTACAGGAAGCACATGGTGGAAGTGTGTAAGGTTCAGGAGCTGGCCAGCTTTTGCTGCTGACTCGATCGTGAACTGTATTAAAGGACATGTGTTCTGTGGGCCACATCGCTGTGCCCCACCCAGGTTCTGGTCATTCTCTCTCATTACCTCTGTGTACACTTCTGCTAGCTTATGGAACTTGAGCCTCCAGTGGGCAGTCAGCGCTACCCTTGGGAAAGTGCCTGGCATATATGTCCCCTGGGGGCAGCACTAGCCCAGAATCTGGGGCATAGGAGGATCAGGACAGTCCAGATCCCTTGATCTTCTACTTGGGTCCTTCCACCCATATCCTTGTCCTCAGTCTGCTACCCTTTTTGTCCCCCTATGGGAACATCCCCTTCATATAATATGTGCACATGAAGCCTTATCTCTTGGTCTGCTACCAGGAAGTCTGGTTTAAGACTTTCCACTTGTTCCGCAGAGATGGACTGGATATCCACAGTGTGTCAGGTTGTGTGGTAGGAGCTGGGGATGGATCAGTGAGGGATGGAGACATGTTCCCTGTCTCTAATTTTGGTGGTTTGGCTATAAAATCAGACAAATTAAACCATCAATTGTCTCATGTTGATAGGAAGTTGGAGAGCCCCAGGGACAGCGTGGCTGGCAGCTTGGTGACCTGCTCCACTTCTTTTTCACACTCGGCTCACGCTGGGGGTCTGTCAGCTTCATCTTCTTCTGGGAGCAGGTGGCCACAGAAACTTGGGCCCCACAAATGAACATGACAACAGATGAGGAAGGAGAGACCAGGACTTCTTATGGATTTCTCTTCAGAGCAAGGACATGGCTCCGAGAAATCCCCAACCCCCTAGTGGAATTGTCTTTGCCTCATTAGCATGGAATGGACCCCCATTGCATCTTTCTGATTCCCCATGCCCTCCTGGCCAGGGATGGAATTACCTGTGAGTCAGTCAGGCACACCCTAAGGTGGGAGTGGTTTCTCCCACAGCTCTGGGGGTGACTGAGGGGTGGACATCTGAGTACCATTGGGACTCACTAGGAAGGGAGAGGGGAGGTTGCTGGGGGTAGGAACTTTGTCTCCTGCTTCTCTGTCACACTGCTCCCTCCATCTCCTTCTTGGTGTCCCCTCTGATACAGCCACACATTCGTTCACCTGTTGACTTGATTTGGCCTGCCTCCCTCAAGAAGCAACTTCCCAAGGGCAGCAGCCTATCTGTTTTGCTCAGTGTTACCTCTGTGATTAGCACAATGCCACATGGTTAATTGCATCAAGAAATATTTGATGAAGAAATGATCTTTGAGAAGACGATGACTGAATGAATGTGTGAACTTGTGTAGTGTGGGGCAGATGTGATGAGAGGGCTAGGGTGGGATGGTGTCCCGTGAGGATGGCAGGGGCCAAGCCTCCTCCTTATCCAAGGCAGCAAGGGCAGCAGCTTGGGGTGAGAAAGACCTCGGCTCATGTCTTGTCTCTGACATAAGCAACTGTGACATGGGGTACTCCTCCTCTGAGTCTGACTGCTTTCTCAAGTGATATCGTGAGGACTAAATCTGCAAGCACTTTGTTGAGCACCTACTATGTGAAAATGCTGGGATGCACTGAGGAAAAGGGCAGGGTGATAGGAGAACATTTGTGGGGATACAACCACTGGGCCTGGTCCTAGAGGTGAGTTTAAGGAGTGCAGCGGCCTGAATGGACACCTGGGTGGAAGCGAGGCACAGAGCATCTCAAGAGGAGAAGCAAGCAGACTTGGAGACCCTGGGCAGGAGCAGGCAGGGCTTATCTGAGGAAACCCTGGCTGGTGTGGTCTGAACTTGGGGTGGAGTAGGGACAGGCCTGAGAGGAAGAGTGAGATCAATGGAGGGCAGATCAAGGACAGGGCAAAGGCTGCATCACAGTTTGGGGTTCATGGTACAAGGTGAAGAGCCTGCACTTTATTCCAAGGTACTAAACACTGCTGAAGGGAATGGGTCTGAAAGGACTGGATGGAGGGGCAGCCTTGTGAGATGTAGCTATGGAATGGAGGAGAGGCTAAACTGTGTGCAGACAGAGGAGGGGTTGTTGCATTTTCCAGGAATGGTGGAGGTGGCTTGGAGTGGGTCAGTGACAGCGTGAAGGAAAGATGTGGGTGATGTGGGAGACCCTCGGGAGGCAGGTCTGGTGACCGAGGGGAATCAGGGATTCTGCCCTTGCTGGGCTTCAAGGACACCTGTGTTTACCTGCTTACTGAGCAGAATAAACCAGTTCTCCCCATCAAGGAGAATAAATCCAGGGGTTTGCAGAGAGAAGCCTTCTTCCCTCTGGGCCCAAGGAATGAGGGGGAATCAAGCATAATGCAGTTAAGACATACCATGTAATCAATCACACTCACTTCAATTAAATGCAATGTTCAAGTGTGCTGCCTAGCAGCTTTCCACCAATGTGGAACCCTAGCAGA
This sequence comes from Castor canadensis, assembly GCF_047511655.1. NCBI lineage: Eukaryota > Metazoa > Chordata > Mammalia > Rodentia > Castoridae > Castor > Castor canadensis. The sequence goes on from NC_133400.1 coordinate 35,458,242, forward strand.
CCTCAACAATCTCCATGTGAAGCTGCAAAAGGGATTCCCATGAATTTTGGTGGGATGGAAATTTTGGGGGAAATAAGGGAAGTGTTTAGTGCCTAAGTTCTAGAACAGCTAATATTCTGGTCAAAATGGGCTATAATATCACAGCAAGTGTTGGACTCTGGAATTGGAAGGCCTGCCTTTGAATCCCGACAATGCTTTTCACCAGCTGTGTGACCTTGGTGGGTCATTTACCTTCTCTGATTCCTATATTCCTCATCTATAAAAGGTGGTAATAGTTGCTTTGAAAGGCTACTGTGGGATTAAATGAAATAATGTTGGTGAAAGTGCTTTATCAGATACAAAACACTACTAAATCCTAGGGATTATCAAGAAAGTTCTTTTAAAGCAAAAATAGCTATTTGGGTGAATTATTGAGTTAATGTTAGTTTTAGGGTGTTAGGTAAGAGAATGTCTTTATCGTTAGAAGATGCTTGCTTAAATATTTAGGAGTAAAATGTCAAAATGTTTAAAATGTTTAAATGGTTCAGAAAAAACCCAAACTGTATAGTGTACTGAACTATCTATCTTTATGTTTATCTATTTAGATCTGCAAAATAAAGCTGAAAGACATTCGTGTTTATTTAACTTTTCAGACTTGAAAACTTGCACAATTATAAGACTGGGATGGCCAATTCCAGGCAGACTCTAAATATGCAAGGTAAAATAACACTTCAGAAACCAACAAAAAGCAATATCCTCATAATGGTGGGGAATGGTATGGCCTTCAGTAGGGAAGAAATATCCCAACTTCTCTCCCTGCCCCTCCCCTTTCCTCCTGTAGTTTCAAAGTTCAAGGGCAAAGTCAGTGATGAATTCTGTGCAAGGAAGCAGGGCAGGGAAGGGCAGAGAATGGGTCTGAAGGGCAGTGTATAATCACAGCACCCTCTTTTTGTAGGGAATGGCAAACAGAAGCTAATGCACAACAACTTCCATCATTGGACGCCAAAATCAAGAAATAGGAAGGTGATGAATGGTGGTCCAGCCTCCTCCTGCCAAGGGAAGTCTGGCTGGTCCTGGAAGCATCTTCCTCATTGATTGGAGAACCACGCATGAGAAGAAGACTATCTTTCCTTCTGTGACTTTGGACATGACTGCGTGAGGAAATGACACCAGGGGTGCTGCAGCATCTTGCCACTGTGACCGAGGGAAGGTGCAGGGGAGGGGCGCAGCCCTCCAAGGGTCCTGATGTTGTTCAGGATGGCCACTGTGGAGCACCTGTGACGGGGCTTCAATTATTGAGGAAAGTCTCCCTTTCCAAAGACACCGCGCACCCACCCCCCCTTTTAAGGGAAAGTTTTATTTTTCATCACTGATTTCACAGCAAATCTCAAAAACCCAAATTTATATCAAATAATTTAAATAGAAGTGGAATACAAAATGCCCACATTCTCATACTTACACATACATAAGTATATACATATATGTTTCCTTTACAAAGCTTCCAAGGTTGCATTACCAGCATGCAAACCTCTTCTTCCATTGAAATGCCTGATGCTGACAAGGAATATCAAAAATACTTAAGAAACATATTTCAGAAAACTGGACTCTCTTCTCTTCTTGGCTCTTAGAGAATTTTCCTGCCAAACTTCTACCAATGATCATTTAAAAAAATTTACACCTACATTCAAAACATACTAATGAAATGGCCTGCCAAAAACCCCCTATGCATGGCTGTCTCATCTCTGGCCACCACCAGCATCTCCACTGGTGCACAGACCAATGTCGAAGTGGCCTCCTTGTCTCACTTCCCTTAGTCACACCCTCCTCACCTTCTAGATTTCTACTCTGGTGTTGACAAGCAACAAAAACCAGTGGAACCAAGGAGATGGAGTCAAGCTCATCAGAGGAGGGTGATGTAGAAATGCAAAGAAACACAGGTGCCAAGATAATGGGTTTGGAGCTAACACCATCTGTGTCCTGTCAGATCCCTGGCTGCCTTTGATCACCTCTGTGGATCCGCCTCCCAGTTTCTGTCTATGGCACTGCACTGGTCAACAGCTCCTCCCCACCACCTTTAGGGGTTGCCCTTGGGTCTGGAGCCAAAGTTGCCAATGACTAACCCACGTGGAGAACAAACACCTTGCTGCAGCTTCTTTGTTTTAGGCTGGACAAACCATGTGGTATAATTTCTGCTCCAAAGCCCTTCATGGGTCAGGCTATCCGAGGTTTCTCCATCAACCTCTGGCCTGGCTTCTTTCCTTCCCTATTGTCTCCCGACTCCCTTGTGGATCTGTCCCAAGAATTCTGTAGGAGAGAGGTGTGAAATCACATGGGGGAAGCAGAAATCTCCATAGGTCTTTGAGCCCCTGCACAGGCTGAGAACTTCCCCACCACCCCTTGCATGTAGGGATGCTGAGGCCCACTTTGCCTTAGCTTCTGACTCTCTCACAGATTCACTTCATTTCTGTGCGGCTTCTCTCCCCACAATGTCACTCAGGTATGTTTGTGAAGGTGACCTGTGAATCCTCGGGCCACTGGGTCCTACTCAGTGCCTTTGCTGCAGGGTAAGAGATAGGAAGTCATCAGAGGGATGGGGCATTGACCAGACACAGACTTATTCATCTTTCCCCACTAAAGCTTCTTCCCTCAGAGTCCTTGACCTTCACTGACACCAGCACATACCGAGACCTGGAGCTTGCTGGGGTGTGCCACCAATGTGACTTCACTTATTACCCATTTCAGCTACTCGTCAAGAACTGCTGCATGTGACAGTCACCTGGGAGCTCTTCCAAAAGTCCTCCTCTGCCCATGTCCCCCGCCCCCCACTTCCTGCCAGGAATCTCAGCACAGGACTCAGGCAGGGCATTTTCCAAGCTCCTGGTGACTCCAGTGTGGGCAAGGCTGAGGTGGGCTTCACAGGAAAGGGTGTCTTCCTGGGCCTGAGCTGGTTGGTTGACTCCACTCCCGATGAGGGGCTGCTACACTCTTCCACTGCTCTCTCCGTCATCCCTGCCTTTGGGAAGACAATGCTCTTTTAAAAATTCAAGTATGTGATCTCCCTGAAATGCTGAATATTTCTGATGATTGCTGTCAGCAATTTGTGACTGTGACATCTAAGGAAGAGGCCAGTAAGACGCAGAGCTGACTATGGTAGCTTCTCCTCCTGGTATCACAAACACTCATCTGAAGTCATCCTGTGGATGGAGAGGTCAGTCCCTTGGCCCAGAATGTTAAGATAAACAGGCTGAAGAATGAGGGCTATACCCTCTGTGTGTGGACTTTCTTAGAACATGCTAGCTTGCTTTTGTGAAAGGCTTCCTGAATTGCAAACATTGCTTTTTAAAGTATCATAGTTTAATCACTAGACCAAAGACAGGAATGTTTTTCCAAGGCACACTCAGGTACCACGCTGAATAATCATGTAGCCTTTATAAAATCATTCTATCTTCCTGTTCTGTTGCAGGGGTCCGGTGGGGGAAGCAAAGCTTGTCATCAACTAAATAGCATAAACTTCAGCTAATTACCCAGACAAGGATGTTTTTCCTGCTGCCAATACTTTTAGGCCCCACTCTTAAAGACACAGTCTAAGGGAGAGTTTTGGATCAACCTCACCATTGAACTTCAGGAAGTTCTGACCTGTTAAAATGACTTTTGAGTGGATGTTAATGCCTTCCCTTGGATGGCTACCCTATGGATTCTCCTTTTTCTTTTCTCTAGTGTCTACTAACTAAGAAAGGCACTATGTTTCAATGAAAACTCTTTATTTAAGTATACAACATCCAATTCCTGGCTTATATAGAAAAATAAGATCACTCATTTGGTTCCATGTAGGGAAAACAATCATTTATTTATTGGTGGCACTGGGGTTTGATCTCAGGACCTCATGATTGTTAGGCAGATGCTCTTATCACTTGAGCCACTCCACTAGCCCAAAATAATCATTTAATGAATGATATTTTAATGATATTGCTAATATACATATGCACCAAAATCTGAGCACGTTCCTGGTCAAACTTGCCAGCTGTTATTAAGGTCATTGTCCCATTGCGTGTGCTTTTGCTCCTTGGGCATTCATTCTTCTAGTAGACCAGTAGGTCTCAGCTGTGGCCACCTATGAAAGCATTTGGGGATTAAATAAAAGATAGATACATAAACCCCAGGCCCAAAGATCCTGGAATCCTGGCCCAAAGATCCTAGACCCAAAGATACCTAGCCTGAGATGGGACGTAAGCACAGGTATGTTATAGTCAACTCCTAGGTACAGGTGGATTTTGGAAGCAAGATTGTTGACTGTCAGCTCTTCCTGGTAGCTGAGCTATACTGTCCCCTCCATCCAGCATCCCCAGCACCTTCTGAGGACTCTGGCCCAGGACAGAAAGTTCCAAGTCCACTATAAATTATATACAGAATATACCTGGAGAGGATATGGAATCCTGGTACCACTGCACCACCACTGCCCCTCTTTGGTGATGTTCCCACATGCTATGTATTAAGCAAGAAGTCTTAGGTGGTCAATTCTGAAGAAGCAGGATTGCTGTAATACTAATTTGCCATGGTTCACCCCAGGCCCCCATTCTATTGCTTGTTAATACTCACAGACAAAACCATAGCAATTAGTCAGTAGAAGCAAATCAATATATTGGAAAGAAATCTTACATTTAGAAATGCATGGCAATAGACTGTAGCCATGTGAGGCAAAAGAGCACAAACATCAATGTCATCTAATCACTGGAGAGAATGCTGCTCAGAGGAAACATCCATTTCTTCCATGTGACTTTCAGGAAAAAATTTTAAAATAGCTACCTGAATACAAAGGCAGAAACCCAGCTGTCCATTTTTCATCTTATTTTTGACTGGCTATTGATCGATTAATTGATCCACTCATTATTCATTCAGCTGTGGCTCATTGAGCCTTTTCTTTGTACCAGTGTTCTAGGCACTTGCACACAGTGGTGAACTCCAGTGACATGTGCCTGATCTAAGATTGAACTTAGATTCAAATGTGGGGGATAGATGAGGAATGAATAATCAAAGAGCATACAATCTAGGTAATGATAGATGCTGGGAGCAAAACAGAGTGGAGGATCTACTGGGGAGGCCCAGAGAGTGAGAGGAGCCCTGGTGACCAGGGAGGGTCCTTCAGGAGGTGACCTAGGGACTGCCATCTGAATTTCAAAGGACAGAAGACAACAAAAGCACAAGTCCCCAGGCAAGGCCCAGAGGGAAGGCTGAGCGACAGAAAGAGTAGTGTGAACGGAAGTCCCATCACCTGCATCTGTGCATGGTAGTGGAGTCTGGTGGAGGCAGTTAAAAGACCAATGACAACATCAGTTGTCACTTGCACAGAGTTGCTCCCAGAGAAAGGATCTGCATAGGAAACTTGATAGGGTGCATTTTCTTGTCCTGGTGATGCCATTCCATTGGATCAAGATTCAATCAGTTCCTTAAGTAAATAATAATAATAATAATAATAATAAAAAACTACAGATGTTCTCCATTTAGGATAGGGTTATGACCCCAAAACCCCAGGGTGAGTTGAAAATACCATAAATTATTGCATTTAGTGCACCTAACCTACAGAACATCATAGCTTGGCCTAGCCTATCTTAAATGTGCTCAGAATACTTTCATTAGCCTAACGTCAGGCAACATCATCTAACACAAGGTCTTTTTTATAATCACTTGTGTAATTTAGTGAATGCTTGTGTCTCAAAAGTGCTAGCCACAGAGACCACCATAGAGCATGGACTCTGTCCCTCATAATCACTGGCCACGCAGGAGCCACAGCTTCTTGCGGCCCAGCACCACATGAGACTGTAGGGTGGAACACACTGCCTAGGAAAGGCAAACTTCAAAGCAGTTTCTTCTGAATGGTGGTGTATTTTTGCACCATCATAAAGCTGAAAAATCCTAAGTCTAACCATTGTAAGTCAGGGACCGACTGTACAAGAATTTTCTTCTTGAGTGTTGGAATGAGATTGGGAGTGTTGGGCCAAATCACAAATGGAAGCCTCCACCACCACAGTCAGCTATATGTATGGCTTGTCTTTTTCTTCATTTAAACCTCTTTTCCAGTCATTTCCCCAAACAGGCCATCCTTGGATTGTTGTTGCTCTCTTCACTCTTGTCGACTTCTGATGGTTTTATGGGCCTTACACCACTGAATATTACAGCATATGCTTATTTGTTCATTTCACACTCCCCACCCTGGGATGTCAGCTCCTGACAACAAGGCCTTCTTTTACTTAGTTTTCTGCTCCTCTCAGCACGATCCCTGGCACACAGTAGGTAGGTGCTCAGCAAATATTTATTAATGAACTTGGAAGAAGTGCCATTGGGTTGCTGCATTTATCTGGGCACAAAGGACTTAGGAGAGCCCTCATGTTCCTGGGCTTCCATTTCCGAAGCACATGCGTGTCCTTTCTAATCTTTCTGCCTTAATCACTTTAAATGTACTGACAAGCACAATTGACCAATTAATAGTGCTTGTGCTCTTGTTACATCATTTGTAATCCAGGATGTTCTTTCTCTTTGCAATGGCCTTTCAATTTTTCATGACTCAAAATGGAGGCCATGCATAATGAATACAAATAGCAAATTGATTAAACGTAATGCATATTCTACTGCTTGCTGGCTTTATGCCTGTTATTAATGACAGAAATCCAGAAAATTCTCATGAAAACACCAAAGACATACAACCTTTAATGTAAGATGTTAGAGCACTAGGACTCCTAAATTTTCCTAATTACTGAGCAACAGCAGACATTAATTTCCCAGATGGCAACCTTTGTAAATAAGAAGGTCGGCATGGATTCTTTGTCCAAGTTTTTATTCTTTTTGCTTAGCACAAAACCCATCATACAACCCACAGACTATTTGTGTGTGTTTCCAAAAAAAAAAAAAATACACTTGAGAGATTGCCTTATGAGCAATCTCATAAGACACCACTTGTGTGAAATCAAATTTATTGTCTACCATGGGGACTGTGTGGTTTTTGGAATGCTAATACACACAGAGACAAATTCCACGTAGCTTCTGCTGGTGCACTGAGCAGTAAGCATCATAAAGGAGAGCAAGCAAAACAAGAAAGAAGACACAGGCAAGAGCATGTTACGTGCCGGTGTCGAAGGTCCTTGCCTTCACAGGCCAGAGAACTGGCTGGTGAGGCAGGTGACTGATGAACCAAAGCTGGTGTATAAAGTGGGATTTATTAGAGAGAAAGGAAAGGCTACAGCTAGAGAAGTATAGTGGAGCCCAGAAGCCGGTAGCTTGCTGCTCAGGTGAAAGCTGGGTTTTTTATGGACATTTTAACTCTGGGTTGGGGGGTTTTCTCATTGGCCTTGCATTCCAAGGGCTTTCTCAGGTGAACTGGTTTGGTTTGCACCTTTATTGGCAGAGGGGAAACAATCTTGAGAGCATTTTGCTCATCAGCCCTGTGGCAGATCTGTATCTCTCCTTTAGGATGCAGGAATGCAGGCCTCCATCTCCTCAGGATGCAGGAATGATATTGCCCTCCATGGGGGATGGGATACTCACTCATCTGCCTTAGGTCTCCAGACCCAACAAATCCCCCCTCTGAGACAAGAACCTAACTGCTGAGGGGTGATGATTCTCATCTAGCTGCTTCATGCTGACAATGGGGCAATGGGGGAATGGGGAGAGGGTACTTGTCTCAGGGGTTGACTTGTGTAGTTTCCAGGGGCCCCGATAGAATGGGATGGAGGGCTCATGCTTAGGCAGAGGTGAGTATTTCTTGACTAAAAGCTGGAGTTTTATCTGTTGGACCTGTTGAGATATAAATCTGGAGAGAGCATTTATTATACAAGACCCAAATAGGAATATTAGAAGGAGCATAAAAAGGTGACCGGTAAGGGCTGTGTATCTAGGGATCTAGATTTTACAAAATCCTGTAACTCCCGAGAAAGCTGTAAGCTGTTTTATGGTATGGGGGAGTGGGAAATGGAAGATTGGGTTGATTCCCTCATGACTCAGGGAGTGAGTCTGTCCCTTTAAGAACACACCTAGGTAGGTGACCTGTGGGAGGCAAGGGCTGTCAGGATTTAGGTTAAATGTAACATTTTTGGATAAAAGAGAGCTTTAGCTCATTATTTTATATAAATTGACATTTAACTTTGTAAATGTTTGTACCATATTTAGATAAAGTATAGACACCACACAGTTATAAGGTGGTCCATTTAAGAAACATGAGCAAATACATAAATGAACCCTGATTTAGTAGTACTTAAAGTTTGACAAGATCAACAGAAAACACAAGTAACTTTTTTGATAAAATCTTTCCCTATAACAGATTTTTATAGATGTTACTTAGAGTAGTACAATATTGAGATAACCTTGTTATTTTATAGACAGAATTTGATTTTAGTTTGACATGACCCTAAAAATCTTTTAGGCAACTCTTACAGTCTACTTTAATTTTATCACACACTGTAGCTTTTTATTATACACTTAAGATTTACTCAGACCTTTATATAATATTTTGAACCCTTTGATGGTTTTTCCTTATCCCTCCTCTCCATATTTGGAACAATCTTTAAGACAAACCCTCTTTATAAAATCATTTCTCATCCAAAAAAAATCATTCCTTTTTTTTTTTCCTTTAACTTCTTAAAAAATATACTCAATACCTGTCTATATCTTTTTTACTTGTTTACTTTGTAACTTGTATTTTAAGATTAAGAATTTTTAATTTATTATAGGGGCTGGAGCAACTAATTAGTAGCCCTTGTTTTATGAAAGGCATAAGGTCCCGTGTCCCTCAGGCTTGAGGGGATATTGTTTTGGGTGTGGGAACTGTGAAGGATCTTTGAGCTTTATTTGAATAGGGAGGGCCGACCAGGCTTGCCCTACAGTCATCCCATCAGTCCACACTGTGGATTCTATTTGTTCCTGAAGGAGGGGGCAACAGAGATAGCTGCCTGAGGGGAGCTATTTGAGATAGTAAATTCCATCCCAGCAGGGACACTGGAGTTTTAGGTACTATGAGGAAAGAGTGACAGAAGAGGATGTCTCCCCAAGAGCAGGCCAGAGGCCGGATAAATGAGTGCTCTAGGGGCTGGCCAGATTTGCCCCAAATGATCACTTTTGTCATTGGACCTGGGACTGGGAGAGAAAGGGAAGACAGAAATGAGCTCCACTGTCTAGCTGGAAATTGACCTTTTGTTTTTCTGTCATTATGGCTCCTTAACATGGATGCCAAGAAGTGGAGCGTGAACAGGAGGCTGGAACCCATCAATCCATAGGAGGTTGCACCTCACCTTCCATCTGGAGATGTGGGCACTTAGACCTCCAGTAGTGACCCTTGCAGAGAGGGCGGGGGTCCCAGTTGGGGGTGGGGCTGTCTCCCGGGCTGTCCCCCCTTTTTGCATTCCCTGTGGAAGTGCCTCTCCTGTCCAAACTCGAGATGAAGGCCCAGTCGGGTGGGGCCTTCTCTGGGAGCTGCAATGAGGTCCTGGTGTTTTTTTGTCTTTTTCTCTCCTTTTTGTAATATCTCGGTTATAGTATAAAGACATGGCTAGTTGTATTAATTGGTCCAATGATTTTTCTCCTTCAGCCACAGACTTTTGGAGTTTTCTATGAATATCTGGGGCTGACTGAGTTAGAAAGTTATTAAGACGCTGCAGAAAGGTAAGGGGGTTTTCCTCAGGGACTTGTTGTACTATTGTTGCCTGGGAATAGTTTAGAGGTTGGACTTTGGCCTTTTTAGCCCTTCTATTATAAGATGGATGAAGTGGCATCGATGCCATTCATCTTCGTCATCATTTTGATTCCAGTGTGGGTCTGCCAAGGGGACTGCTTGTGCCCCTGTGGGTATAGGCATATTTATCTCCTCATTTCCAGGCAGAACGGCACTGGGGCCTGTTGTAAATGATAATCATTTCCAACCTGAGTGGCCTGGGCCAGAACCCGTTGTTTTTCTAATGAGGAAAGAGTTTGGTCTAGTAGAAGCATAATATCCTTCCATGCCAATTCAAAAGTTTTGATCACAGAGACAAAGGCTTGGATGTATTGGTCAGGTGCATCAGTATAGCTACCCAGATCCTTTTTAATTTCCTTTAGATCTGATAGCTGGAAGGAGACATAGACTCGCCCTCTTCCTACCATTGCCTGTTGAAGAGGGAAGCACCTGTTAGAAGGTTCTGAATATTGGGGTGGCTTAGGAGATAGGGCAGAGGGTGGAGCAGTAGGGGTGGGAGCCTTGTCATTGATAAGGGGCATTTTTGGTCCTCCTTCCCCATGTTTACCCTGTGGCTTACAAAGAATGGCCAGCATTTGAGTATCTAGATGGCAATTGTGGAGCCAATCTGGGTGGTCTCAGAGATAAAAGAAAATTTGTATAAGGGACCTCAGTTTACTTTTTTTCCTTTTACAGAAAAGGTCTAACTGGAGTATGGTATTGTAATTTAAGGAACCCTATGAAGGCCACTTCTCTTGGTCACCTAAGGTATACTGAGGCCAGGCCTGAGTACGAAGCTTCCAACAGTTCCTTTCAATGTTAATAGACAAGCCAGAAGACTGGAAGGGGGCAGATCCATCTAGAAAGATGACAACAATAAACTGGGTCAGTTCCCTTTTTGTCAGTGTCCTGACTGGGAATGACCTTACCAATGAGTCCAGGTGTCCCTATCTTGTGACTTTGCCCCCAATCTGTGGTCAGGACTGGGGCAAGTGAACTGGTTGGGTTAGACCACCTGACCAATGCAGTGAGAAGAGAAAAAAAAAACCAAAATGCTAGGATCCCTTTTTTCAACAGCAGGCAGCCTCTTTAATAAAGGATACCTTTTTAACAAACAAATACATCATCTATAAAGTTACAGAAGGGCATTCAGAGGGCATCCTGGGGCAATAACAGTACCATAAGGGATGACTAATTCTGATATTTGGGGGGAAAATTTATGCTGAGGCCAAAAGTATAGGAAATTTTAAATGAGAAGTTTAGATACCACAGTAACGTCCATTTTGCTATTTCTGGGATTGTAACCTTAAGACAACAGTTAGCTTATGAGTGCTGGGTCGGTCAGGCCCAAGGCATAAGGTGGGGCTGGGAACCAGGCTTGGGCAAAGTGCCATTGCCCCGTCCCATGCCTGGGATGAGCGATCCCATCCTGCAGCCTGTTGCCTCTCCCCCCTTCCTGTGTACATGTGCATGCATTTATTTTTTCCTGTCATGCATTTTGGGGAAGTGGTGGCAGGCTGCAGCCATCACAACATGTGGCTGGCAGCCTAGGATGTGCTGGGTCCTCTCTATTGATTCTCTTAGCTATGGCAGGTGTCCCGCTGGAATCCCTGTGTATGAGGTCGCCTGTTTGCTTTACCTCCTCCCATTGTGGGGGCGGAGTTAGGGCATGAGTTTTTTGTAAGTGGTTTGCTTCACTGAGAGGGCTGGTAAACCAGTTGGAATAACTTAAGTCATAAGGTACCATGCTACAAGTTTTTCGTGGGAAGCCAGGATCCCAGTAAGCCCAGGGAGGGGAATACAGAGATAAAGGACAAGGCAGGACCAGGGAGGGAGCTGAATGGGTGTATTTTTCAAGCTCATTGAAGGAAGCCCACAGCTATTTAGAACAAAAGTGTGAGGACACTCATCCTGAACTGCTTGGGAAAGAGGAAGGAGAGGCTAAGGGTTGGGGGAAAAGAGAGTTTCCAGGTTCAACGCATGAGGGATTATTGGTCATCACTGTTTTCCAGGTCAATCCTGCCCAAGGGCAGTACCGGAGCACTGGATGCGAGGGGTGACCTCCACTCTCAGGCCAAGGAAACCATGAAGGAAGTGTTAGAGATCTGATTGTCTGTTTGTCTCAGAGATGGCTGGAGGGGTCCGAGACTTAGCCGCTTTGGAGGCTCAGGGTGGGCCAGGAAGTTGCATCTTTAGCCTTTGGGTGACACTGGGGAGTGCCCCGGCCAGAACACCTTTTTTGGCTTGAAGACAAACTTTCCTTTCCACCGGCTGTTTTCAGACCTCCCCTTAAGCAGGTCAGACCTTGAAAGAGGGAGAGTTAGAGTTTAAGGAGAGGAAAAAGAAAAAGCCTCAGTGCACTGAAGTTGGGTTCTGCCCACGTAGCATTGGCAGTGTGGTATAATCTCCCACCTGGCCTCTGAGTTTCCTCAAATTGCCTGCCATTCAGCTGTAGTGGGCTTGGAGCTTTTTCTCAGTTTCCCAAGGGAGAAATCCTCCTTAACAAGACAGAGAGAGGGGGGGGGGTTGGACTGAGAGTTCCACTGTAGCTAGCCTGTGGTGGGGGGTCTCTCCTGGAAAATAGACTCCCCCGGAGTTCTGGACACTCATGGTCACATTCCTAGGCAGCATTTCCCAGTTTGGCACAACCTATACCGACCTTGGTTCAGAAGAGATTGGATCCCTTCGTGGTCGCCAAAATGTTACATGCCAGTGTTGAGAGTCCTCGCCTTCACAGGCCAGAGAGCTGGCTGGTGAGGCAGCTGAATGATGAGCCAAAGCCAGTATATAAAGTGGGATTTATTAGGGAGAAAGGAAAGGCTACAGTTAGGGAACTGCAGCGGAGCCCGGAAGCTGGTGGCTTGCTGCTCAGGTGAAGGCTGGGGCTATTATGGACGTTTTAACTCTGGGTTGGGGGGTTTTCTCATTGGCCTTGCATTTCAAGGGCTTTCTTAGGTGAACTGATTTGGTTAGCACTCTTATTGGGGGAGGAGAAACAATCTTGAGAGCATTTTGCTCATCAGCCCTGTGGCAGATCTGTACCTCTCCTTTAGGATGCAGGAATGCAGGCCTCCATCTCCTCAGGATGTAGAAATGATATTGCCCTCCATGGGGGATGGGATACTCACTCATCTGTCTTAGGTCTCCAGACCCAACAAGTGGAAATGGATAATATGGGAAAAGAGACACTTTCGAGATCTGCCTGACTGGATGTGCAGTTTTGGTCCACACTGTCAAAGGGCAGGCTGGTTTGCAGTAAGATGCTGTGTGGACCAACTTTATTTTCCCAATAGTGGGGAACCTGGGAAGCGTTTTCTCTTACACATTGGTAGGTACAGTGGCCAGCTGGCCCAGGTTGGTACTGGAAAAGTAAAGCACTTGTCTTCTAGGTCTGTAAGGAGAAAGGATGAAGAGGACAGGAGCATTTGTTGAGGCCCACCCATGCTCAGGAGCCACATATTCACAGTGTGACACACAGCTACTACTCCCTCCTCTGACACAAATTGGCTGTCCTGCCCTGCAGAAAGAGGGTTGAGGGAGGGACTGGGTGTCTGTGCTCCTGTTCTGTTTTCCCAACAGACTGCACCCTGACAAGTGACTAGCCATGATGAGCTGGTTTCTGAATAGGTGGAGTTCAAAACCTAGGAAGCAGGGGTCTGCCAATTTGAGTCCCACAGTGTTTTTGGCCAAACCTAATCCAGCCTTAGTAGATTCCCTCCTGCATTTGCAAGTGTGTAAAATATCTAGGTTGGAAACCCCCAGGAGAGACCCAGAGCCAAGGACTGGAGTGAGTGATTGACTGAGAGGCAGAGGGAGCCTGGGGTGGTGAGGGGACAAATGAGACGGGGAAAGGGAGGTGGCCAGACAGTAAAGGGGACCTAAGTCAGCCACACAACAGAAAGCTGTGGTTGAATCTCACAGGGAAGTCTGGGAAATTGTGCAAAATGCATACCTCAGAAGTCCCTTGACCAAGGGGAGAGAAAGCGGGGCCTCATACCCACATGCCCTGCAGTGGTTGGTTAAGATGCCCAGACAAGCTGATTTCCCGGGACTTTCAGGCTCCTATACCATGGCCAAAGTGGATTCTAGGAGCCTAAGGGTAGCCTGTCTGTCAAAGATACAGTGAAAGTGGGAGCACCATTAGGCTACCACCGAAGTCACCAGGGCATAGGGTCCCTCCATCACAAGCAAAGTGCACCGCCCCCTGACTTTTGAAGGCTTTGCCAATCCTCCAGATCAAAATGTCTGATTAATGTACACAGAGCATTAAATACTGTTGAGTGTAGTTTGAAAGGGAAATGAAACCAACAGACTCTCCTTGCTGAATTTTCCACTCTGTGGTGAAGGAGACAGATTTCTTGTGAAAGTTTAGGAAATACACATGCCCACCTCCCCCACTGTCATATGTCTATGTGAGAGAATAAAGAATTCACAACTAGTTCTAAAAAAAGAGTCAAACTAGGAAGAGAGATACATTCGCAGACCATACAGTACAGAGATGGGCAGAAAGGAAAGAGGGTTTCATTTATCATAATTGGAAAAAAAAAGAAATTTTTAAGTATTTTTCCCAGGTGAAGCCTATGGTACATATATCTATGCTAGAATATCCTGATTGTCACATGGAATCTGGTTGTTAGGGAGGGTCTCATTTTGTACTGGAATTCATCTTTCTTTCTTTCTTTCTTTTTTTTTTTTGTACTGGGGTTTCTAATACTTGTGCCACTCTGACAGACCTTTTTGTATTGATTATTTTTGAGATAGGGTTTTGTTGTATTCCTGGGCTAGCCTGGACTACAATCTTTCTATTTGTGATTCCCTATGTAACTGGGATGACAGGCGCTCACCACCCTGTCCAGCCATTGGTTGAGAATGAGGTCTTTTTCCCAGGCAGGCCTTGAATCACTATCCTCTGGATCTCTACCTTCCAAGTAGCTAGGATTATAGGCTTGAGCCACTGCAGCAGGCCACAGTTCATCTTTAAAAGCTAAAGAATTCCTCAGTATATCCACTTCTTAGTTGTAAAAGTCTGTTCTAAGTGCCTAAAAATAAAGATCACACCGATTAGCATTTATTTAGTGCTTACTATGTGTGAATTGTCTTGCCTTTATCCACTCACTTAATACAACAAACCTACAGTTAGCCCTTGGTTCTCCTATTTTACAGACAAAGAAGCTTAGGCTTAGAGATATAAAGTGACTAGCCCAGTATGACTTGGCAAGTAGGGCTGGGATTGCAAGCCCTGTGGTCTGACTCCAGTACCCACATTTTTACATCTCTGCATTATCTTTCTTCCATGTGTCCTAATTACTTGTTTTGATAAACAAATGTTTTTACAAACATAAGTCCTGCCTTAATCCCTCTATTCCAGGGATATGAGGGTGACATTTTACATCATTGTAAATGTAATAGCTTAATATGAATAACATCCCACAACAGCCCATTCAGGAGCAGAGAGAGAATCTAACTTCCCAAGAACAACTATTGGTTCCTCCAGCAGTGTACCCAGTCAGGTCTTTGCACTAGCAAAGCCATATAAGCTTTGTCTCACACCCATCTGAAAGTGTCCCTTAATTTAGGGACATGAACTATAGTCATAGGAAATCGATTTTGTCTGTCTCTCTTGGCTACCCCAGGAGCCTGTTCAACCACTGGCCTCCATATTGGGTAACCATGTGTGACAGGAGAATGGAAGAACATTCCGCTCAGCTTTCATTG
Organism: Castor canadensis; assembly: GCF_047511655.1. Taxonomy (NCBI): domain Eukaryota; kingdom Metazoa; phylum Chordata; class Mammalia; order Rodentia; family Castoridae; genus Castor; species Castor canadensis. The sequence continues at coordinate 35,473,630 of NC_133400.1, forward strand.
GCATTTACTAAATAAAAGAAGATGAGTGTGTGGTTGTAGACGGAAGCATCGCTTGGAAAGCACTCCAGCAATTACTTAGATTCACATTTATTATGGTGTGATCCTGAGCTTAAAAAAGAATTAACTTTTTTTTTTTTCCAGGCAGGCTTATAAACGCAGACCCAGAGAGCCTCTCATTCTCCTAACTCTCTCTTCAGGAGGGAATGAGAGGGAAGAAGCTCCTACCTGACAGTGTTAAAAGCTTACGGTTTGCTTTTGCACAGTATTCTATTACGGTGTAAGTGGTATGTGTGGCATAAGCACATATGCACATAAATGCTATTTGCTAAATTTAAAAGAAGATGGTTTTCCCACTTGGAACACTTAGGGACTTATAAAAGATAACACCTTAAGAGGCAGCAAAATATACCACTACACACAGATAAAAGACCTCACTCTGCTCAATATGCAGAGAATTGATCTGGAGAAGGACAGAACGTGGCTTTGGAGGTGAGATTGGATAAATGGGAAAAGAGGCAGCCTGGAAGCAGTGTACGTGTGCACAAGTGTATGCAGGCTTGTGCATCACCGTGCACACGCACAAGGCGACAGGTGGTGATTCAAAGCCAGGCGTTCAAGAATGCCATCACTTTGCCTCACCTTGTCTTTCCCACATGTTGGTGCTCAGTAACAACAGCAGCTTTTGAGAGCGCCAGGCCCCAATAAGTCAGGAGCATTTGCTTAGAAACTGTGACCAGTCCCAATGTGCCTTTGTTTAATCTTTTCACTCGACCCTCATAATAAGTAATTTCTGCTACATGGGGCTGCTGTGTGGTGGAGTGTGGCCCATCCAACGGGCTCTCTGGTCAGACCCCCACAGAGCCTCTGCTATTGGCACTCACTCACAGAGCAGCCACTGCCCCAGGATGGGGGAGGCAGGCAGAGGTGTACACAATATGTGTCTGCGATGCCCTTTTTGATGGCTGTCATATCTCCTGATGTGGCACAGGACTGGGCTGTATTGACAAAAACTTAAATGAGGAGATTTGGATTTTAGGCTCATCTCTGTTTCTCCCTGTGAGTCTACCTTGCCTAGAATACCCAGCTAGAAACAAATGTAAGGTTAGGATGAGACTTTGTGCACACAAGTCCCCCAAAGATGGCGCTATCCAGACTGAGATGATTAAATAAAAAATAAGTCAACATAAAATTTAAAAACCCCTTAGTCAAGTCATGTATGTAAAAAATATAGCCAGCCATGTCCTGCTGATTATGCTTTCTTCACAACCCCTTAATAATCAGAGTCATGACATGTTAGGATGATAACAACCCAGACAGATGATGCTACATTGAAAATTCTGCAAACACAAATAATAAAGACAAATAAACTCAGAAATGGAAAAGGAAGGGTAAATCTAAAGTCTGTCACTAACAGCTTAAAAAAATTCTGCAAGGCACAGATATCTGTAAAATTGGAACAATATAGAAACATAGGGCTGTTAAATTCGAAAGGAACTCAGAAAGGTTGGAAAATATATAAATGATGTCAAAGTGCCTGGTTCATAACTGCATAACAAAGTAGAGGCTGATCGCAGATCTCATGATGGAAAGTCTCTAGCACTGACAGTGGGAGAGGCAGGTCAGAGGCAGAATCAAAAGTCAAGCTGAGGAAGGCTGAGGGCTGTGGCTACAGGGGAGACAAAGGTACTGAGGGCAAGAACTTGCTGCACATGATCCAGTGAGGTATGTGGAGGCAGGTGAGCTCATTATACAGAGGGCCATGAAAATAGGGTAGGTTCTTTCCCTGACTCGTCAGTGGTCTCCAAGAATGCAGCCTATGTTGATAAAACAGTGAGATTTTTACTTCTTGGAAAAGGCAGCGTGTATCAAATGCTGAAACATGGAGTAAAGCCTTATTTTGTTCTATTTCACTTTATTTTTGTATTTAAACTAATGCTTATCTAGTACTTTCCATGTATCAGACTTCATCTATAGCATTTCATAAAGAATAACCAGCTTAATCTTCTTAACAACTCTAGAAAGCATATTATGCCATTTTACAGATGAGAAGACTGAGGCTTGAAGAGGTTGAGTGACTTGCCCAAGTCACACAGCTGGGCTGCACACAGGCTCCACAGAACCCAAAACCACTGTGCTATGATGCTTTTAAAAGCATAGGAATACATATGACCTAATTTGATTTTCTCAGTATTTTTTTCAGTGTCTGAACCTATGAAAAATGAAGGGAATACATGATATAATTCTACATGCTTTAAGACAGGAAAAATAGTGAAAAAATTTGACCTTAAGATCTCTTCATGGTCTTTATAATTATACATGGGATGCTTCTATTTGCACCCAAATAGAATAAAAGGATAGATTGGAAAGACAAATTTTTCTGTTATTCCACAATAATTCTCACATTGAGATCAGATTAGAAAACAACCAGGACAAATAGCCAAGAATAAAGTTGCCCCAAATGTCACAGACTCACTCTAACAGAACGGGTGTGACAGTGTCTTAGGAAGTGTTTCATGTCACCCAGGCAGGGTGGGTGCTCATGTTAACAGCTCCTGAAATGCTGCAGCCTACAAGACTGATGTTCCAAACGGTAAAGTCCATTTCCCTACAAAGACTTTCATTAAAAGCACTTTTACATTCAGCCTTGACTCCTTATAGTTGTACCCTTACAAGTAAGACAACACTACTCACTCACTCATTCATTTAGCAAATATTGATAGAGTGTCAATTTAGCACTGTAATATGCCCAAAATGAACAAGGCACAGTTTTTACTCCTTGAGAAATCCACTTACAGAATATAAATTTGGATAAATAATGGCAAACCTATGAGCAAAGTGTTAATATGGGTTCTTATATCACAACATTAAAAAATGTGCAGTGTGTTTCTGGCTCAATATAATGGAATGAGCACAGTGCACTCTTTCCTCTCCTGACTGAAATGTCACTAAAATGAGAGCAAACACAAAGTTTCCACATCTAGCCAAAATGAAGTAACAGGCATCCCTCTTACCTAAAATAATGAAAAAAATAGATAAAATGTATGAAAAAACAGTAGGCAAGATCCTAGACAACAGCCAACATAGCACAGTGATCCTGGAAAGGGGAATCAAATGAGATGAGCCCTGAGTGCTGCCTGGAGAGCAGCTCCAGTCACAGAACAGAGAAGGCGAAGCCAGCAGAGCTCAGTGGGTACCTGGAGTCGAGGAGGTGGAGCTAAGGGTCTGAGAGGACTCAAACAAGAATGTTCACAGAGAAGAGCACAGGGGGTGTGTGTGTGGGACAGAGAGAGAGAGAGAGAGAGAGAGAGAGAGAGAGAGAGAGAGAGAGAGAGAGAGAGAGAGAGAGAGAGAGAGTTCCAGAGATGGGAAGACAGTCCTGAGTACTGAAAGCACATGCATGTGAGGAGTTCCTGAATTCAGTGAAAACCGCACAGCACAGAGGGACTAGGGGAGTTAGGGGATGGAGCCTTTTGGTTCCACAGACCCAGGAGAAGCACTCTTCCCACCAGTCAGATTGGAACACTGTGAGACTCACTGTAATCCTCAATTGTGGGAAATAATCACCTCTAAACCAAACACTGCTTTGGTACCATCTAATAAACCTTAAAAGCAAGTACAAAGGGTAAAACTGTTTCTCAGCAGCTAAACTGTCAGATCAAAGACAGACACCTGTAGTCTACTCAACACCAATAAAGTAAATTTAACAATCTCTGGCACTTGGTCAAAAATCACTCAGCAGGCAAAAAAGCTGGAAAGGAGGAGCCACAAGAGGAAATGAATCAATTAAAATGGACCCCAAATTAACACAGAATTACCAGACAAGGACACTCAAAATGTTATAATTGCATGCTGCACAATCAAAAAGTTAAGCAGAGAAATGGAAGATATTTTCAGGAGGCCAAAATCAAATTATTAGAGATAAAATTACAATGTCTAAGATAAAAAATTTCATTGGCTAGGAATGATGGCAAATTACAGATTGCAGAAGAAGAGATTCATGAACTTGAACACATGGCTATAGAGAGTATTCACAATGAAAGACTAGGAGAAAGAGAATTTTATAAAATGAGCAGAGCTTCCTGAGCAGTGAGATAACCTCAGGTGGCCTATACATGGGAAATCAGAGTCTCTGAAACAGAAAGGACAGGACTAAAACAAGCTTTAAAAAAAATAAGGACTCAAAAATTTCTAGATTTGATGAAAATAGAACCATAGAGCCATGAAATTCAATTATGCCCAATCACATGCATGTGTGCATGCTTGCATGCACATACACACACAAAAGAAGAAAATTACAGCAAGTTATGCCATAATTAATGTGCTCAAAACTAGTGATAAGAATAAATCTTAAAGCAGCTTCAGGTAACAAGGCACATTACATAGAAAGGATCAAAGGCAAGGATGACTGCAGAGTTCTAGATATAAATGCTTATTTGAGAAAACAATGGAGAAAATTCTTTCCTTTTTCTTGTTTTTGGTGATAGGTATGGTATCCAGAGCCTCACACTTGCTAAGCATGTGCTCTACTACTGAGTTACACTCTCAGTCCAGGAATAGCATTTTCAAAAGTATCAAAAGAAAGGAACTGTCAACCAGAATTCTATAGTTAGTGAAATATCTTTTATAAATGAAGAGGACATAGATACTTTCAGATATATAAAGACTAAAAGAATTAATCAGCAGAAGACTTCATTGTAAGAAATGTTAAAGAAAATCCTTTAGGCAGAAGGAAAATAACATCTGATGGAAGTAAGAATCTATACAAAGGAATGAAAGATACTGGAAATGGGTACAAAAGTAAGTTTTGCCCCAATTAAAAAAAGTCTTTAAAACAAAAATGGGTATTTGGATGAATATAATAATAGAAAATGGGGTTTGTAACATTTGTAGAAGTTAAAAATATGGCAATAATTTTAAAAAAAGGATGAGAGGAAAGAGATAAAAATATATCACCTCAAGATTATTTCATTATCTGTGAAATGGTATGAAGTCATTTGATGCTAAATATACATATATGTATACTACAAATCCTAAATTAACAACTAAAAAAACAAAACAAAGTTTTTTTTTTATTTTATTATTTTATTATTCATATGTGCATACAAGGCTTGGGTCATTTCTCCCCCCTGCCCCCACCCCCTCCCTTACCACCCACTCTGCCTCCTCCCTCTCCCCCCACCCCCTCAATACCCAGCAGAAACTATTTTGCCCTTATTTCTAATTTTGTTGTAGAGAGAGTATAAGCAATAATAGGAAGGAACAAGTGTTCCTGGTTGAGATAAGGATAGTTATACAGGGAGCTGACATACATTAACTTCCTGTGCGTGGGTGTTACCTTCTAGGTTAATTCTTTTTGATCTAACCTTTTCTCTAGTTCCTGGTCCCCTTCTCCTATTGGCCTCAGTTGCTTTTAAGATATCTGCTTTAGTTTCTCTGCATTAAGGGCAACAAATGCTAGCTAGTTTTTTAGGTGTCTTACCTATCCTCATACCTCCCTTGTGTGCTCTTGCTTTTATCATGTACTCAAAGTCCAATCCCATTGTTGTGTTTTCCCTTGGTCTAATGTCCACATATGAGGGAGAACATATGATTTTTGGTCTTTTGGGCCAGGCTAACCTCACTCAGAATGATGTTCTCCAATTCCATCCATTTACCAACGAATGATAACATTTCGTTCTTCTTCATGGCTGCATAAAATTCCATTGTGTATAGATACCACATTTTCTTAATCCATTCGTCAGTGGTGGGGCATCTTGGCTGTTTCCATAACTTGGCTATTGTGAATAGTGCCGCAATAAACACGGGTGTGCAGGTGCCTCTGGAGTAACCTGTGTCACAGTCTTTTGGGTATATCCCCAAGAGTGGTATTGCTGGATCAAATGGTAGATCAATGTTTAGCTTTTTAAGTAGCCTCCAAGTTTTTTTCCAGAGTGGTTGTACTAGTTTACATTCCCACCAACAGTGTAAGAGGGTTCCCTTTTCCTCGCATCCTCGCCAACACCTGTTGTTGGTGGTGTTGCTAATGATGGCTATTCTATTCTAACAGGGGTGAGGTGGAATCTTAGTGCATTTCCTTTATTGCTAGAGATGGTGAGCATTTTTTCATGTGTTTTTTGGCCATTTGAATTTCTTCTTTTGAGAAAGTTCTGTTTAGTTCACTTGCCCATTTCTTTATTGGTTCATTAGTTTTGGGAGACTTTAGTTTTTTAAGTTCCCTATATATTCTGGTTATCAGTCCTTTGTCTGATGTATAGCTGCCAAATATTTTCTCCCACTCTGTGGGTGTTCTCTTCAGTTTAGAGACCATTTCTTTTGATGAACAGAAGCTTTTTAGCTTTATGAGGTCCCATTTATCTATGCTATCTCTTAGTTGCTGTTCTGCTGGGGTTTCGTTGGGAAAGTTCTTACCTATACCTACTAACTCCAGAGTATTTCCTACTCTTTCCTGTATCAACTTTAGAGTTTGTGGTCTGATATTAAGATCCTTGATCCATTTTGAGTTAATCTTGGTATAGGGTGATATACATGGATGTAGTTTCAGTTTTTTGCAGACTGCTAACCAGTTTTCCCAGCAGCAAAACAAAGTTTTAACTGACAAACTAATAAAGGAGACACAATGGAATTGTTTAAAATACTCACTTAATCCAAAATAAGATAGCAAAAGAGAAAACAGACAGAGAAGAATGAGGACATAAAAAGAAAACAAGGTACTGGTGGCGTGGCTCAAGCAGTGACTAGACTGCCTGCCTAGAAAGCATAAGGCCTGGAGTTCAAATGCCAGTACCACAAAAAAAGACAACAAATAGCATTTAAACCTGATTACATAATGTGTCACATTAAATACAAATGTTCTAAATGCCCCAATCAAGAGGAACAGATTATCAGATTGGATTTAAAATAAAAGGCCAGACCCAACTATGTGTTGCCTACAAGAAACACACTTCACTACAACAGTACAAAATGTTAAAAGTAAAGGGATGGAAAAATATATGGAGCAGATACAATCAAAAGAAAGGAGATTTCAGAGCAGAGCAGTAACTAGCATGAAGAATGTTATTTCATAATGATAGATCAGTCAATTAATCAGGAAGACATAACAATGATAAATCATAAATGTCTATGCATCTAACAACAGAGCTTGAGAACAAATGAAACAAAACCTGATATATAAAGAACAAGTAGACAGAAAATCAATATGGAAACAGAAGATCTAAACAATATTATCAACAACTTTTTTAAATTGACATTTATAAAACACGTCACACCCAAAGAAGAATACACATCCTTTTAAATTATACATGAATATTTACAACAACAGAGCACACTGTGGGCCATGAAGAAGTCTCAGTAAATTTAAAACTTGTTTGACTATGATAGAATTAAGTTGAAAATAAGTTCAAGGTCATCCTGGTCTACATAACAAGACCACCAAAAAAACCAAACAAGCAAGCAACAAATAATAACCAACCCACCCAAAAAACAAGAAAAGTCTTAGATTCTTCTTTTAAAAATTTAAAAAGAACACATTAAACTCAAGAAGAAGGAAGAAAATAATAAAAATAAGAACAGAAAAAATGACCTGGAAAAAGAAAAACACTGCAAGAAAAATCAGTGAAACTAAAAGTTGGTTCCTGGGGAAGATCACAAAATTGTTAAACTTCTAGCTAGGAGGATCCAAGATGGTAGGGTGCAGAAGCAGACAGCATGAGCTCTATAAATAAAAAATCTTGCTGAGACACTGGAGACATACTTGGCAGAAATAAGGCACCCTGAACCCTTAGCTTGTACAAAGCTTCTCGACGCCACATTACACTGAGAAAACAGGAGGGCTCCTGCACTGCCAGATGCTGACTCCAAACCTCCTTGGGAGACATTCAGCAGACAACAGGTGAACACCAAACATCATGCAGTATTCCCCCAGCCATCCCTGGGATAAACCAGCATAGCCCCCTGGGCAGACTGAACCCCCCCCGCAAGACAAAACAAAACAAAACAAAAAACTGAATAAACAAGGAACTAAAAACTAACACACAGCAGAGGGGGTGGGGTGCTGTAAGTACACCAGAGAAGGGGGGGAAGGGCAAGGAACTTATCTCTGTGTGAACTTCCAGTAAACAAAGGCTGGAAAGGCAGAAGGGCCACCAGCGGGTAGGTGATAAGCTACTGCCTGAAATAGAGCAGGTAGCAGTCCACAAAACTCATCTCCTGAGTCAGTGAGCAACATCCAAAGTCAAATGACACTGCAAAATTGAAAAATAATCAGCAAACCATCACAACATGTTGACAGCAGGGGGCCGGCTGATGGATCACTGACCTTGCCCCAGAGAAAGGGGACAAGGCAAAGAAACAAGCCCCAAGTAAACCAGCACACCGGAAACCCAACTCCAAAGCAGGACAGCTGGTGGGTTACAGAGCTGATCTCTGGAACCTGAGGACAAGCCACAGCTCACTGAGAGAGGAGCTTACAAAGCAGCTGCCACTGAAAGACAGAAGAAAAACTGGGAAGACTCCCCAACCACCTGGTGAGACTAAGACAGAGCCTCTGCTTAAATACTAACACCAGGACTGATTGCTGAAGGAGTAACACCAGAACTACTAAGACTGTAATTCTATTGTTCCTGAACCTGGAGTTTTTTTGTGTGTTTGTTTGTATTGTTTCTTGTTTGTTTGTTCATCTCTCCCCATTGATTTCTTTGTTTTTTTTTTTTGTTTTGTTAGTTTTACTATTGTGAGTTAGTTAATACTAGTTAAATTACACCCAGACCAGGGACAGAAATAGCATACATACACTAAGCTAAAAATCCAATACACCCACAAAACAAAATTTAACCAAGGGAAAGAAAACAGGTGACTGAAACCACCAATAACCTATCAAGAACATAGTTGCACAGTACCAAGTGGAGCAACGGGAAGATGAAAAAGGGATGGAAACCAATTTCCCCCCCAAAACAATTTAATACATGATTCAGAGAGAAATGAAGAAAATGGATACCCAGTTCCAGACTCCAGCAAAACAAAGATAAATGATGCCAAGGAACCCAATGATGCCCACAAGAACATCTTGAAAGAATAAATCCTGCAAGTAATCACTGAGAATTTCATGGAGATATTACTAGACATGGTCAACCAAAACGTACAAGAGACACTCAAAATATTCCAAGACACCAAAAATAAAGAATATGAGAAGACACAGAAACAAATAAATAAACTCATAGGAGCCCCAAATAAACATCAAAATGAAACAGAGAACACTATAAATAGAGAGATAAATGAATTAAAGATAAAAATTGACAATATTAAAGAGGAAGTGATCCATGATAAGGAAAAACCTCAGAAAAAAGAATGGCTGAAGGTCACTCCAGCAGACTAGAACAAGTGAAAGACAGAATCTCAGAACTTGAAGATAAAATGGAAATTAAAGGAAAAGCTGTTATTAGTAAAACAACTCAAGTTCTGCAAAAAGAATATGCAAGAACTCACTGAGTCCATCAAAAGACCAAACCTGAGAATCATGGACATTGAAGCAGGAGAAGAGGTGCAAGCAAAAGGGATTCATAATATATTCAACAAAATAGTAACAGAAAATTTCCCAAATCTAGAGAAAGCTATGCCCATTCAGGTACAGGAAGCCTCCCACACCAGACTTGACCATAATAGAACTACCCAATGACATATTATCATTAAAACAACAAGCACAGAGAATCGAGAAAGAATATTGAAGGGTGTAAGAGAGAAAAAACAAATAACATACAAAGGTAAACCATCAAAATCACAGCAGATTTCTCAATGGAAATCTTAAAAGCAAGAAGATCATGGAGTGAGGTATTCCAGGCACTGAATGAAAATAACTTCAACCCTAGGATTCTCTACCCAGCAAAACTATCATTCAAAAATAAATAAATAAATAATCATTCAAAATAGATGGAGCAAAAAAAAAAGTCTTCCATGATAAGCAGAAACTAAAACAATATATGACCATCAATCCACCACTACAAAAGATTCTTCAGGGAATTCTGCACACAGAAAGCAAAAGCAAACAAAACCATGAGAGGACAGGCAACACCAAACCACAGGAGAAGAAAAGGCAAGGAATCAGAGAGTAACACTGATTCAGCTGCACACAATCAAACCCTTAAACAACAAAAACAACTAGATGACAGGAATCACCACATACCTATCAATACTAACACTGAATGTTAATGGACTTAACTCCCCCATCAAAAGACATCGTTTGGCAAATTGGATTAAAAAGGAAGTTCCAACAAGCTGTTGTTTACAGGAGACCCATCTCATTGACAGAAACAAGCACTGGCTTAGGGTGAAAGGCTGAAAGAAGATTTACCAAGCCAATGGCCCCTGAAAACAGGCAGGATTAGCAATGCTTATCTTGGACAAAGTAGACTTCAAACTTACATCAATCAAACGAGATAAAGAAAGGTGAAATACACCAAAAGGAAATAACAATTATCAACCTATATGCACCCAATGTCAATGCACCCAATTTCATCAAACATACTCTGAAGGACCTAAAAGCATATATAGAACTCCAACACAGTGGTAGTAGGAGACTTTAATAACCCCCCATCATCAATAGATAGGTCATCTAAACAAAAACTCAATAAAGAAATTCTAGAAATAAATCACACCATAGATCAAATGGACCTAGCTGATGTCTACAGAATATTTCATCCAAATTCTGCACAATATACATTCTTCTCAGCAGCCCATGGAACCTTCTCCAAAATAGATCATATCTTAGGGCATAAAGAAAGCCTCAGCAAATATAAGAAAATAAAAATAATCCCATGTATTCTATCTCATCACAATGCATTAAAACTAGAACTCAACAACAAAAAGAACAGTAGAAAACATGCAAACAATTGGAAGCTGAACAACACATTGCTCAATGATCAATGGGTCATTGATGAAATAAAAGAGGAAATTAAAAGGTTCCTGGAAGTTAATGAAAATGAAAACACAACCTACCAGAACCTAAGGGACACAGCAAAGGCAGTCCTAATAGGAAAGTTTATAGCTATGAGTGCATATATTAAAAGGACAGAAAGATCTCAAATCAGTGACCTAATGCTACATCTCGAACTCCTAGAAAAAGAACAAGCAAATCCCAAAACAAGCAGAAGGAGAGAAATAATAAAAATAAAGGCCAAAATTAATGAAATAGAAACAAAAAAACCCCCAAAACATACAAAGAATCAATGAAACAAAAAGCTGGCTCTTTGAAAAAAATAAACCAGATTGACAGACTCCTCGAAAACCTGACTAAAATGAGGAAAGAAAAAATCCAGTAAAAAAAGAAATGCAAAAGGGGAGATAAAAACTAACACCACAGAAATCCAGGAAATCATCAGAGATTACTTTGAGAACCTATATTCTAATAAGTTTGAAAATCTTGAAGAAATGGACAAATTTCCAGATACTTATGACCATCCAAAATTGAACCAAGAAGATATTAAACACCTGAATATATCTATAACACAAAATGAAATTGAAGCAGCAATAATGAGTCTCCCCAAAAAAGGAAAAGTCCAGCACCTGATGAATTCTCTGCTGAATTCTATCAGAACTTTAAAGAAGAGCTAATACCAACTCTCCTTAAACTTTTCCATGAAATAGAAAGGGAAGGAACACTGCCTAACCCATTTTATGAAGCCAGTATTACACTCATTCCAAAGCCAGACAAAGACACCTCCAAAAAGGAGAACTATAGGCCAATTTCCTTCATGAACATTGATGCAAAAATCCTCAATAAAACAATGGCAAACCAACTCCAACAACACATCAGAAAGATCATCCACCATGACAAAGTGAGCTTCATCCCGGGGATGCAGGGGTGGTTCAACATATGAAAATCAATAAATGTAATAAACCACATTAACAGAAGCAAAGACAAAAACCACTTTGACAAGATCCAACACCACTTCATGATAAAAGCTCTAAAAAAATCTATGAATAGAAGGAAGGTATCTCAACATTGTAAAGGCTATATATGACAAACCTATAGCCAACATCATACTTAATGGAGAAAAACTGAAACCATTTCCCCTAAAATCATGAATGAGACAAGGGTGCCCACTCTCCCAACTCCTATTCAACATAGTCCTGGAATTCCTAGCCAGAGCAATTAGGCAAGAAGGAGAAATAAAAGGAATAGAAATAGGTAAAGAAACTGTCAAAATATCCCTATTTGCAGATGTTATGATCCTATACCTTAAAGACCCAAAAAACTCTACCCAAAAACTCTTGGACACCATAAACAGGTATTGAAAGGTGGCAGGATAGAAAATCAACTTACAAAAATCATTAGCTTTTCTATAGATCAACAACAAACAAATTGAGAAAGAATATATGGAAACAATTCCATTTATAATAGCCTCAAAAAAAATGAAATACTCAGGAGCAAACTTAACAAATGATGTGAATGACCTCTACAAGGAGAACTACAAACTCCTGAAGAAAGAGATCGAGGAAGACTACAGAAGGTGGAAAAATCTCCCGTGCTCATGGATTGGTAGAATCAACATAGTAAAAATGTTTATACTACTGAAAGCAATCTACATGTTTAATGCAATTCCCATCAAAATCCCAATGACATTCATCAGAGATTGAAAAATCTACCCTAAAGTTCATTTGGAAACACAAGAGACCATGAATAGTCAAGGCAATACTCAGCAAAAAGAGCAATACTGGAGGCATCACAATACCCGATTCAAACTATATTACAAAGCAATAGCAATAAAAACAGCATGGTACTGGCACAAAAACAGAAATGAAGACCAGTGGAACAGAAGAGAGGACACAGATATGAATCCACACAGCTATGCCCACCTTATTTTTGACAAAAGTGTCAAAAACATACGATGGAGAAAAGACAGCCTCTTCAACAAATGTTGCTGGGAAAAGTGGTTATCTGCCTGCAAAAAACTGAAACTAGATACATGTTTATCACCCTGTACTAGTATCAACTCAAAATGGATCAAGGACCTAAATATCAGACCTGAAACTCTGAAGTTAGTACAGGAAAGAGCAGGAAACACTGTGGAAGTAATAGGTATAGGCAAGGACTTCCTCAATAGAACACCAGCAGCTCAGCAACTAAGAGAAAGGATGGACAAATGGGACTTCATAAAACTAAAATGCTTCTGCACAACAAAAGAAATGGTCTCTAAACTGAAGAGCCACCCACATAGTGGGAGAAAATATTTGCCAGGTATACATCAAAGGACTGATAACTAGAATATACAGGGAACTTAAAAAACTAAACTCTCCCAAAATCAATGAACCAATAAAGAAATGGGCAACAGAACTAAACAGAACCTTCTCAAAAGAAGAAATTCAGATGGCCAAAAAAACACATGAAAAAATGCTCACCATCTCTAGCCATAAAGGAAATGAAAATCAAAACCACACTAAGATTCTACCTCACCCCTGTTAGAATAGCCATCATCAAAAACACCAACGTAGAGTGCCTGCTTTGCAAGCAGGAAGTCCTGAGTTCAAATCCCAGTCCCACCAAAAACAAACAAACAAACAAACAAAAAAAACCAAACAAAAAAAAAAAACACACCACCACCAACAGGTGTTGGCGAGGATGTGGGGAAAAAGGAACTCTCCTACTCTGCTGATAGGAATGCAAGCTAGTGCAACCACTCTGGAAAACAATATGGAGGCTTCCTAAAAACTGCATTAAAGATACAGTGGGTACATGGCAATATCAGAGCCCAAAGCAAATTAACTGGGCTCTAGGATTACATGGATGCTTTTTTCATGTGGCCTGGGCATCCTGTTTTACATGCTATTGCCAGTGGCCAGCTGTTTACTTCCCCAAACATGCATGGATTCCACTGGATTTATTGTGTTCTGTCTCTCTTCCCCTTCACCTGCACCCCTCTCTCAATGAGCCTTGCTGAGGTGTAATTCTGCTGGGACAAGGCTTTTGTGTGAAGCCAACTAGTGTAGAACCAAGGCAGCCATAGAGTATGTGATCCAGACGTGGAGCGGAGACCTCACACCAGTAAGAACACACAGGCACACAAAATTCTGAACAATCAATTTATTTGAAGTCGATGCAAGCAACCACATTCTAAGGAGCGATGCAACAAAGCATGCATTTTAAGGGACATTATAGTTTAGAACTGGAATGTCTCCCAAAGGCCAGGTGCTGAAGACTTGTTCTCCAGCTGGTGGCAACTTTAGGAGGTGGGGCCTGGCTGTAGGAAGTAGGTCACTGGGGGCATGCCTTGAGGGGACTGAAACATCTGAAACCATGAGTAAAATCAATCTTCTCTCCTTTACGTTATTTTTCTCAGATATTTTGTCACAGTGATGAGAAGCTGACTAACACAGGGAAGGGAAAACTTCATATCAGAATTGCCAGGGAAACAGGTGCTGGGGGGAAAATGTACTTGAACTCTCCTGAATGTCCTTGAACTCTTCTTTTTCACTGGGGCACTCCAGTCCATTGTTCATGCCAATATCTTCCTGCATGTGGGACAGTAGTGATTCCTGATGCCTAATTTGATTTAGGTATTACAGTTTTGAGTCCCATAGGAAGAAACATTACTTCTTTTTCAGTTCTATCTCTTTTGGGTGGGACAGTACTGGGGTTTTGAACACAGGACCTCACCTCTATCACTTAAGCCATGCTCCCAGCCCTTTCAGTTCTCTCTCTTCCTCTCTTTCTGGTACTGGGGTTTGAATTCAGGGCCTTGGCACACCTCCAGCTCTTTTTGCTTTAGCTATTTTTCAAATAGGGTCTGACATTTTTGCCCTGGGCTGGCCTGAACCTCAGTCCCTTCTACTTAGGCCCCCTGTGTAGCTGGGATGACAGGAGTATAACACCATGTCTGGCTGGTTGGTTGAGATGGGGTCTCTTTAACTTTTGGCCCAGGAGTGGCCTCAAACCACCATCCTCTTGATCTCTACCTCCTGAGTAGCTGGGATTACAGGTGTGAGCCTCTTTTGATTCTATATACATCAGGAGAAAACCTTAGCTTGGTGCCATTATATATTTAAGACCTCTCTTAGTTGCTAAATCTCCCTTTTAAACAAGGTCCTTTTTCAGATCTCACGCTTAGAGTATTTCACTAATGTACTTGCTGTGTTTGTGTTTATTTCACATGACAAGTAACAGGCTTTCCACTATTGGTGGTGATAAAGGTGAAATTTCCCCTCTTAAATTTGTTTATAATTAAAAAGTAGGCGATTTAATTCTCTTAAACATAAAGTAAACAATAGCATAGGGAGAGAGCTCTTAAGGCAACTGTGTAAAGGTCGTTTCCAAATCTCTGATGTTTGGGGACAGTGATCACACAGCTCTGTCATGGCTTCCCTTCCTCACACAGCTCTTGGAAGGACAGCGAGACAGGACAGGCAGTGCGGCCTTCCTGGCTGGACTCCAGCAGCACTTTCTGGACTTCTCATGGGTTTAATCATCTCCCAATTAAGCACAACAGTTGTGAGATGCGTACCAATTTAAACCACACAATAAAACCTGGAATGCAGTCCTGGGAGTTGTGGGCCCATGGTTTCTGAACAGTAGATGGCAGGGAAACTGCTGAGCTGGGTATTCCTTCCCAGTTAAACCTGAAAAACAAAAACCAAAAATAACATAAAGCAAAAACTGTCCCACATGTAATGAATACTTTCCCATCTCCACATACACGTTCTCCAAACTTTGACCCCCCGACCCAGATGCAGAGATGGAGAAGAAGTTTCCCACTGAGGCTGCCCTGCTTCCCAGGCTGTGGAATGTGTTCTGGTAGCAGAGATGACTCTCCCCTCACCAGACTCTCCCACGATGTGCACAGTAGACAGCATCAAGTCATTGCAGAAGTCTCGGTTGAAATCTCAAATGAATATGACTGTTTGGAGACATAGCCAGTGTGTGCCAAGCTTGCAGTGGTCACTGCAGCACGATTACAAGGAAGGGCTTGGCAAAGAAGACTGAAGAAAATAAATTTAGGTCAATGACAACGGGGACAAAAGATACCATAAATGGATCTATAAGACAGGTCATGATCAGGGAGACTGGGACATATCCAACAGATCAAAGGTCACAATGCAACATGCGCGCGTGCGCGCGCGCGCACACACACACACACACACACGCATAACTGACAAATCTGTAAGACAAATAACCCGATAAAAAAATGGGCAAAGTGTTTGAATAAGCAAATCATAAGGAGGAAATACAAATAGCCAATAAACGTGACAATCTCCTTTCAAATAAGAGATACGTACATTAAAATAAAGGAATAAAGGGGCTACTTCACACCGATTAAAGCAGTCAGCATTTTCCCATCTGATATTACGAGTTGGTGAGGTTGGAGGAAACAGGACCTTCGAAACTCCAGTCTACAGAGCAAGTCAATCCCATGAATTCAATGGTAAAACTGTGTGTTCTGTGACCTATTAATGCCACCTATGCGTAAAACCTAGAGAAGCCCCCAGGTGCACAAGTCACATACTACAGTGACATTTCTAATAGTGGAAAACTGGAAAAACAAATGCTCCTGAGTGGGAAGAAAGCTAAATAAGGCATAGCATAGGCACATAAGGAACATTCTGAAACAATGAACACAAGCCAGGGAGCTCTAGATGGATTAATACGGAAGGAGCCTTGAGAAGTAGTAAGGAATGAAAAGGCCAGCTCAGAAGATGTATACAATATTGTACCTAGATGGGGGAAATCTTTAAAAACAGTGCTATCTGGCCACTTAATGCTGTCAACTTGCATGTACTGTGCTTAAATGCATAAAAACACTTAAGAGCATGCAGACTAACCTGGCAACAGTTACTGGAAGGGCAGAGGGCACTGGGGGAGGGGAAGGAAAAATGGGAACCTGTATTGGGGGGATGGGTCTGAGGTGACTTTACTGTTTCTGGAATGTTCTAATATTTTTCAGGAAATTGTTATTTATGTATGACTTGAGTAACTTAAATACTGCAACACAAAAGCTGAAAGGCCTTTAAGAAGGCCAAAGAGAAGTCATCCAGCAGGGTAGGGGGTGTCGATTATTACTGAATTCCTGAGAGCAGGAACTGTCCTAAAGTCATCATGTGGAGGGCTGCCCATGGGCCCCACCTATGTGACGACGCAAGGCTCACAGGCTCCTGGTTGCCCTTATTCCATATGGGAACTTGCTCACTACCAACACTCCAGCTACAGTCTAGGACCCTTGCAGGAGGGAACTGAAAAAGAGAACAGGTGTGCAAGTGAGGGCTCTTTCTTTGCTTCGTACTACATTGCTACATCCACATAGCATGTTAGCAGCCAAAACAAAGTCCCCTAACTTGGGCTCCTGGTAATAATATAGCAAAATAATACAAAGTGACCATGACTCCTCAGCTTCTAAGATGGAGGTCTGAAATCTGCAGTGTTTTCTCAATACCCACCACTTGGTAAAACACACAGCTATTAGACAGCAGAATCTCTTCCTAAATGCCTTGAAATTCATGTCCTTTTTAATTGCACAGAATTCATGTCACTTGTGTGAAAAAGCTATAAACATACACAATCGTAAAAACCCACTTAGACATCCAGAACAAAATCAATGCCGTATTATTTTAGTTTATTATTCCTGGTAGAGTTCCGGCTGGCCTTCCTACTTTGATATTTATTTATACCAAAGAAGTGAAAGAACATAAATGTCACACTTGGGACAGCACTGATGCTGGAATCAAGTAGAATACATACAGCATCTGCCTTAATTTAAAAAAATGAAAGCAGTCTTTGCAAATCAGCCTCACACAATATAGGACAAAGCTGAAGGTCACTGTATTATTCATTTAAAAGGCACTGATAAGGATTGAAATTAAGGTTCCCGAGATGTGAAGAACTGTTAGCTCATGTAAGCGGCTTGTTCCTTAACGAGGGATGAGACTGGGGTGGGGGAGGGATGATGAACAGCATAGAGAAGCCACTCCATGCACCCCAGCTTTGTCATTCTCTGCCCCGTGGAACCTCTAAGCTCTTTATTCAAGAGGTCCTCGGCTGTTCACAACTTTGCTGCTCTTATGAAAAATTAATGATTGCTTTCCCTTCAACAGAAAACTGTCTTATTTTGCAGCAGATTAACAAAGAGGAGTCAGTGTGGAAGTGAGTCCCTCAGCAGGAGAAGCTTCGCTCACACCAATCCATTTATGGCTGGGGGAAAAGAGGCCCTGTTAGTTCAAGGAGAGCCCGTAAACAGATAGTGTGCAGTCTGATACAGACGTAGAACAAGGACTGCATCCCTCACAAAAGGGACATGCCCACAAAAACAGCCTGCCCGACAGAAGGCTGACCCATGCCCTGCTCGCTGACTCCTTTACCGCCACACTGAGGGCCATGCTGGGTTTGCAAGCTATTGTCAGGCAAGTGGATGGCCTGCTAGGGGTCACAGGTGAGAGCAGTTATCTCCTGTGCACTTGCCAGAGCCAAATAGAGAGGATGCTTTTAGATTAGCTGCCAAGGCTCAGCAACACTTCTGAAACATCACCATTCAGTACTGCATCCCCTGTGAATGGTAGAGACTGGACAGGAATGTGCTTGTTCCAAAATGATTTACCAAGATGAGCAGAGAGTATGGAATTTCAAAAATTGCTCAGGTCCTGTCCTATTAATATCCAGTGTGGTCATCTAGGTAATTTCTGGTGAAATTCCATTTCCATTATTTGAAAGACCTACATTCTTTTGCCACTTTACCTATTCATTTCACCTCTCCCCTTGGGGCTGAAGAAATTGAAGCCAGAGAGAGGTTATGTCTATTACTGGTCAGTAAGTAGTGGGACTGGTCTGACACTCAGCTCTCCTCCGCTGAGCCATATCGATGCTCACGGTGCCCATCCTCATGTCCCATCGAGATACCCGATCAGCCAGGGATTGTGGCAGTACAAATCACAAGATATTTGGCAAGATCAAAGGGCCCAGTTCTCTCTCACTATTAGAATGGCTAGAACAAAAAGAAGATAACAAGTGCTGGTGAGGCTGTGGAGAAAAGGGGAACTCGTGCACTGTGGGTGGGAGTGTAAACTGGCACAGCCACTATGGGGAACTGTATGGAAGGGCCTCAGAAAACTAAAAATAGAAGTATCATGTTATGATCCAGCAATCCACTTTGGGTTATATGTGCAAAAGAACTGAAATTAGCACACTGAAGAGACATCTACATTTTCATGTTCACAAAAGTCAAGATATGGAAGCAACCTGTGTTCATGAACAGATGGATGGATAAAGAAAATGTGTATACACGCAACAGTGGGAAATCCTGTCATTTGGGACAAAATAAGTGGACATAGAGAACATTATGTTAAGTGAAATTAATCAGGTACAGAAAGACAAATGCTGCACAATCTCACTCATCAGAAATCTAAAAATGTTGAACTCAGCAGAGTAAAAGGATGGGTACCAGAGCCTGGTCTGGGGTTGGGCAGAAAGGGAAAAAGAAAGAGAAAAAGGAAGTGTTGCTCAGAGGGGACAAAATTTCAGTTAGGAATACCTTCAGTGATCTAATGCACAGAATGGTGACTAAAATAATAATGCATTGAATATTTAAAGACCGACAAAACATTTGGCTTTTTTACCATAAAAATAATAAATAGGTGATGAACTAAATTTGTTAGCAATATAAACATACATGAAAACCTCACATTGTGCCCCATGAAGATATAATGTCTATAACTCTTGGTTGTCAATCTTTAAATAAAAAGATGAAGGGGTCACTAGCCTGATGCTAAATGCACAGAATGAGTGAATTCTAGCAACACACATATGGAAAAAACACTGCTAGGCCTTGGGCTTCTGGAATTTACAGACTAGCAGGCAACTGCCACCAATCAAACTGTTACCCAGATAGCTACACGATCACACTTATCAAGGGCCAGACTGTGGGTATGTATCTGTCTTCTGTGGGGTTACTGATTTTTAAGCATTTGGATAAGCATGCTCTGAGCCTTGATGGCCAAAAGGGTGTAATGGAGAATCTATAACAGAAAGACAGTTTTGTATTGATCGTCGTGCTCAGCAGTGTTTGCATTTGTCTACTATTCCCAATCATTGGTGGCATATGAAATGACAATTAGAGAAGTCAGCTGCTCTTTAACTTGAATTCATTTTTCAGAGATCACTGAGGGTACAATGTCTCCCCTTGTCTGCAAGAATCTGAAGACAGCTGAGGGCAAATGCTCTCACCTCTGTAGTGTGACTTTTCCTTTCTGAGCACTGCTGTAGGACGGTAGGATGAGCTGTGACTTATTTGATCTTTGCAACAATCCCACGAGGCATGTACTATTTGTTATTACCCCATTTCTCAGATGAGGAAACTGAGAAACAATGAGTTTTAGTGACTTGACTCATGGTTCTACTTAGCAGGTGGTAGAACTGGGATTCGAAGTCTGAAGAGAGATGTTATTTAAGATAATTTTTAAACATATGAGATTCATTTTCAGTATAATTATAGGCATCAAATCCCAATAACTAAAAAAAATTCAGGAGGAAGAGCCATGAACAAACACTTTCAAAGATTAGGCAATGAAAAGCAAAGTCAATTCTTGCTTTTAAATCTATTACAAGGCTTTTACCACTGTCAACATTTTATTATTAGATGTCAAAAAATCATTACCATCACAGCAAAGCATTTCACAATGACGTAAAAATGAACTTTGCTCTTTAAGGAAAATGCTATAAATATGCACAAAAGGATTTTTTTCCTTGTAGAAATGGCAATCAGTCAATAAATCAGAAAGTCATATGTTAGTTTCATCTCTTCTCCTACGATTTTACCCATGCAGATTTAGCAAGACTTGTAATCATAATCATTTTAATGAGAACAGAAGTCTGTGGGAAGCCTACAGTGATGTCTAAAACTTAAAACTTGTGCCTGACAAAATAAATAAATCATAAGGTCAAAAGACAAGCTATAAATTGGGAATAAATATTTACAACATACCTAGTAAACAAGAACATTAACCAGATATTATGAAGAATTCCTACAAATCAATAAGATAATCATCTCAAGAGCAAAAACCATAAATAATATATTCAAGAATTTCACAAAAAAGGAAAATCAAGTGGCCAATAAACATGGAAGGAGGTGGAGCCTCATTAATAATTAGGGGAACACAAATTAGAATCACAAAATGGTTCCTATTTCAGATGGGCAAAATTTTTAAGTTCACCAACACTAGGTATTGGCGTATGAGGAGAAATGAATGCTCTCTACACTGTTGCTGGAAGTACAAATGGCCCAGCAATTGGAGATATTTTGGACCTGCCTTGTGATATGAAAAAATGATCAAATTCTATGAAAATTCTTAAAATTATTCTTGAAATTATCTGCTCAGAGAAATACTTGTCCAGATGCACTGGGGATATGGACAAGGCATTCACTGTAGCACAGTTTGAAATAATGGAAAACCAGACACGATCTAAGTTTTCACCACAAAGGAACAGATAACCAACTGTGGTACAGTCAGGTGATGTAACCACTCAGGAAAGGAATCGGATTGAAATATATTCAAATGCACAGAGCTCAAAAACAATATTGAGTGAAAATGATTACAAAACTAAATATAGCGTGCTGTCACTAAGATAAATATAAAAAATATATACAAGCATGTATTTTAAGGAAATGCATATGTGCATGTAGGAATGTAGAAACTGGGCTGGAAGGTACACATAGAGTTCAGAATAGTGGTTATTTCTGAGGAGTGAGGGAAGAGACTGAGTTTAGAGAGATAAAGGAGGATTATATCAATAACATTATTTTTTAAATAAGGGAGAGTTCATTCATATATCACTTGCATAATTTTAAAAATATTATATATAGAGAGAAAATGACACATTTTCTATATACATAGAAAAAAAATGTACCAGTGATTAATTCCAGGTGGTGAGAATTTGTCTGATTGGTCTTCTCCCTTTTTTTTAAAAAATGATCTTATACAGTTTCAATATAAAAAGGTGTAATTTAAAAATCAATAGAATACAACTTGTAAATTTCAGCTGAACCTGTAATGTCATATTCTACCTCTTGTGATTGACTTTATTTTTGTCTTATGCAATTATGCTCTCATAGAAAGATAAATTAGAGTCAGAACACTTCAATCCTTCATTTGTTCTAACACAAATGGACAAAATGTATTTGGACAAAATATTTTCTTGTCTAAGGATACTTTGAATGTAGGAAAATATATGTTTCACGCATTATGAATGACACTATTGGGAAGGCTTCAAGTTCATGGGTTGCAACCATTTCTTGGAACCACACAAAGATGTTGTGCCTTCGGTTTTAAATAACAATGTCAACAAAGACTTTATAACTCTTTGTCACTCTGTCAGTTGTATTTAAAAAGCACAATAGTGTAATGGTTTAGAGTTTAAATGCCCCAAACAGTGACTTGTTCCTATTTAAATTTAAACTTAAAATAACTAAAACTAAATACAATTAAAAACTGAGTTCCTGGAGACCTAGACACATGTCAAAGTTGAAGAGCCACTTGTGGCACAGGTGGGGGACATTTCTATCATGGCCCAAAGTTCTCTTGCACAGCACTGTTAAAGCATGGATTCTAGAGCCAAAGTCTATGGAGTCCCAGCCCTGCCACTTGAACTACTTAGCCATGAGCAATTTAAGAAGCTATTTGTGCTTGGATGGCTTCATCTCTAAAATGAGGAAAATCATAACGCCATCCTTGCTGGGTTGTTGTGTGGATTAAATGATTTGATGAAGAGCTGTAAAGCTTATATTAACCTAATGGGTGTCATGTAAGTAGGAAGCTGCTGTTACCTCTCAGCTGCTTGACTGATGGAGGGAAAGTGGCCTGTGGCCCTCATTTCTCCTTTCCAGTGCCTCAGGATATGGCCAAGGGAGAAGTGATGCTCTGGTCACTAAGAAAGGATCTTTGCTCTCTTGTGGGCCAGATGCTTAGTGTGACTATGAATGTTCATGTAGCATTGGGCCAAAGTTACCAAACTGAGTGCCCGTTGTGTGTCAGGCACTGTTCTGCTCAGTGGAGATCTTTCATTGCACAGAATGAAAAGGATCTCTAGCCTGGAAGAACTTCCATCCCAGAGAGGAGGCAGGAAGTACTGTGGGGAGACAGAGGAAACCCACAGAACTCTGAGTTGGGGAGGGGCAAAGCTGTGATTTAGAATAGGGTCCAGGTTCATGAGCAGCTTATGTGCAGGAGATGAGATAATACCAGGAAGGGTGTGGCAGGCAGTTCAGGAGACACTGAAGTGAGAGCAGCAAAGAAGGCAGAGGCCAGAGTGGAGTGGAGGAGAGGAGAGGGGAGGGGAGGGGAGGGGAGGGGAGGGGCAAGCTTGGATGGCCAAGAGGGCAGGGAAGCAAAAGTGGACAGACCTAAGCTATCAGAAGGACTTGGCTCCCACTCAGCCAGAGATGGGATCTTTGGGTGCTTTTGAGAAGAGGAGTGACATGACCTGACTTCATTCCAGGGGTGGAGCAGTGGTGAGGAGGCCTGCAGTGATTTCAGTGGCAGGCTGAAATCAGCCTGCCATGACATGTGTCAACCTTGACATGTGTCTAAGTCTCCAGGAACTCAGTTTTTAATTGTATTTTGCTTTAGTTATTTTAAGCTTCTGGAAGGTGGCAGCAGGAAACGGGTGAGAAGTGGTCAGCTGAGACTTTAAAGCTATGCTGACAGATCAGATGTGGCACACGGAGACAGGAGTGAGAATCTGCAGATATCTTTTATTTGTTTACTTATTTATTTATTTGTGACAGGACTTGGCTATGTAGCCAGGCCGGCCTTGAACGCGAAATCCTCCTGCCTCAGCTTGCTGAGGGTTGGGATTACAGGTGTGCATCACCACCCCCAACAATACAGATACGTCTTTAAAACTTGTCTGCTGTCTGTATTTTACTACTTTGAACCAGAAGCACAAGCCAAAGACTTGTGCTTGTTACTGAGAAATGATCCACCAGGTTATATTAAGTGAAAAGAAGGAGAAAAGTGTTCATTGAGTGCACCTTTTATCTAAGAAAGAGAAGAATACAAATAGGAAGATACATTTTCTTACATAATAGAAAAAGAACAAATCATATTTTAGAATGCTTATTTATAAGGAATGAGAATGAGAGAATGTTAGACTACAAATATACTTTGTTCTGTAGATCTGACTTTGCAATTTATAAAATATAAAATATTTTATAGTCATAAAATAAAATAAATTGAAAAAGAAATTATTACAAATGTAAAGTAAAATAAAAAAGTACATAAATGGTTTGTGATCTAGCCATGCACAGAGGAATTGTTCTTAGTGATTCTATAAAACAGAAATTTGACAGTAATCCCTGTGGACTAGACCTAAAAGACAAAGAAAAAAAAAGGCTGGGATTTCTCCTTAGTCATATTGCTTATTGTAGTTTTGAGTAATTTTTGGAGGCTGATTTTATTAACATGGGATCTAGCAAATTTGTAATTTCATTGGGATTATTGAGAATTGGGATTTTCAACATAAGAGAAGGGAGATACTTTGTGGATATAAGATCCATGAATTAGAGTAAAAACATTGGTTATCTTGAAGTTGAATTGGACAGATCATAATGGATTAATTATTTTTTTAGAAAGCAAAGTTTCTTGTTCACTGTAAGTAGGACCAGAAGCCCAGATTGTGGTCTCTAAATAATATTGCCTACTATAAGGATCCAGGGATCCTAAGAGGAAGGTTGATTCCTGGTCTAGGGCAGATATATGCAAGATGAGCCTGGACATAACAGAAAGCAAGGAAGCTCTCAAGAGAATCTTGGTCATGTCAAAAGCACTCCAGAGCCGACTTGATTAGACTCCCATGGGCCAAAGATAGAACATAAACATCAATTAATAAAGTAACTGTAATCAATATATAAAACATATTTAATATATAGCCTCTTAGTAATATTAACAGTAAAATAAAAGATCCTGTAACAACTCATTGTTTTAAAAGCTGGTAGATAAAGGGAAATCCACACCACAGACCCACCTTTTCAATATGCACTGTGCCCACGGAAGCCAAATAGATGAAGAGGACCACATTCTCTTTACGGAATATTTTAGTTAGTAAGTGAATTTTTTAAATGATGGAATGAAAACATTACCTCTTTGTAATCCCTAATAGTGAATGGATATAATAAAGACTTTACTTTGAACTTCTTGGTAGAGAAATAAGACACTATCTATGAAATAGTTTTGCTGTCCCTCCAAAGGTGACAACAATCACAAACCCCCCATTTCCAATACAGTGCACAGGAAATAGTGGATGCAGAGGAACAAGTTGAATGATGCCATAGGGATGCAATGGGGACAGTTTATGAAGCAAACTTCCAGGACTCTTTAACAACAGCAATACTGCCAATAGAACAATCAAAATGGAAGAGGGGGAGTGGGAGAGCAGAAGTTGAGGGAGCAGAAGAGGGAGAGGGATAGGAAAAGAGACTTGAGGAACAACAACGAGTTATACACATGCTAGCTGAGATTCCAATTCAAACAACAACCACAAATAAAACAATTGAAACAAGACAATCAGTTAAAGGTAAGCACTGAGCTTAGACACAATGATAAGTCCTATTGTTTTTTGTTTGCATTCTTTCTCTGTTAATTTCTTTAGGAATAATAATGATATCATGGTTATGTTCTTTTATTTTAGAGACACAGGCTGGAAGAATCACAGATGCAATTCTGGGAAGGGTTTGTGGAATAAGACTGACCCAGGAGTTGATAATTATTGAAGGTGGTGGTGGGTGTGTAATTCCTTTTCATGATAATTTTGGTCCTGCTGATGTTGCTGCCTCCTCTGATTAGAAGCTATCTCCTTTGAGTTTCTCTCCTCCTGTTGTCCGTCATTCAGCCCACAAGCAGATCCCAGAAATTAGATGCTTGGAGTATATCCTAGGCTTTTTCTCTCCATCTTCTTACCCATCACCTAGTCTCAACCACCCCACTGCTCAGCTATGGGGTGCTCATGTCATAGTCACTCAGCAGAGTTTCTGCCTCAGTCTTCTCATGGGAGGAGAGCAAGTGTAATAGGAGGAACTATGTTTGGACTTACATGGTGAGAAGTTCACTAGAGAAGATGCAGTGGCACGCTCGGGAACAGCGAATGTGTGTCAGCAATATGTGAGTAGTATGGAGTGTCAAGCAGCTCAAGAGGACAGGGGCTGGTGAGCTAAGCAGGGACAAGGGACAGAAGACTGTGAATGTCATGTGAGTTTCATGTTAGCCCAACGGTGAGAGCCAGGAGTGGAATTCTGAACAGGAGTGACATATAGGATGTGCAGGCCAGGAAAACTCTGCTCTGCCGGCAACTGGATTCATACCTGACAGGCCAGTTAGGAGGTGGCTGTAACATTCAGGTGGGAGAAAAATGGGTGGCTGCGATAGGGAGGTGGCAATGGGAATGGAGAGGTGGCGGGCGCCTGTAGAACAGACAGTGGAAATGCTTTGGCGGGTGGCTGAATACGCACACAGTGAGCTAGTGCCCTTGGGATGTAGAGCCATAGGACAGGGCATTTAGAAGGTGGGGGGGATTAGGTGGAGGCACAAGGAGTCAAGTGACACACCTGGAAGTGCTCATGTGGCCACTGGTGGGAAACTCAGGCAGAGGCACAGCAGGCAGCTGGATGTTTGAGAGAGTCTAAGCAAGTGGACCCACATAACAGAAATGTACATTGATGTGCTAGCTGCAGCCCAAAGCAAATATTTAAAGAAACTGATTTTAGCAGATTCCACAGCAAATAGCAACAAAGCAATCTTAGGTAGTGAATGTGGGAGCACTTGAGTAGTTTTAGAAAGAAGCAGCTCAAACTGGCTTTCGACTCCCTCCCTCTTCTTCCTTCTTTCTCCCTCCCTTCCTGTTCTTACCTGTTAAAATAAATATTTGTGAAGAGTTTACTACGGAATAGACATTGTGTTCACACACAATGATGAGTAAGAATGGATATGACTATAACAGGTCTGTCATTTGCCCTCTTGGATCTTACAATCTATTATGGAAGACAGACATTAGACAAATGCTGCACAAATCATTTAATTACCAAACTGTGGCAGTCCTAAGGAGAGGTGCATGGTAGAGAGAGCTGCAGACAGAGCCTTAGGAAAGCTTCTTTGTGAGGTGTTGACTTAAGTGAAAAATGAAGATTTTACATATGAAGTGAACCGGAGGTCCCTTCTAGGCAGGTGACTTCTAGGCAGAGTTTCAGCCTGCGCAAAGGGTCAGGGGCAGGGGAGAGCACTTAGAAACTGAAAGAAAGTCCCTGGGGCTGGAGAACAGAGAAAAAGGAAAACACAGACGAGGCTGGAGAGGCAGTGGGGTCAGCACATGCAAGACCTCCTAGGCTATGTTAGCAGTGTAGTTCTTCTTGAATACTAAGTGGGGAGCTATGGAAAGATTTGAAGTAAGGAGACATAGGATCATATTCACATCTTAAAACTACAAGTCTTCCTGCAGTGTGAAGAATCATGGATGAAGGGAAGCCAATGAGAAAGCATCGACAGTATTCTAGGTGAGAGATGACAATGTCTGGGTACAGACGTGGCAATAAAGATACAAAGGAGTGGGTGGAGCCCAGATGGGTTTTAACTGGAAACATCTCTGGGACATGCTAGTGACTGGGCTATGAGTGAAGGAGACAGCAGCCAAGGGTGGCAGTTATATTCACCCAGTATTGATGTTTCCCCACAGTTGAGATGAAAAGACTGAGTTAGGATATGGTGGGAGAGCTATGGAAGCAAAGGGTCAGAGAACTCCGCAAAGGGCTATTTGTGTCACCCCAGAACAAACATGCTCAGAATCTGCTGAGATGAACATGTGCTGAGAACCAGCTTATGGATGGTGTGTGGGATTATGGAGTGTTGGCTAGACAGCCAGACACTGGTGCCATAGCGTTTGACCTAGCAGTTAGAAGGGAGGAAAAGGGCCAAGGTGGGCCAGGTAGGGAGCCCGTCCTGCAGGACAAAGTTATGTGGCAGCTTTCAAACCCTTGTAACATCCAAAAATCCATGCAGAAAACTCCATGTGTCTTATACGATACCAGACACAAGTATTTCTTATATTCACATTAGCTACTGACCATACTCATTTCACGGACATCTTTTTCTAACAGAACTGTGGTCTTGGCAAGCAATTGATTCCTACAACTGCTGGAACTTATACCTAGGAATTTTAAATATTCCTCATCGATAGGTTCCTTCATCTAAACTTTTCTTAAATAATAAAACAAATTCCTATTGTGGTACAAGAGTGGTGAATCACAATGTATAATTAGCTCTTAAATAAATAACTGGGTCATGGTTGCTCAGGAACCCTTTGCAGGTGGCTGCCATGTGACACCATTCAGGTTTGCAGTTTTGCAATTGATGTTGGTCCTCAGAGAGTGAGACATGTGCAATGTCTCAGGCTCAGAGGCACAAGAGTAGCAGAAAATAAACTGTTTTGAGACCCCATCCTCAAGGTGGGTGTGGTTGCACATGACTGTGATCCCAGCACTCAGGAGACTAAGGCTGGAGAACTTTGAGTTCAAGGACAGTGTGGGCTACATAGTGAGAGCCTGCTCTACAGAGAGGGAGAGAGAGAGACCCCATCCTCGGCAACCCAGGACGACACAGCTTGTAATATTTTTTTTTGTTTCTTTTTCTGGCATACTGTTAACGCTGCCAAGGGGGAAGGGAGTGGGCACACTCTTTTGCTCTGTGTATTTTTCTGTCATTTGCATTTTCAAAATAAGAATTCTATTAATGTAACTTTTTTAAATGGGAAAAATGAATACTCTTCTTTTCCCTAGATTCCTCTCGCTATACCTTAATGCTATCTCACTGAAGTTTACAGAAAGCAATTGGTGTCCAGGTTCTGGGAAGGAACGCATCCATGCTGGAGGACAGTGATGAAA
Source organism: Castor canadensis (assembly GCF_047511655.1). NCBI lineage: Eukaryota > Metazoa > Chordata > Mammalia > Rodentia > Castoridae > Castor > Castor canadensis. Next base: position 35,502,516 of record NC_133400.1, read on the forward strand.
TACCCCTCATATTTTTTTCTAAAGTAAGTTACTGAGTGCTTCGAAAGGATTTGAGGCCACATTGTGTGAGTCCTTGGGGACCTCACGGGACAGTGTGCATATTCTAATGACACTCTCACCTCTGCTTTACCTGAAAGGTACAACCTTCATGAGGAGGGGTGGGGGGTGGGGGGGGTGGCGCAGCAGGAGCTTTCCTGCCTAAGAGACCATGCATAGAGAAGGTCTCTGCCCTACTTGCAATGGGGGTCTTGACGCTGCCTGGCAGGTCACACATCCCATCTTTTTTCATGAGCCTTGGAAGGTGGCATTTGCTAACCTTTAATGTGCACATGACTGAGCCTCACATAGACCTTTCTAAACAGCAAACAAGGGAAAACAGCATCTCCTTAAATTCAGAGTGAGAGCAGCACATCAAGAGCATCCATCCTGTGAGTAGGGATACTGAAAATGTTAAGTGACATCTCCAAAGGAGATTCTGAATAAAAAAAAGGAAAGCATTGGTGACATATTGATGAAGCCTCAGGGGCAGAGCATCTTCTGATTCTTCACACCCACTCTCTGCTGTTCATCACCATGCTTAGCCAGGCTGCAGACTGCATGGCGGCCTCCCTGGCCCTCTGGCCTGTGGTTGGGGCTGGTGGAGCCCAGCAGGGATCACAGGATAGGAAGGAGAGTCAGGCTCTCACTCCTTGACCTCTCTCTGGGTGAGTCACACAGGTCTGGCTGTGTCCCCCCTCATTAGTCTTGTGTGTGTCCAGGTCTGGGGTGGCCAGAGATGTCTACAGGAGTGCTGCTGTCCCTGTCTCTGTGGCTCCCGGGCCCTGGCCAGGCTTTGAAAACATTTTCTTTATTTAATTCTCCTCAAATCACTCAGTTATGAGTATGGCTTTTTTTTTTTTTTGCCAAGTCCCAGAAATACGTCAGAGAGCTCTCATTAGGGTTGGGGTCCTGAAACAAAGATTTTTTTTTTTTTGCAGTGGCAGTACTGGGCTTAAATTCAGGGCCTCAAGATAGCCAGTATCCAGCACTTGAGCCACGGCCTAGCCACTCTTTGGCCTTAGTTGCTGTTCAGCCAGGGTCCCGTGTTCTTCTTAGGTCAGCCTGGACCATGATCCTCGGATGTATGACTCCCATGTAACTGGGATCACAGACACACCCCACCACATCTGGCTTGTTGGTTGAGATGGGGATCTCACTATAACATTTTGCCTAGTCTGGCCTCAAACGGTGATCCTCCTGATCTCTGTTCCTGAGTAGCCAGGATTTATTTATTTATTTATTTTTACCTTTTTCTGAGACAAGATCTCATTGTTTTCAAGCTATCCTCAAACTCAAGATTCTTCCCCTCTGAATGTTTGGAATACAAGCATGTGCCACCATGTCATTACGACATTTGTCATAATTTTTGCACTGTCCACTATCCCTTGCTCTCCAGCACTGCCCAGCATCTGAACTGACCCTCTTGTCTAGGGATTTCCTTCTCTTGGGAGTTGTGATAGGAGGAGGAAACCAACGACTCCATGGAAACCAGAAGCTCATTTCCCCAGCCTTCCTTGCAGGTAGGGCTCAGATACAATCCAGCTCAACCACTAAGGTGGCCTCTGACCACTGGCATGACCTGCCTCATGCAGGGGCTGCAGGGAACCCAGTTAGGCTGGGGCAGCAGCAGCACTGTGGGCCTGTGATGGCAGATTCCAGAGGGAGCGGTAGTCTTATGTGAGGCTTGTGGTGGGGGTGTGGCGCCTGGTGGAGTCTGTGTGAACAGTGGGGAGAGTTGGTTCTCTGCAGAGATTTCCTGTACTGCCCCTTCCTCTGGAAGACCTTCTTTCCTTTCCTGCATCAATGAACCAGGGTTGTTCCAGGGTTGCTTGACATAACAACTATGTGATACAAAAACCAAGCCAAATCTCTTTGCCCAAAGAGTCTGGCATCCCAAAATACTCATCTCATTTTAAGAAATAGGTGTTTGAGCCTCTTCTCTGTTTCAGCTACTATGCTAGGTGTTACAAAGCCAATTAAGTTATATAAATAGCTATAATCAACACGATAAACATTCTAATGGACTTCAATTTTCAGAAGTGAACAGATCCAGTGGTTAATTCTGCTGGGTGAGGTGTGGGTATGGTTAGAGGTGGTGAGCTGGCAGAGGAAAGCACACAAGGACTGGTGGTGGGATTCTGCTTGGTGTATCCAGAGAATGAGGATGAGCTCAGAGGGACAGGAGAGCAGAGAAGAGGCCCCTGGAGGTGAGGCTGGGAAAGTGAAACAAGGCTCAACAGCAAGGTGTCTGGGCAGGAGGAGCCACTAACACAGCTCAGAGACAGACTGAAGAGGGGAAGAATAGAAGTGAGAAGACCACTGGGTCTCATGAAGAGCTATGGGAGAGGCCATGGGATTGAGAAGGAAGGCAGAGAAGAGAGGCAAGGGATGGCTGCTGCCTTGCTGGGCCTGGACAGCTGAGGAGGATTCAAGTTTCCAGCTTGAAGGTGAGGACGTTTTTCAGTGAACCCAGGGAAAACATTAAGTAGCACAAGTTCAGGGTAGAGGAGAAAAGGAGATTGGCTATAGGCACACCCAGATGCCTTTCATCTCAGGAGGTTCTAATATATGCTTTTGTCTATACTGGCATTTTGCCTTTGATTGTTGGACCATTCAGCAGCCAGGGTGAGGTTGTTTCAACCTGGCTACTACCATTCAATTTCCCTCCTACTCATGGGTCTATTTTATTTCCTTGGGTATACCACAGCCTTAGAGTACACGGTCATATGGGATATTGCTAGATTGGCAGTCAGGAAGGACTAAATGTCTCTTTAAATTCTCTCCATACTAATCTCTCTACGTGAGGGTGTCAGTATGATCTGATCTGACTTACCTAGCCTACTGCCAGACTGAGGCAGGTTATAGTTCAGGAAAATTTGGGGCTGCTCCCCCTTCTGACTCAAAGAGCTTCTTCCCCTAGCCTATAGATCAGGGGAACCAGGTAGTGACTATTCGCTCCCCACCTCCAAATTCAAGGTGATAGAAAAACAACCTGACAAAAGACCCCAGTCCTTCTTTTCTCACAACAGCACCTCCTTTCACCTGGCAGTGAAGAGGTGATCTCCCTTCCTTTAATAGAACTTCTCCCCATTTCCACACTCACGTGTTCTGCTTGGATTCTTTGACATCAGAGTACAAGGACCAGGATCTTCTGGAAATATATTTTGCCAATAACATTTGTGGTGAAGCCAGGAGTTAAAGGGTGTAGCCACTTTTCTCATAACCCTCCCTTTCTGTCCTCAGGCCCTGCGCTCCTCTACCTGATATTTCGAACCAAACACCACTCTTGGCTTGGATGGTGTGAGACTCCCATGCTTGGACAATGGCCCCTGGGTCCCATTAGTCTCTCTGGGAAAAGCACCTAATACTCTACAGGGACCAATGTTGTGAACCCACACACAGGACTGCCCGCGAGTGGTGCGGCGGTCGTGACCTGGCGGGCGGGATGCAGCATTGTCTGCCAGCTGGTTGCACAGGTGTCTCGCCCTGCACCTGGGTCCGGGAGAACCCAGAGACACGTGGCTCACTTGCCGGTCCGCCTCAGGGAACCGACCACATTAAACCTAGACGTCCTTTTGCCTTCTTTTCCCCCCCTTTTCCCTCCCCCCGTTCCCTCTTTCTCCCCCATCCTGTGCCATGCATGTGGCGCGCATGCCCGCATTCCAGGTGTCCATCCCATCTCTTAATGCCAGCCACCTGGAGCTCATGGTCCTGGCTGGCAGGCTCGCACCGTAGCCTATAGGTTCACTGTTCCAAAAATGCGCTGTGTGCAGAGTGCTTGCCAGGGTCTCTAACCACCGACCCAGGCAGCCACATGGCCTGGAGAGGATGATCAGGACTACCCCACTCTGACTGGGTCTCAGTTTCTCGGTCAGTCTCTATCTCTGTCTCTGTCTCTGTCTCTCTCTCTCTCCTCTCTCTCCACTCATCCCTTACCCCTTAACTGGCCAGTAGGGTTCTCAGGGCACAAACTTTTATACTGCCTCAGGAGTGGCCAGAGTTGGCACCCCACTGGAGCTTAGAATTGCCAGGCTCAAGGCGGTAAAATGCGGGGCTCAGTGAGGCTGCCTGGGCAGTGGGAGAAAGGAAAAGGTACAAACAAGGAGCCAGCTGCTCCACCTCCATGCCACCAGTGGAAGGGGAGGGGAGGTTTGGGGCACTGCGGTTAGATGAGAGACAGTCCAGGAGCCCCGTGCGGGGTCTCCAGCCTCGCCCCTCAGTGCAGCCAGAGTCCACGTGCCTTCACACCAGGTCTCCAGCAGCACTCGCACACCAGCTCTCTAGCCCATCTCTCAACATGTGCCCGAAAGCCCCGCTTCTGCTGTCAAGAGCCACAAGTGCACCCTAGCCAGCCAGTGGAGTCCACCTCCCTGGCAGGAGAAGGGAGCTGCACAACACAAGACCTACCACCCGCATGGATGGGCTCCAAGGACACTGCTCTGCTGCAAGCACCGAGAAGCAAAAGACGCCGGCTCTGGCCATGGCCCTGGGCCTAAGGCCAGACTTCTCTTTCCTGTGGCTGCTGTGTGCCCACAGCCTTCTTCCTCTTCTTCACTTGTCTGTTCCCTTGCCTGTCTACCCACCATGCCTGTTTTCCCTGGGTACCTGGTGCCAACTCTTGCCCATGCTTTCCATGTCCTCATGGCCTACAGGGGTTGCAGAAACGCTTACTCTGAAGTCATATTACCCTGTGTCAGGGACATATGCCCTGGACCCACTAGTAAGTGGCTGGCACCCTTCACTAATGGGGTTTGTGGGATTAGACACCAGGTTCTAAAGATAGTTTCTAAGTCTCCCTTCTTTAGGGAAGCTAACAAGGGCTGACAATTAGACTCTAACAATAGGGCACCTGCCTAGCAGATGTAAGGCCATGAGTTCAAATACCACCCTAATTTGTTTCCATTATCTGGCATATTTCTCTGACCTTTGTTTTCTTTTCATTAGGATCATAATGGGGTTAGCATTCAGGACCAGCATTCCATTCAGGAGCCCTCATGCAGGGCTGGAGAGGTGACCCTTAGGACAATGGTTGACTGGAAGCCAGAGTACCCTGCACTTGCTGCCACTCTGAGATGTCTGACTAAACCAGGTCAAAAGGACCTATACTGGAGATTTCCTTGAGATAAAAGGAATGCCTTGAAGATCTCAGAGTTCTCATCACTCTCTATCTAAGGGTAATTTCCTCCTTCTCCATTTCTGTCTCTCGCTCCACAGGCTGGCATGCAGGGAGCCAATGTAGTCCCAACAGATTTCCAATTTGGCTGTATCCTTAAATACTGGGAATGCTTTGGCCCTGATAACCTAAAAAAAAGGAATGTCTCACCTATTACCATAATGAAGTTTGGCCCTGATATCAACTGGGGAATAAAAGGTGGTGTGAAGATGGGAGTCTTGATTATGACACCATCTTACAGTTAGATCAGTTTAGTAAAAAATGAGAGAGATGGTCAGGGATATGATATGTGCAAGCTTTTATGGCCTTATATCAAAACCCAACCCTCTATAAGGGGTCGCTAGACCCCAAGAAGAACTTAAGGAGAAAGACATAGATATCCTTGGTGATCCTTTGCTACAAGGAGCATCACATATCTCACAAAGGTAACCTCAATTGTATCCTCCTTGTGCTCCTTTCTCTGTGCCTCCATTGCCTCCTCCCCGGACTCCTCCCTCAGCACACCCACTGTCCATGAGTACACCACATACTCAAAATAGGGTATCTTACTCAGAGACCCCCTCAAACAGGGCTCCCATTATGAGAAGCATCAGGGCCCAAGGGATCAATTTGTGTTCATGTGCCCTTCACTGTAAATGGTATCCAACAGTGTAGGGAAAAATTAGGGAGATGTTCTGAGGACCTAGATAAATTTACAGTTGGGTTTCAGACCCTGACATTAGGCCTACAAAAAAGGAAAAAAAATCTCACTGCAGCCTGTAGGGAGGCAAATGAGGCCTTTGCTAGGGACCCCATAGGTCAACATCCAGTGGATTCCACTGCCCAAGTAACTGAGCCTCACTGGGATTATAACACCCAGAAGAAATGCAAAAGAGGGCCCACATGTTAGAGGCAATCCTTTGTGGAATGAAATTAGGGGGCATAAGGTTCTAAATGATAACAAGTTTAAAGGAATTGTTCAGGAAAAAGAGGAGCACCCTATGGCCTTTTATGATAGGCTAGAGGAAGTCTTTAGAAAATATACTAACCTTGACCCTGAATCTGTTGAAGGGGGTACCCTCTTACACCACCATCTGCCTCAGATATTAGGCAAAAGATTCAGAAACAGCATCTGGGACCCCTGACCAATAAAACTCAGCTGTTAGATGTTGTTTCTCAGGTCTATAACAGTCGTGACCTGGGAGCGGAAAAGAGGGAACAGAGTAAAGAAAGAAGGCAAGCCAAGCTTATGACTACCATGATTGGGGGAACCCCCAAGGCTCAAAAGACATCCTCAGTTGAAAAGCCATCTTGCTTCAAATATAAGAAGCTGGGGCACTGGGCAAAAAGCTGCCTAGAGCCACCCCTGGGACCCTGTCATAAGTGCTCCAAAACAGGAGCTGTCCAGTAACACTGGAGGATAGAATGTCCCCCCACACAGAGAGGAACCCGGCTAGTCAAAACTCTGGTTTTATCAGCTGAAGCTACACATGACTGAGGAGGCCTGAGGTGCTCTCAACAGTCCCCACATAAGCTTATCATCAGTTATGAGAAACCTCAGGTGGCCTTGGAAGTCGAGTAAGCAAATTCAATTTCTTATTGACATGGGGGCACATTATTCCCCTTGCCTAAACAGGAAAGCCTTTCTCTCAGACCAGGATTGTAGTGGGGGTTGGTGGAAAAAAAATCAAGTTAGAAACTTCACTCCCCTCCTTCCTTGCCATATTGAAACTCAGTTTTTATGCATAATTTTCTTATAGTTCCTAATTGCCCTGCCCCATTCTTGAGTCAGGATATAATGAAAAAGTTGGGTGTGATCCTGCATTAACATTAGCCATTTGCCAGGGCTCCTAATGCTTCAAAGTGGACCTCAAAGAGCCCATAAAATCCTTTAGAAGTATACCAAAATGGAAGTCCCTCCACTTGGTATGATGGGATACCTGGAAGGACAAAGATAGCTATTCCTGTTAAGATACAACTCAAAGACCTCAACCACTATCTCAATTGTAAACAGTATTCTCTTAAAGAGGAGGCTAAGGAGGGACTATAACCAATTGTTAAGAGATTTCTAAATCATGGACTGTTAGGACCTTGCCAATCTCCCTGCAACACTCTTACCTTACTTGTAATAAAACCAACAGGAGAATATAGGATGGTACAGGATTTGAACTGGTAAGCGAGCTGTGATTTTCCCAGTCATCCTCTAGTGGCTGATCCATATCCATCCTATCTCAAATACCTGAAGGCAGTAAATGGTTCAGAGTTTTGGACTTAAAAGATGCTTTCCCCCCCCCATCCTTCTATGAGGGAAGGGGGAAGATCCTTCTATGAGGGAAAATAGCCCTCACATGTTAGCCAGGGTATTGGGAAAGGATTTAAGGGACCTTCAGATTAAGGAAGGAGGACCTCTTCAATATGTAGATGACCTCCTAATCTGTAGCCCAACTTAGGACATTTCAAATGCCAACATTGTTTTGGTTCTTAATTTCTTAGCTGATAGGGAATATAAAGTCTCAAAAAACAAGGCCCAAATCTTCTTACAGGAAGTCCGGTATCTAAGTTATGTCCTCACACCCAGGGCCTGGATACTGTTCGCAGAAAGAATAGAGACCATCCGGATCCTGTGGGTACCACTGACTAAGCACCAACTCCATTTATTTTTGGGTAAGCAAAAATATTTTGGCTGGATCTGGATACCCAACTTTGGAGTCATAGCAAAGTGTCTATATGAGGCCACAAAGGGACCAGATAATGAATGCTTAGAATGGACTGGATAAACAGACTGTGCCTATAAGACACTAAAAAAGACCCTCACTGAGGCCTCAGCTTTAGGGATTCCCAGTTTAACAAAACCCTTTATATTGTATATGTATCAGAAAAAAATGGAATTGCTGTGGAAGTCTTGACCCAAAAATTAGGAATAAAACCTTATCCAGTAGCCTACCTTTCAAAAAAAAACTAGATGGGACAACCTTAGGTTTGTCACAATGTCTAAGGGAGACAGCTGCTACTGTCCTGTTAGTGGAGGAGGCAATGAAGAAAACCCTGGGCCAGCAACTAGAAGTTCTGACTCCCCACCAAGTCAGAGCCACCCTAAAATTAAAAAGTCACTTGTGCATGTCTGGAGAAAGAGTGACTAAATATTAAGCCATCCTTTTAGAGTCCCCAGAAGTGACCATAAAGACTTGTAATGTCTTAAATCCTGCACCTTTGCTGCCTTCTGAGCACACTTGTGAGCAGGTGATTGTACAAACCTATCCCAGCAGGCCATACCTGACAGACCAGCCACTCCTCGAACCCGAGGCAGAATGGTTTACTGATGGAAGTAATTTTGTGCTAAATGAAGAAAGAAAGGCAGGATATGCACTGGTGAGTCATGAGGACTCACCTTTTGCTAGCTGAGACTTCTGCCCCAAAGGGTGAACTAATGGCTTTAACTAATGCTCTGACTCTGGGGAAGGAAAAAAGGCTCAATATCTATACTGATTCCAAAGATGCCTTCCTGGTACTGCATGCTCACGCACCTACGTGGAAAGAGGACTTCTCTCCAGGAGGCAGTCACCAATAAAACATGGGAAGGAAATCCTCCAATTATTAGAGGCTCTCCACCTCCCAAAGGAAGTGGCAGTGATCCACTGCCAGAGACATCAAAGAGATCTAACTCTGGTGTCACAGGGGAACAACCAGGCAGACACAAAGCTAAACAAGCAGCTTTACAGCCTTTAGTTGCTTCACCAGCTTCCACCCTGGCCCTCTTTCCCCCACAGAAGCCTGTATATCCTAAATATACTCCTGATGAGGAAAAAAGAGGCTGCTGGGAGGGAAGAACATAGAGGAAGCTTGGTGGTGTGTGGATGGTAAGCTAGTCTTGCCCCCAAGCAACCCAATGGAAAGTAATAAAGTCTGTACATGACACTTTCCACTTAGACTGAGATGCAACCCAGGGGCTAATAAGAAGGCTGCTTGTGGGGACTAGAATAAGGTCTACAGTAAAACAGGTCTGCTGGGCCTGTTCCCTATCCTCCGGTAAAAATCCTGGTCCTAAGCTTCCCCCACTGGTTAATCCATCCAGAAGCGAGACTCTTACCCAGAAGAAAACTGGCAGATAGATTTCACTCACATGCCCCTCTGCCAAGGTTACAAATAGCTGTTAGTTTTTATAGGTACCTTCACAGGGTAGATTGAGGCTTTTCCCACCCAGACAAAAAGAGGCTCCAAGGTAGCAAGGGCCCTTCTAAAAGAAATTATTCCTAGGTGTGGCCTGCCCAAACACTCTAGAGTGATAATGGACCAGCTTTTATCTCACAGGTCACCCAGGGAGTTGCACAGGCATTAAGAATTAAATACCACTTACATTCAACTTGGAGACCCCAGCCCTCTGGTAAGGTAGAAAGGGCCAATCAAACATCAAATGAACCTTAGCTAAACTTTGACAAGAGACCGCTGGAAAATGGACCCAGCTTTTGCCTATTGCCTTACTGAGAATTAGAAATGCTCCAAGGGCTAAATTAGCTCTTTCAAAATGCTCTATGGGAGGCCATATCTCTCCAACAACTTAGTGACAGACCCTGAGACCAACAGTCTTTTAAAGTATATAATGGATCTAGGGACATTTCAACAAGCAATCCAAAAGTTGGGGAACAAGTTCCTCCCAGCCCCAACAAAAAGGGGGAAACTCCAAATAAAACCAGGAGAACATGTGTTAATTAAATCCTGGAAAGAAGGAGCCCCAGATGACCAACTTCAGTGCAAATGGAAGGTGATCTTGGCCAGGGATCTTGGCCAAGCCCATGGCTGTCAAAGAGTAGGTAATGAACAGTTGGACTCACATTTCTAGGGTAAAATGTGAAACAGGAGAATCTATCTCTGACCAAACATGGCCTGGGGACACTTACTCCTGTGAGCCAAAAGAAGACTTACAGCTCTTCTTCTGGAGAACCAAAAGACTTTAGCTTAAATGATAAATGAAAACTTTAATATGTGGCATGAGGCTATGCTTACACCTCTCCCAGCCCCATTTCCCAAACACCACAGTTCTGCTCACTGCAGAGCTTTGAGACACTTCTTTTGGGCATTTTGCCTTATTTTCCTCCTGGGACTGACACCTGGCTTTAGCCAGCCCCTAGAGGTTTTGTCAAATTGTATCCATCTACTAACTACCCCAAGTCTTCTAACCCAACTTCTGATTAAAACTACTGGGATCACATTGGTCAAAACCTTATCAAAATGGACAAATGAGAGTAATGGATTCGTCTATATGCTTTCTGTAGAATTTAATTTCTTCTGGGGATCACAGGGAGTATGTCCCTTGTGTAAAACTAGTTTCTATCAACAATTGTACCTTAAGTGGACTGACGTATGCTCAGTCCATAATACAGAAATTGCCCTAAATCATCAGTCCTTCACTGCCCCAATTACAACATCTACCTCCCTTTTAATTGGGCCCAAAATAACTACAGATACCAGAAAAACAAGTCAAACCACCCCTCTCTTATATTACCAAAAATTATTTAAAGATTTTGCTAATAGCAAAAAAAAAAACCCCAAAAACCATAGCCATACTTCCAAATTGAATAGACTGACAGTTGTCACTTTCCAAAAAAAAAAAATCGTCTAACAGTTAAAAATACTTCCCAAAATCTGGCAACGATCCTTAGATTCCTGGAAAATCTAAGACCTGGGATCAGGCCCCCTGGCAGGGCTCCTTCTGATTCTCCTGCCAGTGTTCACGTTTTGGACATGCCTCCTAGACTTGCTAATCAGATTTATCTTTTCCAGAATAAAGCCCACTAAAATCCAAATTGTGACATTTCAGGGCCATCAATTTCCAGAGGTGGACAAGAAGCCATGAGCCCTAATGATCAAGTTGGACAGAGATTCAGACAACAGACATCATTGATCAAGTCCCCAGGGATAGCAATAGGAGGAGAACAATATTCCTGATAGGTAGGGTCTGCAGCCCCTTGTCAGCTTGAAGCAGATACCGAAGATGGATCACCCCCCCATCAGAAACCCCCAGTTCAAAAATGACCTGGACCCCACAAGGATTTCAGGGTTGGATTGGGCTACCCTGTGAGTTCAAGGACTAACTGGGCAGGAAATGGAGTTCCGTGTCAGGCTGAACCGCACAGTGAGTTGCACATACTCACTGGGACTCACAGTCAGTTCAAGGATGGCCTGGCTCACATAAGGAGCTCAAAGCCGAACTGGACAGCACAGGGCATACAGGGCCAAGCCTGGGTACACTTCTTAGGGCTTGGGAGGCAGAAGTCCCTTGGTACCATCCCCAGACACCAAAAATAAAGCAGCCAGGTGCCAGTGGTTCACACCTGTAATCCTAGCTACTCAGGAGGCAGAGATCAGGAGGATCATGGTTCAAAAACAGCTTGTAAGACCCTCTCTTGAAAAAACCCATCACATAAAAAGGGCTGGTGGAGTGGCTCAAGGTGAGGCCCTGAGTTCAAGCCCCAGTACTGAAGGAAAAAACAAACAAACAAACATGAAAACAACAAAAAACCCCACTTAATTCTAGAAAGCCCTTCTACTTCGGATATCCACCCCAAGCTGGCTGCCCTAGGCTTGAGCAGGTCAACAGCCTCAGTTGTTGGAGAATTATGTAGGCTGAGTTCATCTTCAGTATCTGGAAGCAGATGACATAGTCAGAAACTCTGCACAGGGACCTGCAGCTACCCTACCTCTCCCTGGTTCACACAGCTGAGGGAGTAGGTGGAGAGTGGAAACCCTGAATGGTCACTTGATCTTGCATTCACTTCTCATGATCACTACTCACCAACCGGCCTGAGATGTCTTCCCCACAGAGCTGGGCTAGGTTCCTCCAGGCTGTACTCCATTGCTGTCTCTTCCTCCATTGCCTCTGGACAGATAGCAGCTCCTCAGCCTTTTCAAAGTTCTAGGCAGTTGGCTGACAGTGACGTCATGAGGAAGTAGCTTCTGATTGGGTCCTCTGGGCAGGTACTTCCTCTGCAGCCTTAACCCTCCCCCACAGACACCTGTGTGCCATCTTCTGGCCAGCAGATAATTGTTCTCCAATTTCCCAGGTGAGCGTTCTGAGACCACGCTGGATAAAGTTGAAATGGGATGTAATTTCTGATAAAAAAGGAATAAGCCTTGACTAGAAATGGGTTTTAGAGGGAATGATACTGACAGGGAGTTCAAAAACACCCCAGGTATTTAGACTTTCTTAGCCATTACTGGTAGTTTTATCTTGGCCAAGTCAGTTCACCTCTGAGGAGCACATCTTTGATCACAAAAGCATGGTGGCTTAGGGTATCCTGAAAAGTTTACCACCAGGACACCGGGAATCAACGGATTCTGTCTCTCATTCTAAATTTCTGTGTCAATCCCCAAAAAAGAATTTTTTGTAATATAGTCCCTCAAAGGTAAGTTGAGGCAGGTTAGGGTTAGGGAAAGTTTGGGACTGCTCCCCCTCCTGACTCAAAGAGCTCCAGGTAGTGACTATTCTCTCCCCACCTCCAAATTCAAGGTGACAGAAAAACGACCTGACAAAAGACCCCAGCCCTTCTTTTCTCTCCGTGGCACCTCTTTCACCTGGCAGTGAAAGAGGTGATCCCACTTCCCTTAATAAAACTTTTCTCTCTTACCACACCCACGGGTTCTGCTTGGATTCTTCCATGACAGAGAGCAAGGACCGAGACCTTCTGGAAATACATTTTGCTGTTAACAAGACTGGAAGCTTGGGGTAGTCCCTGGGCCCAGGAACAGAACTAGCTGGTAAATTTCTGTCGACCTCCTCCATTCCTGCCAAGCTCATTTCTTATGCTTTGGATGGTGCTGGGGATGGAACCCAGGCCTTTAACAAACCCAACCCCCAGTGCTCAGTTCTGAGAGATGACAGCAGCAAGTGTCAGCTTTCTACCAAGTCCTTTTAATATAAACTTACAAACTTCAGGAATGTCTGAGCTGGGTGCTGGTGAATCATGCCTAGCTACTCAGAAGGCAGTGATCAGGAGGATCATAGTTCGAAGCCAGCTCTGGCAAATAGTTTGCAAGACCCTGTCTTGAAAAAACACTTCACAGAAAAGGGCTGGTGGGGTGGATCAAAGTGTAGTCCCTGAATTCAAACCCCAGTACCATTAAAAAAGAAAGAAAGAAAGATGTCTGGCCCGGCATTCTATAGTACCAAGCCTCATTCTGGATAGCGTTTGCCTTTGCTGTAAGTAGTAAAGTCATTCTAGTTGACTTTTTATTAAGAGGTGTCTGGGCATGGGATCCATAACATCTTTAGACTTGAGTTCTACAAAGGCACTACAGCTGTGCATTTGGCAAAAGGAAACACTTAGATTTACCAGTGAACGACTTTCATCTATCAAGTTCTCAGCTGGCACAAAAAGCTAAGGCCATGCAGTAAGCACTATCCTATGGAGCCACTCATTTCAGAAAGCATGAAACAGTGACTGGTTGCTTCAGAGATGTTTTCTGGAAATCAAATCCAGGAACACTTTTGTTACTTCACACTTAGGAAACAGGGTATGTCATTCTTTATTCACATTTGATTTCTTCTTGAACAAACATCTATAAAAGTCTGATTCTCTACTAGACTCTGAACTCTGAGAACAGATCAGGTTTAAATCCATATCTAAATCCAAAGTACCTGACATAGCACATGCTACATGGCTGGGGTAAAATAAAAGTTGGTTGAATTAATCAGTGATCTATGGCAAGAGAACTCACAAAGAGGAAGTAATCTCTCAGTCCTAGGTAGCACTGGAGGCAGAGTCGGTGGCCATCACCATGTATGTGACCATTGCACAGTGAATGGAGAACCTGCACTCAAGGGTAAGCAATTCAGCCATCAAAACCAACACTGTCTCAGAGATTTTTTTTTTTGAAGTCATAACCATGCTACATAAGCAATATATTATGAAGGCTGAGCATGTGAATAAAACTTAATGTTGTCATAAATTTTATGACAAAGTTAATCTGACACATGTTTAATGACATGCATAATCATTATTATGCAGCATTGTAATCAGACATTAATAATAAGCAGTGCACACCAATGACTTTTTACTTGTGTTCAGCCAAACAAACTGCTTGGTATTTTTCCTTCCTATTGAGTTGTTATTTTTCCATACCTACACCAGCCACCAGTGAGGATATGAATAACTTAATCCTTTCCCTTGTGCACTGATACAGAACCTCTTATTGAAGGCAGTCTCAAGCAGGTAAAGCTGCTCATTGCCTCTGCCACGTCCCTCTGACTGCACGGCTTCCATGGTTCCCCATGGCCTTCTGACCAAACTGCTTTCGTGGTTCCCGCAATACCCACTTCTGGTATCTTGATCTCTGCCTGAAGGTCTTTGCTGACACTAAAGAAAATTCTGGAATTGAGGGGAAATTAACACTCCCACCAACTGACTGAAGGAAGCTTATGGACAAAAATCCTCATTGGGATAGTGATCCTGTGGCCTGTGCTCCACACTGAGGGCTGTCAGCAGTGGCTAGGGACTTACTAAAACTCCTGAGGACAGCCTTCCTTCCCCTGCCTCACTTCTCTCTCCTACCCACATTCCATGGCACCACCTCCCAAATACAATGTACACTTGAATCCTTACCTCCAGGTTGGCATTTGGAGACACCAAAGTAGGACACCACTTTAATGACGGGCTGAAAGTCTCTGAGGTTTCCTGACTCAGGCATCCACCTGAAAAGTTTTTCCTACTCTACACGCATGCATAAATGAGCATATGTGTGTGCATCATGCATATGATCACATGCACACATAAAACCAGTCCCATTGGCTTGCAGGTAGCAGAAGAGCTGTACATTAAGCCTGGGGCAGCTCAGTCACCATGCTGTGGGCTGCTGGATAACATGGGATGTGGTCGTTGGAAATACGGAGAATGTCCTCTGGGTTCCTGACAAATTGGAAGGTGTGGAGGGAGGCAACGGAACACCATATTCAAGCAAAAAGGTGGGAAGAGAGCACCTGTCCTAAGAGTACATTGCTGAGCAAAGGCTGCTCTAGCTGCTAGATCTACATAAGCTGTGCAGCCCAAGCAGCTCCAGGCAACAGGTCTCTGGGGGTCCTCATGCTTACCAGCAAGTCCCAGCTCATTCTTCTCCACTAAGGAGCCAGGACAGTCCAGAGACCTTCATTCTGCTACCAGAAAAAAAGGAGCTAAGCACAAATAGCCTTGGGAAAGTCACAAAAGCACGTTTGTGCTAAAGTGTAAATGACTCACAGCTCCTTTTCTATTTTTGTGGTGGAGAGGTGCTTTAGAACACAAGGGCCCTAATGAAGTAAATGTTATTGTTGGACAAAGGGCAGAGAAGGGGGACACCAGTGGGGACCAAAACTGATCCTCTTTTTCACCTATGGCAGCTCTGGGGGTGGAGTGGGAACAGAGATGCCATGTAGCCAGGATCTTGTGCCATTTCTGCTGCAGGGGTGTACAGTGTAGAGGGGACACTGATAAGAAAGAGATCCACAGATCCAGAAACAGGAACGCATCACACACAGCGTCTATAGGTCAGAAGAAAGCTGAGTGGTGGTAGAGGTATAGGAAAGGGATCCCTTGACACAGAGTATTAGCATTAAGACCAACAGATAGTCCTAGTGCTGCTGTTTACTCTTCTGTGATTTTTAGATAGGTCACTTGAAGTCTCTGGAGCTCAATTTTGCCATCCTGCACATCTCTCAAGGTTGGTGATGGGGCTGGTGTGGGGCACAACTGGACAGCAGTAAACACAGCCTCTGCCCTGGAGTCTGACTGAACAGGCTGAAATCTCTGTTTCTCACACAAGCAAGGCAGGGTGCAATCTATGTACCCTTTGTTTCCTCTTCTGCAAAATGAGATAAAAGGAAGAATCATAAGATTATCCCTATGACTTACTAAAATAATGCATGGAGAGAATTAAGTACTTGGTACTTACTATGCTAGCTATTAAAATCAATATGTAAAATGGAGTATTATAGGAATGTTCAGCACCCTGAAAATAAACTGCTTGCTTCAACCATCCTGAGCCCTTTTGGATACCTAGAGTTAGATTTTTGTCTATGTAAATGTGTGTGCTTCTCTTTGCTCTGCATACAGCAGACTCACCCTGTTATTAACAATTGCTTAGTGGATGAGGAGCTGCCATGAGGCCTAACATTTAGTTCTAGTTATTAGATTAAATATTTGTTTTGAATGGTATTTGAACTACCAGGTTCTAGATTTTTCAGGTTGACAAAGTCTCCTTCGTATTTAGAAGAGAGGCTAAAATTGCTGCATTGGCTACAGAACAGAGTGCTATTTTTCAAGGTATATTAAAAATCTGTTTCACTACACCTTTGTGCCTATTGGCATAGAATTCTGAGTAAACTGAACTTTATTGGAGAAGAAACATTGAATGGAAGAGAAAGGACATTATTTTGGGTAGTTTTCATTTTCAAATAGTTGTGGCTTAGGCATGTGAAGACACTTTGCTATTCTCTTTTCCTCCTACCTTCAGTCTGCCAGCTAAATAAGGGATGAAGCACACTTTTAATTTACAGGATTTGTTAACAAAAGAAAATGTAACTTGATAGCCAAATCAACATTAAGCATTCTAACTAGAAATTGCACAAAGACACGATGTGCAGACACTAACTGTTGTTAAAGTACTCTTACCATGTGTTCTCTCAGGGACGCTTTTCAGGCTAAGGCACAATAGAACATGAAAATAAGCCAGTTGCATGGGGGGGGGTCAGGAACAAGAGCAAAACAAAACAAAACATATCTGGAATAATATCTTACATCTCAAAGTCATGGTTGCCTGAATTTTAGAATGTAAGACGTTCTTTAGATTGAAACTTTAGACGATGACATGAGACATGATCTTCGTGGGACTTCTCTGTCTGTATAAAATACAACGGTCACATGACACTTTCCAGAATTATTAACCCAAATGCAATGTGCCAGGAAAACTCACATTTTTTTTAGATCACATATAGAAAAATAAGGTATGTATTTTTAAAATGAAGCTCTTTTTAGATGATATCATAAGACCTGTTAAGCCAAGCACCTTGTCACTGCCAAAAAGGACACTGATAGGTAGGTGGGAGAAGGCAACAGAATAAAGGGATTTCTTAAGTAATGGGAAAGGAACAGTAGGAGCACACCTCAAAAAATGAGATTTAAACATGTTTAAATACTAAATCTTCAAAATGACGAGGAAATACAAATGATTCATAAATAAACTCATCAGGTCATCAAGTCTGGTAAACCCCCAACTGGGAAGAACATTTAAATACATCCGCTCCCTTTGCACAATGAGCAAGACGTGCAAAGTTTTAATTGACAAACATACTTCTCATTAAATTATTAAAATGGACACACTGGTGAGTCATACATATCTATGATGAGGTACTCTGGAATTTAACCTAATACTCTGTAAGTATTCATCCTTAGTCAAAAAAAATCAAATGATGTGAAAATTAGAAAAACAAATGCCCTATCATTTTGTTGTGACTAGGTTTAAGGCATACAAATTTCATCTTCATGCAGTAAGATATTAAAATCTAGATATTAAAAAGTAGTCCAGGATCAGTAGCACACTACCTTGAGCTCCCAAAATGTCTGATGGCAAAAGTATCACTTACATAATTGCTTGTACTTTATTCCTCTGCTTTTCTCTTTTCTCTGGGCATCCTGGTAACAATGTTTTAAAAAGTAGAAACATAATTGTTGTCAGGTTAACAGCTGTAGAAATGGCTACAAGGTTGAGAAAGGCCAACCATCCATTTCTGCCACTAATATATATGGGACAGCATTTAGGGGCAAAAGAGGAGAAAGAAGAGAGCTTTATCATCTTTGAGAATTTTCAAACTAAATCCCATTGCTTCAAAGGAAAAAAATCATACTAAAGGTTAAGGTTGAGCTAACTACCAGATAAAACACTATGTCAGCAGCAATTGAGGAGCACAGGTTCCCTTTTGAGGGATAGTGTTGCAAGAGAAAGTGGACAGGGCTTTAGATACAGGAGACAGAAAAAAAATCCCACCTCTGCCAGTTGAGTGGTCCTGGGCAAATCAGTTTACCTCTGTGTACTACATTCAGACACTGAGAAATTTGATATTAATAAGCACCTGAAAGCCTGATGTTGAGTGAAATATGCATTTGCCTGTGAAAGGTATGTTGGCTTTTCAACAGACAGTACCTAAAAATGTAGGCTGTTGCTTTGTTTTGCCAATTGTCAAATACACTACTTAATTCTATCCAGTTATACATGCCCATGCAGGCTCCTAAAGGTGTCTTTTCAATGTTAAAGGCTTATGAATAAGATGATTTTCTTAATGGGATTAACCTGATGCTTTTCTTAAACATGTATCCTTGAGTCCACCACACAAAACAATGTTTTGATTAAAGTAATGGACATACTAAAGGTCATCCTAGTTTCTTAGGCATTAAACATCATTCACAAATGAGAACTACTTTTGAAAGAGATGTATTTGTGCTGGGAAGAAAAGATTTCTACTTCAAATTATGAATACTTTATTGGTGAAAGCAAACAAGGACTTGTCTGAGAGGCACTTCTATGAGTTAAAAAAGTTTAATGGTGTGAAAGTTAGAAAAATAAATGCCTTCTCATTTTGTTGTGGCCTGGTTTAAGGCATATGGACTTTATCTAGGTTAAAATCTAGATACTAAAAAGTAGTTGGAGATTGGTAACACACTACTGTGATATGCAAAGTGTCAGACCTTGCAAGCATCCTCATGGTGGTGCAAGGCTGAACTGGGATGCCTGGATAGTGTCAGCAGACAGGATGTGAATTTTAATATTATTAAAAGAAAACTCTTATGCATCTAAGAAACTAAGAAAACTGTATTAAAGCTAAGAAAACTGAAAACATACTTACTGAGGTTTGGGTATGGATGGATGAAAGACATCAAGGAAAGATGAAAATAAGCATGATCCTAACCAAAGGAGGTAAGTCAATGTGGACATACACTCTAGCTGTCTTCCATAAACACAGTTAACAGAAATATAATTTATTTAAATACATCCTACAATAATTTTGCATCTTGTTTTTTTCCCACTTAATACCAAATAGTCTCTTTCAGGGCAATCATTTGGTAATGATCTCAAAAACATGAAGAAATGATTCAGTGGGTGATGGTGCTGCCATGAAGCACTGTAAAGATTTCTCATCTCACTGGACAAAAGCAAACCTGCTCTAATTCTGAACAGGTGGGAATACCCAAACTGATTTAGGCCTCTGTATTTATCTTTTAGTAAAAACATGTAGTAACAAGATTATGGAGAACGAGAGGGAAAAATGACCCTTCTCCTGATACCAAACCCTTATCTACTAATCAGCTCCATTCTTCAGGCCTAAAAGAAATCTGCCTGAAGCAATGTCAGAATGTTTGCTAAGTGACTAGGATATCAACATCTTTTTGGTTGCACATGGAGAAATATGCTCTAAAGAAAACCAATTCAAAACAGGCCAGGGTGTCTGTAGAATAAACAAGAGCCCTTGGCACAGCTTCATCTTCCGAGCCCTGCCTTTTCCCTTGTGCGATGGCTCTTTGCTTCCTCTACAGTCAACGGGCCTGTTTTCGTGATTCCTTACTAATGAACAGCTATAAATTTTTTTGATATTCCAGAGAGCCTTAACTTCAGCTTCTGGGCAGTGCTGAGATTGCATCCTATATTCCGGACTCACCTTTTGTAAGGTACACTCAGCAATGTAGGTGATTTCCACAGGAGAATATTCTATTTAAAGAACTACTGTCCCAGCATAATACAGAAAATCATTTATGAAGATGCAAGAGATAGGGAAGGCTCTCAATTACGTTTACCCAAGCACAATGTCAGAGCCTCCCTTCTCCACTCCCCAAGGGGTGGAGTGGAGAGTGCTCATTTGTGAGAAAAGCGGTGTGAAAAGTGTCCACATGGTCGTGGGAAGAATGAAGATCCTCACATGGGCTGATCATAATGGGATTCCTGAGTCCAAGAATGCCCTGTGAGGTCAGATGGGCCAGATGTGGGCCCTTGAAGCCAAGAGGAAGGAAAGGAAGATGTGTCCAGCAAAACATTCTGTACAGCCTGCAAATTCTCCTCTCGGAGAGTACCTTTTAAATTGGAATGTTTTAAAAACAAGGATATTTAAAGGGCACATCAAAATTTATTTTAGAAACTTTTCATAGACTAAAACCCTGAAGCCACTCTCAAATGACAAAATGTACCAATGCAACATCTACCTTCACCTTTAATTTAAGGCAACTGGACTCACTAATCCTTGAGTCACTTACATTTAAAAATAGAAATGACAACACACAAGTTATAATGTTGATTTTCCAATTAAATCCCTAGATAGAAATGGAAAAAAAATTAAATGTCATATAGAAAACAGCCAAATCTTGACTTGTGAGATGTCTTTTTAAGATGTTTCAACAGAAAAAAGTGTGGCTCTCCTAACTGTGTAGCTGCCTACAAGGTAGTCAATACACGTGCTGAATGAACACAGAAAGAAAAGAATGTGTGGTGTGCTTGTGAAACGGGCTAACTGTGTGTATGTTGTTACTGAGGTATGCAGAGAGTCTCTGTTTTAAATCTGGGGACAAGGACTTTCAATGGAACAACACATCAATGTTAAAGGATTGTGTTATTTTCTGGACTTTCGTACAGTAAGAAAAGAAAAGGCACTGGTCAAGAGCAAACTCACCTGGCCTCAGTGGGCAATGGAGATGAACCTGGGGTTCTAATTCTGACAGTCCCACTACCTGGGTACCCGAGGAGGAAGACAGCAGCATTTGGGTATTGGTCAGCAGGTGCCAGGCTAAGGCTGGTAGCATGGATGCTCTCATTCCATCCTTACAGTCTCCAAGGTAGAGACTTGCTATTTGTTGAGACTAAACACAGAGGTTATGGCTAATCAGACACTCTCGCCTAATGAGTGAGACATTAGCCCTCCCTCACATTCTGTTTCAGAGCCGCTACACAAGAGCTACTGTGCTGTTCGCACTGTCTCAGAGGACCTCCTCCTCCCCCCGAGGCTAGAAACGTGTGCAGTAGACTCAATAAGTAAGGTTAAAAGTGAAGGTTCCAGGTATTCCAAACCTGTGGTCTTTACAAAAAGGCTAGAGAAATCTTACCTCAGTAATACCCTGGTATCTTGATATGGTTGGCACATTAAATATTGGCCCCAACTTCATAGTAATTGAGGTTAGAAAGAAGTATTCATGAAAATGTATACTATAGTTACTTTCTGATTGCTAGTTTTCTAACGATCTTTTAGTATACTATTTTGGTAAGGACTTCAAGCGATACTGGGCAATATACAGAAAATGCATAGTTAAATTGAATGGCTGGCTAAAAGGATTCCCTCATAAGTATCTAAGCCATACTTTATTGTGGCCTGCTTCCAATCTGTTTCTTTAAAATTTAAAACAACATGTATTTTATGTAATAACAATAAAATCATTATTTGTTTAGAACATGCACAGGTGAAAATTTACAAGCTTAAAAAACTGAATGGCAGGAATTGCCATGCTTTTCCAAAAATAAAACACATTTTAGTAATTTTTTCATATTTTAAATATTCAAAATAGCTTTACTAGTTCACAAAAATAATACATTTCTGAAGCTATTAGCTTTTCTTGTCCTGCAAGAGGATAAGATGAAATTTAGTTGAGGATCTAGCACTTTCTACTTTAAATATTTTTAACACTTTCACTTTAGTATTTGTAAAACTGCATACATAAACATATTTATCATAAGTTAATTCTGAAAACTTATGATGAACAGACTGGTTTGAATTATAACTAGCAATATCATGAAGCTAATCAGAATTTGCAGTAAATCAGGTTTTAATTCACAGACAATTTTTCTGTGATACAACCAATGATGAAACAAGTAATGGTTCCACAAAAAGGATACAGTGTACTGAAGGAAGATTTTAATTTTGCTTCACACAGTGTATGTGTGAGACCCCAGGAGAAAACAGAATTAAACATAGTTCAGATGGAGAGATTTTAATAAACAATTTTGGCAGGGTGAGGGAGCTTAATGTGAGCTACTGAACCCACAGACTGGCAAACCTCCCACCCTCAGGCAGAAGATAGAAAGGGAAGAAAGGGTATTACTGGAGTGAGAGGTAGTACTCAGGAGAGGTGGCAGGGCCACTGGGCAGGAGCTTGAATAATGCTGGGGAAGCCACAGTCAGGAATTTTTCAGGGTCATTTCTTCATACTACCAGTTTGAAATAAGGAGAGAGCAGGCAGATATACCCTAACTTCTCTCCTAACTACTTCTGATCTCTTGCAGGTACCCTCCATTGGTTAGATCCAACCATAAGCCAGTTGGCAGGGGTCAGCTTCGAGGGCAAAAGCAGGGAAGAGCGCAGAGTGGCTAGGAGCAAGGGAGCCCATGCACAGAGACAGTTGCTTATGTATCTGCCACTGAGACCTGATGTGTGGTGAAAACATCAGGCATGCTCCTCTGATATAATTTCCAAGAAGTCTACTGGCAAAGATTTTTTCTTTTAAAGAGATTTTTAAAAAAATACAATGCATACCCTTATTTTTCTGCATTTCCCTCCCTTCAAGCTCTATTTAATTTTTTTTTCTCTCATTTTCCTTCTGGTAACACAGAGGTTCAACAAAGCCTCCAGTTAGCAGACTTTTCCCTAAGACCCCATTCTGATAGCTCTCTGAACTGTGGGAAGTCTATATACAATCATCAGTGAATATGAGCTGCAGGAAATCTCCCTGAGATCCTTACTAAAATTGCTGGCAACTTTGCCCATATGTTAATCCAGCTACCTACAAATGAGGCAGCATTCACCATTTTTCTGATGAATGTCGAATGCATTTGAAGTACCTGAAATATTTGTTTGAATGTTCCCTAATCTATTAATTCATGTGTCTAGGTTTTGTCTATCTTCTGATTGTAGGAGAAAGATAAACAAATATAAAGAGTAACCAGAGCTACCACTTTCAAGAACCCTTAGCAGAACCAAAAGGAAGAGTCGAATGTGGAGGCTCTTCAGGTATGTATTGCTGACTGCTGCTGAACACGAGGTCCTGGGCTTCCACAAAATGTCTGCTGAATTGGCTAAACCTTGGTTTGCCTCCATAATCAACCATCCCAAACAGCACACAGATAATTACTTCTTGGAAAAATTCCAACTAGTGTTTGATGTTACTTATGTGGTTTTTTTCTCCCTCTCAAGAGCAGCTCTGTAGGCTTAAATTATTTTATGTGTTTCCTTTGACCTTAATGTCATCTACATGAATAAGAACTTCACACAAAATTCCTACCAGCACACACCACAGCGGGTTCAGAGCAACATTTTCAAAATGATGTCAGCATCTTTTAATTGAGAAGACATATAGTCTCTCTTTCTGAACACAGGCTAAGAAAATGCATAATTTGGCCTAAAAGCTAAAGATATTTTAAATGTATTCTTTGATTTCTTTTTTTTTCTTTAATGGAACGCTTCACAAATTTGCGTATCATCCTTGCGCAGGGGCCATGCTAATCTACTCTGTATCGTTCCAATTTTAGTATATGTGCTGCCGAAGCAAGCACTATTCTTTAATTTCTTAAGATAAATTTTTTTTTAAAGAAAACCTGGCCTTCATTAGGAGGTAATCCTGCCTTTTTCTGCAGTTACTACAAAGTATCTAATCACAAAGTTAATTTTGGGGCTGGTGGCTTGGTTCAAGTGGTAGAGTGCCTGCCTAGCTAGCATGAGGCCCTGAGTTCAAGCCACCCTCCCCCCCACAAAAAAAGGGGTTACAAAGTTAATTTTGAAAAATAACTCTTAAAACTTAAACAGCAAAAATGTTATATTCAACATGAATCTAAATAGGCAAAGAAGACACAGCCAGGAATACAGAGGCTTTTGGCAAGTTAAAGTATTTCATATTTTGTACAATTTCGGGTCATTCCTGTATTTTATAGTGTAGCTCTAGGCATTAACTTGAAATGACCTTGACCCATGATAGCCTAAATTTAACATTCTTCAGAACAAAGTAGACTTTCTTTTCTGCTTTAAGAGAAAAATGAAGCAAATCCTAAGAATGGTACTATTTGAGTCTTGAGCCAAGAGGAACAGAGATAAAATCCTGTTTGATTTGTATAAACATTACAGAATCCAATGCTTGTTTCAACGTTCCCCTTTTCCTGACGATGTTCTCTCAATCCAACCCAGGGCTGTTGGGTTTTTTCCAGGGCGTGGGGTGGATGTGAGTAGGGCTGCCACGAACACAACATCTATTGAGGCTATGCCACATTCATCTCTCAAAATGCACTGTGGTGGAAATTCAGAGCACAGCAAGAGGAAATAAACTTTGATGTCACCAAAATGTAAGGTTATGTTTAAAGCCTGAGGTAAAGGATATAACAGCAACAATTTAAATTCATTATTTGTAATCTTATAGTTCCCTAAAGTTTAGAACACATTACTTTAAAAAGCTTCACTGAAGCAGCTTTTTAATACTTAACCAATATTTCAACACCTGAAAACCTTCGCAAGTGAAACTGGCTCTGTAGTCTTATACTCCAGAATAAACGAAACTCAATCCTTTTACTTTGCAGATTCTCTCAATTTTTCATTTGTTTTCATTAATTGAGGAATAATAAGGGATTTCCAGCTTTTCAGGAACCTAAAAAAAAAAATCTAAGAATCAATTCCAACAGAACACTGCCAAAAATCTTTCAGAAAAGAATATTACAATGACTTATTGATACTTATCTGCCCCTACCACCTAAAGTACATTTAGACTTCAAAGCTAAACCTCAAATAGCATCATAGCGGACAGCATGTGACTTCATGTTTAGTGAGTCTTGTTTAGCTGAGGGTTTGCAGATGGAAAAGGACCATGACAACACACAGGTTTTTTTTGACTCCATCAGTCTCAGTGCCTTTCTTATTGTGTGGGGATATTGCAGCTGATGCTTTGAGGACTAAGGCAGAGGTCTGCAGTTTCAGCCTACTCACTATCCCTTTTCTAAATCTCCTTTAGAAAACCTCTCTGTTCTAGACCATGTGGAACCTATAGTAAACCCCTTCCCAGGGGATGGTAACCAGTTCTGAGCTTGGTCATCCAAAAAGTCTATTTTCCACTCCAGAGAGGGAAAATGGCTCAAATTGCCTCTGTAAGAACAGTTCTGGGACTTTAGCTGCAAATATTGACCCCCTGAAAGTACTCTTTTTCTTGCTAGGACTAAAGTGGTAGTTCCTTCTAAGTAGCAATCATATGGAAACCATTTGTCTGAAAATGCAGCCAAAACTAACAAAGAAATTCCAGTAACCTCAATTGCTAATCCAACCATGCCTTAAATAGCAAGACCTATCCTAAGCTTTTTGCATCAAGTAAATAAAATCCTTAAGCCAATTTGAATTGGTGATGTCACCTGCAGCTGAAAGAATCTTGACTCAAAAACGTGACAAGCTTAAAAGTAAACATGACTGCTTTGAGGATTTTCACATACTTCCTTATCAGTCTCCTTCAGTCCTCACAATCCAGGAACGCTCGTGTCTATTACCATTCAATTAATACTTGTTATTTGGATTCGTACTGCATAGGAAAGAGATGGGGAGTGAGGGGGGTAAAGCATCTAAAATTTCACTTATGTGGGAGAAAAGTGGAGGGCAGGACCTCAATAGACGTTCATCAAATGAAAGAATAAACAGTGTAAGATAGAGCTGGGACATGATCCTCGCTAATGCCTGACAGATGCATTAAAAGGCTCTTGCAAGTAACCCAGGTTCCAGATGATAGACCCCAAACAGGCAATCTTATGAAAACGGTTCAAACAATAGGAGGTGGAGTCAGGTTAGATGTGGGGCGGGGGAGGGGGAGAGCTTAGCCTTTTCACAGTGGGTAGGTGCACTGGGAAAGCAAGGCAGGAAGAGAGACAAAGTATGGTAATCATGGATGCAGTATATACAAGCAAAGAGGCCCGGCAGGCCCTCAGCCTAGCAAGTGAGGCCCAGAGAAAGGCTGGCAAGAAGAATCGCTGGCACGGCCCAGTGGAGCCTCACCATGAAGAGAAGAGGAAGAAGCTGATGACCACCTCCGTACAAGCAATCTTAGTCCTGCCGGTGCGTCCATGAAAACAGGTTCCATTCCCCCTATCTGTTGTTTTGGTTGCAACATCCTCATGGTTGGCCCTCAGGCATCTGTAGAATGACTGACAACTTCCCTGGTGCCAGCGCACTACCAGTTCAAGGTTACTTCTACAAGCTTTTTTCCAGGCACCTTCCAGGGTTAGAGCTGCCACTGCACTGGATGCCTCAGCTCTCACCTCTTAAATTAGTTCATGCTCTCACTTTAGGTGTAATCACAGCTGGCAATGCTTTCTGGGGATGTCTCAAAAAGATAGGAGGTGCGCTGGGTGCTGGGGTGGGGCTTATGCTTGTAATCCAAGCTACTGGGGAGTCAGAAATCAGGAGCACAGGAGTAACAGGACCGCCCAGGCAAAAACCGGAGACCCCTAGCTGAAAAATAACCTAAGCAAAAAGGGCTGGAGGCGTGGCTCAAGTGGTAGGAATGCCTGCCAGTAAGCAAGCTGAGGCTCAGCTCAAACCCCAGTACTGACCCAAAAAAAAAGGGGAGGGGGAGGGCAGGAGTTTGGCAGGTAAAATTGTCTTCTTCGTCCACCCCTTTCCTTGCTCCTGGCCCACCTAGGGACCGCGACAGGCTTCAGAACGCGGTGGGGGTGGGGATGGAGGCGGAGATGGAGTTTCCTCTGACTACTCTTTAAATTGCTATCACTTAAGTCTCAGAGAAACAAAGGAGATGGGTAAGCGGACAGGCATGGCTGTCGGGGATTCTGAGGCCAGTACGGCCGCCGGATAAAGCGTACCCGCGGCGCCCCACACCCGGATGCTGCGGGAGGTGCTCTCAGCCCGTTCCCTGCATCCCTTCAGATGGCGAGGCTCCTGTCGGGCCTCCACTGGTTGCAAGTCTGCTATCCCTTGGTTAAGCACAGTAGCTTCAAGGTCGCCCGGAAGGACCAGAGCTCCTGGAGTCCCTTGGGCTGCTTGGGGTCAGCAGCGGACGCCTTTGCTTTGGATTTGATAGACAGGTATGTTGGTTCTCCAGCCGCGGACTGATTAACTATCCCTTCAAGTCTCCGCCTTCCCGCACCCAGGCTGGGACGCGCCCTTCATCTCCGCATCTCCCTGACACTCAGCAAAACTGTATTGTTACTTTCGGGTTTGTGTGGTGTGTGTGGTGTGTGTGGTGTGTGTGGTGTGTGTGTGTGTGTGTGTGTGTGTGTGTGTGTGTGTGTGTGTGTGTGTTAAGTCTACGAATGGGATGAAAATTCATTTCAGCTCAAAATTGCCCTCGAAAAACCGCCAATAAATCACAGGATTTGGTGTCTACTCTCCAGACAATGACAGGTACACGTGGATAAAACATGCAGAAAAGGTGCACAATACAGAAGAAATGTGGAGGCAGCCAGTGGCTCACGCCTGTAATTCTAGCTACTGAGGAGGCTGAGATCAGGAGGATCCCGGTTCCAGGCCAGCCCAGACAAAAAGTGAGACCCTATCTCGAAAACAAAAACCAAACCAAAACAAAAAACCAACACAAAAAAGGACTGGTGGTATGGCTTAAGTGGTAGAGCGTCTGCCTAACAAGCGTGAAGCCTTAAGTTCAAACCCTAGTACCTCCAAAAAAATAAATAAGGATGCAAACCATAAATTTTAATTGCCAACGAGAAAGACTTTAGATAAAGGAGACTGTGTGTGGATGTTCTGCCGGCCTAGTCCGGTTTTGCCAATCAACTCATCTTCGGTGCCCAGTGAAGTGCCGGGTACTTCATTCGGTTTCAAACATCTATCCTGAGTAAGTGAATGAATGAATGAATGAATGAATGCACGAACGCTCCACCAGACCTTCATAGCCCGCGGAGCAGGCGCTTCGAGAGGCGGACGAGAGCGGGAGGCCGAGCTCCATCCTCACGGCTAAGGGCCGAAGAAGAACCCCCTGCACCCCAAGCCCCAGCTGCTCACTGAGCCACCTTCCAGAGTGGCCGCAACGCGGACTCCCCGCGGCGCCACGTGAGCCACCCCGTAGGCCTTGGCGTAGGCCCCGCCCCGCCGCGCACGCACGCGCCCTGCAGACCGGCAGCTAGCCGGGCCGGTCCCTGAGCAGAGGCTTGCCCCGCGCGGCCTGCGCCCACTGGGGGGCGCTCCCCTTCCACCCCGCGCATCCACACGCGGGAGCCTCTGTGCCCTCCGCGATTCGAAACTTGCGACCCTGGCGCGCGCCGCCTCCTACCTGAGGGCCGGCGAGGGAAGCGCGCGAGAAGGGCCGAAGGAGCTGAAGGGGATCCTGGCGTGAACCGGGAGACTAGAGAGCGAGCGGCCGCGGCGGACGGTCCGGGCTCGGGCGCGCGCGTATGCGCGCGCATTTCCCACCCTCGCTCCCTCGGTCGACTCCCGGCCAGAGCCCAACCCTGCTGCCGCGCGCCACCCGCTTCGCTGCGCCTAATAACAACGGCGCCCGGGGTCAGGTGGCCGCGCGCGGACAGGGCAACCATTGGCCCGGCGGGGAGCGCGGTGTGTCAGGATTGGCTGGGGGGCGGGTCTCCACTGGGGCAGGGCGGGGCTGTAGGGGGAGGAGGGGCGAGAGGGGGCGGGGGCGGGGCCAGGCCGTGGTCCGCGCCTTTGTGCCCGGCGCGCGCTCTCCGCCCGCTCCGGCTGCAGCGCCCGCTGCATCAATAATTCAGAGCGGCGGCGGCGGCGGCAGCGGCCGGTGCGGGCAGGAGGCAGCAGCAACAGCGGGAACCAAGCAGCAGCGGCTATGTATCCAAGTGCGGCTGGGCAGCAGCGGTGTCCCTGAGGCCCGGGCGGGGCTCCGGGAGCATCTCGCTGGGGGACGCTTGCCCCAGAGTGCGAAGAAAAACAGTAGTGTCCAGGGCGGTGTCGGTGGACCTGCGCACGGAGCTGAGGAGGCGACTTCGGAGCAGGGCTGGGGAGGGGGGGCGGCTGGCGCAGGCAGCCCCCGGGGTGGGGGGCGGGGTGGGCGCCGGCGGCGCGATGCTGGGCGTCGTGGAGCTGCTGCTGCTGGGGGCTGCGTGGCTGGCAGGCCCGGCCCGGGGGCAGAATGAGACCGAGCCTATCGTGCTGGAGGGCAAGTGCCTAGTGGTGTGCGACTCCAACCCCACGTCCGACCCCACAGGCACAGCTCTGGGCATCTCTGTGCGCTCCGGCAGCGCCAAGGTGGCTTTCTCTGCCATCAGGAGCACCAACCACGAGCCGTCCGAGATGAGTAATCGCACTATGATCATCTACTTCGACCAGGTGAGTGTTCCTTCCTCCCATGGCGTGCAGATTGGATTGGGGGGTAGGGGAGCGAGCGGACAGACTGATGCGGGATCTTCTCCTAGGGCTCTAAGGAAGCGCGGGGACGACCGCCGGAGACTGACTCCTGTCTACTCCCCTTGGTTCCCGTCTCGTTATAGGTACTAGTGAACATCGGGAACAACTTTGATTCAGAACGCAGCACTTTCATCGCCCCGCGAAAAGGAATCTACAGTTTTAACTTCCACGTGGTAAAAGTCTACAACAGACAGACCATCCAGGTCAGCTGCGGCTTAGGGGCGAGGCCCAGACCCCCTTGGGGACTGCTGGCCTCAGGGATCTATCTATAAAGGGCTCTAT
Source organism: Castor canadensis (assembly GCF_047511655.1). Lineage (NCBI taxonomy): Eukaryota > Metazoa > Chordata > Mammalia > Rodentia > Castoridae > Castor > Castor canadensis. Next base: position 35,532,344 of record NC_133400.1, read on the forward strand.
GGAGGTGGTAGAATTGCAGCTGCATGTGCTCCGAGCTCCTCCAAGGGACAGATAGCTGGGCTTCACAGTACTGTGCCTTGGACTGTCCCTTGCTTTCCCTGTAGTTGGCTTTTGGGGACCCAGTCCCATTCCCAGAGACAGTTTTCTGCCTTCGCCTTTCGGGTCCTTCCAAAGAAGTCCCCAGCTTTCCTACGGGACTCCGGGGACTTTCTGAAATGGTTATTAGCGTCCCAGACAGCTCCCGCTTCTATAAGCTTTCTTCGACTCCAGCTTCCAGCTCCACCGACAATACCTTCAACTTCTGGCCACAGCCCAGAAGCCTGGGAAGCTTGTATGCCTGCCTTCAGCACTGCTGACGGGATCCCTTTCCCCTAACCTGATGCCCCAAGGGCGCTCCTTTGGGGAACAACTCTGGTTTATAGAACATACAGGTCTAAGCCCAGGTGGGTGTAGTATGAAGAGAGATGGAGGGATCTCCCTCCTTTCTCTTGGCTTCAGCCATGTCCCAGACAGCACTCGCTGGATCTCAGGTTCCCAAAGAAGTCCAGATTTCCTTAGAGTGCAGACAGAGGCGCAAAGCGCAGCCGAGGAAGTAGCACCTGGCCCTTGGCTGAGGATGCCACCGCAAGGGCACAACCAAGCGGTGGCGGTGGCGGGAGCGGCCGGATCTGGGCCAGGAATTGAGCGGGTGGTTTGGTGATGAAGCACTGGGTGCAGCTGCGCGGGCGGGATTTCTAATCAGCCAGAAGCCCTGCCCTGCGTCTCCACAAGTCTCCACCAAGTCCGGGCAACTGGGACTGCGAGGGGCCAGGACTTTTTTGTTTGTTTTTGTTATCCTGGGAGAGGAGTAGCCTGAGCTTCTCTTTTAAGGCGTTGAGAAGCCGGAGAAGGACGAAGGTCTCTGGGCGCTAAAGTCACTCGCGGGTTTATTAAACTGGATAATGCACGGTTGGGATTCGCTTGGTGCGCTCATTTGAGAGACTGGAATGAGAGTGATTCCCGTTCGGGGGGGCATACCCTTCTTCTCACCCAGTTATGAGGTCTTTCGTTCCCTGGGGACCCTCCGCAGTAAACTGCTAAGCCCCTCTTCTTCCTGTTGCCCCCTGCCCTCTCGGTGTGTCCAGGCCTTTGCGGCTGTTAGTTATGCGGCGGAGGTTGGCGTTTCCACCGCCGCCTGGGTACCCGCCTAAGTTGCGCCTCTGAATCGGGCGTTTCTCTTCCTCAGGTGAGCCTCATGTTAAACGGGTGGCCGGTGATTTCAGCCTTCGCTGGTGACCAGGACGTGACCCGGGAGGCCGCCAGCAACGGAGTCCTAATCCAAATGGAGAAAGGCGACCGAGCATACCTCAAGTTGGAGCGGGGGAACTTGATGGGGGGCTGGAAGTACTCAACCTTCTCTGGATTCCTCGTGTTTCCCCTCTGACTGGCTCGTAGCCTGAATGGAGGTGGGGGGAGGGAGGAGTGAGAAAGAGGCTGAAATTAAGAGGGCAAGGAAGCGGCAGCACTTGAAGCTATCCTACGTGTTTCCTAGCTGCCTCGGGGTAACAAGGTGCGCGCCCGGCGGCCCGACAACTTTGTCCTTTTCCTTATTAGGAGAAGTAAATTCCGCTTAGCTATGCGCACTCCCATTTCCAAAAATAAACTCGCCTCCCCCTATTCCAGTTGCAGTAATCAAGAAAGAGACTGCCTTGTCATTGTTTGGCACCACTATGTCCATGTTTCCAAAAATTTATTTAAAAGAAACTTTGCATTTAACTATATAATGTGAAATCTTTATTCCTATGCCCTTATCCTTCCACGTAGTGAAAATCTAATATGTTCTCTCTCTCTCTCTCTCTCTCTCTCTCTCTCTCTCTTTCTCTCTCTCTCTCTTCCCCTCTCCTTTCCTCTCCTCTTCGAGGGTAAGGTTTTTTTAATTTTTCTTTTTGAACGGAGGAGGTAGTTTTTAATATCACAAGTATTGCTCTTAAAACACCGCTCAAGAGTTAATTAGCTGAAGATACTTTGTGTCCTCGGCTGCTTGTTAGCCAAGAAAGGACTCACCTTAGTGGTGACTGGTTTAAAATATACATAAATATATATCATTTGTACACGAACTCTTCCCAGTGGAAACTGGCTGTGTTTCCGTATTTCTATGTCCTATTCGGAGTGATCGTGAAATCTAAGGCTGCTTGATGTTCTGATGCTTGTCAATGCCCTCGTGTTCTGTGGCTCCACTAAACGCCAAGGAGGTTCTCCCGGACGGTTCCTCTTCCTCTGTAACATACGTGTGAATAGCCAAAATTTAATTTTGCTTTAATCTAATAAAGTCGAAGTGGGACTTTTTATTTTTCTGAAGCAGCTTTTTGAACTCTGCATTCCCCAGCTGCTAGGAATCTGGGGCACTGAAGGTCGAGGTCCACAGAAGCAGGAGACTTGGAAAACGCAAACACAGAAAGGCTGGGGTGCAAAGCCTTCCTGGCAAAGCCGGCCCTGCGCTCCTGCATCAGGCTTTGGGCCACCCCTGCCTTAGCCTGTGCTTTCTGCTTTGGCGCAAGAGTAAGAAATCTGGCAGATATTCTGCTAGGCCTGGAAGCGAAGTTTGGGCTTTTCGAATTTCGAATGCACCGGGAATCCTTCCAATTCGAGTATCTGAATCACCCCGCTTTGGGTGGCAGCTTTCCCACACCTTCAATCCCTGGATGTCACCGACCCTCAATCAGCTCGGCAGTTCCCGAAGCAGCAGCTTACGTTTTATACCACCGCCTCTGAATCCGGAGTCCACCCGCCAAGCCATCCCGGCGCTCAGGACCCGTGATTTCGCTCATTCACTGGACTTTTATTCCAGAGGTTCGTCCAGGAGTTTTGATTGTATCAGAACATAATGTGAAAGCAAAATTGAAATAAACGACTTCATTTTGAGTCTGGAAGGCTGAGCCAATGTTTTTTGGCAGCGGGGCTGTTAGGCACCCGGGAAGCGCGTGGGCAGCGGAGGGCAAAGGGCCAGGATCTGCGACCGGGAAGGGTGCCTCTGGTTCTGGACCATCTTAGAGGTATTTTCCGGGCCCGAAATTCAGGGCTGAATTTAATTACTCCTGGAGAAGGATGAGGAAAAGAGGAAATACATCATAATACAGTAGGCACCATTTCTAGGTAACTGTTATCTGAGTTAGGGCCCAAAACTCTGGCCCTCTGTTGAAACCCAGGCCCTATTTCTCCTCCAGCCTGGCATCTCTAGCCGGGGCCCATCGCACATAGAGGGGACAAAAAGGAATTAAAAAACCAAAACAACTTCTTTTCATAAAGAGACAGCTTTGTCTCCAGTCTTCCTGTTAGGAAGAAGAGGTCAGGGACAATTGGAGCGTTTGATGGTGAAACTACCTTAACCCAAAAGTTCTTAGGTGCAGAGCCTACCTCCAGGCGTGTGGAGACTGCACACTGCGTGGCCTGTAGCAGAGGCTCCCAGAAAGTGCAGGTTGGGTAGCCATACCCAAACAAGCTGTGTCTGGAATACCTTACATCCCAGAGGGCTGTGAGTGTGTGGTCATCCCTCATCTTGGGGACAGAACCACCAGGTTTTTGTCACTGTGGCTGCCACACTGAGAGATCACCAGGCTGTATCCCAATGGGGGGACTTTGGCAAGTCCTCTTTCAGGACTTCAATTTGCCCATTGTTATGAAGATAGGGAGAAATCTGCTCCGTGTATCCAGCCATTCTCTGATTGGGCTGGAACGGGTAGATTCTTTTGCATTGGCTAGTGAGTCCTGCCTAGAGCTCGGGCCAGGGCACAAGCCTGGGTGGAACCTGGAAGGTCAAGATAGTCAGTGCATAAGGCCCCAGGGGGAGACAGAAGAGAGTGCCCTGCTTCTGTTCTGGCTCTAGCTGGCTCCATTCCTGAGGAAGAGTTGCTGCTTCCCCAGACATTTCAAATTGGCATTGAAGATCTTTCTTTGACCTGGCTCTAGCCTCTGCTTCCTCCACTTGTTGACCCCTGCCTCTGCTATTTGACAGATTGTCCCCATTACTTTCTCTGTGCCTCCACACCAGCTGTCCTGCTCTTGAAGTTTGAAGTACCCTTTCTCTCCTTCACTTTTCAAAATCCTATCCTACTGTGGACATAGAAAGTTCAACCCAAAGACTGCTTCCTCTGGAGCGCCATCAGGTTCACACAGCACAGATGCTGCTCTCCAAATGAGGTTCACCTCCCCTCCTTGCCCTCTGTTGCAGTGGGGTAAAGGAGACATCTGAGGCTGGACTTGTCTCTCTGCTTTGGGTTCCATGAGGCAGTAGTGGGCCACACTAGCAAGCACCAGCGCTAAGGTGGTGTGCCTGCCTCAGAGGGCTTTGGGGGGTCCATGTTCCCCAAACTGTCCTATTCGTAAGCCTGAGTCTCCCCTTAGCCTGAGTGGGGCTATGGCTAGCTCTCTTCATGGGCTTGGCATGTGGTAGCTAAGCCACCTCTCCCTCCTCTGGGGCAAATATGGCAACCACTTAGGTCAGAGAGGGTGAGTTAACTTTGGCCTGAAAATTGGACTCCACGTGGGAGGCCTCAGAGAGTCCGAAAAGTAGGAGATCCATGGAGAGAGATGAAGAAGAAAGAGCCTGCAGCTCAGTGGGGATTTCCTCCCTGTTCCCAGCCATAGGCTAGGGAGGTGGGGGAAGGAAGACTCTAAAACCTACCCCTCCCTTGGCTTCCTTTAATGTTTTTAACCTCTAGGCCCTTGCAGATCTGGGGCTTGCCTCCTTCTTTTGTCTAAGACGCTTTAGATCTCAGCCTCTAGGGGTCCCAGGACCATCCAGACACAGTCTTACCCTCTGTCTGAAAGGCTCTTCCCCTGTCCCAGTGGCCTTGGCTACTTCTTCCTTTCAAGCCTCAACAGTATTCGTCCCCTCCTCCAGGGAGCCTTGTGCGCCCCAGGTAGGCAAAACTGTTACCCTTTTTCCGGCCTCCTTGGGTATTTACCAATCTCCTCCCCCAAGCCCCACCACCACTGCTACCCCGCCGCCTCTGTAAGGACAGAGACTGCGCTTTTTCTGCGCAGCGTCCAGCACCCAGCTAGGCCTAGGGGACTGTGAGGGACTTCAGGGAGGTTTCTGGGACTACACCATGCCAAGCGCTCCAGTGAGCCGGCAGGCAAGGGGCGGGTTACGGCTCGCTCTGATTTCGACGAAGCTGCGCAAGGATGCGCAGGTCCGCGCCTGCCGCCCAGCTCGCGGACTCTGACACCACCAGCAGAGCTGGGAGCGTTAATTCTCGCAGCCCGGAGAATCGGCTCCTAATGAGAACATAATTACCCAGATGGAGCGGAATCTCGTCCAGCTCCTTAATTGTTGCCTTAATGGGGTGCTGGGGAGGGGGTGCGGGGCGAAGGGAAGAGGTGGACTCTTCCGCGGGCCTTAGGTGGGTCCTGGGGACCGGGGACAAAGTGGAAGGCTGAAGACTTGGAGCTGTGGCCCTCTGTCCTGCGCACCGCTGCCACCTTACACTCCCCATGACTCAGTCTGAGCCTTATTTTCCTCCGTTAACAAATGCGAGGGGTGGACTAGGTGTCTTCCAGGTGTTCTACCTTTCCTGATCCACGCATCCGGGAGTCTAACCCTTCCCCCTCTGGATGCCTGCAACCATCTCCCAGCCGGCGCTTTGTCAAGTGCTGGGACTCCCATAGGCATTCAAACAAAAGCAGCGAAACCCATTACTGACTGGGGAAGGACAGATCCTGGAGCTGAAGGTCAAGTCCAGAGGGAGAGCCGTGGTACACCTCACTTTGAACTAATTCCATGGGGGAAAAAAGGATTCCCAGAAGGTCTCTTGATCTCTTTATACAGGGCCCTCACTGAAGATACAAACACTCCGAGCCTCAGTTTCAGTGACATTAATCTCTTCGCAACAGGGTGGTTGGGAAGACTTTGCTAAAAGGTATGTAAAAAATGCCAAGCCCTGGCTGACACATAGTAGGTATTGAATAACTGAATAAGCAAGGAGCAATAGACAATTGGAATGTCACACAGTTACAGAAACAGGATACACCGGGACATCTGGGCAGATACCCATGTTGAACAGATGAGAAAACTGAAATCTCAGAGCGGGAGGGACATAGCCAGTGCGCATGAGTGGTAGATACAGAAAAAGAATGCTGTGTGCTTCCCTTTACCAACACACTTATCCTATCCCCCTCCTAGCTTTGGACTCCATCTCGTTGCTTATACACTTGCATTACCACTGTGGACAAATATTCTCTGTCTGGATGTCTGCATGCTTCCCATTGGAGCTGAGTCCTGCTCGAATGTCTGCATCTCCTTACAGGGTACTCCCTCCAAGGTAGCAGCTTTGTCTTCTTCTTACATGGCTCAGTGCCTCCATAGTGCCTGGCATAGAACAAGTGTCTTGTGATGGTTTCATGAGGTAAACCAAATTTTTCCTGACACAACTGCAGGATATGGGCACAGTCAATGAAAACATCCTTCAGGGGATTTCTGGGACCTCTCACCCCCTTCTCTCCCCATCACTGATAGGAACACTGATATGGGCAGACAGGGAAAGCTTCCTTGGCACCTGCCCTTATTCTGGTCTTTTCTTCCCATCTCACTCTGAGCCCAGCCTGTCTCCAGGAAATCCCAGCTGTGATTCTAGGAAGTCAATGAGCAGGGTCAGTAAGAAGAGGCCAAGATTCAATGTATGAGTGGTGCTCAGGTTTGTTGCTGGATCTTCTTTCTGACTAACTGCTTGCTGTGCATAGATGTGGCTGTCTATGCAGTTGTGTGACACAACCTGGATCCTCACCTTGCTAGACTAGGATAGACTCTCTCCCGCTCTGAACAGGCTCCGGGGCCTGACCCCAGCGCTCTGCTAGAGCTCCACCCCATCTGCAGAGACCTCCCTGACTGCCTATCAAGTCTCCTTAGTTCCCAGCCAGATTGCACCTTGATCACAACTTTGTTGGATGTTCAGTTCTGTGAGGATTGGCCCCGGAGCACATGTTCTCTTCAGTGTGTACCTGATGCCTGGCACAGTGTCAGGGGCAGTAGATGTTCTTTAAATGCTCCTGGAACATATGAATGCATACAGAGTGGGTGGGCAGGTAGATGAAGGGATTTCTGGTTGCATTGTGAGTTCAACTGCCTGACTGTGAAGTCCTCTGAGGCAGACTCCTTATCTCTCTTGTTTGCAATTGTGTCCTAAGTGTCTGGCACAGTAGTTGGGATGCAGTCAGCATGAACAGTTTTTTTTTTCTTTAGATGCTGGGATTTGAACTCAGGGCCTTCCACTGGCCAGACAGGCGCTCTACCACTTACTTGACCCACGCCCCCAACCCTTTTGCTTTTAGTTTATTTTTCAGATACGGTCTTGCACTTTTGCCCAGGCTGTTCTCAGACAGAGGTCCTCCTACCTCTGCATTCTAAGTAGCTAGGATTACAGATGTGCCCCACAACACCTGGCTGAAAAGTATTTTTTGAATGAATGAATTCATTATGAAAAGTAATGTTTATTTTAGAGGGGAACCACATTGTTTCTGTTGTCTGGAGTTGATCCAACAGTAGAAGTTGTCTTTGCATTCTGCTTGCCCAATCCCATGCTGTGAGCACTTTAAAAGGTGGGGACCATATTTTATTTTTCTTAAAGGGCAGAAACACCCCTCCTCTTTTCCCTCCAGAATCTAATGTGATTTGGCTTTGGTTGATTAGCTGTTTCAGCAATCCAAGATCAAACCATTGAGTCTGTGACTGTGGGCAGGTATTGAAAATGGTACCATCTTTGTTACCTACCATAGGTAACAAAGATCCAAAGGTGCCAACAAGCTGGAGAGGCACAGGGATTGTCAGGTGTAAACAGTAGCCACATAGCTTGCACTGATGAGGGACTGGTAAGTCCTAGCTCAAGGCAGCCTCAAGGACCCTGGGTTTTGTTCTAGCTGAAAGCAGAATGAGCTATGAAATTCCTTCACAGATCTGGGTTCTGTTGCAGATCACAGGGGTGAAGGGGGGCTCAGTCAGCTTCCTCCAAAGAAAATGAAGGATTTCCCCTACCTTTCTTTCTCAGCCCCAGTGTCCAGCTGGGAGTTCAGCCTACCAGAGTTCTCTGGAATACTCTGGTAGAAAGAAACAACCTACTTACTCTGGTGAGGCACCATCTTCAGAAACTGATGCACACTTTCAGGCAGCTTTCAAAGAGGGAAGAGGGAATTTTTCACAAAGCAGAGGAGCTGGGTATTTCCTCCTCATTTAAAAGGCAGCCTGTGCTCTGCCCAGATCTGGTGCTAGAAAGACTCTCCTTTGTATTTGGAGAGACTCAAAAATAAACTCCCTAGTTTATCATCTGCTGAGGAATTTAGGTGATTTTATAATGATGGAGTGGCTCCAAAGATGCTATTAAAATGCCGCAGGTGAGGAGCCTGCTATTTTACTAACTCATCTTGATCAAAGCTGGTCAATTTTTGTCTCAGCAATGTTCCAAATGCTCTCTCTGGTTCTCTCTTCTTGAAAGAGTTCATTTCAGGGTGATGCTTTGTTTGCTTATTCTGAAGGTGCTGAGGGTGAAGGTGTGCTCACACTACCAATGGAGCTTCTGTGCCGACTCACACTCTTGTGATGACCAGGACTCAGCTGCTTTTCTTTGCTTCTCCTCTGCCGAGTGCCAGTTTACTTGGCAGGTTCTCAAGCCTGTGGGCCTAAACAATCTCCTGGGCCAACATAAGTGATGGTGGCAGGTGATATTTTCAGCTGTTTTCCTTGGCTGCCTCGATGTGTCCCTGCCTCTGTCATAAAAATCTTTGATCCAGACTGAGGTCAGAAAGGAGACTGCTCCCCAAGGAGTGGCATCACACAACCTGTGGGGTCCCATGACAACCAAAGTCTGCGAATTGCAGCACACTGGCTGGTGGAGTTGGGGGCTTCGCCTCTGAGTATCTTGCAGCAGAGCCTCCGCCCACAGGAAAAGCCATTTGATGACCACTCTTGGAGATGTGCCATGAAGCTTTTTTGGACCTTTTGAATCCATTTTCTCCTCAATTCTAACATTAGTGTCTCAAAACATCAACCAGCCCAAACCAAGAAACCTCCACCGAGACCATCCAGCTTGAACTAGAACTCCTGACCTTGGACTGTGAGGCCTTTGTGATCTTCTGACTTCTGTGACCTTGTCTTCTACTGTTTTCCTCTGTGCAAAGTAACTCATTCTGGCTTTCTGTTTGTTCTAGAAAATGCCAAACTGTCTATACAAGAACCTTTGCACCTGTTGGCCCTTTGGGAACAATTCTCTTCCATCTTCACTTGTTATGTGACCGTTTCCTTCTCCTCTTTGCAATCTGAGTGAAGTTCCTGATGACCAATCATCGAATACTGAGCTACTTTTCTTCTGCCAGCTGGGCTGTTCCTCTTCCAGCAGTCATGGCCCTGGGAAATACTATTTATCTGCTGACTTGTTTTCCCTTCTTCCTTAGGGACAGGGACCCGATCTGTCTTGTGCCCCACTGTATTGGAAGTATGGAAGAGATCCTGGGATGGGGGCGCTTGATTCACCTACAGATGACAGAATGGCAGAGCAGCCATGATCCCCTGTCACAGCAGGCTCCCAAGGGTCTCTTCTAGGGAGCTCAGGAGGAGCTGTGGGGTCAGAGGCCATTCAACACATCACCCATCAGAAGCCATGGTCATATAGAGGGCAAGTAGGTCAAGGATGGGGGGTGGGAGGTGGTCTTCCAGCCATATGTCAAAGGAGTGGACTTCCAGCTTGTCATTCTGTGTTGTGACAACTGGTTGATTCAGCTGAGCCACAGGACTGGGGTAGGGAAAACGGAAGTGTGTGGTGGATTGAATTTTTCCTACTGCAGTTTCTCTGCAACAGATGAGCACAAATAGAGAACAAGGAGCAAAGGGACTTGGTCAGGGGCAGAGGTGCCAGCATCCAGATTGTCATTTCTGGAACTGTAACTCAGCTTGGAGTGGAGATGGGCAGTAGTGAGGACTGCAGGAGGGGAGCGAGGGCTGGGGAGTCACATGCACAAGAGAGGAGGTGGCAACAGGGCTGGAACAGTAGCAAGGTGAGGCTAAAACTGTTGAAAATATGTGTCCTCTGACTGCCAGGTACTCTACAGAAACACTCAGGTACCTGGGAATGTCAATTGCATATTCACCTCAGCTCCCCATCACTGCATGCAGGCTCAGCAATAGCTTCGCTTTGTGAGCCCCATCCCAGAACCCAGGTCTGGGGCTGCCTTCCCACAGCCCAATGGAAGGGCGCATAGTACAGCAAAGCACAATCAGTTAGGGTTAGACATCCTCTTTACTTACAGTAATCCTCTCCCTCCTACACCATTATAAGCATCTCATGACCCTACTCAGTTTTCTTGACGTTTGGATTTCACCACCCCCTTTTGTATGACAAGAACTCCCAGACCGTCCTGATCAAGAGAACAAGCTTTGAAGCTGAGCTGGGTTGGAAGGCCTGCTTTACCACTAGGTTCTTCAGGACTCTTGTGATTTCAGATGACTGAAACTCAACCCAGAAGAATTACTGTCCCCAAAGGGTTATGAATTCAGGTATGGCTAGATCCAGGAGCTTAAACAGATCATAGGATCTGCCTCTCTTCACACTCAAACTTATTGCTAGATCCTCAGTTGTTACACTTTGACTTCAGCAACCACAGACTCACATTCTTCTTGCCAAGTTTCCCCATTAGGAGGAGAGTGCTTTCTCCACCTGCTACCTCCACCCCCAGTGCCAGCAAAAATTCCACAGCCAATAAATATTAAACTGACTTACAGCACCTGCATTCCAGAATAAATCTCTATAGTCAGAAAAAAGAACCCGTTGGGGGAGGGGTGGGAGTAGGAAGAGGTAGCCTTGCCTGGGAGCAGCCATTACCAAAGAAATGGAACTGACTTGTGAGTGAGCTACTTTCTGGCTGTGTAACTTTGACATCCTGTGCTTTTATTTCCTTGACTATTAAAATGAGTAGAGCATAAAAAATCTATTGTATTAGAATTAACCTATCAAAAAAGCAGGTCTGAAAGCAAAGATTTGCATTTTCCTGAATGGTGTCACTCATCACTTAAAGCGTACCTTGCTGGGGATGTAGCTCAGTGGAACAGCATGCGCAAGGCTGGTTTGACCTCCAGCATTACAAGAGAATAGGTCTCATTGTACTCTTTATCCTAGGCTGTGGATCCTCCTGGGTGTGATCTGATAGCTCTCTTGCCCTCGCAGCCGGATCCCAGCCATGGCCAGTATTTCTTTGCCTTGCTATGAAATACTGCTATGGCCAGTATTTCTTTGCCTTGCTTCAAACAACAAGTGTGCAGTAAACAGTAACTATTACTACTGCTCCCAAGGCAATTTTTGTCAATGCCCAGGCACTCTGGCACAAACATGTTTTTTTTTTTTTTCCCTAGGAAAAGCACAAGGTGCTATGCCTCCAGATATTTATTTGTGAATACAGACCACTTGGAGACCTTGTTAAAATGCCATTTCTCTTCCTTAAACAAGGGTGGGGACTGAGATTTTCAAGTTCTAACATGCCCCCATTAGAGTGTGCAGACCACACTTGAGTAGTGATGGCAAAGAACCACATGTATTTTCAACTACTCTCATATACCAATCCACAGAGGTGTTATATCACAATCAGCTGGGATTTTTTTTTATCTTAGAAGATCATATTACAGAAAGGAAAACATGAGAGACAGAGATCACTGGAGGCGTAACTTGGTCACTAGCACCTGCTTTCAGTCTTTTGTGTACATGTACATTCAGCAATCTTTACTCCTCATAGTTACATTGTAGCTGCAGAAGCTCCAAACCTTTCATTGTCTCTACTTCGAATCCTCCATCCCAGAAATGCTTGCAAAATTCTCATGGCATCTCCTTAACTCCAAAGGTGTCTCATGTCAATCTCTAAATTAATTTCTTTGAAAAGGTAATGTAGGCTTTGATTGACCGGGCTTAAGTCATGTCATCCTTGTAAAGTTAGAGCAGAGTTCATTTCATTTAAGCATCAAGACTTGTGTGCATATGTGAGTGCACAGAAGGATTTACTTATTAACAATGAAAGCACAGAAAGGGCCACCCAGCCTCAATCCCACACCCAGACTCATACTCCACGTGTTCACTCATATGGTTTGCAGTCATCTTGAATATAACACGTTCAAAGAGGAGACCTGGTTCTGTCCCCAAATCTGCCCCCATGTCTTTTTCACATGTTAATGGCAACCCCATTCTTCTAGTGGCATCACATCAGACCTGCTGGTGTCTTCCTGGACTCTTCTTTCTCTCTTATAATTGACATCTAACCTATCAGCCAAGCTCTGTGAGCTCAGCCTTCAGAACAAATCCAACAGTCGGTTGCTTCAGGCCGCTGTCATCTCTCCCTTGGCCATGGGCAGTCACCTAACTTGTCCTGGCTTGTCTTCTTGCTGCCTTCACCTATGGTCCCTGCAGTGGTCACCACATCATCCTGTAGAGATGTGAAGCAGGTCACACAGCTCACTGCTTAGAATACAGTGTATGGACTGGAGGCATGGCTCAAGTGTTAGAGCACCTGCTTTGCAAGTGTGAAGCCCTGAGTTCAAAACCCAGTTCCACCAAAAAAAAAAAAAACTAGAATACAGTGTAATTTTGTGCCTTGGCCCTCCATGATCTGTCCTGGGTGCCACAGCTGCTCTGTCCTTGTCAGCCTGTGCGGTGCATCTGTGGTCCCTGTGCCTGAAGATACTGACCCCAAGCCTCAGTGCTGGGCCTGGAGTGTAGCATTGTCGCAGATCCTTCCAGCCTGGGCCTTGGTGTGGACATAGTAAGTCAACAGTGCTGAGTCAGCAGCCCTGTGTTTGTCCATGGGTTTTCAGGGTGAAGAAGAGGGAGGGGGAGCTGGGGTTACTCCTTACCCATAATGAAGGCTGATTAAACAAAGGCTGTTCCTGTGTGGTCCCCAAGAGACTGAGAACTGAGATTAGCATAGACTCACTTTGCCATAGGAAACAGAGGGCACCCTGCCCATGTTGGTGACCACACTCAGCTCTCAGCAGGATGCCTGGGAGACTGCATCATTCTCTTTCTACCTTTGTAGTGCCAGCCACTGAGCACACTGTGTTTCTGTCTGACTACCACCAGATAATGAAGACAACTTCACAAGGGCCCTTGTACCAACTGTACCTGCAGGACAGCCCACCCACCTGACTCTTGTCATTTTAATTTGGCCTTTCCCACTGCCAAAGCCACCTTGTCTGCTGACCCTCCCAACCCTCTGCCATTCCTGGGCCTGCTTGTCCCCTTGAGTGAGAACAGGAAGCTCCTTCCAACTCTCCCCCACTCCCTGGCTGTGCATTCTTGGCCCCCAACATGACCTGGAAGCGCCCCTCCCCTTCCTGGACTTGTCACTTTGACAGGCACTGCTGCCCTCTTTTTGTTAGGATATCAGCTTAGTTTCTAAGAATAAGAGATCTTGCCAGGGGCCATTACAGGCCTAAAGTCTAACTGTCTGGTTGGAGTTCTAGTAGGACTCTGGTTGTAAGGAACCAAAGAAATTGGCTGCTTTAAGGAGGAAAGGAATTTCTTCCTATGCCTGCCCTTTGGCAGCCCACAGAATCCAAGCCAGGACAAAGAAGTAAAGAACAGGAAGCAGGCCAGTTCTGAGGTGGGAGAGTGTAGGGACAGGAACTGATGGCAGTCCCTTTGGGAGTCCACCTTCTGGGGGCAGCAAAGATAGTTCTTTTCATTCTCATGATGCTGGACTGAACATTTTACTCCTGGGGAGTGGACTGCCTCTCCTTCCTCGAGGGGAGAGCTCAGCTTCTGGATTATTCACCATGAGGAGGCCTTAGACAGAGGAGCCAGGTTTTTTTTTTCATTCTTCAGCTTGAAGTGATGGTGGGAAAGGTGTACTCTCAGCAACATCATGTAGCTGTCCTAGCTCTGCTCTGATAAGCTGTGCAGCTTTTAGCAAGTTGCCCATTTATTTATTTATTTATGTTGGTCTGGGCCTCAATTTTGTCATCTGGAAAATGGGACAATAAATAATGCCTACTTCATAGGATTGTGGTTAGGCTAACTAGGTGATGGAGCAGGTGCTCAATAAATGCTAATTACTATTAGGAAGACCAAAAGGTGTGTCTGTGTGTCTGTCTATCTGTTTGCCTGTTGCATATCCCTCACTCCCAGCTCCTTGCTTAGGTTTCCCTGTGGTTTATTTTCTTCTCCCTCAACAGAAGTTGCACCTGGTCAGGAGGAAGAACGCCTCAGAACCTCCCTGGCCCACCAATCTCGTGAGCAAAGGAACAAGGCAGCACCAAATATTGACCAAGATCTTGGGCTTCGGGGGCAGCTAGACCTTGTTGACTTTGTTCAAATCTTGACCCTGCCACAAACAGTCGTGTGACCTGTGTAAATGGTGCAGTGTTTCCCAGAACCTGCTACCTAGGCTGATGGGTGGATCCATTGATTCTTGTAAGAAGTAGTGATGGAACTCATTCTCTGAGCCAGATTCTGTTCCAGGCTGAGATGACAGGCTGCCTTCAGGCTAACAGCCACACTGGTAATCACAGCAAGCTGCAGAACACCAAGCATTACAAATACCATGGAGGAAACTCCTGCGGCAGGAACTATGGGTCCCACAGGAATCTGATTTCCAGTTGAGATTTGAAGTTAGGGCTTAGCTAGGCTAAGGTTGTGGGGGCAGAAGGAACAGGGTGTGCAAAACTCCAGGGTGGGAAATGCCATCTGTGGAGCTCTGGGAGGACTGGGAAAGGCTACCCTCAAATGGGGCAGGAAGGATGCACCTGAGAGATGCAGGACTGGGCCGTGCAAATTGGAGGTAGAGAGACAGAGGATTTAGGTCTGCCATTCCTGAGCAACAAGCCACTGTGGGAACACTTGGAGCCTGGGATGTCTGACTGACTTCTGGAAAAGGAGAGGCCTGGGAGGGGACAGAAGTCAAAGTATGCAGACAGGGACAAGGCTGGACAGTCATTGGGCTCAGGGACAAGAATAGTATGGCACCAGGGCAGTGACAGTGAGGTTGGAGAATGGTAAGTGGACTTGAGGGAGATTTGGTGTCTGAGTCCTTAAGGTTGGCGGGTGGGGGGGGGAGGAAATAAGCATGAGGACAGGGGTGTTGAGCATGGCTTCTGAGTTCCCCACCATTTCTGCCATAGGTGGAGGGTGAGGTCAGGGGGGCACATTTTATATCTGGTGGTCCTTTGAGACAGCCTATTCTGTCAGGTAGGAGATGATGACAATGAGAAGAGGGATAAGCTTGGGCTTGAGCATGTTAAGGTTGGTCAAGTGGCCCTGAGCAGAAATGAACTGGCTGAGGAGACACAGGCCTGCCAGGGAAAGCTCTTAGATGACTGCTCTGTGTGTGGGGTGTGCAGGGTGTGGTGTGTGTGTGTGTGTGTGTGTGTGTGTGTGTGTGTGTATGTGTGAGTCTCTCTTGTATGTGTGTCTGTGTGTGTATGGAATATGTGTGCATGTGGGGTGTGTGAGGATGTGTGCATGTTGTGATGTGTGTTTGGTAGATGTGAGTGTGTCTCTGAGTGTGTTATGTGTGCGCATGTGTGTGTCTGTGAGTGCGGTATGTGCCTCTGTGTGTGCATGCATATGTGTGTGCCTACATGCGTGTGCGCACTCCTGTAGCCAAGTCTACCTTCCTGACTACTGCTCTGATTGGCATTGGGGGCTGGGTCTCCTCTGTTCATTTGATCAGCTCTTCTTGTCACCTATGTCAGTAAGAACCCAAAGGGACTAGATGAAGGTAGGGGGAGGTGAAGGGGAGAGTCTGAGGCCCAGAAGGGGGTCCTATTAAGTCCTTTTACCTCCCCACAAACACACAAACAATTCAAGCCTGACACTTTGATTGAACTTAATTTCTTTCTTTCTAATGCCTTCCCTGGAAGAATTACGAGCTCAGTTTCCCCCGACAGCACCAGGGGGAGGACAGTATTGGCGATGGCATAAAAGTAGAGAAGAGAGGGAAGAGCAAAAGATGGAGCATTTATCCTGCGCAGAGTCCTGGAGCACCAGCCACCTTCTGAGCCAGACTCATAGAAGCCAAGGGCTTTAAAAATAGAACCGCTTAACTGCTTCAGGTGGGGACAAAAGCCAGTGTTCCTGATTCTAACCAAGCAGCAGAATCCCAGTGCAGAGGACAGGTCTTTGGGCCCCAAATTGGAGAGGGAGGGCAGCTGCGCAGGAGAACCAGGGGCTGAACTGGACTCTGATCCTGGGACTTTGTCTTGGAATGTGCTATAGTGCTCTCTGGGCTCTGAAGAGCAGTGACCAGTCCATAGGGGACAGGCAGGTCCCTGAATGGGGATGGAATTAAGCAGCGAGGCAGGCTGTTTCAGGAGCAGACTAGAACATCTGCATGCTAACACAGGCTGTTGTCACCAAAACAATCCCATAAGATGCAATTCTCCTTTTGTCAAATGAAGGCAGGGTCTGAGCTCTGGATTGGTGGGGACAGGCAAGCGCAAACATGCTCAGTGCCATGGTAGAGAGAGGTGCCAAAAGTCCCAGGAGATCTTAGGGGGAAAGGGAGCTCCGAGGAGGAGGTGACTTTGTTCCCAATAGCCTTTATTTTTCAAAATGGTTTTAGATTTGCAGAAAATTGAGAAAACAGCACAGAGTTCACATGTACCCTCCTTCCTTGATTTCTACTATTATCAACATTTGCATTAGCATGATACATTTGTCACAAATGAGCCACCATTAACGTGTGGTGCTTCATTCAGATTTCTTTAGTCTTTTCTCTTCCAGGATCTCCCCGTCCCCCACAACACCACATTATGTTTAGGCCTCCTGCCTCCTTAGGCTCTTCTTGACTGTGGCATTTCTTAGAACTCTCCTGGTTTTGGTGACCTTGACAGTTTTGAGAACTGTCAAGTCATTTGTAGGATGCCCTTCTAAGGGCATTCATCTAGTATTTTTCTCATGATTAGACAGAGTTAGGGATTTAGGGGAGAAAGACAAAATATCTTTTTGTCACACTAGATCAAAGGTATATGCCATCAAGTTGACTTGTCATTGTGATACTGCCAGGTGCCGAGTGGTGATTTCCACTCCCGTCTTTTCCATACTGTATTCTTTGGCAGGAAGCCACTATGTGCAGCCTATGTGTAAGGGGTGAGGAGTTATCTTTCCCTTCTTGGGAGATTCGTGCATGAGTGATTTACAGTTCTTTTGCAAGGGACATTAGTGTCTTCTCTCCATTTATTTATTCAGTCATTTACTTATATCAGTATGGACTTGTGGATATTTATTTCATACACTGGATTATAATTTTGTGGCTTGGATTGGGCATCTGGAGTTCTTTCAGCTGGCAGTTGTATACACTTGACATATCATCTTCAATGTATACAGTTTTTGGAACTTTCTCACTTCTTGGCACATCAAGACACTCTGGGCTCATCTTGAACATTTTCTGCTCCTGTTTTAGAGTCAGCCATTTCTCAGATGAGCCCTGGTTCTTATTGAAGAATGGTTTTAGAAAGTGCTATGGTTCAGGGGTGGACTCCAAGGGTTCATTGATCATCAGTGTAGTGGTAGTGGGAGGTGGAACCTTTAAGAGGTGGGGCCTAGTGGGAAGTCTTTAGGTCATGGGGGCATGGCCTCAAAAGGAATTGTGGGACTCTCTCTGCTCTCATGCTGCTGCTTCAGCATGTCCCCATCCTGCCATTGCCATCCACCCTCCATATCCCCAAGGAGATATGTGTCACGCCCTTGAACATCAAAACCATGACTAAATGAACTTTTTGTGAAGCAGTTTGTCTCAGGTGTTTTGTGATGCTAACAAAAAGCTGACTAATACAGAAATCAAGGCCCGGGCACTGTGTATGAACAGTGTCAATGAGGTATCATTGCTAGAGGACCTGCTAGTGATAGAAAAGAAAATGCATGTGTGTATACTAACCTATGTATATGCATGTACCAAGAAATGTCTAAAAAAGAGTTCATAGTGATGACTTCAACTCTAACCCATTATTACATGGATCATTCTAGTCTCTCCCTCTTACTGTAAATTCCCATTCCAGCAATGAGAGAAACGGCTCCCACTATCCATTTGCATAATGGTTCAGCTCCAGCAAATATGTGCAGTGATTTCAGAATTCTAGTCTGTACCCATACAGAAAATAACTTTATCAACTATAGTGTTTATGTGAAGTTTCTTCTGCCTTTAATCTTACAGACTCTCCTTGTTACCAAGGTTACCAAGATCAGCAGCTTTTCTTCCCACCCCCTTCACCAAGGGTGATGTTTATAATGCCCTTAAGATTTCTTCTCACCATTTGCATTCTTCCCTGGGAAGTCCCCAACTCCCACCTTTTTTTTTTTTTTTAGTGGTACTGGGATTTGAACTTAAGGTCCTCATGCTTGCTAGGCGGGGACTCTACCACCTGAGCCACATTGCCAGCCATTTTGCTTCTGTTGTTTTTCAGACAAGGTCTCACATTTTTTGCCCTGGCTGTCCTGGACCTTGATGTTCTTACCTCTGCCTTTGGTGAAGCTGGGATGATGGGTAGCTGATGTGCTACTATGCCCAGCTTCCCAACTTCCCAACTTCCTAACTTTTAGAAATTTGCATATATTAAAGCTTACTCTATGTGCTGAAAAGTATGGATTTCCAAAAATGTCATGCATCCACCTTTACTGTGTCATACAGAATAGTTTACTTCCACTAAAATTCCTCTATGCATCATGTATTCATTTGTGCTCCCCCCACCCAGCTCTGGCAACTGCTGATCTTCTAACTACCTCTAGATTTTTGTCTTCTCTAGAATGTTCTACAGCTAGAAGCATACAAACAGTATGTAGGCTTCTCAGACTGACTTCTTTTACTCAGCAACATGTAGCAAAAGTTCCTTTGTGCCTTTTCATTCGTTTCTATTGACATCCACTATATGGATACACCAGTTTGTTTATCCATTCGGCTAGTGAAGTTTTGCTGATTTCTTCTTATAGTTTTTGGCAGTTGTGAATAAAGATGCTATGAACATTTTCATGCTCTTTTTTTGTGTGGACACAAGTTTTCAGATTAATTGAGTAATACCTAGGAGCACAATGGATGGGTCATGTGACAAGATTATGTTTAGTTTTGTAAGAAACTTCCAGCTGTCTTTCTTTTTTCTTTGTTTTGCAGTGCCAAGGTTTGAACTCAGGGCTTACAACTTGAGCCACTTCACCAGCCCTTTTTTGTGAAGTTTTTTTTTGAGATAGGGTCTTGTGAACTCTTTGCTCGGTTAGCTTTGAATTGTGATCCTCCTGATCTCTGCCTCTTGAGTAGCTGGGGTTACAGGTGTGAGCCACTGGTCCCCGGCCTTCAGACTGTCTTTGAACGCAGCATGCACTTTGTGTTCCCACTAGCTGTGAAGGAAGGATCCGGTTGCTTTGCCTCTTCACCAACACTTAGTATTGTCAGTGTTGTTGGGTTTTAGTCTAAGTTGTGTAGTGGGACCTCCTTGTTTAACTAGCAACTCACTAATGACAAATGATGTTGAATATCTTTTAAAATGTTTATTTTGTCATTTGTATGTTTTTTTTAGTGAGGTATCTATTCAGATCATTTTCGCACTTTTAATATTCTTTGTATATTTGGGATACAAGTCCTTTAAGAGATAATGTTTTCAAAATGTTTTCTCCTAGCTATGGCTTGTCTTTTCATTCTGTTAACACACTTCTCTCTCTCTACACACTGCTCTTTTGTGTACAGGAAAAAGTTTTAGTAAAGTTCACCTTATGAAATTTTGTATTTCATGTATAATCCTTTGGGTGTTGTATCTAAAAACTCATTGTCAAACCACAGTCACTTAGATTTTTTTTTTTGTTTTCTTTTGGATGTTTTATAGTTTTATACTTTACACTCAGGTCTGATTTACTTAACCAAATTTTGGAAAGTGCATAAGGTCTGTGTCTAGACTGATTTTTTTCATGTATGGATATGTTCTTGCATCACAGATTTATGGTTTTCTGCATAAAGATAATGTGTATATTTTGCTACACTTATATCTAAGTATTTAATATTTTCATATCTTTTGTGCTATTGTAATTTTTTTTGGAGACAGGTTCTCACTATGTAGCCCAGGCTGACCTTGAACTCTCAATCCTCCTGTTTTCTTTCTTTCTTTCCAAAATATACACCTTATATTTTCTGTTTTTACCTTATTGCCCTAGGTAGGACTTCTAGTACAGTGCTGAGTGGAAGCGGTGAGAAGGGACACCCCAATCGCAGTGGGGAAAGCCTCCAGTTTTTCACTCCTGCATATGATGCTGGCTGTAGGATTTCTGTAGACCTTCTTTATCAACTGGGCAAAATTCCCTTGTATTCTTAGTTTGCTAAGGTTTTTTTTTTTTAAATCATGAATGCATGTTGGATTTTATCAAATGTCTTTTCAATTGATACTTTCATTATTGATGCTATGGTTCACTTTAATTAATTTTGGATGCAAAACCAGTCCTGCATATGTAGGATAAATCCCACTTGATCATAGTGAATAATTCTTTGTATACATTGTTCTATTTGATCTGCTGGTATTTTGTTGAGGGTGAGTGGTAATGGCTGTAGTGTCTTTGTTTTGTAATAGCTTTCTCTATTGGAATTGGGATTGTAATATCCTTCTCTGGTCTCATCAGATGGGTTAGAAAGTGGCCCTTTTGCTCAGTTTCTGGAAGAGGTTGTAGAGAAGTATATTGTTCGTTTTTTAAGACTTTGGTGGAATTCACCAGTGAAATCACCTGGACCTGCTACTTGCTGTTTAGAAGGTTATTAATTATTCATTTATTTTCTTTAATAGATATAGGTATATTTAGATAATTTCTCCTTGATTCTGGTAGTTTGTGTCTTTCAAGAAATTGGCCCATTTCATCTAAATTATCAAATTGTCATTGTACGTATTCTTTTGTGATATTTTTAATGTCATGGACGCTGTATTGATGATTCTTTTTTATTTCTGATATTAATAATTTGTGTCTTCTCTCTCTTTTTTCTCTGTTAGCCTAATTAGAGGTTTGTCAATTGCATCAATCTTTTCAAAGAAATAGCTTTTGTTTTTGTTGATTTCTCTATCATTTTCTTGCCTTTAACTTCATTTATTTTTACATTAAGTTTTACTATTTTTCTTCTGCTTTCTCTAGATTAAAATTGTTTTTTTCCTCTAACATCCTAAGGTGGAAGCTTAAATTACTGATTTTTTTAAATCTTTCTTCTTTTCTAACATATGTATTTAATGTTATATATTTCCCAATATTACTTTTACTGCATCCCATATATTTTGGTAAGTTGTATTTTCATTATCATTTAGTTCAAAGTATTTTACAGTTTTCAGTGGCTTCTCATTTGACCTGTGTGTTATTTAAAAGCATGTGGCTTAATATCTAAACACTGTGAATTTTCTAGCTTTCTTTCTGTTACTAATGTCTAGCTTAATTCCATTGTGGTCTGAGAACATGCTTTGTTTTATTTCTAGTTTAAAAAATTAATTAAGTACATTTTACGGCTCAGAATGTCCTGGAGAGTATTTCAGGTGATTGTGAAAAGAGTGCGTATGCTGCTGCTCTTGGATAGAGCATTCTAGAATGTCATTGGATCAAGGCCTGCAGCAGTGCTGCTCTTGAGTCTCTTCCTATGTGATCCATGAGTTACTTAGAGCTGCTTCTGGAGTTTCCAGCTGTAAGAGTGGCCTTCCCTCTGCAGGCATCAGCTCTCACCTCATGTAACTTACACTGTCTGTGAGGCACATGCATGTTAAGAATGACTATGTCTTTTTGGAGAAATGGACCCTTTGTCATTCTCTAATGCCTTGTTCTTCAACTCATTTACCTTTAAAAAGATTAACTTTCTCCTATACTGAGGTACAACTGATAAAAAAAATTGGGTACATTTAAATCACAACATGAGATGCTCTAATATTCATATACATTCTGAAATAATTCCCACAAACTACTCAATGCATCCACCACCTCATATAATTACTATTTCTCTTTCTCTCTCTCTGTCACATACACACACACACACACACACACACCCCAGTGCTGGCAATTATCATTCCAGTCTTGGCTCTGTGAGTTCAACACTTTTACATTCCATAAACAAGTGAGATCACCCAGAATTTGTCTTTCTGTACTTGGCTCATTTCACTTAGCATACTGTCCTTCACATACATACATGTTGTAACAAGTGACAGGATTACTTCCTTTATTAAGGCTGATAGTATTCTGTTGTATATAGATACATTTTTATAAATCCATTCCTCTTTCAATGAATACTTGGGTTTTCCCCTATCTAGGCCACTGTAAATAATGCTACAATGAACATAAGACTATCAATATCTTCTTGAGATAGGGATTTCATTGCCTTTGGATATACCCAGAAGTGAGATTACTGGGTCACACAGCAGTTCTATTTTTATCTTTTTAAAAAATTTTTTATTTATTTATTTTTTTATTCATATGTGCATACAATGTTTGGGTCATTTCTCCCCCCTCCCACCACCCCCTCCCTTACCCCCAAATCCCACCCCCTCCCTCTCCCCCTGACCCCCTTGATACCCGGCAGAAACTATTTTGCCCTTATCTCTAATTTTGTTGTAGAGAGAGTATAAGCAATAATAGGAAGGACCAAGGGGTTTTGCTGGTTGAGATAAGGATAGTTATACAGGGAGTTGACTCACATTGATTTCCTGTACATGTGTGTTACCTTCCAGGTTAATTCTTCTTGATCTAACCTTTTCTCTAGTTCCTGGTCCCATTCTCCTATTGGCCTCTGTTGCTTTAAAGTATCTGCTTTAGTTTCTCTGCATTGAGGACAACAAATGTTATCTAGTTTTTTAGGTGTCTTACCTATCTTCACACCTCCCTTATGTGCTCTCACTTTTATCATGTGCTCAAAGTCCAATCCCCCTGTTATGTTTGCCCTTGATCTAATGTCCACATATGAGGGAGAACATATGATTTTTGGTCTTTTGGGCCAGGCTAACCTCACTCAGAATGATGTTCTCCAATTCCACCCATTTACCAGCGAATGATAACATATCATTCTTCTTCGTGGCTGCATAAAATTCCATTGTGCATAAACATCACATTTTCTTGATCCATTCGTCAGTAGTGGGGCATCTTGGCTGTTTCCATAACTTGGCTATTGTGAATAGTGCCGCAATAAACATGGGTGTGGAAGTGCCTCTGGAGTAACCTGAGTCACATTCTTTTGGGTATATCCCCAAGAGTGGTATTGCTGGATCAAATGGTAGATCTATGTTTAGATTTTTAAGAAGCCTCCAAATTTTTTTTCAGAATGGTTGTACTAGTTTACATTCCTACCAGCAGTGTAAGAGGGTTCCTTTGTCCCCACATCCTCATCAACACCTGTTGTTGGTGGTGTTGCTAATGATGGCTATTCTAACAGGGGTGAGGTGGAATCTTAGTGTGGTTTTAATTTGCATTTCCTTTATTGCTAGAGATGGTGAGCATTTTTTCATGTGTTTTTTGGCCATTTGAATTTCTTCTTTTGAAAAAGTTCTATTTAGTTCACTTATATATTTCTTTATTGGTTCATTAATTTTGAAAGAATTTAGTTTTTTAAGTTCCCTATATATTCTGGTTATCAGTCCTTTATCTGATGTGCAGGTGGCAAATATTTTCTCACACTCTGTGGGTGGTCTCTTCAATTTAGAGAATATTTCTTTTTTGAGCAGAAGCTTTTTGTTTTATGAGGTCCCATTTATCTATGCTATCTCTTAGTTGCTGTGCTGCTGGGGTTCCATTGAGAAAGTTCATACCTATACCTACTAATTCCAGAGTATTTCCTACTCTTTCCTGTATCAACTTTAGAGTTTGTGGTCTGATATTAAGATCCTTTATCCATTTTGACTTTATATTGGTATAGGGTGATATACATGGATCTAGTTTCAGTTTTATGCAGACTGCTAACTAGTTTTCCCAGCAGTTTTTGTTGAAAAGGCTGTCTTTTATCCATCGTATATTTTTAGCTCCTTTGTCAAAGACAAGTTGGTTATAGTTGTGTGGCTTCATATCTGGGTCCTCTATTTTGTTCCACTGGTCTTCATGTCTGTTTTTGTGCCAGTACCATGCTGTTTTTATTGTTATTGCTTTGTAATATAGTTTGAAGTTGGGTATCGTGATACCTCCAGCGTTGTTCTTTTGACTGAGTATTGCCTTGGTTATTCGTGGCTTCTGTGTTTCCATATAAATTTAATGGTAGATTTTTCAATGTCTTTAATGAATGTCCTTGGAATTTTGATGGGAATTGCATTAAACATGTAAATTACTTTTAGGAATATCGACATTTTTACTATGTTGATTCTACCAATCCATGAACATGGGAGATCTCCCCACTTTCTATAGTCTTCTTCAATCTCTTTTCTTCAGAAGTGTATAGTTTTCCTTGCAGAGGTCACTCACATCTTTTGTTAGGTTTACATCTAGGTATTTGATTTTTTTTGAAGTTATTGTAAATGGAATTGTTTTCATATATTCTTTTTCAGTTTGTTCATTATTAGTGTATAGAAATGCTAATGATTTTTCTATGTTGATTTTGTATCCTGCTACGTTGCTGTAGCTATTGATCGTGTCTAGGAGCTTTTGAGTAGACTTTTTTGGGTCTTTAAGGTATAGGATCATGTCATCTGCAAATAGGGATATTTTGACAGTTTCTTTACCTATTTGTATTCCTTTTATTCCTTCTTCTTGCCTAATTGCTCTGGCTAGGAATTCCAGTCCTATGTTGAATAGGAGTGGAGATAGTGGGCATCCTTGTTTGGTTCCTGATTTTAGAGGGAATGGTTTCAGTTTTTCTCCATTAAGTATAATGCTGGCTGTAGGTTTGTCATACATAGCTTTTATAATGTTGAGGTACTTTCCTTCTATTCCTAGTTTTCTTAGAGCTTTTATCATGAAATGGAGTTGGATCTTATCAAAGGCTTTTTCTTCATCTATTGAGATGATCAAGTGGTTTTTGTCTTTGCTTCTGTTAATGTGGTTTATTACGTTTATTGATTTTCATATGTTGAACCACCCCTGCATTCCTGGGATGAAGCCTACTTGGTCGTGGTGAATAATCTTTTTGACATGTTGTTGAATTCGGTTTGCCATTATTTTATTGAGGATTTTTGCATCAATGTTCATTAAGGAGATTGGCTTATAGTTCTCCTTTTTGGAGGTGTCTTTGCCTGGTTTTGGGATAAGTGTAATCCTGGCTTCATAAAATGTGTTAGGCAGTTTTCCTTCCCTTTGTATTTCATGGAACAGTTTAAGGAGGGTTGGTATCAGTTCTTTAAAGGTCTGTTAGAATTCAGCAGAGAATCCATCAGGTCCTGGACTTTTCTTTTTGGGAGACTCTTGATTGCTGCTTCAATTTCATTTTGTGTTACAGATCTATTCAGGTGATTAATTTCCTCTTGGTTCAGTTTTGGATAATCATATGTATCTAGAAATCTGTTCATTTCTTTAAGATTTTTGAATTTATTTGAATATAGTTTCTCGAAGTAGTCTCTGATGATTTCCTGGACTTCCATGGTGTTTGTTGTTATCTCCCCTTTTGCATTCCTTATTCTGCTAATTTGGGTTTTTTCTCTCCTCATTTTTTGTCAGGTTTGCCAGGGGTCTGTCGATCTTGTTTATTTTTTCAAAGAACCAACTTTATGTTTCATTAATTCTTTGTATGGTTTTCTTGGTTTGTATTTCATTGATTTCAGTTCCTATTTTTATTATTTCTCTCCTTCTTTTTGTTTTGGGATTTGCTTGTTCTTGTTTTTCTAGGAGTTTGAAATGTCTGATTAGGTCATCGATTAGGGATTTTTCAGTCTTTTTAATATATGCACTCATGGCTATAAACTTTCCTCTCAGGAATGCCTTTGCTGTGTCCCACAGGTTCTGGTAGGTTGTGTTTTCATTTTCATTGTCTTCCAGGAACTTTTTAATTTCCTCTTTTATTTCAAAAATGACCCATTGTTCATTAAGCAATGAGTTATTTAGTTTTCAGCTGTTTGCATGATTTTGTCTTTACTTTTTTTGTTGAGTTCTAGTTTTATTGCATTGTGATCAGATAGAATGCATGGTATAATTTCTATTTTCTTATATTTGCTGAGGCTTGCTTTGTGCCCTAGGATATGATCTATTTTGGAGAAGGTTCCATGGGCTGCTGAGAAGAATGTATATTGTGTAGAAGTTGGATGAAATGTTCTGTAGACATCAACTAGGTCCATTTGATCTATGGTATATTTTAGGTCTTGGATTTCTTAATTAATTTTTGTTTGAATGACCTATCTATTGATGATAATGGGGTGTTAAAGTCTCCCACAACCACTGTGTTGGAGTTAATATATGTTTTTAGGTCCTTCAGAGTATGTTTGATGAAATTGGGTGCATTGACATTGGGTACATATAGGTTGATAATTGTTATTTCCTTTTGGTCTATTTCCCCTTTTATTCGTATGGAGTGTCCTTCTTTATCTTGTTTGATCAATATAGGTTTGAAGTCTACTTTGTCAAAGATAAGTATTGCTGCTCCTGCCAGTTTTTGGGGGCCATTGTCTTGGTAAATCTTCTTCCAGCCTTTCATCCTAAGCCTGTGCTTATTTCTGTCAGTGAGATGGGTCTCCTGTAAGCAACAAATTGTTGGATCTTCCTTTTTAATCCAGTTCATCAAACAGTGTCTTTGATGGGGGAATTAAGTCCATTAACATTAAGTCTTAGTACTGATAGGTATGTTGTGATTCCTGTCATTTAGTTGTCTTAGTTGTTTGAAGGTTTGGTTGTGTGTACCTAAGTTGAGCTTACTCTCTACTTTCTTGCTTTTTCTTTTCCTGTAGTTTGGTACTGCCTGCCCTTTCATGGTTATGTTGGGTTTTACTTTCTGTGTGCAGATTCCCTTGAAGAATCTTTTGTAGTGGTGTCTTTGTGGCCACATATTGTTTTAGTTTCTGCTTATCATGGAAGACTTTTATTGCTCCATCTATTTTGAATGATAGTTTTGCTGGGTAGAGTATCCTGGGGTTGAAGTTATTTTCATTCAGTGCCTGGAAGACATCACCCTAAGCTCTTCTTGCTTTTAATGTTTCTGTTGAGAAGTCTGCTATGATTTTGATGGGTTTACCTTTGTATGTTATTTGTTTTTTCTCTCTTACAGCCTTCAATATTCTTTCTCGGGTCTCTGTACTTGTTGATTTAATGATAATATGCTGTGGGGTAGTTGTATTTTGAGCTGGTCTGTTTGGTGTTCTGGAGGCCTCTTGCATGTGTATGGGAATAGATTTGTCTAGATTTGGGAAATTTTCTGTTATTATTTTGTTGAATATATTATGCATTCCCTTTGCTTGCACCTGTTCTCTTTCTTCAATGCCCATGATTTTCAGGTTTGGTCTTTTGATGGAATTGGTGAGTTCTTGCATTTTCTTTTCACAGGTCTTGAGTTGTTTAATTAATATTTCTTCGGTTTTTCCTTTAATTACCATTACATCTTCGAGTTCTGATATTCTGTCTTCTGTTTGTTCTATTCTGCTGGATTGGCCTTCCATTTTGTTTTACAAATCTGTTTCTTTCTTTTTTCTGAGGTTTTCCATATCCTGAGTCATTTTCTCTTTAATGTTGTCTATTTTTGTCCTGAGTTTATTTATCTCTTTATTAATCGTTTTCTCTGTTTCACTTTGGTGTTTATACAGTGCTTCTATGGTTTCTTTTATTTCTTCTTTTGCTTTTTCAAATTCTCTATTTTTGTTGTCTTGGAATTTTGTGAGTGTCTCCTGTACATTTTGGTTGACCCTATCCAGTACCATCTCTATAAAATTCTCATTGAGTACCTGTAGTATGTCTTCTTTTAAATTATTCTTGTGGGCTTCATTATGTTGTTTGGCATAGTTTATATTTATTTTGTTGGAGTCTGGATCTGAGTATCTGTTTTCTTTATTTCCCTCTGGTTCCTGTACTAATTTTTTACAGTGGGGAAACTGGTTTCCCTGTTTTTTCTGTCTTCCCATCATTGCCCTGGGTGTTGTAATTGTCCCTGTACTGTGTGCAATTAAGTATTTTCTAGCTTGTAATAATAACACAGGTGATGTTTAGAATGGAAGGGTGAGAGTAGATGAAAAGCAAAGAAGTTAAAGAAAAAGGGAAAAACAAATAAACAAGTAGAAAAAAAAAGAAAGAAAAAAGTTTCAAATATATAAACAGGGAGAGATAGTGTATTAATCAACAGTAAGCTGAACAGGCATTAGAGAGACAGAGAGAGGACTGAAAATTAAAAATCAAAAAAATAAAAAATAAAAAATAAATAAATGAAAATAAAAATACATAAAAAAAATCTCTAAGTTCATACGCAATAAAGTTTCAGTCTTAATCATTTTGGTGTTCGTCCCTCAGCCTCCAATCCTGGTGATGGAGTCTCAGAAGTAGTTCTGTTGTTATCTCATCAAAGGGGAAAAAAAACTAAAAAAATCAAAACAAAACAAAACAGCACAAAACAAAACAAAAAACCCCCACAAAGTGTCCCAAGTTCAAGTGCAATACAGTTTCAGTAAGTTTTTCAGCCTGCAGGTGTAGTTTGGTTGTTGTCTCGTCAAAGGTAAGGAGAGGGGAAAAAGAGTCTGGAGACAGTTCTGTGAATGGCTATCTGAGGCTGTGTCTCACCTGCCCACTGCTGTCAGCCTGCTGTTGCTGGAGGCTTTATTTATGCAGATCTGGGGTGAGCTTAACACTCATCTGGCCCTGCAGGCTTTGTTTACTCAGAGTTCTCCTGTGCACGAGCCACTGCTACAAGCTTTCCCCTTTCCAAGCACACTGAGGGAGGTGACACTGCACCCACTTTCTCAGGCCTGCGTGTTTATTTACAGTTCACATGGGAAGTGGGTCTTCCCCCCTCTCCTGTGGAGTTTTCCTCCCACCGCCACTTTTACAAGCTTTCCTGCTCTGGTTGCTGGGCACATGCTGCTACTCCAGCCTTCTCCAGCCAGGCTTGCTTCTTTACAGTTCCATGAGGTCTTCCCCTCCCCCACTCTTCGGCACTCAGGACGCCTGACCCTCTTTGCTACGTGTCTTTTATGTTGCTATTGCTTATTATTCAGTTTCTCTTTTTTCCCTGGGTGGTTGTCGGTCTGTCCAGGGGGCTATTCTGATCTGGTCAGGATTGTCTGTGGGAGTACCGTGTACCGCTTAGCTCACCTTGTGGTCCGCATCTTCCCAATCTTTCTGGGCACTGCTGTGTGGTGGTAACATGGGAGCCCTCCAGGTTTCTCCATTTAACGTGAAGTGGAGATGCTATGCACTGGCTGGAGGTGTGGAGGAGTCAAGGTTTTGTCTCTTTTCGGTGTTTTTTCCAGTATGTGTATTTCTAGCGTCTCTCCAAGATTTTACTTTAGGAGGCTCGCTTTCTCCTTCCTCCCTCTGGCTGCCATCTTGGAATCCCTATTTTTATTTTTTTTGAGGAGCTGCCATGCTGTTTTCTATCATGGCTATACTAATTGGATTTGAGAAATGTCTGTTCAGGTGCTTTGCTCAGTTTTCAGTTGGGTTATTTGTTTTCTTGCTATTGGAGTTCCCTATAGGTTTTGAATATTGTTTATCAGATCTATAGTTTGAAAATATTTTCTCACATTCTGTACATCATCTCTTCACTTTTTAAATTGTTTCTTTTGCTCTAAGTTTGATGTCATCCCATTTGTCTATGTTTGCTTTTGTTGTATGTGCTTTCAGGGTCATATTCAAAAATCATTGTTCAGACCCACGTGAGCTTTCTCCCACTGCTTCCAGTAGTTTTTCAGTGTCAGGTCTTACATTTATGCCTTTAGTCCATTTTAAGTTGAATTTCTATGGAATAAATGTTGAATTTCATTCTTATTCGTGTGAATATCCAGTTTTTTCAGCACCATTTATTAAGGATATTGTCTTTCCTCATTGTGTGTTCTTTGCTCAATGCTCAGTTGACTGCAAATGTGTGGGGTTATTTCTGGTCACTCTACTGTGTTCTATTGGCCAACATATCTGTTTTTATGCCAGTGCCATGCTATTTGATTGCTACAGCTTTGTTGTATATTCAAGTCAGGTATTGTGGGACCTTCAGGACTTGCTCAAGATTGCTTTGGCCATTTGGGGTGTCTTTGGTCCCATATGAATCTTGGTTTTTTTTTTCTGTTTCTGTGAAAAATGTCATTGGAATTTTATTTTATTTTTATTTTTATTTATTTATTTTTTTGTGATTTTTTTATTGTTTTATTATTCATATGTGCATACAATGTTTGGGTCATTTCTCCCCCCTCCCACCACCCCCTCCCTTGCCACCCAATCTGCTCCCTCCCTCTCCCCCCCCACCACTCAATACCTGGCAGAAACTATTTTGCCCTTATCTTTAATTTTGTTGAAGAGAGAGTATAAGCAATAATAGGAAGGACCAAGGGGTTTTGCCAGTTGAGATAAGGATGGCTATATGGGGAGTTGACTCACATTAATTTCCTGTGTGTGTGTATTACCTTCTCGGTTAATTCTTTTTGATCTAACCTTTTCTCTGCTTCCTGGTCCTCATTTCCTATTGGCCTCAGTTGCTTTTAAGGTATCTGCTTTAGTTTCTCTGCGTTAAGGGCAACAAATGATAGCTAATTTTTTAGGTGTCTTACCTATCCTCACCCCTCCATTGTGTGCTCTCGCTTTTATTATGTGCTTGAAGTCCAATCCCATTGTTGTGTTTGCCCTTGATCTAATGTCCACATATGAGGGAGAACATACAATTTTTGGTCTTTTGGGCCTGGCTAACCTCACTCAGAATGATGTTCTCCAATTCCATCCATTTACCAATGAATGATAACATTTCATTCTTCTTCATGGCTGCATAAAATTCCATTGTGTATAAATACCACATTTTCTTGATCCATTCATCAGTAGTGGGGCATCTTGGCTGTTTCCATAACTTGGCTATTGTGAATAGTGTTGCAATAAACACAGAAGTGCAGGTGCCTCTGGAGTTACCTGTGTCATATTCTTTTGGGTATATCCCCAAGAGTGGTATTGCTGGATCAAATGGTAGATCAATGTTTAGCTTTTTAAGAAGCCTCCAAATTTTTTTCCAGAGTAAAAAAATTTGTACTAGTTTATATTCCCACCAAAGTGTAAGAGGGTTCCTTTTTCCCCCCATCCTCACCAACACCTGTTGTTGGTGGTGTTGCTAATGATGGCTATTCTAACAGGGGTGAGGTGGAATCTTAGTGTGGTTTTAATTTGCATTTCCTTTATTGCTAGAGATGGTGAGCATTTTTTCATGTGTTTTTTGGCCATTTGAATTTCTTCTTTTGAGAAAGTTCTGTTTAGTTCACTTACCCATTTCTTTATTGGTTCATTAATTTTGGAAGAATTTAGTTTTTTAAGTTCCCTATATATTCTGGTTGTCAGTCCTTTGTCTGATGTGCAACTGGCAAATATTTTCTCCCACACTGTGGGTGTTATCTTCAGTTTAGAGACCATTTCTTTTGATGAACAGAAACTTTTTAATTTTATGAGGTCCCATTTATCTATGCTATCTCTTACTTGCTGTTCTGCTGGGGTTTCGTTGAGAAAGTTCTTACCTATGCCTTCTAACTCCAAAGTATTTCCCATTCTTTTCTGTATCAACTTTAGAGTTTGTGGTCTGATATTAAGATCCTTTATCCATTTTGAGTTAATATTGGTATAGGGTGATATACATGGATCTAGTTTCAGTTTTTTGCAGACTGCTAACCAGTTTTCCCAGCAGTTTTTGTTGAAGAGGCTGCTATTGTTATTGCTTTGTAATATAGTTTGAAGTCAGGTATCGTGATACCTCCAGCATTGTTCTTTTGACTGAGTATTGCCTTGGCTATTCATGGCCTCTTGTATTTCCATATAAATTTAACGGGAGATTTTTCAATGTCTTTAATGAATGTCCTTGGAATTTTGATGGGAATTGCATTAAACATGTAGATTACTTTTGGGAGTATAGACATTTTTACTATGTTGATTCTACCAATCCATGAGCATGGGCGATCTCTCCACTTTCTATAGTCTTCCTCAATCTCTTTCTTCAGAAGTTTATAGTTTTCCTTGTAGAGGTCTTTCACATCTTTTGTTAGGTTTACACCTAGGTATTTATTTTTTTTTTTGATGCTATTTTAAATGGAATTGTTTTCATACGTTCTTTTTCAATTTGCTCATTATTAGTGTATAGAAATGCTAGTGATTTTTCTATGTTGATTTTATATCCTGCTACCTTGCTATAGCTATTGATGGTGTCTAGGAGCTTTAGAGTATTCATCATTCATTAAGTAATGAGTTATTTAGTTTCCAGCTGTTGCATGTTTTTTGACTTTACTTTTGTTGTTGAGTTCTAGTTTTACTGCATTGTGATCAGATAGTATGCAAATTTCTATTTTCTTATATTTGCTGAGGCTTGCTTTGTGCCCTAGGATATGATCTATTTTGGAGAAGGTTCCATGGGCTGCTGAGAAGAATGTATATTGTGTAGAAGTTGGATGAAATGTTCTGTAGACATCAACTAGGTCCATTTGATCTATTGTATATTTTAGATCTTGGATTTCTTAATTGATTTTTTGTTTGGATGACCTATCTATTAATGATAATCGGGTGTTAAAGTCTCCCACAACCACTGTGTTGGAGTTAATATATGCTTTTAGGTCTTTCAGGGTATGTTTGATGAAATTGGGTGCATTGACATTGGGTGCATACAGGTTGATAATTATTATTTCCTTTTGGTCTATTTCCCCTTTTATTCGTATGGAGTGTCCTTCTTTATCTCATTTGTACAATGTAAGTTTGAAGTCTACTTTGTCAGAGATAAGTTTTGCTACTCCTGCTTGTTTTTGAGGGCCACTGGCTTGGTAAATCTTCTTCCAGCTTTTCATCCTAAGCCTATGCTTATTGCTGTTGGTGAGATGGGTCTCCTGTAAGCAACAAATTGTTGGATCTTCCTTTTTAATCCATTTCGTCAAATGGTGCCTTTTGACAGGTGAATTAAGTCCGTTAACATTAACTGTTGGTACTGATAGGTATGTGGTGATTCCTGTCATTTAGTTGTCTTAGTTGTTTGATGGTTTGGTTGAGTGTACCTAAGTTGAGGTTACTGTCTACTTCCTTGCTTTTTCTTTTCCTGTAGTTTGGTGCTGCCCACCCTTTCATGGTTATGTTGGGTTTTACTTTCTGTGTGCAGATTCCCTTGAAGAATCTTTTGTAGTGGTGTCTTTGTGGTCACATATTGTTTTAGTTTCTGCTTATCGTGGAAGACTTTTATTGCTCCATCTATTTTGAATGATAGTTTTGCTGGGTAGAGTATCCTGGGGTTG
This sequence comes from Castor canadensis, assembly GCF_047511655.1. Classification (NCBI taxonomy): domain Eukaryota; kingdom Metazoa; phylum Chordata; class Mammalia; order Rodentia; family Castoridae; genus Castor; species Castor canadensis. The sequence continues at coordinate 35,565,609 of NC_133400.1, forward strand.
AAGTTATTTTCACTCAGTGTCCGGAAGATTTCACCCCATGCTCTTTGCTTTTAATGTTTCTGTTGAGAAATCTGCTGTGATTTTTATGGATTTACCTTTGTATGTTATTTGTTTTTTCTCTCTTACAGCCTTCAATATTCTTTCCCTAGTTTCTGTACTTGTTGTTTTAATGATGACATGTTGTGGGGTAGTTGTATTTTGAGCTGGTCTGTTTTGTGTCCTGGAGGCCTCTTGCATCTGTTTGGGAATATTTTTCTCTAGATTTGGGAAATTTTCTGTTATAATTTTGTTGAATATATTACCCATTCCCTTTGCTTGCACCTCTTCTCTTTCTTCAATGCCCATGATTCTCAGGTTTGGTCTTTTGATGGAGCTGGTGAGTTCTTGCATTTTCTTTTCACAGGTCTTGAGTTGTTTAATTAGTAGTTCTTCAGTTTTTCCTTTAATTACCATTTCATCTGCAAATTATGATATTCTGTCTTCTGTTTGTTCTATTCTGCTGGATTGGCCTTCATTTTTGTTTTGCAAATCTGTTTCGTTCTTTTTTCTGAGGTTTTCCATATCCTGGGTGGTTTCCTCTTTAATGTTGTCTATTTTTGTCCTGAGTTCATTTTTCTCTTTATTAATCATGTTCTCTTTTTCACTTTGGTGTTTATACCTTTATTTCTTCTTTTTCTTTTTCAAATTCTCTATTTTTGTTGTCTTGGAATTTCTTGAGTGTCTCCTGTACATTTTGGTTGACCCTATCCAGTATCATCTCTATAAAATTCTCATTGAGTACCTGTAGTATGTCTTCTTTTAAATTATTCTTGTGGGATTCATTGTGTTGTTTGGCATAGTTTATCTTCATTTTGTTGGAGTCTGGATCTGAGTATCTGTTTTCTTTATTTCCCTCTGGTTCCTGTACTAATTTTTTACAGTGGGGAAACTGGTTTCCCTGTTTTTTCTGTCTTCCCATCATTGCCCTTGGTGTTGTTATTGTCCCTGTACTATGTGCAATTAAGTATTTTGTAGCTTGTAATAATAACACTGGTGATATTTAGAGTGGAAGCATGAGAGGAGATGGAAAGCAAAGAAGTTAAAGAAAAAGGGAAAAACAAATAAGTAGACAAGTGGGAAAAAACCAAACAAAGAATCAAACAAAAAAGTTTCAAAGATGTAAACATGGAGCGTTAGTGTACTAATTGACAGTAAGCTGAACAGGCATTAGAGAGACAGAGAGAGGATTGAAAATAAAAAATAAAAAGAAAAAAGAGAAGAATAAAAATAAAAAATAAGTATATGAATAAAAAAATATAAATAAAACAAAATGAAAAATAGAAAAAAAAACCTCCAAGTTCAAATGCAATGAGGTTTCATTCTTAATAATTTTGGTGTCCATCTCAGCCTCCAATCCTGGAGATGGTGCCTCAGATGTTGTTCTGTAGTTGTCTCATCAACGGGGATGCATAAAGTTGATCAAAACTGAACAAAAAGAAAAAACCCACAAAGTGCACCAAGTTCAAATGCAATACAGTTCCAGTAAATTTTTCAGCATGCAGGTGTAGTTCAGTTGTTTTCTCATCAAAGGTAGGGAGAGAGAAAAAAAAGAGTCTGGAGACAGTTTTGTGAATGGCTATCTGAGGCTGTGGCTTGCCTGCCTGCTGCTGTCATCTTGCTGTTGCTGGAGGCTTTATTTATGCAGATCTCTGGGGTGAGCTTAGCACTCACCTGGCCCTGCAGGCTTTGTTTACTCAGAGTTCTCCTGTACACGAGCCGCTGCTACAAGCTTTCCCCTTTCCAAGCACACTGAGGGATGTGACATTGCACCCGCTTTCTCTGGCCTATGTGTTTGTTTACAGCTCACTTGGCAGGTGGGTCTTCCCCCCTCTCCTGTGGAGTTTCTCCCTCTGCCACTCTCACAAGCTTTCCTGCTCCTGGTTGCTGGGTGCATGCCCCCACCCCTGCCCCCACCAGAGCCTCTCTGGCCAGGCCCGGCTTGTTTATTCCCCCCACCTTTGGCGCTCAGTGTGCCCCATCCTCTTTGCAACGTGTCTTTATTGTTCTTATTGCTTATTACTCAGTTTCTCTTTTTCCCCTGGGTGGGGGTCGGTCTGTCCAGGGGGCTATGCTGATCTGGCCCAGGGTTGTCTGTGGGAGTACTACATACTGCTTAGCTCACCTTGTCCGCGTCTTCCCAAGCCATCTGGGTGTGGGCGACTGGTGGCCCGGGGGCCCTCCTGGTTTCTCCGTTTAACATGAAGTGCAGCTGGAGGTGTGGAGGGGTCAAAGTTTTGCCTCTTCTCAGTGGTTTTGCCTGCAAGGTGTGTCTCCAGCATCTCTCCAAGATTTCACTATAGGAGGCACGCTTTCTGCTTCCTTCCTCTAGCCCCCATCTTGGAATTCCCTGAAATTTTAAAAAACATACTCTTATTGACATAATAATTGTACATATTTATGCTTCAAAATATTTTATTGTCATATGATAATTATATGTATATTTCTGGGGTATTTTTGGAATTTGACAGGGATTACCTTGAATCTATAGATTGCTTTGGGTAGTATGGACATTTAAAAAATATTAATTCTGTGGTCTGGAAGAGTGGCTCAAATGGTAGAGCACCTGCCTAACAAGTGTGAGGCCCTGAATTCAAACCTCAGTGCCACAAGAAAATTAATTCTTCCAACCCATGAACATACCATGCCATTCTATTTATTCTGTTTATCTTCTTCAGTTTCTTTCATCAGTGTCTCATAATTTTAAATATGTAGGTCTTTTACCTTCTGGGCTAAATATATTTCTAAGTATTTCATTGTTTTTGATGCCATTGTAAATGGGATTGATTTCCTTATTTCTTTTAAATAGTTTATTATATGTGAAGAAACAAATGATTTTTGTATATTGATTTGTATCCTACATTTTTACTGAATTCATGTATTGCAGTTTTTGGTGGAGGCTTTAGAATTTTCTGTGTACAAGATCATGTCATTACAACAGAGACAAATTTCCTTCTTCCTTTCTGATTTGGATGCTTCTCATTTCTTCCCTCATTTCTCTGGCTAGGACTTCCAGTAGTGTGTCAAACAGAAGTGAGAGTTGGGAACCTTGTCTTGTTCCTAATCTGGAGGAAGAGTTTTCAGCTTTTTACCAACAGGTAGGATACAAGCTGTGGGCTCATGGCATATGGCCTTTTTATGTTGAGATTCATTCCTCCTATTCCTACTTTGTTGAGACACTTAATCATGAAAAGATGTTGAGTTTTGTCAAATGCTTTTCTGAATGTACTGACGTGTTCAAATGATTTTTAGCCTTCACTCTATTAGTGCAGTATATCACATTTATTATTGATGTGTGTGCTGAACCATCTTTGTATATGAGAGATAAATCCCACTTGATCTTTGTGTATAATTATTTTAATCTGCCATTGCATTACATTTGCTGGTGGTTTTGAGGATTTTTGCATCTATGTTCATCTGGGATATTGGTCTATAATTTTTTTTTTTACAGTGTCTTTGGCTTTTAAATTTTTTTAAAAAATTATTATTGTATTAGGGGTGCGTTGTGACATTTACAAAAGTTCTTACAATATATCCTAGCTGAATTCACCCCCTCCGTCATTCTCCTTTATTCCCCCTCTCCCCATTCCTGGAATAGTTTCAGCTGGCTTTATTACCAGTCAACTCTCTTACTTTTTAAAATGTTTTGACTTGCAAGCATTACTTTATTGCTTATATTTATGGGAGGCACTGTGGTATTTGGATGCATGTGGACATCGTGGGATGATCAGATCAGTTTAAATGGCATAACTTATTGTCTCAATGCTTAACATTTTTGTGGATTTAAAAGGATTTAAAATCCATTTTAAAGTGGCTTTGAAATATATAATACATTATTATTTTACTTTTAACTTACATGTGTACTTAAATGTAAAATGGGTTTCTTGTAGGCAACATATAGTTTAGCCTCTTAAAAAATGTACTCTGACAGTTCTGTTTTGTTATACTTACACTATTCACAGTTGAGGTATTTATGGACATCTACCTTGCTTGTAACTTTCTTATTCATTGTACTTTTCCTCCTCCACCCTTTTTGTTCTTCCTTCTCTAGTTTTGATTGAGAATTACATAGTATTTCATTTCCTTTCATCTCTTTACATATCAATTATATTTCTTTTAAAAAATTTGTTGGTTGCCCTAGAGTTTGTAATATACCTTTACAACTACCCTAACTGTACTTTGAAACAGCACTATAATACTTCATAATAACAGGATATTCCCTGTTCCTTCCACCCATCTCTTATAAAATTACTTTTATTAATTTCATGTTATAATCATCAGTTTCATATGCTATTAATCCATATACTATAATCAACAGTACACTCTTACCATTAAAGCTTTGAGCAAACATTTACTTATAAGATCAACTAATAAGAAAAATAAAGGATTTCAGTTTACCTTTATCTTTCCCTTCTCTGATGCTTTTCCTTTTATCACAAATCTGAGTTTCTGACCTGTACAAGATTCTGTTTTTGAAGAGCTTCTTTTCTCATTTCTTATAGGGAAATCTGCTGGCAATGAATTCTGTTTCTGTCTGAGAAAGTCTTCTTTTCTCTTTGCTTTTGGAAGATGATTTTTCCAGGTATAGACTTCTAGGTTGGTAGGTTTAACACTTTAATTCTTTAACACTTTAATTCTTTCCCTCCACTCTGTTGCTGCTTTCGTGGTTTCTGATGAGAACTGTCATAATTTGTAATTTTTATCCTTGCTCCTCTATAAGTAAGGCATTTATTTTTCTTTGGTTTCTTTCAAGATTTTTCTTTGTCTTTGGTTTTTTGAAGTTTGAGTATGATTTTCCTAGACTTAGAGTGGTTCTTATCCTGCTTGGTGTTCCTTTGGGATTCCAAGACCGATGGTTTGGTGCCTATCATTAATTTTAGAAAGGTCTTGGCCATTATTACTTCAAATATTTTTCTGTCCCACTAGTTCTCCTCTTTCCAGATTCAAATTAGTGTATGTTAAACCTTTTGAAATTATTCCACAGATCTGGGATATTTTATTGTATTCTTTTTACTCTTTGTGTTTAATTCTGGGCAATTTCTATTGAAATTCTTCAAACACATTGACTCTTTCCTCATCCATGTCCAGTGTCTTGGTAGTCCCATAAGAGACATTATTTATCCATTTCTGATAGTTTTTATGATTTTAGAAACTTATTTGGTTTCTCTTTTAGGGTTTTCACCCTTGTTACAGTGCCTATCTGTTCCTGCATGTTGTCTACTTTATGAGATGTCATAACATAGTAATTATAATTGTTTTAAAACATCCTATAATTTTTTAATTGAAAGTCAGACACAATATATTTGGTAATTGGAAATGAGATAAGCAGGTGTTCAGTGTAAGGTTTTGTATCAATCTGGCTAGGTGTTGGTCTGTATTGGTTGCTATTGCTACAGGTACTAGTGGCTTCAAATTCCTCTAGTGTATTTGTTTTAGTCTCTCCTATTATCATTGAGTTTTCTTAAACTCTTCCTCCTTAAATAGAATCTGGGCCTTGCAGCTCTTTCAGTTATAATCAGCTGTTCTTATTACACTGGCACTCTCTTATTGTGGTGGTTAGGCAGGGGAAGGGAAGCATTCTCTAATCTTATGATTAAATCTTAGTGTTTTGGTGGGCCTGCATCTCCAAGCCATGACCTTCACAAGCTTTTACCTTCCCTTACCCACTACTTAGGTGAGACAGAGAGGCTGGAGGGGGCTAAAGTTGGGTAGCTCCCTTTTTCCTCCATGAGGTAGAGCTCTGAAAGTCATTTTCACTGGAGAGTTGTCCTTTGTTAAGGAGGGCATATTTCAAAGTGGCTACTTTTCCTCACTGCCAGAGACTGGAGGATTTTTTCATGGCTCTTCACCATGAGAATTTGGTGGAGTTCCTGGATTGTAAACTCATGAAAGTGTGAGGGTATCTCTAAAATTGTGGCCTCCACTGTTATGATTTTCTTACTCTGAATCTAGCCCACATTCAATTCCTAGCAACTCACCAAAATGGTCATGTGTCTTACCATTAGACTCCAGTGATATCTGCTCCAAGTACACTGATCTTGACTGTTGCTTTCTATGTGCCTGTCTCTTCAGATCTGAGGTGTCAGTTTGCTCAGAAATCTCAGTTCTGTACTGGGCCCAAGGAAAAACATTGATATGCAGTTTATTTCCACCTTTTCTTCTTGTTAGGATGGGTGTGATGACTTCCAAGTTCTAAACATGGCCAGAAGTCCTGGAAGTAACTTGTGAGCTGGGCCTTGAAGAGCAAGTGTGATCTCTCCAATAAAAAAGGCCACTGTCACCACACCTCTGGCTATTGTCATCATTGAGGCTGCTCAAAGTAATGGGTTTAGAACATTGGCAATCCCCTTCAGGTCTCTGGCTTCCAAGTCTACCTTCTTCCCTTTTTAGTGTCTTCACCTCATGAGGTGATCCATAGTGCCCATCCAGACTTGTCTTCTTTGAGCAACGATTGATCTCTGCTCTTACTCTTGGGGCATTATCACTCAGGAATTCACCTGTAAAAGGAAGTCATGTCAGATGGACATTGGTTGTGTTTGGTTCACTTTACCTTTTGTAGTAGCCTCTACTTTTTATTAGAGATGTACCCTCATAGTAATCTATGTCTTTCAGGTGAAGCCAAGTTCTTCTCTGCTCCAGGCCTATGACTCTGGCCTGGCCATTCAGAGCCTTAGTTTTCCTGGACTCAGTGATTGGTTCCGGGATTCCACTGAAGCCAATGAGATATGAGAGGAGCTATGTTCTGGAGCTAGTAGCAGGAATCATGGGATCAGAAGGGAGGAGCTTGATGAGGAGCACACTAATATGGAAGAGAATGATTTGAGCAATGCAGAGGAAAACCGTGTTCTTAGTGACATTGTTTAAGCTTCAGCTTCCAGCTATGCCTGAAAATGCTTCTACTTGAGAATTTCAGACTTCCAGAAACCTTTTGTTTCAGTACTCGCTTTTTGCTTAAGCCTTATAAGTTGAGTTTACTTTTACTACAACCAAAACAAGTCCTAAGTGAAACATAAATCTGTAGGCAATAAATTATTATGCCAGAGAACAATTCCTTAACTAAAGTGATAACCCTTTAATGGAAGAATTTCAGATCTCAAAGGAAGATACAATTCAAGTTCCACCAAATATGTTCCCACACCCTGTGTGACTATGCCCCAGTAGGTGGTACTGGGTAGGTACTAGTTTGCTGAGCTCTTTTTTTACTCCCTTATTATCTTCTCTTTATTCAAAATTTACTAGAATGTTTTCCTAGTATCTGTTCCTTGGCTTAAGATGGGGTGTATCCTGGTAAGTCCTCAGTAACTTGAAAAATGTTGAAAAAAAATGTTGAAAAAAATGTTGAAAACACATTCAATACACTTAACCTACTGAATAGTTTTGCTTAGCAACACAATACACTGTGGTGTATTATTTGTTTTTCCTCCTGCTCGCACAGCTGCTGGACTGTGGTTCATTAGCACTGCCCAGCATCTTGAGAGAATATTGTGCTGCATAGTGCTAGCCTGGGAAAAGATGAAGAAGTATTGGTCTTACTGAATGTATATCACTTTCGCAGCATTGTGAGGTTGAAGAATCCTAAGTTGAACCAGGATTGGTTGGAGGACTGTCTGCACCCAATTCTGGGTGGGTCATTCTTGCATGGGATGGTTAAGATGTCCAAGACACTTTATTGAAGATGAATTGGCCTTTCCTTGAAATTTTATATCCTCAGTGTCTCCAGACTCAGACCCCTCCATTTAGTGTGGGGTTAAGCCTGCCTCTAACTTTTACTCAGAAGGAGCCAACTAGAGCCATATGTGCTCATAGACCTGCCAGGGCCCTTGAAGATGGTAGAGCAGTAGAGTATTGGGAGCTTCTGAATCACCCAAGGAAATGATGAGAGAGGGATCTGGCAAGAGTTTATACAGACTTTCAGAATTCCAACCTGCAACTTGGAGATCATTTAACTAGGGTTGGCAAACTTTGGGCTGAATCCCACCTATCACCTGTTTCTATAAATGATTGAAAGAACATTAGAAGAAGAGTTATATTTCATAAGTGGTGAAAATTATATGAAATTAAATGTTAGTATTTATAAAGTTTTATTGAAAACTTTACCATTTTCATATGGTAATGAAAATATTGTCCATGGCTATTTTTACTTTACAATAGCAAAGTTGAATAGCTGTGAGAGACACCATATGGCCTGCAAGGCCCAAAATATTTGCTATTAGATCTTTTACAGAAAAAGCTTGCCAACCCTTGGTTAAATAAATTAACTACAGATACAAATAGCAACATAGATAAATCTCAAAAACACAATGTTGAATGATGAGAGCCAATTTTGGATGAAGAGAGTACAATGATAGTATTTGTGCAAGAATAAAATATGTAGAGATTGCATAGGACATATATGTATGCTGCATGACATGCTAATGTCATAACATTATAAGAACCTGAATGAAAATAATACATAGAACCTTTGAGCAGTAGTTACTTCTGGGTAGGAGAATAGGATCTGAAAACATATAAAACATATTCCTGAAATATTTTGTCTTGAAAGAAGAAGGATCTGAAATAAATATTGCAAAGTACTAAGATTTACTTAAGCCAAGGGTAGATACTTCAGTGTTCATTATGTTGTTCTCATTGTTTGCATGTTTGAAATACATTTAAAAATGTCAAAAGCAAAATAGAGTGAACATATCAAATCTATAAGTTCATGGATATTACAAGGTAAGGAAAAAATGAACTGATTTAAGGTTAATTTTAATAAAAAATATTTAGAAATTTAGTAGGCTGAATACTGTCCTCCAAAAACTCCTAACCCCAGGAACTATTTTCAAATGGGGATTTTTACAGTTGAGTAAAGGATCTTAAGATTGTAACATGCTGGATTTAACTAAGACCCTTAATCCAACTATTGGTGTTATAAGAAGAGGCAAGAACACAGAGACACACAGCAGGGTATATAGGTTTTGTGTCAGTTACTATTCGAGGAATTTTGGGTACAGTCTCTTCTCTGAAAATTTGAAGTAAAAACATAATGATAGTAAATTTTATACTAGAAACTATATCCAGTACTTACCGTATATTGCAGGTTGAGCTCTTATTCCAGTATGACTGTTGTTCTTGAAAGAAGAGAGGAAGAGGCACAAGGGAGAATGCCATGTAAAGGCAGAGGCAAAGGGTGACATGCTGCTGCCACAAGCCAAGGAATGCCAGGAGCCACCAGAAACTGCAGGAGCCTCTAGAGGGAGCACAGCCCTCCTGCCACCTTGACTGCAGACTTCCTGAGTGCAGAACTGGGAGAGAATTTTTTAAATGTTAGTCACCTGGTTAGTAGTAATTTGCTATGACAGTCCCAGAAGATGGTCAGTTAGTAACAGCTCAGTCAGTATCTGGATATGGCAACATTCTGCACCAAGTCCCTTGGTGACTGATCTTTGGGAGCCCTGAGGTATCCCATGATTTGATTTGGAGATGGAAAAGGAGGCACTAAGAGGAGCCGGGCCTGAGGGGCACAGCTGAGTGGCAGAACTAAGAACAATGGTTAACGCAGAGAAACTAAAGCAGATACCTTAAAAGCAACTGAGGCCAATAGGAAAAGGGGACCAGGATCTAGAGAAAAGGTTAGATCAAAAAGAATTAACCTAGAAGGTAACACACACGCACAGGAAATCAATGTGAGTCAATGCCCTGTATAGCTATCCTTATCTCAACCAGCAAAAACCCTTGTTCCTTCCTATTATTGCTTATACTCTCTCTTCAACAAAATTAGAGATAAGGGCAAAATAGTTTCTGCTGGGTATTTAGGAGGTGGGGGGGAGAGGGAAGGGGCACAGTGGGTGGTAAGGGAGGGGGTGTGGGCAGGGGGGAGAAATGACCCAAGCCTTGTATGCACATATGAATAATAAAACAATTAAAAAAAAAAAAAGAAAAGGAGGCACTAAGAGGAGCCGGGCCTGAGGTGCACAGCTGAGTGGCAGAACTAAGAACAATGGTTCACTAACTTCCTCATTTTTTTCTCTCTCTGTTGTGGACAAATGCATCACCTCCTTCTGCTGGGGAAATTCCTTCATAAACATTTGCCCTCAAAAAAGAGCATAGGTACATCCGAATGTCTCTCAGGGGGACCCTAACACCACCACCCCACTGAGTGGTTTTGCTGCAGGGCAGCTCTTTCCATTCCTAGTCAGATGTGTTCTGGGCATCAGATCCAGCAACCCCATACTGGGGCATAACAGCAAGTCTTTTCCCTCTGCCTGTCTTAGCAAAACACCACAGTGGAAATCTATTTCTACAGTTCTGATAGTCAACATTGAGATGTCTGCAGATTTGGTTTCTTCTGAGGCCTCTGTTCTTGGCTTGTAGGTTGCCACTTTCTTACTGTCTCCTCTCATGGCCAACTCTGTGCGTGCCACACTGGTGTCTCTTATTGTGGGGACATTAGCCATATTGGCTTAGGGCTCCACCCTTCTGGCCTCATTTAATTACCTTCTCAAAGACCCTCTGTCCTAATACAGTCACATCAGGAGTTAGGGTTTCAATGTAAATAGAGGGGGAGGGAGACACAATTCAGTCCATGGCACCACGTTCCAACCAGTCTTAGCGATGAACCGGAATCCTGGATAGATTTTAACAGCCTGAATGGAGTGAGGGTCAGAAGTTCTAGTGTTGCAGTGCTGCTCAGGAACACTTAGTTAATTAAGCACCTTCTCTGTGCCAGTTACTGCACTCATCCAGTGGGACTCTGCCCATGCCCAGAAGAGATCACAGCCTAGAGGCAAGTGCAGGTAAGACTGGCTTGATTAGACAGTTTGTTGTTACTGACCTTCTTCTCTCTCAAGACTGTTCTACTCCTGCTGTCCTCTGAACAGCTACTCTCTCCCATCCAGGCCTCCAGTCCTCTGAAAATGTCCCTGTGTACTTATGCAGCTGATGCCTGCCCACCCAAGGCTGTCCTTCACTACCTGTGCTGGGACTAGTCCACTTGAGATACTAGTGATGGATGACTCCTTAGGGAAGCGCCTCTCCCAGGGGCACAGTACAAAAGGCAAGTGAACAAAACCCCAGGGTGGAATGGTGGTGTTGGGGAGGAGCTGTGTTGCTCTTACTGAACAAAAGGTGTCATTCTTATTCACAGGTTCTGATATGGGTGGCCACAGGAGAGGTAGGACATAACTTAATAGAAAGTCACCAATAAAGATCTGGGTTCTAAGCCAACATTGTCTCTGATGTGTTATGTAACCTTGGACAACCCTTTCCAGCCTCAGTTTCCCTACTTGCCTAATAGAAAGGACAACCCTTCAGGGATAGTGAGAATGAATGCCATTAATAGGCAGAAAAGTGTTTTAGATGGAAAATGCCATAAAATAAATTCAAGGTGTTATTATTTTAAGGTGCAAAATCAGAACTTATAAAACCAAGCATAAAAATGTCCTGGTGGATATATTTTCATTCTGTAGAAAATTAATGGCTACATCTTGGGCTTGAATTTTCCACAGAGTTAGTCTCAGAATGTCGACAGTGTTGGAAGCTCCCTTAGAGATATGTGTTCCCTCCTGATGGGGACTCTGAGGCCCAGAGAGGTCAGGGCCACACAGGAGGTTAGGGACCCAGTTAGGAATGAGGCTGGATAGACCTGGTGCTTTCTCCTCCATTCCATTCTTCCTCTTCATGGGAATGGCAGAGAGTGGATAGCTACCTATGAACCATCTCTAAGGAATACTGAGGCTTGTGAGACCACCTCAGTGTTCAGGTACCTCCATGCCCAATGGGGGCCTCTGATTTGCAGACCCAATGGATGCTGAGAGGAAGTTCCTGCTGCATTTGCTGACCTCAGCTTTCCAGTGCCACAGGATAGCTCCACCGGAAACTCAGCTGCTTGTCTCCCCCGCCACACTCCCCATCAGTTCTCCCCACCCTGCTGGGATGACTCCTGTACAGTGTGGCTTGGTCTGGTTTGAGTGCAGAGGTAATTGCAATATATTGAGGTTTGGTATTGTAATAAAAATAGGGGCCATTACAGCTACCATTTATGTCATTAGTATTTAGTGGTGGTGTGTTGTAGCTTTTTTACTGCTCATAAAACTGTCGCTGCTTGCAGATATGTCACGGAACTGATATAAATTTAAAGGGGTGGAAATCCATAAGTCATAAAAACTAGATAGTAAATAGCAACAGAACAGGATGGACAAGAACTGTTGCATTAGGCATGCAAATGTTTATGGATTTGCATGTCTAGTGCTTGCATTAGCATAATGAGAAGCACATTTACATTACAGATAGACTTGATTAACTAGGCCTTTGTAAATAAAGTCCACTTGGCCTAAATAGGGGGTGTTTGGGCCCCTGAGGAAGGATTGTTACAAGACTCAAGGGGCAAGCAGAGTCATTTCTTGCTTCTTCTCCAGTGATATTGATTTAGTAGAGAAGTCTTCAGAATTGCTGATAATGTCCAAATGGGAATGGATTTGGATTCATTTGATGTAACAGTAATGGTTAACATGCATTGAGTGTTTGTTGTAAACTAGCCACTACTTAGATATTTTACACAGATTAGCTTGCTTATTCCTCACAGCAGTCTGTTACTGTCCACTTTTACAGACAGGGAGCTAAGGTTTCTCAAAATCTAACTATTAGTGAATGGTAGAATCAGGATAAGACTCCAGGTAGTCTGTTTCCAAAGTCCTTCTTTATGAGTAGCTGCCTCTCAATCCCTCCGCGCAGGCATGCATGAAACTAATCCTTATTGAGCAGGTACTGCATACCAGGCCCATGCTGCTGTTAAGGATAGGAAGACAAGCAGGATGAACAAATACTCTGTTCTTTAAAAAGCTCATGTAGTCTAGTGGAGAAGTTAAGAAGAAAGCAAAGATCCCCACATTGTACTCAGAAAACTCAGAGGAGGATCCTTGACCTCCAGGAAAGGTTGGTCAAAAAAGTCAGAGCAGAGTCCCTTAAACTGAGGCCCTTGTAACACACAGGAAGACTTGGAGGGGCCAACTAGTCATTTGGTTCTATAGTTCTCTCCAAACAAACATCTTGCCAGATTAGGCACCAGGTTTGCCAGCTCAAATATCAACTCCCAGTTACAAATTTCTGAGCCAAATGCTATTCCTGTGCCCCCTCCATCATTTTATAGACTTGTAAACTTCCAGGGTTGGTTAGAAGGTCATGGCTATCACAATGTCCTGGCCTTTTCTTCATGCCCTACCATGAGCTTCTCTTAATTGGTGGGTTGTTTAGCTACTAGCTGAGGGCTCTCATCTGCACTTGGGCAGGAAGAGAATATAAACTATTTCATTGTTTTTGTTTGTTTGTTTGTTTTTTAGTACTGGGATCTGAACTCAGGACCTTGGGCTTGCTAGGCAAATGCTCAAACTTTAAGCCACGCCCCTAGCCTTTTTGCTTTCATTATTTTTCAGATAGGGTCTTACACTTTTTGCTCCATCTTGCCTTGGGCCACAATCCTCCTACCCCCGCCTCCCATGTACCTGGGTCTATAATCATGTACTAACTACTATGCCTGGCTTATTCTTTGGTATAGGATCTTGCTAAATTTTTGCCCAAGCAGGCCTTGAATTATGATCCTCCTACCTCTGCCTTCCAATGGTTAAGATTACAGGCATAAGCCACCACCAAACTGTCTCATTCTTGGAAGACAGTTGAATGAGAGGTCCAAGGAGTGCTCAACATTTTAGAGTGCTCTCCATCAAAATTTATCTGTCCCATGAGTTCCCCTTTTGTTAACAGCTCCTTGTAGTAAATATACTACTTATTCCAGGTATATTTGAATACAAGCCTCCCATAAATGATTTTATGGTGGCAGACAAAATGTGGCAGATGACTGAGGAGTTCCTGAGGGCTGACATTTTCTCTGTGTCACCCTAGGGAATGAAGTGAGCACGGTTCCTTTTGCAGGTCTGCCTTGATTCTCGTCTAAGCATCCAGACAACATGTGATGAAGACTGCATGAGGCTGAGTTCAGTGGGACCCGTGACCCTGGTCATCTTCTCCACAGGTTGAAGGCTTCCCATTCTCCTAATGATAGCTCAGGGTCTTTACTGAGCAGTCAGGCTCAGTAGGCAACAAGCACCTGTGAGAATGGTGGTCCTGGGGCTGTAGCCCTACATGAGGGGTGACAGGAAGACATATGGGAACAAGAAGCCACGGATACCTCGGAACCACAGCATCAGGAAGAAATGTGGTAGCAATCCCCGTGCTGGAATGTTCTTGTAGAAAAGGCAGAAGCCATGTAGGAGAATCCTATGGCCACAGGGCTCCTCATCAGCTGCTTTCTCCTTGTCTCCCATCTGTTCTCCCCTTTCTTCCTCTGGTGAGTTCAAGTGCAATGAAATTTACCACTCTTGGCTGGTTTGCCCTTGGCCAGCCAGGAATTGCTTGGAATTTCCTTTTCATAGCTGGTAGGAAAGTTGGGTTTGGAATCAAGGGCTCTAAGAAACAGAGAGCTCCTTCCCCAGCCCTCTGAGGACAGCAGAGCCATGGCAACTGGAGTCTGTTTCCATGGCCCTTGGGCTTCCAAGTTTCTGACAGGTGGACTTCTCACCTAAGCTGCTTCCTTCCTCCACTCTGGGCCATCAGCACAGCCACAATGCTGGATCTGTGTTGTGTTGCCTGTGACTTAGAACTGAGTTTAGGGGAATGATTTTCCAGGTTCTCTGTTTCTTGAGATGCTGAATGTGTGCTCCAGTTCATGGATGTGCAGTTGGGAGATATAACTGCACCAAATGGTATTGTATTAACATACACATGTGTGCTTATTTATCTCTCTTTCTTGGTGCATGTACACCAGTATTTATGTACATGTCTGTATGTATATGCATGTATGTGTGTATGTTTGTCTCTGCATCTCTCTCTCTCTGCAGATTTGTACAGGTACAAATCATGTACACATGTGCATGGGTACACATCTTCTTAATGTTGCTATGTGTATATGTATAGCCATACACACCTGTGTGTGCAGGTGCATTTGTGTATATGCACACCTAATTGTACAGTTGCCTCTGTGTATATACTAACCTGTATGTGCAGTTGCATCTGTGTTTGTGTGTGCACATCTGGAAATGCTGAGGGGTGTCAGGCAGGTGCTCACTGAAGTCTAAGAACTGATGCTATAATTTCTTTCTAGGAATTTCAGAGCCTCTAAGGACACTGAGTTGACATCTGGGCTATAAATCCCTTCTATTTTGCCTAAGGCCATAGTCCCAGGCATCGGTCCTGACCTGGCAGCTTGGGAGATGACAGGGTTTACAGGGAGGTTTGGAAAGTGCTGAGGGGGCTGTAGCTGAAGGTCAGAGGAACTAGCCTTTCTCTCCTCACACTTCCCTTTCCTCATTAACCCTAAAGTAGGAGCACAGGAGTAAGGGGGAGATCATAGGGACAGTGAGCCCTCCCTGAGCTATGTTTTCTGCACGTGAACTCATCCGATTCTCAAAATAGCATCAGAGATTTATTAATCTCAATTTCCAGATGAAGACGTGAAGGCACAGTGGGTTTCAGCAACTTTCCAGGATTGGCTAGCAGGCCAGCATGGCTTCAGATACTGTTCTCTTATGCGCTAAGATTTTCTGGGATGAAGTACACATCCTGGAGAGTTCTTGTTCCCAATGACCAGGGCTCATTCTGTCAAAAAGGACAGCCCGGGGAAGTTTTATACTTCGTCATTATTCCTTCCCATTCTCGTTTCTCTCTTTGTTTCTCTCACCTGATACCCAGAACTTCCCACTGGGCTACCATTGTGGTTAGAACTTGTCCTCTTGGAACCACCTCAGCCTCCAATAGATTAAGCTTCAAAATTGCTTGTTGGTGGTGGCCACTGTCTCCCAGACAGGTGTTTCCATACGGAGTAAACTAACAGTACTAAGATGAGTATGCTTCTAATGGAATTGAGTGTCTCACTTTCTGGGGGGCAGAATGCAAGAGCTGGAAGTGCACTTCAAATTTTGATGAAACACAACCTTCTCTCTCTAAGCTTGCAGCTAGCAAGAAATGTATTGGCCTGAACTCAAATTTTGTGGTTTCGAACCAGTACTTCTATCCCTTCACCAACTTCTGGTTTTGTAGTTATGATTTTTTTTTTTTTTTTTTTTTGGTGATGCTGGGGATCAAACCCAAGGCTTTGTGCACATGCTCTACTGAGCCACATCTCCCGCCCCTGTTTTTCTAATGAATTACAAAGAAATAGGAGGATGTTGGGGGCCTGAAACATTAAGGCTGGTCAATAGTGGAGGTGCTTTGCATCTTGAGCAGAGATGACTTTCTTGGTGATGGAACAGGTGTCCTCCTGAATGGGCTCAACATGACAACTTGCCTTCACTTCTCTTGGGTATTTGGCTAAGATCATAAAAACTCCAAGTAGAGATGCGACCTCTTGAACAAATCTAAGATGACCAAGAGTGTCAGCTAAAGCACCAACATTCTCTCAAGGGTAAGATGCAGGGAAAGAAGATGTTGCTATCTGGAAATCTCCAGCTGGAGGGCAAGTTGGAGGAAGGTAGAAAGTAAATAGTAGGTAAGATTTAGCTACCAGTGCATCCCACCTACCTTGTCAAGCTTTATCTGGGTTTAGAATCACTTGGTTAGAAATATCCTTCATTCATTTTTATCGTTGTGAGACAGGTTAGAATTAGGGAAAGTTCGGGACTCTTAGAACATATATGACTCCATATTGTATTTTGCAAATGTGTACAGGTTATTCATACTCTAGCTCAAGGACAGCTCAAACCACCCTCACCTGGCCCAAGGACCACCCATGCCCCTCCCCACTCATTGATTATTGGTGGTTGGGCATCACCAAGTTCCTCCCTTCCCATAGGTTAGCATAAGTTTTAAAAGCACCTGGAAAAGAGAAAGACCTGTTCTCTGCTTCTAGCTTTACCTGGTCCCACCATGTCCCTTTTGTAATTCCCCTCCCTAACATTGAATAAACTCCATTATACCCACATGTCCTGCTATGGGTTCTTCCATGTGGGACACAAAGAATTTGGAAATCTTCTGATCAGAGACTGCACTACTGCCATTAACAGTTGGAGCACCTTAAGGAGCACCTTAAAACACATGGCAGAAGCAGCAAGAATCCAGATCCTAATCCTGGGAAGAGGAAGCTGGGGCCATCGTCAATAGTAATTCTCTGCTTTTCCTAGGTTAAGGTCCCAGAGTCTCTGCCAGGCTCTAAGGCACTCTGGGACACCAGATGGCCTGCTGTGCAGTCATTCTCAAGGTTTTCCATCTTCAAGAAACTCATGAGCTACTTAAAGTGGGTTTCCAAATGTATGTTTAGGCTGGATTTACGTCCGGGTTGCTGCATATTAAACACTGATTATTAAAAACATTTGCATGGCAGTTTAACAACGATAGATTATGTATCTGTAACCTAAGTCTCAGCGAAGGCTTTATTAATTCATTATTATTTTATCAGCATACAATAAACTGTTCTATTAAATCTAAATTAGACAGATATTTGGGGAGGGATAGTCTAAAAGGATCTCAGCAGAGACTATCCCCAGGGAAGGACTTAATGAAGTTTCAAACAGTTAATAACCCTCAGTTCATAAATAAACCATGGGTATTTAAAGACCAGAAAAATACTAAAATAAGATGTTGAGACTCTACAAAAGAAGTCTGGAAGATCACTCTTGGAATTCCCTTCTTCTTATCTCACAGATGTAATCTCCACCTTCAGACTGGTATTTACTGGGTATCTGGGAATACGTGGCACTTCTACAGATGACCTCTGCCCTTGCTGCATACTTACCTAAGGATATGGGCAGAGAGACAGCCTTCCACTAATTTTCTCCTTCTCTCAAACAATCCACTTTTCACTTAAAAAATGGTGTGATGAAGTGAAAAAGTAAGATTTTGCTCTGATGCAGGAGATGAAAATTCTTAAATGCTAATTAGGATTATTTGAATGCCAAATCTCACCCTACATAGTCTGAAAGTAGGACTGGCTGCATCACTTGCAGGGGCCAATGTGAAGTGAAATGTGGTGCCCTCTGTCAAATACTAGGTAAATGGCAACAGCAGAGCACCGAACCAAGCACAGGGCCCTCATGCACGTGGGGCCCATGGGATTACACAATTGAATGCCAGTGAATGAAGTGAATCCAGTCCAGATAATTCCTAGCAAGAGAGATGGATACATAAGGAGAAGCACAGGCCCTGTGATGAGGAAGTGCTGGGGTTCTACCACCAGATGGAAGGGGGCACATGGAGCTTAGGAGAGACCATTGTGGGAGGCCAGGGTGGCTGCAGGGGTAAGTTGAAGTCAAGTTGTAAAAGGTCGAAGTGCCAAGGAAGTTTAGAACAGTGTAGTGAGCAACAAGTTAAGGCTCACTGAAGGTCAAAGGCTAAGGACTGACTCACTGGGAAGGTTCCTTCCATGGCGCAGATGAGGGGCTCTCCTCAGAGCCAACACTCGATTTTTTTCTCTTCAGCTTGAGTTCCCAACAAACACTGGTTCCCTGGGTGGGTTGAGGCTTTCTTAATTTAGCTTCCCTTGAAAGAAGAGCTTGGAGCCAGAGTTGCGTGTAAATGGTTTAATTGTGGGAATCCGAGAAAGAGGAGTGAGGAAGCAGAAAGATTGAGAGAAGGAAAACAGCCACAGACCCACGTGGCATTGTGGGCTGCCACAGTGGGCACTTGGGCTCCTCTGAGGACTGTGTAGCATGCACACAGAATTGATCCTCTGAAGAGCGGGATGCTAAAATGTTATTCACGGTCCCATCCCCAGAGGTGCAGGATGCTCTTTGGGGATCTCATCTCCATGTACTTTGGGGCTGTGCCCGCCAAAGGTCTCATGGCTTTGGAAGACATCTTGGGACAGAAGGAAATGGAGAGACACTGAAAGACACTTGAGTGAGGTGCTGGTTGGTGCTCAGAGATGCCCCTACAGCTGCATGCTAATTAGGTGGGCCTATGGCATATGGTATGGGAAACAGGAAGTCTGAAAGCTTTCATGGTCTCACCCACTCAGGACTTAGTCTCTGGGGACATGAAGATGATTGGGAAGGTTTCAGGGAGACAGAATGTGTCCTAAATGGGGAAAATTTAAACAGAAAACTACCCTGGAGGGTACACGGAGTCAGTTTCCACACATCTCTTCCTGTTGGATGCCTGGAATTCTGTCTTCTATTCTTCTGTAATGGGATTACCCTCTACCCAGAGTCCTTTGGTGGGAATGGCAGCATATTAACTCGGGGTGGAGAGAGGGAGACATGCAACTTTGTCACAGATGAGCCTGGAGGCCCCAAACCACAATTCAACTGTAAGGATAGGGCTTTGAAGAGGGACAGTTCTAGTTTTAAATCTTGGTTCTGCTACTTGTCAGCTACTGGGGCTTGGGCAGTTAACTCATTTTTCTGGACAGGGAGTTAACTAAGGAGTCATTGAGCACTGACTCTGTCAGGCTTAGAACAAGCCCACCTGGAGTGTCCAGACTAGAAAGGGAAATAGACAATAAGGGACAGGAAAATAAAGGATAGAAATGAATTGTGACAAGTTTTTTAAGGATGAGTCAGGTGAAGGGACAGGATGGTGAGGGGAGGAGAAATGAACCATGTGGCTAAAGGCTGGATTTCTAAGGCTGAAGGGAGCAAAGGAAATTGTCATGGAAGAGCAGGAGCGAGAGCTTTCCAGACACATGGACTGCCTCAAGGAGAGAGTGGACATAGTGAGTGAGGGGACGAGAGGCCTAGCACACAGCAGGAGCAAGAGTGGATCATGCCCAAGGAATGACTTTTAGTTTAAATGAAGTGAAAAAAAGAAGCCAGAAAAGGATTTTTAAAGTAGGGATGTGATCCAAGTTTTTGGTTTAAAAAAGATTACTCTTTTTTTTTTTTTTCCTCCCTTTGAAACAGGCTCTCATTATATAGCCCAGGCTGGCCTCGGACTCTCAATCTTCCTGCCTCAGCCTCCCAAGTCCAGGGATTACAGGCATGAAGCACCACACTTCACTAGAAAAGTTCAATCCTGATGTTGCAAAGTGACTAGTTTGGAAGAGGGACAAGAGTAACCAGGAGAAGATCAATGAAGAGGATTTTGTGTTTCAGAGATAACCATAATAATGGGAATGGAGGGAGGTGAGCAGACTTAAAGTATTTTGGAAAGTACAGTCATCTAGTCTGACTGATGGGTGGAGAGACAGGGAGTGGGGCCAACTCCCTGGAGGGACCGGTGCCATTTCCCAAGATGGAAGACTGAGATAAGAGCTTGTGTGTGTGCACATGGGAGATCAAATAGGTAGACATGTTGAGGTTGATAACTCTGTAAGTCATGCAGCCAGAGATGGCAATTGGGCATTGGATATTGGTGTGTGCAGATTAATAAGGTATTTTGGTTGGAGACTAAATTTGGGGGTCACTGGCATAGAGATGCTGTTTGAAAGCCTGCAAGCAGGCGTGATCTGTAAAGAAGAGACAAGATCTATTCATGGAGTCAGGTACAGTTCTCAAAATAAGAATTCCCTTTTCCTTTATCTCTGCCTCCTTTCTCTTCCACCATGGAAGCTGGAGGGTGGGCCCCTTGGAGGCCTGTGCGAAGGCTGAGTGAGGGACTCAGCCTTAAAGGACATGAACAGCACAATTTCTGCTCAGCCCCAACACCAGGTTAATCTCTCCCAAGGTCCTTATTTCTGAGAAACATGACACACTGGGTTGTGCTGGAGGGCTGTCATAAACAAGATGTACGTGGTCCTTTGACACTGAGCTCATTCCCAAGATAGAGGCCACAGTGATTCATCTTTCTTTCAATGCTTTGAGTTGGAGAGAAGAGGCGGGCCTTGGTGTCAGGAGCCTGAGTCCCATACGCAAAGCGACCACTAGCCCATTTGACGCAATGATGACAAAAGGCCTTGGTTGCTAGGAAGAAGGCAGTAGGAGAGGCCCCACATGGGCTGTTTTCCGGGGTGGATTAAATGCACATTGAAATATGAATCATTGGAGGCCTTTTAAAGACTGTCACCTGACACACACAAGTCACATTTCTCATCCTGTGGAAAATGGCAGCAGACATCAATTGTTAGAGGATGCCGTGTGAATGGCAGGCCTTGTGCACTGTTTTGTTCTCTGTGTTACATTTTTATTGCACGATGACAGTTTCTGCACAATGTGTGCAGGAGAGTGTGCTCGCATATACACCCTGGTTATGGTTATCCATTTGTAGATATTTTAGAGCTTCCTTTGAGTTCTTCTTGGGAGAAGATTCTCATGGCTTAAATTGCTCTTTCCTAGCTTCCTAAAACGTTTCAACCACTGAGGCATTTTCAAGCCATTATGACATCAGCCTCAATTTTAATATTCCCTTATGTTTCATTAAGAATCCTCAAATAGAGTTGAGTCCAAATTTTGACTCTGCCACTATGATCTTGGATTAATCTATTTTTCAAAGCCCACATTTTCTTATATATAAAGCAGGAGTGATGATATGCTATCAGTCTATTCAAAGTCATTGGGTGTACTAAGAGATTTAATATCCAAAGAGCATTGAGCACACAGCCTAGGAGGTGAGAGGCACTTGGTGAGTGCTGCCTGTCACCTGTACCCCAGATCTGACTTTCAGATGAGTTAACAGATGTTGCTGAGGTTGAGTGAGTCTGCCAAGGCCACCCAGTACCTGCAGGGTTAGGACTGAATGTGTCCTCCTGAAATTTATTCATTGAATTCCTCACTCTAGGTAAAAGAGTATTTAGAGATGGGACATTTTGGAGGTAATCAAGGGTAGATTAGATCATGAGGGTGTGGCCCTCTTGATGAGATTAGTTGCCTTTAAGAAAAGGGAGAAAGGACCAGGTGAGGTGGCTTTATGCATCAGTTCAAGCAAAAAGTTAGAGAGCCCCATGTCAGTCAAGAAGCACCTGTGATCCTAGCTGGATGGGAAGCCATAGGTAGGAGGGTCATGGTCCAGGCAAAGACATGGGGCCCTGTCTGAAAAATAACTACAGCAAAAAGGGCTGGAGATGTGGCTCAAGTAGTAGAGCTCCTGCTTAATAAGAATGAGGCCCTAAGTTCAAACCCCAGTACCACGAAAAAAGGAGAAGGAGGAAGTTGGCACACCTGCCCTGAAGAAAGGCCATGTGTAGACACAGCAAGAAATCAGAGGTCTGCATTCCAGGAAGAGAACTCTAATCAGGAACTGATTTAGTCAATACCTTGATCATGGACTTCCCAGCCCTTAGAACAGTGAGAAATAAATTTCCATTGTTTAAGCCCCTAGTGTATGGTATTTTGTAACGGTTGCTGGAGCTAAAACATGAATCCCAACTCATATTCAATGTACTTTCCAGAACTTTGGGGATCTAGGTGCAAATCTCAGATAACTAGAGGTGAGCACAAAGCACAAGGAGGCCTGAAGGGAATCAGGACACGTGCCTACCGTGCCCCCTTCTAGACCTCTTTTTTGGTTTCTGTGGGTCTCTAAATTGTAAAATGCATGTAGTTTCCTGACCCAATGTCACAGTAACCTTGGATATGGCAATTTTACTCACTCAGCATTCATTCAAATCACGCTTGTTTTTACATTCATTCATTCATGATTTTATCATGAAGGGTGAATATTTTGTTCACCCTTAAATCACTTAGCTGTTATTAAACTCCCACTCAATGCAGGGTCTCAGATAAACAAGTGAAATCCAATCACCTTTTCCAATTGTGGGTCTGAGGACTTGGAGCTCCTCTGCAGTCCAGAGTTCCTCTGTGTGTCCAGTATACCTGCTCTCCTCTGAGTCTTCCCCATCCCCCAGATTGCTCCTTTCCCAGTGCCTGTCCAACCCTTAGCCTCTGGAGTGTGCACATTCTTGTGCTGCCCTTTTGCCCAGGCTTGCCTGGACCTCTGCTTTGTTTTCCTATTACCACAAACTTAGTAGCCTAAAACAATACAGATTTATTTTCTCTTGGTTTTAGAGGTTAGCTATAGTTTGGCCTGGATCTCACTGGACCGAAATTAAGGTGTCATCAGGACCATGTTCCTTTCTGGAAGCTGTAGTGGAAAATCCATTTCCTAGCCTTTCCCAGCTCCTAGGTGCCACCCCTTTCCTGAGTTTGCAGCCCCATCCTCCATCTCCAAAGCACGAATGTCAGATCTCTGGCTTCTCTGTAGTCACACCACCCTTTCACCCAGCTAGGAAAGTTCTCTGCTTTTAACAATGCAGTGATAAGATAGGGTTCACCTGGCTCATCTAGGAGAATGACATTGCATGGTCCCCTTTATCATGTAAGGTAAGGGAAGTGCAGATTCCAGGACTTGGACCTGGACATCTTGTTGGGAGGTGCATTTTCTGCCTACCACAGTTTCTCCGCTGGGCTCTGGGCAGGGCTGGCACCTGATGATTCTAAGCATCTGTCACTGGGCTCTGGCAGGCCTACAGGAAAACTTTATGCCCCAAGCTGAGAAGAGCAATAAGTGGAAGTTCAGGTTCAATGCAACGGACAGAGGCTCTCCAGTCAATCAAATTATAGTTCAATCAGTTCATTTTAATCACTCCTCTGGAGAGAAGTAAAACTCTGTGTTGAGGAATACACAGCAATTTTATTGATGACAAGTTTAATTGTTTCATTTTTCCTTACTGTCTCCAACACAGCAGACTTTTAATCAGTGCGAGCAGAAGTTCTAATGAAGTAAAGTCCACTTTTCCGCAGTTCACAACTAGCTGGAAATAATTGGGCTGAGACTCCCATCCAGACACTGCAGAGCCGCTGGCATCTTCCTGGAAACTGGCCTTAATTGCTTTGCTGATGTTGTTAAGTAGTCCTGAGGGGGTGGAAGTAGTAGTGCTGCCCACATATGCTAGGAAATAACACCCCTGAAATGTCTTCAAAGGGTCCTCAAAATCTTTCCAATTGGTAGTGGGGAAGAAAAAATAAAACCAAGTATGTTTTCTGCAGGCAGGCCTGGGGGAGCATGTAGAAGCTATGATATAAACCACCACAATTTGGTAAGGAGAAACTTCAATAGCCACATCAACAACTGTTTTCCTTCCTTTGAAAGCTAAGCAGGATCCCAAGTGTAGGGTGTGAGCATGCAAGTGTGTGTGCCCATGTCTGTGTTTCTGAGGTACAGCTTTAAGGAGAGTGCGAGGTTTGGGGGGCAGGTGACTGGCTCTGATTTTTGAATGGGAGGACTCATGGAGGCAGACCTGGAGGAGACAGAGATACTGGCTGGTCTGCAAGATTCTAAAATCACAAAGTCAAAACTTGGAAGAGCCCAAGGGATTCCTTCTTGATTCTCTCTCATCTCTACAGATGATGGGATGATGATAAGAGTAATAGCAGTAAACTGCTGGGCTTTGTTCACTTGTCATGCACATAGAAACTTGGAGTAGTTCTTTAAGTATGTTCTCTTATTCCTCATAACACCCAATAAAATGGGTGTTATTATTATCCCATGTTACGTGAAACAAGTAAACAAGTCAATAAGCAAGAGCACTCTTGCTTGCGGCAAGTGTTACCAAAAGTAATATAGCAGAGCATAACTCCTGGGATGGGTGGGAGGACTGGGAGGGCTGAGAAGAAATGAAACTTGAAAAATTTTTAAGGAGTCAACCATGCAGGCACCTGGAGGAAGAGCCTTTTAGGGAAGGTTAATACATCACCTAAAGATCTTAAAGCAGAATTTACCTTGGCTTGAAGAACAGAAAGAAGGCAGGTGTATCTGGAGCATAATAAATGAGAGGTCAAGTGGCAGGTCTATGGTCTGAATGTGTGTGTCTCCCCAAATTCTTATGTTGAAACCTGATCCCCAGTGGGATTAGGAGATGGTGCCTTTGGGAGCGGTCAGGTCTTGAGGGTGTATCCTTCTTGAGTGGGATTAGTGTCCTTATAAAAAAAGGTCCAAGGGAGCCTGTTCATCCTCTCTGAGGACATAGAAAGTGCTATTTATGAGGCATGGATTCCCACCAGACACAAAGTCTGCTGATACCTTGATCTTGGACTTGCCAGCTCCTAGAACTGTAAGAAATAACTCTGTTGTGTATAAGCCACCCAGTCTATGGTATTTTTCATTACAGCAGTTAGGACAGACTAAGACATAAAGTTGAGAGGGGACTAAATAACTTTGTGCAGGACCTGAAGGAACAGGCTACAGAATCAGAACGGTGTTCTCATCTCAATGGGAACGCACACCTTTTCTATGTAGGAGTGAAAAATCTCTGATTTATCTTCCAAAGGGCCTTTTTGGTTGCCCTAAAGAGGCAAGTTTCCAAACAGGTAGATCAACTAACAGGCTCCCACTGTTGGTCATACTGAGGTCTCAAAAAACAATAGATTGTTCTAATAATTATTATTATCCCAGAAAAGAATTAGCAACCAAGAGATGCACAGTTACATTTATAGGTTTCATTCCTTAATGAACCAAAAAGGTATGGAGTGTGGAAAACAGAAGGAGGAGCCTGGATGATAATGACGAAGCAGGAGTGGTTGAACAGCTGACATGCATCCTGAAATTGTGACAGTATAGTCCATAACCAAGGGGGACCTGGAATAAGCAAATCTGAAGTCAGCTATATCATCAGAACTTTGTCCTTGAATTTGCCACAACTTGTGCAGGATCTAGCCTGAGCTGACACACTTCCCAGACTGCATTGTTGATGTCTTTGAATCAGAAAGAGGAGATAAATAAACCTGTGAAGAGGGTCATGTGAGAGAAGTAGAAGTGTGTGCGTGCGTGTGTGTGTGCACACATGCACACATGTGTATGAAAGAGGGACAGAACTAGAAAAGACAGACTTCTCTTACCTTATCCCAAGCCGTAGCAATATTGCTATTTGAATTTTTTTTGCTTTTCTATTTAAAAAAGGGTAAATTAAAATACAATAAAACATTATGGAGGAGAAAAAGTCAAAAAAAGAAGAGCATTCTTCTGGCATTTGCTTCAAGGCTGCAAAATTAGAGTTAAGAATGACAGCATTGAGACAGATTTTTCTCCTATAAACTAGGTGTTGGAAAGTGTGCTTCATTTAAGTAAATCAATATCTTTAATTCTGGCCTGTTGCTCTGGATTTAGAGCCCGATTTCCAGGGAAATGTAGAAAGAGTCAAGCCTCATAACTTTGCAGTTTCCATGAAAAGGAAGTAAAAAACCAAGGAGGACAAAGTGGCTACTTGTAGAGACAATTTAACTTTCTTTTACTTCTTGGTAGAATATCGACTGTCTATGAAACCATATGGCATGGAAGAAAAATAAAGAGAAAAGGACTTAGGACTTTTTGGATGTGGGGCTGTGATTGTAACTATTATGGCCTGAGGTGACACTTGAGTAAAGATGACTTGTAGGAGATGAGGAAGCGAGCCAGGCAGAAGTGGGGGGAGGGAGTCCCAGGCCGAGAAGCCAGAAGCTCTGAGATTGGAGGGGCATGGCTGCCTCTAGGGAGGGAGGAGTTGAGTGTGACTGGCATAGTGGGAAAGAATGGAGGATGAGGTCAGAGGTAAGAGTATATGGGCCATGTGGGGTTTTATGTTTCAAACCAAGGAGTTAGCTTTTGCTCTGAGTGAGTTGGGAAGCTCTCAAGGGTTTTGAGATTAAAAAGTGACGTGAGCTACCTTACATATTAACTAGTGTGATCTTTGTTGAAAATATCCTGAGGAGAAGCAAAACAGAACCAGGCAGAAGAGTAGAGTGTTACTGCAAGACTCCAATAAACCCATCATGGTAGCTTGGTCTAGGGTTTGAATCAGTATGAGCAGCCAGAAGTTGTAAGATCTGGTTGTTTTGTTGAAGGAACCAATAAGGTGTGCTGATGAATGGGGTGGATGTGGAATGTAAGCTTAAAAAAGAAGAACAGAGTTGCCATGAACTGAAATGGGGGATATTAGTGAAAGCCAAGGTGTGGGGGCCAGAGATCAGGAGTCAAGGACTTGTTAAGTCTGAGACATTTTTTATGCATTCAAGGAGATACTGCATTTAGGTACATATCTCACGGTCAGCATGGAAGTCAGGTTGGAGATGCAAACATTCAGATGGTGATGCCTGGTCATGAGACTGCAAGAGCTCAATGAAGCAGCGAGGACAATCTGAGTACTGGGCTTTGGATCCTCCAGTTTTGGAATTTGATTGCCTTCAATATGGGGAGTTGGTCAATTTTACGAGGCAGTGAATGAAGGAAAAACTGCTGACCCAAGCTCTCATATTTGTTTTAACATTTCGTAGGCCTGTCACTTTTTTCTATGCATTAAGGCCAGGGATTTGTCCTTCCATCCATCTGTTCATCCATCAGTCCATCACACTTTTCTCTTTCATGGTAAGTGTGGAAAAACATGGAGCAATTTAGAAAACAGGATTCTTGAATGAGCTTTGTTTCTAGTTACTCACCAGCCACCTGCTTTCCTTAGCTTCAGGTTCCTCATTAGCCAACTGAGAGATGTCTAAAATGGCCCTGTGAGATGTTTAAAAGTGTTCCACTTCCCTGACATTCTAAGACTTTAAGAGTCTCAGAAAATTTTGGGAATCCTTATCTGACTTACCTAACATGGATCCCACTGGATAAATATGGCAAGAATTGCCCTTTACGTCTTACCTCTTCATTTATTTCGGGTTGTATATAAAGCACATAGACAAAAAGATATGAATCCTCTGGGTCCCCTGGTTTTAGGTTCTCAGATCCATCTTCATCCAAATTCCTTGAGCTTTTCTTTGCTCTGTGATGACTTTGCTGGATCGAGGTGCTGACACGCAGGTGTTGGAAGATTTGCTGAGCAGGCAGTTTGGGGAACAGAATGTCACATTGTCCAGGGGGCAGAGCATGAGCAGTTCTCACTGGGACCACTTGCTGATGGATGTTTGCCAGTTGGCTCATCTCTTCTTGTGATATTATTATTTTAGAGGCAAGAAAAGGCCAGAAGGTTTAAAAAATATGTATCTCAGAAGTCTTCTTTGTCATCAGTCAAGTTGCGACAGCTCTTATCCATATGCATGATGTAACATCAACTGGTTTCTAAGTTCGACCTCCAAGGTGTCTCCAGGCAAAATAGGCTGGTTCTTCCACAGATGCAGACTAAAGATTCTTTTACCTACCCTGTCTCAAATATCTGAGCAGATTTAAGTTTTGACCTTGGAGTTGAGGGTCCTTCTTGGGACCTTCATTTCATTCTAGGTTCATCCTGTGATGAGAATCCTGTATTTTTACATCAACTGTCTTCTGCCCTTCAAGCCATCTGTTCATTGCTAGTAAAAGTTATTAAAATAAATGACCACACCCAGCATCTGGATAGATCAGTCTTAGCCCTGGGTCACCTTGGTGGCTCCAGTGACTGGTAATGGGTTTGAAACTTTGGCATAGGCCAAAGGAAGGCGTGCCTAAGCATTGGCCGCTGGCTCCCAGACAGATGCTGGGCCTCTGGCCACGAGAATCTTTATTTATGATCTTCCTTCAACCTCTCTCAAGCAAGGCAGTTGTCATAATAGAGTAGGTACAATTTATTTTGGTCTTGGCAAAGGAATGTCCCCTTTCCCCAAGCTTTCATCTTCTTTTTCTCTCTTTCTCTGACATTATTTGTCAAATGATCCAAAGGCAATTTTTAATACCTTTACATCACATTGAAGCTAGTTCTGCTGGATTATAAATGATTAAATATCTTCTAGTCATCCACCTGCACAGTCTATAACAAATTATCCTAAAAGGAGATTAATTCCTTTATGATGTTGAATAAGAAGGTGACAAGAGAATGCCCTGCAGTCTTCAGAACCTAACAGTTAGACCGAAATCTTCTCATATATCTGGAAAATTGTTGGTTTTATGGAAAGGACTTTAGTCTCTCCTTCAAAGGTCATTTAGCAGGTATTTAATGGAGGTCTCATGGGATATAAGCCCTGTGTGTGGTGCTGCAAAACTTAGTTAACATGCAGAATCACATGAGAAGCTTTGTAGAAATGCAGATCGTTGGTACTTCTTCAGACCTACTGAGTCAGGATTTCATTGAGTGGAACCCAGGAACAAGCATTTTGGAAAAGCTGCCCAAGCTATTCTAATGCAGACAGTCCATACAGCTGTTCTGGAATCTCTGCTGAGGAGAGGGTAAGAGGAGGAGAGTGGCAGTTTGCTCATAGAGGGTTTACAGTCTCATGGGGACCCAGGACTTACCAGGATGCTTTATCCAGCAATACCATCTCTGGTTTAAAATGAAATTGTGTTTTGTAAACTGTGACACATTTATAATTTGAGTCAATAATAGAAACAGAATGTTCTGCAGAGAAAGAAGACTTGGGTGGCTTCATGAGGACCTGTGTGAAGAATGAAACTGCCATTGCACAGAAGTGGGGTTGAGTAAGTGGAGTGAAGATTCTATCTCTGCCTGTCTATGGTACCAATGATCTATCTAATCTATCCATCTAGTTTTGGTTCATTGGGCTAACTTCAATTTTTACTACCTATGATCTTTCTAACACATATGAAATGAGAAAGGGCCAGCTATTCTGAATTTGAGTTCTAACTGACCTTGCCAACTGCTGACTTTGAATAAATCTTTTTTCCTTTCTAGGTCTGTTTTCCCATCATTGATGACTCATAGGTCACTCCAGCTCCAACACTCTAGGAAAATGCATGAGACCTCTCTTCTGCCTTAGTAGGGAGAATCTAGTGGCCATAGGGAACTCTTTATTTCCTGTTAAAGGGTTCAATAGTACTTTCATTGCTCATCCAAAATATTGGTTTGTTAAGGATTGAGGTGGGAAAGGTATAAGAGCTTTGGTTGAATGTTAATTGATTATAGATCAAACTATGAAGGTGACCCATTCTCAAAAGACTAAATGTCAGCTCTATACTCTTTCTGGTATCATGTGATCTTTTTCTCAAAAGCAGATGCAAGGAGCAAAATACTAATATTCTGGGTAATTGTGGTGAATTGGAGCTATACTTAATTTGTAAAGTATTCTACTTATTATAGCAGCATAGGGTAATGGAAAAAGTAGTGTCATTTATACCTGTTACTTGGTAGGCTCTATGCTACTTCAAATAAGCTTATAAAGCCCAAATTGGAATGTTCTGGCCATTTTGTGTATTGGAATCTTGCCTTTCTCATTAAGTCAAATAGACAAATGGTAAGAACCAACAAGCATTCCTTGAGACACGCAGACTGATGAAGATGGGTTGTTGGTGATAAGAAGATTTGGGATGGGTATCAGGCCATTCTTTTCAGTGTCTTCTCTATGGCCGTGTGAGCACCCAATTTGTGCCTTTGGTCCAGCAATCCATACACTAACAGGATTCAGAACCCAGCTACTCCTTACCACTTAAAACCTGCATGCTTGAAGAAGCTTGTGGCTTATCTGAATGGGCTGTTTTCCCCTTATCTCTGACTCAGCTGGCTTCATGCTGTTTACTGAACACCTCATAGATGCCCTACACTGTGTGCTAAATACTCATCTCTCTAACATAACTTGCCTCTGATGGAAGCAGTAGGTTTTACCCACATTTGTTTCTCAGAAACAGAAGTTTAGAGATAGTAATCCACTTGTCTGAGATCCAAAAGAAATTAGGAGGTGAAGTCAAGGTCAAAACTTGGTTCTGTTTGGATTTTGGCCTCTTCCTTCTGCTATTGCCTCTTAGTTGGGCCAACATACAATGGCGCCTCTAATGTGTACTGAGTCAGAACAGTTCAGCCTTGGCGAGAAAGTCAACACTCCTGTGTGTTTGTCCTACAATTCTGCATTCAGCATTTCTTTCCACTCCCTTTCTTTATAAATACTTATGGAGCTGAATGGAAATGTACATTTGATTGCCACCCAATTAGGTGACTGGTCTTGAAGGCCAGGGGGAAAATAATTAGAATTGCACTGATATAGTGCACCTCCTCTCCAATGAGTTGTCTGTAGGTGCCCATTGGAAAGAAGCTTTGAGAACTCCAGCATTGCCTCCCAAATCCAGAGACCAAACACTTGCCCTTTCATAGAAACCAAATTATTGCTGTCTGTGTTTGTGTACAAGAGGGAGGGTGAGATGACTAAAAGGGTGATCATTTCTTTGAGTAAGAAATAAGACAATGGAGTTTACAGGGAAATTATCTATAGAATTAATCTAATCATCTAAATAAAATTTTACTTATTGGAGACCATTTATTCTAATGACTCAGTAATGTCACTCTCTCTGTTTTCTAAATGAAAGAAAGACAACCTATTATGAAAAGGAAATTAGCTGCAGATATTGGAAGGCTGGTACAGGTGTTTTGAGCCATAAGCTTTGTAGCAGATATTTATGACTTGATCCTATGCAAATGTGAAGCTAGTTTAAAGAACATTGCTGCCTATGTGACCACATAAATAATAAATAGAACTTTAGATATTATACATTTAATGTCACATTTCTGGTAATTTTTTTTTGATTCTTTGGGAGCTTCCAGAAATCAGATGGAATATTATAAGGACCCAAGGGTTTCATTTCCTACACTATTTATATAAATTTAAGGATTCCATGGAAAAGCAAATTGGGAAATACCTCCTTAGAGTTTGTTTGATTATATTCACAGGGAAACAAACACCTCAAACCTGCTAGGTTTTGCTTGTTCTGTGTTTGCCACAGAAATGAATATTACACCATTTGTGCCTTAGCAACCTGAAAAATGCACTGGAACTTTATTTTGCATTCAAGACAAACGATGTCTCTTTTGTTTTGCATTTAAAATAGGAACAGTGCATCAATAACCCTGGCCTAACCTCACTCAGCACCTGCAAAGGGAGACGGGGAGGCCAGCATAATTGAGTATGTGACTTCAGCTCCAAACAAGGACAGGGCGAATGTGGTTTTACCCTTGTGAGGGAGGTTAGAAGGAGACAGTACTTTTTTCTTGAAGGATGACTGCATTCCTTTGTTGAGTGCTGTAGCTCCATGATGCAGGCCAACAATGTACAAGGTGGACTTGAAGCCATTGTGACAGTGGAGAGACTGTTGGTAGCCACAATCTTGACCTGCTGAGGCTGAGGGTGTTTCACAAGCATGGCTTTGGTCACACGTCATCACTTCATGCCCTTGACAGCAATGTTTGGTAAGAAGAAAAGTGGCTGAAGATTCCCTTCCAAAGAATGGGGAACCTGGGGTCCAGAGGAACCTGGATCCTACTTTCTTACTTGACTTTAGTCACCCAGCATGGCATGGATTGGAAATAGTTTGGTAAGGAGCTTTCTGAATCAAAGCCAAGGTCATGCTGCTAGCGCCTCCATACCTCCTCTCCACTTTGCCTGGCAGTGATAGCTTTGCTCAGGGTGTGATTTTACCTCTTTTCCTACCAAAACTCAACTGCTCTGAATTTCTAGTGTCCTGGGTGAAACTTGACAAAGCAGGATGGAGCATTAAGAGGCTTAGATTGTGGTTTTAGGATAAGATAGAACTATGCCTGCCTCCTGTGTGAACTTAAGCAAGATACTTTTCTGACCTTTGCACTTTCACCTGAAATGGAAATAATAACACATTTCAGATGAAGTAGAATGATATGTATTATACAGTAGTTAGCTATTATAAGCCCCCAGATTAATATTGTAATAATTGTCCTTGATGGTTTAATCTAATTTCATCTTGAATGGAAGATGAAATGTGATCTTCCATTGTGAAGGGAATTTTGGAGATGCTGTTGGAATGCTCACATCATATCTCGAGGGAGGCTCATTCTGTACCTCAGTTAAGGCTTAGAACAGAATGTCCTCACAGGGAAAAATTGTTGGGGTACTTGCTTAACCCATTGTATTTTGAGTATGGGCTCATTGAGACCCAGAGGCAGAAAGGAAACTGCAATGGTTTGAGTGCATCCTCCAGGGGTTCATGTACAAGAAGCTTGGTCTCTAGTGTGGTGGTGTTGAGAGCCAGTTTGTAACTTCTAAGGGGTAGGTTTCTAATGGGAGGTGTTTGGGTCATTGGGAGTGCTGCCTTCAGAAAAGATTAACCATAGCTCTTCTGGGACCTTAGTTCCCATTAGAGAGGGAGTTATAAAAGAGCAATCATGGCCCCTCCCTGTTCTCTGGCTCCCATCTTGTTATGTGATCTCTCCCTCTCATATCCACTCTGCCATTGTGATACCATCACCACGATGTCCTCACCAGAGCTCAGTTTATGCTGGCAACATGCTCTTGAATCTCTAAATCTGGCAGTGAAATAAACTTCTTTTTCATGTTACTCAGATTGCAATATTTTGTCACAGCAATAAAAAATGGATACATGCAGGGACACATAGAACGTGAGTGGAAGGAGAAGGGAGGAGGATGCAAAGTGGGCATGTGATATATAGAACTGAGGTGGAGCCATGAGAACAGCTGGAAGAGGCCTTCTGAGTGCTCATCTTAAGCCAGATAAGTTGGGCTGGGAACTGGGGTTCT
Organism: Castor canadensis; assembly: GCF_047511655.1. Classification (NCBI taxonomy): domain Eukaryota; kingdom Metazoa; phylum Chordata; class Mammalia; order Rodentia; family Castoridae; genus Castor; species Castor canadensis. The sequence continues at coordinate 35,598,932 of NC_133400.1, forward strand.
AATGCCGTGGGTTCTAGCTCCTCATTGGGAAAGGTTTTCTGATCATGAAACAGAGTGAGGATCCCTTGCTGCTCACAAGGCTGCCGGGGAATCAAATGAGACAAAGGATGTCAAGGTTGTGAAATTCTGAGGCTGTCTGTGGTTAGCTTCCTTGTCCTGCCTGACTTGGTGATTCTGAGATTGCCTGCTTACCTCTGCTCTCTTAGAGTTCAAGTCTATGGTGTGCACACTCAGTGGTTCCATTAGCAAGGACTCTGGTTATAAGTGACAGAAAAGGGACTCAAACTGACTTGTTGGGAGGGGGCATTATTTATTCATGTGCCTTAGGAGTTCAAGGTAGTGCTGGCTTCATCTCCATCTCTCAGCATTGCCTTTCTTATTGTCATTTTTGTTTTTTAAACACCAATCTCAAGCAGGCTTTCCCCATGTGGAGGCCAAGACTCCATATCAGGCAGCCTTTGGCCTGGCTCCTGTTTAGAATGGAGAAGGCTTCTTTTCCAATAATTCAACCAAAAGCTCCAGGATTGGATCTTATTGAACCAATGTCGGTCACATGTTTCGTCCGAACAAATCATTAGGGTCAGGACAATGGGATATGCTATTTTACTACAGATGGTAACATCTACCTTTCTGGAGTAGATTTTAGGGTCCCCTGCTCCCACACTATACCATCACATGTACTGTGTGTGTGTGTGTGAGAGAGAGAGAGAGTGAGAGAGAGAACTTTAAAGTCTAGAAATTTGATTAAAAGTTTTGATAAGTAAAATTCTAAGAAAACTAAACTTACTACTAGGTAAACCAACAGGATGATAGCCAGTCAATATCTGATAAGACACCTCCCCCCCATCCCCTAGGTTTGCTGCTGTTCTGGCAGAGCAATGCAGCTCAGCTTTCATTGGCACTAACTTCTTCCTTTCAACTGCTCTCTTCCCGCCTCTTTGATCTCTGCTTCTCTCAGCCTTTCTTCCCCTTCTCTCAATCCCTCAGGTAGGGACAGGGGACTGACTGCTAAGGCAGGGGTCTGGCCTCACTTGGGGTCCTGCAGGCCTCCTCTCTCTCAGTACCAGGGGCAATTTCCTGCCTCTTGGCCTCTCTCTGGATCTTGGTTACTCCATTCTGGTGTTTCTCTTTCTACCCCAGTCTCTCGGGCTACTTTCTGGTCTCATCTTTAAGAATTTTCTTCACTCTTCAGTTTCTCTCAATTATCTGAATGCACCTTTCCCATTGCAGAAAAGCTTTTCCAAATTAGTTGTCCATAAATGCTGTCACTACTTTCTTACCTCCTATTCCTTCTTCAAGCCACTGATGCTTAAAAATCTATCACCAAACTGGTGGCTCATGCCTGTAATCCTAGGTACTTGGGAGGCAGAGATTGGAAAGATCATGTTTACAGACCCTCCTGGGCAAAAACATTTGCAAGACCCCATCACAGTGGAAAAAAGCTAGATGCATGAGGTGTGTACCTGTCATACCAGCTATGGTAGGAAGCTTGAACTAGGAGGATCACAGTCCAGGCCAGCCTGGGCAAAAAGTGAGACCCTATCTCCAAAATAACCAGAGCAAAAAGGATGTGGCTGAAGTAGTAAAGCATCTGCCTACAAGTAAGAAACCCCAGTACCATGAAAAAAAATCTATCTCCTTTATTGCCCTCGAACTACTCTTGTCAGTCATCAGTAAGTTCACACTCCAAAGTCATGATTACTCTTCATCTCATGTAACCCAACTTCTCAGCCGGACTTGATATAATCAGTTTCTCCACCTGCCTTAAACCCTTGACTCCACCTTTCCTCCACCCTCTCCTGCTGCTGCTCCTTCATTTTCCTGACTGGTACTTTCTCTTCTTAATAGCCTATGAAGGTTGGAAGGGTTCAAGGGTCAGTGTTTGGTTATCTTCTTTACCAATGTGCATCTTTTACCTATGTGGTCAATATTCTTATTAACCACTGTAATGCTTATGATTCCCAAGCTTAGAATTTGCCCATGAGTTCAAGTTCATATTTCTGAACATGTTATTTGCATTTCCATTGGAAGTCTAACAGTCACTCCCTAAACTACTTCTCCTGAGTCTTCTCAAAGTACACTAGTAAATGGCACTACTATTCACCGGTTAATCCAGCTAAAAAATCTGGACATCATGCCAGATTCTTTCCTTCTGTCTTCTTGCCAACCTTGCACATCAGCGTGCTATAACAAATACCTAAAATATGGATGTGGCTTTGCAGCTTGGTAATGAACAAAGGCTGGAAGGGTTTGGAGGACCATGATAGGAAAAACCTAAATTGCCTTGCAGAGACTGTGTCTAGAAACATGAATATTCAAGTTGCCTCTGGTAGGGTGTCAGGTGTAAATAAGGACCATGTTGATGGAAACTGGCCAAAAGGTGATGCTTGCTGTAAAGTGGGAAAGGACCTGGTTGAATTGTGTTGCGCTGTTTTGTGAAAAGTAGAACTTGCATGTGATGAGCTTTGTAATAAACTGAGGAGATTTTTAAGTGAATTGTTGAGGGTGCAAACTGGTTCTCTTTGTCACTTATAGCAAAATGCAAGGGGAAAGAAATAATTTGAAGAATAAACTGTTATGAAGAAAGAACTAGAACTTGAAGCTCTAGGAAATTCTCAGCTTATCCATATTGCAAAAATAAGAAAGTGCGTTCAGGAGAGAACAGTGAAGGGAGTGGCCAGAAAACCACTTACCAAAGAGATTAGATGTGTGAGTGTGACCATCTCAGAGATGCTGCCAGCTTGGGCTGCAGGGGACAGGCAGGGGGTGAAATGAAGGAAGATGGTCTCTGGACTTCTAAGGCTATGCTGAGCATGTCTAATGGCTCTAGCTTCCTCTCCCACTCTGTCTCCCTCTTCTTCTCCACTGTATCCCTTTAGTTCAAGCTACCACTGCTTCTCAAGCTACCATCATTTCTTGCCTGGATGACTTCAGGGTCTCATAAACACTCTTCACACTAACACCTTGCCTCACCTGACTCCAATCCATTCTCTATATAGCAGCACATGCAGACCACATGATATCACACTTCTGCCTAAGATATATTGACTGTCTTCTCATCACGATTAGCATAAAACGTACCCTCTAGGCCCTTCACATGGGCTCCATACTCTGTCTTTGACCTTATCTCCAACTACCTTGTTGCACCATTGACCTGCTCTTGCCCCACCAGCTTTTGTTGTTGTTATTCCTCACATAAACCAGGCTTTCTCCTGCCCTAGGGCCTTTGTACTTTGTTTTCTCTCCTGGAAGGCACTTTCTTTTGAAATTCACTTCTAGGTTTTTTGTCAAAATCAGGTATAAATTTGAGTATCATCTTTTTAGAGAGGGCTTGCCAGATCACTAAGTATTGTTCTTCTTATCTTGTAGGTGGGAAAAGAAAGATCCAGAAAGATTAATAATTTGTTTAAAGCCCCAGAGACAGATGGTGTAGCAGCTCCGAAACAAGAAGGCATGGCTGTACCACTCTCAGTCTTGGCCTTCTTTACCTGAGTGCATTGAGCAGAAACACAAGTATGAGTTCCACTCATCCCAGGAAAGGTAGGGATTCCTTAAGCCTCTTCTCTTGTCTGTCTCTCTCACTAGGGAAGGCCTCCCTGACTCTAAGCTGAACTAGTGGGATGCTGCTTGTGTTCTTCCTCCATCAATCTCAGATTGATTATTGTGTGATGAGCCATTGGCTCTAGAAAGATTTCAGCTCAGCTTGGGTGAACGAGGTGCAGAGGTTGGCTGAGCACCCCTGTCATCCAGACATCAGGCAGCCTTGAAAGGCAGACAGCCGGAGTCATTCCTTCTCCATCACAAAGGCAGACACAAGGCCACACTCTGAAGGTGGCTTATACACCACTCAACCTGCTGGCCTAATTGAGAATTTCCCTTCTTCACAGGGTACTAGCTGGCTTCCTCATGGTTCTCACAGCAAAGCAGAGGGTGGTCCCAGTGATCTCCCCCCACCTCCCTGTCACTCCAGCAAGTCCGGACCACTCTCCACACTAGCACCCACTTGAAATTTCCCTCCATATTCCTTCCTCCACCTTCTGATTCCTACCTCCTCCTGTAGCATCCCAGCCACACCCCACCTTCTCCAAAAGGATGTCCAGTGTGGTGATCTGAGTTTGGTTCTGACTTGGACTATTTTCTCACATTATCTCAACCTCACTGGCTTGTCACCATGGGCCTGGTGGGTTTCCCAATGCTGGAGCTGGCAGAGAGCAGCAGGTCTTGGGCGCTCTCGGGGCCACCAAGTGAACAGGCAAAACTGTTAGGATTTTACGCACAAGGACAAGAATGCACAAGTAACATCCTCCTCTGGAGGGTCCTTGGTCCTGGATGTGGAGATCAAACTGGGGAGACTTTCTGCTTTGGTGGCACAGGGCTAGTTAGAAGTGGAAGAGCTAATAAGGGGGTTTCACCTAGCACTGTCCTCAACGTTCCTGTCATGAGTCACTGGTCTAGATTCACTTAGCAGCCGGAAATGATGGACTTGCTCAATATCACAGATGCACAGGGCACTGACCACAGCCACCATTCTCTGACACAGCAGCTGGCTTATTTCTGTCCTCAATGAACTGAAGTATGAAAGGCCCTGCCGAACACGAGAGAGGTAAAGTCAGGACCTCTGGCAAACAGCTCCAATATTGCTGTGACTGGGGCTGGCTCTGCCCAACCGACTGCCCTGGGAGGCATTGAGGGGTATGGCTCCAGTGCCAAGGCCACTAAGCATATCCAAGACACTTGCTGCCAGAAAGAAGTTCACTCGTTCATCCATATACCTGCTCATTCATTTATTCTCTGACTCATTCATTCTTTTCCCTCTTGTTTATTGTGTAGCCTGATATAGGGCTGCCCCTGGAGCAGGCACCAGCCATGAACAGAAACCAGACTTTCTTTATGCTTTTGTGAGACACAGTGATGAATAGAGGAGTCAGACTTCACTCAAATAATATATTTGTCCCCTACTGAAAGCTTAATGTCACTCCCCTTCTTAAAACTTTGAGAGCCTCCCAAGGCATTTAGGATAATATTCAAATTCCTGCTCCTGCCTCATCCAGTCCTATGCCTAGCTCACTCCACCCCCCCCGCCCCCTCCACCCCCCCCACCAGGCTCACCCTTTACCTCCCCAGCCATCTTGCTCAGGGCTCTTTCTTGTTCACCCTGGCTGGTCCCTGCAAATCATTTAGGTCTCAGTTTGCATGTCATTTTTTCAGACAAAACCTTCCTTGACCTCCACCAACTAGGCCACAGCTTGTCCTTTGTGGTCCTGCCCACCAGATGAAGCTGCCCTCATGGGAGCTGTTTACTGGCTGCAATACAAACTGCAAGCTTCCCAAAGCCTGTTCCATTCACCTCTGTGTCCAGAGCACAATGTCTGGCACGTGGCAAGCGCACAGTGCATATTTGTTGAATGAATGAGTGAGAGAACTGTTCTCCTCTGGGCACATCAGCAGCCTCTAGTCCCATGGTCACCCTGCAAGTGTAACCAAACCCCAAAAGACACTCTGGCTCTTCATTCCCCCTTGCCCTTGCCATTGGTACCTTGTTGCTTAAGAGCTGCATCTCTCTCATTGTAAGAACAACTTCCTTTTCTAACAAGTATTTCTCGAGGGTCACATGCAGTGAAGCCATGCTGAAGCGGAAGAACACGGACTGGAAGAGGGGGCACACTCACCAGCAATAGTCCATTCTGTCTCCTAGATTGTTGTTTTCTCCATTTGTAAATCAGTGCTGACGTTTTCATAATTTCATTCATTCCTTCACTCATTTTTGCAAAAGCTAATATATATGCACGGTTTAAGAAAAGACACAAAAATGTATGGAGCAAGAAGTAAATCTGTATCTTATCTCAGAGAAGGTGGTAGTAACTTCACATACACAGTGGTAAACTGGCAGAAATAAGTGATAATAGAAAATCAAAATCACCCAAAGGTGATCAGGCATAATGGTGCACTCCTGTAATCCCAGTTATTTGAGAGGTAGAGATAGGGAGGATGACAGTTCTAAGCCAGCTCAGGCAAAATTATTCAGACCCCCATCTCAACTAGCAAGCTAGGCATGGTGGTTCACATCTGTGACCCCAGCTATGTACGAGGCATAGATAGGGGGGGTCATGGTCTGAGGTCAGCCCAGGGCAAAAATGCAAGACTCTGCCTGAAAAATAAGTAAAAGCACAAAAAGGATTGGGGCACGGCTCAAGAGGAAGAGTGTCGGTATAGGTATAGCAAGTGTAGGGTCGAGTTCAAACCCCAGTACTGCTGAAACAAAGCAACAACCAACCACCTAGAGAATACGGACGAGTTTTCTTGCATATTTTTCTTTTTTTTTCTTTTATTATTCATATGTGCATACAAGGCTTGGGTCATTTCTCCCCCCTGCCCACACCCCCTCCCTTACCACCCACTCCGCCCCCTCCCTCTCCCCCCCACCCCCTCAATACCCAGCAGAAACTATTTTGCCCTTATTTCTAATTTTGTTGTAGAGAGAGTATAAGCAATAATAGGAAGGAACAAGGGTTTTTGCTGGTTGAGATAAGGATAGCTATACAGGGCATTGACTCACATTGATTTCCTGTGCGTGGGTGTTACCTTCTGGGTTAATTCTTTTTGATCTAACCTTTTCTCTAGTTCCTGGTCCCCTTTTCCTATTGGCCTCAGTTGCTTTAAGGTATCTGCTTTAGTTTCTCTGCGTTAAGGGCAACAAATGCTAGCTAGTTTTTTAGGTGTCTTACCTATCCTCACCCCTTCCTTGTGTGCTCTCGCTTTTATCATGTGCTCAAAGTCCAATCCCATTGTTGTGTTTGCCCTTGATCTAATGTCCACATATGAGGGAGAACATACGATTTTTGGTCTTTTGGGCCAGGCTAACCTCACTAAGAATGATGTTCTCCAATTCCATCCATTTACCAGCGAATGATAACATTTTGTTCTTCTTCATGGCTGCATAAAATTCCATTGTGTATAGATACCACATTTTCTTAATCCATTCGTCAGTGGTGGGGCATCTTGGCTGTTTCCATAACTTGGCTATTGTGAATAGTTCGTGCATATTTTTCAAGAACTTTTAGTATGTTTGTATGTTGGGGAAAATATTTTATTTTTGGAAAATAATTTAAAATATTTATTGGGCACATACACCATCCCTGTCTGGCCTTAGCGGTTTCATATATATGATGTCACTTAATTCTCCTTAGGGTCTGTGAAGAGGGTTTGAATCTCTCCAGTCCTAGTTTATCCATGGAGTGAAGCAAGGCCCAGGGCCGTTAAGTCACCTAAGAGCTTACAGACACAAGGGGCCACCCCAGAACCTACACCCGCCTGTGTGTTCAGCCTCCCCAGCTTCCCATGCTGCTCTGAAGATTGCCAGGGACCTTTTGGGCTCCACCTGGGCCCTAACCTACCTTTCCCTAGGGTGGTGAGCAGCTAGGAGGGGGAGGAAATCCCCCCTTCCACTGCGGTCCTTCCCTGTTGATGGCCCATAGCAGTGACAGCTGCATTTGGGGAGTGGCTCCTATTTTAGTAAGGGCAGAAAAATGCTTTGCCTGGAGTTCTATTTTTAACACTTTCCTGGGGTCAGAGCCTGGGCACTTTGACTGCAGCTGAGCTCACACCCCACCTGGACATTAAGATTTAATGGGCCTTTCTTATTTACACTTAAATGAGGTTTTTAATGGTTTAATTAGCAAAATAGATCAGTTTGCTTCTTTAAACCGTTCCCCTCAGAGGTAACACTTTCAGCCATTTCCAGTATTTAATAAAAGATGAAAGCCTTCATTTCTCTCCAGCTAAGGAGGTCTGTGACTGTTTACATCTGATTTGCGCCAACTTCCAGGTGCCGTGTGGAAGGCAAAATCAGAAAGTCAATCGATGATGCTTCCAATCCTCCCAATGTGGGCTATGCCACCGAGGAATATTTGTCATCAGTTCTCTATGCTCATTCGAATACAAATTAAATGACTAACGTGAAAGCTGTGCAGAGGAAACCAGAGCTCACGAGTGGCCTTTTCTTTAATTTGGAAAATCCGAAAGAAATTTAGACAGAAGGGAATTCAGAGAGTCAGCCTAGCCGATCAGACTGGGGACTTCATGCAACTCTGTGCAGTAGACTCGAAATAACTTTTGTTTTTTTCTGGATATATCCAGAAAATTGAGGAATATGTAATTTTAACAACTTTAAGCATTGCAACACATTACTTTTATGCTACAATATTGCAGAAAAATTTAAGTAGCAGAAATCTAAGATGAAAATTGCCCACAGGTCCATTACCTAATAAGTCAATATTTTTTAGTTTGTTATACTATAACCTTTATCTGCATAGCTACTTAATTTGTAAATATTTGCCTTAATGTTGTAAATAGTATTTTTATATCTTGTATTTTTGCTTCTCATACTATTTGCTCTTCTATTTTGCAATAAATCTTTTTTAAGTCCAACTAACATGCACTCCTCTCTCTCCTTTTCCCACCTCCCACTCCTCCCACAGTGGAGTGTCAATATTTCCAGGTCTTTCTCTAAGCCTGGGCAGACAGAGACATATGTACTTTTTCTGTGGCCTTTTTCCTTTGTGTCTTCTTTCTCAAAATGGGATTTTTCTGCACAACTTTCTTTGCCTCCCCCCATTTTATATATTGTGGACACAGACACAGATGTACCAGTGCTCAATGTTTTGTCTTTTTTACATTTAAATGGTCAATGTAGCTGGAATTTCTTGTGAGTGGTGTATCTAGGCTAACTTTGTCTTCTTTTAGTCATATAGTCAATTATGGTAGCACTCTATTAGTCAGAACATTCTGGTAACTCCCTCATCTGTCCAGACCTTCTTGGGTCTCTCCAAAGTACTTCATTTAGCTCAGACCCCATGGAGTCTGAAGTAAAAATGCTTCCTGGTGAGATCTCATCTTCAGCCCCTGAAGTACAAGAACATTATAGGACATTTGTCCTGATACCATCTCCGCTATCTTATAAGTCACCACACTGACCACCCAGAGAGGCCAACAGGTTGGAGAGGTTAGATTGATGTCAGAGGAAAAACCCAGCACTTGGGGTCATCCAGAGCTGAGTGTAAATTCCACGTCTGATTTTTTTAACTGTGTGACTTTGAAAAAATTACTTAAACTCATTGAGACTCAGTTTTCTCATCTGAGAAATGGATATTCTTATACCTGGCATATTAGTTACTTTTGCATTGCTGAGGCCAAAATACCTGAGAGAACAGTTTATAAGGAGGAAAGACTTATTTGGGCTCATGGTTTCAGATGTTTCAGTCCATCTTGGTGGAGAGAGTGTGGTGGAACAGAGAAGCTCACATTATGGTGCCAAGAGGCAGAGTGGAGGGGAATATAGGAAGAAAGGACGCACCCCCAGTGTCCTACTTTCTCTAACTAGACCACACCTCCTCCTTTTCACCACCTCCACTAATACCCAGAGCCCCTGAGATCCAATCATTGCCCGAAGCTCATCAGCTGGCCACCACACCCCAATACATGAGTCTGTAAGGGACATTTCATATTCAGAGTATCATGACAAGTGTCATGACACCTGTCATGGGGTATCATAAGGACTAGAGGATAGGTATGTACCATAAGGGAGATCCAGTCAGCTCTCAATAAGTGACTGTAACTGTCAGAAACAGCACTAGGACTTACACCAGATAGTTTAGTTTTAAATCTAATCCTTTTTTCATGGGACAACACTTTCCCCAGATCATGCAGGTGATTTCAGAAGATAGGGACGGACATCTGTATTTTACTAAGTATGTAATTGCTTGACATTGACTTTCTATTGATGGTAAATGATAGGACATTTTCACATATACAAATGTTTTCAAGTTTATTTTTATAAGTAAATTTATTTAAGGTCAAAAGTTGGTTGATTTACAAAAATGTTTGAGTACATAATAAAAAGTGGTACAGCCTTATGGCCAAAATTATGCAGGTGGCTTGTCAGTGGGCACAGTTTTCAGACATTGTGCCTCTCCATACCATCTGTGCTGTGATAAGGCAGTACCTTCTGTGGAGGGGGTGACATGTCTCAGTTATGTGGGTAAGCACATCAGCACCTTCTCTGTGGTGCTGCCCTAGTCATCCTCACCCTAAACCACAGGTCTCCAATGGCTTTTGTTTTCCTGGCTGCAGAGGAATAGTGAACTTCTGACTACACTGCCCCTTACTGTGGATGTGGCGTGAGCATGCATACATGCAACCCTGTGCAGGCATGCATGTGTCCTGAGCGAGATGTAAGCTACCTGAGGGCAGAGGGAGGATCCGTCTGCCTTTTCAGGCAGAGCTGGTACTCAATCTACATTTACTGAGCAGGCTTCTCAACTTCAAATGTTCTGTGGTCCTTTGGGGGGAAATTTTAATGTCCTTGTTTTGTGGCCCTCTGTCAATATTTCTTGGTTATGTATGGTGGAATGATAGCAATGCATGCTTTGCCCCCCCACCATCACTGCCCTATGGCCCCAGCAGATGACACACATTGAGGACAGAGCTCTTCTGACTAGGGTAGCCTTAGCACCCTTCCTACAGCCTGCTTTAATTAGTGGAGTTGACAAATGACATGAAACCTCTTGGCCATTCCTGACCTCCATTTGCTGGGTCAAGGATATGGTTATTATGGCATGCTTTTTAATGTCTGGTACAGTGTCCCCATCCATCGCATTCTCTTCTCACATGGACACGTGTCTTGGGGGCCATATTTAATTCAGGATGAGGGCTTCTTGAAGATGTCAGGCCCACCTGCCAGGCTTCTGACTTTCTTTCCCACTTCATCACTCAGTAGGAGTCCAAAATTGCCTGGCTTGCTGGTGATCACATTCCAGGGAGAGGCTTGTCTATCTTGTTTTCAGGGGCATTGTCCTCACCGATCACAGTGTAAGCTGTAATAAGGAATGGAGAGCTGTAGTGACAGTTTTGAGGCAGGGTGACAATTTACTTTCCTCCTCTGGGGAGGAGGAAAGACTGGGGTTTGGCAGAGGGCAGAGAGGAATCCGAATTCACGGAGGAGGAGATCCAATTCCATCCAACTCTTAGCAGGCCAGGTGGTGTAACTCAAGCCTGTAATCTTAGCTACTTCAGAGACAGAGATCAGGAGGATTGTGGTTTGAGGCCAGCCTGGGCAAAATGTTTATAAGACCCCATCACAGCCCATGGCTTGCTGGTGGAGTAGCACAACTGGTAGAGTGCCTGTCTAGCAAGCATGAGGCCCTGAGTTCAAATCCCAGTACCACCAATAAAACAAATAAACAAACAGAACCTGAAAAGCAATGGCTGGGTACTGTGGCATGTGCCTGTCATTCCAGCTCTGTGGGAAGCACAAGTAGGAGGATGGTGGTCCAGGCCAGCCTGAGTGTAAAGTGAGACCTGTCTCCAAGGTAACCATGAAAAAAGCTGGCAGAGCGGCTCAAGTAGTAGTGCACTTGCCTAGCAAGAGTGAGACCCAGTGTTCAATCCCAAGTACTCCCCCCTCAAAAAAAAAGAAGGAAAGAAAAGAGAAACACTTAGCAAGCACTGTGCCATGCCTCCTCCTGGGCACTAGGGAAGCCCAGATTCATTCTACAAAGCCACGCACCCACTCTGTGCCAGTTAGTGGACAAGACACTGGGGATTCAGAGTGTACAAAAGCACTTACTTTCTACTGGACAAGAACTTACATTCCACTGGGAATTGTTTACCATCAATTTGCAAATAAAATACAACTAAACTGTTTCAGTAACAAACCCCAACCCTCAATGACTTCTCACAACAGGAACTTGTTTTTTGCTTGCTCAGAGTTTACTGCTGGTCTGGTGGCTCTGGGGGACAGCTGTCCTCCACATGTTGGCTCAGCCATGCAGGTTGCTCTGACACTGTGGCACCACCATGTCGACCCGTGCCCCGTGATTGCCACAGAAGTAGAAGACAGCACAGAGAACTGGGCACTGCCTCTTAGATGCTGTCACTCTGAAGTGACATGTGTCACCTCCACTCATGTTTTCTTGGCAAAAGCAAGTCATACAGACACCACTAACCACTGAGAGCTGGAAAGTCCAATCCCACAAAAGGATGAGTGGAGGAGGAGTAGAAATACTGATGAGAAGTAGTGCGGGTCACAAAGCCGCATTCATAGATCAGGAAGAGCATGTAAAGGAAAAGAATGGGATTCTATGCTGAGTGTGGATTAGTCATCTTAGGCTGCCGTAACAAAATGCCACAGGTTGAGTGGCTTAAACAACAGCTGGGAGTTCATGGTCAAGGTTGCAGCCTCTGGTGAGACCTCTATCCTTGGGTTGCAGATGGCCACCTTCTCTCTGAGTCCTCACATGTGGGAGTGCATCTGTAATGTCTCTCTGTGTTTAAATTTCCACTTCTTATGAGGACACTGCACAAATTGGGTTAGGGCCCATCCTCAGGACCTTCTTGACTCAATCCCTTCTTTGAAGGCACAATCCACAGCCATGCTTGAAGTACCAGGTTAGATCTTCAACACAGAGGTTTTGAGGGGACACAACTTGGGCCATTACACAGTGCAAACCAAAACTCAGTCTTGAGGAGCTAAAGAAAGTGGGAGGTGAGAGGATCGTGGAGAGTAGGTAGGAATCGGCCGCACGAAGGCAGTGGTTTGGACCCTGAATGTCCTCAAAGGTCTGTGTGTTGAAGTCTTGGTCGCCAGCTAGTGGTACTGTTGGGAGGTGGTGGAGCCTTTAGGAAGCAGAGCCTAGTGGGAGGAAGTTAGGTCACTGGGGTTGTGCCCTTGGAGGGGATATTGAGATCCTGGCCCCACCCTCTCTTTGCATCCTAGCTGCTCTGAGCTAAGCAGTTTTCTTCACCACATGCAGGTTTACTGTGTGCCAGGTATTGTTTTATAAGTACTGTATATATTAATTCACTTACTCATTATGGAAATCCTAAGGAAGTAGTGGTGGCTATTCTTTTTATGTGTATTTTAAGTATGATGAACCTGAGGCACAGAAAGCTTAAATGACTTGCCTGAACAACCAGCTGTAAGTGGTGGAGCTGGAGTTTGGGCACACAGTCTTCCTCTGGACTCCTCCAGCTATGATGGAGCTGCTGTCTTCCACTGTGGTTAAGGATGAGTCTGATTTGGCAATTCTTAAAGATACAAAGAAGCCCAGACAACACATTGTTCTGTCTCTTGCTGCTTCAGAGTCAGCAGAGAACTAATCTTGTCGGCTGGGCTGTGACATATGGAGACCCCTTGCTGCAAATGATGCATTGTTCCTTTGCTTGGGTGAAAACAGGGCTCCCTGGGAATTAGCAAGCAACACCTAAGTCCAAGCTCTGCCTTCTGCTCCATGACCCTCGCTGTAATTAAAGGCTCCATGTTCTTTGCAAGGGGCTCAGCCTTGCTTCTGAGCAAGCCTGCATCAGCCCAGAGCAGGGTCACTGTCCTCTGCACCCCACTCTGTCTGTACCTTGGCCTCACTCGTGGGGTGAGGGTGAGCAGAGGTATGGCTCCAGTAAGCGAAGGTTGAAGGGCTTTAGAGGGAAGAGATCAGGTGCCTCCATATTCCTGATTTGCATTGAGGAGCATACCCCGGCATTGCAGGCAGACCCTGAAGAACTGTTATATCTCTGTAGAAAAGATAACAGAAAGTATGCAAAATGGAGATGGATTTTCATGGCCCCTGTTTTTTGTGCATTTGGCATTTGTTGGGCATCAACCGTATGCCCAGGTACTGTTCTAGACCCTGGGGATGCATCAATTTGTAGAGTAGACAGGGTGCGTCCTCACATGGGACTTACATGCTAAGGTGGAAGACAGGGAGTAAACAATTGAGAGTACAGAAAAAAGATGGGAGAAAACAGACTGCTGCAAGAAAGGATTTGAAGGAATCAGGCAGATGGAAGTGATAAGTTGCAGGGCTTGGCAACTGCTTAGGGAATTGTGGTTGGAGATGCCTTCTTTGAGGAGAGATGTGCCATGAGAGTATAGTGCTAGAAAGTTTCTGACAACATCCCTCAAGAGAGAGCAAGCCTGGAGGGAGGAGAGAGGTTGGAAATGATGCTGGAGAGGTGGGCATGGCCTTTCCAGAGCCACTGGAGGGTTGTAAGAGGACCATGATAAGCTCTACCTGGAGCTTTGAATAGACCAGGTTTGCTGCCACTGGGAGCAGAATGTCCTGTAGGGAGGTGGGGTGGAAGCAGGGAGCAGGCAAGGTGAGGACAGGCCATAGTAGTACTGCAATCATCCGGGGCACTGGGTGAATGTCCACTGGGAACTGGAACCTCCCTAGCCAAGGGTGTGCTCAGTGCTATGACAGAAACATGGGAAGGGTCTGGGAGGACAGAGATGGCCTGAGTGTGGTGGAAAAGAACCTTCTGGGAAGGTGGCTTATACTGGATGTTTCTAAGAGGTCAGTCTTGTTGCAGGTGATTTGCTGGGTTGGCATGAAGGAAAGGCATCCTTCAGACAAAGGAGCACATGATGTGGGGACCACCACAGCCTTCACTTGGGCCCCTCTGTGCCACCAAGAGGGATACTTGGCATCAAGTACAGAACCAGGGTCCTGACATTTGCTTGGCCCCTTCCTACCCCTGAGAAATGGAAGAGAAACTAAGTTGGGCAGCAGGAGTCAGAGAGATGCCTGCTACCTGCTCTCCTGTACTCCAGCTTTCAATCTACTGCTTCTTAGTCCTGGGAGTGGAGGAGGGGAGGCAGCAGGAAGGAAATGTTCTTGAAATCATCATTGTCATTGTTACTACTGCTACTACAACCAGTATTTTTGTTTGCTTGTTTGTTTTCTTTGTTTTTTGGCAGTACTGGGGATTAAACTCAGAGCCTCTTGAGCCACACCTCCAGCACTTTTGCTTTTGGTTTGTTTTTAGATAGGGTCTTGTGCTTTTGCTTTTGTGGTCTGGAACCACAGTCTTCCTACTTCCAACAACTGACGTTTATTGAATACTTACTATGTACTAGGATCCATGCTAACCATTTACATATAGGGTTATATATAGGGATATTGATTCTCACAGCAACCCTATAAAGTGCATACTGTCATATCCCCATTTTTCAGATGTGGAAACAGAGAGTCCAAGGTCATCCAATAGTAGTATTATCAGCACCAGAACCCAGGGAACCTGACTACAGACTCTCATGTGTAACCACAACCTTACGTTGGCCTTAGCAATGGCAGGGGAGGGGTCCCACCAGGCCCTTTGGGGGTGCAGTGTACCCACTGAATTGACATGAGATTAGTGGGGGAGGACTGAGGTGAAGATAGCCCAGGAATGCCAGAGCGAGGGGACAGGAAGGGAAATTTTCAATATAGAACAGAAAGGCAGGTGAGGCTGGTGCCCCGGGATCCTCCTCCATCTGGGGCAGGTTGTCCCCATCTCTCTTCACCTCCCATTGAGTGGGCAAATTGGGGTGGAATGCTGCAGGGGATATCAGTTGTTTCTGCCTCCCTGCCCTAATTCTCCTCCTTTATTTTCCCTTTAGGAACCTGATTCCTTCCCACTTTGGTCAATTAGGTTTGGGTGAGGCCCACCACTGCCTAGCTCAAGGCTGAATACATGTGGCCAATACAGATGATTGCTAGGACTTTTGTGGGGCCATCAAAGAGAAGCATTCTTTTCTTGATGTTGGTCTAAGCTGGTAAGATATGAGCCTGGTTGTGTTAGTGGCCATGTTAACTGAGAATCATATTAACATAGCAGGAAGCAGAGCTGAAAAATGGGGAGACAGATTCCTGACAAGACTGCTTGATGCAGCTGTACCTGCAACGCTCATGGACATTTCTGGAGTGAAATAATTTCTGCTACTGTTGAAGCGCATTTGAGTTGCACAACTGTTGATTGTAAGTGAGAGGCTCTCTCTCTCACTCTCTCTGGCTTGTGTGTGTGTGAGAAGGGTGATGTGGATGACTGATGGTGCTCACATATGCCTGTTCTGTGTTCCAGGTGCTAGAGCTGTGACATGTGGCAAGGCCTGAATTAAGGCAGAGGTGGCAACTTTTTATTCTCCACAGGACCTTGACTCTTTGCCTTTCCTTTTCATGTGCATATAGCGCAGGGCCAGATCTTCCCTGTGTCTTTTTTTTCTTCCTTTCTTTTTTTTGCTGTACCAGGGCTCGAACTCAGGGCCTTGGGCTTGCTAGGCAGGTGGTCACCACTTAAGCCACACCTGCAATTATTTTTCACTTTAGTTATTTTCCAGATAGGGTCTCCTGCTTTTTGCCAGTGCTGGCCTCTGATTCTGATCTTCTTACCTTTGCAGGCTGAGTAGCTGGGATTATAGACACTAGTTAGTGTCTGAGCCAGGTCCTGGTTCTTCAAATTATCCATACTGGGGTTCCTCAGTGAGGGTCCACTCATCAAATTGAATGCCAGAGTCAGGGGATTTGCATGACTCTGCCAGTGCCAGAGTCCTATCTCATTTGGTGAAAGAATATTTAAAAATAAGAGGGCCGGAGACGTGGCTCAAATGGTAGAGTGCCTGCCTAGCAGCATAAGACTCTGAGTTCAAACCCCAGTAACTGCCAAGAAAAAATTGCCTGGTATGGTGGCTCATGCCTGCAATCACAGCTACTTGGGGGGCAGAGATTGAGAGGATGATAGTTCAAGGCCAGGCCAGACAAAAAGGTATCAAGACCCCATCTCAATCAATAAGGTGGTTGTGGTGGCAAACACCTGTCATTCCAGCTACTCGGGAGGTATAGGTAGGATATCTATCTATCTATATGTATGTATGTATATCTATGTCTATATAGATATAGATAGACAGATAGTAGGTATAGTAGCCACTGCTGTCAGGGACAGGTGCAATTTAATCCCCATTAATAGCCTCTATATGCACAATAGTAATTTGGTGTAAGAGGTCAAAAGTGGCAAAGGAGCCACTGTGAGTCAACAGTAACTACCAAAGAACTGTAATGGGAAATGAATTGGGCTGGGCATTAGGGAAAGATTTGTTATTTAAAAAAATCTTTGGGAATGAAAATGTATGTCTTGTATCCATCAGTAAAATCCCTGAGAATCACAGATATGTAGGAACGTGGAGCAGAAAGTTACTTTGAAGATGGCTCAGTCCAATTCCTGCCCAAAGGGTAGATCAATAAACCTCTCTACACAAGACCTAAAGACAGTCTTCTGGGCTCTGCTTGCCCACCCTGGGCACTGGGAGGTTCATGCTTTGATATTATATCATAATAACATTAATTATAAGACTATGATAATGGGATAATTTGCCTTTAATGTTACATTATACCATAATAATAGCCTTTCTATTATTTCTTGGAGGCTGTTTGTATTAAGACATGAGCTCTAGACTCAGACTCTCTGGATCCAAACTCTGGTTCTACCATTGGTTTGAGCTTGTTCTTGAACACCTCAGTACTTCTGTTGTCTCATCTGTTAAGCAGGAGTAATTATGGCACTTACTTCTCAAGTTATTATAATATATACATTGCCCTGGCCACAAGAAACACTCCGTGCCACTGCTATTGTTGTTGTCCTAGTGGAAAGCTCTGCTCTCTGTAGGATGATAGATATCATAGGGATTTTGCTGAGAAAGCCAGCAGTGCTGCCAGGACCCTCACCCCATCTTCCAACAGAGACACCTCAGTGTTATTTTTTCAACTTCTGGTGGCACTTTAAATTTGAAGGAAGCTTCTGTGACTGATTTTGCCTGACTCGGGCAAAGGCACTTACATTCCCCAGGCAGGGCTGCTGAGTTAGTCATAGAATGTGGGGTGCCCAGATGAATTTGAAGCACTTTTTAGTATACATATATCCTAAATGTTGCATAGGATGTACCTGTTTAGCTGTGATTCAGATTCTGAGTTTTATCCGGTAACCTTATCTCCAGATCACATGACAAGGAGGTCCCAGGAACTGAGCAGGACCCAGGTGTCCTGCATCTCATGTGGCTGCTTTTTTCACTGAACCAGGGGTCTCAAACACAAGATCTGTGTGCTCCCATTCCCTTTGTTCTTTGTGGTCCCGGAGAAGGCTGTGTTAATTGATCATGGACTTCCTTCCTCTTGAGCCCCATTACGATCTCAGGACAGTGTGCAGGCTGTCACAGTTACCTTATCAGGGCTGGCTCTCCATCTGAAGTCCATTTCCTATCCTGGCACTGGACAGTGCTGCTGTGTCCCTGTGAGTTCCACTGGATGTCAGTCCTTGCCGCCCCAGTCTTGACAATGGTTTTGCTTGTGTCTGACCCCTTCCACACTAAGCTCCTGTACCTGGGCCCCAGAACAAGTGTCAGTAAAGGATGATCAAAAGAGCAAGCTCAAGCACAGGTGCTCAAACCTATTTAACTATGGGCCAGGCAGGAAGGGAGAGGAAGTGGCCAGGTGGGGACCAGAGCAAACAGGAAGCCCATGCCCCCAATCCGCTTTGCCTCACAGGAATGTGAGCCCAGAATTGCCAGATATTCCTATTTTTTCTAACAAAGCCAGAAATACAGATGTTTGTAAGAAACCTCTTGCTTTGTAAATGCTAACAAGGGTTCCACATTTCCCAAGGACAACACACAGGTTACACAAAACAAGGGCACAGCAACATGCAGCCACAAGACAATGGCTGGTCTTCAGCATCACCATGGAGAATCGGCTGCCACCCAGCTCTGGGCCATGCCAGGCTGGGTTACCTGGATGCCTCCCTCATGGTTTCCTCTGCAGCCATCAAAGGATAAGGCAGCTCTCACCTACTCAGCATGACAAAGAAGAGATTAATAAAGATCCCAGCCCTGCTGAGCTATCGTCTCCTGGCACCAAGTTATGCAAGTAGCCCATTATCATTACAGAGCTTTCGGGGGTTCATTGCAAATCAGGGAGTTAAGATTATTAATGTGAGTGGAAGGCCCAGGCCCAGCTGGCACCTGTCCCACCCTGGCTGGAGGACCCTCCCACCACCAGCTGACCTCCTAGTCACTCCCACGTGGGTGCTGCTCCTGAGTTTTCCCTCTGTCACTTACACACGTGCCTTCGAACCATCTCCCAGGAACTCTGTGCAGGAACATTAAAGCAAATGTGCTCATTACACCTGATGGTGCACAATCCATGCAGAGGAAATTAGTAACGATTAGGGCGTCATTACGGGGAGATGTCTCTCTTCACCCAAAATATCGATGGCAAAAAACCCAGCAGTGCAGATAACAAATGAATAAGCCTTAGAAACACAAAGCACTGTAGTGATGATCAATGTTGTCCCGAATACGCCCCAGACATCTCCAAAACAGAACCGTTAGCAGCTGTTGCAAAAAAAGTCTTTGATGTCCTGACATATCCTTTCTCTCTGGTGTTTTACCAGACTCCCTAGAACATGACGGAGGAGTAGAATATCTGAGTTATGTGGAGTTTTATTTTTCAGAGGTCCCAGACTGCTGGCCTCATCTGCCTTCAGATATAATTTATTTAGCTTGCACAATGCTTTGGGAAAAAGTCAGGATAGATAGCCCACGTGCATATACACATTCAGGCTTCTAGCTTCTCCGGGAAAATGAGAGTGCAGGTTGACACTGGGTCCATGTCTCCATGTGACAGCAGTCATTTGGAGTTGAGTATTGATTGTCCAATTGTATGGCCACCACTTTACCACAGGCCCCACCCACCACTCCCTGTTGGATCTCCAACAGTGTGAGAATCAGTACTCTCTTCTCTTATTAGACACCTTACTCTGTGGCATTTGAGTTTGTAACCCCTGTTCAGGTTGTCCTGTTTTGTAAGACAACCATTCTGATGTTTCTTAAAATTCAAATTGGGTTGTGATCCTTATTTCCTTGAAATCTTTGAGAATTCTTCCCCATAACTTGCTACCGCCTCTACCACCGTCACCAAGGCCCTGTAGGATAAAGGTCAGGCAGCCACTCAAAGCCCTTTGTGCCTGACTTTCATCTCTTACAGGGTCCATGCACTTGGGTCTCTGGCTACCCTGGATTGCCCTGAGCTGGAGACACATCAGGCACCTTCCCCGTGTTGGGCTTTACTGCTACAATCCCTGGAAAGATTTATCCTCATCACTTCCCAGTGAAATCTTTCTCCAACCTTCATGGCCTCTACCACTTCCCACTCTGGCTCTTAAATGAGACTGACCCTCCAGAGCCCTGCTCTTCGCTATGTTTTGGTCACTCACAGGCCTCCCTCCCCCACCACATCATGGGCGTCCAGAGGGCAGGCTCTCACCTTTCCCTTATGGCCACCCCCCGCAGGATCCAGCAGCTTTACTCCTCAGCAAGTACTCAGTAAAACTCTATTGAGTGCACCAGACTCATTTCCTTTTCCTCACGCAGCGTGTGATTTCTAATTGAGTTCTCAGCCTTTGCTAGTGTTCTGAAGCAGCATTACCTCTCACCTGGTGCTTTCATTAGGTCTGGTGGTCCCGTCCAGAGCCCGCCAACCACAGGAGCCTGCAGGTCTCCCACTCATCTCTTGCTCTAATGTGGCTGCTCGCTTCCAGACTGGCTATTCCCCAGGTCCCCACACTGCCAAGGTGTCTTCTATCTTCCCAGATTAATCAGTTTAATAAAAGATATGTTTACCAGGCTATTAGACTTGTTTATGAGAACAGAACAGATTTGACTGGGATCAATTGCTCAGAATCTATGGAGTATCTATGCTGAAGGTTATAAGATTTCAGAGCAGGACTCATGTATTTGTTTTACATGTAGAAAAGTGCACGTATCTAAAGGTGAGAGGTCTGGTAAAATTTCACAAATTAAACACACCTGTTTATCAACACCCAGATGAAAAGTCAGAGCATGACAGCATCCTAGACTCCCCAGAGTCCTCTCCTAGCCACTAAGACTTCCCCAAGGGTAACCACGACGTGGACTTCTGTGGACTGGAATGGTTTTCCCTGTTTCTGTGATTTCTATGAATGGAATCATGGAGCATGCTTTCTGTTATTTCTTTCATTCATACTGTGTTTTTATGTAATTACAGAGCATCGCTCCTCACTACTGTATTCTAGGGTTCCCCCATGTGATTCTACCGCCATTTACTTATGTACTCCACTGTTGGTGAACATTTGGGTTTCCCACCCTATGTTTTTGGCTGCCAAGAACAATCTAGTCAATGTCTTACAGCAAAAACGTTGTTTCTGCTGGATTCATTCCTAGGAGTGGAATTACTGGGTCATAGATAAGTGTACATTCGGCTTTGGTACATACTGCCAAAAATTTTCAAAACTGGTTGTTGCTCATTAATTTTTAAGATTTATTCCTTCTTTAACTAATTCATCCAATAATGACTTAACACCTGTTTTGTGTAAGCCATTGTGCTAATTGCTGGAGAAAATATAAAGATGGATAAAAACTGGTCATTATGTTTACTTATTTTAAATCTGTCAGTGGGTACTGATTGCCTGTAGGGTAGAATCTAAATACCTTGGCTAGGCACAAAATTCACTCACCAATCTAAATCAAGTTGTTTTACCAGGCCAGAGGTATGAGGTTCAAATGACTTCTGTGGCTAGGCAGGTAGTGTGAATGGATAAGCACGCACTGCTGGTGGTGCTGGGAGAAGGGAGTGCACTCATCCGTCTGTCACAGGCTGTTGGGTTTCAGTTGTTACGGACATGAAGGGTGTGGACCACAGTGCTATATTTAATACTTTGAGAGAAGTTGGATATCTGGATTTGATGTAAAGTGGCCTAATTTTTAAAGTGGAAAGCTATTTTAAAAATTAAAAGGTTCTACTGTTCAAACAAAACTCAGGTATCAGCTGGATTGCCATTTGCAAACTATGCACTAAACTTTTGTCTGAGAATTTCCCCTCTGTCTCCTATATTCCTGTACTCATGACCTTTCCAAGTCCAGCACAGGCACAAAACCCTTCCTTTTGCATCTGTGGGGCTTGCATTCCATACCCCTGGAAACCCTTTCCCCCCTTTTCAACTGGCAATTGCCTCTCTCCCTGAAGACCTGGTTCAGTGTCTCCAAACCCACCACTCTTGTGTAAGCTTCCAACTCTGTGGCATGTCCCTTCATCCTAGCATTTGTCTCACTGTCACACAGTGATCACTCATCTGTTTTACTTACTTGTTCCTCGGGTTGAGACCTGTGGCTTACATGTCTTTGTATCTCCAGCATCTAGCTCACAGGAGGGCGCCTCAAATGTTTACTGAGTGAATCGGTTTCTTCCAAGCATCTCTTTCACTTTCCACCACCCCAGTCCCAGGTTCTAATTTGGGTACCCACCTTTCCCCATATCATGGAAGTAAAAACCAGGACAAAGACACCCAGGGAATTATCTTCCTGTGGACTGAGTGGCAGGGTGAAGGGGACCAGGTGATTTGTCCCCAGCCAATTGCAGTAAATGTCAGAGATTTCATAAAAGAGAAACATTCTACCATCTCTACGACCTGCAAAGGCTTGAGATTGGTGCCAACTCAGAGAAGAGGAGAGGTAGAAAACGGGAGCAGTGGAGTCCAAATAATGTCACCAGAGCACCACTGTTTCAGCCTTTTCAGTTACATTAATCAGGCACCAGTTCCCCTTTTGTTTAAAGCTGGAGATGAGTTTCTACCTCTGACCAATAAGGAACATAGAATACACAGAAGTCCCTAAAATACAAAATGGAGTATACGAATTTCATCAAATATTTGTATTAGAAAAGTACTTCTATGCAGAAGGGTTAGGAATCCCATTCACAAGGGAAATTACAATCACGTTGGACAGATGGGAAGAATTCTGGGGAGAAGAGAAAGTGAAGTACATGGATAGGGGATTCATGTGAGATCCAGTGAGGACAAATGAGCAGGTAGGGGGGAGCAAGAAGGGAAGAGTTCATGAAAAAAGTAGATTTTTTCATATATACATACATGTGTATATGTGTGTAAATATGTGTGTACATATATACACCTAGCTATATATTGAGCACAATGTGTACCAAGCAGTGTGCTAGCATTAAACACCACAAAGTTTTGCCTTCAATAAGCTTATAGTTTAAGGAGGAGAAACAAATTGAAACCAAATAACTGGCCAAATAAAATAATTGCCAGGTTGTAATAGGTGCTAGCTGAGAAATAAACAAGGTATCATGGCAAAATCCTGTTTTGTATAAAGAGCTCAGAAAGACCTATTTGAGGATGTGGCATTTAAACTGATGTGCAAGTTATTACAAAGATCTAGTCGTGTGAAGAGATGACACAAGAAAGCTCAGGCAAGGAAGCAGCATGTCCCAGGATCTCAGAGTGGGCACAGTTTGGTGTGTTGGGCTAGTGGGACTGGCCCAAGGTTAGTGAGTGAGAGAGTCCTACAGGCTGCAGATGGAGAGTGAGGAAGGGGCTAGATCATGTAGTACCTTTTGGATTATGGTCAATTGTTTGGATTTTATGCCATGAAAAATGGAAGGCACTGGTTAGATTTGAGAAGATAAACATTATAGTATGATTTGTGCTTTTAGATCATCTTGGCTATTATAGAAAGAATAGACCACGGGGAGACAAGAGCAGATGTGTGGAGATCAGGTAAGAAGATACTGAGTGAAAGACAGCGGACATCAAGAACAGGAGAAGTACACACATTTGGGATCTCTTTGGAAGCAGAATAAACACAACTTATTTATGGATCAGGGATTCAGGAAAAGAGCTGAAGTAATGTCCTCTGGTGTCTGGCTTAAGAAAGTTGGTAGGTGGTGGCTCCATTTATTGAGGTGGGGGAGGACTGATGAGAAACCAGAGAAGAGTAATTGGCAGCCAGAAGGTCAGCAGGGAAATTTGGCATGACCCTTGATAAAAAGGAAGAATTGGGGCAAGGGAACATGGAGATACCTGTGGTTAGGAGTGGAGATCAGAGGGGTTGGCTCATATTGGTGTGTACTTGGAGATGTTTGGGCCAGAGTCTACAGTAGTTTTCATTGTCCCTGGCATTGAGCTATGTGAACTCAAACAAACAGAGCTCGATTTGTGCCAGGGACAAAAGTATTTGGGGAGATTTGATCAGTAATTCTTTTCATGCAGTTAAACACAGCAGCCCAAGAGTGAGCGATGGCATAATTTAATAATGCACCACATGCCCTGCGATGCAGTCTGGCTAACAGGAGTGATTAATGGCCACGCACTGCAGCTGTGACTCATTTGCAGTGATGGCTTAGGAAAAGAGAGACAGAAATTCCCTTCTGCCATCCCAGACGTTAGTACTTGGTGCCATCCCAGGCAAGATCCGTGTCTACACACACGTGTCAAAGTTATAACACACAGTCTTTGCAAGGCCAGATAAACTAAGTCAGACAACTGTGCCAACTTTTACTAACCAAGTAAATACTGATGGAGTCAGGATTCCCAAATTCTAGGCCCATCTCAGCAAGTAAGTCTCTTCCATGAGACCTTGGACAAGTTAATGTCTTCTCTATGCCACATTCACTCATCTGTTCTCTGGGAAAGTATTTATCAGGTGCAATACGTATCAGGAAATGCGAAGGCACAGGTGGTTTTTCTGGGGGACCATGGCACACTTGGCTTCTGCCTCATGGGCTCAGCGTTCAGTTGACACAAAGAACTAATATCCTCATTTACTCAGTGAGCCCAGTGGACTAAATGAGTTTACAAAACCCCCTTTATTAGTAAACTTTCTAAAGTTAAAGGTAGGTATAAAATTTATACCTGAAGGCTTTTAATTAATTTTCTTTAAGGTTTCTACTAAATTTTTTTCGGATGTTTTCTCTTGCAAAACTTCAAACATGACTAGAAATGTGTCATGCAGTGGATGAAATGCCATTACAAATCCCTCTAGTAACATAGGAGGAAAATAGGATTGTTATTGTGCTCTTCAGTTCTATGATCTAATTGCATTTACATGTAGTATTCTCCACATAAAAACATAACCCTACAATTGCTATGGGCCGACAGCAGTCATTATGTGATTGTTAGTGCTTGTGCATGGCATCAAAGCTTGTAGCCTGGAAAAAAAATTCCTGAAGATAACAATGAAACTTCACTTTAGTGAATGCTGTACCACCAACTGTCTGACAGCAAAGCTGACAACACTGTGTGGGAAAACAGGCACCGATGGTTCAGAGATGAAAAATAATTCACGCTGGGCATGATGGTTCACACCCATAATCCCCGTACTTGGGAGGTCTGGGTTACAGAGGGAGTTTGAGCCCAGCTGGGACTATATAGCGAGACCCTCCCTCAAAAATAAAAATAGAAGATGAAAGAAAGAAAAAAATAATTCAACAAGATTTGGATTCTAAATATAATGGAATTTTATGAATACCTTATTATATTGGTGAGTTTATATTTCCATTTTTATGCATGATCAAGAGTGACATATTATTTCCATATCTAAATATGTACAAATGGTGCTTTTAATAATTGTGAAATAAAAAGTCTAGATGATAAGATAATATTGCAGAGTTTATCCCAGGAATGCAAGCAGCTTATTAGAATAGACGAGAGCTAGAGCATGTAACCATTGCAGAAGATGCAGAATTAGTAACTGAGGATTCAAAAATCAGCTTCTGATAAAAATTCTCAGCCAACTGCAAACAGAAAAGAGCTTTCTTAATCTTATGAAGGACACCTTCAGCAACCCAACAACTATGGCTTCTCCATTTTAAGATTCCATAGGTAAGAGAGTACATGCTGCACTTGTCTAGCTAGCAGAATGGTGGTTACCAGGAATGGGTTGTTGGGGGCAAAAGGAGATATTAGTGAAAGAGCACAAACCTTCAATTTTGAGAAAGTTCTGGAGACCTAATGTATAGCATGGTGGCCATAATTAATAACAATGCATTGTATACTTGAAATGTGCTAACAGAGTAACTCTCAATTGTCCTCACCTTCTGCAGCGAGTGTAACTGTGTAAGGTGACAGATATGCTAATTAGCTTCACTATGGAACTCATTTCACAATGCTTACATGAACTAAAACATCACATTGTATACCCTAAGTATATGCAATTTTTATTGGTCAACTTCACCTCAGTAAAATTGGGAAAAATAAAGGTCACTTTCATAGATGACATAAATTCAAGTGAGTAGTATGAAACAACAATAAAGTCATATGTACATTTGCTTTTGAGGTTCTACATTCTCAGCTGGCTCTCACAGGCCAGATTTTCCTCTCAAATCCCAATATTTCCAGTCTCTATGTATGCCCATCAAAAAATGTCAAGAAAATGTTTAGATTATAATCGGGCTTTACGGATAGAGTTCCTTGTCAAGGGGGAAATTAGAGAAAATGACTATTATACCACATGAATAACTTTCATTGTAAGTATATAAAGGGGTTATTCCAGCTTAAAATTTAAACCACATCCACAAAACACACACATCTCTACTTAATGATGCAGTACTGAATGCATTTGCCCTAAGCTTGGTAAAAGGCAAGATTTGCTTATTCTCATCACTCTACTCAATGTAGTGTTGGAGAGCCTGGCTGTTGCAATGAGGCAAGAAAAAATTTAAAAAGCATAAAGATTATAAAGGAATACGTAAAACTCAGTTATTTACAGATGACATAATTGCTTCTGTAAAAAAATACTAAGGGATCTATAAAAATGCTGCCAAAACTAATAAGCGCATTTAGGAAGGTTCCAGGGATAAAGCTAATACACAAACCCATATGTGTATTTCTACACTGTATGCTTTCTCTATCTGTGGGTTTCCACCTGCAGATTCAACCAACAGTGGATTAAAAATATTTAAGCCCTGGGCAAATAGTTCATGAGACTCCATCTCAAAAACACCCAACACAAAAAGGGCTGGCGGAGTGGCTCAAGTCATAGAGCACCTGCCTAGCAAGTATGAGGCCCTGAGTTTGAATCCCATACCACCACAACAAGTATTTCAGAAACTGTGTCTGTACTGAACATGCACAGGACTTTTCTATCATTATTATCTAAATAATATAGTATAGAAACTGTTTGAATAGCATTTACACTGTATCAGTTAGCATAAATAATCCAGAGATGACTTAATGTCTATGGGAGGGTGTGTGTAGGGGTACATGCAAATGCTATGCCACTGTGTATGAGGAACTTGAGCACTGAGGATTCTTTAATTTTTATTAGCATAAATTAGTTGTACAAAGAAGTTTTGTTGTGATATTTGTGACATGCATATAATGTACTTTGACCAAATTCACCCCATCTATATTACTCCTTTTAATGCCCTTAGCTCTCTGCCTCCCTCCTTTTTAACAGTTTTTGATGGGTTTTATTGTTATTTTCAGATGTATGTATAATGTTCTTTTATAATATTCATCTCCTTTGCATCTGAGAATTTTGGTCTCTGCAGGAGGGTCTTGGAACCAATCCTCTGCGGACACTTGAGGGATGACTGCACTAGCAGCAAACAATTAGAAAATGAAAATTTAAAAATTTCATTCAAAATAGCATCAAAACCATAAAATATTTAGGACTACATTTTACAAATACAAGCAAATCTCTACACCAGAATCTAGAAAACATTACAGACAGAAATTAAAGCACACTCAAAGAAATGGCGAGCTATACCATGTTCAGGGATAGGAAGGGTCAAATATCAGTTATCTGCAAATCACCCTAAAAATTCATTGCAATTCTCCCCAAATCCCAGCATCTTAAAAAAAATTTTTGGTAGCTACTGGCAAGCTGATCTCAGAATGGAAATTCAAAGACCTAAAAAGATTCAAAATGATCTTGAAAAAGCAGAACAAATCTAGAGGACTTCTACAACCTGATTTCAAGACTCATTATAATACTATAATAAGGAAGACCATGTGGTATTGGCATAAGGGTTACCAAATAGATCAAGGAAATAGAGAACTCACATGCAATCAGCTGATTTTCAACAATGGACACAAAGCAGTCAAATGCATAAATGACAATCTTTTCTATCAATCGCATTAGAAGAACTCTATATCCATATTATTCATTCAAAAAGTCACAATTTCTGCCTCATACCATACACAAAAATCAGTTCTTGTAAATACAAACTTTTAGGGATGTAAGCACAGATTTTATAAGCAGTGACAGAAAGCCATATCCATAGAAGAAAAAAGATCAGAGCTTTTCAGAATTAAAATCCCCAGTTATCAAAGGTTAAGCACAAGAAAACAAATAGGCAAATCACAGATAAGAAGAAAATATTGTCAAAACATATTTCTACAAAAGGACTGGTATTCAGGATACACAAATTATTCCTATTACTCAACAATAGAAAGACAAACAACCTAATTAAAAGAGAACAACAGATTTGAATAGAGACTTCGCAAAAGAAAATACATGAAGAGCTAGTGAGCACATGAGAAAATGGATCATTAGTCATTAGGGAAATGCAAATCAAAACTATAATAAGAGACCACTTTGCACCTATCAGAACAGCTAGAATTGACAATATCAAATACTGTAAGGTTGTAGAGCAACTTGAACTTCTTATATTGTTGATGGAGATGTAAAACAACACAGCCATTTACAGAAAAGATCTGGTGATTTCTTAAATTGCTAAACCTATGACCTAGTGATTTTGCTTCTAAGTGTTATCCAACTAGAAATGAAAATATGTGTTCACAGAAATGTCTGCACAAACATGCTCATAGTGGCTTTATTTGTAATAGTCATGACTTGTCCATCAACGGGGACACCAGTGAACAAACCTGTGTGCTCATTCAATGCTCCGTTACTCAGCAATAAAAAGGAGTAAGATGAAACGTGTAAAGCAACATGGTTGAGTCATAAAATCATAATTCAGAATGCAACAAGCCTTATGTGAATGTGCAAACTACAGAGTTGTTCATATGAAAGCCTAGAGGAAATCAGAAAGCAGAACAGCAGCTGTCTCTGGGGTGTGGGATAAAGAGGGTGCTTTCTAGCAGTACCTTGGTGTTACACAGGAACACTCCTGAGAATGTACTTAAGATTTGTGCATTTCATAATATTTTACTTTTGATTAACTTGCTAATTATACATATTAATGGGGTTCAGTGTGATATTTCAACACAGGTTACACCATGCACTGATCAAATCCAACTTCCTTTTATCCCCTCACCCTTCCCAACATTTATTTTATTTATTTATTTATTTTTTAAAGAGAAAGCTCCATTTACTAAATAGTAACTGAAAACATCAGACTAACCCAAAGACCACAGCCTTTACAAATGAGACAGAGACCTAATTTCCAAGGGTTTGTGAACAAGCAGATCATAATTAAAAAACTAGAAACGCCCAATATTGAAAAACGTCTTCAACCTTGTTCATAATGAAGGAAATACAAAGAATGCCAACCAAATTAAGGCATAATCTTTTATCGACCAGATTTTAAGTAATCGCTATCCTACATTCAGGATGAGGTTTTTAAAAAAATTTTCCACGTATGAGACAGAACATGAGGTACTTGTCTGTGGCTGGCTTATTTCACTTTACATAATGTCTTCCAGTTCCCTTCCTTTTGCAGCAAAAGCCAGGATTTTGTTCTTCTTTATGAAATAGTCTGTTTGTAAATATACCACATTTTCTTTGTCTATTCATCTGTTGATGGCTTGGCTGTTGTGAATAGTGTGCATTTCATTATATGTAAATTTACATTGAAACAAAAAAACAAATATTTAAATTCTGTTAATGAAATACATGCAGTACTACTTAGGGGTGTATACATAACATCTTCAATTTACTTTGACTTATTCTCCAAAGAAGATAGATTAATGATGGATAAAAGCACAGATAGATGGAAACATGCAGAATTAGGTGCTAAGGGTAGAATCTCAGAAACTGTGGCTCATTGTAAAATTCCATTAACTTTACTATATGTTTGAATATTTTTATAATAAATTATTGGTAATTAGAGAACACTAGAAGATTATTTTTTTGAAAAAGAAAAAATTCCAGAGCTGTCATTCACATCTGGGTGACCACATTGTCTTGAGTCTCCAGGAGTATGAAAGGCTAGAACCTCTGTTGCACAATGAGCACTGTGCAGACCCCCTTGAGTTTTACCAGTGCAGGTCACTGAGCATCTCAGAACAGGTGGTGAGCAGCCTACACCAATGGCTTCCCCACCTCCACCCTGTGCCTTGCTCCCCTTCCCCACCCCCGTGCTCTAGAATGGCTTTGATGACCACATAAAATAGTCAAACAGCAGACACAGACAGCACTTTACACAACACAGCTTAAAAACTCCCTGATTACATATTTACTCCAAACCCATCAGAAAGGAGATGACTGCGGGTCTGTAATGAGCACTGTTTGAAAGTCAAGTGTTCAGCAAATTTGGCCAGTGGGCACTTAGGGAGCTCTATCCTCAGAATCACCAAGACAGTTAAGAATCTGCTCACAGTACCCAACTTCAGCAACCAACACCGCCCAAAACACACAAGAACACAACTACACAAAAGAAGCCGGGTTCTCAAGTTAAGCCCACCTGAAATCAGTGTGTGGTCTGGGGGTGGGGGTGGGGGGTGTGGGGCTAAGCAGATATGAGGGGAAGCATAGCTTATCTTCTTGGCAGTGCTCCAGGACATTTTCTGTAAAGGGAAGAGGCTCTAGCCCCAAAGGCAGTGAGGCCTGTTGGCTCCTTGCTAGAATAAGGGGTGGTGAGGAGTCTCTGAGAGGGTTCATGTCTTTCTTCCTTTGGGATTTGGGGCAGGTGCCTTCTCTCTGGAGCTCAGATTCCTCCTCTGTAAAACCAGGGCATTTAGAACCCTTTGAGTCCTGAGGGAGTCGTGCTGGCTCTGTGACCTAAGCAGGCATTCCTCAAACCCAAGATTCAGTGTGCATTTAGGCACCACAGGCTGCGTAGTGACACAGTGAGATTCGTGGCTGTGCCTGCTGTCAATGCTCCTTACCCGCAGGCCCAAAGTTCTGCGTGGTCCTTACAGATGCCTTCTTTAAAAGGACTTTAAAATGTACTTCTTTCACTTGAAATACACTATTCACACTTTCCAAAAATGGGACGTAATATTGAACTCTGCAATATGCCACTTTGTGCTAAGCACTTTGAATGTGCAGTTCCCTTCCCATTAAATAATCTTTGCTGGTGGCATTATTTCCATTCCACAGATAAACAAATAGGTCTTGAAGAGGTTGGTACTTTGCCCAAGGCTACACAGCTCGAGCTCCATCTCTGTGTTTCCTCCTTTGCTATGTGGCCTCCAACTCTACAAAAGCAACCTCAACACCCTAACACAACCCTGTTAGCATCTTGATAAATATGTATTGCACCTCTGCAGTTAAAGACATACACATCTTTCAGAAATTAAAATGTGAAAATGAATTGTTAGGAGATGCTGTTCAGTAAAAATGTTGGGTTAAGGGGAGAAAAATAATAAAAGGTGTATATAAAAGTAACGTATTGCATGGTCAGAGAAACCACTGGACAAACCAGCTGCACCCCATGGTCTTTGTTGGCCCAGAGTGGCTCAGCTCAGATGTACCAGCACAGGCTGACAAGGTCTCTTTTCCAACAACAGCTGACCTTAATTCTTCTCCAAGGACCACTATTTGATTTGATAGTTATGTTCAGTGGCTCTTTAAATTGCCAAACTGCTTTTCTCCACGTTGCACCAAGTAAAGGAAAAAAATTCTTTCTGTGAGTCCTTAAATGCCAAGTTTAGCTCTATGCAGTTTTTTATGGCTGTTATAAACCCTCCACCTCAGGCTTACACCAGTGCAGATCTTTAGTGCACTTACACAAACACGGCTGCCATAATAAAGCACGTCTTATTTGATATTATATTGTATCAGAAGCATTAAATACACATTAAAGGGGTGTTTTAAGGCTCTTTGCAGTAAGTGGCAGATGTTATGAATAATAACCTGAAAAATCTTCCTGAATTCTAAAAAGGTGTGTTCCATAAAGCTTTCATATAAATCTTTGATAGAGCAGAAACACATTGAGCAGTGATTACAGGAAATTTCTAATCATATTAAGTTATTAGAGATAACTGGAGAAGGATTGGCAACCTCAAAAATAAAATAAGATAAAACAAAATAAAAGCATGAAAATCAACACGCCATAAAGGTGAAGGGCTTCCGAGTTAAGCCTTCTGACAGCTTCTATTGGGGTGAGCCAGGCAGGTCAGTGTGACACACACACACACACACACACACACACACACACATAGCATAAAACCCCCACTGCCGTAATTCCCTGAAATTTATGTAAATGAATATGCATCCCTTCATATGAAAAACTGGCAACATCTGCCCTCCATTTAAACACCCTGATTTAATGGGGTCACTAAGAGATAAAGAGCAGGGAATGGAGGGGTGACCTCATCCACCCTCCCCTTTGAGTACCTCGAAAAACAAAATAAAATATAGGTTACAGGAAAACTAAACAGTGTTGAAAATATTGTCCCAGAGGACAGTGGCTTCCCAGGAAGCAGAGATGTTTAAGGAGAGAGACAAGAGCCAGCTGCAGTAAACTCTGGCTCAATAAAACTTAATTAACCCCTTGGGGTCTTTGCAAGGCAGCTTGTCAGCAAAGAGGGAGCATGGGGTTCCAGTGCTGGGCACCAAGGAGTTAAGCTGGCCTTGCCAGATGAGGGCATACCAGACCTAGAGGAAGTAGTGACTGTGCTTGCATAAGCACATACATGCACACATGTGTGCTCACACACACATGCAGCTTGGCCAGGCATGGCATCTACCTAACATTGGGAGGAAGTGTGAATTAGCCTTGAGCCCAGAGTCTCAGAGTCAAGGCCTTTGAGGGCAAGAATGCACTTGAATACTTTCAATGCCAGGGAGCTCATTCTTCCCCATGGTAACCCATTTCATCCCTGGATCTATCAAACTGATGTAAACAGTTCCTTCTCAGACCCTTCTCCCTGTGACTACCAACCATTAATCTGTGTTTACTGCAATTCCTTGTGCCTTCTTTCCCTGGGGAGATTCAGAATAAACCAAAGCAAGTCCAGTGTTTATTTATTTATTTAGCTTACTTTCTGCCAGCCTCTGTCTAGATATTTAGCAACAGTCTTCCGGTCTTGAGTATATAGTAGAGGGTGACTAGGAGTTTTAAGTCCCATGGGGAACAGAGCACATATCCACAAATACTTGTAATGTTAGGTAAAGCCTATGGATGGTTCTGGGAGCTAGTGATGGGAGAAGCCAAAAGAAGATTGTGTTTCCTGAGGAGCAATCAGGGAAGGCTCCATGAGAGAAGTATGTGAGATTTTAGTTCACTGTATCTCAGGGGAGACAGTTGCTGATTTGGGACCATGCATGGCTTCATGGTCCCTACAGTTCTTTCTTAATTCTTCTCACTATGCCAAGGAGAAAGTGTCCATTTGGTGCTATCCTGACTTAACATTTTTCTGGGTAAAATTAGATTTTGAGCTCAGAGCCCTCAGCAGGAAACAAAATCTGACTAAGATTTGGCAAGTACTTTCACTTTTCTTATATTGATTTTTAAAGCAAGTAGTATTCCTTTTCTACTTACAGAAGTGTTCTGAAACTTCTTGCAGAATAAACTTCAGTTTGAAGATGATGATCTCTTCTAACCTGTCTCCAAATGCTGCAGGTGGTGCAGGGGTCTGCAGGGAAGAGCCACATTTCTGCCTCAGGCTGGGCTGCCTGTCTCAGCTGCTGCATGGAGTGTGTGGGCAGGCTAGGGCTGAGCTGAGTTGGACTTTCAGCTTCCAGAGCCCAGCAGATCAAAGGTTTACAGCCAAGCTATTGGAGGGCGCCCAGCCCATGGCAATAAAAGTGAGCTAATATTATCCTGAGGCAAGCAGGTTCTCCTGAGCACAGCAGCTTTGCAGGCTACAGCTCACCTGGGTGCTCTGGGCCCAACTGTGTCATCTCTGCCCATCTCAGCACACCAGGGAACCAGCATCTGCTCAGCAGGGTTTGCTTCTTGGCCAGAGCAACCAAAGCAAGGGCTATTGGTTACTCAGCCTCATTCTCATCCCTGCCACTGACTCAGGCTGCAGGGCTGTACCAGTCACTTGCCTTCTTGGTGCCATCTGCAGGAGGTCATATTGAGGCCATAATTAGCCTGGGCACAGTGATCAGTTCATCACAGAAAAACTCCATTCAGCTTCTTGTGCAGCTCAGAAACGATGAACTTTCAGGATGGCCAGAAGGAAGTATTTTTCAGACTGCAGTTCCATGACATTGGTCTTGCCTCCTCTCCCTGGGACTACCTAGTCACCCAGCATGCTGATGGACGGCTTGACTTTGAGGGAACTTGCCTGTAGGGAACTTCCTTCCAAAATTTTGGTGGGCCTGTTGCATTTCAGCATGGAGGCCCCACTCACATTTGTTCCATCTCCTGTGGCCTATTACATCTCTTTCAATCTCCTTTCCATTGTTCAAGGTAGTGGGGCAGAGACTTGTGGTCAGGCTCCTCCTGAGCCCAAGAACCACTGAGAAGAAGTCTCTAGCTCTCACTGAGACACGTGGAGGAGGGCCACAATGGGCACCAGGGGCAAACTGCAGCGTTGTTTACTCCAATAAACAGATGTGCTCTCAGACTTCCGTTCTGGCATAATTGGATCTGAGATTGTTTATGGCCATGAATTCTGGGAATTCTGCAAGTTCATTTCTGTAATACATAAAACCTTGGTTTGGTAAATGACCCCTTTTGAACAAGCACAAGGGCCCTCAAGAAACCAGTGTAGTTTTGTCCCTCCCCAAGGTGATATTGTCCCATTCACATGTCTAATAATAAGGAGAGAATATAAGTTATTTGAGAATGTTTTAATCCTACTTTTTCATTCCCATGTAACCCAACTCCTAGTGTAAGGAATTGTTGTTCCTTATGAATAAATTCCCTTGCCAGATAACAGTCTTTACCTGAATGTGTGAACTTGGACAAGTCACTTGTGCCATCAGAACTGTAAAGTAAGTTGGTTATATTAGCAAAGCCCATAGAATACCTGCTTGTGGGACTGTAGCGGTCTCCCCTGGCCCCTCAGTCCACTGTTGACTTCCACCCACTGACCTGGAACAAGAACACATCACACATTTCCAAGCAGTAAATGAGCTCTTGTTTCCAGGGGTTTTTAATGGTGAGCAACCGACTTTCTTGGGGTTCTGGACACACCTGTTCATCATCCTGAATGGAGCTTCTGAGTCAGGCTGGGGGAATTTGCAGAGAATATCTGGGAAGTCATTCTCCAGAGTAGATCCTCCTCGGCTTCCTTCAACTGACCCATCAAGGATGGAGCTGTCAGCCTTGGATCCCTCCAAGGTACCACCACTCCACAGAGAACAAGCGAGGGATGGCACCCCATCCAGAGTGTGGTTCTTCTTTGATCCTTGGGTGGCATCCTGAATGTATCTTTACACCTGCCTTGTAAAGATACCATGACCATGAGCACACCTGCCTAGAAAAGCACAATGGGGTCAGTGGTAAGATGTGGGGTGAGCCAAGTGGTGAAGAACAAAGAGCAAGGTAGAAAATCTCGGCTCTAATACCTTCATGGTGTTTGGCCTGGGCCAGTTATTATCATCTCTGGCTTTCAGACTCCTAATTTATAAATATTTAATAATGCCTGCCTCAGTGGTTTCTCATGAGGATCAATCAAGATAATTGTGTGTGCATGTGCTTAGTAAATTGCTAGGTAGTGTGCACATGTAAGGGATTTTGTTCTTTGTAAGACTGGGAGGATATGCCAGCTGGGGTCCCCCAGCCCCAGAGCCTCCTGAATGGATTGGTTGAGTCAGTAACATTCCAACACATGGAAAACCATGTGAGCTCAAAAGCTAATAACCAGATCAAAAACGACAGGCTTGAGGAGGGAGGCCAGCCTGGGAAATGTGTTATGAGCTGATCAGAAAGGAGAAAAGAAATAAAGTCATTAGCTTAATTAAGGGGCAGGAGGGAATGATGAAGCACATCTCCAGCAAAACCAAATTAAGCATTTAGAAGATATTAAAAATGCATTTGAACTCCACTGGTGCTGCAGTTCTAATAACATTTTCTAGAGCCTCAGTCAGTTATCAGGTCAGACTGAAATCAAGAAAAGGTACAGCTTCTCACTGTCTCACTTCTATGTCACCCCCACCTTTCTCCCAGCTAAATCTTCTGACTTCTTGTCTCCTACTTTAGTCTTCTAACCACTCCCTCCCCAGAGATCTGGGGTCATTATGTTATTGGCACAAGCTTATAATTTTTGGCAAATCTGGTTGGTATTTCAGTAGTCTCAGGGTCTTGATTTCTTTTATTTTTTCTGTTCTCATTTTGAAGACCATCTTTAAGCTTTAACGTGATCCTATTCTGGGTCATGAGGACAATTTCTATAGATTCCTGCCATATGACTCAGTGTCTGTGTTTGCATTTATGTTTGTGATCACTTGAAAATGATAAAATAGTAGTATTGCTAATAGTAATATGAACAATAGTTTTAGAGTATCACTTATTAGACAGTATGTGCTAGGCTCTATTCTAAGCAAATAATGTAACTTAAGTAGTTTATTATTGACTTTTAGGGACTGCTTTTAATATTTTCATTATTATTATGAATGGTAAAAGGGAGGCATTACTTTTTCCATTATTACCATCAGAAAAACAAGTATGTGAAATTGTCATAAGCAATGAGAATGGAATTGAGGTGTCATTGTATGAGGGAATTTGTATTATGCTTCTGACTAGTAATTTCAGTAGAGGCAAATGGTAGAAACAGATGGTAAAATGGACATGACAAGGTCAAAAACTATTGGTCACAAAAAACATAACCCATCATCAAAGCCATCAATAAAGCCTGTTAGCTCTATTTCTAATTGGTAGCCTGAATTCATCAGCCTCTGTTCCTCTCCACGTGATCATCCTTGTTATGACATGGCAACTCAGAGGGAAGTAAATTCTGTGGAGTCCATGGTGTGAGAGCCTTGGAAGAGTTTTGTGGGAACTGATCTGAAGACTAGACTGAATGTGGAAGTGTTCTTGGGGGAATTCAGGGAACAGAGTCACATCAGTTCCCAAAAAACCTCTGGACTCTTAGCTCATTGACCTGCTTGAGTTAGAACTCCTTCTGGAGCAGATTCCCAGGCCCTGGACTACGAAATGTTCTGATTGTCCAGGACTGAGCCAGAATTCAGAAAGTGAGAACCCACATAGGTCAATGGACTAAGCAGGAAAAGGGGGTTGGCTATTCCTCCAAAAGAAATCAGGTGGTGTCACCAGCAAAGGCAAGATCAATGCCAGGAAGGCAAAAGCATTGCATTTTTATTGGCAACCAACCACAATGCAATCTATGGTTTGCTAATTTTTAAAAACTTTTAGTTGGCACACAGAGTATACACAGTGGTGTTCTGAAGGCCAAGGAAAATGCCAAACATAACCCTAGGGTGGAGAGGAATTTATGACAAAAACACCACCACTGGAGCGAGCTGCCTGCCCCAGACTCAGCAAATGAAGCCCAACTTAATTGCTTGCGGTCTTGGATGAACTTCTAACTCTTTAGCCCTAGGAGAGGAAAAATTGCATAGACAACCTGCTTTCTCTCCTTGGCCTGCTGAGCCTCTGAGAAAGTTATTTAACCTCTCTCAGCACTGATTTCCCAGCTGTAAAAATAGGATGAGAGTCTCTGCCCAATCAGGCCTGCAGGCAGAGTTGGAGAGAGTGGGGTCTATAACAAAGGGCTGTGGGTCGGTCACACAGCATTCAGAAATGTGGCACCAGAACTTTGGGGTCTTTACAAACTCAGCTATTGGACGGGCTTAGAGCCACCTTTCTCCCAGCGCTCACAACACTTGGTGGTATTCTTTCCTGCTTCTAGTGCTAACAAGAAAATGAAATCTACTGAATAAATGCTTTCACTGTTGGCATTGAGCTTCCAATGGGCTGGTCCAAACCATGACAGCAATGGGAAGAGCTGAGCAGTCCCTCAAGTTGGTGGCATATCCTAAAGCAGAGGGTTAAGTGCATGATTCTGGAGAAAAACTGTTATGCTGAGCTTGGGTGATGGAGTGGTGGACACATGCCATTCTTAAAGAGCTCAGAACCTGGGAGGGGAGGAAGGGGGGACAAAAAGAAGGAGGGGGAAGAGAAGAGGAGGTGGAGGAGACATGGACGGGGGAAGGTAGGAAAGGAGGGGAGGAGAAGAGTATATGAATAATTACAAATAGTTTTACTCTCTAAGACAGGGTTGGCAAACTAAGGCCCATGAATGAAATCTGGCACACTGACTGACTGTTTTTGTATGATTCATGAACTAAGAATAATTTTAATATTTTCAAATGGTTGAAAAAAATCTGAAGAAGAGCATCAACTTGTGACAGGTGAACATTACATGTAATTGAAATTTCAGTGTCTACAAATAAAGTTGTATTGGCACACGGCCCCACTCATTTGTTTATAATCTGTCCATGGCCTAAAATATGACCAGGAAGAGTTTGTTGGCTCCTGATCTAGGAAAGCATATTTTGTCCCAGTAAAAGGATGGCTTCGCAGTAAAAGGCCCAAAGAGAGAACTTTTCAATATAATATGCAATTTGATCTGAGTCCTGAAGTTGGGCAGGATTTTAATCAGAAGAGATCAGGTGAGGGACCTGAGAATTAGAGGCTTGTGTTCCCGTTTTCTACATGAGAACCAGGAGGTTGAGGCGTGAAGCTGGAATTTTAAGCCAAGTCCTACAGACTTGGCTCCTGTTCTTTCTGTGCTCCCCCTTCCAGCCTTCAGAAAGTGGAAAAGGACTAGGGAACAATTACAACGAGGCCTGTAGGCCCTGCTAAGGAGCTCCACACAATCCTAACCTGGTGGCCTCTCCTCTAAAGCTGTGATCTGGAAAGTTCTATGATCCAGGCCCAGATTGTACAATGATTATGTCAGTGGTGGCAGAAAGGATAGCAGAACAGGTAGGAGACCAAGGCCAGAGTGGAGATCAGAGTTAATGAAGGTTGGTTGAAGGCAGAGGTGGTGAGGTTAGAGATGTTGAGGAGAGATAGAAGTAACACATCTATAGGGAAAAACTAGCTTGATGTAGGAAGCAAAAGATTAAGGGCTCTTAGGTTTTAGTCTGGACCAAAGGAGGCATCAGAGAAGACAAGGTTGGGTGGGGAGGATGGTGAGTTCCTCTGTCTGTGCTGTTTGGAGGGAAGACAGGACGCCAGGGCAGAGGTCTAGCTGACCCAGCCCAGCCCATAGCTTCGCTGCTTTGACCTTGGATGGCAGTGAGGCAGAGGGAGAAAGAGAGCTCAGAAAGGGCAAAGATAAAAAGTGTGGCTGTATGGAGAGAAGAGGGGACAAAAGCTTGGGTGGAATAATGCTCAATTTGAGATCCATGGCAAGGGTGGCAAACTTATATGACATGGCATGGTAAATGGGCAGAATGAGACAGATGTGGCCATGGGAAGGAAGAGCTCAGGCTTGTCTCAAGTAACAGTGCTAAAAAGCCAAGGCCTCCCACGTGCTAGGCAAGCCCTCTACCACTGAGCTACACCCCTAGCCCCAGATATGACTTTCGAAATGAAAGCAGAAAGTGCAATCTTTTGATGTTTTCATATTGGCAAGAAATTCAATGAAAACAGAAACATTGAGCAAGTCAATCATCCAAGGGCTGGATCAGCCTGCCGATCACCAATTTTCAATCTCTCACCTAAGAAGCACCATCAATATAAAGTCTTGAGGCCCTCCCACATGGGTCCAAGCCCTCCTCTGGGTCCTCCAACACGTGCCCTGCATGCTGTGCCAGGGTCAGTGACTACCTGAGACTGACATCACAAACCTCTTGGATGCTTCATGTTCAAGTCATAATTAACAATGTGGTGAGAAGAAACGGAAGCTCAACCAGTACACACAACCACAAAAGGCAATTAAAGAATGCCTCTGTCTTATGACAATGATAGATTTAAAAAGTCCCTTGGGAACTCTGGCTATTCTTCTTCCCTTAGAAAGAGCTCAGGCAATACACAGAGTCAGGAATGTCTGGCTGGGCTGGAGAGAAGATGAAAGTGAGGAATCCCAGGACATTCAAGGGACCAGCACAAAGGTTACCATCTTGTTGTTGGTGAGCAGAGCCAGGTCTGGGGATGGTGAAATGGATTTTCTCCTAGGTGCCTGCATCACTTCTGTCTACAAGGGCTCTGCATCTGGGAGGAAGAGCTCTATCCTCCCAGAAGACCTGTGGTTGGCAGGTCCTCCTGTCTCTGGAGCTTCTCTGGGAGGCCACCTAGACTTTGGACAAGCCCTCTTCATTATGAGGGAGTCATCAAATACTTGTTTTCTTGCTCAGAATCGTATACTTGCATTCAATCAAGTAGGCCTTCAGGGAGTGCCTACCACATTCTAGCCTCATGCTAAGGGTGCAGGAGGAGGTGAGGAGAGGCGCAGCAGAAGAGACATGGGGCGGAGGCATACGCATGCCATTCTGTGCATGGGGCTTATAGAAGGCGAGACTTGTCTGGATTGGGGAGTTGAGAAGGGCTTCTTATTGGAGGGTATTGAAATAAGTTGGGGTGGTGGTGGTGGTGGAGGGGATGTCTGAAAATGACATCACAGAGCACATCTGTATTGCTTCTTCAAACATGTCCAGGACTGATGTTTCCTGGTGCTACTTAATGGCCTTTTAAACAACTAAATGAAGGACAAGATCACTGT
This sequence comes from Castor canadensis, assembly GCF_047511655.1. NCBI lineage: Eukaryota > Metazoa > Chordata > Mammalia > Rodentia > Castoridae > Castor > Castor canadensis. Next base: position 35,639,342 of record NC_133400.1, read on the forward strand.
CTGGTCCTAAGAATAGCACCATGTGGAGTCACAAAAGCCCTCAAAGACCCAGGAGAAACAATGTGATTGAGAATCAAATAGATAGTCAAGTTTGAACATCAGTGCAAAAATGCTGAAAGGTATGAGGTAACCGGATGGAGAACAGGGAGGTGAAAGACCGGGAGAGAAAACTCTAGTTCCGAGAGGAGAATGGTAGGTGGACAACTGACAGGGATCATACCTCTTTCTATAGATTCCTATGACCTCACCTAAAAATTAGCTGGAGCCCTAGGGGCAGTAAGTTAGAGTAGACATGGATACTCAGGAAGTCAATCTGCCTGTACACTCATCACTATAATGTTTGAAGATATGGCTAGTGCTGGGAGAATTTAGCTTTCAAAATATTACTTTATCTTTATCTTATGTAAATCATTTCTGGTTTTCTAATACCTTCTCACCTACAGATCTGTGCATCTATCAAAATCATACTCAGCATTTAAACCTATCTTTTTGGGAAAGCCTATCTTGGAGTGAGTCCCAGCCTGTGTTTGTTTGGTAGTTGTGTGCAAATTTTCCCCACTCCATGTTCAGGGATGTTACATTGACATAGTGGCCAGAGTGGGATTATTGACACCACAGAAATAGGTGAATGGTACCAATAAGTCCCTGACCACCAATTTTCTTTGAACATTTACCAGCACAGATGGGGTCAGAGGGCATCTTGGGCTATCTGGCAGGGAATGGCTCTAACAGGGATCATTTGTTGTTTATCAAATCCCTCAGTATTTGAAAAGTTGTTCTGATGGTCATGTCTTGCCAGTTCAGGGGGAGACAGAATGCTAAGGTAGCAGGGGAGCCATTTGCAGGAGTTTAAGTCATATGGGAAGGTGTTATTTTTAGTGGAAATCACTTTCAGGGAAGTGATCAAATCCACTTTTTCAATTTATTTTCTCATTTTCCTATTCTGATCTGAGCAAGTGATCATGCAACCAGGCTCCCCTGACCTCTGCTGCTTGGATTTGGTGTGGTCAGGGCAGAGATAGAGAAAGCCAAATGACTCACATTAGAACTTAAAAACAAGGGGACACCTCACAGTATCTCAGGCTAGATGGAACATGTCATAGGTACTAGTGCTCCATCCACACTCCCTCTTCAAGGCCGACACATGCAACCCCAGCTTTGGGGATGTCATATGCATTGTTCACAACTGCTGCCCTCACTGGAAGTTGCCCCTGAGAGTCCAGAACCACCCTGCCGTCCCAGGGCGCAGCTCACAGCTAATGATGGCTGAGGCAGAATGCCAGCACTTTGCCTCTGTTTAGAGCAACTCTGAAGAGTCACCCCAGTTCCAGAAGTCCCTGTAGGACGGACTGAATCCTTGGTTGAAGGCTTACCTTGGGTCCACTTTTCCCTCTGTTCCACCTGACCTTCGTTACTTTCTTAGAGGTGTGTTTCCCAAGAGCACTCTCCAATATATCTTCTCCCTACACCCCCCTCCCCACTTCAATGAGACCAAGTTTAATACAAAAATCTGAATTTCATCTGGCCGTACTCTTCACTGGATGCATAAGCCCCATCCTACTTTAGAGGTCCAGGACCCATGTCAGCCTTGCTGAGAAACTTGCCTGATGGAAAGCCTGCTCTTAGTTTGAGTGGAAATCCATGACCCTGGTTTAGAAAGAGGCTTATTTTCTAGGTCACATCCTGCATTCTGATTTGTTCTAACTGACATTGCTTTGGACTTACAAAGAAAGACATAATAACAGTTTCCATCCCTGGGGACCTGAGACAGAGAAGACAGGCAGCCCAAAATGCATGCTATTGAAATTCAAAGAAAGGAGGGAATGCTGAAGGATGGCAGCGGAGTGATTTCTTGGATGAGTGCCTCATGGGCAAGGCTCTGAAGGTATGGAGGACTTGTATGGGCAAATCGTGTTTCAAACGAGATGCTGGCATGGTAATCAGCTGAAATGTTCCTCTGCTTCTTCCCAGACCAGTTTCATTTTCTTTTTGCTAACAGCTTTTTGACTTTTCCTATGGAGGCTCTACTGTCAGTCATGTGATTAAGATGGAGGTGGCCCTACTTCTGTCAGCTTCAAGAATGAACTTGTGACTCAGGTCTGGCCTGTCAGCTTTTTTCTTTTGGTTGGTCACAGTTATAGACATGTGATCCAGTTGGTCCTATAAAATCAATCCTAGGACTTTTACTACAATTACTGGAAAGGATTTCTGATTTTGTTCAAGTTGTTAGGCTACACCCAGTAATTTGCAGGCTTTGCTTAGGACAAATGGAGAGAGAGAGAATGAGAGAGAAAGATTTTGGTTTGATGATATTGTCTGAGCCCTGCCTAGTTTTTACGATTGCAAAGACTTCAATCATAAACATTTTGTGCTAAGCCAATTTGATTTAACTTATCTACCAATTGAAACAAAAGCATACCCAATTAATGTAGTTGTGAAACCAGTACTTAAACTCTGGTCTGATGTCAAAGCCTTGCTATTCAGGACTACAATTCAGAGACACATGCCACCAAGCTTAATGTGAGCAGAAAGTTCCCTGAAGAAATCAAGTCTCCTGCTCAGCCAGGAGGAGTCTATAAGGGGATCGCTCTGTTCTCTTTGAAAACATACTTATTCACTTATAATCCTACTTTTAAGATACTGTCAGCTTTTCTTCAGCAATTGGTCTTCTATCAGATCTTTCACAGAATCCCCAACTTTTTAGAGGAAATGCTCTTAGAATAAGCTCCTCTTTAACCTATCTGTAATGAATTCAGATGCCCAACTAGCTTCAATGGCTTCATTCCTTGGGTGATTTTCAAAATGGCTCATTCAAAAACGGTTCTCAACTTGCAGGAGAAAATCATGAGAAACACCACGTTGGAATGACCCCATAATTTTGTCTGTGATGTAGGCATTAAGGGACATTGGGGGCAGAGGAAATCTTCCCTACGCCATCCATCCCCTCCAGGATTTCAGAGGCTTTGATCATTTCTTCCTCAGCTTTTATATTTTCAGAACAAAGTGGCCCATTTTGATCTACCCTTGAATGGCATCCCTGTCCCCCACCTCCTTGATCATTTTCGATGTCCTCCTCCTCACTTCCCCAGCTTCTTTATGTCGTTTAAAGGTATGCCGGAACTACACACAATATTTCCAGAGATCAGAGAATCAGGCTTTTATCTTTGCTCATTGATGTTAAAAATTTGATCATGTTAAAATGAATCATTTTGAGGAATTTGTATTGGAATCTAAGCCCAAAGTCACTTCTTCCCTTCACTCATGCACTGATTTACTCCCTTATTAAAAAATTAGGGTTGCTCAAGCTTTTGCTAGACCTTTTGGGATGCCAAATGGAATGAGAAATCATTCTCTTCACTCAAGGAGTATGCAACAAAGCTGATAGTGCATGAACAGTTTATAAGAAGCCCATAGCAATGTCCTCCATTAGAATATTGCATGAAACACAGGTCTCATTTGATTCTCATAGCATTTGAGAGTTGACTGCATTTTCCTAATGAGGGACCCAGAGACAAATCAGCCCAGGAAGATTTGCTGTGAATTATCTGAGTTCTCACAAGTTGGAAGGTCTTTCTCCTGGACTCCCTTTACTCGTCCCTTGGGAAGGTCACAACTCTGAACTTCTGAGACCCAGTAGTAAAGGGTCCAAACTCCTTAAGTGAGTTACAGCCTGAGATAAATGTGAGAATAAAAGGCTTCCATAATATGAGTATTGTTATAGTGTGGATAAGTGTTCCTCAGAGTTCCATGTGTAAAGGTCATGGGTCCCCAGGTGCTCTTGGGAGGTGTGTGACCTTTAAAAGGTGGGGCCTATTAGAAGGTCCTTAGGTCATTGAGGATGTGCCCTCAAAGAGGTTGTGAGATGCTGGTCTCTTCTTCTTCTCTTGGCTTCCTGGATCTTGATATAAGCATCTTTGCTCTGCCATGTGCTCTTTCCACTATGTGCCAGCCTCAGCAGAGACCCAAACCAAAGATATGACGATCTTCAACTGAAACCTCTGAAGACAGTGAGCCAAAATGCACCTCTTTTTTTTGTAAGTTACTTACCCAAGGTATTTTGTTCTAGTGATGGGAAATTGACTAGCACAAGTACCTCTGGAGGGTAGACTTATGAAATAGAACTATCTCAGTTTATAGGCTCTTCCTGGAATCTTATTAATGGACCCCATATTAACCTCATTCTAGGAGACCTATGTCACCATGGCTTTGCCAGCCATCAGCCATTCCATCTTTCATCCAAATACACAGCTTGATTTTGGTGGACAAATATCTACTTTACCACTCTCGGTTCAAATTTTAATAACTCCAGCCTCTGCTCCATTAATGGACACATGGCCTGGCCTTGGCCACCCAACCCACCATTATTTCCTTGTTTCAATTGGGCCAAAGATAGCTGCATGGTTTTATAGGCCTATCTGAGAAACTAAGGGTCAGCCCTGTGATTTCTGAGAAAGTTGAAAAGGCAAGTTCTCCTCCTCTGAGATTCTAAGCTGGTAAGAAGTAAGTAGGAATCTGCCATTGGCCATCTTGCTACCATGTAGGAAGAGCCAATCTGAGAATAGTCACACACAGGAAGGCTGGGTGCAGGGCTGAGCTATGTTGCTGACGGAACACATTTAGCACCTTTGGTTGCATGAAGCCAATGATAACCCTCTTATGCATAAGCCAATTTGAGTTGTGTGCTATAATTTGCAAGCAAAAAAAGCATCTTAGAATAAGCTCCTCTTTAACCTATCTGTAATGAATTCAGATGCCCAATTTTGACCAATTTTCACATCTACATACAAACTATACCTGCAAGCACAAACTTCTATCTTTCCCTCCGTATCCCCTAGTCTTGTCTTCCCTTAACTACAGATAGGTCTTTTTCCAATCCACTAAACTCAGAGCTCCATAAGGACTAGGACCTCATCTGCTTTATTAGCACTTAAGACCATAAGAATAAACTCCACACAACTGGGATGATGCTGTGTTTCTTCAGTGCCTACTGAAAAATGTTCATGCTATAGTTTAATATACTACAGCATTGCAAGTGATTTATAAAAAACTAGTCAAATGAACCAAATGCTGGAGAATTACTTGTTTTTATAACATGATAGACTTAAGGTTATCCCTAAGCACCATTGCCTCTAACATCTCGAGGTCTTCCTTTATGAGAAGACAAAGGTGTGTGTGATCCCTCACAAATAACCCAGAGCCTTTCACACGATCCAACAGCCTGCCAGTCTCCATTACTGAGTTTCATTTTATACTTGTGGAAATCATTAATTATTTTAGTTACTAGGAGGACTCCATCAAATATAATTACATAAACGGGAGAATGTCATGAAGTATTTCCATCTTTTGGGTTTCGGCAGGGAAATTGTGGGAATCAGCACCTCTTATTCTGTTCCTTAGTCTGGCCCCTGAATTACTTCAAAATTTTAGCCCACAGCTTTCTTTCCCAGCCATGATTTCCTGTAAGCAAGAAACTCTGAAGATTTTTTTCTTGTGTTTTTGGTTACCTGCAGGCAATCACTGTGCACAAATACAGTGGGCATTGTTGTAAAAGGAACATTCTAGAAACAGGCATAATTTAAAATCGCATGCTGTTCTGAGTAGTGTGATGAAGTCTATCACTGTTCCTGCTCTGTGCAACAGGAAAGGAATCTTCCCTTTGTCCAGCATGCCCAGATACCTGCAATTAGTTACTTAGCAGCCATCTTGGTTATCAAATATCTCTGTGATTCTGTTCTCAGAAACTTCCTATTACCTAACGAGAGCCCCAAAACTGCAAAAGTAGTGATGTTGGTAATTCAGGTTTGCCAAAGAAAAGCCACACATTGCTTCCTTTAAGTGAAAAGGTGAAAGTTTATTATGGTGTGTGTATATATAGGAAAACAGTATATATAGGATTCAGTATTCAGTTGGTGATAGCTTGAGTGTGTTAGATTTCATGTGTTGAGGCTTAATCCCCTTCATGAGGTATGGGTAGAAACAGTGGTGTTTAGAGTCAGGGCCTTTGGGAGGTGACCCAAATTAGAGGTTAACAGGGTGGAGCCCTCATGACTTAATAAAAGGTGTGACCCCAGAAGAAATGTACACACACATTCCATCCTTCGTCATGTGATGCTCTGTGCCACTTTTGGACTCTGTCAGGATGAAGGCCGTCACCAGATGCAGGCCCTCAAGTTTGGACTTCCAGAATTGTGAGTCAAAATTAACTTTTCTTGATAAAGTTACTCAGACTCAGGTATTTCATTATTGTAACAATTAAGCAACAACCAGATTAATACAAGTAACTTTAGTCTTAGGCATCCACTCAGGGTCCCCATGATAAAGTGGGATGCTGTAATAACCAAGACATTTTTATTCCCTATTCAGCAAGTATATCATGCCTAGGCTCATCTCCTTTCGTGCTAGTCACTTGACCAGAAACTTTTCATTTTCACATATTCCATTCCTGGTCACCCTTCTTCAATGCCTAGGCAAATCTACCTCCAACTTCAACTATTCCTCTAACATAGTTCAAAATTTTTAAAAATTTGTTTAAATTTTAAACACTTATAAACAATAAAGCTAGCTATTTTTGTGCATAGCTTTCTGAGAGTTGTGATATGTATAGATTCATGTAACTACCGCCACAATCGAGACACAGAACAGCACCAAGCCCAAACTTCTCCATTATCCTTTTGAGTCAAAGCTTCTACCAAGCAAATCCCTAGAAATCTCTAGGCCAGTCCCTGTTCCTATCATTTTCCTTTCCAGAGTCTTGTATAACTGGAATCACATAGTGTGTAACCTTTGAGATTAGCTCTTTTACTCATCACAATGCCTGATATGTGTCAGTAGTTCATTCTTTTTGATGGCTGAGTAGTAATCTGTTGTATGAATGTACCACAATTTGTTTATTCACTCTTTTGTGAATGAACATTTGGGCTGTATTTAGTTTTTAGCTATTATAAATAAACATGTTGCAAACATTTGTGTACTAGACTTCTATTTCTTGACTGCATTATTTAGGGAGGATAGCTTAAGAGTAGAATGTCTGGATCAAGGTAAGCCTATGTTGGATTTTATTAGATGCTGCCTGTTCTCCAGAGTTGCTATACCTGTACCATTTTGTATCCCCATCTGCAATGGTGTGTGTGGTAGTCAGCACTTACTTAATGATGCAAGCCAATTATATTTTCATGCATCTTTTTTTTGGGTCTTCTCTCCTGATGTATTATTTCAAATTTCTTCCCCATTTTCTTATGGGCAATTATAAGAGTTCTTTATGTAATCTGGATGTAGGCCTTTGATAAATATGTGATATGAAAATATTTTCTTTCCATCTGTAGCTTTAATTTTTAGTTCTCTTAATAGTGTCTTTTGCAAAATAATAGTTTTGTTTGGATGAAGTCCAATTTGTCAATTTTTCTTCTACGAATCATGCAGTTGATGTCTATCTGAGAACATTTTTCCCTAACAGATTCACAAAGATTTTCTCTATTTTTCTAGAAATTTCAAATTTTTGCATTTAGAAGAATGAATTAATTTTTCATAAAGCATGAGATATGGATGAAGTTCGTTTTCAGGGGCATAAAAATGTCTAATAGTTCTATTATTATTTGAAAACCTTCTAGTTAACTGAAAAAGGCAAAAAAACAAAGAAGATGCAAATTACCAATAGCAAGAATAAAAAAAAGCAGCTATCACTATAGACTCACAGGCATTAAATGGATATTTATGCATATAAGTGTGATTTTTTGATAAAATGGACCAGTCCCTCGTATGCCCCGAGCCAGCAAAACATAACAATTAGAGGTAGACAACTTCACACCATCATGTGTATTTTAATGAACTTGAGAATAGTGCTTGAGCAAGCTACCATTTCTAAAATTCTAAATTTTCTTCTGTTCTCATTTTCCTTTCACCTTATAAGTTTTATTTTTGCATTACATAATGCAGCTCCCCTGGCCATGGATTCCCTTTGTTTTCCTTTTCTGAAAATATTTTCATTTCAACTTTATTCCCAAGAGATATGGCCTACATGTAGAATTTTGATTTGGGATCTGTAGAGTGCTTCCTTGTTTCTCTGCCTCTGTTTTGCTTTTGACATTTAAAACACATTGTCCTCCTTTAATGCTTCCATGGTTCATGGTGAGAAATCAACAGTTGTTCAAATTGCTGTCATCCAACAGTCATTTGAATTGCTGTACATAATGCTGTGTTTCCTTTGGCTGATTTTAAGATTTTTTTCTATTGTCTGTGTATGGTTTTCATTAGTTGGAGTGTAATGAATTTTTGTGTTGATCTCAGGGTTTTTTTGGGTTCGCTAAGATTTTTAAAAATATGAAAGTGTATGTTTTTCACCAAATTAGAACAAGTTTAGACATTCTCTTCAAATATTTTTTCAGCACCATACTCTTTCCTCTCCATGTGATACTCTAACAGCACAAATTTTAAAACTTTGGTCTTTCCCATAGTTTCCTCAGACTATGTTTCTGTTTTCCTTTTTATTGTTCAGTTTTGGATACTTTACACTATCTATATTCAAGTTTACTAACTCTTCTGCAAAATACATTAAACCCATCAAGCAAACTTTTTATTTTGGTTATTGCAGTTTTCATTTCTAATATTCCTATTCATCATTTTTAAAGCTTCTGTTTCTCTGCTGAGACTTTTTATATTCCCCTCATGTCAAGAGCTTTTGTCCTTACTTCTTGGAATATAATTATAATAGCTGCTGTGAAGTTTGGGCCTGGTAATTTCAACATCTTGCAGGTTTGGTTAGTGTCTGACGATTGACTTTTCCTTTGCAAGTTGTTGAGTTGGTTTTTGGTTTTGTTTTGTTTTGTGATTTTTTTCCTGTGTCAAGGGAGTTTGGAATATGTCCTAGACTTTTTGAATACCATGCTATATGACTTTTGATTTTATTTTGGTGCAATAGATTTTTTTTAAAAACAAGACAGTAAACTCAGTTACACTCAGGCCACAGCCAACATCGACTTGGTCCTATAGGTTCAATAGGCTGTGGGTCTTATTTCAGCTCAGTTTCAAAGCTTTGGTGATGTGATTCAGATGTGTTCACCATGTCCACCACTCTGGCCAATTGTTTATCCTATAGTCCAGTTCTGAAAGCTTCAAGTATACAGTTCAGGCTCAGATCTGTGCATGCACAGCTGTGGGCGAATCCCCAATCCATACATGACTTCAGGGTGTCCCTTTCTCAGGATGCCTCTTTCTTCAACCTTACTGATACTCTCTGGCTCCTCAAAAATGTCCCTCTCTTTGTCCTCTAGCTAGAAAACTGGGGTTTCAGTCTCCTTGTGCTGTTGTACACCCTGCAACTGGATCTGCTCCTGGCATCAAGTGCCAGGAAGACAGAGACTAAAAGCAACAGGGATTACTGCTCTCTTGTTCAGGTGGCAATTATTTTGGTCAGAAAGAAGTTTTTTCTTCCCTTAGTTTTAAGTGCCTGCTGGCAATCATCATCTCTTCTGCCCTGGCCCTAACAAACTGCACCCAGCAGTTTATAGCTTTGGGGTTAGGGACTGCCTATGGGCTGGAATGGGAAAGAAAGAAATAACATAAAACCAAAAACTGGAGGGGGTTACTACACTCTCCCTGTCCTGTAGGTCCCCTGATTCTCACTCTTTGGACCAGAAATTAATAGCTTCTCTGATACATTCACCTGGTGTGAAGTTCTAGAATTTGGGCTGTATGTATTTGATACTCACCTGGTGTGAAGTTCTAGAATTTGGGCTGTATGTATTTGAATTCAGCCCTAGAGAGTCAAGTTATAGAAGATAAATTCACCAAACTGATCAACCTTTGGAAATCTTTCTACCAGTTGATTCTCAAACTCTTTTGCCAGCGCATTTTCCTTTTGCAGGAGACCTGCTACTATCTCCTTCTCAGAGTCCTCAGGTGGCTGCTTGATGCATGCATTCTACTGCAGTTCCATTTGGTGAACAATGCAACATCATCCCTCTTACCCAGGACCTGAACCTATCCTCCACTTCTTGTCTGTTCTAATGAAATATCAACATCTGGACATAAGTAGCTTTGTGTAACTTCCCCCTTCCTAAACTGTGTGCTGCACTCCACTGTATAATTTCATTTCCACAGTACATTAAGAAGTATATATCATTACTTCCTTTTGTAGACCCAGAAATAAGACTCAAAAAAGTCAAACAATACATTCAAGGTCACACTGTGAATGAACGGGTAAGGATTCTAAGCCAGGTTTATAGATACTTTTGCTTGTGTTAAGGATGTAGTTTTTATAGTAATGGTCAATTTTGGCATTACTACTAGTTCCTTACTATAAAAACGAAAAGGGCTCACAGAGGCAATGTGATAAGCCAGGATTCAAACCACAGAATTAAAAGCTAAGCTCTACTTTTAACGATTTCATGGGAAATTTATATGGCTAGATGCATAAAAGAATTCAATAAATATTTATTGTAAAAATAGGGGTTTTCTAAAGGAAAAAATAAGCCTCAACTCAAAGGAATTATTTTTATAACAATAGGACAACTGGGTTAATTTTTTAGATTTCCACAGCCTTGCTTATTAACTCACCCAGTATGCTATCGATCTCTTTATAAATACATTCTCTCTTCTCCTCATTTCATTGATTATAACATACCAATGTTTTTGTTTTCCTAAGTGTTTGTGGCTAGCTGGGGCAAATTACCATCTGGCTGTTCTGAATGCTCCACATTTCCCATGCAAAAGCAAAGGAAAGAGCATGGAGGTTTTCTTCTCCATGCCCTGACTATCCTGCTTCCCCAAGCACAGAGAACATTGCTGTGAACCTAGAGCCATGCCGTTGCTCTCATTAGAACAGCGGAGATAATCACATGCAGAATTTACACAGCCTCCATTTCAAGGAGGCTAACCCTCCCCCTAGGTGGGAGCCCATTCACCATGGCCTTTGAGTCCTTCAGGTAGAATGAAGATGTTACTATAATGACAATTTATGAAATGAGAGTAAATATAGTGGCCTTGCACCAGAGAGCTTTCTATAGCAGAGATTATAATAAACACAGAACATGCATTGTGACCCCCATCTTGCTGCATTTCCATAACAACGCAGCTTTGTGGCTCCTGTGGGGCAAGAAATTAGGCAAGAGACTTACAGACCGTGTTTATGTGCAGAATTTTCAGTGTCAAAGAAGGGGGAAGGGCTTCTCTTCTGTGTATTTTCCTAGGTCACTGATGAAAGATAAATTCACCAAACTGATCAACCTTTGGAAATCATTTTTTAGCCAGTCAATTCTCAAACTCTTTTTACCAATAATTTAAAAATATAGACTCAGATCATCAACACAAAGCATACTTTACTGAAATTGAACTCTTTGGAAGACTTCCTTGGCTTCCCAAAGCTGCTGTGCCCTCTCCGATCTCCTCCTTTTCTCTCTTGCCTTTGGAGACTTTAATTTAGCAAACATGGAGGACATTCTTATATGCATAGCCAACCTAGTTCCTGTCCTGAAGAGGACACCCTCCCATACACCCACACCCCACTACCACAGCATATTGGGGAAGAAGTACAGAATTTTATGCAGCTGGTATGGACATATCAATCTCAAAGGCTAGAAGTGAATGGATTTTCATCCTGTGGCTAGATGATATAGTCAGAAAGATTTTTTCTTAATAGCTTGAAATTGTAGAGTCCTAGGGTAGAAAATGGGACTTAAACCAATGTCCATCAAGGGATATCCCCACTCTTCCCTGAGACAGTGTTAAGGCTACCTGGAGCTTTTGGTGTTGCTTTTCTGTAGGCTATTTACCTTACACATGGCTGAGGACTCTTTAAAAAGGAAATTTTTTAAAAGAGAAAAAAAATGCTGCTGCAATAATTTCAAAACCCTGAAGTTCCCCCACTGAGTTTTATGGATTCTGGTTGCAGGTGGGGAGCTCACAGATACAGACAGTGAAGCCTCCAGCTGAGGGGAAGAATCTGCCTGGTACTAGAGAACCACATGGTCATATTAAAAGAAAACACAAACACAAAAACAAAGAGCCACACCAAGCCCGGTGTCCCAGGTTCAAAGAACTGAATTCCAACCAAGAATAGGTCCAATTGTAGACATCCTTGCAGGGCAAGGCCCAGAAAGGGAGCAGAATTCCAATGGCCACAACAGCGTGAAGAGGACCTCTCAGCTGTTCATAACACTCACTTATGCTTTGTAATTCACTTCCAAAGCCAATTTGCTTCTCATGTACTTCCTCTACATATTCAAGGCAGACCATACAGATCAACACAAAACCAAACATTTTTGAAAGAAGAAAATGCAATGTGGAGTATTCCTTTCCTTTCATTTACAGTTCTTTCTCCTCCCCAGAGACATCATTGCTGGGCTATTTTTCTTACTGTTATACCAATTGTTATTAACAATAATGGTTTGTTAAGTTATGTAAGCTGTAAAATTAGCCAACATTTTCATGTTTTAAAGTAATAATATCTATTTGTTGGACATTTGTTTGGTGTCCTGACTTCTAATATGAAGAAGAATGAGATGATTTTTGTCTTCAAGGAGTTTAGCATGTTTAAGTGTTAGACTGAAAAAAGGCATGGAAGGATAGATGGATGACAGAGATGTTAGACTGAAAGAGGCACAGAGAGATAGGCGAGAGGATGGGTCAACATCAGCACAGGTTTTATTTAGAGGAGAAACTTGCAGAGGGGTTCTCAGCAAGAGAGCTAGAGCCACTGTCACTTACATACTGGGCGTAGTTATAGGAGGGTAGTGGGAAATCAGGCCAGAAAATGTTTTGTGATTGGCTTGTTGTTAAGGATAGCTAATGACAATGGCATAGGTGAATTTCTATCATTCTTTGGGGTCAAGTGTGATTTTTCCAGTGAGTGGTGGAGTGTTTCTAGTAAGCTGCCTGCAAAGGGGAGGGAGTATGGTTCTAACATGGTGGTCCTATATTTGCCCTAACATAAGGATGGAAGAAAAGTGAAAATGAATAAGCAGAATAAAGGTGAGAATATAATAAATGCCATAAGGTGTTTCAATAAGGGCATACCTGTCCAATCAACCCAACTTTTAAGTACAATGTCTGGTAAGGAGTACATCCTCTTTGGCTCAATGACTCAATTAACAGGTGGATAAAGTAATGAGTCATTTTGATGATAGTTATGGGTGGTAAGAAGAAATAGTGATGATTTTCTGGGGCAGAAGTCAGGAGAATGACATGAAGGGTTTTGCTGATTGAGCCTTGATTGTCAAGCTTTGCGTACTGGAGAAAAAGGAAAGGCTTCTCAGAACAAGGGAACAAGGTGAATACATTCAGCAGTGGGATATTGTGAGGTGAGCATAGAAACCATCCAGTTCTGTTGAGCAACAGCCCCAATGTACAGGAGACACATCAGAACCAAAATATGACTAAATAAACCAGGCATTTGCTGCCCTAGTGGGATTAGCAAAATATGGGGTGCAGTGCCGCTAGGTTTGTCACTTGAAGCAAGACAAGTCCTGGTCCTAGAAACATCAAAGTCACATTAAAAGATGGACAAGTGTACTAATTCTCTGGATAGACCTTAGTTTCTTCATCCATAAAGTGAAGTTCACATCAATAGTACTTAAATTGCAAGGTTGCCTTGAGGATGATGTAAGGTCTGGTGTACAAATTAGATTGATGTAATGTTGATTATTTTGAGTAATAGTAATCACAATAATAGTAGTAGACATTACTTAGCCAGATGTGGACAAATATCACAATGTGGTACCACTCATTTGGATTCGACTGAGCTGCTGTAATTATAGATAATAAGACGACTAAATAACTCGCTCATTAAGTTCACTCTGTGTTTGTGATTTACCTCATGCATCAATCTGCTTAGCTGCATCTGGTTAGAAAAATAAAACACTATCATCACCAGAGATTTAGTGCATTTCATGTGGATTTAGTGCATTTCCTTGTTTTCTGAGGAAGCAGGCTTCCAAAGAAAACAGGAAAGCAGAACAGTGGTTGGTAAGATCCAAGTCTAAATCCAAATTCTTGCTTTTCCACTTACTGTCTGTGTGGCCTTTGATAAGCTACCCACCCTCTCTAAACTTCAATTTTCTTGTTGCAAAAGAGAAGGGGTGATGATGATAACAATAACAGCAACAATAAGAAACCATGACAAACAGCAAAACAGCAGTAATAATAAACCTGTTTCATAGAGCTATTAAATTAGTGTTTGGTATATATTATTATTTATTGTTATTTGATTTCCCTGTAGATATTCTCTTATGGGAAGGATGAATTTCCATATGAGGTGATAGAAGAAAGAATGTTCGCTTTGCAGTTATACAACCTGAATCCTGATCCTAGCTCTGCTGCCAACTCATTGAGTGACCTTGATCAAGAAAATGCTTATTTAACCTCAGTTTCTAAATCTATTAAATTTGGAAATGAGACTAAGTAATTCCCATCTTCAAGGTCTGTCATTTTAGGATTCTATGCCCCTAGCATATGAAATTTACTATTATATGAGTCTGTAGATACTGCAGGGAACAATTTGAAGTAAATGAAACCAGTTCACCATTTAACATATTTCTTCATTTAAAAGAATCACAAAGCCACACAAATAGGAAGGAGAAAACATGCATCTGCCTAAAGCAGGGCGACATAGAAGGACCCAGCTTTTCTCTTTAGCTCAGGTCTGTATTCTGGATATAGGTTGTGTTTGTGGTGTAAAATTCAGTGGGAAGGTTTTAACCTCTCTAGATGTTTTTAGCGACATGAGTACAGACAATTTCAGATTATTTATTGAGGTTTTGAGTTGTTAATGAGGCTATTAGTTCTGTATTCAGTAGGCCCTGAATAACTCAAGAACTGCTAGTTCTCAGGATTGAAAGAGATCTCAGAGATAGTTAAAAATTCCTGGATATTGTTTTATAGAGATGATTTGGAGAACATTTTTACAATGGCCCCACAGAGCTGGAGGTAGGTATTTTTAGGTTTCCCTGGGCACCCGAGAATGCACAGCACCTGTTTTTCAGAATCCAAATGGCAGAGACATATTCTGTCTGGTCTTCTCGGTACACTTTGGAACACAGCCTGGACCCTGTGGTGTGCTGCATACCTCATCCACTTTGATCCTGAAACAAAGATTATGGAAAACTGAGACTTCACACAGGCAAAGCAAAGCAGAGGCACACAGGTTCTGACAGAATCCTGGGCCACACACGAAAAAACTGTTGCATCTTTCAGCACTGTGGACAGCTCACACGAAAAGACTGTCAGGGCCCAGACCAGGGGAGGCAAGCAGAGCTCCCGGGGCTCATCCTGAGAGTGAGTGCCTTGTTGGGTCCATACTAGTTTCCCCCATGGCTGTGCATGCTTAATTTGTTCATTCAGTGAACATGCTGAGAAACTAGCAAAACAACCCATTCCCGCAAGGAGTTTTGTTCCTTTGGGGAACAGCAAGTCAATTTGACTGAAATAGTTTGGCAGAGGTAGAAACATTTCAGCAATAATTTGGGGACGCAAGCAGGAGATAGAGCATGAATGTATCAGTGGCCACACTTAGGAGGATAAATATTTCTAAAACCCCATGACATTTAAAGTGCCATGACTGTGGAGACACACTTGTGTTGTTTGCTATTATAAACATAGCACCTCATAAGAAAATAGATGGATGCTCAGTATTTATTTGATAAATGAACAAGTAATTCTATGCTTTGTGTGGTAGTGAGCCACTGGGTTTTAGAAAGTGTAGTAACCTGTTCTGCTTTGTATTTTATAAATATCACTCTCACAACATTATGGAGGTTAGATCAGAGGATAGAGAAACTAAAGGCAGGAAGACCAGTTATGACTGCTATACCTGAAATGAAAAGGTAATAAAAGCCAACAACAAAACCACAATAGATATGAGCAACTGGGCATGAGAAGAGGAAGAATACAGAATCAAGAGAAGATTAAGGGGAGATGTTGAGTTCTTAGAAAAAAGATTTGCTTTGAGATGACTTTGTATTTGAAGTGCCTGTTTAACATCAAAGTGAAAGTAAGCATGGACAATTGTTCTGGAGGAAGCCAGAAGTCTGGGTGAGGGAATACAGATTTGTTTCCAGAAATAGTTATGGACTTTCTGGAATCATTTACTCTGCTCATGAGACAACTGACTGGGTCCTGAGGTGTAGAGAGAGGCAAATGAGGAAGAATGGCAAAACTAGCACATCTAAATATCACATCAATTAGATTTCAACAAAACTGTTTTCTTACTTATAAAATAAAGATCTTGGTTTAAGTTATCTCTTTGTTCCTTCCACATTTTATGTTCTCTGGCTGTTCCAACTCAATTAGATTAAAAGTCAAATGTCTACAGAGGCAAGATAACTTTTTCTAAGTTAGTAAAGCAGGCAGAGACTCTGAAAATTTGGAGAGTTTATTGTGTTAGACTTTTTGTCACTGTGACATAATACCCGACAAACAACTTAAAGGGAGGAATTATTTATTGTAGCTCATAGTTTCAGAGGTTCCAATCCATGGTTCTTGGCTTTGTTGATTCTGGATCCATGGTGAGGCAGAAGATCATGGTGACGGGAGCATGTGGCAGAGGCTGCTCACCTCATGACAGACAGGAAACAAAGAGAGCAGTAATGTGAAGGGGCCAGGGCAAGATGTAGCCCCGACAGACATGCCCTCCAGTGACCTACTACCTCCAGCCAGACCCCATATTCCACAGTTCCACCACCTCCCAACACGAAGGCAGAGCCTTCATGATCCAATCACTTCCAGAAAACCCATCAGTCAGTAACCAACCTAACAATATGTGAGCCTGTGTGGGACATTTCATATTCAAACCATAACAGTGCTCTACCTAATGGTGACATTCCCTTCTTATCTCCAAATAACTGTTAAAACACAAAGAATTAGACATTAGTATATGTCACTGAAGGTATATGATGATTCCTCTTGGCCCAATTCTTATTTCATCTGTAGAGTACAGAGCCACATAAGCTCCTAATCATCTTATGATGACAACATTCTATCTTTCTGCTTCAAAATCTTTCCCCGAAGTTGTGGTATGTACTGATTTGCATATAAGTGAAGTCCAAAAATGTGGCCAAGTTTGCATCCTAGGAGGGACCCCTCAACCAATGAGGATAGGAACTTACAAGCCCTCGCTGTAGCCTCTCATCTTCCTGGCAGATAATTGTAGGAAGCATCCATGTGTATGCTTTTCAGAGGTTAGGATGGAATTGTGCCTTCATTTTCATTAGCTTATAAAAGCAGAAAGTGACTCTTATATCCTACAGTTGGAGATAAAATGTATAGCTTCACAGACATCCTTTGCTAAAGTTAGGTCCATGCTAGGGAAGGCGTGAGACCCTGAGACATTGACCTAGGACATTTGGGTAGACATATCTATAAAACTTGAACCTCTGTGTTCCTCTGAACTCTGTTGGGCAGTAGAGGTAGCCCATTTTCTCTTGATAGAGAATAATGATTCCTCTCCAGGAGGCCTTTTCTGGGATGGGTGCCTCTCAAAATAATGCTGCAACCAAAATACCCATCTCTATCTCCCTTCATTGCTTCCATTCCAATAACTGGACCATTAAAGTGTCTAAGCATAGGTAAAGTGAGCAAATAAAATCCCTTTTCAGAGAATAAAAGCGTACTCACTATGATGGTTAATCTTGATTGTCAACTTGATTGACTTGAGAATCATCTAGTGGATTAGTAAAGCACACCTCTGGGTGTCTGTTTGTGAGGGGTTTCCAGAGAGGATTAGCTAAGTGGGAAGCCCCACCCAGCATGTGGACAGCACCATCTCATAGCCTGGGGGTCTGGATGGAATAAAAGGAGGAAAGGAAGAAGCCAAATATTCTCTCTCTCTCTCTTTCTACTTTCTGACCACCATGACATGAGCTGCTCTGCTCTGCCACACCCTCTTTGAGTTGTTTTCTCAGGTATTTTGTCACAGTGATGAAAGTCTGACTAACACACTAACTAGAGGACCTAGCTGACATACACCAGCAGGAACCCAAGAAATGTGTGGGAGAGATGTTGATGGAAATGGACCAGGTGAGACAGAATACAAAGCTGCTATAAGGGTGAACTTATAGATGCAGAGCATTATCTTGTAATTTAGGATTTGGCATCCTAGTTCAAGAGTGGAATGTGTCCTATTAACTTTCTGGAAAAGTTACTGAAAGCTTGGAAATGATCATGGACTACAAGAATAAATTTGGGAATGACAGAGTATCGTGGAATGAGTAATAGGGCCAAGGGAAGTAAAAATGTTGGGATGGAATACCACTGAGGGCGCAACTTGACTGCTCCCCTGGGAGGAATCAGAAGTCATGACTGTCAATGGGCAATTGGGAATACACTAGTGAGGGGCCACCAGCATGACCGAAAAGCCCAGTGGTAGCTGACTGCTATAGACCAAGTGACACTGACATGGAACTGGGTTCCCGAATTACAGAAGCCAGCTGGCAGCATTTTACATCAGAGGAGAAGTGGTCATAATGACCGCAGTTGGCAGCAAGGCTGGGATGACAACCAGAGTTCTTTGACTCACAGTGATCTGTCAGAGTGGCTGATAGATGATAATGTTCTTAGAGGTGAGATAGATGGGAAGCTGACTAGGGTTTCACTTGATTTGTATAATGAGAAATAATTGAGAATTGATGAACAGAGGCTGACATCAGCTAGAGCAAAGGAAAATTACAATTCCTTACTCAGTTTCTAGAACAGATTCAGTGACTGAGATTCAGGGCCTATTAGCTGAAGAGAGGATGGCTCCTCTTGCAGAAAGACCCTGACATGCCACCAAGTGGCATTTTATGTGTTTATTCAATAAATATTCTCTTACTCTTCCACCCAAAATCACTAACAATTTATCAGAGTTAATGTGAACAGAGAAAAGAGCTTAACCCGAGCTATTACATATGGAGTTAGAGACCACAGGGATACAAGCAGAATCAAAGCAGCATTATGGTCCCTTCATTAGAGTAAGAGACTAGAAGGACAGATAATGGATGAAATCCTGACCAAGTCCATTTTGCAGTGGACACAGAGCATCCACAGATCTACGTCTCTGAGTACCTAAGTGGAACACATATATGAAAGTGTTGGTATAACCCTCACATCCGTCCCTGACCTGTGGAATCAGAACCCTCAACTAGGAAAGGCCAAGTAGAAATCTACAAAATATCCCACCCTCCAATCAAGCTAGTATGTCAGAAGAAATACAACATAGGAGGAACTACATTTATTAATGGGCACATCTGATTGGCCCAAGGAGTGAACTATAGCTGATGCTTTCTGGCACTATGTCACATCTCCACGTTCCACTTTTGTCTTTAGCTGCAACTGTGGTGGGCAATTTGGATTTACTTACTGTAGACAGCATCTCACACCAAACTTGTCTTTGTCTTTTTAGTGATAGACTGCTTTCCAGTCATGGGAGCCCAAATGGCCTATGAGCAAACCTAGCTCAACCTGCAAAAATGTGAAAAAGCCTGAGGACCTTAACGTCTCCCTAGGAGATGGGCATGGATAAATAAATATTGTAGCATCTTGTCTCTCAAGCCATTCACTCAGCAAACATTCTGCCTCCATCCCAGAAACTCCAGTGCAATCAAGCCTTGTTGCTCACAGCAGAAATAACCCTGTTGTCAGCCTTTCCTCTTCCTTTTCTTCATCTTCTTGCCCTTACTACTGGTTTTCAGAATCAACATCTGCAGTAGCTCTGCCAAGCCCTTGTCTCAGTACTGACTTTCAGAGAAAATCAAGCAATGGTAGGAGCTGCTGCTGCCAGAGCTTTAAAACTGTTACTCCCAGTTTTTAAATGAGAGCAACTCATGGATTAAGAAAAACTATGGTGTTGGTCAATTGTAATACACCTGCCACTCATTATTGCTCCCATGAACCAAGAGCACATCACTTTTTTCTCATGTAATGTTCTGTAATATCTGGCTCCTAGGCTTTGGTGGCATTAAGTTGATGGGATAAAGCAATTGCATTCATGGCCTTCCTATGCTCTCAAGCACAAAGGAAGCCAAACTTTAAGCAAAAATAATTAACTTTCAATTTTTAAAGAATTTATCTATGTTCTTTAAAACTCTATTGGCAAATAACTTCACAAATAAATGTTGAATCTAATTACCATATAGAATGTGATGCTTTGATGTATGTATACTTTGTGAAATGATTGCCATAAACCAGCTAAGTAACCTATCCATCTCCTCACATAGTTATCTTTTTAATTTTGATGAGAACATCTATTCTCTTATCAAATTTCAAGTCTACATATTACATTGTTCTCTATTGTTTCCAAGCTGTACATCAGATGCTAGAACTTGTTTATCAGATAACTGAACATTTGTACACTGACCAACATCTCATCCCACCTTCCCTCACCTGGCTTCTGGTAACCAACATTCAACTCTCAAGTTCCATGAGTTTGATTTTTTTTTAATATTCCACATAAATTTAGGGCATGCAATATTTGCCTTTCTGAATCTGGCTTATTTTGTTTAGCATAAATGTCATCCAGATAGACCCACCTTGTGTCACAAATGGCAAGATTCCCTTCTGTTTTTATGGATGGGTAATATTCCATTGTATGTGTGTGTGTGTGTACCAAGATTTCTCCATCAACAAGCACTTGAGTTATTTCCACATCATGGCTATGGTGGATATGGCTGAAATGGACACAGAAGTCCAGATATTTCTTCAAAGACACTGATTTCCTTTGCTTTGGCTATATATTCAGAACGGGTCTGCTGGGTTGCATGGTAGTTCTAGTCACAGTTTTTTCAATGAAACATCATATTGCTTTACATAAAGGCTGTATCAATTTACACTCTTACCAGCAGTGCACAGGGCTCCTTTTCCTCCACATCCTTGCCAACGCTTGTTATCTTGTGTTGTTTTCATCATAGCCATTCTTACAAAGCGAAGTCACCTGTGAAGTTATTGTGGGTTTGGTTTGCCCTTCCCTGATGCTAAGTGATGATGTTGAGCACCTTCTCATGTACTTGCTTGTTTTCCTATCATTTTTATTTTTTTTTTAGAAATAATGTTTTTTTTCTGGTTCTTTACCCATTCTTTTTTTTTTTTATTCATATGTGCATACAAGGCTTGGGTCATTTCTCCCTCCTGCCCCCACCCCCTCCCTTACCACCCACTCCGCCCCCTCCCTCTCCCCTCGACCCCCTCAATACCCAGCAGAAACTATTTTGCCCTTATTTCTAATTTTGTTGTAGAGAGAGTATAAGCAATAATGGGAAGGAACAAGGGTTTTTGCTGGTTGAGATAAGGATAGCTATACAGGGAGTTGACTCACATTAATTTCCTCTGAGTGTGTGTTACCTTTTAGGTTAATTCTTTTTGATCTCATCTTTTCTCTAGTTCCTGATCCCCTTTTCCTATTGGCCTCAGTTGCTTTTAAGGTATCTGCTTTAGTTTCTCTGCGTTGAGAGCAACAAATGCTAGCTAATTTTTTAGGTGTCTTACCTATCCTCACCCCTCCCTTGTGTGCTCTCGCTTTTATCATGTGCTCATAGTCCAATCCCCTTGTTGTGTTTGCCCTTGATCTAATGTCCACATATGAGGGAGAACATATGATTTTTGGTCTTTTGGGCCAGGCTAACCTCACTCATAATGATGTTCTCCAATTCCATCCAGTTACCAGCAAATGATAACATTTCATTCTTCTTCATGGCTGCATAAAATTCCATTGTGTATAGATACCACATTTTCTTAATCCATTCGACAGTGGTGGGGCCTCTTGGCTGTTTCCATAACTTAGCTATTGTGGATAGTGCCGTAATAAACATGGGTGTGCAGGTGCCTCTGGAGTAACCTGTGTCACAGTCTTTTGGGTATATCCCCAAGAGTGGTATTGCTGGATCAAATGGTAGATCAATGTCTAGCTTTTTAAGAAGCCTCCAAATTTTTTTTCCAGAGTGGTTGTACTAGTTTACATTCCCACCAACAGTGTAAGAGGGTTCTTTTTTCCCTGCATCCTGGTGGTGTTGCTAATGATGGCTATTCTAACAGGGGTGAGGTGGAATCTTAGTGTGGTTTTAATTTGCATTTCCTTTATTGCTAGAGATGGTGAGCATTTTTCCATGTGTTTTTTGGCCATTTGAATTTCTTCTTTTGAGAAAGTTCTGTTTAGTTCACTTGCCCATTTCTTTATTGGTTCATTAGTTTTGGGAGAATTTAGTTTTTTAAGTTCCCTATATATTCTGGTTATCAGTCCTTTGTCTGATGTGTAGCTGGCAAATATTTTCTCCCACTCTGTGGGTGTTCTCTTCAATTTAGAGACCATTTCTTTTGATGAACAGAAGCTTTTTAGTTTTATGAGGTCCCATTTATCTATGCTATCTTTCTCTTAGTTGCTGTGCTGAGGGGGTTTCATTGAGAAAGTTCTTACCTATACCTATTAACTCCAGAGTATTTCCTACTCTTTCCTGTATCAACTTTAGAGTTTGTGGTCTGATATTAAGATCCTTGATCCATTTTGAGTTAATCTTGGTATAGGGTGCTATACATGGATCTAGTTTCAGTTTTTTGCAGACTGCTAACCAGTTTTCCCAGCAGTTTTTGTTGAAGAGGCTGCTATTTCTCCATCGTATATTTTTAGCTCCTTTGTCAAAGACAAGTTGGTTATAGTTGTCTGGCTTCATATCTGGGTCCTCTATTCTGTTCCACTGGTCTTCATGTCTGTTTTTGTGCCGGTACCATGCTGTTTTTATTGTTATTGCTTTGTAATATAGTTTGAAGTCAGGTATTGTGATACCTCCAGCATTGTTCCTTTGGCTGAGTATTGCCTTGGCTATTCGTGGCTTCCTGTGTTTCCATATAAATTTCACGGTAGATTTTTCAATCTCTTTAATGAATGTCATTGGAATTTTGATGGGAATTGCATTAAACATGTAGATTACTTTTGGGAGAATCGACATTTTTACTATGTTGATTCTCCCAATCCATGAGCATGGGAGATCTCTCCACTTTCTATAGTCTTCCTCAATCTCTTTCTTCAGAAGTGTATAGTTTTCCTTATAGAGGTCTTTCACATCTTTTGTTAGGTTTACACCTAGGTATTTGATTTTTTTTCAAGCTATTGTAAATGGAATTGTTTTCATACTCTTTTTCAGTTTGCTCATTGTTAGTGTATAGAAACGCTAATGATTTTTCTATGTTGATTTTATATCCTGCTACCTTGCTATAGCTATTGATGATGTCTAGAAGCTTCTGAGTAGAGTTTTTTGGGTCTTTAAGGTATAGGATCATGTCGTCTGCAAATAGGGATATTTTGACAGTTTCTTTACCTGTTTGTATTCCTTTTATTCCTTCTTCTTGCCTAATTGCTCTGTTTGCCCATTCTTAATTGAGTTCTTTGTCTTTCCACTATTGAGTTGTATGAACTCCTTATCTTACAGGAAAAACTGTCATCTTTTCACCAGTTGAAGATGATGTTAACTGTAGACTTTTATATTGTGTTGCATTCCTTCTACACCCAATTTGTTAAGTTTTTGTCAGTGGGATCTTGGATTTTTTGTCAAACACATTTTCAGCTTCCATTGAGAAGATGATTTGATTTTTATCCTTCAGTCTCCTACTGTAGTGTGTCATATTTAATGATTTGCATATGTTGAACCATCCTTGCATCCCATCTTGCGTCCCAGGGATAAAATCCCACTTGATTATGGTGAATGATTCTTTTTTCTTTTTCTTTTTTTTTTTGGTGGGACTGGGGTTTGAGCTCAGAGCTTCATACTTCCATGACTGTTACTAAATGTCTTCAGTAACAGGATAATGCTGACCTTGCAAGATGAGTTTGGAAGTGCCCTTCTCTTCACCTTTTTTGGAAGAGTTACAGAAGGATTTGTATTAATTCTTCTTTAAGTGTTTGGTGGAATTTACTAGTGAAACCATTAGGTCCTAAGATTTTCTTTGTGTTAATCTTTTCTTTTTGCGGTCCTAGGGTATGAACTCAGGACTTTGTGCATGCTAGGCAGTCACTCTCTACCACTTGAGCCACGCCTCTAGCCCTTTTGGCTCTGGTTATTTTTGAAGTAGGATCTCACTTTGCTCAGCCGTCTTGGAGCATGACTCTCTATTTATGCTTCTTGCAGTAGCTGGGATGACAGGTGTGTGTCATCATGCTCAACTTCTTATGTTTTGATGGGGTCTTGCAAACTTTTTTTTTTACCCAGACAGGCTTGGAACTGTGATCCTTCTGATCTTAGCTGGGATGACAGGTGTGAGGCTGTTAGGAGGCTTTTGATTGCTGATTCAATCTCTTTATGCATTAGTGGTCTGTTCAGATTTTCTGTTTCTTCATGATGCAATCTTAGTAAGTTGCATGTGTTTAGAAATTTATCCATTTCTACGAGGTTATGTAAATTATTAACATCTATTGTTCATAGTAGTCTCTCATGATCATTTGTTTTTCTGTGGTATGGGTTGTAATGTTTCCTCTTTCATTTATAATTTTATTTATTTGAGCCTTCTGCTTTTTTTTTCTTGGTTATTCTAGCTAAAGGTTTGCCAATTTTGCTTATCTTTTCAAAAAGATAATTCATTAACCCTTTCTATTTTTCTAATTATTTCACTTATTCTTTTTCTAATTTTTATAATCTACTCCTTTCTGCTATCTGGGTTTAGCCTGTACCCTTTTTTTTTTGTTTCTTCAAGCATAAGTTTAGATCGTTTATTTGAGATCTTTCATTTTTCTTAAATTGGCATTTGTAGCTATAAACTTTCCTCTTAGAACTACTTTTACCACATCCTGTGAGGATTGGTATGCTATGTTTCCCTTTTCATTTGTTTCAAAGTAATCCTAAAATTTCCCTTTTGATTTTGTCTTCATCCCTCTGGTTTCCAGCAGGGTGTTGTTTAATTTCTATATATTTGAGAATTTTCTAATTTTTCCTTTGTTATTGATTTCTAACTTCATAGTGCTCTTGTCAGAGATATACTTGATATAATTTCAATCTTCTTGAATTTTTAAGACTTATTTTGTGACTTCACATGTGACCTATCCTGGAGATTGTTCTGTGTGCACTTGAGAAGAATGTGTATTCTGCAGATGTTGGGTAGAATACTTTAGGTCCGTTGGTCTATGAAGTTGTCTAAATCTGCTATTTCCTAATTGATTTTCTGTCCGGTGATCTATCATTGCTAAGAGTGAGGTATTAATATCCCTTACTATTATTGTAAGACCATTTGCTTTTCTTTTAGTACTGTTAGTATTTGCTTTTAAACATCTGAGTGCTTCAATGAGTACATAAATAATTACAATTGTTATATTTTCTTGATGAATTTACCTGATATATTTAGATCAGCACATTAGTTATGAGTTGGCTTCATGCATAGAAGAATGGACCATTCAGTTTTTGTTTGTTCTTAAGTATCTATACAATGAAATATAAATTAATGTACAATCATATCTTCTGCTGGCTGGAGACCAAGTGTTTCCTGAGCTGGATGTAAACGTTTAGTGTGGGGGCTGGGCACCCTGTCCACTGGAACTTAGGGTTTGGCCCAGAGATCAAGCCATTGAACTGGTTGTCATTGTCTCAGGCCATGGCCACTTGAGAGAATAAAAAATATGCAGCTGTGTCTGAGTCTTCAATGCCACTGTCCTCTGGCAGAGTCTTGCCTGGTCTCGTGTATCTAAGCACACAACCTTGGTTGCCCAGGAAACCAAGGCCAAGTGGGTCTGGATGCTTTTTCTATGGTTCCTGTGTTTAGCAGAGCTGTTGCCAGAGCAGCTCAGCAGTGA
Source organism: Castor canadensis (assembly GCF_047511655.1). Lineage (NCBI taxonomy): Eukaryota > Metazoa > Chordata > Mammalia > Rodentia > Castoridae > Castor > Castor canadensis. The sequence goes on from NC_133400.1 coordinate 35,665,068, forward strand.
GCATTTTGTAGCTGAGGGATTCACGTAGATTCCTTCACAAATGTGACAAATGTCTTCGGGGCAATTTGTGGTGACGAACACCACTGAACATGGGATATATTGCCACTACTCTGAAGGTCTTGGTCTAGTATACAAAACAAAGTAAATGCCCATTCATTCAGAGATTTATTAAATGCCAATTATATGACAGACTGGGTGCTAGAATCTGGGAATAAAATGGTAGATATGACAGATACGGTCTCTGAACTTATGACTTTATAGTCTTTGGGAGAGACAGACGTTAATTAATCCAGCAAATAAATAAACAAGACACATTCAGTTACTAATAAGGACTATGAAGAAAATATACTGTGGAAGGAGATGCCTGACATGAGTTGGTAAGGATAGGACAGATGCCACTTAATCAAGGAAGGCAAGGGAAACCCCTCTGGGATGACATTAGATCAAGTGCCTGAGCCATGTCAGCATCGGCAGGAGGAGCCTTCCAGACGGAGGAAATATGTACAACCTCAAGGTAGCAGTGAGAACTTCTAAAAGTGTAGGGAGGTCTCTGCCTCTTTAAGCAGATCCACCTTCTACAGGAGGCCAGGGAAGACTGGAAATAGGAGCTGGAGTGTTAGAAGAGTGGCTGGAGAGATCCCTGAGCTAGAGCAAAAACCTTCTGGGCCTGGCAGCACATCCATTAGTTGGGTGGTCTTGAAATGCCCTTTTTGGACCGCAGTTTTTCCATCTGGAACTCAGTTTGTCTATCTGGAAATGAGGAGTTAGAACGGCTCAGCAATTTCCTTTTGTGGCTTTAGCTATCAAAACTTTCCTTTAAAGGAAATTTCATCTAGTATTTAATCTAAAGCAATGAGAATAGGGAGTACAGTTAACCAACCTTGGTAAATGATGCTTAGAAATACCTCCTCCCACCAGCCCTAGAAATCTGGTCCAGGCCCCTTTGCTGAACTCTCAGAATCAAGGGTGATCCTGTTGATTTCTTCAAAACCTTCATGTCTAATTGTGGCCTCAAGCTTGCTTGATTGATGCATGGCATCCAGGTCACTTTGTCTTGTTTGTATGTTAAAAGGTGGTGTCTGAGAAGTGTCAGGCCAACTAAGTTAGGGTACCATGGAGCCCGGGTCCAAGAGAGAACTCAGGGATGGAGTTATACCTCATCTGAGAGTTGTGCAAAGTTCAGCACCACAGGTGGGCAGGATCTGAGTCCCACAGTTGTCTCCTTGATTAAATCACGAAATAGGAGCAGGGGCTCCACACAGGGGCTGTGTGAAGGACATGCTGGTGAATGTTCTGTATCCTTTATATTGGACAGCCCAGGACTGCAGGAGTACTTGGCCTATGCCCTATGCACTTAACACCTTTGGCCCTGTGACTTTGCCAGTACAGCCAAGGAGAATGCAACCACAGGTTGCATGTAAGTCAGGTCTGCAGTTGTGTCATGTGTGTAGCTTTGCTTTTCAAAGCACCCGAGAGAAACCTCCTCATTGCTCTCCAGGACCCACACACTCCTAGGGGAGTGATGAAGAGCCCATTAACCACTTAAATGTGAAATACCATGTAACTGCATTTGAATTAGTTACTCTGAGCATAGGGGGCTGGTATCTGAGTATGTAAATAATGTATAAATTCCCAGTGTAAAAGGTAAATGTTCACCAGCCTCAGTAACTCAGCCTGTGTCTGGGCTTAGGATGTGAAGAGAAAGCTGATTTCTTTACGCAGGTTTGCTTGTTTCTAGAACTGCAACTGAGAGAGGCAGAGCCACTGGTTCTGGATGAGAAGAATGCTAGACAGGACACACAGAGCCTTGGTTCCTACTCCTCTGAGCCCTCCGTGATCTAGGATAAACCCCTGGGTTTTCTAGGCCTCGGTTTCCTTATCTGATTAAGATGGGCCACTAAACCCAGTTTCCCCACCTCTGGGGGATATGAGGAGGAGAGAATGAGACACTCTTTGCTGAGCAATGCTACTTAAGGTGTAATGTCACTCTGCCAACTGTGTGCTACCAGCCTGCAGTGAGATCATTATAGAAACTAAGAGTAAGCATTTTGAAAATTAAAGCAATTTGATATCACAGTGATACTCAATGTGTGGTCAGGAGACTTGCTTTATCCTATACGTTGTAGAGAAGTTTGAATTTTGTCAGTCACATGATAAGTGGGACCTGGATGAATTTGCACACAAGTCGATCAGAAATAAAAGCAGGAAAACAGAAACAAAAACCAGTCCTTCATCACAAATACTTAGAGGAACACTGATGTAGATTCTTGCTTTGAAAAGTCCCCCAAATTAGGATAATCTGTAGCTAAATGAAATATGGTATGAAGTGGCTGACAGAATGAAAGAAGTGACAGAGGAAGGGCCAGTCTCAGCTAGCTGCTTATTTGCTCTGTGACCTTGAGTAAGTCACTTCTCTCCCTGGACCCTGATGCCATAAGTAATCTCTGCTGAGCCTTTTTCTTTTTGCTAAAGGTGCTGGTATAAGTTCAACAAGAAGACCAGAATTCTAATTAACAGAAGGCACCAAAGTTGTCTAAGGAATTAGGTGTGGGGTTGGGAGTTGTGGTTTATCATAAAAACAGCCACATTCCAACTGCTGTCTGTATCTGTGTCCTTTGTAGTATCATTTACAGCTTTCATTTGGAGGTAGAGGATCTACTCCCTTTTCCCCTTGATATGGGAAGACTTGTGATAGCTAGCAAAGCATGGGAGGGGGAAGAGAAGGAGTTACTGACTCTGAGCCCAGGCTCCATGGGGCTCTCTTGGATTCCTGCTCATCTGCCACGTGAACAAGAGATGAGGCATTCCACTTGAGACCATCTTTGATCAGATAACTTGGATTGCAGATTTATGAGTGAGCCCAGCTCAGAACAGAAGACTCACCTAGATTAGTTGGTGGGTCCAAATGGCTAACCCATGGAATCATAAGTCAAATAAATGCTTAATTAGGATTATTTGTTATGCAGCAGAAACAAATTGTCCCAGGAATAAAGTGAGATGCTGATTGTCACTGGATGCATTGGTGGGGCTCCAAGGCAAATGAAAGTAGAGTCAGTCTGCTTGGATCACCCTCTGACCTCCTGTACCCTTTCCCATTCCAGCCTGAAAGTTGCTTCTGGTGTCCTGATCCCACTCAGTGATCTGTGCTCTTTAAGAATATGGCGCTAGACCAATGAGTCTTCCACATTCTAGACAACAGATCTCTCCGAGAACCTGGTGGAATCTGAGGTTCCACACCTCAGGAAAACACACAGCTCCACATCTTGTTCTCCCTGTGCAATTTGGAAGGCATGGTGGTCCAGTTGCATAGACCTCGCCTTTCTCCCCAGCTCCTCCCCAGTCAGTCTGTTCATGGTCCACTGTTGAACTTCCCAGTCTTTTCCCTTAGCTCCTAAAGGTCTTGCTAACCTTACTAATTAATCTACACCAAACAATATTGAACAATAATCTGTCAAAAATGTAGAACCTGTGGAAATGACCTTCTAAACACCCTCCTACTGGTGTCTCAGCCCCCTGAGCAGCTCTGTAAAGCACATGGGTAAGGTCTACTACATCAGTGTTTCTGAAGAGGAGAATGAGCGTTAGTGCAAAGCTGGCACTGTTCAGGATCACTCAGCCTTTAACAGGCAGCATGGGAATTCTTGGAACCATTCCATGCTAACCCTTTAGAGACTGGGCAAGTTAATGGCAGCAAATCTAGATAGAGAAGGCTGGTTCAGGAAGGCACATGTGGCTGCACTGGGCAACAGAGAGAGAGAGGGGTCAGAGTTGAGGATGAGAGTTTGGAAATGTAGAATTTCCCTTTTGGAAGTCTGTACTCCCAGAGAGGAGAAGGGGAGACTGTCTGCAATCTTTTCAGTTGAACCTCATTTAAAAAATTCCATCATTAATTGCATCTATCTATATTTATCTTCCTCTTCCCCAAAAGGAAGGGATCTCAGAGTCTTTCACACAATCCAAACTTAGAATGATTTACACTTCATCTTAAACATGCCAGTCTATACTATTCACAGCAAAACACAATTGTTGAAATTTTATTTTTAAAACAACCAAGAGAAGATGAACTGGAGTTGGTGACTTGATGGTTTTTAAGCAAATTCAATGAACACTCATTGAGCACCTACTGTGTGTGATGCCTTATCACAGGACCTGAAACTGATGAGCAGAAGAGAAGAGGGCTTCCTGGAAATATTTTCATGCACTTAGACACTTTGCAAAGTGTATTGTCCACATGGCGCTGTGTGTCTGTGTGTGCATATAACAAAGAGAAGCCAAATTAATATCAGTTTTTTAGAAGATGAAGTAAATAGCTTGGGTCCGTAAGAAATATCAGGGAGATAAGAACCATCCCGCTCACTCTGCAGGCCCTTTTCCAATCTTCCATGTTCTTTTCTTCCCTGCATTTTCACTCTCTGGAAGCAATATTGCTCATTTATATCCACTCTTCCCTGACACAGGACCGCAAATGCCTTCAAGGGAACCCATGGTAGGTTATAATTGAGCCCCTTGCTCTTCTGTTTATTTTCTTATTCACTTTCATTTTTTTCCATTCAACTGTGCGCTCCTTGAGGGCAAACACATGTCTATTTCTCTTCTGTGTGCCACCCCCACCCCAACTTCACAGCATGCACATAACACAAGGTCAGCTAACACATTGAAATGAGCTGAAAAACCAAAGCACCCAGAAAATGTTAAGTGTCCATACAAAAGAGCTTTGAGGGTCTTCACAGGTGTGTGTTTGCAAAACCCTGTCATATCCCCTGAATGTGATCCTTTTTATTGACACAGATGACCATCCCATTAAGGGAAAGCATGAATCTTAGGCACTTAGTACAGTGTTAGAAATGTAGCAAGTACTTAAAGCATTGAACTATCGTTAGTATTACTCTTGTTGCTGTTGTTTTAATAAAATACAAAACAAAACTAGCCCTTAGAGCAGGGGTATTTTTCCCTTTTTTTTAGACAAGCTCTTGCTATGTTGCCCAGGCTGTGCTTAAACTGAAGCCTCAGTCTCCCAAGTAGCTAGGATTATAGACATGTACCATGGGAAGGGAGTATGAAGCCATTAAAGGCACCCTCCCTAATTTATGTGGACCAGAGAGCTGTCCTGCCCTTTCACTCACTTAACTAGAGAAATGTCTTTTCTATTTCCAAGAAAAATGCACTGCAGAATATCCTTGCCTTTCAGTGTTTGTCTTTGACTAGCCTAGGAGTCATAGGCTTCAGTAAGCAGAGTTCTCTCCTCTAGGATTCAAGGCAACAGAGCACATGTCTGCACTGTTACCATGGCTCCATTGGATTGTTTGGCTTTCTGTGAGAGCATTTCCAACCCCAGACCCCTGGTATTTTAAAAATGTTCTATTATCTACTTGGAAGCTGGAGAAGAGGGCACGACTTGACTGGGCATTGAGTCTCAATGAGTGGAAATGAACAGATTGGGGACCTATCTGAGGCCATGACGCACACAGCTTTTTCAGTGTCCACTGACTCTGATCTTACAGATCCCTCATTTCTTATGGGCTACACCATCCATGTATAGGCCTGTTTCAAGGGAGAGCCAAAGATGAAATTCATTTCTTATAGAAGTGGATGAATGGTATCTTAGCTAAGAATCTTTTGATTGAAAGTAACATTAAATCAACTCAAACAAGTTTAAGTAGAAAAAGGAATTTTCTGGAAGGATAATGGGGCCTCTCATGAACCCCCAAAAGACAAAATAACCATGGACTGGAGCAGGACATCTTCAGCGAACCTGAGTACTGCCATTTTTGGCTGTCCAATATTCATTCCTCTCTCTAGCAATTTCCTTTGAAAAAGTATCATTTTCCTTTTGAATACGGCTTAGTGGGATTATAAATGGGGGTCCCACACTACTTTACTTAAGGGAAAGTCATGTTACGCTAAATAGGCCAATTAGGTGTTTGTTCCCTGGGATTTGAACCTTGATCAGGGTTTAGACAGCTGGAAGTCATCTCTCTGGCTGCAGAGCCTACTGCCACTTGGTCCTGCCATGGCACTAGTCCTGAAGATTTGATTTCTTAATGCCCAGGGCTGCCTTAGTTCTGCCTTTTCAAGTATTTTTTTCTCTTTCCCAACAACTCTCCAAGGTACCCACACTCTAATAAATACAAGTTCCAATAAATAGCCAACATCAGTGTCTTTTGCTGGCCACAATCCTGACCAGTGTATAGGCCACCCTTCTAGAAAGCTTGCTCTCTCTTCTCATGACCAGCATTTTTCAGAGACACAATCAGGCAGACTTTGAGTCAGGTGTCCACCGGATCCAATCAGCTGCACCTAAGGGACACTCTTGGACATTAGGAACATACTGCTGGAGGCTAATCCCTGCAGGGGAAGGCAGTTTATCTTAAAGAAGAGGAGAGGTCCAGTGGACTGGACTGCCACTTTCTGAACCAAGCCCTCTTCTGACCAGGATGCACAGCACGTGTTGAAACAAACCTGTTTCTGGGGACCTGGTTCAGGCAAATGTTACCCTAAGGTGGTTATTGATTAATCCAAAGAAGGGTGGTCGATCATGAAAGCCACATTTTGAACAGAAGTACAGGCTTGGGTTTAGCTAGTCTAAAGCTGTGGTTTGAGCCATATTTTTCAGTAGTGAGAACTGCTATGTTGTTAGTCTATTCAAACAGTCAGTGCAGCCTTTGAGAATCCAGTGAATAAACACTTATCAGAGAAAAGTGAGGACTCTTCAGTAACCAGATCTCAGCACATTGGTCTCCTTTTTGCTAAAGCTATATTTCATTCCCACTTTCCCATACCAACCCAGCCTTGTGATAGAAGAGAATCATCTGGATATTTGGCTTAATTCTCCATGTTTCTTAGGCAACATTGGTCACCCGTTATTTTCTTCCAGTGATGTTCCTTTTCCCAGTCATTGGTGAGGTTATTAATGGAGGGAGTCTAGGAAAATTCAAATTTCAAGTATGTTTACCTTTTCTGGGTTGCTTTGCCCAAATATTTGCTCTCATTTTCTAACAAGTAAATTTTCTCTGCAGGCTTGATTCACACATCTTTAAGAAGCTAAAGTTCCATCTTTGGACTCAAAGGGGCCCAGCAAATCCTAAGTCAATGTTCCATTTGCCTTTGAAGGAAATGCCTCGGCACACTTCCTCAGCCTTTTTAACTGAAATCTCCAGCCCCTCTGGTTTTCCCAGGTGAACACATGCAGTATAAAGATACAATCTCAAGGTCATTTTTTGACCATTACTTTCTCCAAAGGATGCTAAGTTTGAGCTCACATCATAGGTTGGTGGCTGCAGGTTGTCAATACTGTGCTGTAGGAATCCAAATTCTTTGGCCTTCTAGCATTCCTGATCAGAGCACAGCGCTGCACCCATGCACTGCACATAAGCTGCATGGCAACAAGAGGCTGGGGATGTAGCTTGGAGGTAGAACACCAGCCTAGCATGTGCAGCTGCCGAGTTCCATTCCCAGCATCATAATAAATACATTTTAAAATTTTCTAAAATCAACTTTCATCAGCTTAAGCTCCTCATACTGTTATAATGAGTCGAGTAATGACACTATTTGTGCTTACTCCTGTACAATATGGGGGAGACGGAGATCAGGACCCCAAGCTCATGAAACAGCCGATGGTGGAGGGTTTACTGTGATCAGACCCTGTGCTTGGAGCCTCTCTCAGCACTTTTGGCTACATTCTACAGTATTCTCCACGGATTTGTGATTCACAAAGCTGGAATTCAAACCCATGACTGTCTGATGGCAAAGTTCATACTTCTTAGGAAATACATGAAGCAAGTGGAACAAGACAGGATGCTGTGGGGAGGAAGGGTGGGCAAGACACAGAACGCAGGGGATGGGAAGAAAGGGTAGGGGGTGCCCTTTGCCTGACCAGAATAGGAGGGAAAGTCCAATGTAGTCTAGAGGAAGATTAGAAAGCTTTCTGGAGGAAAACTGGGGGTGGTGGCTTACGCCTGTAATCCCTGCTACTCAGAAGGTGAAGATGAGAGGACCCTTGTGAGAATATCATCTAGGGCAAAAAAGTTAGGGAGACTATCTCAGAAAACAACCAGGCATGGTGGCAAATGCCAGATACTCAGGAGGCGTAGGTAAGATCTCGTTTTGAGGCTGGCCCTGGGCAAAAATGTGAGACCCTATCTGAAAAATAAATTGAACTAAAAAGGGCTGGGGGCATGGCTTAAGTGGTAGAGAGTTTGCTTAGCAAGTGCAAGACCCTGGGTTCAAACCCCAGTACTAAATAAATAAACAAATAAACAAATAAATAAATGAATAAATAGAAAGCAAGCAAGCTTTCTGCAGGGATAGAGGTCTGGATTTTTTTTTTTGTGGTACTACTGGAGTTGAACTCAGGGCCTTGTGCTTGCTCTACCACTTGAGACACTCCACCAGCCCTTTTTGCATTGGTTATTTTTGAGATAGGGTCTTGGTTTATGTCTACCCTGGCCTGGACTGAGATCCTCCTATTTGTGCTTTCCAGTTTAGCTGGAACAATGGTGGCACATTACTGTGTCAAGCCATTGGTTGAGATAGGGTCTCAGGAATTTTTTGCTTAGGCTGACCTCGAACTGAGATCCTCCCAGTCTTTGCCTCCCAAGTGGCTAGGATTTGGTTTGGGTCACCATGCCCAGCTTGAGATTTGGGTCTTTGACATGTGTTTTGAAAAATCAATTTCATTGAATAAGATTCATAAAACATGCATGGATTTATGTCTTTGTCTTAGACCATTCAGGCTGCTATAACAAAATACTTCAGCCCATGTAACTTATAAACAGCATAAATTTATTTCCAGAGTTTTGGAAGCTGGGAAGCCCAAGATCAAGATGTTGGTGTGCCTAGTGAGGGCCTCCTTCTTCATAGATGGTACCTTCTACTAGGGCCTCCCGGTAGGAGGGACAGGGCAACTGTCCAGGCCTCTTTTGTAAGGGCACTAATCTCATTCACAATGGCTCTGCCTCCTGACGTCACCACCTCCAAATACCATCATGTCAGGGATTTCAACACGAGTTTTTGGGAGGAAGCAACATTCAGATCATAGAAGCCATTATACACACACACAAACACTGATGAGAGAAAAGATGTAGAAATTTTGCCTCTGGCTGGAAGAATTCCTTACCTTGAACCAGAATGTCTGAGTGGCCACTTTCAAGGACAGACCAATCTTAAGGTCAGTCAGCTAAAGATGAACGATCTGGAATTACCATATAAGAAATTTAAGCCATACACCAGCATAAGCATCTTATTTTTGATAACAAATGATACAGGCTGCTGTGGAATTAGAATTATTGTCTTTGGGGTAGATCTCTAGATCAATTCCACCAGCTGACCTGCTGCTTTGCAATCACAGCATCATATCCAATCCCCTCCAAAAATCACCACAGTCATGATAATAACAACACCATCATCTACTGTTTACCGAGCACTCACAAATGCTCAGCTCGATCAAGGGCTGTATGTCCATTAGCTAATTTAATTCCCACAACCACCTTGCAAGGCAGGCACTGTCACCCCATCATACAAATGAAAAAACTGAGGCTTGGGGAGTTTAAGCAAGTAGGCTAAGATGCATAGCTGATAGTGGCAGAGCGAGGCCAGACCTGGCTCTCTGAGTCCAAAGCTCATATCCTAACAGTGACTCCAGGGTCACTCAAAGTTTGTAGGCCACAGGTGCCCTGCATCAGAACTCTCTAGAACAGTGAAACTGAAAATGCAGGTGTCTGGGCTCCACCCTGGCTCAGAATCTCTGCAGATTCCCTGAGGGTTCCCTGGTGCTCAGTATGTTTGAAGACTCCGGCTGCCTGGGCACACTTCTGCCCAGACCAAAGCTTCTTGTTCATAAGCCCTGCTCTCTGCTCCACTCCAGCCAGCCTCTTCTGACTGATGCATTACTGCAGTCCTCAAGGAATCAGAAGAAATCTTCAAGAGCATGACTTTCATCTCCTGGTTTGTCTCAGGGAGGATGGCTGACTTGACTCACAGCACGCAACACTCCATACTGTTGCCTCTCCACCCAGTGCAGAGGGTCCCTCGCTCCCTCTGGCTTCCTTTTCCGGTTCCCAGGCAGCTGCACCATTCCTCAGCCCAGCAAGATGGACTGAGCTTTATGCTCAGGCAAGCCATTTACAGAGACAGAAGGACACCCACAGCTAGATCACTTGAACCGAGCTCAGAAAGGAACGTGGTGTGTCTCACACTTACAGGAGAAAGTTGTCACCTTAAATGTGTGTGGCTACATTTGCACTTGGGCTGGGGAACACAAACAGACTCTATCTCCATTTGGAAATGGAGAACTTCCTTGACCTGGCCTCCCTGCACACACCCATGTGGGCCCCAACACCTCGATCCACTTATCTCTAGCAGGTCCAGCCTCAAACCTTTAAAAACCATCGGTGCTCCTCTCTTTGGCTTTGTGGCCACATTTTCCTCCTCCTGCTCACTTTTTCCAGCTGCCTTCAACATAGCGAGGAGAAGCCCCCGTCGGGCCCTGATGACGGGCCTCCCAGCGCTTCCGCCTTGTGTTTTACTTTAGTCCTTGGTCAATAGACTGAAATGCCAGGCCTCCAGCACAGCTGCAGGCTTTGATTGCCCAAACTGTCTTGGCCCAGCAGAGCTTGTCTGCTCCAGTTCTGAGGCTGAGAAATGTCACAGGAGGGAGGGGCCCCAGCCTCTGTCAGCAGGCAGGGGAGGGGTCGGTGACAGCTCACTCAGGTGCTCTACAGGCATCCTGCCTGCCTGAGGGCCAAGGAACCGGAATGCCTTCCTTTCTGGGGCAGTTTGCTGCCACAGGTAAAGCCTGTCGCAGTCAGGCACTGAGTGAGTGAGGCATCACAGGGTCCACAGCCACATGGCTTATTAATCTATTAATCTGTTTGCTATGAAATCTTTAAGGAAAAAAGCCCCCCCCCCAAGGAGTCCCCTGGAGCAATTGTCAGCAGCATGCCCTTTGGCCTCTACTCTGGTTTGGATAAATGAACTCCAAACATCTGTGTGTTACAGGCTTGGTCCCCAGGGTGGTGCTACTGGGAGGTGACGGAGCCTTTAGGAGGTAGGGCCCAGTGGGAAGTACTTAGAGTAGTGGGGATGTGGCCTTGAGGGGGACTGTAGGACCCCAGCCTCTTCCCCAATCTTGTTCTGGATCTTTCCTGGCTCATGAGGTGAGAGGTTTACTCTTCCATACACACCTAACTTGATGTGTACTGGGAGGCCCATACCTATGGGGCCACTTGACTTTGGGCTGGACCTCCAAAACTAGGAGCCAAAATAAAACTTTTTTCTTAGAAGCTAATTGCCTCAGGTATTTTGTTATAGTGATGGAGAGCTGACTAATACAGCCTGTCACTCAACTTCTCTGGGGCTCAATTTCCACAGCTCTACAATAGCACCCCGTTCTTACAGGGGATCTGAGAAAATAGTAAAGTAATGCAGAGTGCTCTAGAAGAGTGGGTGTGCCATTCTTATCTTTGTTGAAAACTAGTGAAACAAGCACTTCTTCACATTTCTGTTTCCTTAATTGTATCTTTCTACATAAAGGAACCTGGAGCTGTGCTGTTTGCAGAACAAAGTCTCACTTGCTAATGTACTGTGTGAAAGTTAACATTGCAGATAGAAGTGGAAGAAAGGAGAACTAGGCTGTTGCTAAATTGTTCACAAAGGCCCCTATTCAACAGTCCAGTCTGCTTTTGGTAATCCTCCCCTCCATGTGCTTTGGGTCATCAGCCTCCCCCCTCCCCAACCCACTCATAGGCAGGCTAGGAGTGGAGGGAAAGCAGAAGTGGGCATGGATGACCCCTGTCTCCTTTCCCTGGTTGGGCTACAGATGCATTGCCAAACAGAAGTGTCAGCTCCTAGCTGGCTGGGACTGTGATTTCTGTTCAAGTCTCCCTAGAAGAAAAGTCCACAAGCAGGAGCCCTTACGTCTGCTGTGGTGTCATGAACTGGCTTTCATCCTTAGGAAATGGCTCCGTGTCTGTCTGGGAGCAGAGCTACGAAGCAGGTGTGTCCAAGAACCATTTCTTTCTGCCGCCATGTCCACCCACTTTCTGGCCACCAAGACTGATGGTAGGTTCCCTGGGCACAGGTGCAGACTGATGGTGAAACTAAGTATCTGGATGGGTGGGTTTGCTCTGAGTTGGAATCACCCCTACCTAAGTGGGGGGCCATTCCTTGCTCCCATCCCCCTGTTGCTGAAGGGAGGTGGGCCTAGCACTGGTAGGTGCCCTGAGGTTTCAAGAGAAGGCCAGAATGTGAGTTAGGATGTGACCAGAACCAGGCTTCCAAGATCAAACATCAGGTGTGGGGGCCACCAGCTTGCAACTTTTGGTCTAAGGTTGTGCTGGGGAAGAGGAAGAGCTGGAATTGAGGACAGGAATGAAGGTTCCTATTTGTTTTCTTCTCTTGCCTTGAGCTGACCAGATCCCTGGACCAGGCAGGCTACCTTTGGCACGGACAGGTTCTCCATCTCCTCCCCAGACCCCCTGCCTGAGGTCAGCAGAAAGTCTTCCTTCCTGTCATATAGCAGGACCTGGATGAGAATATCTGGGTGCCCAGTTGACACTGAATGCACCCAGAGCCCCCAACGAGAATGTCTGATGCAGCCCAGAAACTAACATGATAAATCATGGTGGCGGTGGAGGAGGTACGCACTGCCATGCTCTTCGGCAGGTCAATGATTTCAGTGGGTGAGTGGAAAGAGGGACATGCGTATGACACTCCTCAGTGGCCCGCTCCATGCTCCAGCTCTCACCTGCTTGCCTCTCACCTGGGCCTGTTCACACTGGCCACACTGCTCAACTCCCACCTGGCTGGTTTGTGCCAGTCTGGTCCCCAGAGCCTCTCTGAGGGCAGCTGCTGAGTTCCACTTATCTTCTTAGCCTCTTTCCCTGACACTCCCCCTGCTCCCCCACAGGGAAGAGATTGGGATATGATATTATCGAGTGTGGTATGGCTGGTGAAGGCATGCTGGGTAAATCCTCTGTCCCCCAGGCCTGGTGGTTCATGTTGGTAAGTCGTAGGTTTAAGAGGAAATAAGAGACCCTTCAGCAAGCCTCAGTCTTCCAGGACAAGGACTCTTGACTAACTGGCGTGGGTTGTCCTCCTAACTTATAACTTAATCACACATTTGGGTGGATTTTAGGAATGGGACCAACCTGAGACATTCTTCTGTGGACAAATACTTTAAAAATTGGTGTTTGTTGATTACTTCATAATTTCTCAAGAGGCTTGTTAATGCCAAGATTCCTGGTGGCACACCTTCCTTCAGTCTAAACTTGGCAGTGAGTCATTGTCCCTGCTCTTGGCATTCCAATTGTGTCACACTTCTTCCTTCCATCTGACATCAACCTCTCTGAAGGCAAATCAACGGAACTCAGTGTTTCCCAAACCTTCCTTGTCATCGAACTCACCTGGAAGGGCCAGTTAGACATGAAGGAAGCCAGGCCCAAAGGCTCACGCCTATAATCCCAGCTATTCGGGAGGCAGAGATTGGGAGGATTGAGGTTTTAGGCCAGACCTGGCAAAAAGTTAGCAAGACTCCATATCAATATGTAAGCTGGGAGTGGTGGTCCCAGCTACCTGGGAGGCTAGATAGGAAGATTGCAGTCTGAGGCCTACCCTGGGCCAAAACTGCAGAGCCTACCTGAAAAATAACCTAAAGCAAAAGGGCCTGGAGGCATGGCTCAAGAGGTAGAGCACCTGCCTAGCAAGAGTGAGGCCCTGAGTTCAAAGCAAGCACCACCAAAAAACAATTATAGGAAGCCTAAGATTCCTTCTTGGAATCTGAATCTCCAAGAGGTCCTAGAATTTATATTTTCAAACCAAACGTCCCAGGGACGTCTAATCAGCCGAACCTGAGAAATACTGACCTAATAAAAGTAAACTTTTCCCTCAATATTTTCTTAAGAAAAATTTCAAGCATAAGAAAAGTTCAAAATTTGTAGTAAATGTGAGCATACACACCACCTCGATTTCACCATGGACATTTCTTATTTATTACCTGTCTATCCACTTGCCCATTCCTCTCCTCGTCCATCAGTCCGTCTTTGTTTTGTGGGACTTATAATGCAAATTGCAGGCAGGGATACATTTTCCCCTAAGTACTGCAGCAGGCAAAGATTAATCTTTGTTGATGGTCTTTCTTCTGAAGAGGTTAGATTTACATTGGGTGAAAGACATAGATCTTATTTGTACCAGTGGAGCAGTGTTGTTAAGTGTGAACACCTGTGTTCCCGACACTCTCAAGCTACAAGGTCCTCCAGCACTCCAGAAAGTACCCACCCAGCCCTCCCCAGGCTCCTTGTCTCTTTACATCACAGGGATAATTAATTTTCTGATTTTTTCCACCACAGTTTGGGTTCACCTTAATAAAAAAATATTTAAAAGGCAGCAAAATGAAAACTGTTTTCCAACTAACCCATACTGAGGTCCCCAAAATTTTAAACGATTGGGGTGGGATGCTGAAGTTAGAGCCCTGTGGAGTGAGTTGTGGCCCCCAAACGTCCTTGAGGTTTCTTTCTGGTTACCTGGGCCCTCCAAGTATCCCCTCTTGGAACTGTTGTCCTGGGTTCCTGCTAGGGCCATAATCGCCTTCCTACCTTTGGTCCTTAGAGCTTTGGTTTATTCTGGGGAAACCTTGCTATATCTTTAAGTGGAAAAAAAGATTCTAGGTCCCAAGGTTATAGCTTGCTATAATAATTTTACAAAGAAGAAAAAATTGCTCAGTTATTGTTTTTTGTTTGGGGGGGTGAGATTTTTGTGTTCAAATTCAGGCACATGGGTAACACACTTTCATTTCACAGTTCTCAATAAAGCTACCTGAATTCTGACTGGAGCAGCTTCCTCCGGCTACTTCCCCACTACACGACCTGTAATATGCACCTGTAATTTTTACTGTGCAGCAGGGGCAGGCTTTATGGGATGGGGGATGCAGTCTCATCTCGCGGCCTGGTTGCCACAGGCTACTGGTGTGGAACAGAGCTCACCAGCAAAATGTCAGGGGGAATGAGAGACCCACCCCCTCCCAGCTCCACCACAGCTGGAATGAGAAGCCACCGCCTCCCACAGTTTGAGGCCCTGAGCCACTGCCATGCTGTCCCTGTCTACCTGGCTCTTCTGGCTGGGCCACTCAGCTACCATTTCAGCTCTCCAGGCTGCCTGAGCAATCTGTTGCTCACTTACAAAGTGCTGGGACATGTTAAAGATTCCTGACCCCGCTTCTCTTGCTCCCGGTTTTCTACTTCCAAAGTTACTTTTGCAAAGCGAGACTTCAAGTCTCAAATGGAACCCAGGAGCGGAGATTAGATCAAACTAGGAGTCCCATCCCAGATTGGGACCAAGGTAGAGTGGCCATATAATGTAGGGTCCAAACCAGAACAATTTTGAGAATGCAAGGAAATCCTAGCAATTGTGTTGATGTGACCTGCAAAATGGGGACTGTGTATTACCCTGCCTGAGAATGTGGCCAGATCTGTCCTGGGTCAGGCCAGCCTCCTGATCCTGTTTTAATTTTCTTGGCTCATCTCTCTACTTAATTGACTAGCCTGAGACTTGTCCCTAACAGCTGGCTCTAGTATAGGAACGGATTTGTCTGCCAGGAGGGAGGCTGCCATGGCTGTGCTTCGAAGTCAGAGAACTTGGATTCCAGTCCCAGCTCTCTGTCTTAGGAGCCATGACACACGAGGAAAGGCGCTTAACCTCTCTGAGTCGGTTTCCTTACCGATGATGTAGAGATAGATGATTGCTTGTCACAGACTGTGGAGGGCCTAAATGCAGTAACACACAACAGAGCCTGGCGACTAACAAGTGCTCAGTAATTGTTAATCACTACATTGTGAGGCCAATCCCTAGTCCCTCTCTCTGTGTGTCTCTCTCATTCTGTCTCCATCCGTCCTGTCTGTTTTTTTTTTCTCTCTCTCTTATCTGTCTGGACTCTGTGTTCCTAGTATTAATATAAAAGCAAGTTTTCAGTGACCGTTTGCTGAATTCCTACCTAACAGATTGGAAGCATGGTGACCTCATCTCTGCATTTTCTCAGTTCCTCCGCCCTGTGGCAGATCACTGTCATTCATTTTAGGCAGCTAGTTATTGCTTCCAGAACTGAAGCAGGGACTCTCTTGACCCTAAACAGTGTGGTTTTAATCAGCCACAGCAGAAGTCATAACCACTTTAAGCATCATGGCTGTCTATTTTTGGACAGTGGTGTTACTAGTGAATGTGGACACTTGGGAAGAACAGTAAATAGATCAAGACTCACTCCTCTGCTTATGAAGAAGAGTCTTTCATTAGCTTATAGCATAGGCTATGCTTGGTTATAATTATTCATTCATGGAGTGTTGACTGAGCCCAAATCCTTGTTGTGATATTAAAATGCATTTGTCATCAACCAAAGACTCAATCCACAGAGACCTGAGCACAGGAACTAAGTCTATCATTCATTTGCTTTGAACTCTGGACTCCTATCCCACTAGGTCAGTGGGGATTCAGTGAGGACAGATGTCCTTACTCCAGAGTTTGCTGGCACTTTACTCATTGGAGTAGTCAGTCATCAATACTGTTTGCCGAATATTCTGCAAATCCCCTTTCTCTTTTCTGGACCACAGTATGATTTCAATTCCTGAGTCTCTTGTGGTTGGGTGCTGCCTGTGTCTATTTCTGACCAAGGACTTTTAATTGGATATGGAGTTGGGAGAAGAATCCTGAGAACCTTTTCTCTTCTCCTTTTCCTGCCCTTCGCTTCCCCTCCTCCTCTCCCACCCCCTCCTCTCCTCTTCTCTTCATTTCTTCCCTTCTCTTCTCTCCCCCTCACCTCTCTCTCACAATACTGGAACCTAACACAAGGCCTTGCACATGCTAGGCAAGCACTCTACTACAGGGCTACATCTCCAGTCCCGAGTCCGATCTTTTCTGATTATCTCTCAAATGGAGCAGAATTTAAATTGGGCTTGAATTTTAATCCTGACTCCATAATTGAGTTTCTGTCGGGTTTCGGGAAAATCTCTTAATATCCCTGAATCATGATTTTCTCTCCCACAGAATGGTGCTAGGCCAAAGTGAGATCTACATAAAATTCCTCACAGAGCCTGTAGACACAACCAGTCATGGTGTCACAGCTGTCCCTCAGAAATCTAAGTAGAGGCAGGCAGCACCGGGCTCTGTGCCACTGCTGCAGTGTCTGCAGGCTCCTGTTGCAGTTATGTCAGGATTTAAAACTGAGTAAGACGTTTGCTGGCAAGGAAGCCGGCAGCTGCCAAAATGCATTGGTTCTCTGCATCAGGTTTGCTGTCTGAATGAACTGTTAAATGTCAAGTGAATGTTTTCTTCCAGCTTTTAGATCTCACCAAGATGATCTTGCTGTGATCCCAGGGAGAAGGATGACAGTCTTGACTACTTACGGGCTGCACATCAGGACTGGGAGGAGAGAAGTTAACCAGGTCCTGATGTTAAGACGATCTCAATCTCCAGCTCCAGAGACTTGTGTGGATTGCTTTATTGAAAGTCTGTATGGGTGTTTTTTTTTTTTTTTGGCAGAATTGGGATTTGAAGTCAGAGCCTTATGCTTGCTAGGCAGGTGTTCTACATTTGAGCCATTCCTCCAGCCCCTTTTGCTCTGGTCATTTTTGAGACAGGGTCTTGCTTTTTGCCCAGGCTGACCTGGACCACGATCCTCCTACTTTATGCTTCCCACCATCACTGGTTTGTGAATGAGAAAACAAAGGAACAGAGAGCTTAATTGCCTGCCTCAGGTTACTCACCTAGCAGATGGCAGAGCCAGGAATTTGACAGGTGCATGCCAACACGCCCAACTTTTTTCTATTGAGATGGGGTCTTGCAAACTTTTTTTGTTGGGGTTGGTCTAGAACCATGCTCCTCCGAATCTCAGTGTCTCACATAACTTGGGAAGATAAGTGCACCACTGTGCCTAGCTATTGGTTGAGATGGGGGGGTGATCTCACTAACTTTTTGCCTGGACTGGTCTTGAACATGATCCTCCTGATCTCAGCCCTCTAAGTAGCTAGGATTGTTGGCATGAGCCACTGGTGCTTGGCCATATGTGTGTATCTGTGTAAGTATCCACTCGTTCATTCATTGGAAGATATTTATCCAGACTCTACTATGTACATCAGGCACTGTTCTAGAATGTAAGGATGTGAGGGTAAACACATAAGACAAATATCCCAGGAAACTTCCAGGCTAGTGGGGGAAACAGACAATAAGCAAGGCAAGTAAAATAAATAGGAAGGTAGATAGCAATGAATGTTGGGAAGAAAGACTAAAGCATAGAA
This sequence comes from Castor canadensis, assembly GCF_047511655.1. Taxonomy (NCBI): domain Eukaryota; kingdom Metazoa; phylum Chordata; class Mammalia; order Rodentia; family Castoridae; genus Castor; species Castor canadensis. The sequence goes on from NC_133400.1 coordinate 35,683,343, forward strand.
TAGAAATAAGCGTTAAAGAAGTCATAGACGGGGTGACTGGGGGAGGTCCCCTAAAAAGAAAGCTTTTGAGTATCTGGAAATATCCATGCCTGGCTATGAGTGAAAATGCCCTTCCCCACTGCACCCTGTGCCACCATTCCTAGCAAACTGAAAACAGTGACCAGAATGTGCACATGAAGGGCACAGGACTAGCCAGGGAAAGGACCAGAAGACAGGAAACTCACCCCAGGACCCAGAGGGGTGCTGAGGACACAGATGGCCTCAGTGTGGAGCCAGGCTCACTCATTCATTCATCCATTCAATTGTTCAATAAATACCTATTTCTACTCATAATATACATTTAGCTGATGATTAGATTTTTAATGTGTTTTTAGAAATATGATTAAGAGGGAAAACAAAAAGACCTTGATGCTGTATTGGGCCCTGTCCCTAGTTTTGAAGGGAGGATCTGCCATCTGGGTCTTACAATAAGGGATCCATATAAATATTAGTAAGAGAAAGCACTCATTTAAAAAGTGCTGCCTGTCAAGTTCTCTTCTAAAGCCTTCTCTATATTCCCTTCTTTAGTTCTTACCACCACCCCATGATGTAACAGCTATTGCTATCCTAGTTTGCAGATGAGAAAACAAAGGAACAGAGGGGTTAATTGCCTGCTTTAGGTCAGGTGCACCTAGCAGATGGCAAAGGCAGGAATTTGAACTTATGCAATCTTGCTCCAAAGCCTATGCTCTTAATTATTTCACTACCTTTCTATAGACAAATAGAACGAACAACTGTAATATAGAATGAAAATTGCAAGATAAAACTTGTACTTACTTTTGGTAGGACTGGGGTTTGAACTCTGCTTCACTATTGCAAAGCAGGCACTCACAAGGCAGATGTTCTACCCCTAGAGCGACACTTCCAGTCCATTTTGCTCTGGCTATTTTTTTTCTTCTTCTTTTTAAATTATTGCTGTACTGGGGGTATTGATGACATTTACCAAAGTTCTTACACTATATCATAGTTGAATTCACCTCCTCTATCATTGTCCTTTATCCCCCACCCCCATTCCTAGAATAGTTTTAACAGGTTTCATTTTTCCATTTACATACATGCATACATATTTCCATTCGTGAACTATTTGCCCAAGTTTGCCTCAAACCATGATCCTCTTGATCTCAATCTCCTGAGTAGCTAGGATTACAAAGTGAGGAGCCACTGGCACCCAGCAAAACTTGCACTTTTTTCACATCACACCTATTGACTAATTGGATTGAGACAACGGTCCAAGGACCCAGGCATGGGAGAGGCACCTCTTTTGTGCTCAGCATCCTGGGGCTAGGGTATTCCAAGGTTGCCCAGGGAGAAAGGAACTTGGATGTTGAAGCCTGGCAGAAGCAGGAGAGGAAAGCAGCAGGGTCCCTGTTCGCACATCAACTGTATCACCCTGTAGAAACTTGAAGTGTATCTAGGAGGAGCTGTTAACAGCATTTGTTTCTGGTAAACACCTTTGTTCCTCAAGTTGACTATTTTTAAACTTTTCAAGCTGAGCTCACTTCAGGTGTGACATTTCAAAGCAGTTGCTCAGTTTTCTATTAGATGAGTGAGGGGGAGGGAGAAATGACTGGAGGAGAGAAGCTGGGTAAATTTGTTTTGATATGAGAGAGTGGTAAGCTAAAGTTTAGGAGTGGCACTCTAGCCATCTGGTATACCTCTGGTGAGACTTGGGTGAGGCAGACAGCAAGAAGGTAGGTGAAGCTGATTGTGACATCCTTTCTATCGTCCTTCTTCAAGTTAGCAAATGTTGATGTTATTACTGACTTCATTCCTTTGTGCTGGCTCTCTATGGTTGTACTATGGGGATAATAGTTTAGGATATTTATTCATTTCTTGTACATCTTTTTTTCCTGCCCAATTTTGAGTCTTGAAGATGACCTTTAGAGAGCATGGTTAGTCTATCAAGAAGGAACATGTTTTCCAAATTCCAAGAGCTGTCTTATTTTTATATCAAGAACCGAATCTATCTATGTTGGATCTTAAAGCTTTACAGTAACCATGGGCAGAGAAAATTCAGGAGTCTATCAAAGAGTGATCATTAGGAAGGAAGAGAAAGAAGCCTTCATAGGAGGAAAAAATAAAGGAACAGAGGCAAGAGGTCAGAAGTTGGGCTTCTGAGCTGGGCACCCATGGCTCACACCTGTAATCCTAGCTACTTGGGAGACTGAGATCGGGAGGATCTTGGTTCAAACCAGTCTGGGGAAAAAAGTTTGGCGACCCCATCTTAACTGATAGTGCACGTGGTGCATGTCTATCATCCCAGAGACAGAGGAGAGACATAAAATAGGAGGATCACTGTCCAGGTTGGCCTGAGTGCAAGTGAGAGACTCTATCTCCAAAAAAACCAGAGCAAAAGGGCCAGGTGTTTCTTAAGCAGCAGAGCACCTGCCTAGCAAGCATGAAGCCCTGAGTTAAAAAATAAATAAAAAACCAAGTTGGGTTCTTCTGAGTCTCTCTTTGGGACAGAGGTTGCAGAGACATGGGCAAAGTTAGGAATACTCACCCAAGTTTGGATAACTTCTGGTTCAGGAAACTTCCTTCTTATTTCTTAGGGCTCAGTCTGGAACACATTGCAAGCTTCTAAGAACAATCCTCATATTCAGAGGGAGCTGAACAGCATGACTGTACAAGGTTTGAGAGAGCACTTCTCAGGTCTCCCTAACTCTAAGTGAGTCACAGAAGAAGCAGGATCTTACAGACCTTCAAAGGGGAGAGGTTCACTGTGGGATCCCTTGTGCTCCGGTGGAGCTGTGTCAGCTGGGAACTGGGATGGCTTGGCTCCCTGGGGGCATAACACATCTCACCACCGTGACTTCAGGGGTGCTGTCAGAGCACAGCCACACAAACCCAAGCAGGCCAGAGTCATCATCATTAGGTCACCACACAAGATCCTCCTTGAACTCAGCACCGTCTTTGAAATACAAAAGCCAGACAAGAGGAAGAGACAGCCTGATTAAACTGTCCATCTCCTAAGAACAATTACCTAAGAATATTAATAACCATTCACTGTTGATGTATTCATGCAAAAGTTTAAATTCCTTACACCCCATCACCATTCAATAGGATGGGATTTGGAGGAAACTTAGCTACAGAATATTTCTTTAAATGCCACTTTTTTTTTTTTTTGATGAGATTGGGGTTTGAACTCAGGGCTTCATGCTTGCAAAGCAGGTGCTCTACACCTTGATCCATGTTTGCAGTCTATTTTGCTCTGGTTATTATGAAGATGGAGTTCTCTCGAACTATTTGCCTGAGCTGACCTCAAACCATGATCTTTCCAATCTCAGCCTCCCAAGTAGGGATTACAGGCATGAGCCACTGGAGCCTGGCTAAAATATCACATTTTTTTAATATCTGAGAGTAGCACCTGAATTGATATTCTTTGTTTTTTAATTGAGTGGGTGAGACATGAAACAGAAAGCAAGACAGAGAAGGGGTGGGAGGTGCCACTTGCCCACTCCCAGAGGACCCACTGTGTGTGGTAATTTAAAGGCTGGGTCCCTGGAGGAGGAAGAATGGAGCTGCCTGAAGCAGCTTCCTTTTTCAGGAAGCACTGACACTCCGCCCCCATCAGAGAAAACCTGTCATTTCCTAGAGGATCAGAAAGCAAAGTAGAGCCAGGGTTTCCTCCATGATCCCTTGCTCCACTTCTAAATCAAGGAAAATGGAATGTCAAAATGCAAGAGGAATACAGAGAATTCCACTTAACACATACACAGTTACCGCCAGAATGACGAAATATTAATGTTTTGGCATCTATATTCTAGTGTATAAAACCCACTATTGGCAAAATAAACTTGACCTTTTAAAATCTTCATAACTCCATCTTTCTCTCCCTCCTCAGACAGAATGACTAGTGTGAGGTTTGTCTTTATCCTTCCTGTCCATGCCTCTACCATGTATAAATTCATAACTGAAAGTTATGTTTTAAAGGTTGTGTGTTTTAAAACCTTTTCATAAGTCACAGCATGGGGAACCTCATTCTGCTGCCTACTTTACCCTCTCTACAGTTTCTTTGCGATCTCTCAATGTCAATTCCTGTAGTTACGCTCTAGTACAGGATAAATTGTCCCTTATTTTGAATTTCCAATGTAGTTGAATTTGGAGTCCAGGTATTTAAAGAGGTAATTAAGTTAGAACAAGATCCTTAAGGCAGGCCCTGGTGTAGTTATAATAGAAAGACACTTTCCCTGGAGGCCAGTGCCTCACGCCTATAATCCTAGCTAGTTGGGAAGCTGTGATTGGGAGTTTTGTGGTTCCAGGGCAAAAAGTTTGTGATACCCCATCTCAGCTGATAGCTAAGTGCATTGTTGGGTGCCTGACATCCCAAGCTATGCAGGAGGCTGAGATCAGGAGGGTCATGGTTCCAAGCCAACCTGGGCAAAAAAATTTATGAGACTCTATCTTAATAGAAAAAAGCTGGGTGTGATCCCAGGTACCCTGGGGAGTGTAAAATAGGAGACTGTGGTCCAGGTTGGCCTAGCAAAAAGTGAGACCTTGTCTCCAAAATAACCAGAACAAAAAGGACTGGGGGCATGGCTCAAGTGGTGGAGCTTAGCAAGTGTGAAGCCCTGAGTTCAAACCCCGGTAACACTCCTCCCCAAGAAAAGAGGAGGAAACTTGGACTCTGATGCATACAAAAGGAAGGCCACATGAAGATGCAGGAATATGACAGCTGTTTACAAGCCAAGAAAAGTGGCAGATCCTTACAGCCCCCAGCCCTCAGACAAAACCAGCCCTATCAACACGTCTATTTCAGACTTCTAGCCTCTGGAACTGTGAGAAATAAATATCCATCATTTAATCCACCCAGTCTGCTACATTATTGCAGCCTGAGCTAACTAATACATACTCCATTTCACAAGGAACTATCAATTGGGAGCTAGTGGCTGATCCTGTGCTGGTATGTTGTTTCTCCCTGTATTTGTGGATTTTATCCAAGTAATTAATAAAAACCTAATACTACTCTCTTGTTAGGTGGAGTTTTAGGCACGGTCACAGGTTATTGGAGAATAAATTTTGGAGCAAGGGTTTGTTCCCAGTACCCCCATAATTATTTCTGGGAAATCAGTTTCCTACAATGGATACACAGAAGGCCCAAAATTAGAGACCACCACACCATCGGCCTCACCCAAAGAGTGTTAGCCACTGGCTTCTAAGTTCCTTCTAATCCAGAGGTCCATTGTGCTCTCCCATGGCTGCTCTCAGGTCAGGCAGGGGCACATTTTAGAAGCATCACATGCAACACGAAGCCTGCCCTACAGGTCCTAACATGTCATGGAGCCAGGCCATGACATAGTGTGTCATTCTTAATGGAGCATCTGTGAGGAGGTGGTGCCTGTACCTCCAACATGAGCCATGACTTGTAGAAAACAAATGGATAGATTCATCTAGTAAAAGATTACAGGAACCAGCAAGACTGAGGCTGCACTTCAGATTCGCTCCCAGCAGCTCTGCAGGGATGACCTCATAGCCATGTTCCAAGGACGAGACACAATGATAAGGGACAAAACTCCCTTTGCTGTGTGCAGGCAGCCTGCCAAGAAACCATGTGTTTGCTGGAAGACTTAGTACCATTGGAGCCCAAAGTGTGGGAAGTGCTCAGAGGAAAAGGAAGCATTTGGCCCTTTCAGAACCATTTTGGAGGCATGGTCTGTAATGGTGACAAAGTGGACATACCCTGAATGTCCACAGAAGAAGGACTTTAAAAGTGAAATTTATTAAATAAAACAAACTACAGCATATTTATACCAATGCAACTATTAAAATGAATAGCATGGGAAGATATTGAAGAAAAGAAATGGTGTTACCTGGATGAAAAAGTTACTTTTGTTTTTAGTGATAATGGGACTTGAACTCAGGGCCTCATGCTTGCTAGGTATGCAGTCTACCACCCAAGTCACTCCACCATCCCTAAAATTTACTTCTTTTTAAGAGTAAGTATACTATGCTCTATTTCTATTTCTAAAATACTTATAACAAGGAGAATAAATGGTTGTATGGAAAAATGATAACTGAATTGTCTGAGTGGTAAGTTTATATGTGCTTTCTTCTTGCTGGAATATACACATATATCACAATACATCAAATATAATAAATACATTATCACAAAGAAGAATTTAACTGGATGATCTTTAAGTTTCCTATCAGGTGTGACATTCCAAAAACAATGACTCTGAAGATTGGGATATTAATTGGACTTTTTGACATAAAATATGCTTATTATTAAAAGAACATTTATCTGGTTAAGAAATAATGAAGTCAGCTGAGTGTGGTGGTGCTTGACTGTAAACCCAGCACTTGATAGGCAGAGGTAGGAGGACAGTAAGTTCCAGGTCAGCATGGTATTTCTCTCTCTCTCTCTCAAAAACAAACAAGGAGAAAATTAATAACTGCTGGAAAACCTGAAGATGTCTGCTCCACTCACATAGTCCATTGTTTTTCATGATGTCATTGCTGTTTTGATTGCAAGGGAAAAAAATGAGAGTTCACAACTACTAAACCCTTTGCATACTTGGCTCTAGGTCAAGAATTTTAATGGATCGCTTAATTTAACTCTCACAGTTGGCCTATGAGGTAGGTGCTACCATTGTCTGCATTTTTCAGATGAGGAAACTGTGACTATAGAGAGGTCAAGTCAGTGCCCAAAGTCAGTAACCAGAAGAAAACAGTCTGCATTTGAACACAAAACCTGAGAGCTGGATCCATAGCCCTCACCTACTCTCTGCTGCCCCCTGGTGGAGCACTTCCCTCCCCTTGGAGGGGCAGAAAATTTTGGCATCAAAGGAGGCAAAGAGAAGCCTGGTCAATGAGCCTTAGAGAACAGTCATCATGCATCTCACTAGGGCAAGTGAAGCTCCCACAAAGCCAAGAGCCGAGTTGGGTGAGAAACAAGTCAGAAGCCTCATCCCAGGGAGAGGTCGAGGTGGTTTTCCACCATGTAGACTCCAGGAGACTGGAGTCGGTGGAGAACTCTAGTAACAGAGGAGGAAAGAGAGAAATAAGCTAGTGCTAGGTGTTTGCATTTCCTTAAAAGTGTTACGTAAAGTTTCATATTGGACTTGGGGATATACCCAAAAGACTGTGACACAGGTTACTCCAGAGGCACCTGCACACCCATGTTTATTGCAGCACTATTCACAATAGCCAAGTTATGGAAACAGCCAAGATGCCCCACTACCGACAAATGGATTAAGAAAATGTGGTATTTATACACAATGGAATTTTATGCAGCCATGAAGAAGAATGAAATGTTATCATTCGCCGGTAAATGGATAGAATTGGAGAACATCATTCTGAGTGAGGTTAGCTTGGCCCAAAAGACCAAAAATCATATGTTCTCCCTCATATGTGGACATTAGATCAAGGGCAAACACAACAATGGGATTGGACTATGAGCACATGATAAAAGCTTTAGCACACAAGGGAGGTGTGAGGATAGGTAAGACACCTAAAAAATTAGCTAGTATTTGTTGCTCTCAACGCAGAGAAACTAAATCAGATACCTTAAAAGCAACTGAGGCCAATAGGAGAATGGGACCAGGAACTAGAGAAAAGGTTAGATCAAAAAGAATTAACCTAGAAGGTAACACCCATGCATAGGAAATTAATGTGAGTCAACTCCCTGTATAGCTATCCTTATCTCAACTAGCAAAAACCCTTGCTCCTTCCTATTATGGCTTATACTCTCTCTTCAACAAAATTAGAGATAAGGGCAAAATAGTTTCTGCCGGGTATTGAGGGGGTGGGGGAGAGGGAGGGGGCACAGTGGGTGGTAAGGGAGGGGGTGGGGGCAGGGGGGAGAAATGAACCAAGCCTTGTATGCACATATGAATAAAACAATAAAAAAAGTTTCATATTGGAGATGAGTTAATGAATCATGCTGTTACTTTAATAAATTGTTCTAGTTTTAGAAGTATAAGGTATTGGGTTGGACTGTGCTATTCTCCACTTCTTTCCTGTTCCGCTGTGCATCACCAGGCAGTGTGTTGTAGTTCCCATGCCAGCTGACCCTATCTGGCTGCCTTTGCCAAAGGAATCACTGATGGAAGGAAGAGAGAGCCAAAATATCTCCCTCCATTGCAGCCAACGGCAAGTCTGCTAACAGTTGCATCTCCTGTGAGGCTCTGGATGACTTATCAAATTTCCAGCTTCTTCTGGGTGACCCAAAACTCCAGCTCTAGAAACCTGAGTCCTCTCATTGTTTTGCCAGACTTGAGGTAGACGAACCTGGTGCTGTTACTAACTTTTGGCTAGCTTGCCAAGCTTTGCTTGTTTTCCCTGTTCTTCCATTATTTGTGTAAACAATTAAGTTTCCTCTGCTTGACTTTGGAGTGATTTTTTTTCTCTGATTGTATTCTACTTGCTGTGTTCCCTTGGTTATAAATTTCTGAGATATTCTGCCGTGTAGGGTAAAGAGGGTCACATAGCATAAGGGAACGTTAAGGAAGATTCTATGACCACAGGAAGGTAAGTGATATTAAGATCAGCCAGGAGTGTTAGGTATCAAGTATAACATTTAATTTGGTCTTCAGAAAATGAAGAAACTTTGATGGGCACAGCGTGTAGTTGGATAGGAGGAATAACATCCAGTGTTCACAGTAAGAGAACTGTGATTGACCACAGCCAATCGAATATTTCAAAATAGTTAGTAGATTGGACTTGAATGTTCCCCACACAAAGAAATGATCTTTGTCTCAGGTTATAGCTATGCCAGTTACCTTAATCTGATCACTAAACATTGTGTACATGTATTGAAATCTCACTGCACCTCATAAATTACTATGTGTCAATTCAAATTTTTTTTTTCATTTTTCTTTTATTATTCATATGTGCATACAAGGCTTGGGTCATTTCTCCCCCCTGCCCCCACCCCCTCTGCCCCCTCCCTTCCCCCCCCCAATACCCAGCAGAAACTATTTTGCCCTTATTTCTAATTTTGTTGTAGAGAGAGTATAAGCAATAATAGGAAGGAACAAGGGTTTTTGCTGGTTGAGATAAGGATAGCTATACAGGGCATTGACTCACATTGATTTCCTGTGCGTGGGTGTTACCTTCTAGGTTAATTCTTTTTGATCTAACCTTTTCTCTAGTACTTGTTCCCCTTTTCCTATTGACCTCAGTTGCTTTAAGGTACCTGCTTTAGTTTCTCTGCGTTAAGGGCAACAAATACTAGCTAGTTTTTTAGGTGTCTTACCTATCCTCACCCCTTCCTTGTGTGCTCTTGCTTTTATCATGTGCTCAAAGTCCAATCCCCTTGTTGTGTTTGCCCTTGATCTAATGTCCACATATGAGGGAGAACATACGATTTTTGGTCTTTTGGGCCAGGCTAACCTCACTCAGAATGATGTTCTCCAATTCCATCCATTTACCAGCGAATGATAACATTTCGTTCTTCTTCATGGCTGCATAAAATTCCATTGTGTATAGATACCACATTTTCTTAATCCATTCGTCTGTGCTGGGGCATCTTGGCTGTTTCCATAACTTGGCTATTGTGAATAGTGCTGCAATAAACATGGGTGTGCAGGTGCCTCTGGAGTAACAGTCTTTTGGGTATATCCCCAAGAGTGGTATTGCTGGGTCAAATGGTAGATCGATGTCCAGCTTTTTAAGTAGCCTCCAAATTTTTTTCCAGAGTGGTTGTACTAGTCTACATTCCCACCAACAGTGTAAGAGGGTTCCTTTTTCCCCGCATCCACGCCAACACCTGTTGTTGGTGGTGTTGCTGATGATGGCTATTCTAACAGGGGTGAGGTGGAATCTTAGTGTGGTTTTAATTTGCATTACCTTTATTGCTAGAGATGGTGAGCATTTTTTCATGTGTTTCCTGGCCATTTGTATTTCTTCTTTTGCGAAAGTTCTGTTTAGTTCACGTGCCCATTTCTTTATTGGTTCATTAGTTTTGGGAGAATTTAGTTTTTTAAGTTCCCTGTATATTCTGGTTATCAGTCCTTTGTCTGATGTATAGTTGGCAAATATTTTCTCCCAGTCTGTGGGTGTTCTCTTCAGTTTAGAGACCATTTCTTTTGATGAACAGAAGCTTTTTAGTTTTATGAGGTCCCATTTATCTATGCTATCTCTTAGTTGCTGTGCTGCTGGGGTTTCATTGAGAAAGTTCTTACCTATACCTACTAACTCCAGAGTATTTCCTACTCTTTCTTGTATCAACTTAAGAGTTTGGGGTCTGATATTAAGATCCTTGATCCTCAAATATTTTTAAAAAAGAATGAGGTAGCTTAAGGGGAGAAGAACATTCTAGATGATGGGTCAATATAAACGAAGGTGTGACTGGTAAGAATCCTGGTCTTGAAAATAATGTGTGGGCAATAAATGAAAAAATAGGATGAAAAGTGTTCGGTGGTGCACAGGGGTTTCTCAGTTAATGCGTATTTTGGGCAAAGGTGTACAGGGAGTGTCAGGGAACTATAGGGTAGGGGGTGTGTCCAGAAGGCACCACTGGAGGGAGTCAGGAGGAATTAAGGAAGAAGGGTGTATTGGGGCCTGACTGCATGCCACATTAAAATCGTGGGCTTGGGATGGTGGCGTGGCTCAAGTGGTAGAGCACCTGCCTAGCAAATGTGAGACCCTGAGTTCAAACCCCAGTACAGCCAAAAAAATAAAGATAAAAAATAAATATGTAGGCTCATCTTAAGGCCATGTTAGTTACACTGAGTCCTGGTACTTGGCACATGGAAGCTGTTGAATATTACATGTTGTTGAATAAATGAGGACCCACTGAAAATTGTGGTAAAAGAGAAGGTTGTGATAAAGGAACACCCATGTTCAGTTACACTTGCTCTGGCAGGACTGTGTCAACTCTTTTTGGAGCCAGGGAAAGGATCGGTTAGGCTATTGTAGCCCATCATAGGTTTGAGAAAAACAAGAAAGACTCAGATTTGTTATCTGTCCAAAAATTAGAATTTCAGATCTCAGATGTGAAAGGTGATAGAAAGGGTTCCATAAAAATGCCTCTGAGGCCTAGCACCTAAGAGATGTCTCTGTAATCCCAGTATTGGGAGGCTGAGGCAGGAGGATGGTATGTTCAAGGCCAGTCTGGGCTATGTAGCAAGACCCTGCCTCAAAGCATCAACCAACCAACCAATCAACCAAACAACTAAACACCCCCCTACCCCTGGACACACACACACACACACACAAGAAAGAAAGGAAGGAAGGAATAAAGCAAAACGATCACTGTGAATATATCTAGTGTAAGTGGCTCAAGAGACTCAGGGAAGGTGGGAGGGGGGATGGGGCAGGTGCATATTTAGTGATGACAATTATTTAATAACCATCCTTGGATTTTCTGGCCTTTTTCTCTCCCGTTATTGTAAAGACAGTCATTTCCCTTCAAACCCAATAAATTATTCTCTGTCAGCAAGCTGGGGGGAGGGGATGAAGAAAAGATCTGGGTTTGCTCTTGGCTTTTCCTCTGTCTAGTCCAAACACTGAAAATGTCAAGTTTGCTCACTAATTAAACATGTCTGTCTTGGACTGCACTTGTATCTCTCACTGAGAAGGTGTAGTTTTCCAGGGAGACATTACACATTCATGTTTCCAAATGCAGCATCTTGAAATCTCCCTGTGTGACACAAATACCAACTTGGTAGAAGTGTCTCCTGGGAGCAAAGACACCTGAGTCAGGCAGCGGGGTCTGAGATAGAGCAAGGATGTGGACAGTGCACGCCCTTTATTGTCCGGGATTGCTGCTCTGGGAATGTCTGCAGGACCAGCCCTGAGCATTTCTGGATACTTACCAGCCCTGCAACACAGACTGCTCCTGGGACTGGGTCATGGAAAATTTTGTTCCCTGGTCAGGTTGACACCATCCCTGCCATCATCCTTGGTGTCTGGGGGTTAAGGATCTGACATTTTGCAAGCGTGTGTGTAGCCATAATGTTGCAAGTCCTTCTAGAATCCTTTGAGGGAAGAGCTGGGCCTTGGTGTTAAAATCTTTATAGGATGAAATTCACTTGTTACATATTTTCTGGTGCTGGCTTTATGCTTAACACTGCATTAGGTGCTGCAGATACAAATGTGAACCAGATTGGCATGGCCTGCCCATATGGAGCTATAATAAAGGAGAAAGCAAGTAAACACTCAGGCATTAGGGATCAGAGAGGTCAGGGGACTTACCGCAGATAAGTTAGGTCTTTGGCAAGGCTAAGGGGCCAGGCCAGTCTGGCTTGACTTTAAATCCCAGATCCATCTTTTGGGGCAGTAAAATATAGATCTTAAAAATGGGAGCTGAAGGGCCGGGGGTGTAGCTTGGTGGAAGAGCACTTGCCTAGCAAGCATGAAGCCCTGGGGTCAATCTCCAGCCTGGAAAAAAAAAAGTGAGCTGAAGATGTGGATGCCTTATGAGTCCTGGGGAAGTCAGAGAAAAAGAGAGCTGGGAGGGAAACGGCCGGCCTCTTGTGTGGGTGAAGCGCTTTGTACTATGCTGCACATCAGGTTGCCAGGAAGGCAGCCTGCTTAGGGAAAGCATCCCAGGGAGACTCCATGGTCTCTCTCCTCATACCTCCTATGGCTAAGTCTCAGGACTGTGAGAAAACAGCTTCCAATCAACTCTTCTGGGTCTATTTTAAGTCTCAGATTTTCAGTTTCCCTATCTGAACGTGGCCATTTTGACCACTCACTTGACCATGGTGCAGTGTTTGGGATTCCATGGATCAATATTTTTTTTTCATATTTTTTGGTGGTTGTATTTAAATTCAAGTTAGGACAATGTGTTCTGAAGATATGTTTAGAACAAATCTCAGTATATCTTGTGTTGCTGTGGCAAAATACCTAATGGTGGGTAATACACAAAAAAAGAGGTTTATTTAAGTCTCATGATTGGGGTGGCTCCACCATCCAGAGAGCATCCTGCCAGCTGGTAAGGGCCCTTGGCTATATCCCAAAGTGGCGAGAAGGGGAAAGGGGATTGGCTACACACAGAAGGGACGGTGCATGTGGGGTGGTCTCATATTACAACAACCCAGTCCTGTGAGAACTAACCAAGTCATGAGACCAGCATTCACCTCTTCTGAGGCCGTGCTCTCATGATCTAATTCCCTTCCAATAGGCCCCACCTCTTAAAGGTTCTACCACCTCAACATTGCCTTGCTGGGGACAAGGCTTGCAGTACATGAATCTGTGAGGGCTCTACTCAAACCATCTTTAAACCATACCAAACACTAAATACGTGTTTTCTTTAAAAAAAAAAAAAACCCTACTGTGTACCAAAACCATCTCTTGTTAAAGAAAAACAACTTTCACATCACAAAAGAAGGAGTAACACAAATTATAATAGCAGAATTAACAACGCTCTAAGTGAAATTATTTTATCTGTTAAAATATCTCATTCTGTTGTCATGCCCCTCATCTCTGTGGACTGGGGCAAAAATCACACCATGGATGAGCCCCATCTTTGGACCCCAGCCCAGCAGCTGGGAAGATGATCCCTGAGCCCCTTTCAGTTGTGCAAGCTCTCGGCTTGAGAGTTCACAGGCAGTCTGTGGTCTGAAGCCGTGCTCCTTAGAAGCAGGCACGTCTTGGCTCCATGCCATCCAGGCTTGCGCCTGGAGGCCTTTGTTTGGTCTATGATCACGGAAATGGAAGCATACTGCCAAAGCAGCTCTTGCCATGTCCTGCCATATGGGGGCTGCATTTCCACCCCAAATGGTAGCTCTTTTGCTTATAACATCAGTCCCCACTGATAGATTCATCCCTGTCACACTATTTACTGAAACTGGGCCACTTAATTAAAAGCAAGAGCTTTTGCATAAACTTCAACTGTGGCTTTATAAATTCCAAGCACTGGTAAGGAACCAGATGGAAGAATAGGCCAATTAGCATGGAGTCAATGTTCCTGCGCTTTCCCAAGGGCCCCTTCATCATGGAGGCACCTGCTGTCCTCAGGGAGTGAGCATGCGACTCCCATTGTCAGCTCACCATGAACTTGGGAAGGGCTAGCTGTAGCACAAAGGTGACTTGCTTTGCTTGGACATTGACATTAGAGAGTCAATAGTTTGGACAGGTACTTGTTAAACAGACACGCAGCCCAGTTAACTATGGGGGAGAGGATTGCAGATTGATGTCCTTCGAGGGTTGGGATTTGGGCATAAGGCTGGGAGGAAGCACTAGGGGAACCAAACAGGCTTCCAGGGACATGTTAGGCAAAGCCTCAGGGAGATAAGCAGCATTTGAGGGGCACCAGCTTTGGGTCTTGCACTTGTCTTCCTTCTGTAGGGAGTGTGCACTGGCTTCTCCAGGTCCGTTTTCCACCTTCCTCTACCATGCTCCATGCCTCAGAGTCTGGCCTCCATGAGCTGCATCACCAGCTCCCCTACCCCTAACTCTGGCTGAGCTCCAACAGGTGCACTAGTGTAGATGGGAAGTGGGAGGAGAAAGAAGTCAGGGTACTTATTGCCATTTCTCTCCCTGCCAGATTACTGTGAGTTGACCCTACAGGCCATAGCTCCTGCCAGGTGGTTCTTCTCCTGCCTTCCTCTCTTCCATTTGGTAACTGGCCTCATTTCCCTTGTTCCTTCAGACTTGCCTACAGGGTGGGGTCAATGGCTCCCTGCTGTGGCAAGCCCTGGATCCCCAGTGACCTCCAATAGCTCCTTAAAGCCTTGTAAACCAGGCCATTTATCAATACTCCTCAGATCACCCAGTCTGAGCAAGCCATTTCTGGACCTTGGACCCTGGGTTCCTTAGGGATGCCAACAATGAGTAAGACACAGTCCCTGCCCTCTAAGAGCTTGCAGTGGAGGTGGGAATATGAGGCACAAATAGAAAAGGAAGAGTCACCTATTAAGCCAGGTCTACTATGGGGTGTCTTTGAGGCATTGATTTGATCCAGAGAAACAGGCTGGAGCATTAGTAGCGGTTTCCAGGGTCATGGGGGCTTCAGTAGGGCCCTGGTATGGCCAGTGTTTGGTAAATGAGTAAGAGGAAGACACCCTGTGTGGGAGATTGACCTAAGCAAAGAGCAGGGGTCAGGAGATCCTGAACCTCAGTGGCTTTAGGACAGGAAAGCAAGGGAGACAGAAGGGAACTTGTGAAGGTGGAAGAAGCCTAACTAGCCTGCGATTCTAAGAATTAGCAAAACCAAGGGCTTCTCAGCTCTTTCCCTCACTCATCTGTCCAAGGTATAGTTGCTTCTTCTCCAGGTTCATTGCCTGAAAGAGCTGGTGACCATGGAGGATCTGCAGCTTGTCCTCACCCCTGAAATTTCAGATCAAATATCCCATTGGTGGGGAAGCCTACTGTGGTAGCCAGATGCCCCATGATACACACCTCTTGGTATTCACAATCATGTGGAGGCCAGGCATCTTTAGACCTGGGTCTAAAGAAAAGAATAAGGTACAATTGTGTGTGTGTGTGTGTGTGTGTGTGTGTGTGTGTGTGTGTGTGATGCGTATGTGACTCAATCATAAGAGGCAGTGTGGCATCTCTATCCCCACAGGTCACTTGTGCTGGGGGAGGCTAGATGCCCTGATTTGAGGCTGTTCCAGCTGTCCTACGGAGAGGACTGCCAGGCCAGGAGTTCAAGCTTCAGGCCAATTGCTGTGTGCGTGAGTTTGGAAGAAAATCCTCCAGCTTTAGCAGACCCTCAGATGAGTGAACCCCCAGCTGACAGCTTAACTGCAGCCTTGTGAGATGCTTTGAGCCAGGACTACCCACCAGACCCATAAAAAGTGAGGAAGCAAATGTTTGTGGTTGTAAATTGTTCATTTGTTATGCAGAAATAGAAAACCAGTGCACCTGCTCTGACCACAGAAATTAAGTCCGTGCCTCCTGCTCCACATGGTACTTCCTGTTGCCATCAGCTGTATCCTGTCCTTGGCCCATGAGGTTGCACATAAGCTGGCTCTTGTTTTCTCCGTGACCCCTCTTGTCCCACTCTGCCCCTCGTTGTTCCTTCCTGCTCCTTGAACATGTGGGGCATACTCCCACTTCAGTGCCTTTGTACTTACTGTCCGTTCTTTCTAGAACATTCTTTCCCGGTTATAGGCATGGCTTACGCTCTCTCTTCCTTGAGGTCTTGCTCACAAGTCAGCTTCTCAGTGATCCTTCTGTGACCGTGCTATTTTAAGCTACAGCCAGTTCAACAAGTCCACACTAGCACCTTTCCCGATTTATTTTTCTCCATAGCACATATCAGACATAGTGTATATTTTACTTATTTTTAAAGTTTAAGTTGAATTTATTTTTATCTGATATATAGAAACGTAAAATTATACACATGGATCGGGTACCATGTGATGTTTCCATACATGTATCATATAATGTTGAAACCAGCTAAACATTGCTGTGTCCTCAAACACTTGTCATTTCTCTACGGTGGAAACATTCAAAATCCCTTCTTTTTGTGCTTTGTAATATACTGCTCGCTGTTATCCACACTCACCCTACTGTGCACACCAGAGCTTCTTGCTCCTATGTAACTCTAACTCTTAGTACCCAGCAGTCCACCTCACCCCATCCTTCTCTCTTCTGGTAACCATTTATCTACTCTCAACTTTTTAGGATTCCACATATAAGTAAAAACATATTGTGTTTATCTTTCTGTGCTTGGCTTATCTTACTCAACATAATGTCCTCCAGTTCAATCTATGTTGTTCCAAATAGAGGATTTCATTCTTTCTCATGGTTGAATACAATTCCATTATGTACATGTACCACCCGTTTTTTGAGACAAGGTCTTCCTATATAGCCAGACTGGCCTAGAACTCACTATGTAGCCCAGGATGGACCTGAACTCATGATCCTCCTGCCTCAGCCTCTTGAGTGCTGGGATTGCAGGTATCTGCCACCACGCCCGGCTCTCGTATCAATTCCTTTATCCATTTGTTTTACTTATGTATCTTGTTTATTGGTGTCTTTTTCTCATTAACATGTGAACTTCAGGAGGCCAGGGATTTCTGTCTGTTTTGTTGAGGCAGTGTTTGGTGGGTAACAGGTGCACAATAAGTATTTGTTGAATGAAAGAGCATCACTTTTTTTTTGTTACAGCCTGCAGTAGTCAGCATTTTGGACCTCATGATTTCTGTTTGTGAAGATATTACATTAAATATCAAAAGGGCCCTGGCAGATGTAATTAAGGTTACTAATAGTTGACCTTAAACTAGATTATTTTGGATTACCCACGCGGGTACGATATAATTCCAGGAGCCCTTAAAGCAGAGTGTGGTATCAGAAGAGGAAGTCAGCAAGATTCAAACAATGGGAAGTAGCTGGGAAAAAGGAATGGGGCCTAAGAGAAAGGAAGCAGCCTCTAGAAGCTTAGAGAGTGGCCCCCAGCTAACATTAGCAAGGAAACAGGTCCTCGATCTTACAACAACAAGGAACTGTGGGTAGAGCCTTTGGAATAAGCTTGGAAGAAGATTCTTCCTAGAGTCTTCTCATAAGAGCCCAGCTAGCCGACACCTTGATGTTGACCTTGTGGGACTCTGGGCAGGGAACCAAAATGAATCCACATAGACTTCTGACCTTTAGAACTATGGGATAATAAGTGGATGTTGTGGTGATGTGTTACAACAGCAATAGAAAACTAATGGAGACGTTTTTGCCAACCGGATGTTATGTTATTTCTTCAGGATGAGTGCAGAGCTGTCTCTCTTGCAGCCCCTGTGCATAGCAGCAGTAGTTAAGTATTTGCTGTCTTAATGGTGAATGAATGGATGGGTCCCACTTTGCAGTGGGGTGGGGGCACCTGCTGGCCGGTTTCACTGGGTTGTGAGACTCTCAGGATCCAGGGACACTTATGTTTGGCTCTGTAGCCTCAATGTCCCACTGCAGGGCACCTCTGGCAGATTCCTGGGAAGCTTAGGATGAAGCTACAAGTGAAAAGTCAGAGGACCCTGACTCTGTGTGCAAAGCTCTTATTTCCCCACCACCTAGAAAGCAGACTCTGGCTGTACTGGCCAGAGGTTACAAAGCAGGCTTTGGTGTCAGAAGAAAACACAACCAAGCTTTCACTGTTGGTGTGACCTTGAGTAAAAGACTTCACTTCTCCAGGTCTCAGGTTCCCCATTTGGCAAGTGGGGGTGGGCACAGCATTCACCTCCTGATATTTCCTTGTGAAGATCAACGAAACCGTGTAAGTAGAGGACTTTGCACATGTGGCTGTTCAATAAACTGAGTTCTTATTTGAATATGGTACGTTGGTGTTTTCTAGAGGAAGCTTCAAATTGGTGTTTAGAGAGAATTACCCTTTCAGTGGATACAAATCTGAGTAGTGATCTTGGCTTGGACTTCCACAGAGGACTCTCCCAATCCAACTCAGCTTCTGCTCACCATCACACCAAATGGGATCGACTCCCTCTGGCTGCAGTCATAGGACCACATTTACACAAAGCAAATATTGATATTAACAGAAGCATCATGGTTACAAAACACATGGCAAAAATGACAAAGTTGAATTGACTCACTTGGAAGTGATGGAATGATACAGGTGAGTAGTGTTGTCACACATACATATACCCACCAACACAAATTTACACTAACACACACACATACACACGCACGCACAACCTTACCAGAAAGGTTAAAGACAGTTAAGCTATCACGGGAACAGATACAAAATATTGCGTGGGGAATTAGAGGCAAGAAATACACAGAAACATAATGCACTGTAAATTAAAGTCATTTATAAAGTACAACTGGCACCCAGCTAGAAAGAGAAAATGATTAGTCAGCAAAAGTGGAGGGGTGTCCTGCTACTTATTTACAGAGTATTTCCATGGGACGAGAGAATGTATTTATGAAGGACTTGCTGGTGTACAAATACAAATATATTAATACTGAGTGTGGAGACACCACGCTAAATTATTTGCCTCAAAATGATCTCATTTGTTAGCTCTAAGCTCAGAAGTCTCCACTGGCATAACTTAGGTCTCCTCTCCCATGAGCAACCTCTTCAGCTCTGGGTGGGGCTGGCCTTCCGCCCATGTGTACAGCACTGTCACCTCCATCCAGCGGTGTTGGCACAATCAGTTTGGGTGCTTGGTTCTCTGCTCTGCCTCTGTGTGTGTGCCTGGCCCTTGGCGTTTGAGAGGCACAAGGAGCAGTAGATTTGGTACATTCTAGCTCCTGCTTCCAGAAGGAGAATGTGTTGGCTGGGTGTCAAGTGGAGCCTTTTGTGTTGCTAAAATAGGCAAGATATAAATCTGGGAGTAGAACTAAACCAAGCAGTCAGAGAAGATAGGTTGGAAGAGACACTGGTGGAAAAGAGTTGAGCAGTGTGGATGGTGGAGAAGGGGAAAGGGACAAAAGCCTCTACTGCCCAGACGGAGTTCCTGGGAGGATTCTGAGAGCAAAAGATGGAAGTGTGTATGTAAAATATTCAACACAGTGCTTGGCATCTGGAAAGTCCTCCATAAGGGCTAAGTTAATTATGTTATATAAGGAAAAATATTAACAATCACTTGTACCTTTTGGAACTCTTTTGTTATCTAAGCAGCTCACCTGAAATTAGAAGCACACAGAATGTGTATTATCATAAGGATTATGCTTTCTAAAGCAGTACTACCAGTTCAAAAATTGGAACCCAACTGAGGCTCCATAGGAGGGACAGTTACCCAAAATAAATTTAAAACCAACAACCAGCTGCAAATATTTAAGAAGGAAGCAGCTCCTGAAACCCAGGGGAAAGTCCCATGACACCAACAGGTGTGGGATACCCTGAAAATTAATTAGTCTATTTTTCTCCCATACTGTAAGAAAGTGACTATACTATTGTACCCAATACACATGCAAGTCATCTGTGAGCTCTGCAATGGGTAACACTGAGAGGATCTCAGGCAATATCCCCGAGATCCACAGTCAAATTTCTGCAACAAAGAAAAAAGAATGACTTGCTCAAGTCTCTAGATATGATTAAAGCTGGGGCAGATGAAATGTCTGTTTTTTCTGCCTGACCAGCTTTCTTTTTCTCCTTTGCTGACAATATCTTCCCCAGCTTTCTTTTTGGAACCATGTCTCTCCCACTCTCAGTCCACTTGCTTCAAAGGCAACCAGCTGCACCCAGCCCCAGAGGGAAGCATGTGACCCGGGCCTGGTCAGTCAGCACCACATGCCTATCTACATTGATTGGTCCATGTGAGTCAGCAGGATTCAATTATGGGGCTTCCACTGAAAGTGTTGAAAATAGCCAGGCACCAGTGGCTCACACCTGTAATCCTAGCTGTTCAGGAGGCAGAGATCAGGAGGATTGTGCTTCAAAGCCAGCCGGGGCAAATAGTTCCATAAGACCAAATCTTGAAAAACCCTTCACAAAAATAGGGCTGGTGGAGTGGCTTAAGGTGAAGGCCCTGAGTTCAAGCCCCAGTACCTCAAAAAGAAAAGAAAGATCTGAAAACAGACAATCACCCTTTCTAAAGGGGCTGTCTGAGGTCACCAAAAAGGTGAATGGACAAAACACAAGGGAACTAGAACTGGAAAGGAGACAGTGTGAGGCTAGGTTCTGATACTGTCATCAGACAGAGCTTGTGAAACCAGTCATCCTACTAGAGGTGAATGGATAGATACATAGATAGACAGACAGACAAAGAGATAATGATAGAAAGATCACAGATAGATAAATAAATATAGAGATGGATGGGTGGATATAGAGGTAGATAGATGCAGAAACAGAAAGATAAATGATAGGTATAGAGACAAATCAATAGGTGATATAGACATAGATGCTAGATATAAAGATAGTTAGAAAGCCAGAGAGTTATAAAGGTAGGTCAATGGATGTATGGATCAATGGATTGATGGATAGATGGATAGCTGATGCTGGTTTGAGTTGAGTTTACATCATTTACAATGGAGAGAATCCTAACTTACACAAAGTCCATTCTTTTCCATTCCACCTCTTCATGTATTTCGAGAGTATATTCTTATAAAATACTTTATAAGAATATACTCTGTATTCTGAGAGTATATTCTTGTATACTCTGTATTTTGAGAGTATATTCTTGTAAAGTGACCACTGAGTTCTCGACTGTGTCTCCTCAGGGAGTGTCCTTCCATGTAAATCTGACATGGGCACCTGGAGGAGATGCTCACAAGGGACCCAGGCCTCAGGCAGACATGCTGCTGGGAGGAGAGATGATGGGGACGGGGCAAAAAGCATACCTTGCCATGACATGGACCTTTGCAGTGAGAGCTCCCAGGTTTCAGCTCTGCCATAGCAATCTTCTTCAGAAAAGGCATCTTCACAATGAAACCACCTCTGGGATCACTGTGTGTGTATCATGAGTGATGCAGTGGGAACATGGCTATGGGGCAGGGAGTTGCAAGAAGCCAAAAGTAAGTGGCAAGACCTGATCTCCAGTTTGGACTATTGATTTCTTGTGGGGAAAGTCCCTACATGAGAACTTGGAAAACTCCACAGAACCAGGCTCCCAGTCTGCAAAACAGAAATAAAGATAACTTCCAGTCATGTGGAGTTTCCCAAGACTCACATATAATACCTTAGTAAAAGCAGTAGTGTAGTAGTGAAAGTAACCTTCTGTGCTTGTTGCTGTGTCAGCCACAATGTTTAGCACCTTGCCTACCTCACCTCATGGCAATGTCACAGGATTCCTACGAGGTGATAGAGTATACATATTGTGCAGAGGAGACAACCAAACCAAAAGAAGTTAAGTGATTTTCCCAAGGTCATACAACAAGTGAGTGGCAGAGACAGAATTGGACTCACAGTCTGACTCCAGGGCTGTACATGCTGTTTTCAATGTAGCCAAAAACATCAGAGAGGCCCTTGAAACTGTGGACCGCAAGAGCCAAATGCTCAGAGTGGGCTGACTCTGTGTGTAGATGAACTTTTTCTATTTTCCATTATGTGTTCTATTATTTATTAACACCACAACCCTATTTTTAAAACCTTTGACACCCAAGGATAACTTACTGTCTTAGTTGAGGCAGGTGAACTGTTTTAGTAAACAACCTTAAAATCTCAGTGGTCCAACATACTAGAATTTTATTGCTCACTTGCATAACACTGTGGTCATTTGGCTGGTGGCCTTCCTGTGGTGATCTAGAGGCACACAGTTCTTCTGTCATGTAATGCTACCATCCTCCATGGTCCTGGAGGGACCTGCTTCCCAATCCACACCTGCTCCTGCTGGAAGACAGGAGCAGAGAGAGAGGATGGCACAGGAAAAGTTATGGGTTAGGACAGAAACAGACAAGTCCACTTTTATGCACATTACTTGGTCAGAACTCAGTCACATGGTCACACATCTGTGCAATAGAGGAGGAAGATATAATTCCAGAAGGAAATGGATTTTGTTGAGCAGATAGAAGTCATTGCCCACTCATAAAATGAGTAGATTTTTCTGACTACAAACACTTAGGTGATCTTAAGAATTCTTGTTGCCTGACTGTTCAGGAAATCAAGGCAATAAATGTCTTTGGCTCAAGCCTCCAAATAGATAGTTTGAAAAAGACAAGTATGAGAAAGGGGAAAATAAGACTTTACACATACACTGAGCTGTCTATTAAGACTGTTACAGATGCTGTGATGTGCCACTCAGATTCCTTCCTTAGAACCAAAGTGCTGGAGTATCAGCTCTGGAGTACAATTGGCTGACAGATCTCAGCTGAGTTACTGAATTGTGAAGACAACCATCTCATTCAACATCATGACCTCTTCACAGGCACAGCTTCCAGACAAAGACTCCAATGATGTGAGAGGGAAAAGACCCAACTCACTTGACTCGAGGTGGGATAAGGAGATGATTCAGCTGTACAGCTCCTGTAGGATTCAACCCTTTCTTTTGCACAATCCTACTTCCTACACTTCTCCACAGATAAGGTCCTGAAGACATGCCTCAATCAACTTTCTCTGAACAAACTCTATCTCTGAGTCTGTTTCCTTGGAAACCGACCTAAGACAATTTTTGCCAAGAGAAGTTTAAAGTAGCAGACTTCAAAATGGGGTTTATGGGCTGGGTCACCTGCAAACCCAGGCTGTGTGAAAAATTGATAACCCTCAGGATGCTGTAGCTGTGCAATTATTAACCTCCACCAGTGGTGACCACGAGTGAGATAATGGTGGAAGAGAATGTATTGAAAAAGATGCTATTTTAGTCCTTTGAAAAGTGTAAGGGAAGTATCAATCATAGGACTATGGAATTAAATGGCTCTTATGGTAATCCATCCAATGGAAAATGACAATGAATGTCTGGGGCCATTTCATTATAAATTAAAGGCTAAGTTGAAAGCCATATGGCGTCTTTAATGTCATGTAAGAGTCTCTCATCCTTTGCAGGATGAGAGCATGACAAGCTAAAGGACAGGCCCTGTATTTAATCATAAGAGGGTCAAGGTCCTTATAGTTGAATACTCAGCCTTGGCAAATCTACTGTATAAGGGTCAGGGTGAGGAAAGAACAGGACACTGAGATGTGGCATGTGGGACAATGTGGATTCAAGTATTGAATCCACAGATCCCTCATAGTAATCTGAAAGAATTGATCTACACCTCCCACTGAAGGCCAGTGCCTTCTTGGTACCAAAATCTGTCTTAGTCAGCTTGGGCATCCATAACAAATACTGCAGGCTGAATGGCTGAAACAACAGAAATTTATTTCTCACAGTTGCAGAGGCTGAGCGTTCAAGATCTAGAACCAGACCTGCGAGCATGGTCAGGTTCTGGTGACAGCTCTCTTCTTGGCTTGCAGATGTCCACCTTCTCACTGTGTCCTCACATGGTAAAGAGGGATGGACAGAGGGAGGGAGGGAGAGAGAGAAAGAGAGAGAGATTGACTTTCCCCTTCTTATACTGATATCACTATTATCAGATTAGGGTCCCAGTCTTATGACCTTAGTTAATCTGAATTACTGCCTAAAAGCTCTACTGTCAAAAACAGTCACGTTCAGGATTAGGATTTCAACACATGAATTGGGGGAGGGGCACACAATTCAGTCTATAGTACTTGCTTGTTTGATGACTAGGTAGAGCTCTGCCTATGCTTTGAATGAAAACCCAAACTTCTTCTCTTAGGATCTACTGAGGCCTAATCTTGTCACCAGAGGAATGACTGGAGCTAAGTTACAAAGGAAAGGGAAGTTAGCAAAGGAAGTCCTGGGCCTCTCAAGAGAACAGGCACATCTCCTGTAGGAGCTGCAGGATACAGAAGATGTGCCCACAGTTGATAGGAAAGAGTGCATGAGACTGGACACTGAGGGCCCTGAATCAGAAGAATGGTTAGATAAGATAAATAAGAACTTCATACAGGCATACAAAAGACAGTTACACACTGATAGGGGGCCTCTTGGAAGCATAGATAAAATGATGCTCCAAGTTAAGTAAAAAATGGCAGAATTTCTAGTATAATCCTGAAGGAAGCAATCAAAGGCTTAGGTGCAATATTACATAAAGCCAAATCCCATCAGCCCATCATGTCCTGCAGGTAGAGGAGACACTGTATCTATCAAAGAAATAAGAAATGCACCAGTGAGAGGGGCAAGGACATTATTGAGAAGTGCAGTGATGGTCCAGGAGAGTGACAGGAAATGCTATTTCAGAACAAGGATCTTTGCTAGCACTGGGGATGACAGAACCTCCAAATGATAGAAGTTAGATGGCAGTGCTCAACCAGGCAGAAGCAAGATAGATGCAATTATTGTAGGAAGTGGCAAGGTCAGAGCGACAACCAAGGGGGCTTGACTCTCAGAGAACCCTGGAGGTACTTAACAGAATCCAGTATCCCTGTGGGTGAATGAGATGCATATCAGTAATTGTACTGTTCAACCTACACAACCAAACAAATTCAATAATGGATGATGAGAAGCTGGGAGCAGTTGTCCCAATAAAAGCTTATACAGTCCATACAATAGGTTTGTACCTAACTTGCAGACTCATAACTGACTGAAGGAAAGGCCAATTTCCCAGGAAAAAGTATCCTGTAACACACAGCAAGTGCATATGGAATAATTTGCTGAGTTCTTCCATAAAAGGACCCATGACTATTCAACAGTATGCTGAGGAAAAAGTAATTTCTCAACATTTGGGTTGGACACAGAGTTGAAGTTGACATTCCTCTGGTGATTCAAAACATCAACATGATCTGCCTATCAAAGTGGGGGCATCCAGTGACTCATAGCAAATGGAACCCTAGCCTAGGTTTATATCATATTGGGTTCCAGTCACACACAGGGGTTATTTTGCTAGTTCCCAAATGTATCCTGAAAACTGGGGTGTTTGCAAATTGGAGGAACAACCATACTGCTCCCAGGCTTGCAGAGTAAAAGCTGTAGACAGGCCAAGCAGAAACCTCTGAAACTGTCCTCTACCTTAACCCCCAAGACAGTAAACCAAGACCCTATCACAAACCACATGAATAACAGGAATTAGTGCCACCCTTAATTTCTAAAGGATGCAGGCATAATGATCCCCATCATATTTTGATTCACGGTCTGTCTCCTATATAAGTGCTGAGAGGATGAAAATATGCAGTGCACACTCAGCCAGGTGGTAATCCCAGATGGGCATCTCTGCCAAAACAGATCCACCTGAGATCTATGGCAGGGGGCTATGGATTTGGTATTTGGTGAAAGAGTGTGCTCTTCTCCATTCCAGTAAGTCCAGAGGTTTGAAGCACATTAGAGTGTCCTTCCTATCCAACTATAATGAAAAAACTGCATCCTCTACTTCTTATCAGGAAGAAGAAAGCACACATCCTGGGTGGTCCCTTTGGATCATAGAGGCAGCCTACTCCATACTGGGAGCTACTGACGCATTCATCAGGTAACACGGACAGTAGTCCTAACTCTGAGTAGAGCAAGACCCAGAAAGGGCTCTTCAGCAGGTCCAAGCTGAAGTACAAGAGTATCTATTGTTTGGGCCACATGACCTGGCAGTCCTTAAGGTACTGGAGGTATTGGTAATGGCTCCTGGCCTTCTACATGGAGTTTACATGCAGTTCATAGACATATAGAGCTCTATAAGCACCATGATGAAGCATCTGATGATGCAGCAGAGACTCAAACATTATCCAAACAACAACAACAACAACAAAAACCCTGGCTTGCTGCTGGCCTCAGGTAGAGATGGAGCTCCTGCCATGGCACATAAAGTGAGCACAGGGCCAGGAAAGGTCACTGTGGACTGGACTGTCAGACCCAGTAGCTGGAAGGTGGAGGAGATAATCCATTGCAATGACCAGGAACTATCCAGTCATGACCAGAGACAGAGGCACTAGTAGACCCCTGCATCACTGAAACTGCCTTGGCTCATTCCCACGGCCATGGGGGGGTCTTGTTAACAGCAAGCACAGAGGAGAAGCTGAGCTTCCTTCATGGCTGTGCTTACTTAGTAGGTCAGTGTGAGTCGAACTGGATTGCTACTAAACTACAGCTATGCTTAGAAGTGATCAAGTGAAACAGAAATGAGGGGGAAATTCTCCAACAGGTAGAATGTTAAATACTGCACTGGGTATCCACTTTGAGAGGAAAGGGAAGTGGCTGAAATAAGTGTGTGAGTATTGTATATACAAACTCAGAGAGTGGTAAATGGCTGGGTCAGGGATCTGAAAACAGAAACACTGGAAAACGGTCAAGGACATTGAGGGAAGAGGCATATGGGTGAAAATATGCAAATAGGAAGCATGAAGGGTTTTGTAATTCATATTCTTGCTCATGACAGATCATCTGCCTTAAAGAGCCACTTAAATAGCCAGGTAAACAGAAGAACTTGTCCTTACCAGGTTGACATCACTCAGTCTTCCCTTAAAGAAATACAAGTCTAAAGGGCCAACCTGGCTCCATTGCTCTGCAGAGAATTTGTCACCTACCTTTGCCTGATCCTGCAGGTGCTGGTACCAAGGGGACACCCTAGTGAACTTCCTGCAGGCCCTTTCCTGTCTTACCATCTGCCAGCCAGGGAACCTGACCCAAGACAGTCTCTGCTGTCATCTAGTTCTGTAAAAGCCATTTTTTAAGTCAAGGAGTGGGAGTCACATTGTCAGGGAGACTGGAGAAGCCCTGTCCCCATGATACTTCCCTTTAGTGTTGTGAACGGCCTCCTCTGGTCCCTTCTTGTGAGATCGATGTCTCATGAGACTTTACCCGCTAACCCAGAAGATTCAGGCAGTCCTGAAAATCTTGGCACCAAGAGTATCTCTTGGCTCCTTCCCTTCCTATCTACCACCAGCTGAACAGAGTAATAGAAAATTCCATAAATCCTACATATCAGCTAGAAAAAGGTAAAAGAAAAAATTTCAAAGTGAAAAAATTGTGTATTATTATTATTCAAAGATTCTGGCAAAAAATATTAAATAAATTCTGGAGTCCAGAACTTATAAATAAACAAGTGATTGAACACCAAATCAGTGCTTTGCTTCATCCCAGTCTAGAACCTGCCAGTGCTGAGGGTAGATCCCATTAGCTTCAAATGTTCTAGTTTGAGCTCCATGGCTCAGTTAATTGTTTTGTCTCTTAAACCAGCATTTGGGTAGTGGGGAATTCGGACATAGATCAGATCTCTCAGAAGATAGATATACATATATCTGACATCTGTGCCACATAAAGCACAGGACACTACGATGAACAGATACCACAGTTGAGATGGCCCATTTCTACATCCTGACAAGTTTGGGGACCCTTCTGTTCACAGGGCATGGAGAGTACTTCCTTTCCACAACGATTCTTGGTGAGTATTTAAAGTTAGACATGCTAAATAAAACCACTAAGCTTCTGGCACTGTAGTGGCATTAGGACCCAGTGTTGGTGACTGGATTTTACATTGGTATAACCTGGGAGAGCAGGACAGCTGTGGAAGCAGAGGCCCAAGTCTCTTGTGTGTGCGTCTTCTTCCTGTATAGTAAGGACGTTGGTTGTGAAATCAGCCTCCCTTCCTAGTACACGTTGCTAGTCCTATGTAGTGTTTTGGGATGCCTTGTAGTGTAATCATACATTCAAGTAGCCATGTCTTCATGTTATTTATGTTTTAATTTAAAATTTTAATATGACAGGGAGAGAATTAACTCATGTGACTGAAGTCCAGAGCACTGGCCCAGGAGGCTGGATCCAGGTAGTCAAGTGATGTCATTAAGAATTCATCCCTGTGCAGGGGTGGTTCAACATATGAAAATCAATAAACGTAATAAACCACATTAACAGAAGCAAAGACAAAAACCACTTGATCATCTCAATAGATGCAGAAAAAGCCTTTGATAAGATCCAACATCATTTCATGATAAAAGCTCTAAGAAAACTAGGAATAGAAGGAAAGTTCCTCAACATTATAAAAGCTATATATGACAAACCTACAGCCAGCATTATACTTAACGGAGAAAAATTAAAACCATTCCCTCTAAAATCAGGAACCAGACAAGGATGCCCACTATCTCCACTCCTATTCAACATAGTACTGGAATTCCTAGCCAGAGCAATTAGGCAAGAAGAAGGAATAAAAGGAATACAAATAGGTAAAGAAACTGTCAAAATATCCCTATTTGCAGACGACATGATCCTATACCTTAAAGACCCAAAAAACTCTACTCAGAAGCTTCTAGACACCATCAATAGCTATAGCAAGGTAGCAGGATATAAAATCAACATAGAAAAATCATTAGAATTTCTATACACTAACAATGAGCAAACGGAAAAAGAATGTATGAAAACAATTCCATTTACAATAGCCTCAAACAAAATCAAATACCTAGGTGTAAACCTAACAAAAGATGTGAAAGACCTCTATAAGGAAAACTATACACTTCTGAAGAAAGAGATTGAGGAAGACTATAGAAAGTGGAGAGATCTCCCATGCTCATGGATTGGTAGAATCAACATAGTAAAAATGTCGATACTCCCAAAAGTAATCTACATGTTTAATGCAATTCCCATCAAAATTCCAATGACATTCATTAAAGAGATTGAAAAATCTACCATTAAATTTATATGGAAACACAAGAGGCCACGAATAGCCAAGGCAATACTCAGTCAAAAGAACAATGCAGGAAGTATCACAATACCTGACTTCAAACTATATTACAAAGCAATAACAATAAAAACAGCATGGTACTGGCACAAAAACAGACATGAAGACCAGTGGAACAGAATAGAGGACCCAGATATGAAGCCACACAACTATAAGCAACTTATCTTTGACAAAGGAGCTAAAAATATACGATGGAGAAATAGCAGCCTCTTCAACAAAAACTGCTGGGAAAACTGGTTAGCAGTCTGCAAAAAACTGAAACTAGATCCATGTATATCACCCTATACCAAGATTAACTCAAAATGGATCAAGGATCTTAATATCAGACCCCAAACTCTTAAGTTGGTACAAGAAAGAGTAGGAAATACTCTGGAGTTAGTAGGTATAGGTAAGAACTTTCTCAATGAAACCCCAGCAGCATAGCAACTAAGAGATAGCATAGATAAATGGGACCTCATAAAACTAAAAAGCTTCTGTTCATCAAAAGAAATGGTCTCTAAACTGAAGAGAACACCCACAGAGTGGGAGAAAATATTTGCCAACTATACATCAGACAAAGGACTGATAACCAGAATATACAGGGAACTTAAAAAACTAAAGTCTCCCAAAACTAATGAACCAATAAAGAAATGGGCACGTGAACTAAACAGAACTTTCTCAAAAGAAGAAATTCAAATGGCCAGAAAACACATGAAAAAATGCTCACCATCTCTAGCAATAAAGGAAATGCAAATTAAAACCACACTAAGATTCCACCTCACCCCTGTTAGAATAGCCATCATCAGCAACACCACCAACAACAGGTGTTGGTGAGGATGCGGGGAAAAAGGAACCCTCTTACACTGTTGGTGGGAATGTAGACTAGTACAACCACTCTGGAAAAAAATTTGGAGGCTACTTAAAAAGCTGGACATCGATCTACCATTTGATCCAGCAATACCACTCTTGGGGATATACCCAAAAGACTGTTACTCCAGAGGCACCTGCACATCCATGTTTATTGCGGCACTATTCACAATAGCCAAGTTATGGAAACAGCCAAGATGCCCCAGCACTGACGAATGGATTAAGAAAATGTGGTATCTATACACAATGGAATTTTATGCAGCCCTGAAGAAGAACGAAATGTTATCATTCGCTGGTAAATGGATGGAATTGGAGAACATCATTCTGAGTGAGGTTAGCCTGGCTCAAAAGACCAAAAATCGTATGTTCTCCCTCATATGTGGACATTAGATCAAGGGCAAACACAACAAGGGGATTGGACTATGAGCACATGATAAAAGCGAGAGCACACAAGGAAGGGGTGAGGATAGGTACGACACCTAAAAAACTAGCTAGCATTTGTTGCCCTTAACTCAGAGAAACTAAAGCAGATACCTTAAAGCAACTGAGGCCAATAGGAAAAAGGGAACAGGTACTAGAGAAAAGGTTAGTTCAAAAAGAATTAACCTAGAAGGTAACATCCACGCACAGGAAATCAATGTGAGTCAATGCCCTGTATAGCTATCCTTATCTCAACCAGCAAAAACCCTTGTTCCTTCCTATTATTGCTTATACTCTCTCTACAACAAAATTAGAGATAAGGGCAAAATAGTTTCTGCTGGGTATTGAGGGGGGTGTAGAGGGAGGGGGCGGAGTGGGTGGTAAGGGAGGGGGTGTGGGCAGGTGGGAGAAATGACCCAAGCCTTGTATGCACATATGAATAATAAAAGAAAAATGAAAAAAAAAAAAAGAATTCATCCCTGTTCCCTGTATCTCAGTGCTTTGTGGCTCTGTGCTGGCTTCATCCCCAAGCAAGCTTTCCCTATAGAGAGCAAAGATGGCCCCAGTAACCCTTGTTTACGTGGCCCATGGTGCTTAGGACTCTTCCCTGTCCCCCGTTGCTCCACACAGCTTCCTGGTTCCTGGTCTCTGGCTCCTTTTGATTAACTACTGTCTTGCTCTTTCCCATCCCAGCAATCAGAATTTATCTTGACCCCAGTGGCCCTCGGATTGGGTCAGAGAGATCCCTGGGTCTCTATTTAATTTGGGTCCACAGGTTTTAAGTTGGGGAAATAGGGCATTAGTGATAATAATTCCTCCTTGCAGGAGAAATTCCACCTTGTTCTTTAAACATGTTTGTCCAATGCAGGGAGAAATCCCTCTTTGCAGTGGGAGTGGAAGGCCATGTGTGGGGTTTGAAGACTTGGAGGGTGGCCACTATGATATAGGTGCTGCCCTGCTCTTTGCTC
This sequence comes from Castor canadensis, assembly GCF_047511655.1. Classification (NCBI taxonomy): domain Eukaryota; kingdom Metazoa; phylum Chordata; class Mammalia; order Rodentia; family Castoridae; genus Castor; species Castor canadensis. Next base: position 35,714,542 of record NC_133400.1, read on the forward strand.
TTCCAGCAGTGTGCCCTTTCCTACTGAAAAGCGATCATTGTCTGCTGACTAGCAGATCAATGGGTGACATTGTGCAAGGATTGGTATTTGTCTAGGAGAAAACTCCCTGACTGACCCAATTCCTGTAATGCATAAAAAAATGACAGAAGTAATATTTTTGTTCTTGTTTCACTTTCATTCATCTTATTTGATCAGGGCTGAGCAAAACTGACATCTCATCAAACTCCAAAGTGTGTTTCAGCACCAGGTTCATCGGAGGGTGGCATTTAAAACACAGACGTTGCAGGAACAAATGTATTTGCCAATCCCGTGCAGTAATGTAAACCTGACCTTTCTCCTGTAGATTTATTGACATGGGCCTGTTTTGTATCATATTTCATTATTGTGCATTGAAGGATTGAAAGTTCTTCTTGTGGAAAACAACCCAGTTGGGGCTGGAGTGGCCCATAAACCTTCCCTTCATAGAGAGACAGAAGGAATTAGAAAGTCAGGTACTGGTAGGATTAACAGAATTCCTCAAAGAGTGACTTTAATTAAAAATACCTGGTACCAGCAGGATAGGCTGGAAAGAAATTTTCATTTGGCACGTAGGAGCAGAGGAATTACATCCAAGGTTACTGTCGTTTTTCTTGTTGTGGTTACATCACAGGCTCCTTGCATCTGGGAGCCCTGGGACCCCCCTCACTCAATGCAGAATTCCATTTCTGATAATGCTCATGGTGCCTGTGCTGTGACACAAGCAGTATCAGAAACCCACCACTTCACTAGCACAGAAATCACCCACTGGCATTGTATGTGAAAAATATCTAGTGGTCTTGAGCTTCCCCAGTAACTGGGACATAGCAGTGAACAAGAGAAGCAAGGTTTCTGTTTTCCAGGAGTTTCCTTTTTTTTTGGGGGGGGGTGGCACAGATAATCTACAAGTTAATAAATAAGTAAACAAATAAATAGAATAATGCCAGAAAATGAGGCCTGTTCAATACTGTGTACAATAGGCAAAGGTAATAGAGAATGACTGTATGATGGGGGTGAGGGGAGTGATGGATGCCTTTTACACAGGCTCTTCAGAGATTCTCTCTCCTGAGGTAGGGAGAGTGGGATTTGAGCTCAGATCTGGTCAATGAGAAAGAGCTAGTGATGAGGGAGCTACACCAGAGATTGATTCAGGTGTCACATATGCAAGTGCCAAGACCCTGAAGTAGAATGTTTGGTATTTTTAGGAAACAGTAAAATCTAGCACAGTTGGAGCTTCAGGAATGAGGAGAGTTACACTTCAAGATGCACCCACCAGGTGAGCAGGGGCAGATCAGGTAATCTTACCTGTGGAGATTGAAATGAGTGCAGTGGGGAGGTGTGCACGCTGTTAACTTAGAGAGTGTCAGAAGTTTATTTAAACTTATACATGGCTGTTCTGGCTTCAAGGTGGAGGCAAAATTTTGGGGAAATAGTGGATAATAACAGAAACCACGTGTGTCTGTTGGAGCTAGATCTAGGAAGAGTTGATAATGGCTTGATCTCATAGGATCTACTGAACCAAAATTTGTTTGTGTAAATCTGTTCTTCTTGCCTCCTCCACCACCACCCAGGGGAAGAGTGAATCCAACTTTCTCCTACCACTTCAGGCCCTAGGTAACAGTATTATGATTCTATTACCTTCTCTTCTCTGGAGGAAGCAACCCCATTTCTTCAATTCTCCTTCATATGATAAGGTTTTAATTGTCTCTCATCACCCTTACCACTCTTTCCCCATTCTGCTCTGGTTTCTACATGTTTCTCACCAAACAGCCCAACACAGAGCCAAGTACCTCATGTGTGGGCTGCCATTTTGTGCCTGATTTCTGCCCTGGGCAGAGCCCCTTCCACCACTACAGGTGGAGGTGATTGCTGTCTAAGGAGTGGCATGCAAGACCCAAGTCTTAGCCAATCAGTGCATCTCATCTCCCTTGCCTGCAGTGTTAGGTTCAGATGGGGTCACATGATATAGTCTGAACCAATAGGTCGCAAAGAGATCCTGGCTGAGAATGCTGGGCTCAGATTCTCATTCTGTGTTACTAACTCAATTAGAATATGAGTCTCAATGGTTTTCAGCAGAGGGAGAGACTAAAGGCATGTCCTTTACACATTGGATCAAATAATCTAAAGTCTAATTCTGGATAATTAGGTGAATCAATATATTTTCCCTTCTTCTACTTACACCAGTTGGGTCAGGTTTTCTGACACTTGCTATCAAAAATATCCTGAAAGACCAGTCAGACAAGGGGCCATTACCTCCCCCAATCAATGTGGCCTCAAGTTGTCACCTTGTCAGCAGCCATGTTGTCCTGTCAATGTCTATCATTTAAGCGTATAGCCAACAAGAGCACATGCACTCCTGTTCAGCAGTTTCCTTCTCCATTTCTCTCTGAGACATCCTATGAGGGTTTATGTAAATCCCTTTTATGAATTTAGTATTTATTAGGCTGCCCTCTTGCACTTGACACATATCCATTTTGCCTGAGATGCAAACTCCTGAGAACCAATATTATGACCCATTTGAGGAGAAACAGTGAAGAGAGCCAATAAAACCTAACAAAGCTAAGTCTAATCATTGCCAAAAACCACCCATTTGGCTCTCTAATGGGCCAAGAGGGAGCGGGCCATGAGGCCTTGGTTCCCCTGCCTTCCACAGAGTTCCTAAAGCCTAGAAGGCAGTCCATTAAGTCATACAACACTGCCATTTCTTTAGGGGCCTCTGAGAGACATGCCTGTGCTGTGGCTTTTGCAGCTTAACTAGCTGAAGTCAGAAAGCCTGGCAGTTCAGGAAGCCCAGCTCTTAGCCCTACTGACAAAGTGCAACAGTACTGACCATGAAGGACAGTCCCTTAGACACAGCTTAGGAGATAGATGGGCATGGTGCAGCGGGCTAGCTTATAACATCCCAGCATGAAGAACCCTTTGAGGGCTGTCCCACTAGGGAAAATGAGGCCCAGAAAAGGACAGAAACTTCCCCTGGGAGGACCCAGTGAGTTAGTGACAGAGCGATCTTGGATTAGAGACAGTCTTTGGCTACTCAAGCCATTTCTCTTCTCAGCACTCAGAGGCCAGGTAGCAGAGTGATTAAAAACTACAGATTTAACTTCTTACCATGGGGGCACATCTGATGCCTGCTTTGATTTCCTGGGTCAGGTGAGCTGGACTGTTCTGGGGTCAGGCAGGCTGTACATTCACACAAGGAACCCTGGAGCAAACTTTTTCTCGCTCCCTTGTTGGAGCGAGTTTTCTCTCGCTCCTGGTTATTACTGAACCTAACCGAGGCTAACTGCGGGTGACTGGAGATGCAGAAAGAACAAAGGATAGACAGACAGACAGAAATTTGGGGCCAGTTGGGCACTCAGGTGGAGATGCACAACCCTCATTGCTTCTTTTCTCTATTGTTCTCTTCATTTACTCTGCTTCTTATCTCTATCTTTACTCTTTCAGACCTTACTCCTTTACAATTCTTTAAAACCTTGCTTCTAAAGTCTTCTTTAAAACCTTGCTTCACTATTCTTTAAAACCTCTTTCCTTAGACTTGCTCTGTCCCATGTTCTCTCTTTAGCTTTTTTAAAGTCTCAGCCCTCAGATTTGCTAGCAATTCTCCTTTAAAAATTCTTCTTCAGCAATTCTTTTCCCTTCAGCAATCCTTTTCCCTTCCAAAAGACCCCCACATCAAAAAGCCAAAAGCCCAAAACCCCAAAGCAAAAAGCCCCAAAGCAAAAAGCCCCAAAGCAAAAGCCTCAAGTCCTCCTTCAGCAAGTCTTTTATACCCAGTGGTAAACAGGGTGGAGCAGCAGTTCTTGGGGAGGGGAGCAACACTGTAACAGGAGAAGCCTGCATTCCTGCTTCTCTGAATGTAAACAATTTAGGAGAAGCAGCTGTTCTGTATTTTCCTCTTCTATGGCTGGGGCTGTGCCAATCTCAGCCTACAGATAAACATCTTAGGAAAAACAGTTGAGCTGCATCTCATTTTGCTTATGTCCAGGTCTCATAGGCTTCTCATAATCTGCTGTCCACAGAACACTGAAGACAAAAGTCCTGGAAGATGAGGAAGAGGTTCAGGCCCAGAAGACAGTCTACATTCCAACCTTGACACTGTTATTTGCTGATCAGCTTAGAGCAAATCATGCTTCCAAGCCTCATCTTCCCTATCTGCAAAATGTGTGTAAGTAACAGCCAGCTTCAGGTGTTCCACCCTGCTCTGTCACTTTATAGTGTGAGCTCCTCTAACCCTCCAATCCAAAGATGAAGATGCTGAGGCACAGGCAAGGGAAGTCATTGGGACAAAGTGACTCAGTTTGAACTCAAGCAATCTGAATGCAGAATCTACTCTTAACTCTACACAACTGCCAAAGGGTGACAATTGTTAGTAATAAAACAAATTTTGTAAATAATAAAATGCAAATCATAATATTAATGAAATTTGCAGTTATAAATTCAATGAAATGACATAAGTGTATTAACCATTTCTTTTATTTCCTATATTCTGATGCTTTGATACCTGAGCTTTGTTGATCCAGGGAGAACTGCACTTCCCATGGATAGCCAACTCCTAGAGAATGAATGTAATTTGCCCTGGAGATCTGCTTTTAAAATATAAACCAACCAACCCAGAGTTGGTAACCCCACCCACCTCCTTTTCGAGGCTCTCACTCTCTGGATTACTATCCTTCTGCCCTAATCGTCCCAGAATGAGATAGCAGACAACTGAGGAAGTCCATGCTCCAGAACCTGCTGAACCTATTCAAACTAGTTGATCCTAAGCCCCTCACCCTGTTCTGCTTCCTCATGGCCGTGGAAATCACGATAAAGGCTCTTGCCGCAATCCTCCTCTCCCTCTGCCTCCTGCTCTACCCTGGTGTTCCCCGTGTGGTCTGTTATCATGTTGAGCCCCTCCTCTTGGGAACTGTAATAACTAATCTTTTCGATGGCAGTCATCCCCTGATCTGTTGGCCTTGTCACACCTCAAATTTTCTGATAGTATACTATATTTTAAAAGAGTAAATGGAAATTCCTTGCATAATTAATGCTGAACAAATGTAGGTTATTATTCCTCTCCCCTTGAGGGGAAAAATAACATGGATTGGATTCTTACCTGAGTGCCTGATATTTTACATACATGATTTTATTGAACCATCTCTTACTACAAACAGTGAGTGTTACAATCCCTACTCCACTGGTAGGAAAACTGAGAACTCAAAAATGTCATCAGTTTGGTTGAGTCACCTGGTGAGTCTGTGTCAGTTTCCAGGCTTGACTTCTGGTTTGTCTGATCTGCTCTGCTCCACCTAAGAAGGGCCTGGAAGAGGATACTATGGACTCCATTCTAGAAGGAACAGGGAAACAAATTTCAAAAGCAGTCTAATGCTTCTTTTCCTACCAGGTTGACTCCTCTTTTTGCTGTGTCTCAAAGAGATTTTCTCTATTAAGGATTTTTTTTTTTGTCTCATACCAGCCTCTCCTTCTTCATTTATTAATTCATTTTCTGGCTCATTTTCAGCACAGAGGGGAAAGTCTAGCTTTTAAATAACATATGATTTAATTTCACCATGGCCTGGATCGATATTCCCACTTGTTCCTAACTGGCAACTTGTACTCTATTATTACCTACCACCTTTGATCTCCTCTCTCACTGCAGTGACCTGGCTCAGTTTATTAGGCTCAGCTTGAATTGGGCCAGGGGCTGACCATTGTATGGGGTACATTCCATCTCCCCATGACATGGAACTGCTTTGTGACAGAAGTGCTTGATGAGAAGTCTTAAGAGTTACGGAGTTCAAGGGAGGCAAGGGCACATGCTGCCACTCAGCAGAGGTGGGATGGGATGGAGGAATGCGCTGGGGCAGGGACACAGGGCTTGGGTCTCCAGAAAAGGAGCAGAGGATGTCCTGTGGAACTGCCCCAACAATTCTACCCAACACAATGGAAGCATCATATTTAGCATGCAGAAGGTAATGATAATGGATAGTAACTGAGTTTTGCATGTTGGACATCCTCTCTGTGGTCACAGTGGCCACCTCTTCCTCTTGGGACATCATTTTCAAGATCACAGTTTCAGTGGATTTGACACTTATCCCCCTCCTGGTGCTAGAACTGACTCACCGAATTGGAGTGCAGAGATTTCTTTGGGGTAGGCACAAGACCAATTCAAGTAAATGAGAATTAACCCTGGGATTGCAAATGGAATCACTGGGAAAGTAGTGCCCTTTCCTTTAGGGAGGTTCAGCTGGCGGGAAGACATCATGGAGTTACTGGTGGCCATATTGGAAGCACAAGGGCATAGCTTGCCTGAGAACAAAGCCAGCAAAGTGGAGAAGCAGGGGGGAAATGGGAGACAATCATTCTGTTGGCCTAGTTTAGACACCCTGGTCTAGTAGAGCCTCAAATTAGATCCTCTGCTTGACTCTCGGTTGTGTGAGCCAATGCTGCCTCTTTTCTTTGTAAGCCAGTTTGAATCGGGTCCTGTCCCTTGCAAGCCAAAATAGGCTGTATTAATCCACTGCTGGTCCCCCTCTGAGCTGCATAGAGCAGACCTGCATTGCGGCAGCCACACTGGCCATAGTTTTCCTTTGTTGACTGTTCCAGTCTTGCCCCCTGAAGCTAACTTTTTTGGGAATATTCTCCACTCCCATTTTGCCTGGATAATGTCTTTTCAGTCTGTAGATCACAGATACCATATCCACCAGACCAGGGCAGGCCCTCCAGCTACATCCTCTGCATACCCTTAATCTTTCCTTGGGGACATTTAGTACAATTTGTAATAATGTATTTATTTGGAAAGTTTTCTTGTTTTCCATTTTCCCTTGTCAGTCCCTGGATGGCAGAGATTCTTTTTTGTTTCTTAGTAGATATCTGACCCCTAGCAAAGTGCCTGGCACACAGTGGGTCCTCAATAAATCTTTATTGGCAATCTGTATATGTGAAATAAGTTTTTTATCCTTCTGTGGGCACCACACAGCATTGAGAGACACTGGATATCGTTGGAGTGGGAGCAGGGGAGGCAAGCCACTAGGTAGCTCAACCTTTAAGTCCCAACAGAAAGAAGTAGACTGAGAGCTATGGAAAACACTGCCATCGAGTATCCAAAGGGTGAACATTTTCGATGGAAGGTTGTGTTCCTATTTCCCTACACAACAGGTATACAGACCTCAGGGATAGTAACCAGGAGGTAGGCATTGGCTGGGTATGAAAAGTGCCTTGGTCCACTTTGTGTTGCTATGACAGAACATCACAGACTGGGTAATTTATTTGCTTACAGTCCTGGAGCCTGGGAAGTCCACTACCAAGGACCTAGCATCTGACAAGGGCCTTCTTGCTGTGCCATCCCTTGACAGAAGGCAAGAAAGTGAGAGACAAGAATCCAGACTCACAGCCTCAAGCACTTTTATAACCAGTGTTAATGCATTAAAGACGGTGAACTCATTGTGACCTAAACATGTCCTGTAAGGTTCTACTTCCCAATACTTCTTCATTGATAATGTGGTTTGGATCTTAAATATCCGCCAAGGCCATGTGCATGGTTCCCAGCTCAGGGCACTGTCGGAAGGTGGTAGAACCTTTAGGATGTGGGGCCTAGTGGAAGGAAGTTAGCTAATTGGGGAAAAGAGGTTGCTCTTGAAGGGGATCCCATCCCCCTTCCTCTTTTCTCTCTCTCTTTCCTGGCTGACATGAGGTGAGTACTTTTCTCTGCCATGTTCTTCCATCTTTCTGAAACCCTAAGCTAAAATAAGTCTTTTCGCCCTTGATTTTCTCAGGTTTTTTGTCACAGCTTTTTGATGGAAAGCTGTCTAACATGGGAATTAAATTTCTAATATATGAACTTTGGGGGAGACATTCAAACCATAGCATTCTGCTCCTGGTCCCCCAAATGCATAACCTCTCACATGTAAAATAGATCTTTTCCATCCCAAAAGCCTCCATTCCAGCATCTATGCAGAAGTCCAAAGTGTCATCTGAATCAAATATGAGTGAGACTCAAGGGACAGTTTGTCCTGAGGCAAATTCTTCTCCAGAGTTATGAAATGAACAACTTATGAGCTTCCAAAAGATAATGGTGGGACAGGCAGAGATAGGCATTCCCATTGCAAAGGGAGAAATGGGCAAGAAGAAAGGGATAACTAGCCTCAGAGAAGCACAAAACCCAACAGGGAAAATAGCAGTATGTCATAAACATGGCTTCTTTCTATTCATATTAGTGTCTGTACCAAAGGGTCACCTGGCCTCAACCTGAGTGTTCTCCCCCAAACATGGGTTTTTAGGCTTTAGATGCCAGGCTGAGAGTTTTCAAACCTTCCCTTTCTGTTTCCCTTTAATGTGTGTGTAATTTTGGGGGGCGGTACTGGGGAACCATCTCAGGGCTTGGTGCTTGCTAGGCAGGCACTCTACCACTTGAGCCATGCCTCCAGCCTTTTTGCTGTAGTTATTTTGGACATAGGGTCTTGCTTTTTGCTATTTTTATGCTGCCCTCTATCACTAGGATAACAGATGTGCACATATCATGCTCAGTTTTTTTCTGTTGAGATGGCAAACTTTTTTGCCTAGGCTGTCCCGGAACCTCAATTCTCCCTACCTCAGCCTCCGGCATAGCTTGGGATGACAGGTGCACACCAGTATATCCAGCTGTCTGTTAAGATAGCAAACTCCCTGCCTGGGCTGGACTTGAACCATGATCCTCCCAAGTAGCTAGGATTACAGATATGAGTCTCTAGCATGTGGCTTATAAATTCTATCTTTAAATCATTTTCTACTGTCCCATGTTATTGTTGGTGGTCAAAAGAAGTGATCAAACCACCTTGACAGCTTCATTGCCTGGGAATTTCTTGTCAGATGTCCTAACTTATCCTGCTTCCATTCTGCCTTCCACAGAATCCTTGCACGGAGGTACAATCCCAGAGTTATCTGCAAGTGCATGATACGGATGGGCTTTGCTCCAGTTTCCAATGCCTTCTTTCTCCATGTCCAGCTTTGACTGCATCAGAATGTCCTTTACTGCCCACACTTCTGTCAGTGCTTAGATCATGACACTTAACTAATAGGAAGAGTGAGGCTCTTCTTGCAGTTTTTTTTTCCTTCTTCTTCTGAGCCTTCACCAGAATTGTCCTGAACGCTCCCTTCATGGTGATCTAGGCGTTTTCTGACCTGCTCTTCCAAACTCTTTCAGTTTGTACACATTACCTAGTCCAAAACTGCATCCAGAGTTTCAGGTGTTTATCATGGCAGCAGCCTCACTTCTTGGTACCAGTTTTCTGGCTTAGCCCATTTTCTACCGCTGTAATAGAATACCTGAGACTGGGGAATGTATGAAGAGAGGAGGTTTATTTCTTGCAGTTTTGGAGGTCAGGAAATCTAAGATCAGGGACTCTGATCAAACAAGGGCCTCTTGCTGCATATGGGCAGAAGGACACACAGCATGCACAAGAGAGAGAGACAGTACAAGAGACTGGACCCCCATCTACAAGCACTGTTGTAATCAGCATTAATCCACTCTCAAGGGTGGAGTCCTCATGACCTAAATGCCTTCCATGAGGCTCTACCTTTCAATACTGGTATTTGTTTGTTTGTCTTTTGGTACTAGGGATCAAACCCGGGCCTTCTGCATGTTAGGCAAGCCCTCTACCACTTGAGCTACACCTCCAGCCCACCACTTTGCAACAACACTGTTGTGAGGGAAATTAGTTTCCAACACACGGAGATTAGTTTCAAACACATTAAATCTGGGGGACACATTCAAACATCAGCAAGTATGGAATAGCTAGAAGTCAACTGAGAACTTTGAAGATGGAGTCTATAAAGTTTTATATATTTATTCAAGTTTTCACAAGGAGGCTTTGGATTTTATGGGCTTTGCTATATTTGCACAACTCAGCATCACAAACATAGATCCTTTAAAAAGTATTTTTATTAGCATATATTAATAGTATAAGCAAGTGGGCTTTGTAGTGATATTTTCATACTTGAATATAACATGCTTTGATCATATTTAACCCCCAGGGTAAGACTTACCCTGTCTTACTGCCCCTCTCCTTCCCCCCGATCACCTTCCTTTTTTCTAATATTTCCATTTTATTTTCATACCTTTTTTCTCTAAATTCCACATATGAGAGAAAACATGAGATTCCTGTCTTTCTGGGTCTTATTTCACTTAACATGATGATCTCCAGTTCTATCAGTTTTCACACAAATGACATTTTATTCTTCTTTATGGCTGAATAAATTTCCATTGTGTATATAAACCATTTTTTTGGAGGGGGAGAGATAGGCTCTCACTATGTAGCCCAGGATGGCCTGGAATTTGTGATCATCTTGCCTCAGTCTCTTGAGTGCTGGGATTACAAACACTTGCCACCAAGCCTGGCTTTAAACTACATTTTCTTTACCCATTCATCTGTTGATGGGTGAGCAAGCTGATTCCATAACTCGATGACTTTGAAAAGTGCACTGATAAACACAAGTGTGCAGGTGTCTCTACTGCATGCTGACTTTGATTCCTTGGGTGTACACCCAGGAGTGATATAGGAGGGTCCTCCTATAGCAGCTCTTTTTCTAGTTTTCTTGAGGAAACTCCATCCTGATCTCCACGGTGGCTGCACAAGTTACATTCCCACCGACAGTGTATAAGGGTTCTTCTCCCAGACAGCTTCCCTGGCATTTGTTATTGTTTGCTTTCTCAGTGGTGGCATTCTGACTGGAGTGAGATGGAATCTCAATGTAGTTTTGATTTGCATTTCCCTGATGGTTAAAGATGTTGAACATTTATTCATGTATTTATTGAATACAAATTTCTTTTGAAAATAAACATAGATTCTTAATTTCATGGAATTGCATTAGGAGCACCAGAGAGATCCAGCTTTATAACCCCCTCTTTTCTATAGCGTGACTCTTGTGCCGAGTTCTGCTGGGACAGGCCCTGTGATGAGACCCCACCTACAACCTTGTCTCAAGGACATGTTTGTCCATTCTTTCCTTCTGAGACTTGTGCAGGGTGGCTTTCAGGTAATGTTTAGAGGGTGTCTTTGCACCCTTCTCACTGGCCTCTCCATGGGCAGCAAGCCACCAGGGGTCGATATGCACCTCATAGCTAATATTGCTCAGAAATAAGATTTTGGATGACAGACATCGTTGCTAATAAAGACAGGCCTGCTGGCAAAGTAGCCCTTGCCACTTCTGCACAGATGACTCCAATGAGATAAATTGCTTCCCACCATATAAACATGACTGCAATCAACCCAGGAAATAACATGATTCTTAGAAGAAGAGAAAATACAAATATGAAGCCCATGTGACATGAAACCAGGTTGGTCTGAGGAATGTGAGTGAATGCACCCAGACCTGTGGACCCCCAGGGAAGAACCTCAGAGCTGAGCCTCTGCCAGTGCCCCAGCATGACGGAGGACAGACCCTCTGCTCTGCCGTAGGAGGAAGCACTGTGAAAAGCAAAGTGAGACTCAATTGGCTTTTTCCAGAAAAACCTTCCTTAGGAGCTCAGCTTTTTGTTGAGGGTTTGAGTTCTCTGCTAGTCTTTCTTGAGCTGTGGTATCTTACGTCAAGCATTCTGCATCATCTAGTAAGATGGGATAATTTCCCCTTTAAAAGTGAAGCTGGAAGTGTCTGATGACAAAATTGGAGCAACCTTGAAAACCACAATGTCCTTAACACATATCAGGTGGTCCCTCTATTCTGGTTGCTCCCCCTGCCACCTTCACTCTCATTTTATAACACTGCTTATTTGGGGGGACTCTCCATCCTAGACTTGCCTTCAACCTCCTTGAGATTAAATTTTCCTAGAGCAGAAACTGCAAAAGGAAGAACAGAGAATATAATAATATCAATGCTATCAAATATTTATTAAATGCTCATTATGGATTGACCCTGTGTTAAGCATTTTATATCAATTATTTCATTTAATTCCTTGCAGCTATTAAATACTATTAAGATATCTAATGCACAGATGAGTAAACATAGACCTTGGTGGGTATCAGAGCTGAGACTGCTCTTTTAGAAGGGTGGACAGGAAAGGCCTTGCTAAAGAAATTTTATTTGAGCAAAGAAGTGAGCCAGAAGGTGGGGTGTGAACCCATGGGTGGGCATTTGAGAGAGGGCATTCCAGGCAGAGCACAGAGCTTGTGCAGAAGCCTGGAATCATGGCTGTTCAGCGTGTTCAACACACACCAGAGGGCCAGTGAGCCTGGGAGAAATTTGTAAATCAGAGAGGGAGGCAGACTGAAATCTTTGTGCTCTTGAGGACTATGACAAGAAGTCTGAATTTTATTCTAGTGTGAATATGGTGGCTATAAGAATGAAATAATGGGGACAAAGTGTTTTGTGAACTCCAAAACATTAAACTGATATGGTGTGTTATTGTAATCATTCACTCATTCATCTCTCCCTCCCCTATGTGGTCCAAATCCAGGGAGCTCAGATTCAAAATATTTCTAGCTGTTTCCTGGATTCCAGATAGACAATTAATAGACCAACCCTGTCCTTCAAAGACATGTGTATCAAGAATTGATCAAGTGGAAGAATAAAGTCATTCCCAGGAGTTTGTCCTTCTGATTCCTTCCCAAACTAATCTGGCATTGAAAGAAGACCTGCTTCTTGTGTGTGGGGGGAACATGTGATGGACCATGGCAAGATGAGCCATGACCACTCTAAAGATGGATTTGGAGGAGTGCCAGAAAGGAAGGCTCATTTCCAACTATCTAGAGGTTTCCTTTTAGAAGTTAGTGTTGCCTGGAAAAAAAGTACATTAAATATCTGTCTTCTACACTGAAGGGACAACACAGAACACTGAATTTTCATACTCACAGAGCCTGACATTGGTTGGCAGTTTGTAAATCTGGTTAACCCTATAAATAAAGAGATAGAAGCACACAGAGGTATGAAGTAATTCATGGATGGTGTGTCAAGACATGTCCAAGCTAGGGTGGGCTTACTGGTCAGTTGCCCAAACCTGGAAACCTCTATTCTTAGAAAGTAGGGAAGAAGAGTCTGTGTTCATTATTCTTGGTCTAAGACTTGAATTTTGCCAATTTAATGGTTTAGTAGTTTCTAACTATTGCCATAGTTTTCTTGATTACAAATGAAGTTAAGTACATTTTTTTTAAGGAGGCATGATACACATTTGTAAATAATGACTCTAGGCCCTTACTATAGCATGCAAATCAGATCAGTTCATGACATCTCTCACTTTCTGGAGGTACGTGAGTAGAGGTAAGATATGTTATCAAAGGTAAATGCATGTTTGATAATGTCCATTGTGTGTGTATATGTATGTTGAATTCATCCAACAAACAGTATGAGATCTTACATCTATTAGTCAAAGTAGTTAATGCTGGATCCTATAACAGAAACCTCTCAGATTTCTGTGGCTTAGCCCAGTAAAGGTTTGCTTCTTGCACATGCAGAATCCTATGGGTTGGGTGGCTCTCCCGTGAAGTTCTTCAGGTGGTGATACAGGGATTCAGGTCATTCCTGTCTTATACCTGTCTAATCAGAACAAACAGCCTCCTAGGCTATGGTGGCAGGGCAAAAGAGAGCTGAAAGACTGTGTAGGATTTTAAGGCCTTAGTTTGGAAGTAACTCGCTTCACTGTTGCTCACATTCTATTGGCTCAAATTCAGTCATATGACTCTGCTTAGCTGCAAGGGAGTCTGGAAGATGGGTCCTTAGGTGCACCCACAGTCTGTACTTGCGTGTTGGCACCTGTGCTTACTGACTAAGATGTGGACCTAACCACTGAGTAAGTCACAGCCTGAGGGGAAGAAGTCCCCACAGAACTATGCCATTCAGCAGATTCACACTAATGCACGATGAGAATTGTGGGTCAGGGGCTGCAAATCCCTTCAGATTTTAGATGGCAGTACTGGTAGAGAGCACAGCAAGAACACAGTGTGGAGGCCTCAAAGAATGAAGTGTTATCACTTCAGTTAGAGGCAAGGCCATGGAAAGGGGGAAAGTGGGAGGAAATAAGTCAGAAAATGTAGTTTGGGGCCAAATGAAAAGTGAAGAAGTTTCAGAAGTCTTTGAATGCTTTGAGAAAGGAAAGAACAGAATATTAGAGTAACCCACTTAGCCAGCACAACCAAGATAGGAAGAGTATGTGAGCATTTTGTCCCTTGGTTCCTTTACCTGTCAAAGGGGGATATTAATCTTTACTTTGTATGGTTGTGGTGAGGATTAAATAAATAAATACATAAGAAGAGCTCAGAGTCTTGCCAGACACAGTAAATGGCTCACAGTACATTGGCTGAGGAAAATGTGGTTGTGATGTACTAACACCATGGGAGGCAGTCATAATTCAAAAGATAATCTTGACTAGGCCATTAAAGAGATTTCCCGAATGAGTTGGCAGCCAGAGCAAGATGAGCAAAATATCCGTGGTGGGGTTAGAAATGATTTTTTGGGAGCTCCAATATTTCAGACTACATGGGGAACTTTCCAAGAAATCTGTTCTTTATTTTAACATTTCTGTTAGCATATATTAGGTGTACAGGAATTTCGTTGGACATTTCTATATATACTTACTATGTACCTCAGTTAGATTCATCTACACCATCATTCTTCCTCATCCCCCTCTACACACTTAAAATCATTTGGAGAAGTTTCAATGTTCTGTGTTCATACACACATATAAAGTATATCAACAATATTTACCCTCCTTTACCCTCTCCATTTCCCATTCCCTTCCACTAGTACCTTCCCTGTTTTACCTTCCTGTCCTTCATTATTTCAGGTATGAATTTCACCAGTGAATATATTGTACTTGAATCAGATTATTACTCTTCCTTACCCCTTCCCACCACTCATTATTCAACAGCTTTTGGTGCGTTTCTTTGTGCCGTCTTCCTACACAGGTGCAGTGCCTTTCAGTATTACTCACTCTCTAGCATTCTCTTTCGCTCTCTCTCCTTCCCCTAGTCTCCTTAAACGGTTCCACTACTGGAAACATATACATGTATTTATATTTATATTTTTATGTATATATGCACATATATTTATATATATGCACATATATTTATATATGTGTATATGTGTGTTTATATAGGTATATATATGACCATATTTGTATTTGTGTATCCATTATCTTTTGGATCTGTCTTCCACATATGAGAGAAAACATGTCAACTTTGTCTTTTTGAAACTGGCTTACTTTGCTTAATGTGATGATCTCCAGTTCCATCCAGTTATCTGCAAAAGACAGATTCTTCTTTTCAGCTGAATAATATTCTACAGTTTCTTAATCCCTTCATCAGTTGTAGGACATGTGGACTGTTTCCATAATTGGCTATTGTGAATAGTGTTGCAATAAACATGGGGGTGCAGGTGTCCTTAGCAACAAATTTATAGCCATCATCGTACTGAATGGGAAAAATTAAAACCATTTTCTCTAAAGTCAGTAATGAGACAAGGGTGTCAACTCTCCCTACTTTTATTCAATATAGTTTTGGAATTCCTAGCCAGAGTCTGTTCTTTAACAATATGTGGTGGTTAGCAGAGTTAGTGCTGGTCTCAGATTGTCTGACTGCCATTTGTAAGCTTGTGACCTGGTTTGGGTCATCCAAAATCTTGTAGTTCTTAGTTTCTATCACTCTAGAGTGAATCTCATGGGGTTCTTAGGAGATTCAATGAGATGATATGTGTCTGACATTTAACATGGTATCTAGTTTTTACTAAATGTTTGATAAGTGCTGTGCATGATTTATTATTAATTAAAAGGCATACAGACTAAATAAAACTAAATCCTGCAGCCAAATCAAGGATAAACACGAATTTGAGTATCTGGATATTCAAAAACAATTAAAATAATTTGTGGATTTATTTCCATTGCAATTCAGACGGTGAAGTGCCAATTCAGTTGCTTACTTTCCCCAAAGGAGAAACCTTAAACATATTGCTGATTTAGGAGATAATTTAACCATTACCTTAATCCAGGTCAGCAAAAATGTGATGACTGAGTTTTGTCCCTAATTAAGCTGCATTGTGACTATTTTTCACCCTTTTACCTCTCAGAATGCTGGGTACTGTGTCCTTGGAGGAAACAGAGCAGGCTGTGTTCATCTAGGGGGAGCTCTGTAGTGGAGGAGAGGCTGGGCTTCCTCTGCCTCTCCAGATCCTCTGACCCTTGGACAGGTGTTGACCACACCTTCTTCTGACCCTGGACTGTCCCCAGAACAGCCCTGCTTAAGCTAGTATATCTTCTAAGGTAAAAATTTCAGTCTAGGACTTTACCAAATGTGGTCAAAACCCAAGTGTGGCAGCTTATAATAGCCACCGTTGTGTTCACTGAGTGCCACCGAATCTTCCAGAATCATACTCTCCATTTAAAACTCTTTCTACTTTAGCCAAAAACAACAGAAGCTGCATTTCAAGTCACAAAAATAGTTGCATATCATCCTATAAACAACTCTGAATCTAGTTTTGACTCAGTGACTCCTGTCCCAACCCTATCTCTGTGGTATGAAGGAGTAAGACAAAGGAGGAAGAGCATGGAAAAGTTAAAATCACTATATAGATTTAAATTTGAAAACATGAATTGATGCCTACTGCATGCCAGGCCCTGTTTTGGGCCCTGGGGATGAATAAAGCCCTGTCAATGACCTTAAAGAGCACAAGTCAAGTGGGGAGACAAAAGGTGACTCCACTAAGGATAAAGATTGAACCACAGAACCACACACAGGAGAGGGCAGGATGTCAGAACGAATCTTCTGGGGGCCATACGTTGGAGCTAGATTTCTAAGGTTGAATTGGAACTGTCCAGGTGAAGGGGAGATAAGGAAGTGAGTATGAAGGAAGCAGAGGTCTAAGATCTTGCTATTCAAAGTGTGGTCCTTAGAACCAGTGGCGGCAGCAGTACCTGTTAGACATGCAGACTCCCAGGTCTGCGGAATGAATGGGGTCTGCACCATTCACGAGCTTGGCAACACCCGAGGGCTCTGGTCCAGGAATGACAATCCTGGTGTGGGGAAGGTGGAAATCTGGGCCTGCCTGTGGATTGCAAGGGGCTTAGACAAGCCAGGGGCCAGCCAGGGCAGTGCCAATGAGGCTGGAGAGGCAGGCCTTGCAGCCACACCACATGGTAAGAAGACAAGGACCCCCTTCACGGAAAGTCCTTTAATTGGATCCCCTAGACGTTTCCAGTAGCAGGAGAAACTCAAACTGTGTTCTAGTGGGGGCTGCAGCTTACTCTGGTATCATCACACCTGTAGCCAGAACTAACCTCTGTTTGCATTTCCTCCTCCAGGCTGACAGCTGACTCAGCTGTTTACCTCTGTCCACATCTGGGAGCTGCTCTGATGAAAGTTCCTACAGACCAATCAATCAGGCCGATTTCAATTAATCCTAATTGTCCTGTTGGGATTCCTTGCCAATAGCTAAGATGCAGTGAGCTGCTGGCATTACATCATCACAGCCTTCAGATTCCCTGGGTATGCTAGAGGCAACTCAGTCCTGTTCTGAACTCTCCTGAGGTCCCTGTGCAATAGTGTGAGTGTGTGTGTATGTGTGTGTGTGTGTCTGTCTGCACATGTGAATTTGTGTATGTGTGTGTGAGCACAGTCATCTATGCAGCACACAGGAGCCCCTCAGACCAACTCATAACCTACCATCTTTCTGTGGTTCCATCTTCCAGAGCAGGAAGAGATCCATCAGATTGGTGATACAGCCCTTGCAGGGATCCAGGACCTTTTTCTCAAAGAATCTATGGACAATCCTTTATCTTTTGAGGCTCCTTTTCCTCACCTCTAGGCCCATCGTTGGGCTGCTTGCCTCATCCCTTACTCATTCCATACTTGTTCCAATCATCCCACGTCCCTTCATATGGTCTCTGCATATGCTGTTCCCTCACCTTGAATGCCCTTCTCCTTCTGCCATCTACCTAAATAACACATGGTCAAGTTGTGCCTCCTCCCTGATGCTCACTCCAGGTCTCCACCTGAGCTCTTTTCACTCTGGGTCTGGGTGACTCCTCCTCACACACTTCTGTAAATAAGTCAAGTCAAGAAATGAGGGCTAACTTTTTATTAAGTATGAACCATGATTTAAATAGAATAAGAAAAATCTGTAGCCCTAAATTTGTTAGCAAAGCTGCCTGACAAAAGATGCACATTGGAATATTGGAGGAAGAAAGACAACTTGGGGGACTTGGCAGTTTTGCAAAGGTTGGTCCAACATGAAGGAGTAACATTCCCTCTGCAATTCTGGGCCTCAGGAAGAGGCCCCCACAGCCTGGCCAATTGAAGAAGTGCTTGCATCCATTTCCCAGTAAATAAGAGCCCATCAGTGTGGAGCAATGAGATACGAGTGAGAGGGAACTGGGCAGCCAGAGGGCACAGGTTCCAGCTCCAGCCACAAGCTCCCATAGGCAGCAGCAGGGTAATTAGAATAATGAGGGTACATGCGAGGACAATGGGGGGCTCCCTTATGCCCCTGGACTGGGAGCAAGGTGGCCTTGGGGAGTTCAGGATGGCAGGGAGAAGAAAGGTGGGAAGATGCACATAGGAACCAGACAAGCTCACATTAAGGCTCCACCAATGACTGTGCCAAATTTCAATTTCCTTATCTGTACAGCTGAGGTATTCAGAGTAGCTTCCTCCTTCTTGGGGGGAAGGATTAAACTGGGTGCCGTGTGTGTGGCTCTTAGCATTGTGCCAGGTGCACCATGCATGCCTGGTAAATGGTGGCTGTTACTGGACGTTCCCACTTGGTTGTCAGCACTGCCAGAAACAGAAAAGGTGCCCACCTGGGCCCAGGAGCATGCGGCCCTTGTGAGGGTTGGATGCCAGGCAGAATAAGATCCCAAATTCCACTCAGGTGAAGACGGCTACTCTCCAAAAGCTCTCTCCACTGCGTCCTCACAGAAACTCAGAGAATCGAGAATCAAGGGCCCAGGTGATACATGTGGCCACATGGCCTAGTTGTAAGTCCTGGCTGTGCCATAGGAAACTTAGCAAGATTTGAGGGCTTTCTGGGCCAGTTCTCCCTCTGTAAAATGGTGCCATTCATAATTACCTCATGAGGACTGAGAAGCCCTCCAGTGCTGGAAGCCCGAGTGGTTTGTGCTATTATCACTGTTGTGGTGGTGATTGCTGCTACCACTTTATTACTATGTAGGTCTCAGCCAAATGACACGTCCACAGGATGAGCCTTCTGACCATTCTCTATTCCTTTGTTTGATTTCCTTCGGGGCACTTGTTATTTCTAAAGTGATCTTATGTTCTTTATCGTTGTTTGGTTGCATTTTTCCCTCATTTAAAAAATGAAGCACAAGAAAATAACCTTGTCTTCTTCACCACAGAGCCACTGGTGCCAGCAGGGTACTTAGTGCACAGTGGGTGCTTAATAAACATTTATAGAATAAATGAGTAAATGAATAAATGGTTAGGAATCTCCACTTTCCTGGAGTCAGACACAGTGCCTAGCACAGAGTAGGGAAGGACATTGTTTTGTGTATATGTGAGTGGATTAACCAAGGAATGACTCCATGAGTGAATGAATAAAATAAAGAATACCTGAGCAGGATTAAGTGAGTGAAGTAGGGTATAGCAGCTTGGACTGGACCTATGATGCAGTAGTAAGGAAGTCACCTGCTGGCTAGGTGATGCTGCAAAGCTGTCCTGCATACTGGGATACAGATGCCACCCTGGTGGGTTTATGGGTAAACTGGAGCCCAGTCTTTGCAGATGCTTGTTTGAAGTAGGGAGAAAAAGCAGCCTGTAACCGTCTCCTGTCTAAACATTTAATGAGGCTTTTGGAACAGATAATTTGGAGAGATACTGCAGAGATGAGGGCCAGGATATAAAAATAGATGGATTTCCTTATTGAAATGACTCCCAGTCATATTTTCCCTCTGTGGCACAATGATTAAAACTCATCAATTACCATTAACTGTGAAGTGAGCAAATTGTGAACCTGCAAGTCTCTCCTGTCTTCCAGGCCTGGTCTCAGGAGCCCTGGGGGAAGATTTGATGGCTGCAGCAAGACATTTAACTTGAAGTCCAAAGCCACATCATGGAAGAACCTCTAAGACCCCATGGTTCCCAAACACAGAATAAGCCTGTGGCTCCTGGGATCTTTCTGCAGGGGAAGGCCCAGAGGAATGGAGGTCAAGATGTCTCACCATCAGAAGGAAGTTTTCTCTGGGTTCTGTGGCTCCACTGGGCACCATGTGTTGAGTGTGGGAGGGCCCCAAACCCCAGTTAAAGCAGCAAACATGTTGGGCAATCTGTGACTGATATCTAGGGACATAGAGAAATTAAAAATACCTTTTTGTCCCAATATGGCCCCAGAGGGGCTTAGTGCCATGAGTGCCAACTAGGTGTTGAACTGGCATCTTCCAAGGATTTCTAAATGGAAACTTCCAAGTCTCAGCCCAGACCAGTGAGTCAGAATCTTTCAGGGTGGGGATCAGGGAAGCTGCGTTTCTAACTATCCCTGAGTACTTTACTTGCTTTCTCATTATTGAAATGAACAAAACAAATGATGTGCCTGTTTCCAGGCTCTGGACCAAAGACAATGCTTCACTGAGATTCCCAAGATGGAGCACTGTCAGAGAAGGGCAGGAAGGGAGCCCCACACTGAGCACAGAAGTCTGACAGCTGAGCAGAATTTGGAACTGAGGCTGCTTCAGTGGCTAGAATTTATGGGTGTCCTGCAGAGGAAAGCTGCAGAGGGGAAAGACCCTAGAAGTTGGTGTTGGCATGTCAGTGGGTCCCTGGTAGGAGCCTGGCAGAATGCAGCAGCTGACAGCCCAAGAACTAAGAGGAAACACTAGCCAGATTTCAGGGCTGGGTGCTCCAGCTCAGCTAGAATGGAAAAGCCTGGGGGGGGGGGTGCACCTCACATAAGACTGAAAAAGGAGTTAGGCATGGCAGCACAGGCCTCTAATCCTAGCACTTGGGAGACTGAGGCAGGAGGATTGCAAGTTTGAGGTCAGCCTGGGCTACATAGCAAGACTGTTTCAAGAAGAAGAATAAAAGACTGCCTAAAGGCCAGACATTAGGCATACAGACCATGTTCGAGGGTGAGAACTATACCCTAGCATAAGGTTTCTTGACCCCTGCAATGTTGACATTTTTAACTGATAATTCCTTTGTGGCGGGGATTGTCCTGTGCTTCTAGGGCATTTATCAACAACCCTACCCTTTACTCCCTAGATACCATGGGCACTAGCCCTCATTTATGCCAATCCCAAATGCCTCTGGACATTGCAAAACTGTCCCCTGTGGGGGCAAATCACCCTCAGGTGAGAGCAACTGCCTAGAGTAAAAGGCCACATGTTATGACTAATGATGAAATTAAAGTACCAGTCCTAACAAAAAATAAAGGACCATGAAAATCCACCCATATTTTAAGTGTGTGCAAAAGCAATACTAATGCCCTTTAAAGGAAAATGTGATCCAAACTCCCTACAAGGTATCACTCACAATATCTGGGCTACTTGAAAACATTACTAGACAAGTGAGGCAGAAAAATGTGAAACATCATCTAGAAATTGGTAGTCAATAGAAACAGATACTTAGATAGCATGGGTATTGGAATTAACAAAAGGACTCAGAAACAGCTATAAGTACGTTCAAGGACATGCAAGAACAGATGGACGTGATGGACAAATAGATGGGTAAATTTCAGCAGGGAAATTGAAACCATAAAAAACTAACTGAAATTACAAAACTGAACACTACACTATCTGTAGTGAAAACTCACCAGATGGAGTTGACAATAGATTGGAGACCACAGAATGAAGGGTTAGGAAATGTGAAGATAGATCAACAGAAATTATTCAATCTAAAGAATAGAGAGTAAAGAGAGGTTTTTTAAAAGAAAAATGGATAGTTAGCTGGACATGGTGACTCATGTCTGTAAACCCAACTATTCTGGAGGTTAAGGTGAAGAGGATGGTGAGTTCAAGGCTAGCCTGGGCTACATAGTAAAACCCTGTCTGAAAACAAACAAAACCCAAAACAAGAAAGAAAGAAAAAAGGAAGGAAGGAAGAAAAGAAAGAAAGATAAAAACTGCATAGGCAATTGACTGTGGACAAAGGTAAAGATTTTCAATGAGGAAATAAAGTTTTGTCAGTGAGTGCTCTTGAAACAAGTGGATAGTGATGAGAAAATAATTTTGTACCATATTAAAATAGTAATTTAAGATGATTTAAGCATGAAATCTAAAACCACAATGATCCTGAGAGAAAACATGGTTGGGGTAAGATAAGTGTTCTTAAGTGGGACACCAACAGTGAGTAGCAATGACTAGCAAAGAAAAAAGAGACTAAGTCAACACCATCAAAACATAAACTTTCCATTTGTCAAAAGACACTATGAAGAAAATGAGAGGACGGGGTGTAGCTCAGTTGTATAGCACTTGCCTGGCATGAACAAAACCCTGGGTTTGATTCCCAATAGTGCAAAAAATAAGAAACAAGCTACAGATTTGGAAAAGATATTCCCCAAACATATATTTCACAAAGGACTGGTTTCCAAAATATTAAAAGAATGCATACAATTTGGTAATTATCTTTTAAATCCAAAATTTCTAAGGTTTTAATGAGCAGATATTTTACAAAAGAAGATACATCACTGACCAATTAGTACATGAAACATGCTCATGAAGGTTGGTCAGGAAATGAAAATTAAAACCATGGTAAGTACAAATGCATCCAAAAAATAACTGAAGTTTAAAGAGTGACAGTTCATGAAGCAATCAGGACTACTGCATATAGGTGGTAGAATTATAAAATAGTACAACCACTTTGGACAAAATGTCCAGAAGTTCCTTATGAAATTAAGTCAACAATTGGCGGATGAAAAAACAATTCTATTACTAGGTATATACCCAAGAGAAAGGAAAATACATGTCTATAGAAAAATACTACACACCCAGATTTATAGCAGCCTGATAAACAATATCCAGAAATGGAAGACATCCCAGGTGTCTTCATGTAATGGAATATACTACTCAACGGTAAAAATGAACAAACTTCTCATACCTGTAATCCCACTACCGGGCGGGGGGGGCGCAGGAGTTTTGACAAGTAATACTTAGCAAAAATACAACAAAATATATTGAATGTCCTCATTAAATTATCCATTCTTAAAGAACTTGGTGGTTTTCTTGGGTTTGAGTTTCACACATCAATTCAGCAAGAGTCACACGTGAAGAACATTGAGTCCCAATCTATGAATATTGTATAGTTCTTTGTTCATATAGGTTTTCTCTAGTTTATCTCAGCAATATTTGGTGGGTTTTACTATGAGGACATTCAGTATATATTGGCCTAAGAACAGATGTATGGAACAATGAAATCCAATCGGGAGTCTAGAGACAGATTTACACATCTACAGTTAATTGATTTTCAATAAACATATCAGGAAATTCAATAGAGAAAAGAAAAAGACTTCAATGAATGGTAAAAAAAATAACAACTAGATAACTGTATAGGGAAAACTTAATCTCGACATCTACCTCTGAAATGCAAGCGTTCAATTTGTACAAGCTCACAGACCTAAATGTTAAGTAGTGAAGCTCTCATTCTTATATAAGAAACATTTAAGGAGGATTTCCAAGATGGCGGCTAGAGGGAGGAAGCAGAAAGCATGCCTCCTAAAGTGAAATCTTGGAGAGATGCTGGAGACACACCTTGCAGGCAAGGCCACCGAGAAGAGGCAAAATTTTGACCCCTCCACACCTCCAGCCTGCACAGAGCATCTCCACTTCACGTTGAATGGAGAAACCAGGAGGGGCCCAGGCCGCCGCCATTCGCCGGCGCCCAGGCGGCTTGGGAAGATGGGGACCACAAGTACAGGGACAATAACAACACCAAGGGCAATGACAGGAAGACAGACAAAACAGGGAAACCAGTTTCCCCACAGCAAAAAATCAGTACAGGAACCAGAGGGAAATGAAGAAAACAGATACTCAGATCCAGGCTCCAAAAAAATGAAGATAAACTATGTCAAAGAACCCAATGAAGCCCACAAGAATTAAAAGAAGACATACTACAGGTACTCAATGAGAATTTTATGGAGATGATACTGGATATGGTAAACCAAAACGTACAGGAAACACTCAAGAAATTCCAAGACAACAAAAATAGAGAATTTGAAAAAGCAAAAGAAGAAGTAAAGGAAACCACAGAAGCACTGTATAAACACCAAAGCAAAACAGAGAACACAATTAATAAAGAGATAAATGAACTCAGAACAAAAATAGACAACATTAAACAACCCAGGATATGGAAAACCTCAGAAAAAAGAATGAAACAGAATTGCAAAACAAAACGGAAGGCCAATCCAGCAGAGTAGAACAAACAGAAGACAGAATTTCAGAACTCGAAGATGAAATGGTAATTAAAGGAAAAACTGAAGAACTATTAACTAAACAACTCAAGACCTGTGAAAAGAAAATCCAAAAATCATGGGCATCAAAGAAGGAGAAGAGGTGCAAGCAAAGGGCATGTGTAATATATTCAACAAAATAATAACAGAAAATTTCCCAAATCTAGAGAAAGATATTCCCATACAGATGCAAGAGGCTTCCAGAACACCAAACAGACCAGACCAAAATAGATCTACTCCACGGCATATCATCATTAAGACAATTTCAGAAACTAGAGAAAGAATATTGAAGGCTGTAAGAGAGAAAAAACAAATAACATACAAAGGTAAACCCATCAAAATCACAGCAAACTTCTCAACAGAAACATTAAAAGCAAGAATAGCGTGGGGTGAAATCTTCTGGATACTGAATGAAAATACCTTCAACCCCAGGATACTCTACCCAGCAAAACTGTCATTCAAAATAGATGGAGCAATAAAAGTCTTCCATGATAAGCAGAAACTAAAACAATATGTGACAACAAAGCCACCACTACAAAAGATTCTTCAAGGGATTCTGCACACAGAAAGTGAAACCCAACATAACCATGAAAGGACAGGCAGCACCAAACCACAGGAAAAGAAAAAGCAAGAAAGTAGAGTGTAACCTCAACTTAGGTACACACAATCAAACCTTCAAACAACTAAGACAACTAAATGACAGGAATCAGCACATACCTATCAGTACCAACAGTTAATGTTAACAGACTTAATTCACTTGTCAAAAGGCACCATTTGACGAAATGGATTAAAAAGGAAAATCCAACAATTTGTTGCTTACAGGAGACTCATCTCATCAATAGAAATAAGCATAGGCTTAGGATAAAAGGCTGGAAGAAGATTTACCAAGACAATGGCCCCCCAAAACAGGCAGGAGTAGCAATACTTATCTCTGACAAAGTAGACTTCAAACCTACATTGATCAAATGAGATAAAGAAGGACATTTCATACTAATAAAAGGGTAAATAGATCAAAAGGAAATAATAATCATCAATCTGTATGCACCCAATGTCAACGCACCCAATTTCATCAAACATACCCTGAAAGACCTAAAAGCATATATAAATGCCAACACAGTGGTTGTGGGAGACTTTAACACCCCATTATCATCAATAGATAGGTCATCCAAACAAAAAATCAATAAAGAAATCCAAGATATAAAATATACAATAGATCAAATGGATCTACTTGATGTCTACAGATCATTTCATCCAACTTCTACACAATATACATTCTTCTCAGCAGCCCATGGAACCTTCTCCAAAATAAATCATATCCTAGGGCACAAAGCAAGTCTCAGCAAATATAAGAAAACAGAAATTATACCGTGCATACTATCTGATCACAATGCAATAAAACTAGAACTCAACAACAAAGGTAAAGACAAAAAACATGCAAACAGCTGGAAACTGAATAACTCATTACTTAATGAACAATGGGTCATTGGTGAAATAAAAGAGGAAATTAAAAAATTCCTGGAAGTCAATAAAAATGAAAACACAAACTACTGGAACCTATGGGACACAGCAAAGGCAGTCCTGAGAGGAAAGTTTATAGCCATGAGTGCATATATTAAAAAGACTGAAAAGATCCCAAATCAATGACCTAATGATACATCTCAAACTCCTAGAAAAACAAGAACAAGCAAGTCCCAAAACAAATAGAAGGAGAGAAATAATAAAAATAAGAGCTGAAATCAATGAAATAGAAACCAAAAAAACCATACAAAGAATCAATGAAACAAAAAGTTGGTTCTTTGAAAAAATAAACAAGATCGACAGACCCCTGGAAAACCTGACTAAAATGAGGAGAGAAAAAACCCAAATTAGTAGAATGAGGAATGCAAAAGGGGAGATAACAACAAACACCATGGAAGTCCAGGAAATCATCAGAGACTACTTTGAGAACCTATATTCAAATAAACTCAAAAATCTTAAAGAAATGGACAGATTTCTAGATACATATGATCATCCAAAACTAAACCAAGAGGAAATTAATCACCTGAATAGATCTATAACACAAAATGAAATTGAAGCAGCAATCAAGAGTCTCCCCAAAAAGAAAAGTCCAGGACCTGATGGATTCTCTACTGAATTCTATCAGACCTTTAAAGAAAACTGATATCAACCCTCCTTAAACTGTTCCACAAAATAGAAAGGAAAGGAAAACTGCCAAACACATTTTATGAAGCCAGTATTACACTTATCCCAAAACCAGGCAAAGACACTTCCAAAAAGGAGAACTATAGGCCAATCTCCTTAATGAACATTGATGCAAAAATCCTCAACAAAATAATGGCAAACCGAATTCAACAACACATCAAAAAGATTATTCACCACGACCAAGTAGGCTTCATTCACCATCCCAGGGTGGTTCAACAAACAAAAATCAATAAACGTAATAAGCCACATTAACAGAAGCAAAGACAAAAACCACTTGATCATCTCAATAGATGCAGAAAAAGCCTTTGATAAGATCCAACACTATTTCATGATAAAAGCTCTAAGAAAACTAGGAATAGAAGGAAAGTACCTCAACATTATAAAAGCTATATATGACAAATCTATAGCCAGCATTGTACTTAACGGAGAAAAACTGAAACCATTCCCTCTAAAATCAGGAACCAGACAAGGATGCCCACTATCTCCACTCCTATTCAACATAGTACTGGAATTCCTAGCCAGAGCAATTAGGCAAGAAGAAGGAATAAAAGGAATACAAATAGGTAAAGAAACTGTCAAAATATCCCTATTTGCAGACGACATGATCCTATACCTTAAAGACCCAAAAAACTCTACTCAGAAGCTCCTAGACACGATTAACAGCTATAGCACGATAGCAGGATATAAAATCAACATGGAAAAATCATTAGCATTTCTATACACTAATAATGAACAAACTGAAAAAGAATATATGAAAACAATTCCATTTACAATAGTCTCAAAAAAAAATCAAATACCTAGGTGTAAACCTAACAAAAGATGTGAACGACTTCTACAAGGAAAAATATACACTTCGGAAGAAAGAGATTGAGGAAGACTATAGAAAGTGGAGAGATCTCCCATGCTCATGGATTGGTAGAATCAACATAGTAAAAATATCGATACTCCCCAAAGTAATCTACATGTTTAATGCAATTCCCATCAAAATTCCAATGACATTCATTAAAGAGATTGAAAAATCTACCATTAAATTTATATGGAAACACAACAGGCCACAAATAGCCAAGGCAATACTCAGTCAAAAGAACAATGCAGGAGGTATCACAATACCTGACTTCAAACTATATTACAAAGCAATAACAATAAAAACAGCATGGTACTGGCACAAAAACAGACATGAAGACCAGTGGAACAGACCCAGATAAGAAGCCACACAACTATAACCAACTTGTCTTTGACAAAGGAACTAAAAATATTCAATGGAGAAAAGACAGCCTCTTCAACAAAAACTGCTGGGAAAACTGGTTAGCAGTCTGCAAAAAACTGAAACTAGATCCATGTATATCACCCTAAACCAAGATTAACTCAAAATGGATCAAGGATCTTAATATCAGACCACAAACTCTAAAGTTGATACAAGAAAGAGCAGGAAATACTCTGGAGTTAGTAGGTATAGGCAAGAACTTTCTCAATGGAACCCCAGCAGCACAGCAACTAAGAGATGGCATAGATAAATGGGACCTCATAAAACTAAAAAGCTTCTGTTCATCAAAAGAAATGGTCTCTAAACTGAAGAGAACACCCACAGAGTGGGAGAAAATATTTGCCAGCTACACATCAAATAAAGGACTGATAACCAGAATATATAGGGAACTTAAAAAACTAAATTCTCCCAAAACTAATGAACCAATAAAGAAATGGGCAAGTGAACTAATCAGAACTTTCTCAAAAGAAGAAATTCAAATGGCCAAAAAACACATGAAAAAATGCTCACCATCTCTAGCAATAAAGGAAATGCAAATTAAAACCACGCTAAGATTCCACCTCACCCCTGTTAGAATAGCCACCATTAGCAACACCACCACCAACAGGTGTTGGCAAGGATGCGGGGAAAAGGGAACCCTCTTACACTGTTGGTGGGAATGTAAACTAGACAACCACTCTGGAAAAAAATTTGGAGGCTACTTAAAAAGCTAAACATTGATCTACCATATGATCCAGCAATACCACTCTTGGGGATATACCCAAAAGACTGTGACACAGGTTACTCCAGAGGCACCTGCACACCCATGTTTATTGCGGCACTATTCACAATAGCCAAGTTATGGAAACAGCCAAGATGCCCCACTACTGACAAATGGATCAAGAAAATGTGATGTTTATACACAATGGAATTTTATGCAGCCACGAAGAAGAATGAAATGTTATCATTCGCTGGTAAATGGGTGGAATTGGAGAACATCATTCTGAGTGAGGTTAGCCTGGCCCAAAAGACCAAAAATTGTATGTTCTCCCTCATATGCAGACATTAGATCAAGGGCAAACACAACAAGGGGATTGGACTTTGATTACAAGATAAAAGCAAGTGTATACAAGGGAGATATGAGGATAGGTAAGACACCTAAAAAATTAGTTAGCATTTGTTGCCCTTAACGCAGAGAAACTAAAGCAGATACCTTAAAAGCAACTGAGACCAATAGGAGAAGGGGACCAGGAACTAGAGAAAAGGTGAGATCAAAAAGAATTAACTTAGAAGGTAACACACATGCACAGGAAATCAATGCGAGTCAACTCCCTGTATAGCTATCCTTATCTCAACCAGCAGAAACACTTGTTCCTTCCTATTATTGCTTATACTCTCTTCAACAAAATTAGAGATAAGGGCAAAATAGTTTCTGCCAGGTATCAAGGGGGTGGGGGGGGAAGGAGGGGCGGAGTGGGTGGTAAGGCAGGGGGTGGGTGCAGGGGGGAGAAATGACCCAAGCATTGTATGCACATATGAATTAAAAAAAAAAAGAATAGATCTTGAAGAGAAAAAAAAAGAAAGAAACATTTAAGAAACTCTTTATGGCTTTGAGGTGGACAAATATTCTTAGGGCCTTAAAAGCACAAATCACAAAAAATGGGTAAATTGGGTTCAATTAAAATTAAAAATCAAAAGACATTAAGGAAAAGAAAAGGCCAGTCACATGCTGGGGAAAATGTACTAGTATATCGGACATATATGTCACAAAGGTCTTGTGTCATATATATAAACCCTATAGCTCAATAATTAAAAAAAATTCAACATGACCCCAGATGAGCAAATGACTCATGATGTTTTTGGCCTGTGGGCATGTAACATGTTACAAGCACTTTGGGAAATTCTGCAGTTTCTTATAAAATGAGGTATATGACCCAGCAATCCTGCTATGTTCCTCATTGCTGCCGGACGACATAGTGAATAACCAGGAAAAGGAGGAATCGAGCTGGTTTCAGATTGTGAATGCAGTCAGATAAGGTTTGAGACATGCTTAGCAAGGCTGTAGTGGTGGTAACTGCTGTTATTTTTATCAGTTGTGAGATCCTTGAAGACTGAGGCGTTTCTGAATCATTCCTTGTGTCTAAGACTTTGAAACAGTGCTTTTTGAGTGGCAGAAATGAACTGATAGGAAAGAATGGAAAGAAAGTGCATCTGTTCCAATCACGAGATACTATTGGTGTGAGCAAGGGACATAGGTTGAAGAAGTCCAGGAAGACTTCCTGGAGGAGGTAGACTCTGAACTAGTTCTCCAAAGAAGGCTCAGCACCAGATGGGTGAGTACGAAAAGAACTGGTCAGGCTAGAAGGGAAGATCCAGATGAGGAGAGGACACTGGAGGGAAGCCTGGCTGGAGCAAGGTCATGCTTCTGTGTTACGTGTCATCTTTGTGGACAGGTAGCAGAGAGCTTTGCAGACAGCCCTGCAACAAAAAGGAGGTACAGCCCTGCCCCCGGCACCTAGCCACCCACCCTCAAGACACTCAGTCAGCATCACCACACAAGGCTCCCTAAGGGGTGGCTTAAAGGTGCCTCCTGACCCGTATTTACATTGCTTTTTTGAGTGGCCTTGACTGACTTCCCAGAAAGCCTCTGAGATGATTCAGCAACACAGGAGTGAATGGGGAGCAGGTGGGGCAGAGAGCACTGACCACAATTTCAAACTCACCATGCTAATTTGTTAAAGTAAAACTCTCTTTAAAAATGTAATCATAAACCTAACCAGAGCTCCTGCTTTGCAAGTTCAAAGCCCTGAGTTCAAACCCCAGTCCCACCAAAAAAAAAAAAAAATCATTTTTAAATGAGCCATTTCAAACCAGAACCTAACATGATGTGCTTGGAGGACCTGGTAAGTGAATAAGCCTCACACAGAAAGACAAAGAAAGAGTGCCTATGTCACTCATATGCGGAAGCTAAGACATGGATCCTGTGGGAGCAGAGGCACAGTGGTGGTTACTCTGGTGGGGGAAGTAAGGGGGCAGGAGAAGGTGGACAACAGGCATGGAGTTAGTTTTATACGAGGAAGATGTCCTGGGATTCTGTGCACACTCAGGTGACTGTAGCCAGAAAGGACTGGGAACATTATGACCACAAAGAAATGATGAACATGCTAAATGCCCTGATTTAATTATTATTACACATGTATACATGTATCAGAACATTATTCTGTGACCAATAAATTATTACAATTATTATGTGTCAATTAAAAAAAAACAAGCCTGTAATTCTAGCTACTTAGGAGGCAGAGATCAGGAGAATCATAGTCCAGGGCAGCTTGGGTAAAAAGTTCATGAGACCCCATCTCAATCAATAAAAGCTGGCCATGGTGGCCTGTGCCTGTCATCCCAACTTTCTATTTATGGGAAGCATAAATAGAAGGACTGCAGTCCAGAAAGACCCGGGTTTAAATATGAGACCCTACTTGACAAATACTAATAGCAAAAGGGCTGGAGGTGTGGTTCAGAGCACCTGCCTAGCAAGCATGAAGCCCTGAGTTCAAACCCAAAGTACCATCAAAAAAAAAAAAAACCTTTAAAAAGTTTTTAATGAATCATTCCAACTTGGAAAAATATTTTTCCAAAATTAATGACTTGGAACAATGGCTTCAAGTGTCATGGAGAAGGCTGAGCCCAGGTGTGTTCCAGGGCCCCTCCCCCAGAGTTTCTGATCAGGCAGGTGTGGTGATACCTGAGAATTTGCATTCCTCAGAAATTCCCAAGGGAGGCATTGCTGCTGGCCCAAGATCACACAGAATCACTCACCTAGAATTACCTAGGAGCATCAAAATCGCCTCCATGCCTCAATGGCACAGATTTCATGCTATTAAATTTCAGATCCACAGGAAGGTGCTGTGCTGCCGACTAGTTAGACTCCCTGGGATGCTGTGCTGCTTCACCATCTTGGTTTTTAAAGCTAGCCCTTGAAACCCAGCTTTAAAAACTGTACAAGCCCTCGTCCACACAAGTGCACACACAATGTTACCTGCGTTTTGTGGGGGCAGAGTCTAGAGCACACTTTCTCAGTGGTTTATGTTCAGCTCCAGGCTTAGGTTAAAAAAGACCTGCTAATGAAGGAACAGGTTGCACCTGCTGTCAAGAATAGGCGTTCAAAATCTGGGCATGGTGGTGCATGTCTGTAATTCCAAATACTCAGGAGTGGAGGTAGGAGGATCACAGTCCAAAGCTAGGTCTGGGAAAGGTAGCTCCAGACCCTGTCCGAGAAATGACTCAAGTGAGAGAGCGCCACCCCACCATGAGCTCAAGCCACAGTAACACACACAGAACAGGGCTTCAGGGCTGTCAGGTCCAGCTGTGTCTCGGACTGTAAAATGGTACTAACTATGCTGTCTTTTGGTTACCTCCGGGGAACAGGTCTTGGAAGTTGAAGAACAACCTCTAGTCTTTATTTGATGTACTTCACTGCTTAAACTTTAGGCCATGTAAATGTAAACAGAGCTATACCACACTTTTGCACTTTAGTTTTCTGAATATGTGCATGTATTTTTTCACAAATTTCATCTAAATTGATAAACAAAGTTTAAGACTCTGCAACCATGTTCACTTTTAGATCCCATGTATGCAACGATGAAATCACATTAAAATGGTGAATAACCAAGCTCAACAGATAAAAGCAGCCAAAATAGTGAGTATGCACCTATCCTCTCCGCATTCGCCCAAGAGGAAAGTATGTGGGAAAACTCTGGAAGTCTAGGGTCTGGGTTCAAGGTTATGACTGGCACAGTCGTCACCTCCCAGTGCTCTTGAAACCTTTCTGGCAGCTTCCTCAAAGCTCCTTTCTTTCTGCAGTTGCCATAACATTTTCCTTTCACCTCCAACTATTTTTGATGGAACAGCTCTCCAACATCCAAACATCCAAATCCCCGTGTGCGTGTGTGTGTGCGTGTGTGTGTGGGTGTGTGTGTGACGTCCTCAGTGTATCCCCAGTCCTCTTATCTCTCCACATACACCTTAATGGGGAAATAGAGTAAATGACCAGTAAGAGTCCCCAGATGGCCTTGTCTCGCCGGCAGACCCTGTCCCCATGCCAACCCTCTTGCCCTGTAGCCCCGGAGTCATCAACAGCTCTAGAGTTTATCAGAGCAGCCCGATGCCCTCAATTTCCTGCCATTGTAATTAGTGTTCACCTCACACAAAAAGCAGATTCCAGCCAACTCCAGGTCCCTTGCTCTGAATCCCTCTCTTCTGTGTTGGTTCAGTACCAGCTACGCTTGTAGGGCCTTGGCTGGGAGTTGTTCTCATCTGACACCTGCCTTCCCTTGGCTGTCTGAGAGGTGGATGCAGCCTTGACCTGGCAACCCAGACACCAGCTCTCAGGCCCCACTCTGCTTAACTCATAAGCAGAGTCAATGTCCCTTCTCATCTCTGGAACTCCATATCTCCATTTATAACATATAGATAGTGGAGTAATAGGGTCTATCCCCAAAAGAATACATAGAAAAATATGTGCATAAACAATGCACATTTAATTTTCTGTACTCAGAAATCTTCTGATGCCCTAGGGTTAGCCTGGGATTCTCCCACAGCTAACATCTGCAGCAAGTGTGCAGGATAAACCCTGCACTCTCCCCCTCTATCTGCTTTCCTTCTTCTTTCTGTCTCTCAACATGGTAACAGGGATCTAAAGGGGTAAGGAATGAGGAAACTTCAAAAACTGTCCTTCTTTACAAGGGCTTGTGCTTGTTATGACCGTGCAGGCTGCTCTCCGTGTCTTTGGGGACACCACGGTGGTCATTGCCAGCATCTACTGAACACCCACTTAGCACTGGGTGGTGCTCCATGAGCTCCACACATCATCTTAATCTCCAAAGTAATCCTGGGAGGTAGGGGCTAATGTTACCCCATTCTGCAGATGAGAAGTTTATCATGAAGAGTTTAATTACCTGGATCATATAGTGAGTGACAAAGAACATGAGTTTTGATTTACGTAAAATAGGTAAAGAATGGGATGCCCTGGTTGTCAGTTACAGGTGTGAATTTTATCCCCTTGAGGAAACACTGAAAGTGATTCCTAGTGGAAGAGCTTAGCCTCTAGTCAAAGACAGGCAGACATACACAGGCACACAGATATACATAGATGAATACAGATACACACATGCACACGAACATAGATGAACACACACTTGTACACACTCTCACACACATAGATGAACACAGAAACATGTGATGAACAGACACACATGTAGATGAACATACACATGAACACAGTGCACACATGTAGATGAACATAAAAACACACATAGTGAGCACAAAAATCACATATGCACACTAGCACACAAAGACCAACACACAAATGTTTGGACACATGCACGTATGCACATGTATACACACGTATAGATGAATACCCAAACACACATGCTCAGACACGTACTAATGAATACACAGTGCACAGATACACACAGATGAACACACACATGCACACTGGCATACATGTAGGTGAGAACACAATTGGACACGTGAACACACGCACACAGATGCACACATGCTAAACACACAAAGTCACACATGTACAGACACACATTTGCATGTACCCTGGGACTGAAGTTCCCTAGTTAGACCAGCATAGGCGGATGTGGCAGCTGGAGCAGCCTGGGCCAGCAGTCCTGGAGGAAACACTCATTCAGGGGCACTTCCCAGAGGAGGTGAAACTGGGCTGAGCTTGACAAAGGGGAAGCTAGACAGTGAAAGGGGCAGAGTGACATCCCAGGCAGGAGGAGCAGCAGCAGCAGTAGAAGCACAGACAGAGAGGGGGCCTGGCCGAGCCAATTCTGCAGATGCACCTATTCTGGGACATCTGCTATAGGCTGGGCCAGGGTCCTGCCCTTCAGCTGTCCTTATCTAGTGGGGTCATCAGAGGAAAGCAGGATGTCAGTCACGTGGCTCGGGCAGCCTACCAGTTGGGTCTGTGAAATGGATTGGCCCTGGGTTTGAATCCAAGTTCTACACTCACTGACAACCTGGTGAGCATATTACATCACCGCTCCTGCCTCAGTTTTCTCCTAAGATGGAGGTAATCATGGGATCTGCCTTCTAGAACGGTTGTGGGTTTTAAATGAGATGATACCTGTAGAGGGCTTAGCACAGAGCTGGCCAAGGAGAAGCACAAGTAAAATGGTGTGACAGTCTCTGCCCTTGTCATTCTTATGTAACTGTAGTGATGCTGCTGGCATGGTGCCTAGCATATGCCAGTGTTGGCTTCCCTTTGCTTCAGTTCCCTGTGCCTGCTCATTTAAGAGAGGAAAAAGAGCCGGGTGTAGTGGCCCATGCCTGTAATCCTAGCTACTTGGGAGGAAAAGATGGGGAAGATTGCAGTTTGCCTGTCTAGGCAGAGTTCACAAGACTCCTTCTCAATCAATAGCTGGGCACGGTTGTGTGGACCTGTCATCCAGTGACTTTGGGAACTGTAAAATAGGAGAATTGCGGTCCAGGTTGACCTGAGCAAAAATGAGACCCTATCTCCAGAATAACTAGAGCAGAAGGGCTGGAGGCATGGCTCAAGCTGTAGAGCACCTGGCTAGCAAGCATGAAGCCTAGAGTTCAACCCAGTACCCCAAATAGAGAGAGAGAGAGACAGAGATACAGAGAGAGAGACAGAGAGAGAGAGAGAGAGAGAGAGAGAGAGAGAGAGAGAGAGGAAAAAGAATGGTTTGAAAGGGGAAGCTCTCCCTTTGCCCCCTGACTGATGTCCAGGGAGAGAATCACACAATTCTTCAGAAGAGGGACGACAGAGGTTCTGAGGACTGGACACCCAGTAATGACAACTCGGGAATGCTGACAGGTGAAATTGAACACTTAGAACTTTTCACTGATTCCTTTCAGAAAGAGAGATGGCCCACACCTCGGCTGTGTCGTTAATTGGTCACATTTTGAAGCATCCTGTTTACTTGTGACCCCAGAGTTAATAAACAGCCAGAGTCCTCGCTGTATTGAATCACAGTTTACAGGAAGGACATTTGCCGGGTGCCAACATCATCTGTGGGGCTCAAGAGTAAATTATCCATCCATCACTTTCTCTTCTCCTGGGAGGTATCATTTCAGACCCAGGGATCCTTGCAAAGTTGACACCACCACCCCGCCAAAAAATGTTCAGACTTTAAAGGCCCCCAACTGGTCCCATTTTCTCTACACCTGTCCATCTCTCAAGCCAGTCTCCTTCTGCCTTGGCTGACACCAAGCTGTAGACTTGGCATCATCTCAGCTGCCTCCTCCCGTCCCTCCCCAGCTTCAATCAATCGCCAGCTCTGAGGACTCTCTCCACCTTGTCTCTGCCCTAGACCTCATCGGGTGCTAACGAGACACCTGCTATTGTCTGCTAACAACTCCCCCTGCCACCCTTCTGACTCCCTTTCAAGCTATTCTCCATGCGGCTGCAAAGGAGATTCAGATCCTTCTAAAATGCAAATGCAGTCCGCTGCTCTCCTGATTAAAACTTTCCAAAGGTGCCCATTGACTTCAGGATAAAGTCTCAGCTTCCTGTGATGGCACAAAGTGCTTATGATCCCAGGACTGCCTGCCTCCTGCGGCCTGGTTCCTGCCTAGATGGAGGGTTTAGTAAGACCAAAGAAGCTCGGGCCCTAAAATCCTCACGGCTCTGCCCAGCTAGGCATTTGTCGTTTCCATCCCTGGTACTCCCCAGTACCCATAGGCCTGGA
The DNA here is from genome assembly GCF_047511655.1 of Castor canadensis. Classification (NCBI taxonomy): domain Eukaryota; kingdom Metazoa; phylum Chordata; class Mammalia; order Rodentia; family Castoridae; genus Castor; species Castor canadensis. Next base: position 35,751,055 of record NC_133400.1, read on the forward strand.
AAACTTTGTCCCTTCCCTTCCTTCAACACTCAGCTCTGATGTTGCTACCTGCACAAAGCCTTCTCAGACACTCATCACTCGTGGAAAGAGTTCCTCTTGGAACAGCATGAATAAATTTCTTGTCTCCTGAATATGTCTTTTGAATTAAAATTCCCTGTATTCATGCCTGTTTTCTATTTCAAACTAGAAGGAAGCAGGGTCCTTGCAAGAAAACCCAAGTGCCAGGTGCAGTAGACTTCATGTGGATAATTGCACTTTGCCACCATGGTATTTGCATTAGGTAGGCACTATCACGATTCCTGATTTATAGAGACGGAGTTAGACTCAGAGAAGTTAAGCAGTTTGTTCAGTTTCACAGAGGCAGTGTCAGAGGCAGTCTTGAACTCAGATCTAATTGATCTCAAAGGTAAGAAGAACTGGAGAAATACTGGTTTCTGTACTGAATGTTGATCATGTGCTCATCCTTTTAACTCACCTCCTTTCATCTGCTGTAGAACATGTCCTAGTCCGTGTTCTGCTACTATAACAGAATACTTGAGATTGGATAATTTATAAAGAACAGAAATTTTTTCTCACAGTTGGGAGACTGGGGGTCCAAGATCAAGAGGCTGACATCTTGTGGGACCTTCCTGCTGTGTCATCTCATAGTGGAAGGCAGAAGAGCAAAACACATGAAAGAGAGCAACTAAAAGAGGGCTGAATTTCTTTTATAACAAACCCACTCCCTGGATAATGAGCCCACTCTTGAGATAACATTAGATAGTAACATCAATCCATTCACAAGGACAGCGCCCCATGGACCTGATCACCTCTGTTGCATTGGGGATTAAATTTCCAACCCATGAACTTTGGCGGGGTGGGGGTGATACATTCCAAACATAGTAGAATGAGTACCTGAAGGATCCTAACAAAATTGTTCAGATGTGTTTATTATAATAAAAGGAATCCTGCCTGTGTGGCCATTTCAAAGCTGACTTGAAGTTAGAGTTGTGGAATTTGAATTTAGAGAACTGAGCACTCCTCCAATTCTGATCATTTACTTCTGGCATAAATTTCCTCAAGCGAGAAGCTTTGGGTGTGGTGCAACCCTGTCTGTCACAAACAATAGCAACAACACGGTTCCATTTGCTGAACACTGCCAAGGTTCTATTCACTCACACTGTGCCAGGCACTTGGCATGACTCAACTTTCTGGTAATTTGCTCAGGGTTACCTACTGCCATACCTACGTAAGGCTAACATTTGTGCTCGGTCACTATCATGCCACCACAACCATGTTGCTGCTTATTATGGTCTACTGAGATTTCACCAGAATCTGTGGCTCACATGGACCGCCCAGGTGGTACACTCATCATGTGTGTACTTGGGCTGTGAAGCCCACGGCAACCAGACAGCAAGGGTCCAGCTGCCTGTGTGAGTCTGGGGTCTAGTCTCCTGTGCTAAAAACATCATCCTGAGTCCCCTGGGGAAGATTAGGACCTCTCTGGAGTCCCTGGCAAGGTGAAAGCAGCAAGGAGGTCAAAGAAGTAAGACCATTCTTGCATTCATGACCAAAAAAAAAAAAAAAAAATCCTGCCCTCTCCCAGATTAGCACTGAAAGAGTTAACCTGGGTCTGCTTCCATGATGAATGGTTATAATACTGTCTACGTAATGGGTTTCCTATTTAAATTTTGTAAGGATTTAATCAGTTGGGCACAGCTGTGCAAGATGCACCATAAACTATGTTGAAAAATATGTAGACATATACATTTATCTGCTACAAATTAAGCTCACTTAGAGGTGGTCTTAATGGCCCATGTAGCCATCATTACAAGCATAAATTCTAAACTGTCTGTTTCCAGTGAATTTGCTTTGAGAAAAAAATTAATGCTCATCCTTAGCAGAGCACAGTAATAAATGAAAGGACCCTTAATTTGCAAAGCGCTAATAGCCCAGCCATTTTTCATTAGGCACCCCATGCTAGATCATAGGTGACAGTTGGCTTCACAGGGGATTCCAGTGCCCAGGCTAGAGAGGGCTGGAGTTTCTGAAGGCCGACCTTCCGAGGTTTGCCTGATCACCTCGGGGGAAGGCTGAACCCCTGTTCCAAAGTGAGGAGATGTGTTGCCTGTCCTTTCATTTGAGATGCATCCTTTCACTCAGAGTCACACTCTGGGCTCTGCTCAGCCATCGTGGCAGAACTTACTCATCATGCAAAAGACCTAGTGGTGAGCTGCATCTTGATGCTGGTGGGAATTCACAGCAAATGGCAATCCTCCACTTCTCTTAGGTCCTAGCACTGGAAAATGAGAAACAGAAGCTGGGTTTTTGCTTTAGCCCAAAACCTAGTCACAGACTCATCCCTAGTATGCAGGAGCTACTAGCTTGCATGGCACCTAGGGTTTATCAACTCACAACTTAGTCAATCCTCACCTTATAAGGATTACAATTCTTTCACCCATTTTAAACATAGGGATGGATCTGGGACTAGAGTGAGGCAAAAGAGGTGGTTAGGCTTAAAATTTAAGGAGGATCTCAGTCTTGGGGTCATGCAAATTCTAAGTCTACAGTTACAGAACTCTGCTAATGGGAGCTTTCTTAAATTTTGCTCCTAAATTGCCTCTTTTGCCACATTTTAGTCCTAGCCCTGAATAGAGACCCCTAGGTTAAGCAACTTGCCCAAGTGCATACAGGTGCTAAGTGAGAGAGATAGAGTCCAAATTCTATCTAACTCCAAATTCAGGATGGCGCCCATTTGAATTGAAAAGCTCCATTTAATTCAGCACAAGTTGTGCATTTTTTACCGTGAGTCAAACTCAATAACAGAAGCTTCCACGTATTTTTTCTGGTTTTATTTTCTTCTTAGTACTGTTTCCTTTCAGAAATAATCTCATCAATGCATTTCTTAAATTTGTTGCCTGAATGCCCCACTAGAATATTTTTCACTTTATCTTCAGTGGTTAGAACAGTATTTGATGCTTAGTAGGTGCTCAATAAATAGTTATTGAATAAATTCTCTTATTCAACAGACATTGAAATGAGCTGTGTGAAACCAGCCCCTGGGTTCCCACGCCTGGTCCTGGCATCACACCCATGGGCTAGACCCACTAGGAGGTTCCCTTTACCTCCTCTCCTCTGAGAGTCAGCTCTCCTCTCAACTCAGTCATCCTGGGAGAAGGAATTGGTGATGGAAAATCCAATCCGATAAAAGTGAAAATCTGGGAAATCAGAAATACAGAAACACTTTGACCAAAGTGTCTGATAACAAGAGTTGAGGTTGCACTGGAAGGTGGTAGAAGAATAAAAGGATGGAAAATCAGAATCTTAAAAAAACAAAAAAGACTGTTGAAACCTGGCTACTGCAAAGACAGCAGAGGTTCCCAGAGTCCTGATTTTCTCTCAAGCAGTATGCAACAGCTCCATTTCAGACCCTGAGGCCAGCTCCCAGGCTCGTTCTGTGTTCTTCCTGCCCAGCCTCCCCTCTAGAGATGGATCCTTCCACACCATCTCCAGGATGCCATTCCATGGAATGCACCAGGGGAGGAAAAGAAATCCTTCATATTTGGCCTACAGTTCTGCACAATTTAATGACTGACAAGGTCATGGGAACAGGTAGGAGCTGTTTCCGAGTTAGCATCAGAGTCACTGAACAGATTATGGAGTCAGAAGCAGCAGAAGAGCCTCTGTCCTGCATGCTGGAGGTCTGGGAAGAGAATCACAGGGAGATGTGCCTACCTACTGAGTGGCAGGGGCAACTCAGAGACCCGTGCAGGACAGTTTCAGCAAGCACTGATCACATTGAGTGCAGTATTGGGGTTTACACAAAGAGCACTACAATAACACAGTCAACATTTAAATATACAGACTCTTCACACCCAGTTATTTTTTTTTTATAGCTAATAAGGGCAGAGGGCTGACAAAGACAGGCCCAAGGCTAAAGTTAGGAACCTCTGATCTGTACTAGTAAGCCTCTGAGTCAGTCTTCTTCTGCCTTGGAACCCCAGTCTCTAATCTTCACCTGACTAGAAAATGGCACTTCTCTAGGCAGCCCTCTCTGATGTCCTAGCCTGGCCCAGGCTGCCTAGATGTCCCTGGCGGCATCTGTAGAGCACCCAGCATGCTAAATTCTGCCCCCGTCTTTTCCCTCCCTACCCTTGGTCTGCCTCCAGAGCACTCCTGGCAGGACAGAGGCCATGATACTTCATTCCTACAGACTCCCATCTCCTGGCACAGATATGAGCATGGAGGGGTGCTGGCAGTATGTGAACCAATGCATCAACTATGGCCCATACATGGGTTGGTGAAGTGGCTCAAGTGGTAGAGCACTTGCCTAGCAAGCATGAGGCTCTGAATTCAAACCCCGGTACCATAAAGCAAACAAATAAACAAAAAACACAATGATCCACACCAGGACATCTCATATTTTTAGTTGCATTTGAATCAGGTCTGGGGAATCTGCATTTCTAACAAGTTCCCAGGTGAGGCCCATATGGCTGGTCCTGGCACCCCACTTTAGCAAGCATCTCTGTTACCACATCAGACAGGAGCATAGGCAGTAACGAGTACAGACGTGGGCCTGCCCCAGCTCTTAGCTAATGAAGTGAGCTAGTCAGGCAGCCTGATATCTTGTTCATACTCTTAATTTTTTCAGAGCAGATGGGCAATCAGCACTGACTGGCCCTTAATGAGCATTTCACTAGCTACGTGCCTGGGAAGTTTTACTCCAAATAGGAGGCTGCTGTTCAAGTCTTTCCTAATACACAGGTGGGCCCAGGTTTCACTGGATGTGTGGCAGCACAGCCAGGCCATGACATCGCTCAGGTATAGGTCTGTCTCCTGACTCTGCCACTAACAGTCTGGGGGCCCTGGGTAGTTACTCAACCTTTCTGTGCCTCAGACACCCCGTCTTTAACACAGAGGTGACTAATTATAACACTTGCTCCATATGTGGGGAGGGCTGAACAAGAAGTATGTTCTGGTTAAACCCTAAGCACTGGATCCATGTTGGCTGTTTTTAATGGCTGTTCACTGCACAAAGGAAGACATGTCTCTGTCAGACCTCAACCCAGAAGGATAATTTCAGAGCAGCTGCTCTAAACCCACACGGGAGACACAGGAGGCCAAGAGGGCTGCCACCCAGATTTTATGATTTAAGTGGGAGAATGTCATTTGCTTGTAATAAAACATGCTTTAAACAAGAGACTTGCTCACACATGTGGATATATAAAGATGGAAATTTGAATCATAAACCTCTCCCTACAACCTGAATGCCAGAGGAGCTCCCCCGTGCCTGAGTCACTAGGGAGGCCCTAGCACCCTCCCCGGATCCCCAGATCCCTGGTCTCCTCAGGGACCAGCACTTTTCATACAGCCCCTCCTCTCCCCACAGGGTCTGTTTCCTGCCTTTAGCAAAATGACAGGATACAAAGCCATGTTGCCAGTAGACAGCGACAGGCCACCACAAAGTGGATAGATGAATCCCTGCCAGGGACGGGCACTGAGGTCACTCTGGGGATAGATACCACCAAGTCAGACCTGTATGAAATGTGGCATCTTGCCTGGCCTCAAGAAACTTCCCTCCCTGTGGCTCCAGGGAGAAACCCCAGCTCAGGTCTCCCTCCAGGCCCATGGACACTGCTCCTCTGCCCAGTGTCTCCTCATGTGTACACCCCTCGTTTCTTCTCAGAGATTGCACACTTGCATCCTTCAGGTCTCACCTTGAACACCATCTTTTAAGCGAGATTGCACCTGATGCCCAAATTCAAACACGTAGCTCCTGCCACCCTTCTGCCTCACTGCATCTTGTGTCACCGTTTTAATTCCATGTTTTTGTTTGTTTACTTGTTTTTTGTCTCTCTGTCCTGCTAGACAGTGCCATGAGGGCAGAGCTATATTTATTTCACTCACTGCTCCATCCCAGCACCCAGCCCATAGTTACAGAGGCTAAAATGTATTGATTCTCTGCTCTGTGTGTGTGTGAGCGTTTGGGACAGGGTCTTGCTATATAGCCCAGGCTGTTCTGGGACTTAGGATCCTCCTGACTCAATCTGGGGAATAGGAACAGGTGCCCCACACCAGGCTCATGCTATACTTTTTGTAAGGGATTTTCCCTGCTTCATCTCCTTTCCCACAATCCTCCTATGAGGCCAGTACTAGTTTTTGATACATACTTATAGATAAGGAAACTGAAAAACAGAGAAGTTCAAGATCACATAGGAAGTAGTAGATCCGTGAGCCTGTCCAAGTGGGTCTGACAACAGAGCTGTCACATAGCAGATGTCAAAAAGAAGTTGTTGAATGAAAGGAAGATTGAAACCACTCAGTACAATACAATTCTATTGAAACCTGTCCCGCTCAGGTCATTGTATTGTACCGACCCTCACTAAGCCCTTTGCTTAGGGTTGTGGGGACCTTACCTTCAAGAAGGGTGACTGTGTCAATAGAAGCCAGCATGTGAGTAACCTTGCCACTTCTGTAACAGGTGCTTAAAAGATGCTTTTGCTGAGAAGCACTGACTCCTTACTGGAGTTCATGAACTAATTGAAGGCAGGATAAAAGCTGGGCATCCTAGCCTCCATTTTCTGTCTGTGTCCTTTGTTCTGAGCCATTCTGTCCTGCAGCCATTTTGGAATCTGGGAAGGACAGGGCTGATTGATAACATCTTTACAAGAGACTGAGGAAATTGCCCCCACCCCTGAAAACGAATAGCAGAGCCTCCACAAGACAGACCACCTGCCAGGCACCAATGACTCTTATTGTGACAAGGCTCCACCTCACCAATCCCGAGACAATGAGCTGCCAGCATCTCTGGCCACTGGAACACACCTGTGACTGGGACTGTTTAATAATTGTGCATGCCTCTCCTCTTGCTCCCAATTCTTCCTCCTATTTTAACCTAAAGCAAATGCCTGTTGGGGAAGATGGCAGAAGATGGGTTGAAATGCTGCTTTTCCTTCTCCCATGACATGCCTGTGCCACGGAATGATGCCATTTATTTGTTTAGCATAAAGGGGTGAGTGTCTGAACCTGACCTATGAAATCCAGGAGTTTAGCCCTGGGGCCTAAAATCTCCTGTAACACCTCCTCTGATTCCCTCCCGCTTACCAACTTAACTCACCAGATGCCGTTGGGATGCCAGACTCTCACAAGTGAGTTTTAGACACACACAACATTCCATAATGCAAAACAGAATGATAAAAAGGCTCTTGACTTCCAGCTCATCATTCCTTATCTATAAATATGGACACCAGGCCAAGAGGGGCTAGGCACACAGCTAAGATGGAATAAAAATAGGATTTGAGTCCTTCCAGATTGGCTCTGGAACCCCTGTACAGTACACAATGCCAAAGATCTAAAATGTTTTTTTTTTTTTAAATGCACTTATGTCATTCAGCACTGGTCTTCTCACTCACAATTGAAGATGTAGTTTACTACAGGCAGGGAAGGACCTGCCCAAAACAGTACCCAGTAAACCTCCTTCTGTTGACCTGCAGTGGGTGAGGTACGCTCCTAGTGGAAAAAATGTCACTAATAAGAAAAAACACACAAATGTCTGATAGAATACTTCTAAAAGGATGAGACCTATGCAGGCACATGAGATGAGTTCAATATCTTTGCTCAAAATCTCTCTCACACAGACTTAGGTCAGCACTGAAGCTATTTTCATAGGAAGCACCAAGTGCAAAACATTAGTTTTTGAACTCCAGCCATTTTTACCTTTATGAGTTCTGTCACATCCTCAGACCACCCATGTTGTTAATTCCTTAATACTTTATCTTTAAATAAACACTTAAAAATTTAAATGAAATTAGTTTAAATATATGAAAAATGCAGTTATTTAAAAATAGTAATTAAAAACTCTAAGTGGAAAATGAGTAATATATTAGATGGTAATATTAAGTATAAACACAATGAAAACAAAACAGTGTAATTAAATTAAAACCAGATATTGTCATGGAGTGTCAACCACAGGCCTGCGCTGTGTTTGTTACAAAGAGAGAAAAATACTGTTACAGAAGCATGAACACAGGAGGAGAAAACTAGTCTCTGTCTGGATGGTTGATGATTGTGATCCCATGGGCCACCTGAAACCACTTGGGTTACCATCAGTAGAACACATGTCACACCCTGGGGGACACTGGGCAGGCAGGAAAGAGCAGGGCTTCCAGTTCTATCTCTGCCACTCACCACTGTGACTTTGAGTTACTTCTTTTCTCTGGGTCTCGGTTTTTCCACCTGTAAAATACAAGGTTAGGAGAGAATTTAGTGACTAAGTGATGGGGCTATGGTCTGTCTGAGCCTCAGATTCTCTAACTCACTTCTGGGTGAGTGGATGCCATTCCCAGCAAATAAATGGCCACACATGAAAATGGAGAATGTGTCCTGAGAGAGCATTTCAAATATACATGGTTTCCACACAGGGCTTGTTCCTGGGCTGAAATCGAGTATGTGAATTTCTTGCAAATCTTCCTCCATTGGCAGAGGCCATTCAGACAGTGGAGAAGGGCTAGGGGCTTGGGAGGAGGAGGACTCAGCAAATAAAAATCCATTCAATTCTAGAAAACCAGCCTTAGTGGGCAATTGGATAGCTCACTTGGTTAGAATATTTTATAACCAGCAGGATTATCTGTGATGATAAAATTCATGCCTCTCAGCCTTCAAATAAAGATGTCCCCAGGAGGGTATCGATGGCATCATTGTTGTGGGAAAGAGAAAGAAAGAGGGCCCAGAGATTCCATTGTGCATGGAATAAAAGGGCTGGGGAAACAGATCTATTTTTGTATTAGCTAACTGCCAACCATTGCACCCCCAGATCCACTCATTCTTGGGCCACAACAGCTCCCCTCCAGGAAGCCAGGATGTGCTTCTAGCAAACAAATACAGCTCTGGACACCCTCGGGGTAAGGGCCAGATTTAAGGGGAACAAAGAAATGCAGACAAGGTGTGCTCCAACAACTGGCAGGCCTTCATTCTCCAGCACCTGCGCCCGTGGAGGACTGCAATGGCCCCCAGCATTCTTCTCTGCCCATCAAATTGTCTCTGGTCACCACCAGAGATACAGTGAACTAAGGGACGACACTTGGTGCTGCCACGGATGAGGAATAGTTCAGGAGTCACAAAACGGACAGCTCATTTGCTAGGACTAGCCATTATCATTTATCTTTTCCAACTCAGCTTAAAGATCACAGAGTTCAAGGGGAGAAGGCCCAACAAGGATTTTGAGACACTATTCTAAATGTGTGACAGATACTAAGGTACTGATTTCTCCCAGAAGCCTTAGTGGAGTCAGTATAACTATTATCCATCCATTTTACACATGTGGAAACTGAGGCACAGACAGCTAAATGATTGTGCCCATGGTGGATCAGTCAGAATGTGTCAGCAGGATTTGAGCCTGATCAGCCAGCTAATCTAGGCTCCTCACCATTGTGCAAGCTTTGGACTGTGGGAGGTACCCACAATGGGGGTAGCAAGTGCTGCTCTGGAAAGCCAGCAGCTTTGTGCTTGAGTCAGTCCTGCCTCTCACCCCCTAGCTGAACCTCAGTTTTCTCATCTATAAAATAGGAGTTGAGTTACCAAATACTTCAGCGTGTAAAGAATAATTGAGACAAAACCTATCCTGCACATGGAAAATGCTCAGTCAGCATCAAGGGTGGTTACTACAAATAATAATGGCAACTGCTTCTGCCTCCTGGCCGCTGACCCCAATTCTGGTCTATTCTTGCAGGCTCCACCACAGAAGTTTCATATCCACCTCTAAGTCACCTCTAACTCCACCTGACAGTCCTGGGAGGTTAGTGGTTGTATTTGAACATTCCAACTGATTCAAGAGCAATTTGGATCTTGAATGTTCCCAGAGGTCCATGTATTGAAAGCTGTGGTGCTGTTGGGAGGTGGTGGAACCTTTAAGAGGTGGGACCTTGTGGGAGAAAGTCAGGTCACTGGGGGACATGCCCTTTAAGGGGATATTGGGACTCTAGCCACATTCTCTCTCTCACTGTCTCTCTCTCTCTTTCTCTCTCTCTCTCTCTCTCTGTCTTGCTCTTGCTTCCTGGCTGCCATGAGGTGAGCAGCCTCTTCCACCATGTGCTTCTGCCATGATGTACTGTGCCACAGGCCCAAAGTAACAAGTGACCATGGGCTGAAACCTCTGAAACCATGAGCCAAAGCAAACCTTTCCTGCTTTAAGTTGATTTTAACTCAGGTATCTTATCACAGAGACAGAGACAGAAAGCTGGCTAACAGTGCTGAAAATGACAGCAATTCCTCTAGTCAGTGTGTGGGTGAGGCTAGGAGGAGAAAGATATTGTCCGGCCTCACTAGGAAATGAGCAGAACCAGATTCCCAGGCTGCTGACACTTGACCTAAGCTGATTTCCTGCACCCACTTGACCAAAGCTGACTTTCTGCACCCACTCAGTTCTGTCTGAGGACCCCAATTTCCACCTCATTCTGCTGCCCCTGTGGCTCACATCCTCTTCTAAAACTGGCTCCCTGTCAGGGCCAAGCTAGGCCAAGGAAGGAACAGCCTGGGCCCATAACTCAGCTGAGTCTCCTGGCAGCTGCTCCTGGAACAGGAGCCATTAAAACCTCTACATCTGTTCTCTGCACAAACAGCAAATCAACACAAGGTCTGTTTCCTTCCTCCAGCAGGTCCGATGGCTTGGGCACAGTCACTACCGCCTTAAATCTCAAATTTCAGCCCAATCTGATGTAATCACCCCTCCCCTCTCATACCCTGTCCTCTACCCCACTCGATAACCACTCCCCACTCCTGGACATATTCAAGCCAGAGAGTTAGGCCAGACATAAAAATCCATAAAAGTAATTGTCAGACTCATCACATTGATGGGTGAGGCAGGGCCTACCCATTACTGAAGAAATGAACACTTCCCCTATCTGTTCCTCTCCTTCAGAACAGTGGTCCTCAACCTTGGGAATCTTAAAGTTTCTGATCAGCAAACCTCACCCCAGAGGAGGAAATCAGATATCCAAGGTTAGAGTCAGGCTTGGAGTTTAAAAAAATCTTTCCATGTTATTTTAATGCCTTAGTTGAGAACCATGGTTGAAAATCTTGATTTGTCAGGGAGAAATGTGAATTTCTTGTCACCAACTGTCCAGGCTGCAGAGGACTCCCACCACCAGCCACTTCTGTGTTGGCCCCATGATTGTGTCACCTAGGTTCCAGCCTTGCTTTGGTCACCTAGGCTCCAGCTTTGTTTTGGTCACATGCTATACAGATTGGTGACCTCTTGATGTGTTCTAAAGAAGTCTCCCAAGCTTCTTTCCTCACCTGTGCAGCAAGCTGTGAAGGTACTGACATGCCAGGAATGAAAAGAGGTGACATGTGGATGAACCACTTGGAGCAGCACCCAGCACACAGTAGGTCCGAAGGATGCAGCTACACCTATCTCAGGGGCTCCAGTGCACTGTGTGTGTGTGTCCTCATCTTTTCTTCAATGCTTCTTTGAAATCAAATACCATGAAATCAGAATGAGCCAGTCATGCTTCCACCCACTTTTTTCTTTTTATCTCTGTTGGCACATGCTGGGTCCACCAGTGAGCTTACCAGAGACTTGCATGAGGCAAGTGCCAGGTGGTGTTGGGTATGTTGCTATGTAAACTGAGAAAAAGAAAAGCTTTCCATCTCTCAGTGTCACAGGACCATGATGACACCACTTAATGGTTCTCAATATTTAAAATAATGCTGCAGATTTAAAAATATGTGTGTGTGTGTGTGTGTGTGTGTGTGTGTGTATATATATATATATATATATATATATACATACATATATGCTGTGTTAGTCAGCCCTTTGTTGCTGTGACAAAATAACTCAGAGAAATAACTTAAAGGAGGAGGGGTTTATTTTGGTTCACAGTGTCAGAGGTTTCAGTCCACAGTCGGTTGGCTCCATTGTTCTGGGAAGAACATCATGGCAGAAGGGAGTGATGCAGCAGGGTTGCTCACCTTATGGTGGCCAGGAAGTAGGAAAGTTAACAGAAAGGAAGGGGCCAAGGATAAGATATATCTTTCCAGGGCCCCCATTGACCTACTTCTTCCAAGTTTCCACCACCTCCCAATAATGTCCTCAAATTATGAATCCATCAATGAATTAACCCATTGATAAGGCCAGAGTCCTTATGATCCAATCACCTTCCAATGATTAGATCCACTAGCTGGTACCAAGTCTTCAATAGATGAGCCCTTTGGCTTATATCTAAGTCACAACACACACACATTCTTCTTCGTGCTCTGGATTGAAAAGTCTGTATGCAATTATGTGATTTGAGTACAAACAAAGCAACAATTCCAAAATTGCAAATAAAAGCCCTCATCCTAAAGCACCAAGATTAATTAGGCCTGTGGGTGTCAACCAACTGTAATGATGCCGCCCTCACGGCAGGGTGTCAGATGTTGAGGGGCCCCCACCCCAGGAGCTGGCACCTAGTGTAGTCCCAGAAGGAGAACCCTTGAGTCAGGTGAGCAAGGGCGTCATTGTTCTGTTGGGATCCCCTCTAGCTCTCTACCAAGGCATCAGGGGAGCACCCACAAGCTCTTCTCAGAGTTTCAGTTTGAGTTGTAAGTCTTTCAGTACCTAGATAGGGTGACTTTCATGGCCTTGGTTTATTCACCCATGACATAGGATAAGGACATTTTTCTCACTGAATTACTTTAGCAGTTAAGTGAGATGACTTGTATGGAAATGCCGAATCTACTGTAGAAAATGGAGCAGACACTGCTTCTTCTTTTCCTAAATCCTTCATCCTGGGAAAGGCAAGGCAGCCCTCCCAGCCTCGATGGAGAGGCCTGGGATCTTTGAGAGCCTATTAGCTGAACCAAGTGAAGAGTTAAGCATCCAGTCTGACAAAGGGCCTACCGTCCCAGCAGATGGTCCGGGGCCAGATGGTTCAGAAGGTGGGGGGCAGCCCAAGTGTTTGTGGTGGCAGCAGAGAGGTGTCAGGGAAGAGTTCACTTGTCCACTTCCCGCCCCCTTCTGATTCCTCCTCCAGAGGGGGCACTGACAGATGTGCGGTCTGGGAAGGTTTCCAGATACCGTGTCAGGAAGGGGGCAATTAACCCCACGCCAGGGCTGATGCTGGAAACATGGGAAGTGGGTGAGTGTGCCCTGAGCCTTTAGGCTCCCCTGCTCATTTCTTATCTTCAACCAATGACCCTCGGCACCATGCTCCAGCCCCCTCCATGGTTTCTCTCCAGCTCCCTCAAACCTACCCCCCTCCCCCAATCTATTCCATTTTGCAATGTGCTGCAAGGGTCCATGCCAATGACTTAGACCCCAATGCCCCTCCCCACTGAGAACTTCTAGGTTGAGCCTCATTGCTGGTGGCATAGCCATCCTCAAGGGCCAGAAAGAGACAATTAGGAGGGACTTTTCACACCATTTGGGAGAATATCGGCTCTACCCATGTGAGCAAATACTGCAAAGAGAGAGCGCCAACCTGCAGTGAGCCCTTAATGTCCTGGGGTCAGTGCTGAGTGACTGGATTACATGGAAACAAGAGGAAGGCTGGCAGTGCTGTGCAGCACTCTGATGGCACTGGCAAGGAAACAAGGTGACACTGTGATGCTTACCACAAAGCCATCTGCCCTTCTAATGCTGAATCACATTTGAAGGCAAGGCACCAGCCAAGCCTTTCACTCCTGAGACATTGAAGAATATATAAGGCAGTGTGGCTTACACATCAGAAATGGAGTCTCAGAGTCAGCCTATGGGTGCTGTCAGAGTTGGTTCCTCCTGAGCGATGTGAGAAGCTTTTGCTTTGTGTCTCTATCTTGTCTTGTGGATAGCCATCTTCCCGTCTTCTCCCTGTCTCTTCACATAGTTTTCCCTTTATTAATATCTGTGTTCAGGTCCAAATTTCTCCTTTTATAAGGATGCCAGTCATATTGGATTAGGGACCCATACTACTCTAGCATGACCTCATCTGAGCATCACTAATTACATCTGCAATGACCCTACTTCCAAATGAGGCCACCTTCTGAGGTACTAGTGATTAGACTTAAACACATGAATTTTGGAAGGGGATACAGCCATACCCACAACGATGCTAAATATGGTGGTGCTGTCTTACAGCCTGGATTCCAGTGTGAGACTTCACTAAGATTAGCCTTTCAACCTTGCTAAGCCATAGTCTCCTCACCTTAGAATGTGGATAATAATAGGATCTACCAGAGAAGGAAACTGAGGGTGAACTAACATATGCAAAACATTCACAATGTGATTGAGAAAGTTAAGTCCTTATGAAATGACAGTTGCTATTATTCTTATCCTGGGGAACTGTCCACACTCACAGGGATCAGGCCATCCTAGTCCACATCACTGGGGAAGGAGAGGTCAAACCTAGACCCTAGTCATGTGGCCATCTCACCAAGTCTCCAATAGCCCAAGGCTCAAGGAAATGCTTTGTTGAAACAGAACAAAGATTGCTATTGCAATTAAAATTCCTTTGGTAAAGAAGCAAAAGATTTCTGGGAACAAAGAGTATGAAGTAGTATTAATCATTCAGATAATAGCAATGCATGCTATTTTATATTTTAACAGAAGTGAGAAATTTGAAAGTATTCTTTTGATCCTTGCATCTTGGTTTCTTTTGTCTTTGGAGGAGGAAGGCAACTCAGAAATGGAGTTCTGACAACTTGGGACCATTCTCTGGGACTCTTCCTTTTCCTCCCATTTCATAGCTGTCTTCAAATAGTGTAAGGGACCAAAAGGAAACAGGTTCCTGCTTAAATGTGTCTCCAGTCTCCCAAACCTAAAGGTCTCCTGTCTGCAACAGAAAATCACCACAATAGCCATGTTCCTATCCAATTAGGAGCCTGAGCTGATAAAATATTTCCTGCCAAGAATAGCAATTCAATAGAAAGAGAGATTTTCTTCCTCAAAAGTATGGAAAAAAGGCTTTTAATCAGAAAAGCAGATCTTTCTTTTTATTACCAAGGATAATATGATATGAATTTTCCTGAAAACTACACATAATGAAGGTAAAATGAATCATGGGAAAATTCCCTTCTGTTACTGTGAAATTTTGATGAGGATGGGAGTTTAGGAGTGTATTAGTTACTTGGTTTGAATTAGTGTCTACTTTTTTCTTAAAAGAAGACATTCTCTTTTTATTCAAAGAAATAGCCCCCAGATGATTGTAGAAGGCTAAACGATGCCCCTCCTACCCCAAAACGGACACATCCCAAATTCCTGAAGCCTGCGACTATAACCATATATGATTTGTTGTTCAATTTCATTGTCAATTTTCCTACACTGTGGTACCCAGTTTTTTCTTCGTTTTGTTTTATTTTTGTCAGACACCAGTCTAGATGTTGAAATGAAGGTGATTTTAGTTGTGATTACCATTTAAATCGGTGGACTTTGAGCAAAGCAGATTACTCTCCATAATGTGAGTGGGCCTTATCCAGTCAGCATATATCATGAGCCTTAAGAGGAGAGACTGAGGTCCTTGAAGGGGAAAGAATTCTGTCTCCAGATGCTGCCAGACGCAAGGCTGCAACACCAACGTCTCCTGGCTCTCGTCTGCTAGTCTGCTATGTAGGGTTTGGGTTTCCCACAATCATGTAGCCAATTCCTTGAAATAATTTTCTAACTATCCATCCATTTATCTATCTACCCACCCATCCATCCACCCATCCACACTGTCAGTTTTGTTTCTCTGGAGAACCTTGACTAATACACATGGTGAAGGGGAATTTGCAAATGTAACTTAAGAATCTTGAGGCGGGGCAATGATCCTGGATTATCTGGGTGAGCCCAATGTAACCACAGTGGTCCTTAAAAAGGGGATGTAGGACAAGTCAGGAGAGAAGGAAATGTGATGACAGGAGCAGAGGTTGGATAATGTGATGGACTTTGAATATGAGAAAAGAGGATTACAAAACCAAGGGATGCAGGCAACCACCAGAATCCGAAAAGGTAAGGAGACAGATCTCCCCTCACCACTGTCAGAGCCTTAAGAAGGAGCCAGCCCTACCACACCTTAATTTTAGGTCTTCTGATCCCCAGAATTGTCAAGAATAAATTTGTGCTGTTTTGTTTTGGGATTTTGTGGAGCCAGGGAGTAAAGAATTGAACCCAGGGAACTGTGCATGCTAGGTAAGCACTCTACTACTGTGCTATATCCCCAGCCCTAATGTGTGCTGTTTTAAGCCACTAAGTTGTGATAATTTGTAGCAGCAGCAATAGGAAACCAATACAGTGACCAAAAACTGCCAAAGAAAACTTGTTGAATGTGAAGTTAGAAGTGCCTTTAGAGCCCTCTATTTTTAGATAATATTAAAGGTAATATTCTTCCTATGTAAATAGCTCTTATAAATAAATACAAATGATCAGACAAAGAACATTTATAAGAAATTCACAGAAGAAAGGACAGCATCAGAAAAGCATGATAGTTGATAGTCAGAGACATGCAAAATAAAATGAGACATTATTTTTTCCTTTCTATGTAATGAATTAAGTGATAATGCCCACTGAGCAGAATGCTGTGGTGAGACAACACTCAGAGATGCTGGGGGAAATGTAAATAAGAATGATTACTTGGGGCATTATTCACACAGCCTTGAAATTTGCATCCTCTCACTCATATGCTCACTTTTAGGAGTCCAGCCTAAGGAAATAGTCAGAAATGTGAGCAAAAGTGAATGAATGTGGAAGTGCTGTAGCACTCTACATGATATAATGGAAACAACTGATAAGTAGCCATCAACACCACAATATTAAGTTAATTGTAGTAAATATTAAGCAGCCATTATGTGCAAGGTGTTAAAAGTCTCTGTAGTGGGGTAATGTCAGCAAAAGTGGTGAAGTAAGGGACTCCAAAAGTTTATCCCTCATACAAACAGGGAAGAAACTGGCAAAAATGGTAGAATCAACTTTTGACAACTGAACTTGTAGCAAACAAGAGGAAAGCTTAATCAAGAAAAGTGGCCAAAAAAGAGCAGTAGGTTTTGGGCTAGAGGAGTAGCTCAAATGGTAGAGCACCTACTTAGCAAGCTTGAAGCCCTGAGTTCAAACCCCAGGATTGCCAAAAATAAATAAAACCAAAAAGTTTCAAAAAGCTTGGGAGGAAAGGCTGGAGAGTAAGATGTTTTGGAGAACAAGGGTTTGAAAAGCTCCAACCTACTCATCTAAAAGGTCACGTACATTCCCAGGGCAGTGCCCATGCCCAGGAAAGAACTAAGAAAGTCCCAAGTGCTTATCTCAGGCAGACCCTGAAATTCTGTTCAAATAGGAAGTGAAAGCACATTTGTAAACTGCGTGGTTGGTTGTTGAAGGAATATATAGCATGCACCTTGTGTATTTCAGAGACTGTGAAAGGTTCTGGTTTCAGCTTTTAGCAAATGTCTAGCTTATCATTAGCTGACCACTAAGCTAATGGAACATAGGTGTCAGGAGCCAGAAATTACAGAGAACACAGACTTCACAGAATTAGTTCAGAATAGTCACCCAATAAACGCCAACTACAACAAGCAGCCACAACCCTGCAGGCAGTAAGAGAGCTGATTTCCAAAGTTGCCACACTGTAATGGCCAGAATGTCCTGTTATCAACACAAAACTATGAGGCTGGCAGAGAAGTGAGAATGTATGGCCTGTACAGAAACATAAAAGCAATCACTCTGTTATTTGATTAAGCTCAGACATTGGACTTAGTCCAATCAAAAGGCAGACACTGGCAGCATGGATTAAAAAAATCCAACTGTCTATGAGAGATTTAGTTTAGATTCAAAGACACAAATAGGTTGAAAGTAAAAGAATGGGAAAAGAGGGCTTGGGGATGTAGCTCAGGGGTAAAGAAATTTAGCAATTTCCTGGTATGTGTGAGGCCCTGAGTTTGATCCCAGCCACACACACACACACACACACACACACACCCCACATATGCACAAGTGCACACACAGCATGGAAACTGATGTGCCATGTAACAGAAACCAAAAACACCTGGAGTAGCCATACTTAATAGTGGATAAAACAGTCCATAAGACAAAAAGTCTTACAAGAGACAACAAAAGGCAACATATAGAGTCATTTCAATAAGAAAATATAATAATTATGAACATAAATGCAGCTAACAACAGATTTCCAAAATACATGAAGGAATGACTGACAGCATTGAATGGATAACAGAATTGAATAGATAGTCCTACTATAATAATTGAAGACTTCAATACCTCACTTTCAATAATGGATAGATTGAGTAGAGGTCCATATCAAGTGCTATAATCAAGTAACTGGAAGACAATAAACCAACTACAGATTGTCCTCAACTTATGATGGGGCAATGTCCACAAAAATGCATTTAATATATCTAACCTACCAAACATCACAGCTTGGCCTACCCTACATTAAATGTGCTCAGAACACTTAAATTAACTTACAGGTGGACAAAGTCATCTAACACAGACATTATTTTTAATAAAGCATTGGGTTTATCATGTAACTCACTAAATATTATACTGAAAGTGAACAATAGGATAAATGGTTGTTCTGCATCTCTCGTCTCGGAAAAGATCAAAATTTACAATATGGTTCTACTCATCACATAGAAATTTTACACCATCATAAAATCAAAATCTTATAAACTGAACCATGATAAGTCAAACACTCCATGTGGACCCAATAGACATCTATAAAACATCCTACCCAACAACTGCAGAATACACATTTTTCACATGCAAATGTAATGCCCTTGCGGATAGACTATAGTGTATACCACAAAACAAGTCTTAAAAAATTAAAAAGATTAAACTCATACAAAGTATCTTCTCTAACCAAAATGTAAACTTAGTTGAAAACTCCATATTAGAAGGCAAACCAAACAATTTACAAACACATGGAAATTAAACAACACATTCTCAAATAGCCTGTCTGAGATAGTCACAGAGAGAGTTTAAAAAAAAGTTAGAAATGAACCAAAGGTTATGGGATACAGCAAAAACAGTTCTAGAGGAAACTCATAGCTACAAATAACTATAATAACTAAAAATGCATTGTATATTTCAAAATTGCTTAAAGAACAGAATTTAACTGTTTTTAACCACAAGAAATGATAAGTATGTGAGATGATAGGTTTGTTAATTAGCTTGATTTAATCATTCTGAATATTATATTACATTTTACATATATACAATTATTTTTTCAATAGGAAAATAAAAATAAGCTGAGAATGTAGCTTAATGGTAGAGTATTTGCATAAAATGAAATTAGACAAAAAGTAATAATTGAAAAATTTAAAAGCTTATGTTAAAAGGAAGACATTATAAATAAATATTTTAAACTTCCACCTTAAGTAGAAAGAAGGAGTGGAGGCATGGCTGACATGTTCAAATCCCAGTACTGAAAAAAAAAAAAGAGAAAGTGGCAAGCAAGCAGAAGGAGGGAAATAATAAAGATTGGGATAGAAATAAATCAAATAAAGCATTGAACAATCTGAAAACAAAATTAAGAAAACAATACCATTCTAGATGCAAAAAAAATACTAAAATACTTGAGAATACTTTTAACCAAGGAAGTACAAGTTTCGTACATTGAAATTCCAAGACAAGGTTAGAAGAAGCTAAAGATCACCTAAATAAATGGAAAGACGTTCATAAGTTGGAAAATGTGACACTGTTAAAGGGACAGTCATCCCCAGACTGATTTATAGATTCCATGAAATTTCTAATTGTCATATTTGCAAAACTCAACAAGCTGATCCTGAAAATCATATGGAAATATAAAGGACCCAGAATAGGGTCCATGCAAATGAACAAATATGGAGGATTCATACATACTTCCTAATTTAAAAGTGAACTGCAAAGCCGTAGTAGAAAACAGTATGGTACTGACATAAGGATGCATATAGAGAGAAACAGAGTAAATTGAGAGCCCAGAAATCAACCCATACATCAATAGAACATTGAATAGTCTTGTTTCTCTAAGATTGCTGATTTCATTCAAAGGGGAAAAGACAGCCTTTTTAGGAAATGGTGTTGGGAAAACTGGACATCCACACACAGAAGAATGAATTTGAGCCTCACTTCACACCATATATATAAATTAACTCAAAATGGATGAAAGAACTCAATCTAAGAGCTATGATGATAAAACCCTTAGAAGGAAGCATAGATGTAAATCTTTGTGACTTCGGATTAGGAGAAGGTTTCTCAAATGTGATGTCAAAAGCATAAGCAACCAAAAAAATAGTAAGTTGGACTTCATCAAAATTAAAACTTTTGTGAACCAGCTACTTGGGAAGGGACAATCCAGGAGGATCACAGTAGGAGGCCAGTCTGGGCAAAAAAGTTGCTGAAACCCCATCTCAACAAAAATAGTTCGACATGGTACTGTGCACCTGTCAACCCAGCCACCTGGGAAACTTAAAGTAGGAGGAGGATCTTGGTCCAAGCCAGTCTGGGAAAAAATGTGAGGATCTATCTCAAAAATAAGCAGAATAAAAAGTACTGGAGGGCATGACTCAAATGTTAGCATGCCTGCCTACCAAGTGCGAGGTCCTGAGTTCAAAACCCCAGGACCACAAAAAAACAACCTTTTTTTGTACCAAAAGACACAATAAAAAAAGTGGAGGCATGAAAGATAATCTTCAAATTATATATCTTATAAAGATGTTGTATAGTATCTAATATCTACTACAGTTTATGTTAAACACTTAGAACTCAACAACAAAAAGACAACCCAAAAGAAAAATCAGCAAAGGAGTTGAACAGACATTTCTCTAAAGATATACATGTGTCCAAAAACAAAAAGGTTAAGAATCAGAACCACAATAAGATACCAGTTTAGGCACACTAGGATTGCTGTAAACACATAAGTGGAAAATAACAAGTGTTGGCAAGGATGTGAAGAAATTGGTATGTGGCTGGTTCCCAGAGAAAGTGCTGCAGCTGCCTTGGAAAACAGTTTGGCAGTTTCTCAGAAAGTTTAGCACAGATTTACCATATGCTCAGCAATTCCACTCCTAGGTGTACACCCAGGAGAACTGAAAACACACATCCACACAAGAATGTGTATAAGACAGGAAAGAGTAGGAAATACTCTGGAGTTAGTAGGTATAGGTAAGAACTTTCTCAATGAAACCCCAGCAGCACAGCAACTAAGAGATAGCATAGATAAATGGGACCTCATAAAACTAAAAAGCTTCTGTTCATCAAAAGAAATGGTCTCTAAACTGAAGAGAACACCCACAGACTGGGAGAAAATATTTGCCAACTATACATCAGACAAAGGACTGATAACCAGAATATACAGGGAACTTAAAAAACTAAATTCTCCCAAAACTAATGAACCAATAAAGAAATGGGCACGTGAACTAAACAGAACTTTCTCAAAAGAAGAAAATTCAAATGGCCAGAAAAACACATGAAAAAATGCTCACCATCTCTAGCAATAAAGGAAATGCAAATTAAAACCATGCTAAGATTCCACCTCACCCCTGTTAGAATAGCCATCATCAGCAACACCACCAACAACAGGTGTTGGCGAGGATGTGGGGAAAAAGGAACCCTCTTACACTGTTGGTGGGAATGTAGACTAGTACAACCACTCTGGAAAAAAATTTGGAGGCTACTTAAAAAGCTGGACATCGATCTACCATTTGATCCAGCAATACCACTCTTGGGGATATACCCAAAAGACTGTTACTCCAGAGGCACCTGCACATCCATGTTTATTGCGGCACTATTCACAATAGCCAAGTTATGGAAACAGCCAAGATGCCCCAGCACTGACGAATGGATTAAGAAAATGTGGTATCTATACACAATGGAATTCTATGCAGCCATGAAGAAAAACGAAATGTTATCATTCGCTGGTAAATGGATGGAATTGGAGAACATCATTCTGAGTGAGGTTAGCCTGGCCCAAAAGACCAAAAATCGTATGTTCTCCCTCATATGCGGACATTAGATCAAGGGCAAACACAACAAGGGAACTGGACTATGAGCACATGATAAAAGCGAGAGCACACAAGTAAGGGGTGAGGATAGATAAGACACCTAAAAAACTAGCTAGCATTTGTTGCCCTTAATGCAGAGAAACTAAAGCAGATACCTTAAAGCAACTGAGGCCAATAGGAAAAGGGGAACAGGTACTAGAGAAAAGGTTAGATCAAAAAGAATTAACCTAGAAGGTAACACCCACGCACAGGAAATCAATGTGAGTCAATGCCCTGTATAGCTATCCTTATCTCAACCAGCAAAAACCCTTGTTCCTTCTTATTATTGCTTATACTCTCTCTACAACAAAATTAGAAATAAGGGCAAAATAGTTTCTGCTGGGTATTGAGGGGTGGGGGGGAGAGGGAGGGGGCGGAGTGGGTGGTAAGGGAGGGGGTGGGGGCAGGGGGGAGAAATGAACCAAGCCTTGTATGCACATATGAATAATAAAAGAAAAATGAAAAACAAAAAAAAAATAATAATAAATAAATAAAAGAATGTGTATAAGATGCTCATAGCAGTGTTATTCATGATAGCCAGGAAACTGAAAATAATCCAAATGTTCATCAACTAATGAACACCTATGTAAAATGTGACCTAGCCATACCACGAAATATTATTTAGCAATAAAATGAAATTGAGGAACTGATAGATGCTACAACATGAATGAACGTCAAACACATTATACTAAATGAAAGAAGCCAGTCACAAAAGACCACATATTGTGTAATTCTGCTTTTATGAAGTTTTTATGAAACAACACAGAAATGAAAAGTAGACTCGTGATTGCCAGGGGATAGGAGTGGGGAGGAATAAGGAATGACTGTTGGATGATTTTTCTTTTTCAGGTGATTAAAATGTTCTGGAGTTTAGATAGTGGTGATGGTTACAAAATATAGTAAAAACAAAGTATATATTGTAAAATGGCTAAACTGGTAAATTTATATTCTGCAAAGTTTATGTCAATAAAGTCTTTTTGACAGTAAGTGTATAAAAGTGTCATGTTTATTATTAAAAGAAAACTCTTCTTTCTATGTTATGTGCAGGAAATACATTATGTAATAAAATCAAGATTTGGAATTTTTTTATTTATCAGTTCCCAATTATGCAAAAAAACAAGCTTGAGGTTGTGTGTGTAAACAAGAAAAAGTGTTCTAAAAAGCCATGCTAAAATGTTAGTGGTGGCTGTCTCTAGTGTTAATTTATATTTTCTTCTAGCTTACCTACACACTTGTATTTTCAAAATTATCTCATGAATTTTATTTTTAGTTACATAGGCAACATGGATATCTTCACTATTTAAAAAAAAATCAAATAGTACAAAGAAAACACCTCCTCCCCTTCAGTTTCTACCTGCTATTTGGTAACATTGACCTAAGTTTCATCAGTTTGGTTCAGATCTTTCCAGACCATTTTCTACTGCTTTATAGAAATACACATACACTCAGAAAAACATGGGCCACACCCATTCTCTGCCTGTTGTACTGGGAGGGGCCCCTTTTCTTGATTATGCATCTGGGAAGTTCTCAGTTTCCACCTAGAGGAACTGGCCTCAGTTTTTCTAACCACTGCATGGAACTCCACAGCAGAGTTGTGAAATATAATTAAACTCTTCCCCTATATGATAAGATATTGGTCATTTCTTAGTTTTTTGCTCTGCAATCAAGCTACCTTGGTCGTCCCTCTTTGAATATCTGGGCAAGGATCTCCCCAAGAGTGCTATCTAGAAATGGCAATCCTGGGTCACGGGTTATATGCTCTTAAGATTATAATAGATTCTACCACTGTCTTTAATCAGCACTTTTACTATAACAAGTACCTGAGATAATCAACTTATAAAGAGAAAAAATTTGTTTTGGTTCATGAGTTTTGGAGGTTCCAGTCTAAGATCAATTGACCCTTTTCTTTTTATGTCTGTGGCAGCAAATCATTGTGGAAGTGTGTGACAGAGCAGAACTACTCACCTCATGACTGGGAAGTGAGAGAGAGATATAGGAAAGGGCCAGGGCCCACAATCTCCTTTGAGGGCACACCCCCAAAGACCTCAATACCTCCCACTGGGCACCACTTCTGAAAGGTTCCACAACCTCCCAAAAGCACCATGCTGGGAACCAAGCCTTTGACACATAGGTCTTTGGGGACAGTCTAGATACAAACTATAATGTAGATGTGCCAACTGGACTCCTTCCTATCAGGGATGGCACAACCTGCTTTGCCATCACCCATGTTATCAGTACTATTCTGTGCCACATGTTCTTTTGCAATTAGATAATAATTAGTTTTCAATATATTTTCTTTGAGCTTGAGTGTGAGCAGGAAAAATAGGTGCCATTGGACAGAAGGAGAAATGGAATTTCTGACACCAGTCTTTGAACTTCTTATCTGTAAGTAAGGATATGTTGGCCTGGGAAAAGAATAACATCTGATTTGTTGTAATTCTTTGTAGTTTGCAAGGTGCCTCTGACCCATAAACCACCCAGTGCTCCATAAGGCACTTGAGCAAAATGGCAACTGGATGGCCAGGCAGAGGCTCAACTGCTGACTTTGCCACTTACTAGCCAACTGGGTAGCTTGGGCCATTGCTCCTCTCCTCTGTGCCTCTGTGTTCTCGTTTGCTGTAAAGTAGGGAAAACAGTAGTGCCTAGTGAATGGCTTTGGTGTGAGGATCTGAGAGGATAGACTGGCACACAGTACACCTCAATAAACACCAGCCTGTGTTGTAATGATGGCAGTGCACATGTGGTCAGCTTGCTGCAAATGAAAAGTTGGCTTTTGGCTTTTCTTCTGGTAGGATTTCAACAGGGTTTGTCAACTACAGAACCCATATGGAAATTCAGTCCCCAATATCAGACACAAAGAGGTGGCACCAGAGGGCTCTTCCTTGAATGGATGCATACAACCAACAGATTAACTCACTGATGAATAGTGGGTTATCTAGAGAGTCAGTCTGCGATAAAAGCCAGTTTTGCTGGGTCTCTTGCATACTCCTTTTTGCTGCCATGTGATGACCTAAGCCTCCTCACGACTTGGGCAGCAAGAAGGCCACCACCAGGTACAGCCCCTTGATGCTGGCCCAGAACTGTGAGTTGAAGTAAACCTCTTTTCTTGATAACTTATCCAGTCTGTGGCACTGTGTGATTAACAACACACACCCTCCTTTTCTTCCTACTGCAGTTTCCCCTTACCTCAAGATACACCAGGCCCTCAAAAGAAGAGAAAGAGCCCTTTTTTACCCATGAATTTTTTTTTAAAAAATGGTTCTTGGTTCTGAGTTTGATGGGCCTCCAAGTTCTAATGTGAAACGAGGACAGAGAAGTATTGTTGAGGTAACAGGAGAGTAAAGGCCAAGCCCCCCAAACTCCCCTCAGTGAGGACAGAGCCATGCATCCCAGGCAGGTAGGCGGGGCTAGGGAGATGGAGCTGGCTCCAGTGCTTGGAGTGTAAGAAGCTCTAAGTTATTTGGGGATTTGCAAAACCCAAAATATTTGCATAGTCAAGAATGTGGAGATGGGCGATAGATACACAATGGTTATATCACATTTTTGTTTAGTTATCACTTTGTTTCTTAAGACTACTGCATTTGTCACAATGCTTTCCAGTTATAACTTATTCACCATTTCAGTTATGGATGTAAGACTACCAAGTTATTACAAAGTTTCAAAATTCTCTCAATTCTTGGTGAAGATGTGATAGAGTACAGTCCAAACATGCTCACAGGCTGTCAGTAGCAGGTGAGACAGTCATGGAGGCCCTCAGATATTTCCCAGGTTATTTAGTTTAATATGTATGTGTATTTGCACCATTTTTCCCCCTATCTGCAGTGTGGGGGGGATGTTCCAAGACCCCCAGTGGATGCCTGAAACTGTGGATCCTGACTCCTATGTACAGTACTGTAATACTAACAATAGTTCATCTGATAACCAAGATGGGTACTAAGTGACAAATGGATGGGTAGTGTATACAGTGTGGATACTATGGACAGTGAAAACTAATTCACATCCCAGGTGGGATGGAGTGAGATGGTATATTATTTCATCATATTACTCAGAATGGCATGCAATTTAAAACTGTTGAATTATTTCTAGAATTTTCCTTTCAATATTTTTGGACCGCATTTGACCACAGATAAATGAAACTTTGAAACAATTGATAAGTGGGGACTATTGTGTGTGTGTGTGTGTGTTATAATGGTTTTATGCTTATGAGAGTGATGTGATAGTTCCTTTATGAATAAACCTATGTAAGTAAAATGTGTTGATGTAAAGTGAAGATATTTGGTGAATACATGTCTCTAAGACACAGAAAAATTTGTGTTAATGATCTCATTTTAGGAAATCCCATTGCAGACAGGAGCAATCCAGCCTGTGTGTGGATAGAGAGTGTCACACCCTACTCTTAATCCCGTTTGTGACTGTGAAGAAATAGAATAACAAACCGAAGTCACTTCTACTTGCAGTCATCACTTTCTCAGTTTTCTTTTCTCTTTGCTACTATGTACGAGCAAAGCCTTCTCCTGCATCCCACAGCATCCAGCACCTACCTCCTCCAAATGAGTTTCTTATGGAGAAGATGCACAGTGTCCAGTATGGTAGTCTATTCAGGTTTCTACAGCTAATGACCACAAACTGGGTGGTTGATAAACCACAGAACTGTGTTTCTCATAGAACTGGAAGCTGGGGGCTGGAGATCAGGGTGCCACCATGGTCGTGTTCTGGTGAGAGTCCTCTTCCAGGTTGCAGCCTACCTACTTCTCATTGTGTTGTTGAGTGATGGAAAGGCTGAGAAAGCTCTCTGGCTTCCTAGAAAGGCACTAATCTCATTCATGAGGGCTCTGCTGTCTTGACCCTAATAACCTCCTAAAACCTCCTAAAATCCCCACTTCCAAATACTTTTGCACTGAAATTACTTTCAGTTTATATATTTTACACAAGCATTCAGTCCACTGTACCTAGAAAATATTCTTACCTATCCATCACAGCTCCAAAAAGCAGCCCTGTTTCATCATCATAGCCTTGGTGGAGAGCTGGCAGAGTTTCCAACTTGTTCCCATTGATAGTATTTTATAAAATTTTATCAGATGAGCTCACTAGGAAAATTAAAATAATTTACCTAGCATGTGCAAATTGGCATCGTTTATACTCATAACTCATGGAAAATATTTGATTTTTACACATTATAGTTTTAATTAGAAATGTTAATTAAACACATATGCTAACCTGAAACTGCCAAAAAGCAAAAATAAAATTTGTAAAAGAGAGTTATGTATTGTTGGTGGTTTGGCACAGAGATGAAGATGCTGGTAAGAGGCTCAGCGTTAATGGTGAGCACATCAGCCCTGAGGATGGAGATGTGAGTTTGGAGACCATCTCTTGCTCTAACCAGATTTATTCATAGACAAAAAAGTCACTTCTCCAATCTGTACCTCAGTTTCCTCATTTGTAAAACAGCGGCGCTGTAATCTCCTCCATGTGGTTGCTGAAAAGTTCAAGTTTTCAGAGTTTTGCAAACTCTAAGGCATTCTCTGGACACTTTGTCACAGTGTCCCAGTTCTCCCACTTCCTGGAGCTCAGCTCAGAGGTCACCACAAGCAGATGAAGGGTTTGCATCCTCGAGCTCCAAATGGAAAAGCAAATAACACACAGCAGGGCTGAGAATTCCAACTACTAAGACCCTTCTTGTGTTTGTCGCTCTTCTCTAGTGCTTGGCAATAATGTAAGGCAAATATCAGGAACCCAGGGGGGAATTAATGTTAAAAAAATTAAAAATGCTGGTGTACTCTGGTGTAATTAAGCAACATAATTAAAGTTCTCCTGTTGAAGTCAGCTGACTGGGGACCCAGATCACCTTTTCAGACACAGCAAGTATGCCAAAGTGTATTTGTTCTTTCCAAGCTTTATCCATATTTTATGTTTTTATCTCATTTAGTCTGTGTCAGAGAAATGGGAAAATGTGCACGCATATGTGTGTGCGTGTGCATGTGTGTGTGCATGTGCGCGCACATGTGTGGGTGTGTATGTGTGTGAGTGTGCATGCGTGTGTGAGTACATGTGTGTGCGTGCATGTGTGTGTGCGTGCGTGTGTGTGTGTGTATGTGTATCTGTCTCCCCCAGCAGTCTATCATTTCCTTGAGGAAAGGGCCTGGGTCATATTCGTCTTTATTCTCCCTGAGGCCCTACAACAGTCCTGATGTATGGTTTGTGTACTCACTGGGAGTTTCCACTAGCCTCAGAGAGAGTTGATAGTTGTCTCCTGGTACTTACTCTGGGAAGCCTTGACTACCCACTACATCTGACACTTCTGAGTCCTGTGGTTATAATTTTAAATGAAATAAATTCTCAATTTTTTAATAACACGGCACAGTACTTCCTGGCAAGAGGAGACCCTGAACTGCCCCTGAGGCCCATCGTGCCTTTACTCACTCATTCGCTCAGCAAATATTTACCCAGAATCTTTTCTATGCCACACAATGTGTTGGATATGCATATATAGTGATAGCTAAGGCTATCAGATTTCCGGCTCTAACAAGGCTTATGCTCTAGAGAGGGAGACAGACAGCAAAGAAGGAAACACTTAGCCATGTGTTGACAGTGGGGGGTGTGAGTGAGGAAGGACACTACAGAGGGAGCAGATGGTGACTGGGGAAGGCCTATCAAAGGAACAGAGGCCCAAATGAGGACAGAACAGGAACCACAGAAGGATCTAGAGAGGATGCTTTCAGTCGAGGGTAATGAGAGCCAGCTTGACATGGGCCAAGAACAGAGAAAAGACCAAGGCTTCAAGAACACAAATGAGGAGAAGAGTAATGGAAGATTATATCAGAGGGGTGGGTGGAGTCATACCAAGTGAGCCCAAATGTGCCATGCGCAGGCTGGAGTGTGGCCTAGGAGAACAGAGAAGGCTTGGAGGGCTTCGAGCAGGGAGTGGTATGATGGGATCGGCCTCCTCGGACAAGCTCTCTGACATCTGTTTGGTAAAATGATGCAGTACAAGCAGAGGCAGGTAGACAGCTTAAGAGACTGGTCATGAGGGAAACGATAGAGTCTTACAGCAGAGAGTGGAGGTGCAGGTGGAGCTAAAATAATTCCCAGCATATTATTGCCCTGGGTGAGAGAGGTTGGACCAGGTGCCTTCCCTGATCCTTCAAACCCTGAGCTAGAATGTGTCTAGGTTTTCACAGTTCTAACTTTGTGTGACTTTATGACCTTCTAGTTCAGGGTCTCACTCCCCAAGGTTGGCCCAATTGTTGAGCTGGCTGTATTTTTCAGAACAGCTTCCTGCATGAATGCTGCCTCACAAGACTTCCCCATCTTGAACCTCAAAACCAGAGTTGCTCCCTATAATAGGCAAACACATCAGGCCACCACACTAGTTGCCCAAAGAATATGCCTTTATTTACCTAGTCACCAAATGTAGCAAGCAGAATGACGGCCTCTGAAAAACGTCCATATCTTCATCCAGAGAACTGTGAGCAAAAGGGGAGCAAATGGAATTATAGTCCCTACTGAATCAGGGCAGGTGAGCCCACTGTAATCACAAGGCTCCTTAAAAGTGAAAAGCGATAGACAAAAAGGTAATGCTGCCCTGTAAAAAGCCAGAGTGACGTAATGTGAGGGGCTCTACTGGCCAGCACTGGCTTTGAAGATGAAGGAAGGAACCACAGCCCAAGTGTGGGGGGACTGCAGAAGCTGGAAAAGGCCAGGGAACAGATTCTCCAGTAAAGGCTCTGAAATGAGCACAGATCTGCAGACATGATTTTAACCCACTGAGAAACCATACTGAAATTCTAAACTGCAGAAATCAAGCCACTAAATTTGGGGAATTTGTTATAGCAGCCAGTCTGGGAAATAGTATGTGAGAGCCTATCTCAAAAATACCCAACACAAAAAAGAATGGTGGAGTGGCTCAGGCAGTAAAGTACCTGCCTAGCAAGCATGAAGTCCTGAGTTCAAGCCAAAAGAAAAAAGATGATATTAGGACACAGATGGGTACAAAGGGAAGATCACAGAGGCACAGGGAGGAGGCCAACCAAGGTAAGAGGCCTCAGAAGAATTCATCTCTGTCAACACCTTGATCTGACTTCCAGCCTCCTAAATTGTGAGGAAAGGACTTTCTGTTGTTTACGCCACCCAGTCTGTGGCACTCCATTGCTAAGATGGACCTTGAAGCCTTTGTCCTATGAGCCTGTGGCTGCCCACCCTCCCTCTTCCTGCTCCCATTTTCCTACCTGGATTGCTACGTCTCAAATGCTTGATGTGTCGAAAGCCTAATCAAGTCTTTTTTTTTGTGTGGGGGAGGGGGCACTGAAAATGCACCTGGCAGGCACATTTAGAGAGATGGCTGCTTTCATGTCTTGGCTCTGGGTTCCAACCCTCTCAGCCACACCTCTTATACCAGCACCCCTCCACACCTTCCTGCAGTAACACAGTAATTCATCCCACTTCCTCCAGAGGTGCCCACCTCCAGCATCAGCTGTTCACAGGATGACATTAGGTAATATTCAGAGAAACCCTTTCTGTGTTGATAGTCATGTACTGATTTTAATATATAGCAGAAAAAATAAAGCTGGCACATCTAACCTATGACTTTGCAAGTATCACTGCTTCTGGGAAGACTGGCATGGGTATTTAAATGTACTCAATTAAGTAAATACTGACACTAGGACTACAGGAAAAATCAGGATGGTGGTGTAAGGACAACCCAAGCTGGGGGCACCCGTGTTTTCATGATCAAGTGTGTGCAATGAAGATTTACAGGGAAATGGCAGAGTGAGGTGTGGGGAAGGGGAGTCCTGGCAGTCAGTTGGCATGGAGGGGTAGGAGAGGCTTCTAGGCTTCCCTAAACCTCTCTCTCTCTCTCTCTCTCTCTCTCTCTCTTTCTGCAATTGACCCAGGAAATCAATATCATTAGCGGTCAGGGAAATGCAAATCAAAACTACAATGAGATTCCATCTCACTCAAGTCAGAATGGTTACCATCAAAAAACAAGCAATAACAAATGCTGGTGAGGATGTGGGGAAAAAAAGAACCCTTGTACACTGTTTTTGGAAATGTAAATTAGCCCAGCCACTCTAGAAAATAGTATGGAGATTCCTCAACAAACTAAAAATAGAACCACCATGTGATCCACCTGTCCAACTCTGGGGTAAATACCCAAAAGAAATGAAGTCAGCAGACAAAAGTGATTAACTGAACATCAGTGTTTGTTGTGATGCTATTCCCAGTAGTGAAGATGTGGAACCAGCCTAAGTGCCTGTCAACAAATAAGTGGGTAAATACTGTATACGTACACAGTATTATTCAGCCATAAAGAAGAGTGAAATATTATTTGCAGGAAAATAGATGGATCCAGAAGACATCATGTTAAATGAAATACGCCATGCTCAGACAAATATTGCTTATGTAGAAATTATTTTTTAAAAAGCAACAACAAAGAATGACCTGAAAATAGAAGAGCAATTACTAGGTACTGGGAAGGATGCCAGAGGTGGGAGGAAGGGGGAGAGGGTAGAAGGGTGGATGGACATGATCAATGACAGTTTGCATGTGTAGAAATATCACAGTGAAGCCCATTAATGTGCACAATTAGGTATGTGTTAATAATGACAATAATAAAAAGACTCAGTCTTTGGATGTCTTTTTAGTAAGGCTCTAGTCCATTGCTTAGGGAAAGTTGCCCAAGACTTGCAGTGAGCCCAGCGAGGACCCTGTCCTATTTCAGGGGGTTCTTGCTTCTGAATCAGTTGAGCTTTGTTTTTTCCAAATTCCTTGAGCTTGTCAGAAGCTTGAAGCCTCAGTTGTAAAATTCATTTGGCTTCCTTGCTTATACCTGTGATAAATGCAGACCGTTTACCTGAGCTGCTACTCAGTGGCACCCTGTAGGGAAACACAACTGTCACAGACAACAGACAAAACTCACCCCAGGAGAAGTCAAAGGTAGCACCCAGGAAGGACTTGGGGAGAGGAGGCAGGAGGCCTGGGAAGCCAGCAGACACGCTGGGCATTTGCACATGGTCAACCTGTGAGTGTGGGATGAGTTTCAGCCCACACACCTGCAGCCAGGTAGGCTGGGGTTACCTCTCTGTACAGCTGAAAGATCACTCACCTGTCAGTGGTCAGGACACCCTGGTTTGATTGAGTTTTAGCTTGTTAGTTCTAAGGAGCCTTTAAAAAATTGAGTATTGTGGGAAAGCATGCAACTGTGTGGGCCTTGTCTGATGTAACTGAATGTCTCTGGCTGTATTCATCCAATGGCATTTGAGGCTCATTAAATTTTGATTCCTGTGTCACCTGCCTTAGGCTCAAAATAGCTCTGTATGCACCTTTTGTCTCCCAGCTCCATTTTAATGGAGATTGTTTCCATTCACCTCTCTGTTCCCTTCTTCGTGCTGGCAACACCACATCTTTAATAATCTCCCGTGAAGAATTATTCACCCTGTGAACCTGTCATTTGGGGGAATACATTGGACCCTGACGGATGTAAACACTTGATGGTAAAAATGTGAGGCGCACTGCTCCAATTCTTCCTTCTACTTGCTGCCTCCGGCGCTGGATCTGCCTACAGATTGCCATGGTACCTGCTCACCCTGTGTTGCCACTGGCTGGTTGCACAGCCCCTGGGTCATGTCTTAACCCCAGAAAGGCCAAGGATCTAACACAAGAGGAACATGTGCTCCATGTAAAGGCAGCAGTTATCAGCCATAATTCACAAAATCTTACGTGGCTCTTGATAAGTGCCAAGCACTGTTCTAAGTGCCTCCAACTGAATGAAGTAGGAACTTCCTCTCTTTTTTGTAGATGAACAGGCTGAAGCACAGAGAAGCAAAATAATTGCTGTAAGTCACACAGCAGTTAAGTTGTGGAACTTGGCTTCAAACCGAGGGCCTCTGAAGCCAGAAGCTATATTCCTACGTTCTCTGATGCTCTCCAACCCAGGGCTGGCATATAGTAATGCCTGGCAACCATCATCAGGTTGTCATATTTTTTAGAGAGAAGCCAGAAACCTGAACTATGTGAAATGTACCAATTTTTTAAAAATTTGATTAATAAAATAATTTTTAACTCTGTGAGAGCCAAACAAAATATGCCTGTGAACAAGAACTGATTTGTATGCCACCTATGTGAGACCTCTGGTTTCAACTAACTCTTTAAAGAAAACAAAGTAACCATCAAACCAAACTGTTCACGGCCAACAGGAACTTCCTTTGGAGTTGAGCAGAGAGTCTAAGGAGCAGGTGGGATTCAGACCTGGGATCCAGAGACAACCTGAAAGTCACCTCCCCGTGCTCACAGAGGTAGAAGCTCCCTGCATGGGCCGCTCAGTTGCTTTCCAGAGGGGTTCAAGGAACTTGCTGTGCACTTGGTTATGAATCTATGCAGCAAGTGCAGCAGCCAGCACAAGAAACGTCAGCTCTCATTAGCCTGAATATAAATCTGCCTCGGTGAGAGGCGGGATTAAGAGCCTACTGGGAGAATGCCAGGAAGCGGGAACATATGGTGTTCCCACAAAAAGCCTCCCCAACAATGGGTGTCTTCCTCCATGGTGAGGCACCAGCACGAAGCCTTGCTGAGCCTGCCACCCCTGCCTCCTCCAGAGCAGTAAACTGGGGGGCTCCGCAGCTTCCTCTTCCGTGGTAGGAGGTTCTGCTAAGTGTTCGCTGACACAGCTGAACAGTTGCAGAATGTCATCAAGAGTAAATGACTTGATAATGCAAAACAGTAATTAGAATGCAGTGCATGTTTATGCTATTTACATATCTTAACACCCTGATATTAACGAGTCCTCCTAATAGTACACAAATGATCTAGCCTTTGTGTAATTTGTCCCAGACTGCACGGACAGGCAGTCCTCAAAAGCAAGTACCCGTCTCCTTCTCTCCTCCCTTGTACCTGCACTTCCATGCCCACCTGGGAAAAAGCCAGGCATAGAAGTGGGCAGTGGAATGCCTTTCCCTGGACACACAGGTGTGTATGTCACTGGAGGAAGTCTTAACCTGGGCGAAAATTCTCACTGCTGGCTGCCTAAGGGGATTGGATGCAGTAGGCATGCTGATAAATGTGTAATGACCAGCTTGCAAACATAACTTCTACTAGTAATAATGAACTCCGTTTTGTAGCATTTGCCAATTTCCATGGAGTAAAAAAAAGCTCCCACTATGGCCAACACAGCGGCCAAGTATCACTTCACTGAACAGAGTTGGGAAGAAATGCCCATAAGAACATAATCAGCCCTCAGAGTCATGTGGTCCCTACACGCTATTAGTTGGGGGTCACAGGCCACTGTTTAATTGGCCTCAGTCACTGCCTTAACTCCATCTGCATGCAGAGAAAGAAGAGGGAGGGCCAAGACTATGTAACTGTGCTCTCTCTTAGGTATTTTCCAAGATGCCAGGAGCCAGATCTTTTGGTGTACAAAAGAATGAAACTGGGGAGCTGGTAAGAAGTCACTGTATCGGTTGCCCTTGCTGTGCATATGGGGAAGCTGAACCCACAGTAGATGGAATTCGCACAAGGGCACACAGCAATCTGGCATCAGCTGAGCACTGGAACTCAACTGTTATTCTCAACCAAGAGCTCTTTGCACTGTGAAGTTTTTCTGTGCATCCTTCCCATTCCTGCTGGACCTCCTTTGTGCTTGGAGGTCTCTCTCACGGCCCTGTGTGTGTGTGTGTGTGTGTGTGTGTGTGTGTGTGTGTTGGAAAGCGGGTCAGCAGACTCCCACAGCTCTGTGTGGTGATGATGGTTGCCAGGTAACAGGAAGGCATCATGGCAGGAAGCCTTCTTTGGCAGATATGGACAAATGGGCACAGCAGGGAATGGAGCCTCCCAGGAGGACAGGAGTATGGGTGATGTCTGGATGAGGGTCTTGAGTCAGGAATGGGCATACAACCTGAGGAGGACTAGGGAGACATTATGGCAAAAAGAGACCTTTTAGAAGACTCTGCAGTCCATGCCTGTGTACTCAATAGTAAAACTAAGGTCCAGAACTGAGAAGCAACACACAAGGTCAGTCATACCATTTCTTAGTGTCTGAGCAGGACTGCTGGAAACAGAGGTGAGGATCTGGGGTTCCCAGCAAACCCCACTGAGCATGATCAAAGCCTCTTATGGTAAAAGTACAAGGTGGTTCACAGTGACCTCCATGGCTTTGTGTGTGGAGAGATCTCTGTGGAACTGTCCCTGGTCATCACGACCTCCCTCCTCACCCTGTGGAGGAAAGCAGAACCCCGAGCCAGGGAGCAGCAAAATGGATAGGAAGGAATGATGCTGACGTCACATGGGAGGGCTGTAAAGTTCCGAGGGGTCACTCAGCTGAACAGATGGTGGGAAGATATTGGTTTTAACTCGCACATGGTTGAGTAAATAATGTTTAAGTTTTCCTTGCCAGCCTGGGGAGCCAAGCAGATCGTGCCGAGTGGAGGTACCTCCACCTCCCACCCGCATCATCTGCTCTTCCTAGGGTTTTCATTTCCTCCCCTGTTTGTGCTTTAGAGCATGGTTGGCTGGTCAGGAAGCCGGTGCCCTTGGCCAGCAGGAGCTTGTGCAGAAACGGAGGGAGGGGGCGGGCCAGGGAGGCGGGCCAGCACTTTATCGCAATATTGCGATGTGTGCCTGGGTAGTACCTGTCAGGCAAAATCACCATCAAGGACAGCACAGGCACATTGCCTGGTGGTTGGTGGTGTTTAATCCTGGAGAAAAAGGACAACACACTCCTTGGTCTTGCCTGTCAAGAAGATTGTTTCCCTGTCCACCAATCAAGGCCTGGCTCTGGTGAAACTTCAGGCTGGGCTCCTGAGTCCTGGCATGGCCTCTCACTGGCTTTGGGTACTTCCCTCACTCCTCCAAGCCTCTATTTCCCCATGTGTCCAGTGGGGATGTTGGCATTGACCTAACTATTCTCATGGGGGAGAAACATTTGAATGACTGATGCCTGCATGAATGGGAGCGGGGAGAGAAAGAACAGTGGCGAGGTCTGTGGTGGATTAGGCCAAATATTCTCTGGTACAACAAAAATGGAGTCACTAGAAAGCCATTTTTGAGCCCTTACTTGATCAGGCCTTGGGATGGAGAAATGAAAAAGCTCATCTCTGAGTGGGCAGACACATAAGGAGTATGCCTGAGATGGTCACAAGTATGGGCTTTGGGGTCAGAATCTCCAAGTTCACGAACCTCTTTTGTCTCTTAAAAGCTGTGTGACCTTGGGCTAGAAAGCTTTTGCCTCAGCTTCCTCATCTGTACAATGGGCACGATAATAGCTACTTCTCTGGGATGCAGCAAGGAGAAAGAAAATGAGAGTTGAGTAACATGGTGTCCTGGCCATGGCAAGGACTCAGCAAAAGTCAATTGCTTTTGTCATTTCCCAGTGCTTTGCTAGCGAGAGCCCAAGACACTGAGGGAGCACAGAGAGAAAGACCCATCCCTTCCTTGTGGGGAGCTCACTGAGAGCTTCTGGAGGTAGGACCCCTGAGTTATTCTTGATGAACAAGTTGAGTGAACCCGGAAAAAAACAAATTCATTCCACAAATACTTATTGAGCAAAGACTTGGGTAAGAATGAAGAACAAGACAGACAACTCTCTGCTTCTTATTCCTGCCATTCTGGAGCAGAGCTCTGCAAACTTTTGTATAAAGGATCAGGCTCTGTGATCGATGCGGTTCCCGTATAACCGCTCACTGCTAGCGCTGTGGCATGAAAGCGGAATGGATAACACAGACACGAGCAGGCAAGTGTTATACACATGAGCTTCACTGTCGAACACTGAAATCTGAACACTGCGTGGTTTTCACAGGTCACTAAATATGAGTTTCCTTTTTTTTTCAACTTTCAAAAATGTAGAAACAATTCTTAACCTCTTGGCCCATACAAAATTAGGCAGCAGGCTGGATTTGGCCAGGAGCCATAGCTGGTCAACCTGTGTTCTAGGGTAACAATAGGCACACGACAATTTTGGCCCGTGGCCAGTGCTAAGAAGACAATTACTCAATATATCAGAATGCGATCCTCAGAGGGAGGGCATTCATTTAGTTGTGGAAGTCTCTGTGAGAAGGTGAAATTTGGGCTGAAATCAGAATGATCGGATAAAACCAAATATTCCAAAGTCACACAGAATAAGGATCCAAGGTATGTTCAAAGCTTTGGTATGCTCAACCCAGAAAGGTGGCCAGTGTGTCAAAAGCATTGGATTTGTGAGGGAAGGAGAGGAATTGTCTGGAAAAGACAAGGAAGATCCAGAAACATGAATGGTAACAGCTTGCGTTCATAAGGAACCTACCTGTGATTAACTCACTGTCTGTGGAGCTGGCCTTGGTTTGATTGAAGGAAAATATTTGAAAAGGGATTCACTATGTAAATACTTTTGTGGTTTCTTTTAATATTGGGGACAGAAGGAGGGGATATGCTAACATGTGCTGAAATGCTGAATCGGTCTTGAACGGTATTATCTACCAACTCTAATGAGTCTATGGACCCGCCCTTCTCCAGCCTCGGCACGCGTGCCTTTTTGCATACTTTTAATGAGTCATTTTCCACTTGTCACAGCAGAGACATTGGATTCTGTGCAGTCAGAGCCCCTTGCACCCGAGTCTTCTGTCTGCCTCCAATCAGTGTCACCAAAACAGGAACAAAATAGAAATTTGGTCAAAACATGGACTTCTGGGGGGGTGGGGGAGGCAAATATTTTGTCATTTGATGCTCTCAGTGATGGGTCATGACATGGGTTCTGGCTCCTTCACTATGGGTCCCCCTCACTGACCTTGCTGCTTTGGTGGGAAAGACAATTTGATATTTTAGAGTTTGCCTAAATAAGGGCTGGGCATGGTGGTTCATAACTGTAATCCCAGCACCCAGGAGGCTGAGTCAGGAGGATCACAAGTTCAAGGCCAGTCTGGGCTACATAACAAGACCCTGTCTCAAAAAACAAACAACAGAGCAACAGCATAAAAGAATTTGTACAAGTTTTAAAAATCTTTCAAAAAGGGTTTTGCCCATATCCCAGGACTGAGGAATGAGATGGACAGGAATGTCCCCACTCAGGTAGTCATGTCAAATAAACCTCGATTCTAAGAGTTCAGAGTCTGGGCTCTTAATCCTCCTGACACACACACACACACACACACACCACGACCCCACACACATCCCGCACAAACAACACACTCGCCACTAAACATACCACACACATACTGCACACATCACACACACTCACCATACACATACACGACACGTACAAACACACATCAGGACATACGCAGCACTTACCACACATGCAGCATGTAAGTACTCTAAACAAACCACTGCATACACAGCACACAGGCACCGTATAGATACACACACACACACACACACACACACACACACAGCTCCCATGCACACACACACACACACACACACACATTGTGCATGTGCCCATGTGAACCACACACAGCACAGGAAACTGCCGCCCGCACAGCAGTGCACACCTTACTCTAAACGGAGCCTCTACACTGCATCCCTGGTTCCACTGGAGTTCCATAAGGAGAGTAAGTGCTGCCTTTTTGCCACTGCAGCTGTAGCTGTCTTCCTAATTTCGATCAATTAACTTTTACTTAAAAGCATTAAGTTTCTTAATGTTGCTGCATCGGGCCAATTGTACAGTAAATTGTGAGTGTGAAGGAGACAAATCACTCAAATTTTCCTCCCCAGAAACCAAGCCACCATTAGGTCAACATCTTCCTAGGAACTTCAGGGAAGCAGAGGGAGCCTGGGACAGGAACCTGGGGCCCAGAGCTGGGCATCCCAATGACACCCTGCTGCACAGCATCTGTCTCCAAGTGGATGCTGGGGCTGGAACTCTGAGTGACTGGTGTGGCAGAGTGAGTTCCCCATGGAGAGGGAAGGCAGGGTGGGTTCTGAAAGGAAGCCCTGGGGAAGCAAATGAGAGCGTAGAGGGCACCAACCCATGCCTGTGGGAGTCAGGGGGAGGAGGGCTGCAGGAGGCCCTTCTCTTTCAGTCCCCTCTGGTCTCCATGTCTCCAGCTGCACAGTCTTGAGACAGTTTACCAACAAGACCAGCTCCTGAGGCTGGGAAAGCTCACAGCATTTAAATTCCACTGTGGTCCTTTGGGCCCAGGGTCCACACATGCCTGCTGCTCCCCTTGCTCTCTGGCCCTGGCCACACTGGATTGCTCCCACCTCATGGTGCTTCAGGGTACAGTCTTCACACCTGCTTTCCTCTGTCTACACTGCCTGTTCTCCAGACAGCTGGCTCCTTACTGTCCACATGCTCACTTAGTCCTCTAAGGAGCCACTGGGCCCCATGTGGCGTCATCTTCTCACCCCTTGCTCTCACTTGCTTATCTACAGCCAAAAGGTCACATCCAATCTGTCTAGTCACTGCAGAATCCCCAGTGTCTGAAACAGTGTCTAGCACATAGTAGGTGCTCATAAATTGTTGACTGAATAAATGGACTTCAGGTGAGTGTCTGAGACTTCAGTGATAACCAGTCTCCTGCCTTGTGGCCTCATCTCTGAGGACTTCACTTTGTGTCTTTGAGCTCTGACTACATGGGTGTCCTCGCCATCCTCAAACACGTGCTGCCCATGCCTGCCCAGAGACTTTGTGCCTCTTGTCCTTGTGCCGTGCATCACATGGAGCACCTTCCCCTTCTTGTGTGTGACCCCCCTCCAATGCACCTTTCAGACTCGGCTCTCCTCCTCCAAGAGGACTTCCCTGGCCACCCAGCCTCCAGGAATGGCTCCTTCCTCTGTAGCCTGGACACTCAACCCAGAGGTTCTCACAGTGCTGGTTGGTCACTGGATGCTGGGGAAGCTCTCCATAGTCCAGACCCCAGCAGTCTGTCCATGAGACTCA
Organism: Castor canadensis; assembly: GCF_047511655.1. NCBI lineage: Eukaryota > Metazoa > Chordata > Mammalia > Rodentia > Castoridae > Castor > Castor canadensis. Next base: position 35,790,830 of record NC_133400.1, read on the forward strand.
ACTCAGGAAGCCAGGGAGGTGGGTCCTGAGTGCTGGCCTATTTTAAACTCTCTGGTGGTTCTGACTTGGTCTCTTGTTCATTTTTGACTCTCACAGTGAGATGAGCACCTGGAAGGCCATCTCTATTTTAACACTCAGCACATTCAAGCAAACAGTCAGTGCTCCACAAATGCCACTAAGAAAACAGTCCCCTCTGCCTCAAGGGCTGTGGTGAGGAGTTGGAGCCACCGAGGGTAGCTCTTGGCATAGGGCCTAGCATGCGGTTGACACACAGTGATGGGAACGCCCCTTCTGTGACTAAAGCAAGGCTTTTCCCAAAGAGGCAGAGGACTTCTGCCCCTCATGTCTGTCCAGTCTGACTCAGCAGCACCATAGGATGCAGTATAGTTATCTCTGCCCTGCCTCCCCACTTCCTTCTCCCCTCTCCTACAACCCTGACCCAGGCTAGGGATCTACCTGGGCAGCTGCAGAAGTGAGCACCCTGCCTGTGTTCCTCCCAGGCCTCCACCCCCACCCCCACCTGCCAATCATGCCACATAGCCAACCCCTGCCCAAGGAGCCTAGCTGCACAGCAATCTCCCAGCACACGCAGGGCTCACACATGCTCGCCCGGCTGCCTGGCATGCAGACCTGTGTGCTGCCATGGCATGGTGCCCACTCCTGGACATAGCTAGACCAGTGCATGGGCCAGCAGATGGCCGAGGGCAAGGGCAGGGGGGGTGAGAGATCCTGCTGGTGCTGGACGTGAGGGCTGGGTGGAGGCATCAGCTGGGGGAGGGAAAGAAGCTTGGCAGGCAGGCAAAAGATGCTGTAATGGTTGGTGTCTATAGAGCAGACTCCCACACTGCAGATCTTGGCTGGGTTTTCCCACAGGTTTGGCTCAGCCGAGCCCTGGTCATGACATCAAGGCCATCCGTGGATGAATTGAAGCTTGAAGCTAAAATGGTTCCAGGTCTGAAATCCATCTGCATTATGGTTCAATTCAATCAAATTTTACAGTAATTTCAGATGTGTCTGCCCTAGTCCCATCCCCAGGAATGTGCATGGTGTTCACTCAAAGGCCTGCTTTAGCCTCTTGGAACCTTGAATGATGCACCATCCCGAATGGTAAGCATGGTCGGAGCGATTGGGCTGCAGTGGGAGTTAAGGAAGATGGTAGATTGCATGGCCTTGATAGACTGTAGGGTGCTTTGCAAATGGTGGAATTAGCCACGTGCCTTTAAGGAGAGAAGCAGGTCTGATTGGCTGTCAGGGCTCAGGGACAAGGAGTATGCCACATGGGTAGAGCTGTGGGAAGTCAAAGAAGGAAGGGGAGAATTTACACACAGACCAGTTAGCAATGTGACCATGACCTTTGACTCCAGAATTAGACATACCCATGTCTTCAACTCAGGCTCAGCCAGCTGCCCACCATGGGGCTGTTAGAAAGTCAGCTGACTTCTTTGGGCACTGCTGTTTTCATAGAATGTGGTCAGTTCTTATCCCCAGTATTTGAGGATATGCTTGAGACATGAGACATTTCACTGTTACCATAATTCCAAAGGACTGCAGAAATCGAGAACTTGCCTCTCTCCAGAAACCGCTTTACCCCTGGACATGGTCCACTAAGCTTAGCCAATAACTGTGGCTAATATTAATGCTGAGCTAATCTTTAGAACTCACTACTGCATTTAACTGAAGGTAGGTATGCTATTACACCCCTTTTACACATGAGAAAAAAGATGGAGCTCAACTTATGTAAGTTACTCAAGACCACACTTAGAATTTTGGATGTGGATATTTGAGTACAGATTGAATGACTGAGGTCCTCTGAGATGAACTAACCCATTGCACTAGCCTTCCCCCTGCATGGAGAATGTTCTCAGACACATCTCACCTGACCCCTCAGGCTAGCATACAGGATTGGCATCAACTCCCCTGGGGCCCCAGAGGAGACAGAGTGGAGACCAGGGCTCCTTTTCCTCACAGTGCTGCCCCCACTGACCTCTACTTCAGTCCCTCTGGCCTCACTGTTGCTCTAACTGTGAGCTAATTCCTAGCCAGTTCCTCCCAGCACAGGGTCTTTGTCCTCACTGCCCCTTTTGCCTGGGTGGCTTTTCCCATTCTTCATAGGGCTGCTCAGATTTCAGTCTTGATCCCCCTCTCCCTATGGCAGCTCTTTGTTGATGACTTTCCCTACAGCCCCACCTGGAGTACCCCCAATAGGCCACCATGTCCCTTAGAGCTGAAAGGACCTAACAAGGTCGGTCCTTGCCTTCTGGCTGTCTCCACGTGAGACAATGCCAGTCCTGAGGAAGAGGATCTTGTTGACCTGGTGGCTGAACACGCATTGCCAGCCCTTGCACAGTGCTGGACCTGGTGCTGGTGCTTCATTCATCCTGGCCTGCTAACTGTCCGAAATGCTTGAGGAACAGAGGACAGTAGAGGACCCAAGAGAATCCAGCCGCCTGTGCTACTCCTGCCTGCCTTCTCCGATGACAGTGGAGTATAAGCTGGGTCAGCATGACCTGCTGAAGGAAGAGAAGAAACACCTCTAACTGCAAACTCTCTTCCAGTGGCGGTTGTCACTAAATCACCATTCTCCACAGAGACCCTGCAGGGTATCTAAAACTTGTTGATCTGAGCCCCTTGAGGGCCAGAGCCAATACCTGAGGCCCAGCAGGCACCAGCAGGGAGGTCTTTCATCTCCCCATCCCCATTGATGTTTCCAAAAACTCAGCCCCAGGCCCCCCCAGAACATTACTTCCTCCAGGCCTTCTATCCTGATTGGAAGCAGAGCAAGATTCTTTGGAGGTGTGAGTGCTTCAAGCCTGAAGAAAATGCTGGGAGAACCAGGACCTCCTTCAGCTCCTGAGCATCCCACCCACACAGGGCCTGCGATGTTCTTAACCACACCCTGAATTCCTTGCTCACTGCTGGCGCAGACTTGGGCACAGCGAACAACAGGGAATTCCAAGTCGTTTTACTTTGCTCTCAAATAGTTCAATGCTTCCTTTAGCTCTTCTCCCACCATGCTTCTCCTCTGTTCCAGAGTAACCCTATAAAAACACAGGCTCTCAGTAGTGATTCCTTGATCTTGGGCAAGTTACTTACCCCCTCTGTACTTGAATTTCCTCCCTGTTAAGTAGAAATAATAATACCCACCTTATAGGATTCTGATGATCCATTGTGATAATGTGTGAAGGGAATTAAGCAGTGCCTAATACAAAGTTAGCACACAGCAAAGTCTTCTCCTTGTTGTTGTTACTTTTAGTTAAAGAACTGATGTTTACTAAAATAATGAACTCCAACACCTCAGAGGCTAGCATTGTAAAGGTTTGTTTCTGGGTCACATCATAGTACACTGCAGGGTGTCCTTTCCACTATGATTCAGGAATTGAGGCTCTTTCCATGGTATGGCCACAACCTCAGAATCTCATTTACTCAGTTGTAGGAAGAAGAAAGAAAATGGGAGCTCTCACATCAGAGAGTGGGAAGAGGCACGTCTGGACCTGCCTATCAGCCTCACCCACATCCCATTGGCTGGAGCTCAGTCACATTGTCTTGTCTAACTATAGAGAATGCTGGGAAATACAGTCTAGCTGAGTGTTCAAGAGGAAGAGGCATGACTTGATGGAGAACTGATCTGGGCCAGGCATTCTTTTTTCTGTTTTCATATCCTATAGTCAGTCCACTGGTAAAGCCCTCACAAGGCCCCATCTCTACCTGACGCTTGAATCTCTCCAGTACACACTTGTTCCAGACAAAACAGCAACTAGCATACCTGATGGGGGTAAAAATGTGAATACAGGAAACATTTCCCTTTGACCACATTTCTTTTGGACAAAATCCCCATCAAATTTATCTTTGCATTGTCATCTCCTAATTTAGTTCCATGAATATAGTCAGCAGTTAATAGATTGAGTCAATGATTTTATTCCAAAGACATTCTGAAATATTTCATCATTGTTTTGGTCAGCCCAAGCATGGCAATAAAAGATACTGGCCCTCTAACAGTCAGCTTTCTGTTACTGTTTTTTTTTTCTTATTCATATGTGTATACAATGCTTGGGTCATTTCTCCCCCCTGCCCCCACCCCCTCCTTCTCCTCCCCACCCCCTCGATACCCGGAAGAAACTATTTTGCCCTTATCTCTAATTTTGTTGAAGAGAGAGTATAAGCAATAATAGGAAGGAACAAGGGTTTTTGCTGGTTGAGATAAAGATAGCTATACAGGGCATTGACTCACATTGATTTCCTGTGCGTGGGTGTTACCTTCTAGGTTAATTCTTCTTGATCTAACCTTTTCTCTAGTTCCTGGTCACCTTCTCCCATTGGCCTCAGTTGCTTTTAAGGTATCTGCTTTAGTTTCTCTGCGTTGAGGGCAAGAAATGCTAACTAATTTTTTAGGTGTCTTATCTATCCTCATACCCCCTTGTGTGCTCTTGCTTTTATCTTGTGATCAAAATGTCTGAGATAATGAACTTAAAAGGAGGAAAGGTTTATCTTGGTGCACAGTTTTGGAAGTTTCAGTCTATGGTTTGCTCTGTTGCTCTGGGGCCTGTGGTGAGGCAGGGAGTGTGTGGTAGAGCAAAGTTGCTCACCCCTGGCAGCTAGGAAGCAAAAGAGAAACAGGAAGGGACCAGGTTCTCAATATCACCTTCAAGGGCATGCCTCCAATGACCTAACTTCCTTCCACTAAGCATTACATCCTGAAGGTTCCCTACCTCCCAACAGCATGGTGGGCTTGGGGCCCAGCCTTCCACACATGGCCTTTTGGGAGAAGCATTCAAGATTCAGAGCACAACAGACCATTGGCTTCAGCATTAGGGAGACATTTGGGAACAGTGGGACCTGTGGTGAACTGGTAACACAGGTACTAACTGAAAAGACAGCTACTCCTTAGTACTAGCCAGTTGTGGCCTTTCAGGAACTAATAATACCAGATCTTGTCTTGTTTTAAAAGCAAGGATATGGCATTTTCATATGCAATATCATGCTTCTTTAAATGTAAATTTAACAAGATGCAGTATGGTAAAAAAATAACAAATGTACCCTATAAAAATACAGAGTATGGGAGGAAACCTACAACGTGGGCCAAACAGTTCACATCTTTAGGGAAACACCAACCAAGGCTATCATTTTGGGTTGCTACAGACTATATCTAAAGATGTAGTTGAAGAAATGGCAAAGCAATTTCATTGGCTGAAATTACTGTAACTAAAACAAGAAATCCATGGACAAAACAGACTTTGACATCTTTATATTTTCCGATAAGAACGCTGAATATTTCTTTTAGGTCCTTCAGAAATCTGGCTTTGGGGTAAATCGTGCCCCCTCCTTTTTTTCCAACTCATGGGGATTTTATTAGTCATGATTCTTCAAATAGACAAATTGTGTGTGTGTGTGTGTGTGTGTGTGAGAGAGAGAGAGAGAGAGAGAGAGAGAGAGAGAGAGAGAGAGAGAGAGAAAGTGAGAGAGAGAGAGAGAGAGATTATAGAGTCTGAGAAGTCTGAGATCTGCAGTCAGCAAGCTGGAGACTAAAGTACCAATGTGCCAAGGAGAGGTGGTGTTTCACCTTTGAGTTCTGTGCTGGAAAAGACCAATGTCCAGCTGAAGGCAGACAAGTGGGAGATCTCTATCTTATTCAGTCTTTTCATTTTACTCAGGTCTTCAAGTAATTGGATGAGGCCCACCCATATTAGCAAGGGCAATCTGCTTTACTTACGTCCACTGGTCAAAAACTCCCTCACAGACACACCCAGAATAATGCTTAAACAAATGTTTGGAGATCACAGCCTATTCATGTTAACACCTAAAACTCACCATCAGAAGAACCTACCGAGATTCTTACCTTGGGTGCCTTCAACTATGGAGACAATGTAGTTAGTAAGACCCAGTGTTCTGTGTTCTGATCTCAACTCTCTCAGCACTGGGCTCTGTGGCCCCAAGTTAGCCACCAGAGCTCTTTTGCCTGCTGTCATGCCTGTGAGGTGAGACAGTTGAATTCCATGCTCATAAGGTCTTTTTTAACTCAGCAGTTTCTGCCTTATGGACTTGGAACCAAAGCAGACATATTGCTTGTGACTTTATTGAGTAATTTGTACAAAACCTCCAAGAATAATTTATTCACCCAGCAGTGTGAGACGAGGGGAAGAGAATCAATAACATAGCGTCTTAGTCATTTTTTATTTTCTAAACCACGAAGAGCTTTGATTCCATTTCAGAATACTTGCAGGCAACTTACCCTACAGTGCATCTTTATGTGCAAATTTCGAGATGTCTAGAGATTTATTTTGGGGACTGAAACCCTCACCTCCTCTGGAAACCATGGGCAGAAGCCCTCCGGGGGGCAAACTGTCCCTGGGCTCCTCATGACTCTTAAGAGATTCCTGCTGGAGTGACAGGGAGAGGGTGTGGAACAGAAGCAGCATTCTCTCAGAGTATCACAAAGTCATTCTGGGAAGAAATTTACAGGCCTCTCATCTCAAATTCTATTGCCACCTCTTCAACAACATAAAGTCGTCCTCACTTCTCTTCCATCAAGGTAATGGGCAATCTGACACTTTGCTTAAACAGACCTTTCTGAGCTGGTTGACTGCAAGCAATAGCCAGAGGTTTTCTGTAGAAAGCGGAGCTTGTCACCAGTCCTGAAGCTCAGGAGCTTTTTTTCTGTCCCCAGAAGCCAGGTGAGCAGCAAAGGGAAGGGTCTTTGATTAAGGAGGCCCAGGTTCAGCACTAGCACTGTCATCAACTAGGCTTGAGTAAGAAACTCCTCTTTGAGCCTCAATTTTCTCACCTACCTTTTTCACAGAGCTGCAGAGGATCACATAAGTGAACATCTGTACCTGCTAGATTTTTTTGGTTCCAAGCAACAGAAACCAAATTCTGACTGCCTTAATAAAAATGGATTCAATGGAAACACAGAGTTTCCAAGGGTCCACAGGACCCTATAAATCCAGGATCAAACAAGGCTCTTGCACAAATACCACACCTGGGAAGCTCAACTCCAGCATTTGCACTGTGCTCTGGGACATGGGGTCTGGAGTTTCCTAAACCAAACTTTCCTATTGAGTTTGGCAATAATAGTCACCATAGGAGGCTCTCTCTCTCCACCATGCCTCAAATATCCCTCTGCTTTTCTAAGGACACCTCTCAAGATCCTTCACTTAATTACATCTCCAACTACACTTTTTCCAAACAAGGTCATGCTCACAGCTTCAGGGTGAATGTGTCTTCTTTTTGGTGTATATGGGGGGAACACTAGCATTTAACTCACTATAAATAGTGACATCTCTTGTACATTATTCGTTTGCTCAATCCTTCATCTACAAAATTAGTAGAACAGTTAGTTTCTTCCTGTTAGGGCCTCCCCCAATCAAGACGCTCCAGAAATCCTAGGGACTTAATGTATTCCATAGGGACATGGGGCCTCGTCCAGCTCACCACAGGGAAGAATCAGACCCCTGACGCTGTGGACCATCCACCAATACCCTGAGGGCAACTTATGAACAGGATGCTAGATCCCTGTCAACGGGACCTTGTTCTTGTGTGAGGGACATCAGTATCACACCTTTATTGCCATGTTTGGCCCAGTGGTTCCTAGAATTGGGTATGCAAGAATGCAGCTCACTTTCATTCTCCTCTGTGCCCCATCACCTTCAGAGGTCTAGGCAGCTCCAGGGATGCTGAGGAGAACTGGTGATTCATTTTTCACAGCTCTCAAAGCCAGAGCCACCAACCCCCATCTCCCAAAGGGCCTCCTTAAAGGACCTCAAAGCACCATGGACCTGACTACATAATCGTCCCTCCTCAGACACTGGGTCACAGCCCTTCCTTCTGAGGGAGGGTTCCAGGTGAGGCAAAGGCAGCCATACCTACTTTTTGGAAGGTAGAGGACAAGCCCTTCATCAATCCCAGGGTGATTTTCTGGTTCTGAACATAGAGGGGAAATCCCACAAATTTAATCTCTGGCAGAGCATACCTCTAGTGATTGCATGTGATTATTAGGTGAAAAAAATCAAATTGCAAAATAGCAAAAAGAGTGTAATCCTATTTAAAGTAAACAGATATAGACCTAAGAATGATATCTATGAAATTATTCACAGCAGTTGTTCCCAAGTGATGGGATTATGAACTATTTTTATTGTCATCATTTCCTTATCTGGTCTTCTCCAATGAGCATCAGCATTTTGATAATAAATTTTTAAGGTCATAAAAAAATAATACTAGCACCTGCAGTCCCATAACGCTTTGCTCTGTCTCACATTTCTAATCTAATTTCCTATCTGTGAGGTCAGAAGGGCAGGTGTTTTTATCTGTGTCTTATAGACAGGAACTCTGAGGGGCAGAATGTGTGAGACATGACACGCCCAAGGTCTGAGAGCAAAACTGAAGCCAGCCCACAGGCAGGGCTGCCAGCTCTCTGTTCAGGAGGCTTTATTCATCCTGGAGTGAGTCACCTGTGGACAGGAGTACTCAAAGAAAGGCCCAGAAACTAGGACATAATAGTCAAGACTCTGCAGTGCCAACAGTGACAATGAGCCTGGCCAAGCCATTTAGGAAACTGCAGCAGGGGCAAGGAACTGTAAGACCATGTGAAGAGCAAACCAGGAAAGAGATGCTCAGCAGATGGAGAGGAGAGTGGTGGCTCCCCAGGTGAGGTGCCACTCTCATGGAAAGGTGAGTGCAAGGTGGGCAATGCAAAGTGTCCTGGGTTCTCTGAAGTCTCTGGGGAGCTGCTGTGTTATCAGATAAGTAGGAGACAGTCCTGAGACTACTGCCTCCTTAAGAAAAGTAGGGATGCCTCCAATCCCAGCTGTGCCTTGGGGCTCTTCCTTGAGCGAGTGGATGAAGCTGGATCAGAGGACATGGCTCTCCAACTAGGTGTATGGACATCCAGCACTAGGTTCAGGGAAGCAACTGGGTAAAGGCTTGTTGACTCTGTGAATTATCCAAACACACATCCCTGCCATGAGACAGACACCATCTATGTTATCACCTCCATTTTTCCAGCAAGGAAACTGAAGCACATTGTCTTGACTCACCCAATTCACATTAGTGGGTGTGCTGAGCCCATGGCTCCATCTCCTCGTTCAACATGTTCTTGGATTCACACAGTGGGCTCCCTCCCAGAGGGCCACTTCAGAGACACCTGCGTTTGCTCCTTTGCTCCTAAATTGTCTTGCAGCAACATCAGATAAACATTGCAGTAAATGACTCCAAGTACACTAATTAACAACCAGGGACTCAGCATCCCCTCCAAACCCTGAAGCCACTCCAGGTTCTGAGTTATCCACAGCAGATGTGAAAGAGAAGGTAGGGCAGAGTTCAAGACAACGCTCTGATGGGATGCATCAGAGGAGGTGTCTGCCTAGTTGCGGATTTTGATTAGAATTTGTTTCACTGTAAGTGAGAAAAACCCAGGGCAAATCTGCTCAAGCAGAATGGGGAAGATCTGAGAGGATGGAGAAGTAACTCAGGTAACCCAAGAGGTCCTCAACTGCAACTCAGGACTAATTGGATCGGAGAGTGAGGAATTGCCAGGGTCACTTGCTCTCCTCTCCCCACCCCCACTTTTTTTTTTCTCTCGAATATGTGGCTGTATTCTTTCCTACTGTGGATCCTGCACCTGGGGGGACTTGGTCCTCAGTTTCACAGCCTCATTTTCTCAGCTCTTACACCAATGAAGGGCTGAAGCACTCCCTTTAGATCTAGTTTTTTGTTTTTTCAAAAAGGACTTAAGTGATAGAGTGCCTTCCTAGCAAGAATGCAGCCCTGAGCTCAAACCACAGGACTGCCCCCCAAAAAAGGAATCCCAGGTAAGAACACAATTAGCTCGCTGGAACCAGGTGTTCAACCTTAGGCCAGTAAACAAAAACCCAGACGACAGAGTTGCATTCAGTGGATGTGGCCACAAAGGCGACATCTGGGAGGCTAGGAACGTCTAGCAAAGAAGCTTCCTTGTTTGACTTCAGATTGGATCGCTCATGTTTGAAGATCTACTCTGAGTTAGGCCCTATGTGGGACTCATTTCAGCATGCTCTCCCTGCCTTCACAACCACTGCATAAAATGGTCAAGATCACCCCAATTATCAAAAGAGGAAACTGAGGTGCAGACAGGTTGAGAAACTTGCTCAGGTCTATAACTAGCGAGAGATGGGGCCATGATTTAAATTCATTTCTACTTGGTTCCAAATCGTGTCCCCTTTCCTACAACACATGTCTCTTCAATTTAACTTTAATTTAAAGTGCATTTACTGTGTGCAAAGTCCAAAGCAGTGCCTGGCTTTCTCAAGTCTATCTGGGATGACATCACTTAAGGAAGTTTAATTGCCACTGAAGAGTCTTGCACAAGGTCCCGTGTGCCCCTTAAGGAACAGGGAAAGAAGAGATGTGCTTCTTGAGTCTCTACTGTGCCACACCCTGTGCTAAACATGGTCACGCTGCCCCTCTGGGGCTATACTACTCCACAGACTAGGCATGAATGGATACTTACATTTCAATAGATTAAAATGAAATACAATTTTAAACATACTTCCTATCACTGTCCGCATTTCAAGTGCTCCATAGTCACGTTGGGCAGCAGATAAGGGGCATTTCAGTCACCACAAAAAGTTCTATTGGTCATCCCTGCTCATGACTGGAGGCTCTGTGAGGACACATACAGGCTTGCTTTCTGCTCTCATTTCATCCAGCACTGTCACAGTACCTGAGACAGAGCTGTACCCAACAGCTACATGAATGCATGAATGAACATATAGTCAGAGATAACTTCCATCAGATTTGTTATATATTTAACTTTCTGCAAAACACACAAAGGAAAAGAAGCATTAGAATATGCCTGAATTCCTGTGGGTGGCACATTTTGGAGATAGGATACTTAGGGAGGGACAGAGCCACCATAATACCCATCCCATCCAGGACACCTGTCACTTTCATTCCAACTTATTATATTCGTGATCTCATTGACTCCTTTCAACAATCCTATACAGTGAGACTGTCACCTTCATTTTATAGATTAGGAAACTGAGACTCAAAAAAGCTAAGTGACCCACCCACTTACTATCACATAGCAAGTAAATTTCAGGGCCTTTTGAGCCCACGTTGTCACCACAATGCTCTCCTTCCATTTCTTCTCTGTATAGCAGGGACAGAAGAGTGAAAACCCTCTGCCAATTAGCAGATTTGGGGTGAACCTCCCCTCCACCTCACCCACATGCACACACACTAGCAAGCAGTGTTCCATTCCCTTTCAGTCCCCTAAGCCAAGGGACCAAGTCATCAATCATCCACACCTGGCCCAAAGGTGAGCTGCCTGACAGGTCTGCCTCTCCAAGCAGAGGAAAATGACTCTTTCTCGCCCCCTTGTGGCCAGGTGAGGCACGGGCTCAGAGAAATGGGGAAGCTCTTTGTTAGGAAATCTCCCTGGTGGTCTTGGGGAGCTAGGACATATGGCTGGGGATGGGGAATAATTTCATCCAAGTTACTCCATCTTCAGGGTTCATTCCCTGAATGTGCACTTATCATCTAAAGAAAAAGCAAATTACCTTTACTTCAAGAGCTCTCATCTAGAAGTTTTCAGGGTATTTCTTTGTCTAATAGCTCTTTTCTTGCTTATTTATTTATTGGCCATATTTGATTAAAACTTCTTATATTCTCAGGAGTCCTCTTCCCCCAAAGGTCACTTTCCACAGGCTCAATTTAATTAACGAGTGCTGACTTGAAGATGAAAGGTAGGAAACAAAAGGTCTTCCTTATCCAATCTGAGCCCAAATAAAATCATATTAACATTTCACCTTTTGTTCCCGTGCAAGAAAAGCCTTTGGTGCATTATATCAAAAGTTATTGAAATCATTAGGAAGGAAAGAAAGTAAGGGAAGTGACAGCTGTGGCTATGATTTTGGGGACCCCCCAGGACCTAATAGGAAAGGAAAAGGAAGAGAAAGAACAAGAGAAGAAGAGAAAGAAAAAAAAGGGGGAGAGAGACTCAGTGGCAGTACTGTATCCTAGGGCATATTTTAAAGTCAAATCAGCAAAGACACCATTTTGCACAAAAGCATGTGAGTAATCTAAAACTATCGCTGCTTGCAGACTGATCCCCAAGAATGTAAGCTCCATGAAAACACAGAACTTATCTGTTTGCTCATCAGCATCTGTGCAATCCCTAGAAAAATGTCTGGCACATGGTGCCAGGGGTGAGTCTGAGCAGTTCTTGCTGCAAGCAGAAAGACAATGTGCTGGCCCTGCTTTCCTGGCAGGGGAGCTGGGAGGACAAAATGTGGAAAGGTCAGAGCATCGCACCAACACAAGCCACCCGTCAGGGCTGCTTCCCTGCATGAATCCCAGCCACAAGTCATCTCCTCACTTTCACCAACACAGATGTAAAAAGGCAAAAGAAAGAAATGGGAGTCTCATCACTTCTGCAGAGGATTGGGGGAGGATGGAAGAAACCCCCAATTATAAACAAGTTAGGAATTTCTCCGTTGTCCAAACAGGAAAAGGTGGCTGGGTTCTGTACTTTGACATTCCAAATACTTATCAAATTGCAGCAGGCCTCTGCCTTCCTGCCTGGAATTCTCAAGGCAGCGGATAAATAGTATGTGACACATGGAGGCCCCTGCAGAGGGTAAAGGTCACCAGGTGGGAGTGCCGCAATGAAGAGTTATTAAAGCCGTAGCAGGTGAACCTTCCCACAGATTCAGGGCTTGTCAGCAGAGTTCCCATCACTGTGCATGGAGCAGGTGGCTCTTCAGCTGGCCTCAAGCTCTCCTCCCCCACCCCACTCCCTTTGCTCACACAGGTATGTCCTCTACCCCCAACAGTGGATGCTAATTACACACGTGTCTTCTGCCTGCAAGAGGGGAATGAGATGCCTTCCTAAGATTGCATGTGGCAGAACCCACAGGGTGAGAAAGCTGAATTCACCCCAACTAGGAAACAGCAAGGCAGTCTTCCAGCCTGATCTCCTCCACCTGGGATCACAGAGCCAAGGCCAGATGATCTTAGGTGTCTTATTCTTAAGGTCTCCAGCCTATAGAGACAAATGATCTGGCCCAAATCCAGAACTCAGAGCAATTCATGCTTGCTCAAGACAAATGCTTTCTCTGCCATTGCTGTTCAGGAAAACTGAGAAAGAGCTGCTCTTCTGTCCTGCAATGAGCACGAGAGGCTGAAGATGGAATGGGTCGCCTGGGCCTCTCACCTGTTGTGCTGTCCATCTTGGCTCTCCGAACCCTTCCGGCTTGTCTTGCCCTTCAGGGCAGTACCTGAAACAATCCCGTCCTCTCTGGCCTCAGTAAGCCATTTTCACTTCCTATCAACACCTTGACAAGCAGAGAAGCTGACCAAAAGTGCCATATTTTTTGGAGGGCTTTTAGTTACCTCCAAATGAAAACAGGATGATCCAGAAAGAGAAGTGTCTGTCCACTGAGGCACAGACAAGTTGGTTGCATGAGATTTCAGCACTATTGAAGAGGAGTGGTAGAAACCCCAAAAATGAACAAACTATTATTCCTGCTGATCAAAGGGGAAAGGTGGCATTCCTAGGCTCTTACTTTCTACTCCAGGAAATACTTCTTGAGCACCTGATGCATGGCAGGCCCTGTTCTGGGCATGTGGGATCCATCAGGGAACAGAACAGAGCAAGATCCCTGCCCTGGCAGAGTCCAGATTCTACAGGAAATGGGAAATAACCAGAGGTATAAGAACAAATAAATTATGTAGCCTGCTCTAAGGTGATAGATGTTCTGGGGAGGAAGGAGCAGAGCGACTTAGCAGAATCAGGATGCTGGGGACCTGGGGTTTGAGGGGCAGGAGGCAGAGAGGCTTAGAGAGCACTGCTAAAATAAGAGGAGAAGCAGCCAGCCCAGACTGAGGGTGGAGAGAGGCAGAGCAGGACAGGGCAAGAGTTCCAAAGCAGGTAGTGCTTGCCCCATAAAACTCCATGCCCACGAAGAAGGCAGGTGTCCCAGTGGTGGGAAGGGCTCCTTGGAGGCCTGGAGAAGAGGGAGGTGACTTGGGTAGTCTAGTCTGGCTACAGCTGATACTTTAGTGGGAATGACACAGAGCGGGGCTGGATTAGAAGGCCTGTTAACTGTAGCAAAGGGATTTTGGGATTTTGTCTTGAGAAGAGCAGGGCTGTGGAAGGATTGTGCCTGAAGTCATGTGAAATGTGACAGTGGTGGCCACAAGTGATTCTCTCCAGTACTTCTAGTTCTCTCCCTCCACCCACACGAGACCATTGTGGTTCCCTGAACCCCAGCCCCTTGAGGGTAGGTGTGGTTATGTGACCTGCCTTGCCCACTGAAATGAGAGCAGGAGTGTCACATGTCCCTCACATAACCCTGTGGTGACAAAACCAGTATGGGACTCTGATGACCGGCTACAGTCATTCTCAGCCTGGCTAGCTGACTACAGCAGGGAGGATAGGGGCTCTGGACAGCTGCTCAAGCCTGAAGCTGGATTTGGAGAGCAGGCAGTAAACTTCTGTGGGACTGTGTCAGGTACTTGGGGCCGTTTTTACTGAAGCATAACTTTCCCTATGGTAACTTTTATAGTTTGCAGATGGTTTGCTTCCCTACCCCCAACCTCAACTCATGTTAGTACATGGGTCCCAATGTGGCAGTGTTGGTAGATGGGGCCTTTGGGAGTGATTAGGCCAGAGGGCACCACCCTCATGCATGGATTAATGTCTGTTTCCAGATTGGGTTAGCTTCTCCTGAGAGCAGGACATTATGAAGTGAGCCTGGAACCTCCCTTTGGTTTCTCTTACCACGTGACTTCCCTTCTGCACAGGTTGCTTACCAATCCCAAACATACTCCTGTCATGTGATACCACCCACCACGTTTTGATGCAACATGAGCCCCTGACCAGATGTGTGCCCCAGAACCATGAGCCAAACCAACAACCTCTTTATATAATTTCCCAGCCTCGGTTGTTCGGTTATAGCTACAGAAAATGGACTGAAACAGAGACTGGCACAGGACTATCTCACAGAGCTCCCAGCTCCTCACTAGACTCACCCTTAGTCCTAGAGATGGGCAGAGTCTTCACACTCTCCATGAAATTCATGGCTCCATCCTCACTCTTGACCTGGGTGGCCTATCAGTGATCACCATTAGCTTAACCCCAGACTTTAAATATTTTGAAACATGAGTTTCCTGTTGTGTCTCTTATCCAGAGGGACCACAATGGCCCCATTCTAGAGAAGCAGAAACTGAGGCACAGCATGGTATCAGTCACAGGTCTGGGAAGATTCAGGGTGGAGCCTAGAGCCTGGGCCTTCCAAGCCATTGTCACTCTGTCCCAAAGCCTGGCGAGGATCCTCATGGTGCTAAGAAGTAAGGGACGTTCTGAGTCAAACATCATTTTTACCACAAGGGTGACACTCCATCTTCCATTCCAGCTGCAGCCGAGCCAGAGGGAGAGACGGTGGTGAGTTCTCTAACCCCATCCCTCATTTGCTACGCACCCGCACCCTCCGTCAGCCCAGGCACACGGGTTCCCTGACAGCTTCGCTAACAGGCAAACAGCCTGCCTCATAATGTCACACAGGGTGTTTCCCAGCCTCTCAGTTCTGTCCCTCCCTCCCCTGTTGCCTATTCCAAATCAACCCCCCTCCTGTTTCCCACTTGGGGCCATATGTTGCCTCTACAGGGTGGTCTTCCCTGATTTCCCAGACAGGTGCCATGCTACCTACTCTCACATTCCCTGTGTCACATCCCCTTGAGGATTTGCTGATGTCCACCAGAAGGGCGGGACTTCTTTCTGTTTTCCTCAGCCTAGGGTTTTGAACTTAACAAGCCACACTAAATATTTGCAGATGGCATGAATAAATTGTTAAAAGCTATACAAAAGGAAGGGATTTTTGTCTGCCTACAATAAATGGCAATTCCACCTTCCCCAGCTCAGGCGGATCACACAGATCCTCTCACCATAGGGGCTTGGTTGCATTTTAAATAAAAAGACCCAGTCCCCAGACACTGTGGGCAGCCCACATTGGAGAGTTTCCTGAGTAATGCACTTCCCCGAGCATTACTGCAGCATTAAATTGTGTTAATCAAATGGGAAGTGGTAATCGTTGTCCCTCCCTGTGTAATCCTTCCTGAGCCGTACACCCTCGGTGGGAAAATAAAAAGGCTGACACAGATCAGAGACCAGGATGGATCAAAGAGCAGCAGTTTTGATTTGTGTTAATTTTGCAAGGACTGAAAAAAAAAACCTTTCCTTATTTTTCTTTATTAAAAAGAGGCAGACGCATGACAGCATGACAATAACACACTGTTTGAAGAGTGACAATCAAAAGCAGAGCTTTTGCTCAGACACTGAAGAGGCAGAGGAGAAAAGCAACTCAGATGCAATGCTGTGCTGTCTCTGCACCTAAGAACAAAGACTGCTGGCCAAACCTTTGTTTGAAGGATCCCTATTTTCAAGATGGGAGTAGGTAGCCGTTGGTTCTGGACTCAGACAAACTCAACCATCCTTCCTGCCTTGGCTGCACAGTCACTGGTCTCTTCTGGGCATAGAGCGACAAGTGGGCCATGGCTCTAGTCTCAGGCTGTGCTCACATTGCCAAGGGAGAGGCTGTTGCCGAGGATCAAGGCCCCAGATACCCAGCAAGCACTATGGCATGAGGGGGACTAGGCAAGGGGGCTGGATACCTTGTCCTGCTTCCACAGAGCCTTGGCCAACACAGAGCAGAGTCCAGGATGGATCAAAGAATAGCAGCAGTTTTGACTTGCATTATATATATATATATATTTTTTTTTTTGGTGATACTAGGATTTGAACTCAGAGCTTCGTGCTTTATACACAGGCACTCTAAGGTTTGAGCCACACCTCCAGCCCTTTTTGCTTCAGTTATTTTGGAGATAGGGTCTTACTTTTCACCCAGGCCAGCCTTGGATTCAGTCCTCCTGTTTTATGCTTCCCACCATAGCTGGAATGACAGGAGTATGCTATAATACTCCTGGTTGAGATAGGGACTCAGGAACTATTTGCCCAGGCTGGCCTGGAACCACAATCTTCCCAATCTCAGCCTCCCCAGTAGCTGGGATTGCAGGCGTGAGCCACCTGTACCAGGTTTGATTACTGTTAATTTTATGTATAACAAAAACAATTGGGTGTGGACAACCAACTGTTTAGAGTCCCCTGTTGGGTCAAGGGATCTTCTGATTTCTTGGCTCTAGAGAAACTTTCCCAAACATAGTGTCTCCAGCAGCTTGGAAGCCGGACATTGGAGTGTCCACTTACATGCTTACGTCCAAGTTGTCCAAAATCCTTCAGAGCAAATCTGGAGCAGGTAGGACAGTCCCAATCCTTTCTTATCCCAGAAGTTTAGACTGGAACAGTTCACCCAAACAGGGGCTCCTGGCAGGACACATGCCAGGTATCAGAGGAGGAACAAAGGGCAAGAGGGAAGCAGGGTGAACAGAAAGGTGGATGAGAGACAGGTAGCATCCCCACGACTTCAGTGATCCCTCTTCCCTTAACCGTGGGCAGCTTGGACAGGAATTTAGAACCTGGTTGTCAGGGGGATGGTCACACAGCAAATCCCGTTAGCTGAGCCCTTGATTCTCCAGGCAGAAGACACTCACCATTCAGTTTGTAAATGTCACCTTTAATGACACATATCCCTGTGCTGCTGATGAGGCAAGTGATACTCAGAAAGATTCCAAAACGTGCCTAAGTTCAGAGTGACACTGCCAAAATCCACAGTTGATTGGCCCCAAACCTGTTTTGTTTCTGCTGAAGCCTGCTGAGGATTTTGAGTGCACCTGCTGTATTTTATGTGGTTTTATAAGCTAGACAGTGGGCAAGCAAAACCAGCCCAGTTGCCCAACACTTTTTAAGAGTACTTATGTTTCTCAGACTGTTAGTTGCTATGGCAGACAGTGCCCTTTTGGTATTTGGGAAATGTAAGAGCCGGCAAGGATGTGAAGCCACGGTGACATTTCACCCGGTGGGGGTAAGCCAGATTCTTCTGATGTTGGGCCCACAGACTGGGATGAATTTAGGGCCCCCAGGTGCTCCACAGCCTTGGTGGAAGGACAGGCTGAGACAGAGCAGCGAAGGGACTGGGAACAAGTTGTCCTGGCCCAAGACCCAACACTGCCATGACCTCACAGGGGCCCTTATGCCAGTCACATTTGTCCTTGAGAACGATTAGGTCATTTGTATCCGCTAGTAATCAAAGTTATCATTAGTACTCAAGGATGTCAACTGTGAGTAACTCCTGAACAGGACCTGCTCTATTAGTGTGGAGGGGGAGCAGAGAGGCAGTGGGGAGAAGGGGAGAAATGCTTGCACTTAGAGTGAGGAGCGAGAATGCACTGCACAGAAAAGAGCAGGATGACGCCCACACTTGCTCACTCTGTCACACACACTCATATATACTCACACTCTCACAAGGCTTACTGTACATACATCCACTCACACACTCATACACATACAATCACTAGCACCTGCGTTTATACACAAATATATGCACATAAAGGGAGCGGGATGAGTTAGCTGGACATGGGACTAGTTAGCTGGACAGCATTAGGGAGGTTGAGGCAGGAACCTCATAGCCTGAGCTACATGGTGTGGCACTGTCTCAAAAAAAAAAAAGAAAAGAGCAGGATGATACACACACACACACACACACACACACACACACACATCAAAAAGGAAGTAGGCAAAGTAGGCAAATATGCTTTTTCATACTTATTGATGAAAATCTTCCTGAGGATTTCCTGTGTCAAGTGCTGTGCCATGAGCTGAGGAAACAGCAGTCACTTCATTGAGGTCACATTCCAGTGAGGAGCTGACACACAATAGAGGAATTAAGAGTTCACCATCAGCTCCTTCCCACACTCTACTGCTTTCCTCAACGTAAGGGTCGATGACTACACAATGGTCCACTCCTTGGGTTACCATAATTTAGTGAGCTAGTCTCCCATTGTTTGGCATTTAGGGTTTTTAAAATTGTGGAGGGACTGCACGAAGCTGTGGTTTCATATGTGCACTTGCCTAGGTTTTCCCTTTGTATATAAGCAAAGAAGTGCAAATGTGAGGTCAAAGGGCATAGGCATTTCTACCTACAGCTGTAGCGCTGAGACTCAAAGCCTGCCTTTCTTGGAATTCAAGTAGAAACCAGTAACAAAGATATCTAGGGGAATTTTCTCACATACTGTAAATTAAACAACATCCTTGTAAATAGTCTGGGTTAAAAGAAAATCTCAAGGGAAATTAGGTAGTAGTTTGAACAAAGAATTGAACGAATATAAAATACAACATGTCACATGTATGGGACATTGTCAAAGTAATGCTCAGAGAAGAATGTATGGAATTAAATATTTATATTTTTAAAAAACAGCTGGTATTTTTACCCAAACAAAAAATCTAAAGAAGAGAAAAATAAACCCAAAGCAAGCAGAAAGAAAGGGAGATAATAAGGGTAGAAATTGATGGGATTAAAAGCAGAAAAATAGAGAAATCAATGAAAACAAAAGTTGGTTCTTCAAAAACATCAATAAAATTGATAAGACTCTAGTTAGAGTCTCAAAGAAATAGAAAATATACAAATTACCTTTATTTGGATTGAAGGAGGATATCTCTACAGATGACAATGAAGGTTAATGAGGGAATCCCATAAACCAACCTATGCACATGAACTCAATAGTTTAGATGAAATGGTTCAACTCCTTGAAAGCCACAAACTACAAGACACACCTAATAATCAGTAGAGAATCTAAATTGTCCATTACCTATAAAGAAATAGAGATCATAGCTTAAAACCTTCTGAAGAAAGAAGCTACAGGCCTAGGGTGGTGCTTTGCAAATTCTATCCAATACTTAAAGAAGACTCTCCATGCAATTGTTGTAGAAAAAGGAAGCAATGGAAACACCACTTCTTTTATGAGGCAAATATTTCCTTGATGCCAAATCCAGAAAAAGGTAATACAAGAAAGCCACAGGCCAATACCCTTTATGAATATAGACAAAAATCCTCATCAAAATATTAGTAAGTCTAGGAATATATAAAAAGAACAGTATGTCACAACTAAATGCACTTGTCCCAGAAATGCAAGGCTGGTTCAATATTTGAAAATCAATCACTTTAATCTCTCATATTAACAAATTAGACAATAAAAAGCATGTGTTCATATCAATTGATGTAAAAAGAGCATTTTAAAAACTCAACATCCATCCATGATTTAAAAAGACTCACAGAAAACTAAGAATACAAGATAACTTCCTTAACCTGATAGAGGATCCTCAAGGCATCAATAGCATATGTAACAGTGAAAAGAAGTGTCCTTTCATCCTAAAACAGGGAACAAGGAAAGAGATTCACTCCACCACCTCAATTCAACATCATATTAAGAATCCAGCCCCAAGCAATAAGGCCAAAGTCAAAGAAGGCATAGAGTTCAAAAAGGAAGAAATAAAACTCTCTATTCACACATGGCATAACTGTTTACATAGAAAATCCCAAGGAAATATATTTAAAACAAACACAAGTATGACTTTTACAAGATCAGGAGATTCAAAACTAGCAATAAAAATATCAATTGTATTTTTATGTGCCCAAAACGAACTATTAGAAACTGAAACATGAAAAATAACATATAGAATAGCTCTCCCGCCCAAAGAAAGTAGCCATGCAGATATAAATCTCACAATGACATGTGTGGAATGTGCACACTGAACACTACAGAGTGCACATGAAAGAAATCCAGGATGGAAACCTATGAAGAGACATGCAAACTCAGAGGCTGAGATACCAATTCTTTCCCAAGCTAGTCTAGATATTTAATGCAATTCTGATCAGAATCCCAGCAGGAATTTTTGTAGGTATAGAGAGATTAATTTTTTAAATTGATGTAGAAGAGTAAAGGAGCTAGAGTAGGCAAAGCAATTTTTAAGAAAGAACAAAGGTGGAGAACTTCATACTCCCTGACTTTCAGACTCATTGTCAAGCACAAGTCCGGTGGGTATTAGCCAAAGGACAGGCACATTCACCAGTGCGACAATGTGGAAAGGACAGGGATAAGCCACACAAACAAGCCCATTGAGTTTTGACAAAAGTGCAAAGCCGATTTAATGGAGAAAGAATATTCCTTTCAAAAAGTAGCCTAGAAACAATTGAACATTCCTGTGCCAAAGAAAGAAAGGAAGAAGCAAGAGTGAAGAAATTCTTAAAAAGAAAAGGAGGGCAGGAAGGAAAGGAGAGAAGGGAAGGAAAGAAAAAAGGTCATTAACATGTGTCTCATGTCACATACAACTCAGAGTAGATCACAAAATGTAAAATATAAAACCATGAAACTTTTGAAAGAATACAGAGAAGAAAAGCTTTGTCATCTGTACTAGGCAAAGAAATGTTAGACTTCACTCCAAAAGAACAATCTGTAAAAGAAAAAAGTTGTTAAATTGGACCCCACTAAAATTAAAAGCTTTTGCTCTGCAAAAGACACTGTGAAGAGAATGAGAATACAAACTCTGAAGAGAGAAAATATTTACAAATCACATTAGTACTTGTACCCTAAACAGAGAAAGAATTCGCAAAACTCAGTAAGGATATAAAATCTAGGACAGGCACAGTGACTCATGAATGTAATCCTAGCTACTGGGGAGGCTGAGATCAGAAGGATTGTGGTTAGAGGCCAGCCTAGGCAGAAAGTTGGTGGGGTTCCATCTCACCAGAAAAGCTGGGCATGGTGGTGGTGCCTGTCAACCTAGCTTTGAAGGAGGCATAAGTAGGAGGGTTGCAGTCCAGACCGACCTGAGCAAAAACACAAGACCCTACCTGAAAAACAACTAAAGCAAAAAGGTTGGAGATGTGCCTCAAGTGTAGAGCCGCTGCTTAGCAAGTACAAGGTCCTGAGTTCAAACCCCAGTACTGCCCCAAAAAAGAAATACAAAACCTCAATTAAAAAGTGAGCAAAAGCCTAGTATATGCAAACACATCTGTAATCCCAGCACTCAGGAAGCTGAGAAAGAAAGATTGTGAGTTTCAGGTGAGCTTGGGCTGCCTGTCTTAAAGGATGAAAAAGAATAGGCAAAATATTTGAACAAACTTCACAAAAGAAAAGACGAGGATGCAAATAACACATGAAAAGATGGTTGACATCATTAGTCATTGGGGAAGTTCAAATTAAGACCAGAACGTGATACTGCTGTAGTCCTCTCAGCAGTGCTACAACCGGATGACATCAAGGTTGTGTAGTAACTGGAGCTCTTTCTGCTGGCTGGAATGCAAAATAGTGCAGCCACCCTAGAAATCAGTCTGGCAACTTATAGAGTAAGTGTACACTTACATGCTCCAGCAATTCCACGTGACCCTAGAGAAATCAGAACTTGTCTTCAGACAAAATCCATTTATGAGCTGTACTTCTCCGTTACATACAATTAGTGACTTTCTCATTTCGGATGCTCTGGGTGGAGGTGCCACAGGAATGCTGTGTTTTCTGAGTCCTGCTCTTGGGTCTCCAACTTTCATGGTTCCTCATGTTCCCATACCTTGCCCCACCAATTCCTCTCAGCTGGACTGCTTGTGGTGGCAAACACCAGCCTTCTGGAAGGAAGTGGGGTTTTAGGACTTCGTGTGGCTGGACAATCAAAAAGTGGTGTCAAGGTTAATGAGTTTGGGAAAGACATATGCAAAACCTGGGCTGCTGTCAGGGAAAAGGCTGAAGGCAGGGCCTAGGCACTAGGCACCCAGCAGTGTCCAGTGCATCCTGTCCTCTTCTACCCCACCCAGCACCTCCCATCAATTGCCATTGGCTTATGGTGATCGGCAATTGTTTTCATGCCTTGTAACCAATGTGCAGGCCCAAATGAGCACCTATGCCACCCGCAGTGGAGGGCAGAGCGTGTCAGGTGGCAACACTGGACTACATGCCCAGCATCTTGGCCGTGCTGGTATGTAATAGTGAACAAAAATGTGGTTGTCCGCTGTCCAGTTGACAAGATGACTAGACTGTAGGCTGCTACAGGACCCACTTCTTTGTTATTGTTCACCACTGAATTTCCAGGGTCCAGTAAAGCACCTAGCACATGGTTGACACTCAGTAAATACCGGTTGAATAAATATATGAGTTTCCGGAGCATCTGCAGTAGCCTGACCCTGCACTCAGGTCTAGAAAGACAGCTGTAAACAACCCAAACAAACACGCTCTGCCTCCCCGGAGGTATTTGGGACACACAAATAATTAGTCTTAGGCTCTCGCTTCTAACAACTGCTCTTAAGAACAGACAATGCACGTCTGAGAATTCAAGGGCAAACCAGGCCACTGTCCTCAGCATTGATCTGCCCTTATTGCCATCTGCTGCCTTCAGGATGTTCCTTGGGAGAAAAAGAAAAAAAGAAGAAGAAGAAACCAAATAAAATTAAAGATGCTCCCAGCAGGCTCCCCAGGCCCACAGATATATTAATTGGTGCTGGGAGGTTGAGGACATCAGGAAGAGACTGGTTAAACACACACATTTTTTGGAGACAGTCTCAGAGAGGAAGGGCTGAGGACCCCAAATAGAGGTCATAGTGTCAGTTTGGAATATTGGCAAAGCACATCACTGTTCTGAAACTACTTAGATGGTACCATTTGCTGTTCACACTCCATCCCTTGGGTTCCTTGAAGGGCAAAACCTGGCTCTCTTTCCCACATTCATTCTGCGTTTGATGAATATTCTATGCTATTTGTCTTTTCTACCTGATTAACAGGTGTCCATGGAATGTCCCATCAGGAGGTCTGGAGGGCACTTCCAAGTCAATCTCTCTGAAACTGATCTTTTGTCTTCCTTCTCTCCATCATCACCCATCACTACTGCCTGGCCTACCCAACAGTGGCAGCGTGTCCAGTGTCTCAGTTCTGCTTCATGCAATGATTCACTCCATCCACCAAGGCAGAATCTGTAGGCATCCAAAGTTCTCTCTTCCCCTCTCCTACATACAGTGGATCGCCACTGTAGCTTCTTAAGGCCTCTGCTACCACCTCTTCTTCCCCAGCCAGTGCCTGGCCCGGGTATCCCCACCTGTCACCTGTACTCCCTCAACAATCTTGCATGTGATCCATCACCTTGTGCAACAGTTCTGTTCCCCACCCCCATCACTGCTCACACCACCCCAGAGTTCTGTGTGTGGAGCACCACTCTCATCCCACCTCTTCCCCGCTGCAACACTTAGATGCTCCTTTGCCTCCTTCTCAGGGCATTGTGTGCCCAGCCTGATTTGCAACCACACTCCACTTCCAGCTTTGTTTCCCTCCTCCTCCTCCTCCTCCTCCTCCTCCTCTGCCCCACACACCCCAGCATGGCTCCCACACTTCACCCTGTTAGAGTGCAGATGACATTATCTGACAACTGTTCACATGCCTGTCTTCCCCCTGGACTGTGACTCTTAAGTGACTGGAACCATGACTCTTTCATGTTTGTGTCTCTCTTCAATGCCTCACTGGCTCCCAAGACAAACCAGCCTGGCCTGGCTGTTCGCTAGTTTCGTAGTCTTCCTCACACATGTGTATCCCAACTCCATTGTATTGCTTCTGCTGTGGCCTCCACGTGGTAGCCCCTTTATTCTTTGTTCCTGACACCCAAACTCCATTCACTCAATAAGCCCCCTTCATCCAGGTAGCTTTCTCTGTAGTTCTGCACTTTCTGGTTTGCTCTGTTTCCCAGGAATGTGAGCTCCATGTGGCAGTTATATTGTCTGTCTTATTTACTGCTTCATTCCATTGCTCCGAACAATGTATACATTGTTAAAGAAAAATGAGAAAGATGAAAGAAGGGAAGGAAGGAAAGAAGGGGGAGAGGAGGAAGGGAGGCAGGCTAGCCTCTCAGCACCAATACTTGCTATATCCTTCTGTTCTTCCTTTCTGTTTATGTATTTGTTTGTTGTATGTTACATAAGAGGTCAGAGAAGGGAGAGAAATCATTGTTGCTTAAAAGTGATCACAGAGTTTCTAGGCATAGGTGGGACTGACCACTCAGATACTGAGCACCGAGCACCTCTTCACAGTGCTAGACACCAGGCACAGTGGTAACTGGGGCATATAACTCAACCCTGACCTGTACAAGATTACAATTTAGCAGTCACGAATGTGGGATAAGAGGAGAAGCAGGGTAGACACAGCCAGTGTAAACTGATGGAGCTGGATTGGGTGTTGGGATGTGAATATAGATCTGGGCAGAAGGGCACATGCACATAACCCCAGCTACCTGACAGGTTGAAACAGGAGGATGCAGTGCACAAAGTCAGCAAGAGACTGAAAATTATTTGAAAACAAATTAAAAGCAAAAGTACTGGAGGTGTCGTTCAGGTGGTACAGCACTTGCCTAGCAAATATAAGGCCCTGAGTTTAATCCCCAGGACTGCCAAAAAAAATTAAAATAAGCCCATACTCATTTTTAGAATAGTTGTTACCTAGGTCTCCCACAAGAGTTCCTATGTAAACTCAGCTGCCCTAGGCCATCTTCTAAGAGTCCCAAATGTCCCCACAATACAATAACTAAAGAGTTAATACCTGGCAGGGCTGGGGGCCCCTTCCATATAGGCTGTTACATATTTCCAGTGCCACCTCTGAGTGAAAGGACAATTGGGACATCAAGGGGAGCTCAGCAAGTGAGGCTTGGCCCTGCTTGCTGAATGGCCTGTTTTGCAAGAACGACAGAAGAGGCGACTAAACCTCCACCTCCAAAAGAGTTATATTGTGGAGATGCTGGCCTGGCCATTCCCAATGAAGCTGAAAGAAAGTTCAGGAGCTTCACAGCTTCCCACCTTGAAGAAGGTACCCAAGACCTTGGGTTGTTCTCCCTGACAACTCCTAGTGTGGATTCAGGCTGTTTTGTAAGTGGTCGCATCCTAGAATTCCTCACACTCACATTTAGCTTCTTTCTAACTTTGAGTCAAGTTTCTTAGTAATTTTTATGTCTTGGTTATCATAATGAATCATATCACCTTTGATTCACAGATAGAGAGCAAGTTTAAAAAAAAAAACACCTTAGATCCTCCATGCACAGTCAAAGACTGGCAAGTTCTTTATTGGTTGAGAGGGTGAGGAGGACAGGGAAGGCCAGAGGTCCTCCCACTAAAGCCAAGCTTCCGCACTGGTAGAGTATACTGCCTTGTAGGCTCCAGCAAGTCAGACGAAGGCCTCAGGGTTGGTGTCTCATCTGCTTGGACCACCAGCTCGGTGGGCCCACTGGAGCTCTCATTGGCCACTGAGTCTGTGAAGGATATCAGTTGTTTTTGTCTGACCAACAACCCTCCAATCCTGCAGCAGCAAGATGCTTTGACTGGTGAACTCCCTCTGTCACACACCACCTGTTTCTGCAGCAGCTGCCAATCATACTGCCTACCCAATGGGTCAACAATGGGCATACACACAGGTATGGCCAATCACACTCTTCCTCCCCACGGACAACTATCATTGTCCCAGGATTGGCTGCATGGCGAGAACTTAGCCAGTCACTGTCCATCACAGATTTCCTTTTCCTCCAGTCTGGCTGGAGAAGCACTCTTTATTTTAACATTGCTGAATTACAAAATGCTCATTCCAGAGCTAGATAAGGCAATGCCTACTCTCCCTGCCACAACTAGGAGAGATTGAGGCCAATAGGGAGAGAATCTAAGAAATGAGAAAGACACCGAGAGACAGAGGAAGAAAGCAACATCACCTGAGATTCTGGAGATGACTCTTTGACCTCCAGTTACATACACAGGACATTTTTGCACCTGAGCCAGCTCAAGTTAGGTTGCTGTCACTAATCCATTGCTTAACCCTTTGTGAAGTGGGCCTGGAACTTGTGATGTCATCCTCAGCTCTCAGCCCTGGCCACTTGTTCCCAGCAAAAGTGGCCCAATTCTTTCTCTAAGACTCTGATACTGAATGCAGACATGTTTTTAACAGAAAAAAAAACAATAGAGCAGCAGCCTGCTCTCCTGTACATGCAGATCCAGAGCTGAGGTCCTTGCTGTCTCTCTGCTGAGGCAGCCGGCTCTTCCAAAAGATTAATATTGTTTATATGCAAAATTAGTTTCAATGCAGGACAAGATGAGCCTGGCAGAGAAGGAGGTTTGATATAAACAACTCCATCTCTATCTCAGGCTATGGGTTACTGCTCTCAATACTCAATCATGGACAGTTTGCCAAATACCTAGAACATTCTAGGCACTGTGGGAATAAAGAAGTGAGCAAGACCAGGGTATTTCCTCCAGGGACTTGGGCTGTTTGGACAACAGGTGTGTAGCACAGTGAGATTAAATGTACATCTCTGGAATCAGTATCCCCAGAAATCAAAATCACCATTTGGTCAAACTTTGAGCAGTCAGGAGCCAGACACACATCAGTCGCATTTCTTTAGGAAGCAACCTGGTTTCTATGTCCTTTTTGTCTGTTTCCTTCCCAGCAAAAGTGAGGATAACAAACAGTGACATGCTCACTATATCATCCTCACATGATGTAGTGAGGATTGAATCAGATTATACATAAACTCCTAGATAGTACATGCTACGTAAATGGTATTTGTATTGTTATCATCTTTGTCATCGTCATCATCATAAATCATTATTTCTGTCATTATGACCAATACTATAGTGAGAACTTCAAAATAAGCTGTGAAGGAGGTCAAAAGTCTATGAGAATAAAGAGGAAAGAGCTTAATTGGGGGTTGTGGAAAGGCTTTCTGGAGGTGACATGAGGGGGACCTTGAATGGCAGGTGGTGGGGGGACCTCTCAGAGCTATAAGGCCAACAGGCATAAAGAGCTAGAGCCAGAGTCATTCCTGCTGTTCTAACCACTCAAACTTGTGGAGGCAAGAACAGTGTCGAAGAACCCAAGACCTTAGCCACATTAGGGCGCATGACCTTGGCCTTACCACCAGGTCTACAACTTGATCCTAGGGCCTAGGAGATCTCATGTTTTGTCCCCAGCTTCCTGAAGTAGGCAGCCTACTATCTCCTTTTTCTGTGCAAGAACTTCGAGCCCAAGGCAGCTGTGCTCCTCAAGTCCCCTGCCCAGCCCCGTTTTCCAGAAGGTCTCATTGCCCAGTTTTGGGGACCCAACCTAGCACAGTCCAAGCCTGAACAAGCTCTCAGCACACATATAAACACATTGTCTGAGCACACTTTTGTCAACTTAACCTTAAGCTATGGCTTCTATGAGCGATGATGAGGTCCGTGCTAATTTCACATCAGCCAAAGGAAATTTTAGACACCAGCACTCTGACACACAGAGCCATGGGTAACCAGAAGAGGGATCCTGCACAGAGGCCACTTCCAAGATTTGAATGCTAATTTGACATATCCAGGATCTGTTTCAACCTGAATATGGTTGCAAGAAAGAAAGTAAGTAGAAAATCTTTATCCTGTTTCTGGTTCTGGCAATAGCACCAGGAGGTTGCTCAGGATCTACCCAGAGAATCTACTCACTTTTTTCCAGAAAGATGCCCTTGTTCTGATTCTAGTCAGCCTGGGACCTCAGGGAATATTCAGAACCCTGGAGACAGAAGTAATATAAAGACAGTCATTTCTCTATGAAACAACAATTTGTATTTTCATATCTTTGGTACACAGTCTAATACTCAAATCAATAGGCCAATGGAGATTCACCCAGCACAAGTTTAATAAGGAAAATAGGTTTTTTCACTAAAAAAAAAATTCAGAAAGCTAGAGCTATTACCTGCAGGTGTGTTAGGTGGGAGTGGGGTAAACAGCTCTTTTTTCCCCAATGTAATGAAACAGAAGCTAAACCTCTGAGTTGATTATAATCACATAGAAATGGGAGCTTTTGGCTGTTTTCTGCTCTCCTCCCCCCCCACACTTCCTACCTTGCCTCAATCAATACAATAAGTTTTATCTTCTCTGATGAAAACTCAACTTCCTGGTGGTTTTTACAATTTGGGTTTCTTCAAGCCTGTGTAGCTTTGTAGTCAGGCGAGTCAGCCTCCAAATCAAGTGCACAGGTTTGGAAAATCCAGAGTGAAGTCTTGTTGCAGAGGTGGGTGGGGAAAGTGGCTAAAAACCAACTATAAAACAAGGAGCCAGACAGGACTGAGTCTTTGAGAGGCTTGTTCTTGCTGGAGCCTTTTCTTGGTCCTACACCGTGTCTTCCCCTGTGTAGGCCATCATTCCACCAATGCCCAGGGCAAGCTGAATCCATCAAGGCAATGGTCCCTAGCTCCTCTGGGAATAAGAAGTGTGCACATGAAGCCTCCATATCAGTGTTTTGATTGGAGCAACTTCATCCAATCAATGACTATTCATTCAGTACCTACTGTGTGCCAGGCTCTAGGGATTCAACAGTGAACAACACAGACTAGTCATGGAGCTTATATTCCAGTAGAAGGAAGCAGAAAACAACAAACAAAAAAATAAATGATATCAGAATAACAAAAGTGCTGTGAGGAAGCACGTTAATGGGCTTCTAGAGATGGAATAGCTTTTCTGCAAAAAAGGAAGAGAAAATAGTGTTTGAGCTGAGATTGAAGTAAAAATAATGAACCAGCCATAAAAAGATCTGGGAGAAATCCTTCCAGGCACAGGAAACTGCAAGTACCAAGGCCCTTAGGTGGAAGTAAATTTGGCTGGAAGAATAAAGAAGAAAATCTGTATGGCCAGAGTGTTGTGATTAGAGGAGAATGGTATGAGATAAAGAATTAGTCAAGATGAATATCATCCAAGAACTCATAGACTTTTGTCATAAGAAATTGTGATAAGAAGCAATTGTACTGATTTATGTTTTGAAAATATCTTTCTGGCCACAACATGGATAATGGAATGTTGGAGCGGGTGGCATGGAAGAGGATTTGCTGAGAAAACAGTCAGAAGGCCAGTGTTGTAGTCCAGGCAAGGGATGATAAATGATGAATGCAGGTGGCAGCACAAAGACAGTGTGAAGTGGATGGGATTGATTTGTGATGAGACCCAGTTAATGAGACCAGATGTGCACTACATAAGGGAAAAATTGAAAGGGGATTCAGGGGTTGAAGTGTGGCTCAAGTGGTAGAGCACCTACCTGGCAAGTAAAAGGCCCTGAGTTCAAACCCCAGTGCCATCAAAAAGAAAAAATTCAAAGATGGCTCTTAGGTTTTGACTTGAGTAGATGGTTGATTGGATGTCTTGCCCACCTCTGAGATGAAAAAGACAGGAGAGAAACCAAGTCTTGTCTTGGATGTTTGATGTTTGGAATCCTTACTTGCACCCAAGTGGTAGTTAGTATAGGAGCCAGAACTCAGTTGTAGGAACTTAAATTTTCTAGGCAAGCCTTCTAATGAGCTAGCTCTAAATTCTACTCAACCATCACCCACATACCCAGCAAGCATTCACTGAGGGTCAACTGTGGCAGTGCTGACTGAGTTACAATGACGTGCCTAAGGATTGAGGATGGCCTGTCCTGAAGGTCACGAGACTCAGCCCTGATCTTTGCATGTCGTGGAACCATCTGGGTTGGGTTTAGTTTTTCCTGCTGAATGGCCACTCAGTAGACATCAGTGCCTTCCTGATTTATTCCAGGAGTTTCCTAGTTTGGTGTTCTAAAGCTTCCTTGGGAAAGGATCTTAACGAGTCACTACTCAGACTTCCTCCAAGTGTTCCTAGACCAGACTTGAGTACTTCCAGTAGTGTGACACTCACTACCTGTGTTCTTTAAAGGGTTTAGGGAGGTCTCTGAAACTGGGTCTCTCAGGGGGAAACAGAGGCACAGGTTGAATTGCCAAAATTTTCAGCTAAGTGATCAGTTCAGAGACTGTCAGCCTGCAGCAGAGCTCCAAACTGCCCCAAGGGGCTTGTTGTAGTTGCTGTGAGCCACTCTGACCATCCCACACCTGAAAATTATTGGGTCACAGCTCAAGCTGCAGAGTCTCTAGAGAAGAGCAACAAGAGCAGAAAGTTACTTTATACTGGAGATGGTTTTGCTCATGTTGGGTGTCTGCTGAGATGGGCCTTGGTTAAGAATTGTTACCCTCCTGAGACTGGCAGAAGCACACAGAATAAGTACCTGTAGCTTTATTTATGGGCTCTCTTCTGGCCAGAAAGAAAACAGGGAAATCTTCACTCCTCCCTGGATGGAGAGAGAGAAGCTGATCCTTGGGACTCCATTGCTGGCTCCTAGGAGGCCTGGTGGGCCTGTCTCCATCCCACCCATCAGGTGTTAGTTGCTGTCCGCACCCCCGGCCCCATCCTGCTGTCATGCCTCAGCTCTCCTGAGTTACTCGAGCTTTCATTTGGGCTAATCTTCACTCCTGACTCAGGTAGGTGTGGTGGTGATAAATCAAAATGAGGACACAAGCTGTCGGTAATGAAACTGGAGAGACTCATCAGGCTAATCAAGTTTATTAGCTGTGAGTCTCAGGCAAGTCTCCAGCAGCCCCCCTTCCTTGATGTCTCCACGAAGCTGCCGGCAAAGCAGATGCGGCCATGCTGGAGCTAAATTAGCAAGGTGGCGTGGGGGAGGCTGTGTGGCACAGCACAGACGCTGGTGTGCTGGGGCTGACTGGAAGGAAGCAGCATCGGGCTTGTCCATGTCAGATTCTGAGGTCTTCTCCCATGTGGATTGGGGGCCGTGTGGTTTAGGAAAGACTGCATCTAAACCAACCCTTTCCTCTGGGGCTGGGAAAGGTTTTTTAAAAAGACACAGGAAGAAGTGGCCTTAATTCTTGTCTTTTCTATCACCTAGCTGTGCTCTTGGCCCTGGCGTCTCAGACCTGTGTCCTCATAAAACGTCTTCTTTCTTGCTGAAGCATCCTTGAGTAGTTTGCTGCTTCCTGCAGCCAAAGGCATCTTGATTTTATCTCATTTTACAATATGCACATTCCAAGTCTCCAATCTGGATTTTCTCTGAGCCTCAAAGCTATAATCCAACTGCCTGGCAAGGCCTCTTCTCAACAGCAAACAAGTGTTGCAAACATTCCAATGCTAGAGATAGATCTGAAGTTCCTTTGAGTCACAGCCCTGTTCCCAGTCCTTCCTAGGGGTCATATGTTAGCAATTGGATTGTATACTGCCAGACCTTTTAAAATGTACATACTCACATAGAGATACATATAGACATCATTTTTCTCCTACTCATGCTGTCTTGACTATCTTTCCACATCAGTCTTTTTAACTGCTGTGTAGTATTCCACAGGCCGGACACACCATTCACATGCTTATATGTTTTAGTAAAACCTGCAAAAAATCAGGTTTCAGAACCATATCAGTTACGACTGCTATTCATTTGCCCTGCAATATACTCTTGTCAAGCACTGTTGGAGAATGGTAGGCATTTGGGGGAATTTTAGACTTTCTACCCCTGAATGGAGGAACACCTAGAACTACCCAACCAAGGGTAACCAAATGTGGTAGACAGTGGGGACGGCCGGGAAGCTAGAAGCTGGTTGACTGACTCCTTCAACTCCCACCATGGAACACATGAGCCTCATCCAAAGGAATCTTGGTAATTTCTCTACAGAAAAGTGATGTCATGGGGGTAGTTAAGGATAATATAGAGGGGGTGAATTTGATCAAAGTACATTACAGGATGTTTTAAATATCACAATGAAATCCCTTTGTACAATTAATTTATGTTAAAAACTTTTTATAAAGAACAGTGATGTCACATGACCATTCACATGTAAATTGCCATCACAGATCTGAAGCCAAAACAGGCAGAGAGTAAAAAGTACTTTGAAGGTGTGTCAGCAGGTAATCAGTGCAGATGTTATTTTTTCTGGATTTTTGATGTTTGTGGTGCTTGTCAGTTTCTAAAGTTTTCTTATTCATTATAATTTCTAGTTTTACTTTAGATAATATTCCCCTATAGACCTAACGTTGCATTCTTTTTTCAGAGAGGATCGCTCCATTGCTCAAGCTTCCTTGTGGAGGCCCTCCCACACAGACTCCCACCGGGGTGGGCTCGGTAAGGAGGCTCTGAGGAGGCAGCTGAAGAGTAAGGATCCAGGGTGACTTCCAGGCCACAAGCTCAGGCCTAGCCTGAACAGCACAAGTCCTGCGTTGCACAGACAGGAGCAGCCACGTCCCTCAGCCAACACTGAGCTTCTGTTCCCCCAAGCCCTCATTGTGGGCTGAAGGCCAAATGATTTTCTGTGTTTTCTGTTTATCAGCTCTCTGTTATCACAATGGCAAGAGCCACCCACTCCATAAAGCAAAACAAACTCCCACGAACCCACAAACAGCTCTGTGTGTCCGGCCCCAGTTTGATTTCCTAATTAACAAGTCATGCTCAGTCAGTCCGATGGCTGACTTGTCATCTCATTTGGATTTGTGGGCAAACAAATCATCCCTGGGCCTCAGGCAAGAGCTCCATGAAGAGGAGGTGGGGGATTTGGAAGCCCCGTCCATGGCTGTTACTCATGACTGTGCTTTCCTTGCCACCCCCCACTTCTGTCTGCACAGAATTAACAGGCTTGCAGGGCTGTCTGCCTTCAGTCTGCCAAGGCCAAGGCTACTGGGGGAAGCCCTGGGGAAGCCTCTTCCTCTGCATCTTCTCAGCTCCATCTTCTCAGCTCCATCCTTCCCTCTTGCTGCACCTGTCAGAGCCAAGGTCCCACCAGAGTGAAGCCACAAGACAAGCGTGATTAATGCAGCCTCTGGTGGCAAGTCAGTCAGGCTCTGTCGCCTGCCCTTCTTAGAGCCTCCTTAGAGTAGGCTGGATAAGGAAGCTTGGGGACCCCCTAGAGAGATGGAAAGGTGCTTAGAAGACACATGGGTGCACTCTCTCCCCATCCAAACTATCTGCTATTGCTTGCTCTTTGGCAAGTCACTTACCATCCAGGGGCCAATAGGGGAAGCAACAGGAGAACTTGAGGACTCCTAAGAGTGGTTCTCACATGGAACCTGGCCAGTGGATGTGCTGCGAGAGCTCTGTACCATGCTTTGTCATGTTTTTGTTTTGATATTTAGACTAGTTGCTTATACTTAAAAATGTGGGGACGGGGAATCATTTTTTAAATGTAGACTTCGGGTTTAAAGAAAACTCAAGTGTCCATGGCATCATCGTCTGCATTCCCTGGTTGCAACAAGGAGCCACCACCAGGCCTAAATAGAAAAGAGGAACAGCTACCCTGGGGATGGAACCTGTCCCTCTGAGTCACCACAGATACCACCTATTACACTCTTCCCAGCCCATGCAAGCTGTTTGTGTAGCCCTGGAACACCTATAAGTTTGTGGTGATGGCCCTTGTTTTTGTTGAGGATTTTGTGGATGTAATTCTGCACGTCATTCCTGCTGAATGTGACTAGCTCATTGCACAGGTATTTTGTGAGCTGCTTTTGTGTTCCTAGTCCTTTGCTACGCACAGGAAAATGCATAACTGAAGTACAAGAAGCACAGCCCCTACCTTAGACAGCTCAGGATTTCCTGCCAAGGCAACACGGGGACTGTCTAGATGAGTACTTTCGACACTTCAGGAACCAGGATGGAAAGGAAAGACCATTTGAAACTTTCTCTCCCACTGGCCCTAGTATAACCATACATATAACATGTACATGGTACCTTACATTTCCAGGCCACTTTACCTAAGTCCTCGAGGCTTACCACAAACGAGAGATAGGTATTATTTCCAGATGCTCATGGATGACAAGGGACTTGTACTTTTCCTCAGGTTGCATTTTTAACATTCAGCACCGATTCAACAAAACAAAATTTTTAAAGCTCGACACCTGTCATTCTGAGTGCTTGAAGTACTTTTGCCCTGGTCACTGGTCTATGTGCCTCAGGAAACAGCCCTGGTCCGCAGCCTAAAGGGATATTGGAAAGGTCACTCAGAGGCAGATTAAAGGTTCCCCTGGTTCTCTGGAGGGCACTTGCCCCTAACTCCTTATTTTCTCCCACATCTGCTGTAACACCAACCAGCTCTGCAAAAGGCAACAGCCAACCCAAGTCTTCTCCATGATTGGTGTCCAGCAGGCATCCAACTTGACCTTTGACCTTGTGTTACTTAGGAACATGGAGACTTGACAGGTCCATTGTTTCTTCACTCACCACAACCGGCCTGGTTCTGTCTTCTCCAAGCTCATTGCCAAGCTCTTCTATGAACAATCCCATAATCTTGAAATAATATCTTTTTTAAAGTTTTTGAATTAGCCAGAGTGACTTCTGTCTCTGGCCTGGAGGGCTCAGTCCTCCCTGGTGCTCACATGTGTAGAGACAATCATATTCCATCTGTATTTTCAGCTGACCAGAGAGTAACTGTCCAGTCATTTTGAAGGATAGCCTCTAGTTCTACGGGAATGATCGAGTTCATCCTAGCAAACCACAGGAGATGTGGCAGGCAGGTCTGTAGAGCCACATTGTCCCCTCCAAAGACAATTTCCTGGACCCATCTAGGCTCCATGCTAAGGGTCTTGAGTCTGCCTCGCCCTCAGTGACCAAAGGCACATGAGTGTGGTGGTGCCTGAAGGTCCTCATGGGCTGACAAGGACTCCATGTACCTGCTCTCACCTACATGAGCAAGTATGGCACTCCTTCTGGAATACACTTCTCTCTGGTTAAAAGTAACAAATCTCCTCTGATTTAAGTGACAGGTTGCTGGGATTGTTTCCTTTGGCTTTGGCACAAAAAGGAAACGCCAGCACAATGTGAAGTGCAAGGAGTCCATCAGGTCTGAAGGCTGGGAGTTTTCATGCTGGGAGGCCGAGGAGACAGGCCCCGTCAGGGACTCAGCGTTATTCAGCTGATGCAATGGTATGACTAAGCTACAAAGCAAAGCCCTTGGACTCCAAATCATGTGTCATTGCTACCCATCCTGCCCACCCATTCCTCACTTCTATCTGCCTCTCCCTATCTCACTTAGGTGCCCTGAATCCCAATCCCATGTCACTCATCCCTTCCCAACACCTGGCTGAGACACCAGGCCTCTTCTCCCCGACCTCCTCACCCAAACTGATTGTTCCCCTCTGAAAGGTACGCACTGAGTCATGCCCACCTGCTGATGGCTGAAGCTTCCTGTGATGCCTTTGATTATGTGTTTCCAATCCTTTCTCAGCCTTCCCACACTGCATGGGGCACCAGTCAAAGAGATGGAGTGAAATAAGGTGAGACTGGGAGGTTTCATCAAGCCAGGGACCATAAGGAACAACAGAAGATGCTAAGGACAAAGGAGGCACCTAGCCAGAGCTATTATCCAGAGCATGACCAGCTAGGTACTCAGTGTGTTCTTGTTGAATGAGTGAGCAAATGAATGAATGGAGACCCGAGTGTCACATGTCAGGAGGAATGCTGGCAAGATCACCAGGTCAGTGAGTCGTGCAGCAGCACCCATAGGGTGATGATAGAGTGGAGTCATCAGGACCAGAATGGCAAGATGGCGCTGTGGCTGCCCTGCATCCACATGCCCATCTCTAGCAGCAGACCTCAATTTTCCTTTGGAGAAAACCCCTCCCATTGCATGTGGTCTGTGTGGGAATGCCAATCATGGTGATTGTGGCAAGGGCCGAGCACATCACAAGTAGGCCCACAAGTCCTTCTCTCTCATGAGAAAGGGAACTCTGAGCAGAGGGTGGCAAGGGCCAAGAAAAAGAAAAACTCTGGCCAATGATTCTTCCTGCTGGTGGTGCCTTTGATGTCCCTCAAAAACCTGAGGTTTTTTTCTCCTCCAAACTTGTTACCAAACTCTTCCTATGAGCAATCCCATATCTTGTAATTTTAAAATTTAGATTTATGTTCAAACCAGTACCACCAAAAAAAAAAACAAAACAGAAAATTTAGATTCACAGAGTGATTTCTGTCAACCAAATATTCCCAAGTAATACAAGGTTCAAAGTAAAGAAAGTGGACACAGGGTCATGGGAGCTTTCCTAGTTATCTCCTAGAACCTGTGGTGATGTGGTCGCTGGGGGGCTGATGCGGTGGGTCTGTTCGGTCTTTGAGACACTGTGGCTCTCTCCCTGGGTGTTGCTCGTACTTGCTGAGTCAGAGGGTGGGAAAAGGTGTTGAGAGCTCCCTCCTGAACACTGTGACTCCAGTGTCAGACCCACTCGGATGCAGACCTGCTAAAAGGGGGCCTGGGACACTCAGCAGGAGTACAGATAGGATATAAATTCCCTCCATACAATGAGCTCAATTAGAAGATTCCTTTGCTTCCATCAAAGGCTGGCAGCCCAGCCAAGTGGGCATGCAGGTTGGTACAGAAGTTGCACGACAGATTTCTCCAGGAAATTCTCTCTCCAGCTCTTTTTCTATCGAGTAGAAGCCTCCCACACTGTTGTCAGACAGCCTTTTTAAAGAGCATTGCTGCTTCCTTGTCCCACTCTGGGCAGCTCTGAAGTCTCATTTGAGAGAATGAAAAACACTGAGACAGACAGA
This sequence comes from Castor canadensis, assembly GCF_047511655.1. Lineage (NCBI taxonomy): Eukaryota > Metazoa > Chordata > Mammalia > Rodentia > Castoridae > Castor > Castor canadensis. The sequence goes on from NC_133400.1 coordinate 35,828,093, forward strand.
TGGAGAAAGGAGAGAGACCAGAGAGGAGCCAATGATGGGAGACAGTGAGAGTCAGAGTCACCTCAGGTCTTTTCTGATGATGGGCTGGGCAAGACAGACACCAGGGAAGTGACTGAGTTGGACAGGGAAGAGCAAACAGTCCACCTAATGAGCGGCAGTCATTAGCGGAGTCAGAGAATCATTAAGTACATTCACTTGGTTTTATGGCTTCCAGGGCCAGAGAAATGTTCCAGCCCCTCACAGAGGTCACCTGGGATTAGTGGATAAAGATAGACATTCCCACTCCAGGACCCAAGACAGACAGAAACAGGTAGGGGCAACCGTGGCACCTGGACCTTTCCTTCTCCTCCAGGTCCAGGTGTCTTTCCTGTTGTGCCAGTTCATTGACTGCTCTCTCGCTCCACCATTTCCACAACCACCACCCTGTGTCTTCCCTTTATCTTACGATCCTCACACCTCATTCTTCTCTATGAGGCCACACTTCTACTACTCTGTAGTTCAAGTTCACAGTCTACAAAGCTCTACAGTCTACAAGCCTTACAGTCTACAAAATCCTGCAGGCAGTACATAGGCACCAAACTCTTCTATGGTTTACTGGCCTGCTTGGGGGTGGACTGTGGCCAGGTGGCAGGATCACATACTGGGTGGTGGGCTTACGGGGGAGAATCCTCAGATGGAGGTGAGGTGGCACTGGAAGACAGTTTGTCTCACCTTCTGTCATGATGGCAGAGATTTCTGAAATCTCCATCTAGGGGACATGTCTCAGTGACACCAGGGGCCTGGGAGCAACAACTGCTGACCACTTAACAAAAGAAGTTTGCCCACCAAAGAGGGCTGGGCATCTGAGGTGTCAAGGGGACGAGTTGGGCAAAATTTCTCATATTCATTACAGAGTATTGGAATCTTGTAGATCCAATGAAAAGGAGCTTCTGCTCTAAGCAGGTGGATGGTGAGAAGGGGCTGCCTGCTCAGGCCCCGGCCTGAGGCCCCCACACTTTGGCCTCTTGTGCTCATCTCCACAACCGGAAAGGGAGTGAGGTAAGAACCTGCCCTGAGAGTCCTGCTCAGGGTCTAGCTCCCAACACCACTTCTACGTGCTTAGTCTTTTAAAAATGACTTGTGACTAGCATGATTTTTAAGGTTCTTACCAAGAGGATGGATGTCACTATGTGCCAGTCCCTTCTCCCAAGAACTAACTGGAGCAGAGCGAGAAGTGGTTCCAAGAGCTGCTCTGCCAGAGCAAGCCTCACCTTGCCAACCTCTCCCTTTGTTCTCACCAACAAATCCCCCACTAGGCACATGGGGAGGAGGTTATGATAAGAATCGCAGTGGAACTGCCAACCCTCCATTTGTAATGACTGCAACGTAGTAGTGCTCTTTTTCCTGAGCCACCAGAGGCCCAGCTGGCAAACCTCTTGGGTAGGACTTGTCCACTGCAGGGACAACACAGTTCCCTTGGAAGAGGAGCAGCCTCAAGCTACAGAAAAAAGCAGAATGTGGGGCCAGGGCTCCCTCCTGCTGGGCCAATGAGTGACTTCTCCTCACCATGCCCTGACCAGATGACGGCCATTGGTACTGCTGGGGATAGGGATGGGTAGGTGGGTAGAGAGTATACTGGCAGCAAAACAGGGGCCTCCTGGTTGTGGAAGAACTTTCCAGAAACGGTCAGCATTACACACGTGGAGGATGGCTGGTCTTCCCCTTGCCTGGCAGAACAAGAGGCCTGTGTTAGGGAAGAGGATCTTAGATTCTGCTCCGAATCCTACCCCCTCCAAAGGTGTGGTCTCTTAGGAAGCCTGAGTCCCTCCGTTTTCTTTCTCTTCTTTGCTTAGAAGAGAAGTTTCTCCTCCTCTTCCCCCGTCCTTTCATATCCTCGGGTGAATCCCTTATAACACCACTGACAAGCACTATTCCAGATGAAATCCAAGCAGTCACGAGTAGCACTGGGTTGAACAGGGATCTACATAATCCCCTGATGTAGGACTTCTCAGATGTACATGGGAAATTTGCTGAGGCAGGAGAGGTATGCAGAATTTTCCAAATTTATTTGACCTTTCTTTTTTCCAAAGACCATCTTACAGACGAATGTCCAACAGAACACATATTGGAAAGTACTGTGCTGTGGACATTAGATCAAGGGCAAACACAACAAGGGGATTGGACTATGAGCACATGATAAAAGCGAGAGCACACAAGGGAGGGGTGAGGATAGGTAAGACACCTAAAAAACTAGCTAGCATTTGTTGCCCTTAACGCAGAGAAACTAAAGCAGATACCTTAAAGCAACTGAGGCCAATAGGAAAAGGGGACCAGGAACTAGAGAAAAGGTTAGATCAAAAAGAATTAACCTAGAAGGTAACACCCACACACAGGAAATCAATGTGAGTCAATGCCCTGTATAGCTATCCTTATCTCAACCAGCAAAAACCCTTGTTCCTTCCTATTATTGCTTATACTCTCTCTACAACAAAATTAGAAATAAGGGCAAAATAGTTTCTGCTGGGTATTGAGGGGGGGAGAAGAAGGGGGCGGAGTGGGTGGTAAGGGAGGGGGTGGGGGCAGGGGGGAGAAATGAACCAAGCCTTGTATGCACATATGAATAATAAAAGAAAAATGAACAAAAAAAAAAAAAAAAAAAAAAAGAAAGTACTGTGCCCCACAATGCTGCCTAGTGACCCCATCTTAAGTCTTATCTTTCCAAACTGCCTGCCCGGGAGGGGAGCAGCTGGGCCACGTTTCTCGAAGCACAACATTTAAAGGCAAAGGGGCAGCAAACCACAAATTCAAGGTAAAAAATGTTATTTCTTCTGTTGCTGTTTGGTTCCAAATCTCCACAGTTAATGAAATATCTCAGAATGGAAGGAGTGGTGAGGAAAAGATGCGTTTGCCTTGGTCTTGAGACTCTCCCTGCCATACTTCAGCTAAGAGCAAATTAAGCAGGAGCCCTCAGACAGAAGTGCTATAAGGAGAAACAGCCAGCAAATTCAGACTCAGGCTGTAGGCTGAGCCTGCACCAGCTGTGGTAATAACACCGGCCAGTAGACGGAAGGCTTTGGAACAAAAATACCTTGTAGCTATTATTCTCTCCCTGGCTGCCCATCCCCATTCTAATCTAGAGCTACTGAGAATCATATTTTCTCACCTCTGTAATATGAGAAACAAGTTAATTAAAATCAATCCCTTCATTCTCAGAACGTCCATGCTTTGACTGTAGATCTGTCCATGGTGTGTTTTGATAGCAGCATGCTATCAGAGACACTGATAATTGCATTAATTTAGATGGCAATGGCTAAACCCAACGATTAATTACATAGGCAGCAGAAAGAGCTGTGGCCACCTGATAGCTGGAGAAACAGGTAGAAACACCAACTCCTTTTATCCAGATCCAAACTCCCAGAACACTCAAATAACCAGAACTGTTTCATTGCTCAGAAATGTGCAATGGTGATCTGAGGAACACTGGGATCTTGAAAGTCTGAATCCTAAAAGCCAGATTAAAAAGCTATTTATGCTATGTTCATTTAAGGGAATTTTATTGGACTCTAACACTTTGAAAGCTGGTCATTTATAAGGGATATTTGTGACATATCTCATGGAATCAGAATTTCTAGTTAATTAGTTTTTATCCAATTTCTCCATTCATTAGACATTCTGAAATAAATAGAAATTCTCACTATCTCTCCCATTCTTCACAATAGATACACACACAGAGATTAATGTGTCTGCACATACCTTCCCTATCAATATAAAGACTACAGGCAACTATATACATAGGTAAATCGATTTTAAAGTGACAAAACAGATAAAAAATCATTTTTAAATACAGAAAAGACAGAAGACCATGGGGGGGGGTTGTTTTTTCCTTCATAACCAACCTACCTCAGTCCACCTGCTGAAATTTTACCCATACTTTTTTTTTAATTTTTATTTTATCCATATGTGCATACAATGTTTGGGTCACTTCTCCCTCCTTTCCCCACCCCCTCCCTTCCCTCCCCCTTCTCCCTCCCTTACCCCCCCCTTACCCCTCACTACCAGAAAGAAACTATTTTGCCCTTATTTCTAATTTTGTTGTAGAGAGAGTATAAGCAATAATAGGAAGGACCAAGGGTTTTTGCTGGTTGAGATAAGGATAGCTATACAGGGAGTTGACTCACATTGATTTCCTGTGCGTGTGTGTTACCTTCTAGGTTAATTCTTCTTGATCTAACCTTTTCTCTAGTTCCTGGTCCCATTCTCCTATTAGCCTCAGTTGCTTTAAAGTATCTGCTTTAGTTTTTCTGCGTTAAGGGCAACAAATGCTATCTAGTTTTTTGGGTGTCTTACCTATCCTCATACCTTCCTTGTGTGCTCTCACTTTATCATGTGATCAAAGTCTAATCCCCTTGTTGTGTTTGCCCTTGATCTAATGTCCACATATGAGGGAGAACATACGATTTTTGGTCTTTTGGGCCAGGCTAACCTCACTCAGAATGATGTTCTCCAATTCCATCCATTTACCAGCGAATGATAACATTTCGTTCTTCTTCATGGCTGCATAAAATTCCATTGTGTATAGATACCACATTTTCTTAATCCATTCGTCGGTGGTGGGGTATCTTGGCTGTTTCCATAACTTGGCTATTGTGAATAGTGCCGCAATAAACATGGATGTGCAGGTGCCTCTGGAGTAACCTGTGTCACATTCTTTTGGGTATATCCCCAAGAGTGGTGTTGCTGGATCATATGGTAGATCAATGTTTAGATTTTTAAGAAGCCTCCAGATTTTTTTTCCAGAGTGGTTGTACTAGTTTACATTCTTACCAGCAGTGTAAGAGGGTTCCTTTTTCCCCGCATCCTCGCCAACACCTGTTGTTAGTGGTGTTTCTAATCATGGCTATTCTAACAGGGGTAAGGTAGAATCTTAGTGTGGTTTTAATTTGCATTTCCTTTATTGCTAGAGATGGTGAGCATTTTTTCATGTGTTTTTTGGCCATTTGAATTTCTTCTTTTGAGAAAGTTCTGTTTAGTTCACTTGCCCATTTCTTTATTGGTTCATTAGTTTTGGGAGAATTTAGTTTTTTAAGTTCCCTGTATATTCTGGTTATCAGTCCTTTGTCTGATGTGTAGCTGGCAAATATTTTCTCCCACTCTGTGAGTGTTCTCTTCAGTTTAGAGACCATTTCTTTTGTTGAGCAGAAGCTTTTTAGTTCTATGAAGTCCCATTTATCTATGCTATCTCTTAGTTGCTGTGCTGCTGGAATTCCATTGAGAAAGTTCTTGCCTATATCTAATAATTCCAGAGTATTTCCTACTCTTTCCTGTACCAACTTTAGAGTTTGGGGTCCATATTAAGATCTTTGATACATTTTGAGTTAATATTGGTATAGGGTGATATACATGGATCTAGTTTCAGTTTTTTGCAGACTGCTAACCAGTTTTCCCAGCAGTTTTTGTTGAAGAGGCTGTCTTTTCTCCATCGTATATTTTTAGCTCATTTGTCAAAGACAAGTTGGTTATAGTTGTGTGGCTTCATATCTGGGTCCTCTATTCTGTTCCACTGGTCTTCATGTCTGTTTTTGTGCCAGTACCATGCTGTTTTTATCGTTATTGCTTTGTAATATAGTTTGAAGTCAGGTATCGTGATACCTCCTGCATTGTTCTTTTGACTGAGTATTGTCTTGGCTATTCGTGGCCTCTTGTGTTTCCATATAAATTTGATGGTAGATTTTTCAATCTCTTTGATGAATGTCATTGGGATTTTGATGGGAATTGCATTAAACATGTAGATTACTTTTGGGAGTATAGACATTTTTACTATGTTGATTCTACCAATCCATGAGCATGGGTGATCTCTCCAGTTTCTATAATCTTCCTCAATCTCTTTCTTCAGAAGTTTATAGCTTTCCTTGTAGAGGTCGTTCACATCCTTTGTTAAGTTTACACCTAGATATTTGATTTTTTTTGAGGCTATTGTAAATGGAATTGTTTTCATATATTCTTTCTCAGTTTTTTTCATTATTTGTGTATAGAAATGCTAATAATTTTTCTATGTTGATTTTATACCCTGCTACCTTGCTATAGCTATTGATGGTGGCTAGGAGCTTCTGAGTAGAGTTTTTTTGGGTCTTTAAGGTATAGGATCATGTCATCTGCAAATAGGGATATTTTGACAGTTTCTTTGCCTATTTGTATTCCTTTTATTCCTTCTTCTTGCCTAATTGCTCTGGCTAGGAATTCCAGTACTATGTTGAATAGGAGTGGAGATAGTGGGCATCCTTGTCTAGTTCCTGATTTTAGAGGGAATGGTTTCAGTTTTTCTCCGTTAAGTACAATGCTGGCTGTAGGTTTGTCATATATAGCTTTTATAATGTTGAGGTACTTTCTTCTATTCCTAGTTTTCTTAGAGCTTTTATCATGAAATAGTGTTGGATCTTATCAAAGGCTTTTTCTGCATCTATTGAGATGATCAAGTGGTTTTTGTATTTGCTTCTGTTAATGTGGTTTATTACATTTATTGATTTTTGTATGTTGAACCACCCCTGCATTCCTGGAATGAAGCCTACTTGGTCGTGGTGAATGATCTTTTTGATGTATTGTTGAATACAGTTTGCCATTATTTAAATGAGGATTTTTGCATCAATGTTCATTAAGGAGGTTGGCCGATAGTTCTCCTTTTTGGAGGTGTCTTGCCTGGTTTTGGGATAAGTGTAATACTGGCTTCATAAAATGTGTTAGGCAGTTTTCCTTCCCTTTCTATTTCATGGAACAGTTTAAGGAGGGTTGGTATCAGTTCTTCTTTAAAGGTCTGATAGAATTCAGCAGAGAATCCATCAGGTCCTGGACTTTTCTTTTTGGGGAGTCTCTTGATTGCTGCTTCAATTTCATTTTGTGTTATAAATCTATTCAGGTGATTAATATCCTCTTGGTTCAGTTTTGGATGATCATATGTATCTAGAAATCTGTCCATTTCTTTAAGATTTTCAAATTTATTTGAATATAGTTTCTCAAAGTAATCTCTGATGATTTCCTGGACTTCCATGGTGTTTGTTGTTATCTCCCCTTTTGCATTCCTGATTCTACTAATTTGGGTTTTTTCTCTCCTCATTTTAGTCAGGTTTGCCAGGGGTCTATCGATCTTGTTTATTTTTTCAAAGAACCAACTTTTTGCTTCATTAATTCTTTGTATGGTTTTTTTGGTTTCTATTTCGTTGATTTCAGCTCTTGTTTTTATTATTTCTCTCCTTCTATTTGTTTTGAGATTTGCTTGTTCTTGTTTTTCTAGGAGTTTGAGATGTATCATTAGGTCATTGATTTGGGATCTTTCAGTCTTTTTAATATATGCACTCATGGCTATAAACTTTCCTCTCAGGACTGCCTTAACTGTGTCCCATAGGTTCCGGTAGGTTGTGTTTTCATTTTCATTGACTTCCAGGAACTTTTTAATTTCCTCTTTTATTTCATCAATGACCCATTGTTCATTAAGTAATGAGTTATTCAGTTTCCAGCACTTTGCATGGTTTTTGTCTTTATTTTTGTTGTTGAGTTCTAGTTTTACTGCATTGTGGTCAGATAGAATGCATGGTATAATTTCTATTTTCTTAATTTGGTGAGACTTGCTTTGTGCCCTAGGATATGATCTATTTTGGAGAAGGTTCCATGGGCTGCTGAGAAGAATGTATATTGTGTAGACGATGGATGAAATGTTCTGTAGACATGAAGTAGGTCCCCATTTGATCTATTGTATGTTTTAGATCTTGAATTTCTTTATTGATTTTTTGTTTGGATGACATATCTATTGATGATAATGGGGTGTTAAAGTCTCCCACAACCACTGTGTTGGAGTTAATATATGCTTTTAGGTCTTTTAGGGTATGTCTGATGAAATTGAGTGCGTTGACATTGGGTGCATATAGGTTGATAATTGTTATTTCCTTTTGGTCTATTTCCCCTTTTATTAGTATGGAATGTCCTTCTTTATCTCATTTGATCAATGTAGGTTTGAAGTCTACTTTGTCAAAGATAAGTATTGCTACTCCTGCCTGTTTTCAGGGGCCACTGGCTTGGTAAATCTTCTTCCAGCCTTTCATCCTAAGCCTATGCTTGTTTCTGTCGGTGAGATGGGTCTCCTGTAGGCAACAAATTGTTGGATCTTCCTTTTTAATCCAGTTCAACAAGCAGTGCCTTTTGATGGGGGAATTAAGTCCATTAACATTAAGTTTTAGTACTGATAGGTATGTGGTGATTCCTGTCATTTAGTTGTCTTAGTTGTTTGAAGGTTTGATTGTGTGTACCTAAGTTGAGGTTACTCTCTACTGTCTTGCTTTTTCTTTTCCTGTGATTTGGTGCTGCCTGTCCTTTCATGGTTATGTTGGGTTTCACTTTCTGTGTGCAGGATCCCTTGAAGAATCTTTTGTAGTGGTGGCTTTGTGGCCACATATTGTTTTAGTTTCTGCTTATCATGGAAGACTTTTATTGCTCCATCTATTTTGAATGATAGTTTTGCTGGGTAGAGTATCCTGGGGTTGAAGGTATTTTCATTCAGTATCCAGAAGATCTCACCCCTTGCTCTTCTTGCTTTTAATGTTTCTGTTGAGAAGTCTGCTGTGATTTTGATGGGTTTACCTTTGTATGTTATTTGTTTTTTCTCTCTTACAGCCTTCAATATTCTTTCTCGGGTCTCTGTACTTGTTGTTTTAATGATAATATGCCATTGGTAGATCTATTTTGGTCTGGTCTGTTTGGTGTCCTGGAGGCCTCTTGCATCTGAATGGGAATATCTTTCTCTAGATTTGGGGAATCTTCTGTTATTAGTTTGTTGAATATATTACACATTCCTTTTGCTTGCACCTCTTCTCCTTCTTCAATGCCCATGTTTCTCAGGTTTGGTCTTTTGATGGAGTCAGTGAGTTCTTGCATTTTCTTTTCACAGGTCTTGAGCTGTTTAACTAATAGTTCTTTGGATTTTCCTTTAATTACTATTTCATCTTGGAGTTCTGAGATTCTGTCTTCTGTTTGTTCTATTCTGCTGGATTGGCCTTCCATTTTGTTTTGCAATTCTGTTTCGTTCTTTTTTCTGAGGTTTTCCATATCCTGAATCTCTTCCTCTTTAATGTTGTCTATTTTTGTTCTGAGTTCATTTATCTCTTTATTAATTGTATTCTCTGTTTCACTTTGGTGTTTATACAGTGCTTGTATGATTTCTTTTATTTCTTCTTGTGCTTTTTCAAATTCTCTATTTTTGTTGTCTTGGAATTTCTTGAGTGTCTCCTGTACATTTTGGTTGACCATATCCAGTATCATCTCTATAAAATTCTCATTGATTATCTGTAGGATTTCTTCTTTTAGATTATTCTTTTGGGCTTCATTGGGTTCGTTGACATAGTTTATCTTCATTTTGTTGGAATCTGGATCTGAGTATCTGTTTTCTTCATTTCCCTCTGGTTCCTGTACTAATTTTTTGCTGTGGGGAAACTGGTTTTCCTATTTTTTCTGTCTTCCTATCATTGCCCTTGGTATTGTTATTGTCCCTGTACTGTGTGCGATTAAGTATTTTCTAGCTTGTAATTATTAACAATGGTGATATTTAGAATGGAAGGGTGAGCAGAGAGGGAAAGCAAAGAAGGTAAAGAAAAAGGGAAAAACAAATAAAGAAAGGAGTAAAAAAAAACAAAACAAACAAAAAAAGTTTCAAAGATATAAACAGGGAGAGATAGTGTACTAATCAACAGTAAGCTAAACAGGCATTAGAGAGACAGAGAAAGGATTGAAAAATAAAATAAAATAAATCTCCAAGTTCAAATGCAATAAAATTTCAGTCTTAATAATTTTGGTGTTAACCCCTCAGCCTCCAATCCTGGAGATGGTGTCTCAGAAGTAGTTCTGTCATCTCATCAAAGGGGAAAAAAACCAAACCAAAACAAAAAAGGACACCACAAAGTGTCCCAGTTCAAATGCAATACAGTTTCAGTAAGTTTTTCAGCATGCAGGTGTAGTTCGGTTGTTGTCTTATCAAAGGAAGAGAGAGAAAAAAAAAAGAGTCTGGAGACAGGTTTGTGAATGTCTATCTGAGACTGTGGCTCACCTGCTTGCTGCTGTCAGCCAGCTGTTGCTGGAGGCTTTATTTATGCAGATCTCAGGAGTGAGTTTAACAGTCACCTAGCCCCACAGGCTTTCTTTATTTAGAGTTCTCCTGGGCGCAACCTCCACTGTTACAAGCTTTCCCCTTTCCAAGCACACTGGGGGAGGTGGTGCTACATCTGCCTTCTCCAGCCGGTGTGTTTATTTACAGTTCACGTGGGAAGTGGGTCTTCCCCCTCTCCTGTGGAGTTTTCCTCCCCCTGCCATTTTTACGAACTTTCCCACTCCTGGTTGCTGGGTGGGTGCCACCACTCCTGCCTTCTCCAGCCAGCTTGTTTATTTACAGTTCCATGGGGGATTGCCCCTCCCCCCCTTCAGCGCTCAGGACACCCCATCCTCTTTGCTACCTGTCTTTTTTGTTGTTGTTTATTATTCAGTTTCTGTTTTTTCCCTGGGTGGGGTCGGTGTGTCCAGGAGGCTATCCTGATCTGGCCCAGGGTTGTCTGTGGGAGTACTGCATGCGCTTAGCTCAACTTATGGTTGTGTCTTCCCAAGCCATCTGGGCGCTGGCGTCTGGCGGCGTGGAAGCCCTCCTGGTTTCTCCATTTAACGTGGAGTGGGAATGTTACACACGGGCTGGAGGTGTGGAGGGGTCAAAGTTTTGCCTCTTCTCGGTGGTTTTTCCTGTAAGGTGTATCTCCAGCATCTCTCCAAGATTTTACTTTAGGAGGCACGCTTTCTGCTTCCTCCCTCTAGTTGCCATCTTGGAATCCTCCACCCATGCTTTTTCTTGAAGAGCTTTACAAACATCTGGTTGGAATGCCAGAGTTCTGAGCCAGTACCTTAATTGTGCTTCAGGGAAATTTTAGACTTTCTACCTGCTCCATAAATGAAATGTGACCATGGCTAATGCAGGGTTCTGGTTTCAGAAGGGGGCCCTGAGGCAGATGATAATGAGCTGTGCAGATGAGAAACAGAAGCTCAGGGGAAAGTGAACAACTTGTCCAGTAGGTGAAGAGCTCTGCCTGGTGTCTGAGGTCCCCTCTTGCCATGGAGCCACAGAGACCCTCTGGGGGCCAGCTGGCTTGAGCTGCATTCCTTGGATTCAGCTTGACCACAGGGTGTGGAAAGGAAGCCATCTTAATTAATCAACTAATATGGACTATGAATTATAAAAGATGCAATGATCAGAAGATGCCAGAAAACATAAATGGCCCTTTGACCATCCTCTGCTCCAACTCTTGCCACCAACAATTTGTTTTGTGCATTCTTCTGATCATCTCTGTGACATTTACATAAACCAGAGTTTTGTTCTGTGTAATGATCCCTCTTCTATGTTTACCAGTATAACCGAGAAATTATTCCATGGTGGCACAGGGCAGAACTACCTCTGGTTTCAGTCCACAGAATTCCAATCTTGCATCTACCAAATTATCTTACAAAATATCTCCTGTGTACACAAGCAAGTGGATCACCAGACTAGATTCCTAGAGGTGAAATTCCTAGGCGTTAGGGGTTATGGTCCCTCCAAAATTCATATATTGAAGTCCTCACCCCCGTGTCTCAGACCATGACTTTATTTAGAAATACAAATGTTGAAAATGAAAGTAGTTAAGATGAGGTCATTAGAGAGGGTCTTTAAAAAAACTTTTATTGACATAAAATTGTACAAAAGGGTTTCATTGAGAAATATACATACATATATATAATGTACTTTGATCAAATTTACTGTATCCATATTAATCTTTCTTAGCCCCCTTCCTCTCCTGCCTTTTAACAATTTTTTGTGGGTTTCATTATGCTATTTTCATGCATATACATGTATATAATATATATAACATACCTTGATCATAGTCATCCCCTTATATCAGCATCTCCTTACCCTCTCTCTGCTCCTCCTGGTTCCACCCCCAAGAATTCCCCTTTAAGAGCTTCTTATATTATTATTACTACTATTACTAATTGTTATGTCTAGATGCTGCATATGAGAGACAGCATGTGATATTTGACTTTCTGAGCTTGGCTTAGCTCATTCAAAATGATGATCTCCCATTCCATCCATTTTCCTGCAAACAACATAATTTCATTCTTCATTGTGTATATGTAACACATTTTCATCATCTATTCATCGGTTGTTAGGACCTTAAGCTGATTCCATGGCTTGGTTATTGTAAATAGTGTTGCCATAAACATGGTTTTATAGCATATTAAACACTGTATGTTGACGTTCCTGGGAATATATGCCAAGTAGTGGTATAGCAGGATCATACAGCAGTTCTATCTTCAGTTTTTTTGAGGAGCTTCCCTACTGCTTTCCATAATGGTTGTACTAATTTGCACTCCAACCAGCAATGTACAAGGGTTTCCTACCTCTTCCTCCTCACTAACATTTGTTTTTGCTTGTTTTCTTGATGCTTGCCATTCCGACTGGGGTGAGATGAAATCTCAATGTCTTTTTGATTGCATTCCCCTGATGGCTGAAGGTGTCAAACATTTCTTCATGTATTTATTAGTCTTTAAACTTCTTTTAAAAACTGTTCAGTTTGTTTGCTCATTTATAGTTGATTTATTTGTTCTTTTGGTATTTAATTATTTGAATTCTTTATATATCCTGGATATTAATCCTTTGTCTGATGAATATCTGGAAAAGATTCTCTCCCATTCTGGATTCTGGGTTGTCTCTTACTTCTAGCAATTGGTTCCTTTGTGCGGAAGCTTTTTAATTTGATGCTGTCCCATTTGTCAATTCTCACTCTTATTTCCTGAGCAGCTGGAGTCCCATTCGGAAAAGCAATGACTATATCATCAAGGATTTTCTGTATGTTTTGCTGTAGTAGTTTCAAAATTCCCTTTATGCAAAGGGGAATTGTGGACAGAGATTTGTCCACAGAGAGAAGGGCTTGTGACAATAAGAGTGAAGATTGAGGAGACAATTCTGCAAGTGAAGAAATGCTAGAGCTACTGCCAGAAGTGGGGCAGCATGGACCTGATCCCCCTCACCACCCTCAGAAGCAACCAACCCTCCTGACACTTTAACCTTGGGCTTCTAGCTTCCAGGGCTGTGAGACAATGAAGATCTACTGTCTAAACCACTCAGTTTGTGGTGCTTTGTTACAGCCACTTTATCAAACTAATATACACAAACTAAAATACACATTTAAACTTGACACATAGTATCAAATTGTATCTCTCTTGAAAAACAAACTTGCCATTTCAGAGTTCCAGGCATAATGTGTAGGAATAATGGGAGCTTCATACCAGCCTGTACCATATCAGCCAGCTGTAGTAGTAGTCTAGGTTGTTACTTTGTGACCCAATTTAGTGCTGAAGCCAAGTCCATCTTGGTTTTCCTCCAGCCTGCTGAGTTTCCTAGCAATATAATCACCAGATGCTTGGGATGAGTGTGGTGAAAACACCCCACTATGAGACATGGTTTGCCTTGTAAGTGAACCAAAGGAGGAATGTGGAGAGGGGCAGCTCCGAGGCTCAGAGGACAGAGAGCCTATTCGTAGCTGTCATGACCTGTGGTAAAGGGGCCGTAGAGGCTGGACAGGACCAAGTCATCTTTACCCACTGGACACCAGGAGCCTTTCTCCACAGAATGTGGTGTGTGGCACAATGCCTGGAGCCTGGGCTTTGGAGCCCGTTATTGCCTTTTCTGAACTTTGGTTAACAGCCCCCTTAGCACCCTGCCCAGGATACCACATTATTCTTAGCTCACAAGCAAATGTGAACACTTCCCTCCACTGCTTTCCCAGATTTACATTTGCTGTAAATACATTTTACATTTGCCGATAAAGAAAAACAAAAGCAAGGTATTGATGACAAAATGACGATCCTGTGAGGCTTAGTGCAGAGGGTCACAGAGGCAGAATGGGCATCTTTCTGACGTGTTTTGAGAGAATGACAGGAATGGTAATTAGCCCAGAATCACAGAGAATGTGCTAATGGTAAGTTCTGTGATGAGCTGTCACACTGCAGTGCAACCGGTCCATTCAACAGGCAGGGCTCCATCTACTTACGTTTATCCTTAGGGTAGCTTGTCCCTGTAGGACACCCAGGCCACCAAAAGATCAGTGGAGGTTGATGTGCCCTGCAAACTCTGGCCATTATCCAGGTGGGAAGGGGTCCAATCTGAAAGTATGATTAGCTTAATTTCTTTCAAATTTTTGGAGAGAGAAGCATTGTGATAATCAGAGCCCATTGGTTGCAAGTGATCAAGATCAACTCATGTTGATTCAAGCAATACCAGGGATATGTGGTCACTGTCTTCCATCTGTCAGCACTTCTCTCCTCTGTGTCAACTCCATTCAGACAGGTTCTTCTATGGCAAAGAAGCCTGCTGAGTGCTGGTTTATATTCTTCTCTTGGCAATCCCAGTAGAAATCACCACTTGGGTTATTCTCAAAATAACCCAATAATCCAGGGACAGCCTCTCACTGAATCAACTTGGATCATATGCCCAGCCTGGAGCACATGAAACATGACAGCCTCAGACATGGGGCAGTGGGGCCACCCTATGTAAATTATATAGGATGAGATTTGGGGAAGGAATAAGAACCTCATAAATAATGCTCCCCTTTTTCTCTGCCTGAGTTCAAAACAATTGAGAGCTAGACACAGGTTTAAGTAGGTGGAGTGATAAGCTATGTTTGAAGACTGTAGTTTCATTGTTCAGCAACAATGATATCATCTTCTAACTAGTAAAATCCCAGAAACCATTGAACATGGCTGTACATCTTTGCAATCTTAGCACTCAGGAGGTGAAGGCAGGAGTATTGTGAGTTCGAGGCCAGTCTGGGCTACATAGCAATTCCCTGTCTCAAAAAGCCAAGGACTAAGGATGTAGCTCAGTGATATAGAAATTGCCTACCATGCACAAGGCCTGGGGTTTCATCCTCAGCACAGTAAAAAAAAAAAAAAAACACTCAAAATCCCCGGAACCTCCAATCTAGTGTAGGACCGAATGACTACAAGCCCTGCCAATTTACAGCATAGAAGTCAAGGGGTTCATTCCATTCTTCTGTGGACAAGTGGGAAAGGAGGCTGAACAGATCCTGCTCAGATGAGGTACTCCCTCTCCCTGGAGGAATGAAGGATGAGGGAGAGGCTTGGAAACAAGGAGAGGAGGGACTGAGAGTCCCACCCCTTTCCCTGAAGTAGAAGGACTGGACTATCCTCAGCAGAAATCACCTGACTGACTTCACAGAGAAAATGAAGGAGAAGTGAACTGGTCTCAGAGCCAGTAGAAATGATGGCAGTCTGCCACAAACATGAAAGGCGAGATATCCTCTCCACTTTCTTTCCCAAGGATGCCAGATCACCAATAGTAATACCAAGGTGTAGGCCTGACAAGTTTACATATGTAAGTGGAATCACATATTCCAGGCTGACTTGGAGACTGTCAAGATTTATGACTGCTTATAAAATCCTCTTTGGGGAAAAAAAATCAAGAGGCAAAGCAGAATCAGTCATAAGTGTAATTAAAAATCAAGTACCAAAAACCACAAATGGCATCACACAGTCCTGGACATGGGATCAAAATAACTGGGTTCCAGCCCAGCTCAGCCCCTCCAGCAAGCAGGTGCCCTTGGACAAGAGCATTGTCCTCCTGAATGTTCCTTCTTGTAGTGAGCATTCCAACCTTGTTGACTGAACTCACAGCATTGTGAAGGTCAAACTCTTTTAGAAGAAATAATACTGGCTAGTACTGTATGTATTATGCAGAAGGCCCTGTTAAACCTTAAAAGAACTCCTCTAATCTCCAAATCACCCTACAAAGCAGGCACTCTAAGTATAGACTGTCTGCTAGATGAGGAGACCTGTGCACGGAGGGGTTGAGAAGCCTGGCCTAGGGCTGGTGGAGTGTAAAAGGACATCACAGGTGTAGCCGCAGGACCATTGCTGACAGCATGGCTCAGGGAGTGGACTGGAGAGGGTAGTCAGGGAAAGAGGGGCAGTAGCCTTTCTGGCTCTGTGTGTTTTCACAGAGGAGAGATCTGTGAATGAAAAGACCTTAAAGTGAGGGAATGTGTGCTGGGACCAGTATAGCAATCTGGCAAAGCTTTATCTGTGTCTGGTCTGGCATAGGGTAGCAGTAAGACTCAGTTCCAGAATCTGAGATGGCCTTCAGCCCAGCACAGGCAGAGCCTCACAAACGTGGCAGGGACATTAATACCCAGGCATGGGCACTTCTGAGCCCTCTGTCCACAGTTGACCCTAGCCTGGGAACCTCGTCCTCCTGAAGTAAGCAGACAAGGAACAACTAAGGCAAGGCAACCTTGTCCAGGCCTGGTAGGAGGTGAGCTAGCATGCCACTCCCAACCCTATCACCTACCTTCACTTTGCCTGGCTTTTCTTTAACCAAATACATCCCTGGGTTTTCTCAGTAGGCTTAAGATTAGGCTGGAACTGTTTTTTTACTGAAGCTTGTGCTTTCTACAGAGGCCTTCCAGCTCCCCAAAGACAGAGGGATATAGATGTTCCCTCTGGCTGGGAGACAGAGTGAGGAGAAATCATTTTTTAGCACCTGTCCAAATTGTGGTAGACTGCATTAGATGATTTAACTTTGTATTTTAGCCTACGTTTGATTTTGCTCTAGATTTATAGTAAAGCTAAAAAGATGAGTCATAGAGTTTCCTTTGCCCAAATAAGGATGGAAAATGGTTACCACACACAGCTCTATCTTCCCTCCCACATCAGTGAGGCATGGCTAATCAATGATGATGCTCTTTCTCGTTGACCCCAGACCTGGCCTCGGAAGCCTCAGCATAGCCCTCCAGCTCTCTGAGCAGGCTCAGGACATGAAAACTGTCACCTATTCCTGCCAAAGAAGGAGAATCTGGGAAGAACAAGAAACAGTAGTGGAGTAATAGAGGGGGCGAATATGATCAGTATGTGTGGAAACACCATAGTACCTCTCACTTGGCACAATTAATATACACTAATAAGAACACTTAAAAAAAACAGAGAAGATTGACAAATCAGGTGCTCAGAAGAAAAAAATAGAGTGGGAGAGTCAAGGGCTTTGCTAAGTAGATGGCTCTGGGAGACAAGTGCTAGAAAACAGGCGTGGAGAATTTAAGTGAGCTGTTGATAAGCTGTAACTCTGGTAACCAAAGAGAAAGTGTTGATGTGACACTTAACATGTGGACTATAACTCTTTAAAATCTGAAAACAAGCTGGGCAAAGAGAGCTTTTAAGGGACCAGAGACAACCAGTAGATATTTGTAGGATAGACACAGTAATTGCTTAACCCTGAGCCCCACGCCTATAGAATCAGATACACACATGCACAAACGAGTCCTCGCAGTACTATGGGTAATTGTTCACATTTGAGTGTCCATCTCGGGTCAGGCACTGTGCTAGGTGGTTTCTTGTACACTGTAATACACTGGCTACATTCTTAATTTTACATGTGCTTGTGCAGAGGAAATAACTTACCAAGATCAAACAGCTAGAACAGAGTGCAATTAGGATTGAACCCCAAGCAGTAGTACCCTAGTACCTGTTAATTATCTAGAAATAAATAATTACATATTTATATTAGAATCCTACAAAGAATGGGAGAGAAACCAGCCCAAGTTTTTCCATGTCTGGGGAATTTCTACTTACATATTATTTGTGCATTCATTCAGTCATTTCAATTACTCATCCAACAAGTTTTTTTGTTTTGGGCAGGGCCTAGCATTGGCTAGGCAAATGCTCTACCACTTGAACCACTCCTCCAGGCCTTTTGGCATTAGTCATTTTTGAGATAGGGTCTCACTTTATTCGTGGGACAACCTGGACCACAATCTTCCTATTTTTGCTTCCCTGTGTAGCTGGGATGATAGGCATATGCCACCACACCTTGCCATTGGTTGAGATGGGGTCTTGTGAACTTCTTGCCCAGGGTTGGCCTTGAACTGCAATCCTCTGGCTCTCCACCTCCCAAATAGCTAGGATTACAGTCTTGAGCCACCACACCCAGCTTTCACAAATCTTTATTATGTGCACTATGTGTCATGTACTTAGACACTAGAGTTGCCATATTGGGCAGTTAAGGGCCCTGAACTCACACAGCTTTACTGCCTATTATGGTTGGACATGAATTGTCCCCCAAAACCTCATGTATGTATTGAAGGCCTGATCTCTGATGCAGTAACATGAAAGGGGGAGGGGAGCTTCAGAGATGATTGGATCATGACAGCTCTGATGTCATCAATGGATTAGTCCATAGCTGAATGGGCTGTAGCTAGGACCTAATTTGAAGAAGCAGGTTATGGGGAAGGGACAGTCCTTAAAGCACATTTTGGGACCCTTCCTCTCACTCTGTTTGCCTCCTGGCTACCAGGTATGAACAGCTTCCCCTACATGCTCCTGCCACCATGATGTTCTCCCTCTTCTCAGACTCAACAAGCAATGGAATCAACCACCGTGGACTGAAGCTTCTGGAACTATGAGACAACATAAACCTTTCCTCCTTTAAGTTGTTTTTCTCAGGCATCTGTCACAGCAAAGAAAAGCAGACTAACACACTGCTCTTTTCCTGAAACTGAAGGACTGTGTAGTGACCAGGAAAATTTAGACCAAACCCTTACTTTATAGCTGGGGAGATGGAGTGGGATTGGGGGAGGGAAAAGACTGTACCTAGGCTCGCCCTGCCCAGCACTGAGCTTAACAGAGTTAGCCCAGTCCACTTTAGGCCTGGCTCCTGCCTTGACGAGTGTCAGTGGAAGCAGTGTTCTTCTGGTGGGTGCTGGGGACTCAAACCAGTTTGCTGGTTAGAAGGGTTCCTCTGCTCCCAGATGGTTTATCAGAACCATGTAGATCTCAGTCTAGACTGAGGCCCCTACTGTAAGAAGTTCCCACAAACACATCGTGGACATGTAGAAGACAGACCTCTGTTCTCTAACTCACGTGCGGGCATGGTGCACCCGAGTGTCCACAGCACTGTGACCTGTGATGATGCCTGCTGAGGACCAGCTCAGGACTGGTGTTATGGTGATCCAGCACCTTGCCACTCCTTCAAAGACCTTGCAAACTGCACAAGATCCAGCCTCAGGCCAGAAGAGGGACCAGTAAACCAGCTTGCATGGCCCAGCAGCAAGAGTCATTTGGGTTTATTTCAGAGACTATTTTGAGGATGTGGTTCAAGAGCTTCAGACAATTTTCAAGTTCATTACAAGTTCAAACTGGCTTAGTGGGTATAAGGGTCTTCTGCTGATGTTAGAAAAAAGAAAATTACCTTGGCTCGGTTCATAAATCTGAAAAGAGAAAAAAAAATCTGACTTGGTTCTGAATGCAATTCAGGCTTTTGCCAGTAAATGGATGTCTTTAGTTAACAGTTTCACAGGTTCAAGCCCCGGAGGACAGTGTTAATGCAGGACATCAGTCCTAGTGTCCCAACCAGGGTGGAAGGCTACTGTAGCCAAATTACCTGGACTGCCAGACGGAGGAACATTCTTTGAAAGGTGGGTAAAGTTCCCAGAGAAGAGAAAAGCAACTCCCACCCCAGAGAACCTCCCCTTGTAACTGAGCCACCCCCAGCCCCTTTGGATCCCAGGAGCCCCAGAGGATAAATGAAATGTGCTTACAAATATATCCTAGTGGAAGGTCAATGGAGACAGTTATAAAATGGTGCCTAGAAATGCAAAGGTGAAAACCAGGGAACTGGGAGGCCGGAGGCTAATTTGGACAGGTGACAAAAGAGACTTGCAGTCTGACCTTCTGCTTCATTGACAAGTGATCTTGCAAGTGGGTGACTTATGGCTACTCCTACATGCAGAGATACTGGTCCCTTGGGATAGGAAGGGTGAACTGGCACTGCCTCCGGGGCAGGGACAAGTGAGTTAAATTAAGTCTTAGGTTTATTAAGTCTGGCTGCTAACTCTCTCCCTTCCTAAGGACTCCTGACTGATCTGGGGGTGGAAGACGCAGAGCAGAGATACCTGGAGAAGCTGTCTGTGCTGGGAGCCTTGAAGGGTGATGAAGACTCTCCTGCCCTGCTTGGGCCATCAGCCTGTGTTCGTGGGATCCATTTGGCTCACAGAAAGATGCTTCCCCATCCTCTTCCTCCCTGTCTCATCCTGCTGAGTACATGTCTTCAATTCACTTACCATGGCTGGCTTATTTACCTTCTTTATTTATTATCATCCTTGTCTGTGGTCTGCCTCCCAAACTTGAACTTAAAACACTTTGAACTGAAAAGGGCAAGGATATTCTTTGGCCTACAGATAGAATGAGGCATGATCCCTAAAAATTGCTCAAAACTTACTACATGAATGAATAAGGAAATGAATGGATAAGAATACCGAACTCTATCCAGAGTTGTCTTGAGACTGATGAGAACAGACAGTGATAGTCAATGATTCAGGTAGGATGTAGAAAAACAGAGTCTGAGGTTCTGAGCTATCATGTTCCAGTCTCCTGTTCAGGACATCCAGTGACAAAAGGGGTGTGGAGAGAGGGAGCTGGGAGAGAGGGAGCTGGGAGGCAATTTAGGGGATATGTGGCACGATATGTTAGGAGCTCTTAGTGTCAAGAGGAGGAGAAAAAAGAAGAGTCACAGAGGGAGAGAACTGTGAACTAGCAAAGAAAATTGGCATGCTAAGAATGTCTCCAGAGTAAAGACTGGCTGTCAAGGACATCTCTCTGGGGTTATATTTATCACCTCAAGTTCCAGATCCACCGCTGGGACAATACTCAAACTTCCTGAGCCTTGGTTTCCTCATCTGTCCAATGCGACAACAACAGTCCTATGTCTCAGAGCTGCAGAGAGGATTTAGAGAGATGATATGGGTAGGAACTTGGCATACAACCTGTTTTTCTCTCAGAAGCTGCAATTCTAAGACGGCTATTCCGAAAACTTCCTGAGTCTCCAACATAGATGTGTCTTCACCCTGCATAAGCATCCTCCTTTGAGAAATTCACTTAGAAAAGAGGTGGTGAGAAAAGTCATCTGGGGAGGCTGACACAGGGGCTTAAGTGATAGGGTGCCTGCCTAGCAAGTGTGAGGCTCTGAGTTCAAGCCCCAGTACCACACACACACACACATACACACACACACACACACACACACACACAAAGTTATTCCAGTTTTCAGTGACTCTTCAGAATAGTCAATTGGCATACTGCCCCAAAATTAATTAATTAAAGAGAAGTCAGCTGGGTTTATTTGGGAAGGCGAACCCATTCTAGCCCATTCCAACAGTTCATAGGATAGCCCTCACACAAAGTGACTTCCAGTCTTCCTTGTTGATTTGCAACACTAATAGGTATTTCCAAATGGCATGCTCCATAAGCCCTAGGAAGTCCTTCTGTCCATTGCCATGCCTCTGACCTCTGAGGCCAGCTGCTGGCCTTCAGAAGTGTGGAGTATGAGGAAGTCTTTCCCTCTGCCTTCTGTGCCATGGAATGCTTCCATGCCTATGTCACAATTGAAGAATCAAGTTACAAGAAAGAGCTGGGACAATTTCTCTTGCTGAACAGAGTGTCCCAGACAGAAATTGACAGCAATGGTCTCTATCTGCCTGGAACTGGCAAATCCCATTAAGAAACTCACAATGCCACAGCAGAGGAGACTGAGGCTGTGTGAGAACACCTGACCCCTCTCCCCACCCCCTGGCAGGTGCTCTGGGAGCCTGCTGTGCCTGGGAGCAGAGGAGGTCAGCTGTCCCTGCTCTTGCCACCAATGATGTAGGCTAAAGCAAAGCATTGATGTTTCCAAAAGACATTAAGCGTCTGTAAATTTTCACCAACAAAGAAATCACTCACAGGCAGGAGATTTTGAGAGCTCTTTCAAAGTCAAGGATGCTCAAAACATTCTGTGATACCCCACCTCAGGTGTATCCAGGATTAATGGGGCTCTTCCCCTCTGGTTGGGCTGCTCCAGCCTTAGGTGGAGTGAAGATACTGTTGGCTGTCCCTATATACATCATGGAAGAGTAGTAGGTGGGAGAAATTGAGGTGAGAAACAGAGGCTTCTCCAAACCAAATCAGTAAATAAGGATCTGGTAAAGGTGTGCCTGGTCAAGGCCAGGAAGAGAGGACACCTGGCCACAAAGGGGTCTGAGACTGGACAGCCACTGTCCAAGACTGCATCTCTGTCTCTAATGGTGCAGCTCATCTCCCCACTCCAGGAACATCTGCTCCATCCCCTGGCAGTCAATGCAGCCGGCCTTTCTGCTGACATGTGATCTCTCTGCTCTTCCGGTTGTCAGCTATGAGGTGGCTTGGCCTGATTTTCCATTTAAGTCTCACATCAACATAATCAAGACAATACAAGCTGGGCACAGGTGCTCACACATGCAATCCTAGCCACTTGGGAGGCTGAAATCAGTAGGATCATAATTTCAGGCCAGTCCAGGCACAAATACTTTGCAAGATCCCATCTCCAAAATAACCAATGCAAAATGGACTGAAGGTGTGGCTTAAGTGGTAGAGTGCCAGCTTTGCAAGCATGAGTTCAAACTCCAGTCCCACCAAAAAATACCAAACAAACAAACAAACAAAAAAATGCAATTCAGACTTGGAGCCTGGTAGCCTGGGTTCAGATTCAGTAGCAGTTCTGCTACTTTTGGTCTATGTAATCTTGGACATGCTATGCCTTAGAATCCTCCTCTGTAAAGCTGTTTCTATCTCATAAAGCTATGTTAATACTCCATGAGTTGATTTACAAAAAAATTCACAAGAGCACCTGGTAAATAATACATTAGATACTGCAAATTCCATGAGGGATGAAAATTCCTATGCCCACAGGGCCAGATGGATCATATTAATCTCTGATCCAGGCATAGGGAAAGGTGGGGACCATGCCAATCCATGCCATGCCTGGCCAACTTAGTCAAATACAATTTAAAGAAAAAAGCCACCAAGGAAGCAAATGCATCTGTAAACTTAGGGGATACCAGTTTGAAACCCTAGATACAATTTCTGTTTCATTTGCTTTAAATTCAGTGAAGACTATGGGAACATACAGGTCTTCTCAAGCCTAATAAACTGTGGGCAGAGCTGGGACAAGAAAGGATAGGATGCAACATTGGGCAAATGTAGTCAGGAAAGGGCCTGTGGCCAAGAGCAGACTCTGGGTGAGGGGTGTGGCCAGGCAAGCTGCTTTTGTACCTTCTCCTGCTGTGTTCTCAGCAAAGGCATAGGAAGATCCTGAGCCAGCCACATTCATACACACACACACACACACACACACACACACACACACCCCACAGCTTCAGTGAACATCACAAAGGGGAACTAAACCAAAATGGAATGTTCTCTGACTCTGACTTCTGTTGCCTTTGTAGTGTTCACAGATTCCTTGAATCCCAGACATGGAAAAGATCCCAAAAGTTACCTCTCTCGGCTTCTCCCTTATTCAAAAAGCCTCTCTGTATCATCCTAGGAAAATTCTTCACTGGATCTGGCATGTCTGTTTCATTCATCAGTACTTCCAGCCAGGGAAATTCTGCAAAGGTAAATTATTACCAAAAAGAACAACAACAACGATGAAAGGTGGCTAAGGACTGAGAAATAAAAATAGCAATTGTTTACCCTGGATGGCATTATTTCTAGAGAACATTGCTAGAGAGGTCTGTTTGTTAAAAAAAAAAAAAAGTTATCCTTGATATTCAAACAAATTCTGCTTGGTGTTTCTACTCCTTCTACCCATTGCTCTTAACTCTGTCCTCAGGAGTCAATAAGCTGTGTATGAGGGTTCAGGATTCAAACAAACCTGGGTTTGAACCAGCTTTTCTCTTGCAATATGATTTTGTGCAAACAACTTGATCTTTCTGATTCTCAGTCTCTCCTCATCAATAAAGTGAGGCTAATAACTACTTACCTGACATCATTGTAAGGAATGAGCAGCACACGCAGATAACAACTCTTCAGGATTTAAAGCTAGACCCCAGTAGCACGTCTTCTCACTTCCAGGCTAAACATCTTCAACACCTTTAGCATCCCTTGATTGGCACCTTGTCCACAGCCTTTCCAGTTTTATCGAACTTGTGTTGGCCGTTGTCTACTTAGCTAGAATATGTTATCCCTTCTTTGGATAATAGCACCTTGTTTTCTTGGGAGGGGGAATCACCTTTCTCATTGGACACAGTCTGGTGGAAACGCCAATCAAAGTGCCATGATCTCCACTTACTATAAGCCAATCAGATTCTCTCCTGTTAAGCTTCCAACTTGAACTCAGTGATTCAGAGACCCACAGTGGTTAGAGCTCATTTGCCTGACTAGCAGTGGTTCAGCTTTCCTGCACCTTAGTCCTTTCTTTCCTCATTTCCTCCAGCCTTCCAGTGGTAATATGAGCCACTAATAAACTCCTTTTCCTCTCATTAGACAGAGTCAATTCCCATTACTATAACCAAGGAATATAAGGGAGCTGTCTTGCTCTGTGGGTAATCGTAGGGTCTCATGAGAGAGGAAGCACTAGAGATGAAGAATAGATTGGGTACCTGGGGAATCCCATGACCCTGTGTGGCCTGAGAAAGCATTTGGGGAAGGAGTTGGGGGCTTGGGGACAGATCAGTCCAGATGAACCAGGTAGAACACATTCCCCAGGGCATCAGCTGCCCTTTCTTCCTGCTGCCAATATAACACGACACCAAAAAGCAAGGGGACACAGGAAGGTTTGTCTAACTGGCACAACTCCCAGGCTTTGAGGGAAAAAGGGAGAATAAGTACTAAAATTTGTTTCTTCCAAATGTTCTGGATCGCACCCAAGCGCACCCATAAAAGAAATTTGGCACCCACCTCAGAAGTGAGGCTATATATTTCTTTAAACTGCAGTCATAATTCCTAATTGAATGTCTCTCTCAAAAATTCATGACATGAAAGACTGAATTATTAAGTAAATAAAATCATAAATGAGGATCATAACAGAGATAATGGCCTCACTAAGCAGCTTTCTATTGTGTGGGAGCTCTCAAATGACTCCCCCAAGGCCCAGTGGAGCTGTATCCATGTTTACACAGAATTGTCCCTTCACCCAACAAAAAGATGTGGCCCCCTGCCCTTCAAACCTTGCTCTTTGCAGACTGGGTTTTTCTATCAATTAAGACTACTCAATATCTCAACTTTATTTTTCCCAAGATAATCAGACTCGGAGGTGACCCCAGCTTGCTTATTTCTCAGTGAGCTATCACCCAGTCTCCCAGCATCAGTTCTGCAACCCTTACAGCTTCTGACAGCTATGAGTCAATGAACCACCCAGACCCCCAAATCCGATTTTTACTTCTACTAGTATGATCAATTTTTTAGAAAGTTCAGCAGATTTCTTCCATAGTCTTTATATTGAAAGCTGAACTTCAGAAACTAGTGACATAGGTGGGGACTTTAAGGCAACCCTTATTTGGCTCATTCTGACCATCCATCATTTATTCAACAAATACCTAGTAAGCTCAGCTCTGTGCCTGACACTGACTTGGGTCAAGGGCATTCTGTGGTGAATAAAATAAGTACCATCTTGCCCTTAATGACCTTATGGTCCAGAAAAGGGGAGGAGCTAAGCAAATAGGCCCACAGATAAAATAGATTAACAAATGGATCTCTACTATGGGTGTGGGGAGGGAATATTAAACACAGTGAAAAGAATAACTAAAGATTTCAAAGGTATGGGGGAGTGAGATTTTTCTGAGCAAAATAGGTTTAAACCAGGACCTTAGAGCTCCTGTTCAGTGGACAGGCAAAGGGAAGAAAGTTCTTGCACAGGATAGATTGAGCCTTCCCAGAGGAGAAAGCCATGCATATAAAGGCTCTGAGGAATGAAAGAGCTTGGCCTGTTTGCTGAGATGCAGTCAATGGGGTTAGCACAGGGTGGCCAAGCTAAGCCCAAAAGGAATGCTGGGCAGTTTCCTCTGATGGACACAGAATGTTGGCTTAACCAAGCTTCTCTGAGAGGGGAGTCCCCAATACCCTTGAGCCAGGATTACAGGAGACACAGAGAAGCAGTACAAGTTGTCCTGATCTGGAAGTCAGGATCCCTGGTACTGGAGAGTCCTCTGAGGGATGTGGCAGGGGTTTAATGGGATGAAGTAGGTGGGGGTGAATATAGCATCTTGCATATAGGGAGCACTCAATAAATGGGTGGCCCAGCTCTGAAGGTGATGCTAAGTGGATCACAGAGTCTATAAACTAAAGAAATGGAGCAAGAATCTTGAAAGACACCTTCCTATAGAATTTGGGCAGGGTAGGTTTGCACATGTGGGAGGAGCCTGGCCCTCTTGACTCCTGG
Organism: Castor canadensis; assembly: GCF_047511655.1. Classification (NCBI taxonomy): domain Eukaryota; kingdom Metazoa; phylum Chordata; class Mammalia; order Rodentia; family Castoridae; genus Castor; species Castor canadensis. The sequence continues at coordinate 35,854,365 of NC_133400.1, forward strand.
ACAAAGATGGTGCGTACTTTGGCCTTCCAGCCTAGGCCATAGACTGTCTGGTCTGACCCATCTCTGATGCTGGGTACCACAGCCCCAGATGCCTGGCTGACTTGCAGAAGCATTTATTCAACCTCAGCTTAGCATTAGTAAGAGGACCCTGTCAAAACTGGGCTGGGATCTGGCCTTGTCACAAAAGTAACTTTAATTTAAAAATATATAGCACGGGCTTGAATTCTCTCCATCCCACCCTAACCTAGCACTCCACCCCACCATGACAGTACCTCCAAACTCTTGAATTACTTGTGATCTTGACCCCAAACAGGTGAACTTCATGACTGAGAGCACTATGAGGCTTGACAGACTTGGGTTTGAATCCCTTGTGTGGTCTTGAGCAAGTGGCTTCTCTGGACCCCATTTCCGTATCAAGAAAGTGGGGATTATAATAATATTAATACTGCTTCTTTGAAGATTAAATTAGACATAACACATAGACTGCTTAGGACAGGCCCAACTCATAGAACATTCTCAATGTGGGCTAGTCCCTGTCATCACTGAGTTATTGTTTTAAAAATTATGAACAGCAGGGTGACTTGCTAATGAGAACAGTGGAGCTGAGAACAAACAGGGGTTGAGGCCAGGTCCTCAGCTCATCAGACTTCTGAAAGTCAGATTCTCAGAGGCAGAAAGAAAAGCCACAAGACGAAGGCTTCTGGAGTGACTGAGAAATGTCACAGATGCTGCCACTGTTATGGGGAGCTCCAAAGGGCCATACACCCGGGAAGCCTTTCTCCTGTCCCATCACTGCTGGTGTGAAAGCATTCTTTATTTGTGGTCACTCCTCTGTCCATATCTGTCCTGTCCTCCCCACATAAGAGGAACTGACAGGCTCAGGCTGAACCTTTCCACTAGCATAAGGAAGACCTTTGAGCCTGCCCAAGAAGCCGGAAGCCAAAGGAAGTGATGGATATCTATAGGATTAATAATGTCAATGAGGAGTTATGTGCATCTAAGCTCTTTACATGAACTGACTAGTGTAAGCTCCAACACAGCCCTAATGAGGTAGCTGTTCCAGCATTTTCCCTACTGACAATGGAGATGCCTTGAAGATGCACAGAACTGAGTTCTAGTCCTTCCTCCTCCTCCCCAGATGAACTGCTCAGCTGAATCGCAGTGGTGCTTCCACCCCTGAGGTTCGAGGAGAGCGATAGTGCCTGTCCTGCCCAGACTGACCTCAGTAGGTGCTCACAGCAACTCCCGCTGTCCACGAAGCCAAATCCACAGCAATGCCTCTCTATCCAAGGAAGCTGTGCCAGTGATGTCTAGCAAGTTTCTTGGGCAACACAGCTACATGGTGCCAACTCTCCGGTGGTCATGCGGCTCAGGTGTAGGTTCTGAAGCCTTGCTGCTTTTGTTTGGATTGATTGCATTTTTTTTAGCCACATCCAGCTCCCTCCATGTGAAGGAGAGAGCTCTCTTCAGGAAGCAGAAAGGATTCAATGAAGAGCCTATGGCCAGAATTCCAGAGCAAGAAGCTGGACCTTCAAACAAGGCTCGTGGCCCTCCCTGCCTCTTCTCTCTTCAGCAAGTGGTTGAGTGGATCAGCCACCAAAAGAAGTTCAGTCCCCAGCTCAGGCAAAACCGAAGCCTGAGCAAACTGCTGTTATCCCAACAGCACAGATGGCTCTGCTGGCTCAAGCTGTATAAGTCTTTTTTTCTGAGCTTTAAGGCAGCTGTTAATAAAGATGGGACCTATCCCTAACACAGCTAGTATTAGTTTAGCTACAAAAACTCTTCTAGAGTGCCATGATTGTGACCTCCAGACACTTAGTGGAATAGTGGAATTTCTCATGTGAAAAAGGATGGTTCACAAGGAACAGTGTGAAAGGCAGAATGGAACAGCAATGACAACCACTCAGAATCCCTGTCTGAGAACTTTCCTGGATGGGAGGAAGGGAGAATTGCTGCTCCTGAGACTGTTTTTAAAAATTGTTTGCATTGAGGCGTCACCAGCACACTACAGTCCACGCATAGTCATGTTGCAATTCAATGGGGTGGGACTTATGCCATCACCCATGATACAGCCACCACAATAAGGTAGTAGACACCGCCAACACCTCCAGTTTCCTTGCTTCCTCTGTTTCTGGAGTGTGTGTTTGAACACTTAACATAAGAGTTCTCCTCCTAGCAGAGTTTTGCACGGACATATAGTGCTGTTGCTATAGACAGTGCTGTAAGGCAGGTGCCCCAACCCATTTATGCAACATCACTGGAACTTTATGTACAGTGAGTGAGTGACAGCAACCCACATCCCCAGCTCCCAACCCCTCGTGGCCTCCATTACAGTGTCTGCACTGAGTTGGACTATTACAGACATCATTTGTCCTTCTGTGGCTGACTTAGTTCACTGTCACTTTTTTTTTTTTTGTCTTTTCTTTTTTGGTGCTGGGATCGAACCCAGGGCCTCACGCATGCTAGGCAAGCGCTGTACCACCGAGCTACATCCCAGCTCACTGTCACTTTTGAAAGGTTCTGCTATAAGAGAACACTAAAATAATTTAATAGCCTTTTTTACCTCACAGTGCTGAGGATTGATCCCAGGGCCTTGTGCAAGCTGGACAAGTGTTCTACCACTGAGATGCACCCTTCGCTCTTGAGGCTTGGCTTCTTTGCTTGCTTAGTCCTCTGCAGAAGAGCACTGTCTACCTTTCCACAGTTACTCCAAGGCTGTCAAAGTCCTCTGTCCCCTTTGTCCTTAAATTACTGTGTAGACTGCACTGCAGCCATTGGTGTGCATCCATTTCTCTCTTGAAGTACAGGTGAGAGCAGGGGCTGAGGTCTCATCCATACCCCGGGCATAGGTAATGTGGTCTTTTTCTTTCATGTGTGCACCTCATTCATTATCTCCACCACACAGGAGGCTGGTGCTGGGTGTGATTGTTACCGCTGGTGGAAGCCCGAGAGACTAAGTGGCTCATGCAGGATGCACACCTGAAACATGGGCCTGGGAGTGCCCACACTTCATGTCCACTTCAGGAGGGAAACGAACTTGCACAGAAAAACTGCAGGCCTGCTATCACTATTCATTTTGCCTGTGAGGATAGAGAAGCCCAGGGAGATGGCAAACACATAGCTAGGATGGAACACAGCCAGGAAACAGCACAAAGATGAAGACTGTTCCTGTGCGTGGTAGTCCCTGGAACACTCAGACTGCCCCTTTCTTCCTGAGCTTCACACCACTGTTCCTTCTGCCTAACCCTGCTAACTAGTACATGTGTGTGCCCTCGTCCCCTGGCCCAAGGGCCACATCCCAAGGGCTATGGAAGGTCTGTAGTCTCTCCTTCCCGGTGCCCTGCTGGGTCCGTGATATCACCTCATCACACACTGCTCTGCCTTCTGCTTCCCCATCCTACCATGAGCTCTGGAGGGCAAGGACCAAGCTATTATTGAAAATCATGGATCCAGAGCCACTGTCCCTACAGCAGGTCTGTCCCCATTCCTACTCGACCCTCAGCCCAGCTGGACTTGGCTCAACAGAACCAGGTAGATTTCATTTTCTAGCTCAGCCACCTGAATGGAGCCTGCCTGCCTTCTCACCCATGTGGAAATGAACCTGGCCCAGCCTTTCTGAAGGAAACTTTGGCAGTTTGGCAACTTACATCAAGAGCCTTAGGACTACTCGGGCCTTTGACTGTGATTCCCCTTCTAGGAATCACATTCTGGAGCAGTAACCCATGATGCCCCAGGATTTGCATTCGAGGTTAGTCAAGACAACATTGTTTATAACTGAAGAGAGATGGGGACTGGATAGAGCAATTGTGATTCATCCAAATGAGGAAATACCAGGCCCACAGCCCCTGTGCATTGTGTCTCAGAGAAGACCTAGATGTAGTATAAAATGTAACAGTGTAATTCTTTAAAGAGGAAATAGATACAGACACACTCAGATTTACAATGAGTCTACTTAAGGCTTTTTTACTCTATGCGAGTATGAAAGCGTTCAGTGGAAACTCTACTCCAAATTTTGAATTTTTTTTCTTTTTTGTGGAGAAGTGTGGTACTGGGGTTTGAACTCAGGGCTTCACACTTGCCACTCCACCAGCCCTTTTCTCATGTTGGGTATTTTTTGAGATAGGGTCTTGTGAACTATTTGGGCTGGCTTCAAACTACAATCCTCCTGATTTCTGCCTCCTGAGTAGCTAGGACTGCAGGCGTGAGCCACTGGCACTAGCTCAAATTTTGAATTTGATCTTTCCCCGAGCTAACAGTCTCCAGTACAGCACATAAGTCTTTGACATCCACAGGTATTTGGTTCCAAGGAGGCCGCCAGTGGGAAAAAGCCGTAAATGTTCAGGACAACTGACGATATTGCAGGGCTGGCAGAGCTCCTCCACACTGTGTAATGCAAGTGCAAGAATTAAAAATCTTTTTTTTAATTTCTTTTGATTTTTGAATTTTTTTAAGTGCACTTGGTCAAACCTACATGCAATAAATTCCATGGATGAAGTGGCTTACTGTAGTCTCTGGAGATGCTGGGCAGTGAGCCACAGTGACCAGTTAGGGGACACAACTGACACCCTACAGTGTACAGTGTCTTAAGCTAGGGTGCTAGGTAGATTAGGTGTCTTAAATGCACTTTAATTTGTGATGTTTTCAACTTACAGTGGATTATCAGGATATAACCCATCATAAGTGGAGGAGCATCTGTACATGCGTAAGAAAAATGTCAAGTTACACAGCAGATTTTTTAATCAAGGCCTATCTCTGGGCGGTGGCACTACAGTGATTTCTCTCCTTTTCTTCTTTCTTCTATTCTGCATGTTCCAAATGAAATATTCCTAATGAAATATTGGTGATGAGAAGGAGAAGGCCTTCATTCTACTGTGTGACCCAACAACAGATTTCCTTCGAGAAGTTTACAATGACCAATCTTTATGAAAATGTGTAATTGATCCCTCCTCATTGCTAACCATTGCACACTGTTCAGGTCTTCTGTTTATTTTGTCATTAGTTTGGATTCATCACAATTATGGACAGGCTGCGGTGTGCGTCCAGTAGAGGACTGCTGTGCATTCACAGATCACCACCATGGTGAAGCTCTTCTTTGCCATTAGTGTCACCACTGTTGAGTCCCTCTCTACAGGACCTATTATCCTGCTGTCTTAAACTCCCACCCCACTGTGGTGGGCTGACCTGGGCAATGGCCACTCTGGGTGTGGCACAGCTGGCTGGTCGCCTACACACTATCTGTTCTCCCCAATTCCTAAGTAGTGAACTCCAACTGCATGGAGCAAGTGCCCCGCTGAGAAGCCTTAGCTGCTCACCTTCCTCACAGCTCACAGTGGGCTGTAAGTGGACATGTCAGGTAGGGACTGGAGGCATGCCTCCAGATGACCCCTTTTGCTTCCTAGCTGGAACGTGGCTATGATATCAGGAGATCCAGAGACCCTTCAGGACTAGGAAGGTTTTTGGTGACAGAAACCCTGCAATGTCAATAAGAGTGCCTGCCTAGCAAGCATGAGGCCCTGAGTTCAAACCTCAGTGCCTCCAAAAAGAAAAAAAAAAAAAAAACCCTGCAATGAAGGATAACAGAGCAAAAAGAATGAAGGAGCCCAAGTGTCTGTGGCCATGCAGCCTCCAGCTGGCCCTGTTCCTAAGTATGCCACATCCAGACTTCTTTCATGTGAGAGAAAAAGGAGTATCTATGTGTGCAAGAATTGTTATTTCTGGTCTATATTATCATCAGCAGTTCTCTCTGGTTCTACAAGTTTTGATCTATCTGGGGAGGGTCTCAGAAGGTTCTACTTCACAAACTGTATCCATCATGGACGAATGCATAAAGAAAATGTGAGAGATATGTATCTCACATAGTAACAGTCCATTGTATGTATAAATATATATTTATTATTATGTATGGTTTATTATATGTATACATATATTATATATTTATTATTCAGTCATAAAGAAGGATGAAATTAGCTGGAAGTGATGGTGCACACTTGTGAACTCAGCACTCAAGAAGCTGAGGAAGAAAGACTGAATTTTAGGTAAGACTGGGCTGAATAGCAAGTTCTAGGCTAGCCTGGGTAGTGTATCAAGACCCCGTATCAAAAAGGAGGAGGGGACAGACAAGAAGAAAATCCTATCATTTGCAGAAAAATGGATGAAATCCATTATGTTCACTGAAATCAGACAGCCACAGAAAGACAAGTGTCACATGTTCTCTCACATGTGAAAACTTAAAAAGAAAAGAGAGAGAAAAGGTTGACCTGGCAGTAGAACAGTGACTAGTAGGAACTGGGAAGAGTGGGTGGATCTGGTCATCTGGATATGTGACTGTACACATCCATGGAAATACCACAGTGAATCCTATTAATATGTACACTTAATATGTGTTAATAAAAATATATGCAATAGGGCTAGACATGGTGGCATAAGTAATTCCAGCTACTTGGGAGGTGGAGATAAGTGATCATGGTTCCCCAGCCTAGGCAAAAAATGCTAGTGAGACCCTACCTTGAAAACAAGCCAGGTGTGGTGTCTCAAACCTATAATCCCAGCTACTTAGGAAGCAGAGATAGAAAGATCTTGATCTGAGACTAGCCCAAGCATAAGCACAAGACTATTTAAAATATAATAAAGCCTAAAGGGCTGAGAGCATGGATCAAGTGGTAAAGCACTTGCAATCCTCAGTTCCATTAAAAACAAGAGAGAGATAATAAAAGAGGTAAATAGATAATAATGTAATACAAGCAAGCGAACTTCTGTATAAAAGAACCAATAAACACATTTTCCTTTATGCATAAAATACACTTGAAAAGATGCCAAAAAGTGAGTAGAGCATTTTATCCAATGTAAAATGCAATTGGTTGTAAGAGGCATTATTATTTTATGGTCTGATTTTTTAAAAGAAAGAAAATGTGGACTACTACTCAACCTTAAAAGGGAAATCAGTCATTTGCAATACAGATGAGCCTGTAGGACATTATGTTAACTGAAATAACCCAGGTATGGAAAAACACAGCTGTTCTCACTTACATGTGGAACCCAAAAAGTCAAACTCATACAAGTAGAAGAGTAGTTGTCAGAGACTGGGAACAAAAGAGAATGTGGGGAAAGGTGAGATGTCGGTAAAGGGTATAGAGTTTCAGGAGGAGTAAATTTTAAGATTTGTTGCACAGTGTAGTGACCAGAGCACATATTATACCATATTTTAAATGTTCTCAGTACAAAACATGGTAACTATGTAAGATGATGAATGTGTTGAATTTATTTCATCATTCTCCAATATATAACATATGAAAACATCATCTCATACTCCAATAATACGTTATCATATATATTTACCCCATAAGATATTTAATTATTATCAGTTGAAATTTTAAAAAAGAAAAAGGAAGCTGTGTTTTAGATGTTAACATCACTATTAATAAAATGAGACTGTAACTTGAATTTCACAGTCGCTCCGTGTATGCGTGGCTCCCTCTCTTAGGAACCCCGAGGAGAAGAATGAGTCGTGCGATGGGGACATGTGGGGTTCCTCAGTGTCTGAATCACATGGCGGTATGAGAGGACTTGGACAGCTGGGGAAAGGGAGTGAGAAGACAGCTTCAGAGGGGACTCAAAAATACACGCATGTCCTCACATTCTTCCGTGGTGGTTGCTGTCACAATAAAATTCTCAAATGCTGATTTGGTGTAAATCTGGCCAGTGTGCACAGTACAAAGGCTGGTCCAGCTCCCAGCTACCAACAACTAACACCAGCAGGCAGGAGGCAGTGCATTTCAGGCACCCATGGAGAGGGGACTTGTCAGACCTGAAGTAGCAACACTGCAGCAAGAGGATGAGCCCAGACATCCCTCCCTCGTCCCCTCACCCTAACGCCAGGCCCAGTGACACAGCTGCCATTACCAACTATGTAGCTCAGAACCAGGCTAAGAGCTCAGTTACCAAAAGAAAGACTGGGGGCAGCAATGAGTGAACTGTGGGATCTGGTGGCCTCATATACAGTGTCCCATGGGACTTCAAAAACTCCTTTTCCTAGAGTCCCACTCTGGGGGGAGTGGGTAGACAGAACCCTGGATCCCCAGGGTTTGAGAAATGCTCTTCCTATTTGTATCAGTTTGTGAGGGCTGCTATAACAGAGACCATGGACTGAGTGGCTAAACCACAGAAATGTAGCGTCTTACAATACATTTGGGCCGGAAGTCCCTAGTCAAGGATTGGGTGGTTGCTTCTTCCTGAGGCTAAGGGAAGATCTGTTCCAGGTCTCAGTCCATGGCCTGTCAGTGACTGCCTTCTCCCTAGGTCTCCTCACATTGTCTTCCCTCTGTGCATGTCCGCCTCCAAATGCCCCCTTCTGTAGGGACACAATTCATATTGCATGATATTCCACCCTAATGGACTCACTTTTACTCCATGTCCTCTGAAAACTCCCATCTCTAAATGAGGTCACATTCTGAGACACCAGGGATTATGACTTTGGGGATCAAGGGACACAATTCAACCCAACACCACTCATCAAGTCTGAGCCAGGAAGGGAGCATGAATGAGCAACCTCCACCTTGCTGCGAGCTATGGTGAGGTTGCAGTGAGGACAGTCCAGCATCACTGCTGGGCATGTCACCTCCCCACCCTCTGTACTCGGTTCCGTGCCCAGGAAGCCAGGTTGTGCAGCCCACATCTCAGGCACCCTGTCCTCTGGCTTTCAGTCGTTCAGCCTGGGCTGTACAGTATGGCTGCCACTAACCATGTGTGACTATTTAGTTTCAAATTATTTAATCAACGAAATTCAAACTGTAGCTCTTCCTCTACACTAGTCACATTTTAGTGCTCAACAGCTACAGGAGGCAGCACAGTGTGGACAGCACAGGTACACAGCAAGCACTCATCACAGAGATTCTCTGGGGCAGTACTGGCTCAGCCAGGACAGGCACAGGTGACACGCAGGGGATGGAAAGAAAGCCAGGCAAGCTGTTCAGTCCCCTGTTCTTCCCTGCCAGCTGCCAGGGCTGGCTGTGACTCCACTGAGGGCCATGTCTCCTGTCATGAAGCCCTGTCTAATGACCCTCTCTGGCTTCTCCTAACTGTTCTGTCCCTGTGCCCCTTCAGGAGCAGGGTCACTAATAGCTCTCCACTGTTTCTTTTTGGGGTGCTGCATCATTCCTTGTTGGTTTCTCTACCCCTAAATCCATACCTTTGTAAACAGTCCCTCTACGCAAGTCTCCCCATATGCCCTGAGTAGTGATTTCTTTCTGTGAGAGGACCCTGCCATGGTGTAAAGACAGGACAATGTCGTCACAAATTCTAATTTCGCAAGCACCACTACACATGCAATCTAGACACAAAATCATGTGTCATCTCAAAAATAATGTTCAAACATTGCATAACAAAAAACTGGTCTAAACTGCCTGCCTGCGGCCTGTTGTTGGCTGTCCACTCCTGCTCAGACTCTACTCTGTTTAAACATCTTGCTCAGGTCAAGTCTCGCTTGGGGCTTCTCCTGAGCTCTCTGAATAGCTACCACTTTGCCCAGAGACAAGAAGGGCTATCACTTTCCGACCTTCCAGGTGCTCATAACAGCAGGGAAGATCCCCCAGGGGTGGTAGGGAGGCATCAGACACTTGGGGTGTTGGGTACCCAGGCTTCAGAGAACACCAATTCCACCTTAGAATTCCAGACAAAAAAGGTACCTGGGGCGGGAGTGTTACCAGCAGGTGTCTTGGCAAACCCTGGCTGAGAAGATCTCAGGCCCTTGGCATTCCCTGGACAAAAGAATTGGATGGGGACACAGACTGCAAAGCAGCTGCAAAGTTTTATTGACAGTGAGCAGAAAGAACACTCCCCAAAGAAGGGGAGCGGGCTCTGAGTGAGGTGGGTTAAATGCAGTGTCTGGAGCTGAAGAGCACTAGTGCCTTGGTTTGGATGGGTATTTATAGCAAGGGGTGAGTGAGGAGAATAGATTTGGTGGCACTTAGGAGTGGCTTTTGGTGACTGACCGTGCATGGGAAATCAATGAGCTATAACTACAGGACCTTGTGTGCATGCCCCAGTTTGGGTCCACATGAAAATGTTATTTCAAAAGGGATGTTTTGGGATAGTTCTGGATGGAGCTAGATCACCTGTTCTCTATGAGACAATCTGCAAGGAGGCCACCTGTTCCCCATGACCTGGTTTGGGTACTTTCCCTAAATTTCCTGCCCCAGGAGGAGGGAGCAGATGGAAAGAGTTCATATGGGCTGGCTAACCCCTGAAAGGCACCCTTGGAAACTGAAGGATGCAAGGTAAGAAATTAGAAGAGAAAGGAGGGGTCAGGCTTTGGGGAGCCCTCAGCATCTATGGTGGTACCTGAAAACACAGGAAGGCCCTGGGTTCTGCTGGGGGTGAGCTTCCTTCCATCAGCTCTCAGCTCAGGTTCCTATATCTGAGCACCAACAGGATGGGCCATGGGGAGTGCTGGCTTTAGCAGTCCTTCTGTGCATAGATAGGCAGTGCTCATGGAGGTCCTGTCTATACCACCACAGAGCCTGGAATCTCTCCGCTCCCAGCTAAGTGCCAGACTCTGTAGGGAACTGCTGGGGCCCCTTGCAGGCTCTCTGTGGTGGAGGACCTACTTCCTCTGCCATTAAGTTTTCTCTAAGGACTCCAGCAGGGAGCAGATGGGGAGCAGGGACCTGCTGCTTGCCAGTCCTGCTCTGAGTGATGCTCAGGCCTGGACTGTCCTGACAAGCCTGACATGGGCATGACACAGATTCTGACCTCAAAGAGTAACCTGAGCAGTGAAGTGGAGTCTTTTTAGAAGCTGGGAAGATCTGGCTTGCATTTTGGAAGAATGCTTTTCACAGCACCCTGCTGAGATCCTTGCTCCCCGCTGTTCTACCTGGAGACTCTCCCTTCTTTTCTCTGCTTCTCCAAATCCTGGCCATCCCTGAGGATCAGCTCAGGCCACTCTTCCTCCAAGAAGCTCTCTCAGACTGCTGTGTCCTACAGAGTTCTGGACATGGAGGTAACTTCAGACCACTGCTTTCATTTTATCTTGGGGAAGCTATGCCCCCACCCCTGCAAAAAAGAACATAGTTTGCCCATGGTCACCCACAGGCCCTTTGTCAGACAAGGACACTAAAGCATGAATCTACAAACTCTGGTATTAGCCATTGGAGTACTCCCTGTGCCCTGCCCAGATCTCATCTGTAGGGTGGACCCCCAACCCCACCATGCTGCAAGGAATGGGCTGCTGAAGGCTCACAGCTGGATCCCTTTCTGGGACTCATCCTCAGCAGCAGAGAACTGTCTCATTTAGCATTGTGCCTTCTCCCACAGCCGAAGACCGTCTGATGCAGAGATACAAAGGCCACCACCTTGACTCTAATAGGGACAATTCTGAAAGGCCACCCAAGCTCCAGATCTCCCTCCAAGATCAGCTTCACTCCCTGCCCAGGGCCGCCTCCCTCACCTCCTTGTGTATCAAGAGTGAGCCCCAGCCACCCTTCCACACACAGCACCCCATAGTGTGCTGCACCACATGTGAGATGCAGTTATTACTGCCAATACGAACAGTAAGTATGATAGTGTGAAGAACAAGTACTGGGAAATACCTTTTTTTTTTCTTCTTTTTTTGTGGTACTGGGGTTTGAACTCAGTGGCTCAGTCTCGCACTTGAGCCACACTTCTCTTCCCACCCCAGCCCATTTTTGCTTCAGTTATTTTTCAGATAGGATCTCATGTTTTTGCCGAGGGCCCATCTTAGACCAAGATCCTCGTACCTATAGCCTCCTGCATCTGGGATCATAGGGGCATGCCACCACATCCAGCTTATTGAAATGGACACTTGCTGTTTGCAAGAGCTGGCCTCGAACCACAATCCTCCTGACCTTTGCTTTCCAAGTAGTTGGGATCACAGCTGTGAGCCACTGCACCAGGCTTCATTTTTTAGAAGACTAATGTTTGTTGAGTGTATCCTATTGACTAGATCCTGTGTGTATTCCTCACATTGACCTAAAGGAAATATTTGAAAATCATGCTTCTTTTATAGATGGGACACTGAAACAGAGAGGTGAAGCTTCTTGTTATGGTTTCCCCGGCTCCTGTGTTACTGGAGGAGTTGGATTCAGGGCTTCCTGGATTTAGAGGCAGCTCTTAACCACCCCACTGTCCCTTGGCCACTGGTCCATAAGCATGCTGCCTGTTCTGGTTGGCTATTAGTTCTTTGAAGGTCCGCCTCATCCCTGTGTCAACAAGCAGACAGCAGACACTCAATAATGCTGGTTGGCTAGCGATGCTAGCTGGTTGGGTACTTTAGAGGAGGCTTTCTGAAGATGCTGAGATCAGGACAGTGGCATGGCTCACAGGTCAGTCCTGAGGGACTCTGTGAGTCCAGCTAAGCCCCCCTCACCTGATGCATTGTTATTTACCTACAGACATTTAAAGGTCAGGATAGTAATGCTCAGCCATGAACTTATCACTGCTGCCAAGATTGCGGATATTGAAGAAACAGATGTGTGTGTTGGGGGTGGGGGGAGACAGCTCCAGGTGAAGTAGGTAATTTATCACTCTGGGTTTACTCAAATGTCTGTTTTCTTCCAGCAGTTTCCATAGGCCTGGAGCTTCTTTGAAGGTATTCTCTCAAGATCTCTGTAAAACCCAAGTCAGCTCTGTCTTCAGACCTCTGAATTCCTGTGGCCTTAAGCTGTTCATAAGCCATCCAGTCTAACAGCAAATTTTGATTTTGCCTTATACCACTTACTAATTGTCTCAGATAAATCTTAGCTCTATAACTAGACAAGCTTCTTGTAGGAGGTGGGCAGAGATCTTAGTACCCACTCCTGGTGCTGCAGCCTTCAGCACAGTGCTGGACATGGAGGAGAGGCTCAGAAACAATTGCTAATTGAAAAGGGAGTCTGACTCCTACACCCTGAGCAGTTCACGAGTCTCAGGCACAGCCACCACAGTCCTGCTCCAGGCTATAACATGGAGTGGGAAGGGGAGAGGAGATGGAAAAACAAGAGAAAGGCAGGAACATTCTCCTTTATTGGCACATGTTTGATGATTTTTAAGGTGCTGGGTTGACATGATCCATTGGTAAGAATGTTACAAAAGATTATCAGAGGAAGGGACAAAAGTGCAGTAATCAGACTGTTCCATCTAAAATGCCACTGTCCTGCCTGACACTCCTCTGGAACTCTTCTACTCTCACAGCACCGGAGAATCTGAGCACCTCATTCTGGCCTACAAGGGATGGGACATCTGACCACTCTTCCTCATGTTTCTTCCCTTGACTGCACTCCAGTCTTGAAGGTGTCTTCCTGCTCCTCCATCTATTCACACACAGGAAGCTCGGACTGTAGGAGAATTCATCTGTGAGTGCAGATAAATATTTTTACCCTTGTAGTGGACATAGCCCACACCAATCAAGATATAGAACCTGTCCATCACCTCAGAGCATTCCTTCATTATCATAACAATTAATTTCCAGATACAGAACTGCCCTAAAGCAGATGACACTAGTATCAGAACTTCAACATTCATGAAGCAAAAACTGACATATGCAAGGAGAAAAAAAATGCTACAATTATGGTTGGAAATTTTAACACTCAGTAATTGATAGAATAAGTAGACAGAAAATCTGTAAATACACAAAAGCACTCTCAGCCACCTTGACTGGCTGACATTTATAGAACTTTGCAACCAATACCAGCAGAATACATGTTACATCTTAAAAACATTTACCAAGATAGCTCACAGGCCAGACCATAGAAACAAAAAGCCTCAGTCGATTTAAATGGATTAAGACACATGGTACCTGAATCTCATCACATGGTGTCATATTAAAAAGAATCAACAAAAATTTGGAAAGTACCCAGATATTTGGAAACTAAACAACACACTTCTAAAAGACCTATGAGTCATTTGAACTTGCCTACAGAAAGGCATTTGAACTAAGTTACAATTAAAATATGTTAAAAATTTGTGTGATGCAGTTGAAGTGGGGCTTCGAAGCTATTTTATATTTCATATAGGAAAGAAGAAAGATTTAAAATTAATGAAACCATCAGTTGTTATTTGAAGAAACAAATTATGTTTCTAAATCTCCAGCCAGGATAGGGAGAGTGTGTGTGTGTTTGGGGGCGGAGGGTGGGGGGTGGGAGGAATGCGCTTACCAATCAAGCATGACAGAAGAGACACCACTATAGATCCTACAGAAAGCAAAAAGACAATCAGAGAATATCATAGACAACTTTATGGCAATACACTTAAAAGCATAGAGGAAATGCACAAATTTCTTAAAAGATGAAAATTATCAAAATTTCCAGAAAAAGAAATAGAAAATCTGGGTACTTTATATCTATCAAGGAAATTGAATTTTAAACACTTTCCCACAAAGAAAATTGGAAACTTAGATAGCTTCATTGGCAAATCATATGAAACTTTTAAGGAAGAAATTATACCAACCTTATGCAAACTTTTAAAAATAGAGACCAAGATACTACTTCCCAACTCATTTTGTGAGACTGATATAACTGTAATACCAAAATGTGACAAAGATATGAGAAAATAAAAGTACAGACAAACAATCTTCATCAGCTATGGAGACATTTAGAAGGATGGTGTCATGCTATGCTTATTTATACACAGTTTATTCAGGTTTCAGAACAATTTCTGCCATTTTATATGAATCCATTGTATATATGCATATACTTGTGTATAGCTGAGAAGAGGGGAGGGAAAGGAAGAGGAAGGGAAGGAAGGGGATGGGAGGAAATAGGAGGGATGGAAAGGGAAGAGGAAGTGAGGGAGAAATGGAAGGCTATATGTTAAAATGCTCTGAGTGGAAGGTGTAACTTAAAATAAGTTTCTTTTTTGCTTATCTGATTTTCCCTAATTTATTTCTGAAATAAACATTATATACTATAGGTACCACTTAAAATTTATAATAAGTACTTTGAAAAAACAACCAAATATCAGTCCAAGGTTAAGACACTCCCAGTTCAGCCTCTCCAAGAAGAGGCCACCCAGTCCACTCTGGGTGATTTTCCTTGAGTAGCAGCTACTTAGGCGTCCTCTCCATGAGCTCCTTCCCAGGAAGACTCACAGGTGTTAAGGAATTTGTTTGGCATACTGTCCCCTCTCTTATTCACAATTCCAGTGCATGTTACCTCCACAGAACAGGCAAAGAACATCAATCTGAATGGCACTTCCTAAAAAACACTTGTCCCGGCCCCCAAACCAAGCTCAAACTAGATTCCACAGAGTGGTAGATACCATCCTCACCTCCACCTTCTATCCAAACCTTTGGGGATATCTCCCTGTGGTTGAGGTGGAACTCAATCATACTAACTCATACTTCCCACCCCCCCCAAGCCCCCGGTCACAGAATTGGACAAGTGACTGCTGAACGACCCAAGTCCTCCCCTGGAATTTTCACAAGAACAGAGAGCTAATTTCTCACTTCCTCCTTGAATCACAAGCCGTAAGAACATGACTGTAGAGCTGCTGGGAACCTGGTACAGGAGAAGAATAAGAGAAGAGGGCTAATGGGGAAGGCAGAGGCACCCCTGCACCCCTCCCCCCCACAGTTTTCTTTCCAGTTGCCTGAGCAAACCAGTTCATCCTCTCTACTTGGATTACTTTGAGTTGGGTTTCTGCTGCTGGAAAATGTGAGAACTGTAATCCCTGCACTTTTCCTTCCCATCACGTTAATCAATCAGCATTTTGCCTCCATTTGTCTAAAGTCTTTTCCCACCAATCTATGAGCCCCATCCATGTCTGTCTTATATTCAGCATCTGACACAGTGCCTCCCTGGGACATATCAACACATATGTGAGTAAACAACAGACGCATCCATGGGTGCAGCGACTGAGCGGTGTCAAATTCTTCTCTGACTCCCTGTAAACTAAGATTCTCTCTCTGATAAAGACTAGAAAATCCTTCTGATCCTCTCTTGGCACTACTAGGCAAGATGCCTCTTGTGCTTCCAACAAAGGTCCACACCCCACATGAGTTGCATGTACACTCAGTACCCATCCTCTCATGCAGCTCCTCCGAGCTCCATGCTCAGTGGGATCCCTGGTTTAGCTTTTGAAGTGAAGAACAAGTTCACAACTTCTCCCTGTGACCAGCCCTGGCCTTCTGACTCATTATTAACAGAGCTGGTGAGCCTTGATCCATATTTGTAGGTACAGAGGTAGGTGGGGTTAAGCAGGAAAGAGAAAGGGCAATTCAAGGCCACTCTATGGTACTTCCTACACTTCCCTGGCCTCCAAATTAAACAGGATGGTTCCAGCCTCCTTGTGGACATTCAGGCTTCAAGGAGGGCCTTGGCACTCGTGGGCTAAGTCTTACTTACTGAGAATCACTGGGGCTCCTTATGATGCAGGCTCCTGGGCTCTGCCCCAGACCTACTGAGTCTCTTGGGCATAAAGATCCAGGTAATCCATTTTTAAACAAATGATGATACACATACAACTCTTGCTCCAGGTGAGGCATCCTTGTGTTAAGCCTCCTATACACCTGGATGGGCAGGGATTTCCACCTTGAGTCATGGTGATGGCTGACACTAGACAGATAAGACCAAAAGCAGTTTATTACTCACATATACTCATGGTCCAGGGGAGGAAAGCCCCACACAGAGCTACACAGAGGCTGCACTCAGGAAATGAATGAGTCATCAGGGACTGTTAGAGACAGGCTTTCTAGTGTCAAGACTGGGAGGTGCCCCTGGTTCCTCAAGAAGATGAGGTTGGCTTGTTTGAATTCTACAGGCTGGCGAAGCCCTGATCTCTGGGGTAAAGAGGCACCATTCCCAGGGCTTTGATATGGAGCATGTTGAGGCAGGGAATTTTATTCTTGGGTGCAGAATTAAGAGTTAAATTTTAGTGTCAAGGCAGCACTAATATGGAGTCTTTATTTTAGTTCTTACCCTGCACCCTTTTGTCACCTCCTCCAGCACACACAGCCTCCTTCAAACTGCCTGGATATCTTCAAAGTGGGCTCACAGTAATGGCGGGTATGGGTGAGGACCAAATTCAGAACAATTGGCTCCAGGAGGGAAACTATACTACACGTGGATCAACCTAGACCTTAGCTTTGGCAGTGAGAGAAAGTAGGATGAAGGTCTCCATTTCCAGAAATTTCCATCTCCTAAGCTGGTCCTGAGTGTGAGGCTAGCTAGCAGAAGGGCTCCTCACCTCCATCCAGAAGGCCCTGCTTCACATGGTATATGGCAGCTCTGACACAAAATCCAGGCTGCACAGGACTGGCAGTCTGCCAGGGACAAAAGTCAAAAAAAATTTTAACATTGCCCTCACCCCAAAAATGCAGAGAGAAGGAACAAATCCAGACCCCATACTCAGAATACCAGACTACAACTGTACAGTATTCATAGAACACTAGCTGAGACCACCTGCACCTCAAATAGAGAAATGAGACTAAAATCCTCAGCAACATTGGCTCTTCTGTCCAGTTCCATCTGTGATGTCATTTGCCCTTTTAAAATCTCTCCCCGGTAGGCGTACTGGTATTACCACCACTACCCTTGACCAAATACATATATCTCACTTTGGGAGAAAAATTCTTCCCATTGCATTGTTCTTTTCGTATTCCTGATGCTCTAACTGCCCTTTGGCATGAGGAGTTTTCATTTATTCATTTATATGTTAAATTTTCATTGATCCTATATCATGTGCTGGACTCTGTACTGGGTGCGTTAAAAATCCAGGATGCATAAGAGAGGCACACCCGCCCTCTGGAATGCTTTACTGTGCTTTTGTGAAAATGAGGCAGTTCTATACATACGGATATGAAAAGACCTTCAAGATAGATTGTTGCATATTTTTTAACAATAATGAACAAAATGGTGTGGATCACCTGTATCATTTGTGTTACAGGGAGAGAGGGAGGGAGGGAGGAGTATGGAGGCAGAAGGAAGCGTAGGGAGGGAGACAGAGGAATGGCTCATGTGCGCATCAAATCTGTTTAGAAAACACAATGGTTGTCCTTGGATGGGGGATGGGCCAGGGGCATGAGGGACTCCAGGTTGCAGATGTTTTTCATCATATACTATTTTGTACTGATCTATTTTTAAGCCATTTTTATGTGTTACCTTCCTCTTCAAAAACAAAACATTTTAAGAAAAAAGGAAATAAAACAAGAAATTTGAAAGTCGGGTAGAGGAGACAGAGAAGATCCTGTCATTAGTAAGCAGTCTAGTAAATGGTAAAACATCATGCAGCTTTTTGAGTTCCTGAGGAAGGGCACCTAACTTGGGTGGAGAAGTCAGGATATACTTACTGGAGGGAATGATATCTTGAAAAATGAGTGGACTGAAGGCTGCTTGTCCTTCACATCCTTTAACTGTCAGAAACTGAAATAAAACAAAAGCCATCCAGAGGCTTTCCAGAGAGACTGCACAGGTCTAGCATGGCCTTTGGGAAAAGGTCAAGGCTGATGCTGGATGCTCACGGCAGAAATGGCTTTTCATATCCCCCAAGGATGCTCTGGTACCGGGGGAAGCAGCAGTCCAGTGCTCCGGAGCCAGCCCCAGCAGGGTGCAGACCAGGGAACACCTGCAGAAATCATTTCTTAATTAACACCAGGGCCTTCCTGCTCATTCCAGATCGCCAACCATGTGCAAAGCTGGTTAAGGACCCCTGACTTTGATTCCTCAGGGTCATCTTAAAGCACCTCATTTCTGTCTGGTGAGATGAAATTTCTAAATTCAAACCTCACAGAGCACTGGTCCGTTCTCCCTCCACCCCCACCGGTGAGCAACCTCTCAGAGCGAGTGTTCTTTAAGAAGAGACTGGGTCCTCACTGACATCTCTCTTTAGAGAGCTCCATCAAAATCTGCTCTTGCCTAGTGTCCTTTCCTTGGCCACTGGTAACCAAGGAAACGAGATACTATGGTAACACAGGGAGGAGAGGAAGGGAGGCATCCGGAGCTCTTCCTTGCATTCTTTCTTGTCTCTCCTGGAATCAACGCAGCTACAGGCAGGGAGAAGATCCTTAGCGTGGGGCCCTGCTCTCTGCCTCCCAGGGAAAAGAACCAGCAGACATGGGTAGCTTCGTAGCAGAGACCCAGAGCTTTCCATCCCAGGGACCCCCAAACAATGCCATTTCCCAGGCCAAAGAGCCCAGCCACCTATGGGTCAATAATATAATGCCCCAAGTTGTAAAGATTACATACGTTTTATTTAAATGAGTAATCAAACTACAGATTGCATCATGCAAAAGGAAAGCCCTAACAATTGAAAGCAAAATGTATAACAAAATTACCAATTATTTGCAGTCTTAAGCAATTCTAGATCTTTCTCTTGGTTTTACCCTTTCTGGCTCTCATTCAGCTCCCTCTAACCATCTTTCTCTCCCTCTGCTTCTCCAAAACCCTCTTTCTGTACCTTTCTGTTTACTGCCTCTCCCCCTGCCTGCCTTCTCTCTCTCTCTCTCCCTCTCTCACATTTGCCCTTCCTGCCTCCTCATCTGCCCCTGTCAGGATGGAGTGGCTTAAGGAGAGCGATTCACGGTGTTCTGCAGGCAGAGCGCAGGCCCCATCAAGGCCAGATTCAACTCTACTCCAGGTAGACACTATGCTCATTTACTGTGACCTTGCTGTGGGTGGGCTGTGTTGGGCGCAAAGGACCTCAAGGCAGCACAGATGAGGGATAGCAGAACTTTACAAATCGTGGAAGTGTGATGATGTCATAAATAATAAATTATCCAAGGGCTCTGCTCAAGTGCAAGGAAGAGGAATCTTTTGTTTGTTGAGTCGTGCCTAATGTTCTTGAGATTTCTCACCCAAGTTTGAAAGATCTCGTCTCCTATTTCTTTTAAATCTGTCTTAAAAGCAGTCACCATTCTATTTGTCCAGCACTGACTCCCTCCCTTGGGGCAGTGGTCCCCAACCTGTTTTGATCACACACCCCCTTCAGTAAAAACATATTGAATATGGACTTCCCCTTCATCTGAGTGAATGCATTTATTTATAAATCACACATGTAGGCTACAACACTCTTATTTTGTACATGATAAAATATACACAAAAATGGAAGCTTAGGAGGAATTATTAAGTATGTCTTCTTCCGTGTCCCTAATAGCCTGTCTGTGTGCCCCATGTGTGTCCACTCAGTCCCTCAAGTGATCAAGTACCTTCCTAATGTCAATGAGTCAGGGCTCCCATGAACCCAGGCAGGCCTGGCAGGAGGAACAGTGTGCCAGAAGCTTCCTTCTCAGGGAGGGTGTTCACTTCCGACTGTAGTAAAGAGCCACAAACTCTTTACTCAGTCCAGAGAGAAATTTGCTGCTCACAGTTCTCGAGGCTGGGTGTCTGAGATGGAAGTGTGGCCAGGGGTGGTTCAGGGAGGCTGTGAGGGAGAATCTATTCCCTGCTCCTTCCTGGTAGCCTTCATCTTCACATGGTAAAGACAAATACCCTTGTGCGTGTCCCCTTCTATTTCCAAATTTCCTTCTCTTTTCTAGGGCACAGGCCTACTAGATGAGGGCTCACCCTAATGAGCTCATCCTATTTCCAAATAGGTCCCGGGTTAGGACTTCAACATCTTTTAGGAGACAAAATTCTTGTACTGAAGGCGAATGGGAGAGCAAGCTGGGTGTCTGGACATGAAGCATTTTCCGGGAGGGGCTGACAGTGAAGCGGGACATGGCTTCACCAGGGCTGCCTGCTACCGATGCATGGCAAGTCTCATCTCAGGGTGGAGACCCCAGACCACAGATCAGCCCCCAGGCAGAGGGTCTGGTCAGTTACCAGGTCAGGAAAAGTCTCCATTCACAAGGCAGGTTCACATTGTCTGATGTTTCCAAAACACTTTGTAGCTCTTATTTCTAGAAGAAACAGCGACTCAGTAAGGCTGTTCCTAGAAGAACAAGGACACGCCCTCCTAACTCCTGATTGTGAAAGCCACATCACGGTGTTTGTTTCCTAAACAAGATTGAATGTTCGTCATTTGTGCTATTTAATTATGACCCGAGAGATTCACTAACACTGTACATTCTGTCTGCACTGCCTCCTTAATGTTGGGATTAAAGAGACAAGGCCGCTATATAGTTACCGAGTAACAAGTGTTAAACCTCAATAAATAACATTTTTAATAATAAGGTTCTGAAATGCATATCTCCCTGTTCATTCTCTAAGAAAAACATTTTAATTATCTATTGACATGTATTGCACATGAAACAACCATCTTTTTAAAAGATAAATGGGTTTATAGGCAAGTCGGGTTAATTAAAAGCCAGTGGAGTATTACGAGTGTGTTTACTGGGGAGTGTTCACTGTAGGAGAGGAACGGTTCTTACACAGTTGTCAGAACTCTGTAAATGTATTGTTTAATAACCACTTGGCACTTAGTTACAGTGAGACAGCGAGCACTTAAATCTAAGCTAAACACACACTCTTGTTATCTCTTCTGTGGTGGCACAGATTTTCCAGGTCATACCACATTAAGGCAGGGTACGAAGATGTGGATGATTGCTGACTGGAAGCCCTCAGTACCATGGAGCCTGTCCTGAGCTAGTGCCTGCCCTGGTGCTGGATGCCCGGGAGAAAACTCCACACATGAGACCAATGCTGAGGATGGGCTGTCTGCAAAATGAAGTCAAATTCCTACCATGAAGTTCTCATGGCATCCAAGGACCTTCACTATCAAGCCCTGTATTAGTCAGCTTCGTGTTACTGTAATGAAATACCTAAGGCAATTAACTTAAAAGGAGAAAGTGTTTACTTTGGCTTATGGTTCTGGAGGTTATTGTGTGGCCTCTGATGATGAGCACATTGTGGCTGGCATGTGTGTTGGAGTAAGCAGCTCACCTCATTAGCCAGGAAGCAGAAAAGAGAGAGAATAAGAGATCAGCGTCCTATACATCCCTTCAAGAACACACCACCAGCTCCTAAAGGTGCCACCACCTCCCAACATTGCCACTCTGGGAACCAAGCCTTTAACACATGGACTTTTAGGGGATACTCATCCAAATGTTAGCAGGTCCTGATCAACTTATCCAGATTCAGCCCTCTCCTCCCGCCTCACCTCTCTTTAAAACCCATCACCAGCTCTTTCCTCCTGCTATGAGGAGTCTACTATTCCAGGGCACAGCTGTTCTGTGAATCTGGTCCCATAGGAAGCATGAACGATACCCACAACCAGCCCACAACAGTCAAACAGCATGAGTCAGAAATAAGCCCTTGTTTGAAATCACAGAGCTTTGGGGATGTTTGTTATGTCAGCATAATGTAGCCTATCCTGACTCATGCATTTCCACAGCCAGCCAGAGAAGCCTGACACAGAGAAGATGCTGTGAATGCCTGACAATGAGTGGATTCATGAGTCAGCCAATAAACCTTCCCTTTCTTGCCCTCTAAAATATTGTCTGGACCTGAGGAATCAGACTTCAGGCTTCTGAGGGTCTTTAAGACTCTCTCCCTAGGTGGATGAAGAAGACCTGCCACTGAGCTGAAAAGCTCAAGTCCTGGTTTCTGCTCAGGTAACAGTTGTTACTGTGACCAAGTCAGCTTTGTGAAGGATTTGGAAGAGTCACAGAGCAAGGAACCACTGAACAAAGTGTGTGTGTGTGTGTGTGTGTGTGTGTGTGTGTGTGTGCATGCGTGTGTGTGCACACATGTGCATAGCCTTCCAGTCACCCTTTCTCCTGCCTCTGGTAATGGCACTCAATTTTCCTTTGAGGGACCTGCCTCCATCCCCACTTACAGGCCTTGTGCCTTGGCAGCATTGACCATACCTCCAGCTCAAGGTCACAAAATAACCTAATAATGGGACCCAAACTAGCACCCAAGACTCCCAAACTTGGGTCTGATTCCTTTTATTTCCATGACCATGAGGTGGGTTTCTGCCCAGACCCACTGCTGGTCTCTGGGATCGCAGTAAGAGAGCTAGATGGAGCCAGCATGCCTGGGTTCTGTTCCCTGCTCCCTCCACCACCACTGAGCTTGTTCCCCCCTTTCTCCCTCCTGCCCAGTCCTCCTCACTACCCACCCAGACACCCTCCTGCAAGAAGAGACTTCCCAGACCTCTCTGACCCCCCTGTGTTCTTTGAATTCCCTCTGCCACAGTCCCCAGCGTGTGAACAGAAGTCTGGCAAGTCACTCAGAGGAATGGCTGACCAGGGCTGAGAATTCCACAGCTAAAGGCGGTGGGAGCAGAGGGTACGTTGCTCTTCCTGGGGCCCCACAAGTCCCACTGACTCTGGAGCTGCCTGGCTCGTGGGGACTCAAGGTATGCAAGGAGCTCACTCCATCTCAGCCACTTGAGAACTTCTGGCTGGCCCCTCCCACCACCCTGGCTTTGACCAGATGCTAACATCTGTCTCCTACCTCCAGGGAAGGAAAATAGTCCTGGAGGTACCAGGGCCCTAACTGCTTAGTGGGAATCAGAGTCCTTGAGAACCGCAGGGAGAAGGACCAGGCCGAGCTGATTGCAATGTCCCTGGCAACCACACGTCCCAGCAGGTCGCGTCAATACTGCAGGGCACTGGCTTCCTGAAGCTCACGAAAGAAATCTATATTGTTCTCAGGAGCAACCAACCTTTCTGAAGGCAGCACGAGTCCCCTCCCACCAGTGGGCAGCTTAAAGGGACATAGGACCAAGCCCAGAAGGTGACGAGGCTCATAACTCAGAATGACTGCCTAAAATGGAAAGGGAAAGGCACATTTAGCCTCTCCCTCACCCCCAGCCCCATAATTGCAGTAGGCTCCAGGCTGAGATGTGATTTTTTTTGTCTCCTTTCCAGTAGAAACTAATAATAGTAGCTAATGATTTGAAGGCCCTTGTGGTGAGCTAGACTGTCTAGAAAATACATGCATTGATTCTTTTGACCCTCAGAAGACCCAACCACATAGAGAAGCAATTAGTAACTTCCTCACTTATGTGCTAAGGAATCTGAAGCACAGAGCAGTTTAGTAAGTTGCTTAATGTCACACAGCTCACCAGCAGTAAAAACAGGCAGTCTAGCCCATGCTCCTTAACATATTATCCCACCCCTCCAAGGGCTAGGGGTTTGGAACCAGATCAGTCATAATCAGAAATTTCAGTTCTAACCCTTGCTAGCACTTTGACGTAGATAAGCTGCCCAACCTCTCTGATCCTAATTTCCTCACCTATAATGTGGACACAGTGACAGCAATCCTTGTCTTATAAGGCAAGTTCAAGGTTTTCATTGGATGATTCACCAACCTCTCTGTCCCCACTGCCCATCTTCCCCCAAGATAGCCTCCTGTGTGTGCTTTGCATAACTCTGCTCCCTAGGGAAGTTGTGCTGGCTCACCTCCTCCCCGCCTTTTCCTTTTTTAGCCAGTTCCAGCAGGACTCTGCCCCTTCAGAAGCCTCCCTGACTTCTCAGCGCTGAACTGCCTGTCTCTTTACTGTGGTCCCACATGCCTGCACAACCCTCCCTGGTTCTCTTCCATCACCCTACACTGCAACTAGGGCCTCATCCACAGACACGGCCATCTCCTCCACTGGGCTGTTCCAGCCTGGCCCTCAGTGTCTAGCAAGAAGCATGGAATAAAGATCAGTTGATATTTGTTGCACAAATAACTAAATCAACATTTCTTTATTTCTTTTATATCTTTGCCGAGTCCCTCCTAATCGGTGGCAAGTATTGAAAGCAATAACCATGTCTCACTGTTTGGCTCTCAATTCCTGAATTTCCCACCATACCAGGTACAATATAAGCAAAGCGGGAACTAAGGTGAAACAGGGTCAGTGTCTGGGTACCACCTCCTGCTTTGAGCATCAGCTACTGGGCACAGAACCTCCCCCATTCTTGTTATCTAATTCAAATTAGTGGATCAATTGACAGCTGGGCATAAAATTCCTCTTTGTCCTCAAGGACTTAGATTCCTGAGGATTCATTTTCAACAAAGACTGCTTTCTTTGGGTCCCTACATCTGTGCAATGATTGGACTTATGGATGTGGTGGTAGCTGCTGGCCTCAGAGCTATCACACCAAACCAGGGCTGGAGGGCAGAAAGACACTAGGATGTTAGAGCAGGACTGTTCCATGAAGACCAAGGACAATGGAGGTGGGTCAGACAGGTATCACGGAGGGAGAACATCCCAGTCAGAGAACCAGATGAATAAAACCAGAACACTCCAAGTTCTTTGGGAACCTGGTAGAAACTCAGCCAACTGGAACTCAGCCTGCATCCAATGAGCACAGGTAAAGAGGTAAAGATGACCTCTTGGCTCTGCATAAAATCTGAGAAGTGTTGTCCCACCCCTTGTTTCATTTGGTCCCTACAGCAGAGGAGTTGTAATCATTCCCATTTTATTGATGAGGAAGCTGAGGTTTCAAAATCAAGTGGTTTACTCAAGGAACATAGTTAGGAAGGTAGAATTTGAATCCTTGCTTGGCTCCTTTCCCCATTCTGACAGCTTGATGGTGGGCATCCCTTGATAGGGTCCCTAGTGCTATATTACACATTAGTTTGACTGTCAAATAGGGTCTCACCCTTTTGCCTGGGCCAACCTTGGATCTTCTTCTGCCTCCTACGTGGCTAGGATTTCAAGTATGTATCACCATGCCCGGCACTAAGACACCTCTTTGAGAGTGACTGTGAAGGATTTGCGGTTTCAAACCTTCTCTCAAGCATCTGGACAGAGGTCTGGGGGGACCAGGAGGAAAGTGGCTTGTTCTGTCACTCTGGCTACTTGCCCAGTCCTGGCAAAATGGAAATGGAATAGCTAAGACCTCAAAGGCAATGCTTGGGCTTAGGTGAAAACAGAGATTCAAAGGCTCTCGGCAAACAATGCAGACAGCATGTCACTGCTCTCTGATGTGTCATCCAGCCCAGGCTCCGCTTGGCGAGGGAGGAGTGTGCCTGCAGCCTTTGTCGCTTTTGTCGAGTGGATGAGAACAAAACAGGATGGATTAGCTAACCCCCTGCTGGTGGTGAGATGCAGCCTGAAATTCAGCTCTGGATCCCTTGGTTCAGAGGTCAAGGAGGTAGCAGTGTCCAGAGCAGCCCAGCACGGCTCCCATCGCCTGCAGCTAGCCGAATGACCCGAATGGGCTGGTGGGAGGTCACAGCAGGGCTGTTTCCATTTTAACCCCATTGTTTAGCCAAATGAAGCCAAGATGTTCCTGCTCCCCACTGGAGGAGTCTGCCTGGCTTCAATAATTTCTGAGTGCTGACAGATAATTCAGAGATATTGGATACTCCACCACCTGGGGACTGCCCCTCGCTACCGCAGCAATCAGTTACTGCCCGCCGACCAGGGGCCATGCAGAGGCCCCGGGCCCCTCACGCCTTTACGATCAGAATACGGCGTCTTGAAAAATATTGCTTGAATTTATTTATATAATCACGTTAGGAAGGCAGTGAGTTATTGTGAAGTCAGCATTCTTCCATCTTCCTTCCCACTAATCCTTTGTCTGAGATTCTGCTCGAAGGACCCCGATTACTAATGCAATTACATACTACCTGGTAGAGGGTAATCCAAAAAAAATTAAACCCCTTCCTATACTGTATTTTTCACTCAAAGCCACCCTTCCCCTAAAACCAAGTGCTGACATAAATCAATTAGCGACTTATTTTGTGACTACCTGTATTTAAGAACACATAAGCTCTGGACGTCATCCCCCGCCCCCCCCCAACAGTTAAGCCATCCTAAAGGGAAAGCTGCTCCTCACTGGCAGGAACCAGCATCAGGAATCTCTGAGTGGGCACAGACGCTCTGAACAAGGCTGATCCTGGGGACAATAGAACACAGACTCTGGATAGTTACCCACCTGGGCAATGGATATGTGTTGAGACCAATACTGCTAAAACTAGACTTCCAGCTGGCCCCTTGGTCCTTACCAGGTTCCTCGTTTTTCCATTCACAATAGGAGAAATGTGAAAGTGAGTAAAATTGTGCTGCAGACTCTACAGTGTTCTCCTTGGAGTGGTAATGGGGAGTATGACATTGAACTAGTAGAGAAGGGTTTATAATCCTAGCATGCTGCTTGATTCTACCATGAGTGATATTATGAAAGCCACCTCTACACTAGTTTTAGAGTTCCAAATTTTAGATCAACCTATAAGCAAACCATACAGGCTTAACTATTGTGACAGAATAAAAACCAAATTTTATCCACCTTAACAATATGAAAGCAAAGGTATATAGCTCTCAAAGGGAATAGGGAGGCAAAAAAAAAATCTTGCCAATGATGGATGGAAGAAGTTTTAGAACATGACTGAAGTTACATAGGTAGTCAATGAGTGGAAGAACAGAAAACAATGGCTTAATTTTATTTGAAGAGGAGCAGACGGAAAGAGGGTCTGGTCATGGAGGAAATCAAAGGATTGTGTCTAGAGTTGATCAATCAAAAAGAGACTGTGTGGTTATATTATAGTTACTTCAGAGTGACTGACAACAGACGCCATTAAGAGTTGGTTGCCTCACATTCTCCACGGTGTTAGAGATCAAGTTCTCCATGGTGTTAGAGGTCAAGGGAGCCGCTAGGTTAGAGCTGGGGATGAGACCAGAACTGGAAGGAGGGTCCAAGAAGCTTTTCCCCACAGGGAATTTGAAGATTAGGCAGTAGATGACTCTGGGGAAAAAAGATCCACCTGCTGGACCGAGTGTAGCCATCCCATGTCCTGGGGGCTGCCCGTCACTACCACAGCAGTTCTTGCCCTTCCCTCCCCTTCCCAACCCTTCCCACCCCTCCCCACCCCAAGCCAGTGTAGGGCCATCGAAGTCCATCTTCCCAGGCCAGGATTCATGCTACCTTCTGCCCTGATGGAGGCCTCCACTCCACGGATCAACACACTGTGGTCCACA
Source organism: Castor canadensis (assembly GCF_047511655.1). Lineage (NCBI taxonomy): Eukaryota > Metazoa > Chordata > Mammalia > Rodentia > Castoridae > Castor > Castor canadensis. The sequence continues at coordinate 35,882,142 of NC_133400.1, forward strand.
GGCAAAACTGGCCACCACCTATTTTTTGCACAGCCTGTAAACTAAAACTAGCTTTGACCTTTTTGTATGGTTGAAAAATACCAAAAGAAAAATCGAACACATCATGATGTGAAAATTACATTAAATTTAAATTTCAGTGTCAATAAATAAAGATTTATTGGAATACAACAATGCCCTGTGCCATATGGCTGTTTTTCACTACAGTGGAGAGTTGAATGTTTGGCAGATTATTTGAGCCAAAAGCCTAAACAATTTGCTATCTGACCCTTAACCAAAAAAGTTAGCAAAACTCTATTTTATACATGGCTAATATAAATAGCATGAATTTATCTACTACTTCTTATTCTCAGAGTACTTGTCTCACTTTGTCATTGATTTCTTATTTACATACTATGTTGTAGGAATTTGGAATCATAGAATTGGAATCAAAGAATTTACATCTAGTTAGCAATAATGCATTGGGTATCTCAAAACAGAAGGGAAGAATTTGAATACATAAGAAATGGTAAAAGTCTGAGTTGAAGATATGCTAATTACCTGAGTGGATCACTATCCATGGCATACATGAATCAAACATCACATGGCACTTCATAAATATGTACAAATATTATGTGTCAATCAAAAACAAAAAGTTTTTAAGAAATGGGCCAAAACACCTGAATAGACAATTCTATTGTCTTCAAAAGAAAATATATAAGGACCGGGAGTGGCAGCTCACGCCTATAATCCAAACTACTTGGGAGGCAGAAATGATAGGATTGCAATTTGAGGTCAGCCCAGGTAAAAAGGTAACAAGATCCTATCCTAAAAAACACGCTGGGTGTGGCAGTGCTTGCCAGCCCAAGTAAAAGTGTCAGACCCCATTACCACAACAAACTAAAAGCAAATGGCTAGGGGCATGGCTAAAGTAGCAAGGCCCTGAGTTCAAACCCCAGTACCACCAAAAACAAAACAAAAAAAATAGAGAAAGTAAGAAGAAAACTTGTATAAATGGCCAATAGGTACGTGAAAAATTGCTCAGCTTCAATAACCATCAGGAAAATGCAAGACAAAACCACAATAAGATATCTACCATCTTACTCTAGTTAGAATGGCTACTATCAAAAAGGCAAGAGCTGTGTGTGGTGGTACACACCTGTAATCCCAGTTAATTGGGAAGCTGAAGCATGAAAATGGAGAGTTCAATGCCAGTCTGGGCTACATAGTGAGACCTCCCCCATCAAAAAAAAAAAAACGCCAAAAGATAACAACGTTGGCAAAGAATAGAGAAAAAGCACCTTTACACACTGTTGGTGAGGGTGTTAATTAATGCAGCCATTATAGAAAACAGTATGGAAGTTCCCCCCAAAATAAAAATAAAACTACCATATGATCAGCAATCCCCCCACGAGGTGTCTATCAGAAGGAGTTAAAATCAGTGGATCAAAATTTATTGCAGCACTAGTCACAATAACCAAGACATGGGATCAGACGAGATGTCCACCAACTGATGAAGAGACAAGGAAAGACGCTTGATGGAACACTATTCACCCATAACAAAGAAGGAAATGCTGTCATTTGTGACAACATGGAGGACCTGGGGGACATTATGCTAGGAAAAAGAAGCCAGATACAGAAACGTGAATAGGTAATGATGTCATTCATTTGTGGACTCAAAAAGTTGATGTCATAGAAGTTGAGAGGTAGGTGAATGGGTACGATGTTACACTTCGATAAAAGAAATAACTTCTATGGATAATGATAGGCATTATATTTCAAAACAATTAGAAGAGGGGCCATTGAATGCTCACCTTCCAAAGAAGTGATAAGTGTTTTGAGTGACCGATCTGCTGATTGCCCTGACTTGCTGGTCACACAAGTATACATGCATCAAAACACATGTTTTGATGGAGGGGTGAATTAAACTATGATATATTGTATGAACCTTTGTAAATGTCACAATGCACCCCCAGTACAACAATAATAAAAAACACATTGTACCCATAAGCATGTATAATTAATGTGTCAATCTAAAATAAAAATTGTAAATAATCAAAAATACTTAGAATCATAGAACATAGAAAAGTCCTCATTTGCAGATTTCTCATCTTATACATGGGAAAACTGAAGACAGAGAAAGCTCTGACACCACTCTTCACCAGGTGATTGCCCTGGGGGCCGCTCTGTGCCTGGATAGATCCCTTCAGTTTCCCTCCAGCAGAGGCAGCCAAGGACCAAAACTCAAGCAAAAGAAACTTGGTCCCCTGCAAATAGACAAAATGGTCCTCCCTCAACTCATCAAATTCCTAATTCATTGAACTAATTGGGGTGTTATAAGGGGGAATTATGACCCCCTCTCCGCCTTACCATTGTCTCTAGAACCAAGCCAGCTTCCCTTAAGCACTCTGTTTTCTGTATCACTACAGATGCACTTGCACTTGTTCTGATTCGGGCTGGGAGGCAGCTAAGGAAAACTGCCCAGGACATGGGTGAGGTGTGGTTGTGGCAGGCCAGAGCATACTGACCATGTCAGACTCCCCAGACACTGCACAACTGAGCCATCAGTTTGCTTGTTTGACAAGTTGATTCTCTACAATTTACTCTTGCCAACTTCTAAACAAAGCTCAGAAATAAGCCTGGATTTGGGGCCCAGACAACTGATTAGTTTATCTGAGGCAACCTGAAGGTAGGGAGCAGGGCTGGGCCCCTGAGAGCACCCCAAGCAGGCTGCTCAGCCGGTATAGGGAGCTGCCCAGCTGGTATAGAGAGCTGTCCACAATCAGTTGGTAGCTTGTAACATGGCCTCCATGCTGCAGGCCAAGGCTCTCTGTCTGGTCCTCTGGCTGGTGGTTGTCTTGGAGACCAAGAGCCCCAGGGAGAACTGAGGCCTTCCAGCTTCCTCTGGCTTCCCTGAGGACAGAAGAGGATTTCTTCAAATGGCAGGTCTTTTTGTCCAAACAATAGCTTTCTTCATTGCCAGACAAATTCTTCTCAAAGAAGTTGTTTGAGGACAGCTGGGGTCCCCAGCACCCCACCCTCATACGCCTCACCTCTGCTTCAGCCCCAGAAGGCCTGAGCAAGTAGCTAGGAGCAGCCATCTGCTGGCTGTCCTCACCTGTTAATGACAAATAATGAAGTCAAACCTCCTGGCTTGCAACATAGATCACCTGAGCAATTTCACTCCTGTGAGCCTCAGTTTCCTTTTCTGTAAAAAAGTGATTAAAAAATAAACTACCTAATTTGGCAAGTGGTGAGGGTTCATTGAGATAATGCTTACAAAAGACTTGGATCCGTACCCAGCCTGGAAAAGTGAAAAACATAATATTCATATTTCCTTTGTAAAGAAAAGTCCTGGCTAGTGTACCCAGGAGCTGCTGGCTTAAGGAGGAGCTGAGGTCTTCAGCCTGGCCATGATAGCCCAGCGGGGTGAGGAGCTGGGTGCTTGCTTGACCAGTCCAAATGACTTATTACACCAGCCCCTGGCAAGGGAATAGAAAGGAAGAAGATAAAAAATCATAGCATCGATTTTTCCAGCACGTGAAACCAGCAATGTTATTTCCAGATCCATCCTTTTTGAAATTAAATTAAGAAAAGTTTAGCTCAGTTTGTCAATTTGCTGAAACCATCTCCGTCCTACTCCTCGGAGGTGACGAGGTGCATGGAGGATGCTTTTTTCCTTGGGAAGCATTTATTGCAATAGAAGCATGAGCTTGTGATGATGTTCCAGAATTTTAAGAGCTTTTCAAGCCAATGAGGTGTCAATTTGCAAGTACATTTCCTGAAAGCATTAGGTAGGCATTTTAACAAAAGGGGGCTGTGGCGAGAGCGGCCCCAGGAGTGAGTTATAGCTGCAGGACTACGTTCTTATGCAGGAACATGGTCCCTAAGGTGGGGCGATGCTCTCCCTCCCTCATAAGCACACTTTGGAAAACCCAGAAGCATATTCCTCTTTTACTTCAATTATGAGCTTTCTCTTTCCTTCAAAAACAATAAACGCACCTGTTATTTCAGGTGAGAAAGCACAATCTTGAGGCTGCCTCAAGGAGAGGGTGTTTGCCAAGCCCCTACTCACCCAGGCGAGGGGCTAATAAAGCCTCTGGAGGGGCCAGGCAGGGCAGACAGGAGTAATAAATGACCTGTCAGTCATCCTAGCAGCCAGAGCAGATCAGCAGGACTAGGGGAGATTGCCCATGTTAACAGGCTGGGGGAGGGGTTAATAAAGGCTGGCTCTTTATCCCCTGGTTCACTGGAAGAAGGCGTGACAATCACCTGCACACTGCCCAGGCTTCTATTTGCCCAAAACCCATGACCACTGGAAGGTAAGGAGCATGATGTCCATGAAGAGGTGCAGGTGGTCAAGGAATCCAGTCTTTAATCAGAAATCATGGTCCTCGCCTCAGTGGGAGACCCGGTTGGCCTAGGTAGGGTCAACGCTCACTTTGCTCTTTCAAACTGGTTCCCACTTATTCTTCAAGGCTTGCATTAAGTGGCCCCACCTATCGGAGCTGTCTTCAATCTTTTGAGACAAATTAGCCAGTGTATCCTCCCTGCTCCCGGGACATGTCACTTGTTCCTCCGCGAGTGACCTCCAGCACCAGCACTGTGGCTGCCATGTGTGCATGACCACACTCCAGCACTGCCTGGCACAAAGGAGGCCCTCTGCAGTAAGTGTTGGCTGACTGCATGAAAACAGAGGTCTCAGAGAAACCCCTTCAAGAGACAGTCACTACAGACTATTCCAAATGTGAGCTTGTTCCAGAGTGGTTGGCAGTTGAAGAAATTTTGAAAGAATTGGAAGAACTGTTAAAGCAAACCATGGCACAACCACTCAGCAGGCTATTGTACAGCCATTAACAAAAGCCTAGCAGATGCCTGCAGACATGCTTTGAAAAGATGTTGGTGGTGTGCGGTTAAGTACAAGTTACTAGTTTGATCCCATCTTTTGAGGGGAGAATGAAGATCGTATCACTGTACATCTCCATGTGTGTCTGTCTGTCTTTGACTCTAACTCTCTGCTCTGTCTCCTCTCTCATGTGTTCATGTGTGCATATGTACACACTCACACACACACACACACACACACACACACACAGTGTCTGTGTAACTCAGTGGTAGAGTGCTTACCTCGAATGCACAAGGCCAAGGGGGCCCAGCATGACAAAAAAACAAACCAAATCAAAACAAAACAAAAAAGCCTTCTTCAGCCCTGTGTGGTGGTGTATGCCTACAGTCCCAGCACTCAGGAGGCTGAGTAAGGAGGATTGTGAGCTCCAGGCCAGCCTGGACTTCACAGGGAGATGTGGTCTCAAAAAACAAATAAATAAGTCAACAACAACAACAACAACAAAATCCAACAAAAACAAAAAGATAGCTTCATTTCACTAATCAAATGGAAAAAGCCAGGATTGCCTGCCACAAATGAAAGCAATCCTAAAAATCAGTGTTTTAAAACATTTTGAGGTATTCAGTTCTAGTTAAGTGGGAGTGGCAGGTAGGGGCTGGTTCATCTTCATTTTTAAATGTTTTTATTAATATATGATAGTTGTGCTTGGGGTTTCATTGTGACATTTCCATATATACATATATTGTACCCCAGTTTGGTTCATACCCTCCATTACTCTCCCTCTTTCCCTACTCTTCTCAAAATGACTTCCACAGGTTTCAATGTTCCATATTCATACATGTGTAGGAAATACATTAACCACAATTGACAAGTATTATATCATCCCAAGCTTTGCAGAAGGCTGAGATCAGGAGGATCACAGTTTGAGGCCAACCTGGGCAAAAGTGTGCAAGACTCCATCTCACTGGAGAAAAAGCTGGGTATGGTAGTGCACACCTGTCATACTAGCAAGGATTGGCAGTCCAGTCTGACCTGAGCAAAAAGTGAGATTCTATCTCCAAAATAATTAGCAAAAAGTGCTAGAGGCATGGATCAAGCAGGAAAGTGCCTGCCTGGCAAGTGCAAACCCTAGCACCACCAAAAAAACATTTCTAGTGTTAAGAAATACTAGATTTCTCTGCCCAGGGTACTCTGACCCAGGGCAGAGAAGTATGCCAGGGGCCCAGGTTACTTTCCCACCAAGGGCTCCAGTGTGATGGGTGGGCCACCCTGGCAGACAGAAGAGAGCCAGGTCAGGTTGCCAGGATGCAGGGAGAAGGTGGTGAAGGCAAGATGGCCCTGGCTCACCGGGCTGTAGGTCAAGTTGGCACCATTGACACAGGTGTGTCCCGGAACAGGTGCACATCACATGTGGACAGGGGAGGAGGAGGAGGGCATCTCATCATAATTCTGTTCAGTTTTGATCTCCGCGCTATGTCAATATTTACCCAGCAAAACAAAAGATGCGGTATCGTGCGTACATCCTCATACACTCAGTTCCCTGGACAATGACATTAAGTTGTCCGAGTGGTCTAGACATGTTGAGAAGAATAGCCTTGGATTTGAGCCATCTGGGATCAGGGCACAGTTCTGCTATTTACTAGGAGTAGGGGCTTGAGTAAGGATCTAAACTTCCCAAGCCGCAGCACCTTAGTCCATGGAAAGGATGGGAGCAGACTGTCCTGTTGGGTTACAGGACAGTGACAAGATGATCAGTGTAAAGTCCCCTGCAGGGCCCAGCCTTCCATGAATCATGTTACCACCTCCACTCCTGTCTGTATTCTTTACGAAGTGTATGTCTGTCTGAATCTTTTTCTATCCATCTCTGTCATTCTAGTTGCCTTCTGTTCTAAAATAAAACGGAAGCGTATCTTGTATCATTTGTTACATGTAGCTCCTAGCCTGTCCTTTCTCCTGCTCTTTATTTTAATAAGCTAACAAGAAGGAGTTCCCATTTCTAGAAGCAAATGAGCTGGCCACATTAAACTCCTTGTACTTTTCTAGGTTTCCAACCGATTTCAGGAGTGAGGATTGGAGACTTTTGATGGAAAAATTGGTCTCCAGCTCTGAGAGCATGAGCCTGCTTATGCATTGTTTCGCATGACAACTCATGACAACACACACACACACACACACACACAGCCACAGAAAGTACACCGGCAAGGATGGACCTTTCCCACCAAACACGTTCCAAACAACAATGGCGGATAAAGAGCCCAGAGAGATTGAAATGTTTCTATTGAGTTTCATTTCTTTGAGTATTGCTGTAGCAACTCTTTATAGGAGTCAGTAAATCTCAATTTAACTGCCGCTATTGATTGGGGAGGGCACAAACAAAGGTGCAAACGAGTTTTGGCCAGCTCCTGAAGTATCCATTCCAGGCAGCATTAAAGACATGATGTATTTGTTTTCCAGTCCGCAGACCTGGTGGCTCTATCACCCTCCACCTCTCCATCATCCAGGGCTACTTTCTAAAGATAGACAGAAGGTTCCCGCAGGACAGAATTCTCCTCTCATTAACAGTGACCAGTAAACCCTGTGGTGTTCATTAAAATGCTTCTCCATTGCACTGCAACACATTTTTTTTTTTTTTGCTTTGAAAGCCAACTTTAGCTGCTGTGAAGTCAAGGAATACATAACAATTATGGAGGAGGTAATCTCCACTGTACTTTCTTATTTTGAGGACATCTGGGGGTGGGCAAGCAGTTGGGATTCATTGCCTCTTGGATCCATGATCCTCATTTGAATGAGGGTTCTGCTCAGCCCCACTGAGGCCATGCAGAGGCAAGGTAGGTAAAGAGCCAAAAAGTGATAGCCCTCTACACAGAGGAACTGGTGACTTCTGACTCCACCTGAGTTTGGTTTTATGACTTTCATATCCCTGAAGTTATTTAAAAGCGGATGAAATATGACAGGTGCTGGAGTTGGCAAAAGCAGCCAGTTGATTGCATTCTGGGCTGCCAGTGGGAAGCCCCTCCCCGGACAGAGTCAGCACATTTGAAAGCATTCTGTTCACTGCTGTCCTCTGCGTTTCTCCCGTGGTCTGCAGAGCCAATCTGGCATGCAGACAGGTGAAGCTGGGCATTTGCTTTCTGCTGGCTGGCTTCTCTTTTAGGCACATCTCCATACCTCAGTCCATGGGGCTCAGGTGAAGGTGATATTCCCACTCCTCATCACCCAGGCATATGCATGTGGTGGCCAAGTCTAGCCAACCAGAGCACCTTGTCTCTTGACATGGCGATAGTATCCGAGATAGGCATGTGACTGAAAATGTGGCATTGAGAACCTTCCCCCGAGCTTTCGAAGGAGCTATGAGAAAGAGGTTCTCTCTTGCTGAGGATAATCTAGTATGATGAAAGCCTAAAGTCAACACATGGGAAGAGTCCACATGGTGGAGTATCTAGCATAATAGCGGCAGATAAGAGTTGAAAACATCTCTGAGGACACTGATTAACAACTGGGTGCAGCTACACCTGAAGCCACTCGGAATTTTTAGTTAGACAGAGGTGCTAAGTTCTTTAGGACTAAGACATACTGACTTAATTAAGTCTCTGTCTCAATAAAAAGATGCCTGACTAATGAAGATACCTTTCAACTACAGATTGAGGAGCACAAGAAATATTCCCAGTGAATAATCCCATCCCCATCAGCTCCTTACAACCAAAGAACATCCCAGGATTTGACACTCACTTACTGTTTTTCCTAAAAGAAGTTTCTTAAAATGTCACTTGCTCATGAAGCATTATTCACAGGGGCTGCTTCTTGGGAGTCCAGCCTAAAAGATGAGAATGGAACTAAGTGATTCATGGAAATGAATCTTTAGCACAATGCTTGGCTCACACTATAAGATCAATAACTGTTAAGTGTTGCTATGGTTGCTGTCGTGTTGGTAGAAGTACTTGAAGCAGACTATGATTTCCTGAAATCCAATCCAGTATTCTCTAATTGTCTTTGTGTTCCCTAAAATGTCAAACAGATGCCACAGTTGGTCTAGAAAATGAGTTTAATTGTTAGGGATTTTACTATTTTAAAACTATGTAGTTATGGCAAGTGAATGCTGTTTTCTATTTATTTATTTAGTGGTCATGAAGTTTCCTCTTAAAATAAATGTCTTGAGGTGCTGAATGTGAGTTCATTTTTTAAAAACAAGTAAAGAATATCTCAAGATTTATGCATTCGTGGCAAAAGTTGTGAATGAACAGAAAGCTCTGAACCACTGACCATCCATCAGCCTTTCTGTGTACATGGCTTTGTGGTCTTAGAGGACCCCAGCAGAAGTAAGGAGTGGGCAGAGCTCCCTCTGCACCCATTGTCACACTCTTTACATGCTCTGGAGTTGCTGGATGGAGAGATGAAGATAAGCAATGGGCAAGGAAGAGAAATGTGGCACCTGCAGGAGCTGGAAAGACACAGCCCTCCCCCCAATCCACACAGGATACATTTCAAGTTCCACCATAGATGCATGAAACCACGGGTAGTATCTGCCCTGCGTATACTATGTTTTTTCTTGTTAAGTCAAGAAATTTCACCTTTTTGCTTAAAGGAAGCTCTTTATGCCTTCTCTATCACACATTCTAATTGCCAGCATCGCTACTATTGCACTTTAGGGTCATTAGCGAGTAAAATAAGGGTTACTTGAACACAAGCATTGTCATTCTGTGACAGTTGATCTGATAACTGAGGCATCTGCTAGGTGAATAAAGGGTAGGAAGCCTAGACAGCATGGATACGTTGGACACCCAAGCAGGGTGGGACAGGGTATTGAGAGCTCACCATGCTATTCACCACAGCGTGCAGCTTAAAGCTAAGGATGAGAATAGTGTGCGGTTGGATTGGAAGAGCAGTGTCTAGTGTTCTCATAAGGCAATAAGATAACTATGGCTGACAACAATAATTGAAGATTTCAAAATGGCTAGTAGAGAGGAACTGAAGTGTTCCCAGCACAAAGAAATGGGATGTCTCAGACATGCCAATTTTCTGATCTGATCATTACACATTGTATGCATATATTGAAATGCCACACTATGCCCATAAATGTGTAATCACCATTGCTAATTAAAGTATGTATGAGCAAAATAATAAATAAAACTTGTGAGCTCTTTATTTACAGAATTTCCCACTTAACACTTTCAAACCAAGTTTGATCATGGGCAACTGAGACAGGGAATACAAAACCACAGATAAGGGAAGACTGGATGCCTCCTTCTGAGAGACAGGTGGCTAAGAACACGTAAGCAAGGACTGTGGTCTGCAAAGCCCTTCCGGGTGAGATGGAGCCACCTTGAAACATGGCTGCTCCCAGAGAGCCTTGCCAAATGAAGCTGTGGCTCCTTCTTACCTTTTCCAGCCTACTTCTGTAGACATCGTCAGGGTCCAGGTCTAGAGCCAGCCAAATCCACCTTCCAATTCTCCCACCAACTAACCAACCACACCTCTCTAAGCCCCGACCATCCTATGTCAAATTAACAGCAGCAACGTTGGAGTCACTTGTAGAGCCCTTGGCACAGGTTAAGGCCCATGATGGGAAGCTTCAGATGGTCCACTTTCTTCCTTTCAGTCCTTCTGGGGCAGAAAGCCCAGTATTAGCCACAGATTATCAACAGGAAGGGCTCAGGGACCAATTGGCTTCTGAAGCCAGAGTCCAGGGCATCTCCTCCATATCTGCTTGAATCTTTATCCTTACTTCAAGCTGTCCCATCCAAATCCCCTTCACTGAACTGGTCATAAACCAGGTACACTGCAAGGATGGCTGCCATGGGCTCCTGCTGTACCTTCCTCTGGAGGTCTGTCCTTGATTGATGGGAACCACCTTGCCTGAGAAGCGAAGGGTTAGACCCACCCAGACCACAGCCCTCACAGGCCTACAGGCAGTGATAGGCACAGGGACACAATGACTGCCCATCTTGCTTTAGCTGATACAGCTCATTCTGGTACCTCTGAGTCATCAAGCTGATAGCTGTCAGCTGAAACTATCTTTACTTCTTCACTTTGTCTTGCCTTCCTTGTTTCCATAGAAGTTCTCACAAGGACCCTCCATCAATAAGTCATTGGCATGAGAGCTCTCACCCATGCTCTGGTAATTTTGGGGAACCTGATCGAAGACATCTTTGTTCCAGATGTTTTGAGCAGAAGGAAGGATACAGGCAGGCTGCTGCAGAGGCCGGATCTGGCTGACCTCCCCTAATGAAGGAGAATGCTGAGGGGGCAAGGAACCTGGCTCACCCCGTCACACAACACCAACAGCATTCTGCCTCTGGAGGGGCAGAACTCTGGACAGCTCCAGTCACAGTAAGTGTCCTCCAGAGGACTCAGTTCCAACTGTCTAGAGTCTGGAACCTCTTGCTATGGCCAGCAAAAGCTTGCAAGCTCAGCTGCTGCCCATCTCCCCAGGACTCATGCCATGCCTCTCCTCCTTGCTCGCCATCTCCAGCCACACTTTCCTTCCTTCTGCCATTATCAAATACCAAGTTTTCCACATCAGACCTTCTGTCCTTTCCTTCATCCACAGTCCTTCCTAAATCCAAGTCCCCAAGGGAGGCCTAGCTTCAGTGACCTTTCTCTAGGAAGTCTTTCCTGACCTCCTGGTCATTCCTGATCCCATTTCCCTATTTTATTTCCTTTACAGCAGTTGCTACCTGAAATGATCTCCATGTTTATTTGCGTATTGCTTGTTGCAAAATTTGTATTGGCAGACATGGATGAGTCCCCAGCATCTAAAACAATATCAGGCTCAACAAAATTTTACAAATAAAAGAATGATTGTGCCCACACTCCTAAGTCTCTGTTCCAAGTATCATGCATCCAGGAGAAAGAACTGGATTCTAGCTTAGCTTGATCACAGATCCCCCTCCCCAAATTAATGAGTCATATCACACAGACATGCCCACTCAGAGTTCCCCATGAGGATTAGGTTCCTCTCCTGGAGGAGGAGCTCAGTGTGGGAGCCCCATACACCCTGCTTTTCACATCCATAGTCAATGGCCTCAGTCATAGTGCTGCCCTGTCTCCACTGCCACGCCTACTGTGACATCCTCTGCTCTCAGGCTACACTGAGCTTTATGTGTGGCACCTCGGCTCTGAACTCCGAAGCTGGGTCTCCCCTTGGTGTCTTTATTACTCCCCTCTCCAGCAACAGGGGATGCATCCACGCTCTCCTCAGCTGACTCTGATCAGCGAGGCACTCAGTGTTTGGGCTTCTATTTCCTTCACGATCCATTCACACTCATTATTTCATCCAGTCCTAACCACCCAGGACAAAAATGCATCTCCACTGGGGTGCTAAGCTGGAGGATGGAATTTTTGGTCCCCTAAGGCAGGAAGCTGTGTTAGACTGAAGCCAACAGAAATGAAAGCAGAGGAAGCAACGGGGAGATGATGGTGATCTGAGGATATAGCCTGAAATTCTGGCTCTTAAATCAGTCTACCCATAGACCATTCAGATGTGTGTGTGTGTCTGTCTGTCTGTCTATGTGTGTGTAGTGTCAGTTGGGTTTCTGACCCTTTCAATTTGATAAGCCCAGATAATGAAGCTCTTAATGTAATATTTTGGGGCCCTCCTTGCAAAGACACTCAGAATTTTAGAAAGAGCTTTGGATTCATGTCCCTAAATTCCAATTTGGAAATATTAGGTAGGTATATCATTTAACGAGGTGTGCCATTTACTAGGTCTGTCATTAACTAGTATGCCACCAACCAGGTATACTACTAGAATAGGGGACAGGAAGAACCTGGAGCTTCAGTATCTGAGTTCAAACCCTGGTTCCTGGTTCCTCCATTTATTATCAGTGTGACCTTGAGAAACTAGCTTTAACCTCTTTGATTTCAGTCCTGTGTCAGGAAAAGGCTAGGCTAAGATAAGGATAGGACAGGATAGGATATGTTATAATAGCAATCCCATAACCACAATGACTTAAAATGTATTTCTCACTCACTCACACTTCCCATCTATCATGAATTGTCTGGGGGTTCTATTACTCATCACCCTTGCTTTGGAACACATATTGACAGGACGCCTGATGTACTGAGTGTTGTCAGTCTCTGTAACAGAGGGAAGGGAACCAATCACATGCTAGCTCTTAAAGCTTCTATTTGAAAGAGACAGATCCATGCCATCTATGCTCATATTTCATTGGTCAAATCAAGTCATATGGCCATACCTAACTTCAGGGGGACAAGGAACCATAAATTCAAATATTTAGAATAAAAATCTGCTGAATGGCACCAGTAACTGGCACAGTTTCTTCATATATACCATAGATTTGTTCCAAGAACTAAATGAGTTAATTCACACAGAGCTCTTACATCTGTGTCTGACACATAGCAAGCACTCCACAAACACTACCTATAGTCATCACTATGCATCACAGCCCCTGTCCCAGAGTCTCACACTTACCACACACACCCTGTGTGAAAAGAAACTTGCACTGCTCCTGCTGGTGACCTGCCTACCAAGGAGCTAGAGACATGTCTCCATGTCACACCTGATGCAAACAGCAAGAAGCACAAAAGACGATTCATGACTTAATTACAAACCACAGAGTGGGTCTACAATCAATCACACGAGTGCTTAAATCCTTCCAAGTCTGCAGTAAAGGAGGAGAGGGAAACTGGCTTAAAAATGGGCAAATCTCCTTAATGCAGAGAAACTAAAGCAGATACCTTAAAGCAACTGAGGCCAATAGGAAAAGGGGACCAGGAACTAGAGAAAAGGTTAGATTAAAAAGAATTAACCTAGAAGGTAACACCCACGCACAGGAAATCAATGTGAGTCAATGCCCTGTATAGCTATCCTTATCTCAACCAGCAAAACCCCTTGTTCCTTCCTATTATTGCTTATACTCTCTCTACAACAAAATTAGAGATAAGGGCAAAATAGTTTCTGCTGGGTATTGGGGGGGGGAGCGGGAGGGGGTGGAGTGGGTGGTAAGGGAGGGGGTGGGGGCAGGGGGGAGAAATAAACCAAGCCTTGTATGCACATATGAATAATAAAAGAAAAATGAAAAAAAAAAAATGGGCAAATCTTTCTTGATCTCATCATCTCTGCTTCTGAAACACCACTGGGACAGGACTCAGCAAACACTTTCTCACAGCAGTGGAATTATGAAGACTCATGTTACATCCTATGCAGCCAGAGACTTGGTCACGGTCTCCAACAAAACACTGCATCTCACCAGTAAAAATACATTAGTGGGCATTTGTTTGTTTCTTCAGACAGGGGCTCACTATGTAGACCAGGCTGGCCTTGAACTTGTGATCCTCCTGCCTCAGCCTCCCAGGTGCTGGGATTACAGGTGCTGCCAACATGCCTGGCTGGAAAAGAATTGTTTTAAAATCCTTGTGTGGAGCATTGAAATATGATTACCTCTAGGAATTGATCCTAACGATATACCCTGAAAGTTTTATGTGCAGTTGTGTTCATCCCACCTTTGTCTGTACAGAAAAAAAGCTAGAATGGCCATCAATACCTATGGTTTAAATAAGAAATGATGAATGCATTAAAAATAATTAAAATTAAACAGAGATGTTTAAGACAATTAGAAATTAATGGTAGCATTTAAAAGAACTGGAATTATTAAAATAGTTCAAGTAGCTCTGTGTGTACTAATAGGCATCTATCAAACAGTAAGTGAAAGGGCATGGTCAGAACTACACATTTATTATAACTCCATTTGTATGCATTTTAAGAATGTGTGACTATGTAGGCTGGTAGAAACCACAGTGCGTTACTAACAGCAATTTCCCTGGGGAATGAAATTTTGAAAGGGTGAGAAGGAGAAAGATCATGTACTTTTCAGGATTTAACTTTTTGTGCCAACTTAATTGTCTTTATCATATGTCTGTGTTACATTTATATTTAGAACTTATTTAGAATCTTAAGGAATAATAATCGTTTGACCAGACAAGAGGAGCAGTTAAGATCTCTGGAGAGTCCAGGTGATATTTTTTGGGGTCAGGAAATAGATTTCTTTTTTTTTTTTCATTTTTCTTTTATTATTCATATGTGCATACAAGGCTTGGTTTATTTCTCCCCCCTGCCCCCACCCCCTCCCTTACCACCCACTCCACCCCCTCCCGCTCCCCCCCTCAATACCCAGCAGAAACTATTTTGCCCTTATCTCTAATTTTGTTGTAGAGAGAGTATAAGCAATAATAGGAAGGAACAAGGGGTTTTGCTGGTTGAGATAAAGATAGCTATACAGGGCATTGACTCACATTGATTTCCTGTGCGTGGGTGTTACCTTCTAGGTTAATTCTTTTTGATCTAACCTTTTCTCTAGTACCTGGTCCCCTTTTCCTATTGGCCTCACTTGCTTTAAGGTATCTGCTTTAGTTTCTCTGCATTAAGGGCAACAAATGCTAGCTAGTTTTTTAGGTGTCTTACCTATCCTCACCCCTCCCTTGTGTGCTCTCGCTTTTATCATGTGCTCATAGTCCAATCCCCTTGTTGTGTTTGCCCTAGATCTAATGTCCACATATGAGGGAGAACATACGATTTTTGGTCTTTTGAGCCAGGCTAACCTCACTCAGAATGATGTTCTCCAATTCCATCCATTTACCAGCGAATGATAACATTTCGTTCTTCTTCATGGCTGCATAAAATTCCATTGTGTATAGATACCACATTTTCTTAATCCATTCGTCAGTGCTGGGGCATCTTGGCTGTTTCCATAACTTGGCTATTGTGAATAGTGCCGCAATAAACATGGATGTGCAGGTGCCTCTGGAGTAACAGTCTTTTGGGTATATCCCCAAGAGTGGTATTGCTGGATCGAATGGTAGATCGATGTCCAGCTTTTTAAGTAGCCTCCAAATTTTTTTCCAGAGTGGTTGTACTAGTCTACATTCCCACCAACAGTGTAAGAGGGTTCCTTTTTCCCCGCATCCTTGCCAACACCTGTTGGTGGTGGTGTTGCTGATGATGGCTATTCTAACAGGGGTGAGGTGGAATCTTAGCGTGGCTTTAATTTGCATTTCCTTTATTGCTAGAGATGGTGAGCATTTTTTCATGTGTTTTCTGGCCATTTGAATTTCTTCTTTTGAGAAAGTTCTGTTTAGTTCACATGCCCATTTCTTTATTGGTTCATTAGTTTTGGGAGAATTTAGTTTTTTAAGTTCCCTATATATTCTGGTTATCAGTCCTTTGTCTGATGTATAATTGGCAAATATTTTCTCCCACTCTGTGGGTGTTCTCTTCAGTTTAGAGACCATTTCTTTTGATGAACAGAAGCTTTTTAGTTTTATGAGGTCCCATTTATCTATGCTATCTCTTAGTTGCTGTGCTGCTGGGGTTTCATTGAGAAAGTTCTTACCTATACCTACTAACTCCAGAGTATTTCCTACTCTTTCTTGTATCAACTTAAGAGTTTGGGGTCTGATATTAAGATCCTTGATCCATTTTGAGTTAATCTTGGTATAGGGTGATATACATGGATCTAGTTTCAGTTTTTTGCAGACTGCTAACCAGTTTTCCCAGCAGTTTTTGTTGAAGAGGCTGCTATTTCTCCATCGTATATTTTTAGCTCCTTTGTCAAAGATAAGTTGCTCATAGTTGTGTGGCTTCATATCTGGATCCTCTATTCTGTTCCACTGGTCTTCATGTCTGTTTTTGTGCCAGTACCATGCTGTTTTTATTGTTATTGCTTTGTAATATAGTTTGAAGTCAGGTATTGTGATACCTCCTGCATTGTTCTTTTGACTGAGTATTGCCTTGGCTATTCGTGGCCTCTTGTGTTTCCATATAAATTTAACAGTAGATTTTTCAATCTCTTTGATGAATGTCATTGGAATTTTGATGGGAATTGCATTAAACATGTAGATTACTTTTGGGAGTATAGACATTTTTACTATGTTGATTCTACCAATCCATGAGCATGGGAGATCTCTCCACTTTCTATAGTCTTCCTCAATCTCTTTCTTCAGAAGTGTATAGTTTTCCTTGTAGAGGTCTTTCACATCTTTTGTTAGGTTTACACCTAGGTATTTGATTTTTTTTGAGGCTATTGTAAATGGAATTGTTTTCATACATTCTTTTTCCGTTTGCTCATTGTTAGTGTATAGAAATGCTAATGATTTTTCTATGTTGATTTTATATCCTGCTACTTTGCTATAGCTATTGATGATGTCTAGAAGCTTCTGAGTAGAGTTTTTTGGGTCTTTAAGGTATAGGATCATGTCGTCTGCAAATAGGGATATTTTGACAGTTTCTTTACCTATTTGTATTCCTTTTATTCCTTCTTCTTGCCTAATTGCTCTGGCTAGGAATTCCAGTACTATGTTGAATAGGAGTGGAGATAGTGGGCATCCTTGTCTGGTTCCTGATTTTAGAGGGAATGGTTTTAATTTTTCTCCGTTAAGTATAATGCTGGCTGTAGGTTTGTCATATATAGCTTTTATAATGTTGAGGAACTTTCCTTCTATTCCTAGTTTTCTTAGAGCTTTTATCATGAAATGATGTTGGATCTTATCAAAGGCTTTTTCTGCATCTATTGAGATGATCAAGTGGTTTTTGTCTTTGCTTCTGTTAATGTGGTTTATTATGTTTATTGATTTTTGTATGTTGAACCACCCCTGCATCCCTGGGATGAAGCCTACCTGGTCGTGGTGAATAATCTTTTTGATGTGTTGCTGAATTCGATTTGCCATTATTTTGTTGAGGATTTTTGCATCAATGTTCATTAAGGAGATTGGCCTATAGTTCTCCTTTTTGGAGGTGTCTTTGCCTGGTTTTGGGATAAGTGTAATACTGGCTTCATAAAATGTGTTTGGCAGTTTTCCTTCCCTTTCTATTTCATGGAACAGTTTAAGGAGGGTTGGTATCAGTTCTTCTTTAAAGGTCTGATAGAATTCAGCAGAGAATCCATCAGGTCCTGGACTTTTCTTTTTGGGGAGACTCTTGATTGCTGCTTCAATTTCATTTTGTGTTATAGGTCTATTCAGGTGATTAATATCCTCTTGGTTCAGTTTTGGATGATCATATGTATCTAGAAATCTGTCCATTTCTTTTAGATTTTCAAATTTATTTGAATATAGGTTCTCAAAGTAGTCTCTGATGATTTCCTGGACTTCCATGGTATTTGTTGTTATCTCCCCTTTTGCATTCCTAATTCTACTAATTTGGGTTTTTTCTCTCCTCATTTTAGTCAGGTTTGCCAGGGGTCTATCGATCTTGTTTATTTTTTCAAAGAACCAACTTTTTGTTTCATTAATTCTTTGTATGGTTTTTTTGGTTTCTATTTCGTTGATTTCAGCTCTTATTTTTATTATTTCTCTCCTTCTATTTGTTTTGGGATTTGCTTGTTCTTGTTTTTCTAGGAGTTTGAGATGTATCATTAGGTCATTGATTTGGGATCTTTCAATCTTTTTAATATATGCACTCATGGCTATAAACTTTCCTCTCAAGACTGCCTTAGCTGTGTCCCATAGGTTCTGGTAGGTTGTGTTTTCATTTTCATTGACTTCCAGGAACATTTTAATTTCCTCTTTTATTGCATCGATGATCCATTCTTCATTAAGTAATGAGTTATTTAGTTTCCAGCTGTTTGCATGTTTTTTGTCTTTACTTTTGTTGTTGAGTTCTACTTTTACTGCATTGTGGTCAGATAGTATGCATGGTATTATTTCTATTTTCTTATATTTGCTGAGACTTGCTTTGTGCCCTAGGATATGATCTATTTTGGAGAAGGTTCCATGGGCTGCTGAGAAGAATGTATATTGTGTAGAGGTTGGATGAAATGTTCTGTAGACATCTACTAGGTCCACTTGATCTATTGCATATTTTAGATCTTGGATTTCTTTATTGAGTTTTTGTTTGGATGACCTATCTATTGATGATAATGGAGTGTTAAAGTCTCCCACAACCACTGTGTTGGCGTTTATATATGCTTTTAGGTCTTTCAGGGTATGTTTGATGAAATTGGGTGCGTTGACATTGGGTGCATACAGATTGATGATTATTATTTCCTTTTGGTCTATTTCCCCTTTTATTAGTATGGAATGTCCTTCTTTATCTCATTTGATCAATGTAGGTTTGAAGTCTACTTTGTCAGAGATAAGTATTGCTACTCCTGCTTGTTTTCGGGGGCCATTGGCTTGGTAAATCTTCTTCCAGCCTTTCATCCTAAGCATATGCTTATTTCTGTCGGTGAGATGAGTCTCCTGTAAGCAACAAATTGTTGGATCTTCTTTTTTAATCCATTTTGTCAAACGGTGTCTTTTGATGGGTGAATTAAGTCCATTAACATTAAGTGTTAGTACTGATAGGTATGTGGTGATTCCTGCCATTTAGTTATCTTAGTTGTTTGAAGGTTTGATTGTGTGTACCTAACTTGATGTTACTCTCTACTGTCTTGCTTTTTCTTATCCTGTGGTTTGGTGCTGCCTGCCTTTTCATGGTTAAGTTGGGTGTCACTTTCTGTGTGCAGGATCCCTTGCAGAATCTTTTGTAATGGTGGCTTTGTGGTCACATATTGTTTTAGTTTCTGCTTATCATGGAAGACTTTTATTGCTCCATCTATTTTGAATGATAGCTTTGCTGGGTAGAGTATCCTGGGGTTGAAGTTATTTTCATTCAGTGCCCGGAAGATCTCACCCCACGCTCTTCTTGCTTTTAATGTTTCTGTTGAGAAGTCTGCTGTGATTTTGATGGGTTTACCTTTGTATGTTACTTGTTTTTTCTCTCTTGCAGCCTTCAATATTCTTTCCTTAGTTTCTGAACTTGTTGTTTTAATGATGATATGTCGTGGAGTAGTTCTATTTTGATCTGGTCTGTTTGGTGTCCTGGAGGCCTCTTGCATTTGTATGGGAATATCTTTCTCTAGATTTGGGAAATTTTCCATTATTATTTTGTTGAATATATTACGCATTCCCTTCGCTTGCACCTCTTCTCCTTCTTCGATGCCCATGATTCTCAAGTTTGGTCTTTTGATGGAGTCAGTGAGTTCTTGCATTTTCTTTTCACAGGTCTTGAGTTGTTTAATTAGTAGTTCTTCAGTTTTTCCTTTAATTACCATTTCATCTTCGAGTTCTGAGATTCTGTCTTCTGTTTGTTCTATTCTGCTGGATTGGCCTTCCGTTTTGTTTTGCAGTTCTGTTTCGTTCTTTTTTCTGAGGTTTTCCATATCCTGGCTGTTTTCTTCTTTATTGTTGTCTATTTTTGTCCTGAGTTCATTTATCCATTTATTCATTGTGTTCTCTCTTTCACTTTGGTGTTTATACAGTGCTTCTATGGTTTCCTTTATTTCTTCTTTTGCTTTTTCAAATTCTCTATTTTTATTGTCTTGGAATTTCTTGAGTGTCTCCTGTACATTTTGGTTGACCCTATCCAGTATCATCTCTATAAAATTCTCATTGAGTACTTGTAGTATGTCTTCTTTTAAATTATTCTTGTAGGCTTCATTGGGTCCTTTGGCATAGTTTATCTTCATTTTGTTGGAGTCTGGCTCTGAGTTTCTGTTCTCTTCATTCCCCTCTGGTTCCTGTACTAATTTTTTGCTGTGGGGAAACTGGTTTCCTTGTTTTTTCTGTCTTCCTGTCATTGTCCTTGGTGTTGTTACTGTCCCTGTACTGTGTGTAATTAAGTATTTTCTAGCTTGTAATAATAACAATGGTAATATTGAGAATGGAAGAGTGAGCTGAGATGGAAAGCAAGAAGTTAAAGAAAAGGGGAAAACAAATATACAGACAAGAGGGAGAAAGCAGAACAAGGTATCAGACAAGAGAGTTTCAAATGTATAAACAGGGAGTGTTAGTGTACTAATCGACAGTAAACTGGTCCGCGTCTTCCCAGGCATGGGCGCCGGACACTGGCGGCCCCGGGGGCCTCCTCATTTCTCCGTTTAACGTGAAGTGGAGATTCTCTGCGCCGGCTGGAGATGTGGAGGGGTCAAAGTTATGCCTTTTCTCGGTGATTATGCCTGCAAAGTGTGTCTCCAGCGTCTCTCCAAGATTTCACTATAGGAGGCTCGCTTTCTGCTTCCTCCCTCTAGCCGCCATCTTGGAATTCCCAGGAAATAGATTTCTTAAGATGGGAAGATCACCTTCCAAACTTGCTGACACTGGTTCCAGCCTGGGGGCACAGGAGGCCCCCAAAAATGCAGAGTTCCCAAAGACTGTGTGTGTGAGCACCTGAGGCCGTCCTCATCCAAGTCACTAAACTGTAGTGGTGTGGCAATGCTGAGCACCTTTACCCTGCTCAGGGATTAAGGAGGCACCAGCTGCAGGAACATCTTGGCCCAGAGGTCAACAGTGTCCCTGGGTGAGACAAATTCATCAGTGGCCCGTCACCACAAGTGCCCTGGTAGGAATATGTTTTTGACTTTCCCACCTTGAGGGCTGTCCTAGGGATTGAAGGAGGTGAGATGTGCAAATGTGAGTGGGAAAGACATAGATGTTAAGTACAACTACCACCATCCTGTTTTCACAGATAAGGAAAATGAGGCAGGGAAGGAGAGACACATATCCCAGTTCTCACAGCTTGTAAGTAAGGGAGCCAGGATTCAACCCAGGATGCATGGCCACCAAGCCTGGACCCCAAAGCCATATAATTCACTGATCCACAAACTCTCTAGGATGCCCCATAGGGCTGGGGTCATAGCTCAGTAGTAAAATGCTTGCCTAGCATGCATGAGGCCTGAGGTTTGATCCCACATTGGAAAAAAATGGAATGTCCTACACATCTACAGCCCCCACGCATCAGGGGCCTTGTCTGAAATGTCCAGAAATCTTTCCAGCTGCATCATTTCCACTACAGCAGACCCCTGCTGTCTCCTTTACCCAAGCCAACCACCTCATCATCACCCTCCACAGATGGGGTCCTGAAGGCTCTTCCTAGCAAACTTCTGCAGGAGAATGTCTTCCCTCCCTCCCCCGCACCTCTCTCTCTCTCTCTCTCTCTCTCTCTCTCTCTCTCTCTGTGTCTCCTCGCTCTCTCTGTTTTGGACTAAGACAATAGGCCAAGCCAGTTTTTAAGAATTAAAATGACTTGATTAAAAATAATATTAATACATTATAAAATATTTGGACAGAAAAAAAGAGGAGTAAATACCATAATATCACACAAACTAAAAGTCAATTCAATCCTGTACTATTGAATATGTGGACGGTTGACAAGCCCTCTAACACTGTCTGCTCTCTTTCAGGGTTTTTTCCAATGTGTATATCTTTCATAAAGTTATAATCAAACAATTGTAGACAATTTTCATTCTACTGGGTTTTTCTGAGCATATTATGTGAATTGTTAATGTTATTTGAGTTTTTTGAAACATTTTTAATATTTACATGACAACCCATTGTTATTGTCAGTGGTCTTTTTCTATAGCGGTACACATTTAGTTTGATTCAAGATGTTAAATTGCAAATTATGCTGTTAGAACTATGTCAAGGCTATAACTCTTTCCATATGATGAATTATTTCCTTGGACTATGATGCCAAAAGTAGAGAGGTCAAGTTTAAACCCAGTGTGTTAAAACTGGTTGTTTGTTTTACAACAGATAGACCCCTTGACATAAAGAACCCTGAGTTAGTACAGGTTCTTGCTTTCCAGTTTAGTGATCTTAGACAACTCACACAAACTCTCCAGGTCCTAGTGACCCCATCTGGGAAGTATGGAGTAGGAGAGGGAAGGAGTGAGAGAGCCAACACAAGCTTCTTCAAGTTCAGTCCTCTTCCTGAATGACCTTCGGAGAGGCAGGGGAGTTAGGGCTCAGAGAGTCTCACCTGCTGGCATGTGAGAGGAAGGATTTGCCGCTTAGAGATGGCTGTAATGAATTCTCCTCTGTCCTTTCAAGTCATGGGAAGGTTTATGGTTGGATTAATAGTGTTATGAATTGAGTTAAACAAGGCTTTCCTTCCCCCAGGACTTCAAATAGCAGAAATCAGATGAACCATA
This sequence comes from Castor canadensis, assembly GCF_047511655.1. Classification (NCBI taxonomy): domain Eukaryota; kingdom Metazoa; phylum Chordata; class Mammalia; order Rodentia; family Castoridae; genus Castor; species Castor canadensis. The sequence goes on from NC_133400.1 coordinate 35,904,888, forward strand.
ATCCTCTTCCACATGCAGCAACTTTATTAAAATCTGTCTTAGATAAGAGAGGACCAGAGTTGAGGGGAAGAAGGGTAAGGGCCTAGAGGAGCTTTGGGTGCAGAGCAGAACACCTGAGGCAGGAGAGAGCCTTAGGTGCTCATAATTGTTCAGATAACTTTTTTAAATGAGAGCATTCAGATAAAGCAGTCTCCTGGTCATCTCCCTAAATTTAACTCCTCACTGGAATCAGATTGAAGAGCCAGAGACAGGGTCTCGCTATGTAGCCCAGGCTGGCCTCAAACTTGTGATCCTTTTGCTTCAGCTTCTCAAGTGCTGGAATTACAGACATACATCAGAGAGAGAGAGAGACAGACAGACAGAGTCGGAGACAGTCAAATATATTTATATATAGTCAAATACCATCAAATATTTTTGAAACATTACTCACATATCTGTGAGGATGCTAGTATAACCAGCCTACTATGTTGCTTACTGTATAAAGGATAGCACATACAGACAGTTGTAGGTAGTGTGTGATGTGACTATTACTTTGTATCCTTACTATGCTATACTTTTAATACTTTTACCATAATTTTAGGTTATACTTCTCTACTTATTAAAAAAAAAAAACCTTATTGTGAAGCAGTGTCCCATGTTACCCCAGCAGCAGCCTCACACATCTCGTGTTACCACAGCTCTTTATTGAACAGAGGCCAGGTCAAGTGGCTGACCTGTGCCATCCAGGCTTGTATACACTGTCATGTTTACACAACAGTGAAACTGCTTAACAATGCGTTTCTCAGAGCACAGTTCCATAATTAAACAATGTTTGAGTATATGTGTGTCTATGTATAAGCATATACATATGTAGATACATAAAGACATGGAAAATGTGCGACATTATTTTATATTAATTTTGTGTCCTAAATGGGGTCCTACTGTATATATTATTCAATAGTTATTATTGCAACTATCCATGTATAGTTCATATATATGAATCCTTATATTATATGACATATAAGGATCAAGGTCAGTCCTTATGGATGCCTGCTAGTATTCCTACTTTAGACTATACCACATTTTAAGCCTGGCACTGGTGGTTCCCACTTATAATCCTAGCTACTCAGGAAGCAGAGAGCAGAAGGATTGAGGTTCAAAACCAGCCCGAGCAAATAATTCCTCAAGACCCTATCTCGAAAAAGCCATTGCAAAAAAAAAAAAAGAATATACCACATTTTATTTAGCTGTCCCTCCCCCCCCCCCATTCTTGGGTTTCTATCTATATCCCTGTGCACATGTGCAGGGAATCTCTGGGATAAATTGAATCCCTAGGTTCTAAGGACTAGCATTTTCACCAACCCTCTGGGGATGTGGGAGCAAGCCAAATAAATAGTAGTTCCAAGTTCATGGTCTGAACTTTCTGTCCAGACAACCAGCCAGCCTGCATGCAGGCAGGAAGAGTAGATGACTCGATTTTACGGATAGCGTCCAGAGAATAAGATGATTTGCTCAAGTTCATAGTGCCGGTAAACAAAGAAGACAAATCAGAGGCAATCAGGGGAGTTAGAACAGGAAACAACTTCCTGGCTCACAGGGACAGGAGAAATGAAATATCTAACCCTCCCCCCACCAAGGCCAGCACCTGTGTTGTCTAAACATACCCAGAACCCCACAGAAAGAACTCCAACAAGCCCTCACTAATTGCTATCATCTAAATGAAGTGATTCATATTCTTTTGCCTGTGCATAATTAGCTAATAAATTACAAATGAGTAATCATCTCTCAGGAGACAGCAAGAAAGAGAGAAGCCATCGTACATAGACCCTAATTTTCCTTTGGAACTGTCGCTAAATTACAACTCCCTCTGGAACCTCAGGCATTTTCCCCCTTTATTTCAAGGCCATTCTTGGCTTTGATGAATCAGGACCTCTGAGATTAACAAACCAAGCATTTGTTCCCTCAACTACCTCTATCCAGTAAGAACTCAGTCTGAATGATATGTGATGTGACCTTCAGCTGCCCTCCTGCAAGGGAAAAGACAAGAAAAAGCTGTAGGATTAGCGCATCACATGATCTCGAAAGCAGCCATCTCAGGCCTGAGCAGTGTGTGAATGGAACCAAAGCCCTGGCTCAACCTCTGCATTTAGGGATTGTTTATCTGAATTTGAGCCATGTCCTGTGAAGAATAATCTCCCTTCTTAAGAAGAAAGGACAAAGCTGGGGCATCTGGGTATTAATTATAAGTAAGTGCCCCCAGGGGACAACAGGCTTGCAGTCACATGACTCAGAGAATGAGCATTCTCTGAGTTTTGCTAAAATAACATTTCTCCATGATAGCAGGGAACTCACATTCTGAGCATTCTGGATTGTCATCTTCCCTCCCCAAAGAACCTTGGGATGTGTTCTCCCGGACTCAAAAATCCTAGGGCATGGCTTTTGCGTCTTTTAAACCATCTGCCCACTGGTTCAATGTGTTGATGCACCAGAGAGGGAGGAGAGAGAAGCTTACCTGTTCTCTCTCCAAGGAACTGAGGTGCACTGTACTGGCGATGGAGAAATGAGTGCTTTCCAGGGACCACATGGGACACTTAGCTCTTCATTCCACCTTTGGACTTGGACACAGTCCCCTCAACTCCTCATGCCTCAGTTTCTCCATCTGAGCCTTGTGAGGCTGCAATAGTTAGTCAATCTCTGTGACTCATTTCAACATTAACCTTGTATGATCCTCTAAGTTTTTGTTTTTTATCCTTTCTCTTTTTTACTTCTTTTGTTTTGGTGAAGTCCTGAGAAAAAATAATAAAACCCCCACACACCTTCCATATGGTGCCCTTACTGGAGGCCAGCCAACTCCCCAGCTCCCCAAGGCTGGCGTCATGCATATGCATGGGCCAAGAAGGCTGTCCAGCCACCCGCAGAGTGATCACAGCCTGTCGCCAAATGTGCCCATGTCAGCCAGCCCAACACCACCTCTCTCCCTGTCAGTCCCCAAATCTCCACCGTGCTGTCAGGTCTCTGAATTAGCAGCTCTCAGACTGATTCTACAGGCGCACATGAGGGCTATCATGGCGGGTGCTGGTGGGAAAAGAAGGGGGTGGCTGGCTGCACATTCATGGAAGGTCTCAAATTCAGACGACACTTTCACAAAATGAGATTATGCATAAAGCCACACCAATGCACAAGGGAACTAACAGAAGACCCTCATACTCCAACTTTAAACATGGGTCCCCTCACTAGACCCCCACTGACTGGCATGTGCTGTGAATTAACTTTTTAAAAGATAGGTCCTTTTAAAAGAAAAATATTTTACGAATAGCAAATGACATTGTAGGACATTGTCACCTGTGGTAGAACACTGAAAACAGAACTAAGTTGGGAGATTCTGGGTAGGTAGTATTCAAATCATAATTACTATAGCATTGTCTGTTTTATCAAGAGTTCTGAAGTGTCATTCTTTTGTCATAAATAGTCTAACATTTTGCACTCATTAAAATTATTCAGCACAGAGTAAATTATTGTGTTGTACTTGCTTTACTGTTAAAGTATTAATTTATTCAAAGAAAAAACTAAAATGTACAGTAATTTTTGTTATTGTGCTTTAACATTTCTTCATTTTATGTTATGGTTTGTATTTCCACATTAATCATACAAAGTGCAGGTTCATGCAATACCTCCACACATGCGTACAATACACTGATTGTACTCACCCCGCCACTTCTCCTTCTTATGCCCCTTTTCTATCTTTCTCGCAATTTTTAGTGGGTTTCATTATGAACTTTTCATACAGTGTTTCTTCACTTTTTAATTCACAGAAAGAGTCGAGATATGAAGGTTATTCAGTTTTGTGAGGACTACTGTGTGAGACACCCTTGGGAACCAGGGGTGAGTAGCACATGGTCGCTGTTCCTCAAGTTGCTCTTGGGATAGGAGGAAGACAAAAGGGGGCATAAGTGGCCAGTCAGGAGCAAAAGGAAATCGGTGCAGGCTGAGAAGTTACTGAAGCAATGGCATTCCAGCTGATCGTTGCAGGACAAAGTCCCGTGCAGCATTCAGGATCTGAAGAAGCCGTGGAGTCTGGCTACTCTAACCTCTCCATGACATAAACTGAGGCATAGAAGGAGATATGATCTCTCTAAGCAGCCCGCTGACACCAAATTACCAACTAGACTCAGGGAGGTGGGAAGTGAAGGGCAGGAAAGCAATGCAGAGAAGAGGGCAAAGTCCCAGGTAGAAGAAATGGCCTAAACAAAGTAGGACAGCTGGGACACCCCAAGTCTGCACCCCCGCGCTGCCCCCAAGTGGAATCACTTGCTCATGGAGCATGAACAAGTCGAGCACATGACCTGGTTCGGCCAACCCTTGCTATATTTTCTTGGTCCTGTGGTTAGGTCAGGGGTGGGCATGTCACCCAGGTGAATCCAGTAAGACTCAGTCCCCAGAATGTCATCAGAGAAACCAAGAAAAAGATGCAGCTCTGGGGCTGCTGGTGGCACTCTCCTTGCTGTAGAAGAGTGAACTCAGAGGACAGAAAAGCTGAGCGGTGGAGGAGACTGAGCTCTAAAGTCCTTGTTTGAGTCCCCACATTCTTCTGGGTCTAACCCACAAATGGATGTCTCAGTTGCTGGGCAAATTTGCCTTTTGGCTCAAGTCTGTTTGCCTCCAAAGAGGCCAGACTGCCCCACTGTACTTCCCTGGGAGGAGGGGAGACTTCCTAACACCCCCCCACTGGTACAGCAATATGGGATGGTTTCTCATAAGCCAGCTGACCCCCGGGAATCCCCAGGGAAAGACGCATCGACAGGCTTCTGATGGCCCTGGTGATGGAGTGGGTGTGCTGTGCGTTCCTCCTGATGCCAGCCATAAGTTCTGTTAGGTCAAAGGGGATGCAACCAATGTGGAAGATGCCGGGTGCATTAGGATGTCCCTTTGAGGAGAGCCATCCATAGAGCCTGTTTCTATGTTGGTCCTTCCCAAGTTCTTCTTCCTCTTCTCAATCCTTGATGTCTCCAGTGACTAACACCCCACAGGACTGAAAACTCCTACCCAAGTTCACTCAGATACAGGCAGAAGTACAAAGCATGACACACTGTTGAAGGCCAGCCCCAGGGCAAACTTCTATACAGCCTCCAGTCCCAATGTCATGGGAGCTCAACTGCCAAAGACTGAGTGAGTCGGAATCAACAAGCAGGTGGGGCAGGAACAGTTTGGCAAATTACAAGATCCAAAGGCCCCCAGGAAGTTGGCAAGGCACTTAGGGTTTGCCCTAAGTTCCTGTGGAATTGGGCTAGTGAAGGTTAGTGAGGACCTGCTGCTGAGAGGCAATGCCATCAGCTGTGACCCCTCTGAGACTACATCCACTTGGAGTGGGAGGGCCCCAGGCCTTCACTGGACTAGGAATAGACCATGTATGCTCACGTGCATGCAAGATAGACAAGACAGCCAGGAAACTGAGGCCCAAAACAGGAATGCACGAAAACAGAGCTTCGGGAAATGAGGAAGAGGAGAGGGCTTGGAGGTGTCTTTTTAGGAACAGAGGGACAGTGCCGAGGGAGGAGAGATTCTCTCAAAGGCCTCCCGACCTCAGCAGGGTGGTGAGGGAGCTCCTTTCACCCATGGTCCCTGGACACTGGCCTCTAGATGGATACGACTACTCCCTCAGCCAGAACAGCCTCCAGAGGTGCTGAGAGGAGGTCCAGAGGCCAGCGATCTCTCCCTCCTCCTGCCTCCAGGAGGGCTGTTCAGCTCAAGGGTGCCAAAACCTAAGCAGAGCCTCAAAACCCAAGTGTTGTACTTAAGCCTCTCACCCTGGACAGAAAGTGCAATGTGCCACTCGAGGGTGCTGCTACACAGCCCAGAGTGTCCCCATCCTCAAGAGCAGTCCTCCACAGCCTAGATTAGTTCTCTACCATCCAGGGCAGTCCTCCTTCCCCTAGGGCAATCCTCCACCCCACAGGACAGTCCTCCACCATCTGGGGAGTCCACTACCACCCAGGACAGTCCTCTACCCCACAGTTTGGAGAAACAGCTTGCAGCAGACACATTACTGACTACTAAGTCTTTCTGGATCAAATCTGCAGTTAAACCCCCAGCAGAGGCCTGGCTTGTGGGAAGTTCTCATGATGTATGTGTCGAATCAATGAGTACTTATCATCAGGCACCAGAGAGAAGTACTTCTGGGCACCAAGGGGTCACTCAAAACATTCTCTGACAGGTGTCTGGAGTTTGGTATGAATTGGTGATGACAGGCATCAGACTCAAGTTCAACCAGACCTTTTCCAAACCCTCACGAGCTGTGCAACTTCTGTTTAGCGACTTGACCTCTCTAAGCCTCATGTCACACAGGGATCCTTGACTGACAGTGGTAGGCACCTGGAGCACTATGTATCTATCAATCAGCACATTGCAAACATTCAGAGGTACCCTTAATTATTCTTGATACCCTTGTTAGTTCTTAATATTTACCTCCATTCTACAGATAAGAACACTGAGGGTCAGACAGATGAAATAATTCCCCCAAGCTAGTAAGCAGCACGGCATGCCTTAAAGTCAAGTCTGCCTTCCTCAGTGTCTCCAGCTGCCCATCCTGCTGGCCTAGCCTGTAGAGGAGGTTCTGGGAAGCTTGCTAAACTGTCTTGAGAGTAGGTCAGGCCCGGGAGGCCAAGGGATCAAAGGCTTGCTGGAAGGAAGCAGGCACACCTTTTCTAGAAGGTGACACCTTCTAGACAAATAAATGCAGCCTGTTGAGTGATGACCCTGGGCCACCTTACAGATGACAAATCAACCCCCCAGTCCTGCGCATCCTCTCTGGCTTCTCAGAGCCTCTGTTTTCCTCCATAAAACCCAGGTGAGAAATTGAGACTTAATCCTGGCAGCCCCACTGCTGTCCCCTCTCCCAGCCACAGAGCAGACGAGGCTCAGCCAGACAGGCGGCATAGTGCAGGCGAGCGCCTACAGGGCTTGCTCATATTTAAAACTTCCTTTCATATATTTTTAATAAAACAACTGATACAAATTCAAAACCAACTTCATAAATCAAACATTATTCAACGTTGGTGACTTCAAGGTTTCCCTGGTGTTTGGCTGAGAGCGCACTGTACATTCTCCCAGACAGGGGCTTTGCGCTCCAGCACTTGAGGTTCTGTGAGAGGTTTATTGGATTTCATAGTCCCTTAAGGGGAAACCCTTTAAATGTCTTTGCAATTATAAGTCTAATAACACTCCCAGCCCTTGGACACAGCCTTGACTTGACAGAGATAAGGAACTCGAAGTTGCTCAGTCAATACCAAGCTATTAATCTCTGTCACCTCGCTGTCACCGCGGCTCAGGAAAACAATGTCGTTTCTTGACCTAGGTGAAGGCATGGAGTGATTTTATTCAGAATGTCAGCATTCATCAACCCGAATTTTGTCACCCACTCCCTCCTTGAAGATCTCCCAGTTCCTCATCCTGCTTGCCCCGACACCCTTCCCATAAAGGAGTTTCTTTCAGTCTTGGCCTGCTATTATTATTTAGCACTATTCAAGTGTAAAAAGCCTTTAAGGATAAAGTTCTTTTCTTGCGGTAAAAGGCCCTGGCAGATGAGTCACTTTATGCTGCTCTCAAAGCCACCTAAGCCAAGGACAGCTGGAAATTACCAAATGCCTGTGTTTGTTTACATATTCAAATGAAGGTTAATTTTTATCCTGTCTCTGCTCAAATTTGATTAGGGCGGGGCTCTATGCCCTCCCTCAGCGGTATATTTATATCATCTTCTTCCTTGACCTTGAAAAAAACCCAAGAAGTTGTTTTTTTAAAAAGCCAACAAAAATCCTAATGAGAAACTAACAAGGAAGAATCAGATGGTTCCTGGCATGGCAGCTGGCCATCCTTCTTCTGCAGTCAAGGATAACAGGAAATGCCTAATCTGCCCAGCCAGAACCTAGCCTCTGGGGCACAGGGTCAGGAAACCAATGCTGGTGGGCTCCTACCTAAAGAACATGGTGCCATCAAGGAGAGGAACGGGGAGCCCGGCTCCCAAAGGCATGGATGGAGAAGTGTATGCCTACAGCGCCTCAGGGCTTTGATGATGAGGGTATACTCAGGGATCCAGCTGGAAACCTCAGTGGCCCCTGTTTCACACAGTGCAGCTCTGGATCAGAGCTGATCAGATTCTGTTGGAACCCTCACAAGTCTTAGATGGATATAAAGAATAATCATGCAAACATGCTTCTGCCTTAGCTGGAAACCAGCACTAAGCCCTTCCTGGTGTTGGTAAGGGCTTCCTTCCAATCTAAGGATCCTGCACAGATAACATTACAATTCAAGAAATCAAACTTTCATAACAGCAGCAGCAGCAAAAAGCCTCTGATAAGGCCAAATTACTTATCAAAGCTGGCATAGTCACATTACATTTTGGTCTTGATTTTCTTCTGCTGCTTACATTTTGGCAACTGTGTGTGGGATGTGTGTGTCTGTGTGTGTGTGTGTGTGTCCCTTCCTATAGGTCACACTGAATACCTTTCCACAACGTGATTTGAGTGAAATATCCATTAACCCGTGCCTCCTGCCCTCCAGGAACCTTCTCTCTACTCTGCACACAAGTCTAACAGGGCCTGCAGAACCTTTGCCCAGAATTTACTCCTGTCTGCAATTGCTCTATCTCTTTCCCTCCTCCCAAGTGACAGATAAAACTTTTCTAAGGCACAGAGTAGCCACCAGCCCTGTCTTCTCATGACAAGCCTTTTCTCACATGTAGAACTTGGCCCAGGGTTGGCATCTTACAGACCCTCAGGCAATTCCTCTTGGGCAAATATCGAGCTCAATAATTGAAAGGGGAGATTGTTGAGACTGTGCTATCTAACATGGCAGCCACTAGGGCCAGGGAAGCTATTTAAATGAGCTAAAATTAATTTAAAACACAGTTCCACCATTATGTTGGCCACATATGTGTAGTAGCCATACTGCACAGCACAGATGCTCAATTTCTGCACAACAGAAAGCTTTATTGGACTGTGCTGATCCAGAGCACATGGAGAGAAGAGACATTATTAAACCAGGACCCATTCTCTCAGAAGCTGTAACCTCCAGGGTCTTAGATAGGCCACACTTGACCTGGCAGAATCACAAACTATATTGATCCAGAATAGCTTCTATCTCTTAGGAGTTGCCTAATGTCACAGGTACTAGGGAAGAGGCTTTAATAAATATACTACAGCTGAACTTCCTAAGCACATAAAATCAAGCCACCCTCCCTACCCCATGTGACATGTTATGATGAGAAGATGGCAGAAGGAGGCAGAACATGGAAGCAACGTGAGGAGGGCCAATACGATGAGCTCTCACTGTAGCTCCCTCCCTGGGTGACCTTCGCCTTTGTCCTAGGAGTTCTTGGCACAGTATAGATTTCAGCATCTTTTAAAACACTAAAGACATAGAATACACTAGCCCTCTGGCTCTTCAGCCTCTGCAGGCCCAACAGCACTCACTCAGCAAGCAAATAAATACAAAAATAGAGTTTAAATTCCAGCCTGGAGAAAAAGCCAGGACATAAACAGAAAGTTAAATATTCCCTCATCTTGGGGTAGCCAAGACTATAGACTCCAATCTTGAAGTGAGAAGTCCATATAGGTCCCCCCAAATACACTAAAGTCCTCTGAAACAAGGAGACCCCAGACTCAACTCCTGCCGGAAAGCACCCAGGAAGTAGAGGAGACAACTCTGTCTCTGTCACCAGAGCTACCAGGCATCTGGAGAAGAGAAAACCAGGCCCCGTGCAAAGCTAGGCATAGAGCTGTGAGCTGTATGTCTGATTTTCCTGAAAGTCAACACAGACCCTATTTATAACATGGTGATAATAGTCAGACTTTGCACAAGCATCTGGCTTTATAAGAAACTTCTATATATAGCATTCCATTTCTTTCAGGAGCCCTGGGAGGTCATGAGTATCCCCACTTCTTACTTACAAAATATGAGGGTCAGTTTGAGTAAAATACCCATCCTCAGTCATCTGGACAGAAACTCATCTGGCCTTCTTCAGATGTAGCTAAAGTAACAAAGGAAATTTGGTTTGGAGAGGAAAGACACTAACACTATTTTAAACAATACTATTACGAGGCAACATTTCTTAAATAATTACTATACACGTGATCCACAGTTAAACATGCATTATCTTATTTTGTCCTCACCTTGATCCCAAGAGACAGGTAGTGTGGGCCACCCCATTTTACAGATGGAGAAACTATGACTTGGAGATGTCACACAGCAAGTAACCAGGAAAGGCTAAGATTTGATCCAATTTTTAGTTAGAACATAGGTTTACAGGCTACATTATGAGATCATAATCTTCTCAAGTTTGAGCGAGGGAAGTGAAAATTCAATAGAAAATGTCAAAGAACAAATTAGCCCCTATAATAACTTCTAAATGACCCAACCGAGGAGCTCTCTGAATACTCAGATGATTAAAGATGTGGTTGAGTGTTTCCTTTGGCAGGAAGAAATTGCTTTTGTCTTAAGAAACATTTTCTCTCCCTCATGCTCACTGGAGTGAGACCACAGTTTTAGGGTCTGGTGGGAGTGACTCCAATGCAGACACAAGATGAGACAGAATGTGGCGTCTCTCACCAGGTGATGTGTCAGCACCTATGGCTTCCATCTCCAAAAGGCAGCCCACAGAGAGTTGGGCCAGATAGTGTCACATTCTGCCAGCTGCGGTTACGGGCTGGGACGTCGGGCCTGGTTCCTGTGACATGCAGCCCATAAATCAGCCCCAAGCCTGCTGCACAATTGCAATGTGTCTCTTCTGAGCAGCTCTGAGGAAAAATGGCTCCACCTGCTCACTGCTAGGTAATAAATAAAACAGAATTAGAGCAAAATGGATGGAAAGCAATTTTTGGAAGATGAATTTCCAAAAGAGTTGACTACCATTTATGCACCTCTTCTGGTACTGGAAATGGCTAGCCAACACCCTGCCAGGCCTGGGGCTGGAGGAGGCATTAATGGGCAGAAAGCAGAGAGGAGGGCTACCTGGATGAAGGATTGGCCAGGACAGAGGGCTTCCCATTACGAAGTCCTCCTGCTTCTTCCTGTTGTCCTTCTCTTTCATCTCCTCTTCCACCATCCTCATCATGGTAAGTTACCTAACTGGCTTACTGAGGCCATCCTATGTGGCAGCAATGGGCTGAAATCTATAATCTTTGACCTCCTTCCAAAACACACTGAGGCTGACCACACTACCTAAGACTGCAAGCCCCTCCCCAGGGCACTCTCTATGGCCCCTACTTTGTTTTATTTTTCTCTATCACTTTCCAAAAAATATATTTTTAATCAATACATAATAATTATACATGTTTACAGGATTCAGTGTGACATTTCAATACACGTATTCAATGTGTAATGATCAGGACAATTGGAAAATCTATCACTTTAAATATTTATCATTTATTAGCATCAGAAGCTTCAAAATTTCATAGCTTTTTGCCATCTTCTAATATACTCATATACTCAGTAATTCATTTATTCCACTCATTGCCTCTTTTCCCCATACAGAATAGATCCTCTTGAGGGTAGGGAATCATCTGTTTTTCAACCACTGCATCCCTGTACTTATAAAATGTTCCCTGACAGATAGATGGCACTCAGAAGTTTGTTTAGTACATGAATGGATGAATTGATGGATAGATGAATGGATGGGGATGGATGGATGGATGGACAAACAGATGATCCCCTGGAATTCCTACAACCCTGACAAACATACTCCATACTCATTTTTTACCTCTGGCCTTGCTACATTCCTCACACATCCCACCTGCTCACAATTCCTCTCTCACAGGAGTTTATGTCCTCAGTGCACACCGCCCTTTTATTCTCTGCAGATTTCCCTGGCAGGCACCAGCTCTGTCCTCCAGTCTTGCTTTCTGGATGTCGGGAGCAGCTGCCTGCTATTTTTCCAGTTCTGCCCAGTTCTCATGGAGCATCTCTCACACTGTGTACTCACTATGAACTTGGAGGAGTGGATATTTGCCTGAGGTTCACAGAGTAGATTTGTTTCAGCTACCGTTGTGTCCCAAAGTCCAGTATAGGGTCTGTAGAGAGTGGGTGCTCCAGAAATATTTTAAACCATTTTATAGATGAGGAAATTGGGGTGAGGAACTGGAATTTGACACTGAGACACCACTATGCTGTTCTATGAGATTCTTTGGTTGTTGGTAAGGTCGGCCACATCCACACCCAGGTCCATTACCTAACCTGCTGCCCTGGTGACTGACCTCAGAGCCCTTTTAGGTGATCACATCTTTGTTCATCTTTCAGTGACCATGTATCAAGCCATTCTGAGGCACACACTGTTCTAGAATACGTGGTCAAGAGTGGTGAGACACTGGCTTTCATGGAGCTTCATCCCAGTGACAGACAGATGATACCAAGTAAGAAAATGAAGCATATGGGATTTCAGAGCAGCATAAATGCAGTAAAGACAACAGAACTGAGTGATGTGCACAGAGTGGGCAGCAGGGAAAGCAGGGGAGCAGCCCCATGCGGTAAGGTGTTCTTGGGGCATTCTCCTATCTCTGTGTTTCCTGCCCTTCTAGGTTGTGTCACACATAGCTCTTCAAGGACCCTCCTGATTAGGATGATCCTTTGGCTCAGCCCAATAAATGAGATCCCATGTCAACCAGAGCAAGGAAGAGAATGAGAAATAGGATACTCTGAGGCCCTGGGTCAGAGCTCACGGGCAGGCCTGTGTCTGTCTCAGGGACTGGAAATTCATAGTGTACTGACATACCTGTGATAGATGGAGCCTGGAAGTTCCCCAGAGCAGAGATGGAGAACTCAGATGATCTGCCCCTTCAGCTCTCTTGTGGGAAATGTAGAACTAACTGAGGTTTTATCTATAATTCTAATGTCATATTAGAGCTAAGCCTTTTCTCCATGGAGGTATATGTGTTTCAAATGCATCTAGCTGTGGTGAAATCATCAGTTTGAAGAGCTCACTTCAAACGGGAGCTGCTATTCGATAGAGCATAAAGAAGTGCAACTTTAGCCCAAGGGAAATGTACCAAAAGTTCTTCTAGAAATGAGGAGTCAGTTGCCTGCCCCTCCTCTTCCTCAGCCTCGCCTCCCCAATCCAGCGTGAGGGCATGGAGCTGGAGCCGGGTCTGCCGCACACTTGCTTCATGACCTTGGCATGTCCTCCTTCTTCCTTGATCTCATGTTTTCTACATGTATAGGAGAAAACAAACTTTCTCTTACTTTCCTCACAGAGTGGGTATGAGACTGTGAACATTATCGCCCCATAACTTCTTCAACCTCCCCTCTACGCCTACCCCACCTTATATAGATAGCATGGTGTGTGCATAGTAAAGACTTCAACAACTATCATCAAATATATTGAATGGATAGGGATGAATGGATGGACAGATCTATGAATAGGTGGAGCAAAATCACTTCAAAATTTTTCAGGGTGGCTTCCTGAAGGCAGGCAAATCAAAGGGAAGGGGTGAGGGAGTTAGTGATTGAAGCAAGGAGGTCTGTTAGTAAGAGACCATTGAGGAGATGGTACGAAGGCTTAGATTCTAGATATAGTGAGACCACACAGCTTGAGGAATTGAACAGAAATGTGAAACAGAGATGTCAGTAATGACACTCAGATTTTTAGCTTGGCTCACTTGAAGTATTGAGTTGACATCAAATGAGATGGAGAAGACTTTGTGGGCAAAGGAGTTCAGTTTAGGACAAGATTCACAAATATCCTAAACTTCCCCACTTTGCAGATGTCAGGATTGACCAGGGGGCTTCATTTGGCCAATGACATGTGAGCGGGAGTTTTAAAAATCACTTTATGGTTTTCTATGTGTTCCGTTTTCCTTTGCATGATGATCAGCAATATTCCACATGGAAACTGCCCATCAGCCTGAGTCCTGGAGTGATTACGACATGGGGCAGAGCCCACTCATACTTAGCATGAGTGAGCGAGAAACCTTTTTGTGAGTTTGTGATATGCTGCTGAGATTTGAAGTCATTGTTAACAAAGCTTAACAGAGTCTCTCCTTCTGATACAGCATCCTGGTGAGAATGTCAAGTAGGCAGCTGAGTACACTTGTCTTGAGTTTAAGAGAGGTCCAGGCAGTAGATAGATTGTAGAGTCACTGACACTGAGATCGTATTTGAAATTGTAGACTGAAACCAACACGGGACGGCAGACAAAAGAGGGTCAAGGCCTGAGCTCTGGAGCCTGTAACATTCAGAGGAAGTGGGAGGAAGAAACACCAGAGAGATCTGAGAAGAGGAGGGCAGTGGGATGGAGAGAAACAAAGAAAGTGTGGTGCCCTGGGAGCTTGGGGGAAAAATGCACCGAAAAGGAGAAGTGACCAACTGTGACCATTGCTGCTGACTGTTTAGCCAAGACAAGGGCCCAGAACTGGCTGCTTGGTTTGGCAACATGGAAGTCATTGATATTCTGCCAATGGCAATGTTGGTAGACTAAGAGAGGCAAAAGTCAAACTGGATTTGCTTTAAGAGAAAATAGGAGGAAAAGAACTGGAGGCAACAAATACAGACAAGTCTATAAGGGCTTGTGCTCCAGAGGCAAGCTGGGAAAGGAGGTAGTGGCTAGTAAGACAAGTGGGATCAAGGTACTTTAAGTGGGGAGAAGTAACAGTGTTGCTTCTATGCCATAGGGAAATATCTAATAAAGAGAAAAACTGGAAGCATTGGGAGGTAGAGAGGAGAATTGCTGGAGTGATATCCTTGAAGAAGCCAGAAGAGACAGGATCCAGTGCATGAGTGAAGGGAATGGCCTAACACAGAGATCCTGACCTCTCTTCTATGGGAACAGGTGGATAGGTAGGGTAAATGGTCATTGGAAATTTCCCATTCTAAACTCAGACTCACCAGTGACTTTCACCCACTTATTTAACTTTAGTGTTTCAACAATGTACACTCGCTCCTATAAATTACTTTTTCCTTCCATCTCAAACTTAATTCAGAGCTGCTCTTCCTCACGCCTCAGCCAGGCTCAAGCACTGTGGGAAGAGAAAGAACAAGGTCCAGTTCTGAGATATCTCCTCTTCTTTCCTCTGCTGGATCCTGGCTCTTCTGGGGACACAGAACTCACAAATCTACTGATACATGAGTGTTGAGGAGGATCCATTTCAGGTCCAGCTAGTTCTCTGTAAAACTCTAGATTCTACATAAATGTTCATAGAACCAGCTTCAGGTTTGACCTAGCCTCTTGTTTACCAAAAAAATTGTAGCGTCTCCCTTTGGCCCTGTTGGTAGAATCGCCCTCAACCCCTTCTTGGTCGGGCCTTCTAAACATCTACCAGGGCACCCAGAGCTCTTTCCCTTCTGCCAATCTCATGTTCTGCTGGGCTTCTCTTCCGTAATTCCCACAGCCTGGGATCCATGAACTCCCTGTCCTCCTTCCTGCTCTTTTTTTTTTTTTAACAGTCCTCATTACCATCTGACTATATTTTGTATGTTGACTGGGTCCCCCAAGCATGATGTAGAAGTAGGAATGTTTCTAACGTTTGGTCCAATGTGAAATCTCCGGTACGCATGAGTGCCTGGAACTTAGGCGGATACTCAATAAATACTTGCTGAATGTGAATGAAGAATGAATGAGTCCTTGATTAAGAAAATGTGGTATCTATACACAATGGAATTTTATGCAGCCATGAAGAAGAACGAAATGTTATCATTCGCTGGTAAATGGATGGAATTGGAGAACATCATTCTGAGTGAGGTTAGCCTGGCCCAAAAGACCAAAAATCATATGTTCTCCCTCATATGTGGACATTAGATCAAGGGCAAACACAACAATGGGATTGGACTTTGAGCACATGATAAAAGCGAGAGCACACAAGGAAGGGGTGAGGATAGGTAAGACACCTAAAAAACTAGCTAGCATTTGTTGCCCTTAACGCAGAGAAACTAAAGCAGATACCTTAAAGCAACTGAGGCCAATAGGAAAAGGGGAACAGGTACTAGAGAAAAGGTTAGATCAAAAAGAATTAACCTAGAAGGTAACACCCACACACAGGAAATCAATATGAGTCAATGCCCTGTATAGCTATCCTTATCTCGACCAGCAAAAACCCTTGTTCCTTCCTATTATTGCTTATACTCTCTCTACAACAAAATTAGAAATAAGGGCAAAATAGTTTCTGCTGGGTATTGGCGGGGAGGGGGAGAGGGAGGGGGTGGAGTGGGTGGTAAGGGAGGGGGTGGGGGCAGGGGGGAGAAATGAACCAAGCCTTGTATGCACATATGAATAATAAAAGAAAAATGAAAAAAAAAAAAAAAGAATGAGTCTTAGGCCCCCAGCTCCACACCGCATCAAACTCAGTCTTCTTTGTTTGGTGACATTGCCTCATACAGCATGAAGGCATTTTATAAAATCTGGATCCTGTGGTGGATGTGGAGGTGTGCCATTCAGATGGCCCTAGTGTGGCCAGCAGATAGCCTGGACCTCTGCAACCCCAGGGTCTCCTCAGCCCTTTCCTGACAGCTTGAGCCAGCCATGTGGGCTGAGTGAGGAACCTACCATTTCCAACAGACAAAAGGCAAGTCTAATGCCTGATGACTTCTCTGCTCAACCCTACCTTCTCCCTTCTCTTCGTGGGGATTGGGCCTTGTGACTACTTAGTACTCCAGAGCATTTTCGAATAGCATTAACTTCTGGAAGACCTAAGCCATGACAGGGACCTGACCCAAGGATTGGATCTATGACAGAACCAAAAGACATCACACATAGAATGATGTCTTTCTAGTCAGAGCAAGTACAGTTGGCCATCTGGGGAAACTGAGACTCAGGGACAGGCTTTTCCAAGGTCTCCAACTGGAAAGGGGTTGAACTAGGATCTCCTGACCAAGAATAGAGCCCTGTTGGGAAATTCCTCTTGCAGATCACTACAGACCTACTGCCTACCCAGGTTGTCATGGAAAAGAAGATATGGCATAGTCTTTCCTTCCATGGTGGAGCCCAAAGTGAGGATTTGGGTACAGGTGGCTTATTTGGCAGGTGGCATGTGAAGGAGGAAACACCAGTGTGGTGATGACTATCACAACTGCTGTCATGACAGCCATCTGAATTTCACAGAACCTCAGAGAACTGTCCAAATTGTAACACAGAGCCATCCACCACAGAGCATTCACCTTCCCACTCTTGACCCGTGTGACTGAGGACTGTGCCCTGACCCATGCCTCAACCACCTGCTTCTAGGCTCTGCTTGAGCCTGGCCCAAGCCAGCTTGTGCAACATCTTTGCCCCTCAGACAAAAGGGGCAAAGTTGTGGCCTGCATAGAGAGGCTGTCAATACACAATTACACTGAGGCACGACACAGTAGTGAAACACTTTACAAGATACTGAAGAAGGTGTGCTTAAATCTGATGGTGGGAAAAAGTCAGAAAGATAGCTGCAAGAAGGGCTAGCTCTTAGGAAAGCTTTGAAGGATGAATAGGAGTTCACTACATCAATAAGGCAGAAGGTTCAACATGCTGACAAGACTGCTTGTGTGTTTGGGATGCTGTGAGTATTTTAGTATTTCTAGTGCATAAAGAGAGAAGAAGGATCAAAGGCAGATTGATGAAGGCAGGGGCTAAATATGGGAAACTCTAGTACCTTCTGAATATTTTAAACTTTTGCACAAAGAGTAATATTTTGTTTTTAAAATTAGCATATAGTAAAATTGACTTTTTGGTGGGTCTGTGGTTTGAACTCAGGATTGTATGCTTGCAAAGCAGGTGCTCTACCACTTGAGCCACACCAACATTCCACATCTCTGGTTATTTTGGAGATGGGATGGTGTCCTTGAACCATAATCTTCCCAATCCCCACCTTCCAAGTAACTAGGATTACAGGCATGAGCCCCTGATGCCTGGCTTGACTTTTTTTCTTTTATTGAACAATTCAGTGAATCTTAACCTACATGTAGATTCATGTTACTATACTGTAATCAGGGCACAGACAGATTCATAAGCTATAGCCACATCCACTCCTAACCTCCAGTGATCATGAATCCACTCTCTGCTATTTTAAATGTCATATAAATGGAATCATATACTGTGCAGCCTTTAAGACTGGCTTCTTTCACTCAACATAATATCTTTAAAATTCATCCAACTATCCACCTGTATCAATAGTTGATCCTTTTTTATTGTTGTATAACATTCTACCACGTAGATGTTTATGTATTCCCCTGTGGGAGTCATTTTTGCTTCTGGTTGTTTGGGGCACTTGTAGAGCTGCTCTAAATGTTTGGGTAAAGGTCTCTGTGTGTGCACATAACCTCCATTTTTCTAAGAAACATAACAGGCAGGAGCTAGGTTTCTGGATCATATATTAGGTATACACTTAACTTTTCAGGAAATCACCAAACTGCTTTCCAGAGCTGCTGTGCATTTTGCATTCTCACCAACATGTGAAAGTTCCATTTGCTCTAGGTACTCATCACACTGGGGCGTGTTTTTCATGCCAACTGCTCTAACAGGCACACAATGATTTGCACAAGGGTTTTAAGCAAAGGAGTGATGTGATCAAATTTAGGAGAAAAATTAAAGGCAGACAGGGGAACAAAGCAGGAGAGTGAAACAGAAAAGTGGGCGAGAGGCACTGGTTGACTGGACAGGGTATCAACAATGGGAACAGAGCATAAGGAAGAGGTTGCTGGAGAAGTCAGTGAGACATGAGGTTAAGAAAAAAGTCAGAAATGACTGAGGTTTCTGGCTCATCTAGACCCTGAAGTCCCACATGGAGGGGATGTTGGAATTCCTGGGTGAGGGGCCAGGATGAAGGGCTGGGACAGGGAGCTGCTGCCCTCCCTGCTGGCTGTGCATCCCCCTAGATGATGGCACCAAACAGCCTGGCTCCATCCACCAAGGAAAACTTACATGCTGCTCTGAATGGGGAGATGTGTCTATCTGGCAGCTAGTGTTCACAGAATTATAAACCTGCCAGCAGCCCACATTCTGGAAGTGACCTATGCGGGTTGTAAACACGAATGCAAATGTCCTGTAGTGAATCCGACAAAGAGACAAAATGCAGAGGTGCCAGTGCAGAAGGCAGAACATCCTGCAACCACCACCCACATGCTGCCCCCACCCAGGGGAGAGCAGACTCTGGTCTAAGTTACCACTGAGTTTGGGGGGTCTGCTTTCTATTGGTTCGCCTTGTTGTTCTCACCTGGGTGAGGCCATGGGTTTTGATAATTTATTTTACCATGCATCCCAGGGCATGGCCATGGTAATTAGAGACTGTGACTTTGACGTGATATGTGGGCTTGAGTTGCGGGGGGTATGCCAACACTCCAGCTAGCAGAGGAAAGGGACCCTTGGACAAGACACCCCAAGGCTTCCTCCTGAGAAGAAGCTAATGGAGCTGTGCAGACCTGGCCTCCACCAGGAGGAGAGAGAGAGGAACTCTGCAGCGTTCTCTAGAAAGTCCCCTGCTCTCTATCGCATCCACCCCTTCTCTGAAGTATTATAACTTACTACAGAATCTGTAAAGCCTCTTCTCACCCTTGTTTTTCTCTGAACCTCACAATACCTCCAGTACTATTTTCCCACTTTTCCAATGAGGAAACTGACATGCAGTAGGGGTAAGTGACTTATCTAAGGCCACACATCAGGTCAGTGCTAGATTCCAGATCTCCGCTCATGTCTTCAGATTCCATGTCCAGAAGAACCTCCCAGCATGCTTCATTCACTTTTCTATGGAAAGTAACTTCAACACCCAAAGCACGTTGTAATAGTCCCTCAATCTGTACTAATGGGCTTCTGCTGGGCTATGTGCATCTCCTGTCTACAATATAGCAGCCATACTTTCACAATGGGAGATACACTACTCAGCCTATAGCTGATTGGACCACAGTAGGCCACCTGACCCAAAGTGATCCAATCAGAATCCCTGCTCTGGGAATCTAGGATTATACAGAGGAGGAAAAAAACAGGTTCTCTGTAGGGACACACAGCTGACTTCTGACCAATCTCCACTCATGGAATGGAAAACAGAATCCACAGACCATAAGAAGACTGAGATGGAAGCGCAGAGCAGGTCAGAGAACAGAAATGGTGGCCAAGCGATTAGGAACCTTCTAGAAAGGAGTATTCATGGAAACTGGATTCCAGGGCCAGGGATTGTCAGGTTCTTTTTTTTTTTAAGACAGGTTTTCACTATATAACCCAGGCTGCCTCAGCCTCTGCAGGGCAGAGATTACACCTGTGTATTACCATACCTGACTCTGGTTCTTCTTTTTGTTGTGGTACTGGGGTTTGAACTCAGGGACTACACCTTGAGCCTCTCCACCACCCCTTTTTTATGATGGTTTTGGAGACAGAGCCTCAGGAACAATTACCGCGATCCTCCTGACACCTGCCTCCTGAGTAGTTACGATTACAGGCATGAGCCACTGGCGCCTGGCTCCACTCTGCTTTACAGAACTCATTCCCCTGTAAATGCTCTCTCTCACTTGTGCACTGTCTGCTTCCTGCCCTAGGGCATTAGCCCTGGGAGCAGCAACCTTGTCTGTCCAGGCCATACCCCAGTGCCTTGCCCTGCACCTGCCACACAGGAGGCATCATTGTTGAGCAGATCAGTAATGAACTGGTTGGCTATAGAGTCACTTAGAAATCTGTCCCACTGCCCCATTTTACAGAGTGAAAAACTGAGGCCTGAGGAGAAAGGTATTGACCAAGGTCCCCTGGAGAGCATACACCTGACTGGAAGGTGAGCTTCCAGTATCATTGCCCACCCAGTACAACAGCAGTGAGAGCCACCAGGTGTCAGCTGGCTGCCAAGCACCTGGTGTGATGCTAAGAGTTTTCCTCATGTGGACTCAGTTAAGCCTCACAGAGCCAGCCTGGACAGGTGGCACTGTATCTTCTGATTTGCAGGTGAGGGGACAGAAGCCTTGGGGACAGTGCACCCTCTCCCCACACCCCATGCTTGGCACTCAGAAGCCCACTCTCCCAGGTCCCTTTGCTTGCGACTTCTCCCTTTCTGCTTCAGACTTTTCATGTACCAGTGTCCTTGTGCTGCTAGCAAGGGACCACTACTCCATCCTTCCCTCAGGACACTTGTTTCCTGGGCTATGTCTTGTCTGCCAAAACTTTTCTGCCCCACATTCCACACCCTGAATCTTGTAGTCTGTGACAGCACCTAAAAATGAACGTGTGGTGACATAATTCCTGGAAGAGGTTGGCCATGGCTCCTTTAAGAAGCCTTTGCAGTTTAGCCCAGGACTCAGGAAGACACAACCCCTCACGTCCTTAGCTCACACGAGTCACTCTCCTCACCCTCCGAGATGGGTCCAGCCTGGGCAAGAGGGGTGGCCTTTCAGACCCCTGGCATTACATCCCACTTGTTCACTGGCACAGATAAACTGCTTGTTTCCTGGGACACAGAAAAGAGCCTAAAAGATCAATAAATGAATGTATTCGATACAGAGAAAAAGCTTTAATCCTGGGATCCTAAGACCTGTGTTCAAGTCCCAACTCCACCCTTTGCGCACTCTTCGTGACTTTGTGTTACTACACTTCTGTGAATATCGTAAAGCTTTTTAAAACAAGGGTAATAATAATGACTTGCAGGAGAGTCATCCAACAAAATTCTTAGAATAAAAAAGAAGTGTGCAATGACTTGCAGGCAGTCTCTGGATGTTTATTCAGAGCATTTATAGCGAGCTCCTATGACGAACAAGGCTGGGGCTGAGTGTAGAAACCAGCCCAGCTGTGTCTTTCTACCTTTGCCTTTGAAAAGGTGGATACCAAAGCTTCCCAATGAGGCCGTTTGACCCCAGGAACTGAACACCGTTCATTCCAGGAAAGGTTAATTGATTGAATTTATTAGTCACTAGAAGAGGAATTTCCACTTGGCAATTAAGTTTGCAAATATTGTACAACCTTATAGAGTGCATTTCTCCAAATTGATGTGTTCTTTTTCATGTAATAATCAATTAGTGGGTGTTTCACTTGCCTAATTAGCTCTGCGTGTAAATTAATCTCTGCGTATTGAAATTGCAAACCCAGCCTTGTAATGTGGGCTTGTTTCTAAGATAAATCAAATTACTGTAGCCCTAGCAAAAGTACTTGATTTGGAGAGTCACCAAAAGCAAGCAGGTTCCTTTAGCTGACTGAGTGTGGAGGCTCCGAGAGGATTTGGCATATAATAGCCAGCCTAATTATATTTACCCATAGAGAGGACTCCGTGTCAGTTCTTATTTCTGCTTGTAGGCAAAGCTGCCTGTTGAATGATTAAATTCTCTGAGTCATTAGGTCTCATGCCCAGGTCTCGATATTACTGAGGGATAAGAGATATTTTCCATCCCCCAGGCAGAAGGAGCTGCAGGTGGAACCCAGTGTCCACTTTGCTAACGCTGCTGGGAGGTGGAAGAAGGGGAGATTCATGACCAGCTCTAACTCCACAGCCCCAGGAAAACTGCACATCCTGCACGCATACTGCTCTGACTGTGCCTAGCCACAGTGACGTCTCCCCATCGCCAAAATGCCCTTACCTAAGAAGGCTACAATCTGGCTCTCACCTGTCACACACCAGACTGCCAGTCTGTGACACCCACACATTTGGAATCAAACAGGCCTGGGTTCAAACCTTGCCTCAGCTGTCTGCCAGCTGGGTGACCGTCCTCACATGTAAAATGGAAGTGATACTAATCCTCGCTCAGCCCAGGTGAGGCTCTGATGAGAACAGTGTGACAAACATTTTGGTAGATGAAGCACTTTGCAGGTGGTGCACACATGCTGGTTATTTTTGTTTCAAGCCATTTTCTGGCACCTCAAAAGCAGGACCTGGGCTGTTACTTCATCTCTTACTACAGTGCTGGGGCCCCACCCAGTGTTAGTCTGCATCACAGCCCAGCGCTCACCTGAACACAGAAGATGGGACAGCTGCCTGAACCAACCATCCTTCAGACTGAGTGATCCCCAAATTTTCCTGGGATTGATTTACTACAGGTTATTTTGAGAAATTTGGGGAAAGTAAACTCTTGTCTCTGGAACCACCAGATTCTTGAGGCTTTGAGGACAGGGCTGGCTACATAATCAGATCCCACCAGATGTTTTCTCATCACTAAGAAATTAGTTTTCATACTTTTACTGCTGCCTGGGGACATGGGGTGTTTCCGCAGCCTGTGCCTAGAAACTACATTTGGAAGAATGAAAGGTTCATTGGGAACCCTGAGACCCCCACCTGCCAGCACCATGGGGAGCAGAACTTCCTTAAGAAACCACAAGTTCCAGAAACAAGCACCCAGAGCTTCCATCCACCCACAGTGACATCTACTTGGGGCAGGTGACTGAGGGCCAAAGCTTCCCTCTTGAAACCCAGGGACAATAAGCTAATTTTCTCCAGTGCTCTGAAATTGATGTCCCCTGATTCTGTCCTGCCAGGGCCTGGAGTTTATGCTGGCCAGTAATATTCAGCACTATAGGGAAATGGTAGAGTTGCAGACAGAGGATCCAGCCAGAATAACACAGCAGCCTGCCACACACCTGCTCAGCCAAACTCAAGGTTTTCTGGGGAAAATCATGAACAATTGAAATTATTTCCTTTAATAACCCTAAGGACAGAGTGCACAGCCTGGCCTCCTTTCTAACCTTGCTAATCAGTTTACCACCTCCTCCTCTCCCTGACATGCACGCACACATGCACGTGCAAGCACAAGCCCCTGAGTGCAAGAAGGGCTCACTGTTCCCAGACTCACATTTTCCTCCCCCCTCTTTCCCTCTATCTTATCAATTTTAGAGGGGCGGGCAAAGTCCACTCTTTTTCCTATTTGGCTG
Source organism: Castor canadensis (assembly GCF_047511655.1). Classification (NCBI taxonomy): domain Eukaryota; kingdom Metazoa; phylum Chordata; class Mammalia; order Rodentia; family Castoridae; genus Castor; species Castor canadensis. The sequence goes on from NC_133400.1 coordinate 35,928,637, forward strand.
AGCCCAAGGTACCATTCCTAAAGTACTACATTTTCGGTTTGAAAACTAGCCAGTTTCTGACAAACCAGGATAAGTTGGTTACTTTAACACTTGTATGTGAGAGAATCTATGTGCACAATAACTAACTACCTCCATGTCACAACTTGAAAGTACTCACCTGTGATTTATTTAAAACACTCCTGGGGCTTGCTTCTGCAGTCCGCATACTAAAACTGGAGCAATATAGGGTTATCGTGGTCCCTGTGCAATGAGGACATGTATATTCGTGAAGTATTCCATATGTGGTTGTGCATGTCTGTGTCCCCAGCAAGAGGATCTCAAGTTTGAGGCCAGCCTGTACTACATAGCAAGACCCTATCTAAAAAAAAGAAAAAAGAAAACACCCACAGGAGCACAGTAAGTATTCAATAAATATTAGCCATTATTATTATTGCTCCTTTTATATTCCACTACAATGGCACTCTCACCTCAAAGATATTCTTCCATCATCCTCATGGCTACAGTGCAGCAATGTGACCCTCACTGATCATTTGTCTGTTTTGGTCAGCTTTCCATCACTATGACAAAATAGCTGAAACGAACAACTGAAAAAAGGAAAGGTTTGTTTGGCTCATGGTTTCAGAGTCCATGGCCAGTTGGCTCGATTACTATGGGCCCATGGTGAAGCAATGCATCATGGTGGCAGAAAGCTTGTGGCAGAGGCTGTTCACTTCAATGAAGAGAGAGAGAGAGAGAGAGGGAGGGAGGGAAGGGCTAGGGGTAAGATAAACCCTTCTAGAGTATGCCCCTATCTCCCACTGGAGATACATTTCACCAACTCCCAATAGTGTCATCAAATTATTAATCTATCCATGAATTAGCCTATTGATTGGGTCAGACTCTCATGATCTTATCACTTTCTAAGTCTCCCCCTCTGAGCATTGCATTGGTGATGAAGCCTTCAGCACGTGAGCCTTTAGGTACATTTCAGATGCAAACCATAGCAGTTTTGTGCATAGTTCATTTCTTCCCTAGTGTGGGGGGTTGAACTTAGGGCCTAGTGCACATTAGCCAAATGCTTTACCACTGGGCTACACCCCCAGCCCCATCAAATTCAACATCATTATAATTCAACAAAAGTCAGTGAGTCCCTACCACGTCCCAAACACCATTGTAGGGATTCAGAAAAGATGTCAAACATGACACTTGGGATGCTGGATGCTTTGAGTTGAAGAATCAGCCTCAAGGAATCTAAGTCTCCCCTAACCCCCCATCTCCCCCATCCTCTCTCCACCCCAGAAGCATATGGAGGGGCTTTCTCTGAAGTTCCCAACTAACCAAGGGAGTACCTCCACAAGGAAGGCCACTGTCTTGGGTCCTCTTTCTGACATCTAGGAAACAAAAGATCAACTCACAGTGTGAGACCAAAGATCTCACACCTGGCCAGAGACTTTACCACAAATGGCCATGGCTCTTCTCAGAGCTGTCACCTAAGACACTGTATTTGCATAGCAAGGAGGCCTCTGTATTTCCTCCCCTCATGCATGGGGGACCCCAAACCCCCTTCCCCCTGTCAACACTTCTCCCCAACATTCCTGTCTCCATGCTTCTTCCTGTAACTCAAAATGCTGTTTAAGCTTCAACCATCTGGCCATTCTTTGAGTTCCAGAGTTTCTGTGACTCCCACGTGCTTGTACGTAAGTAAATTTGTGTGTATTCCTCCTGGCAATCTGTCCACTGTTAGTTTGCTTCAGCAGATTCAATTATGGGACATTCAGAGGGCAAAGGGAAATTCTTTTCACCCTACGGTATGAGAGGCAGAGATTCAACAGAAACAAAAGTAGACCTGCCCTGATGCATAAGGCTTCAGCTTGGTGTAGGAGACAGACATGGAATAGAACACTGGGTTAACATGTCGTTATATACCATGGTAGAAGCTGAGAAGGAGCATCATAGGGTGTAACCTGAAACATAAAAGGAGAAACCTAATTTGGGTTCAAAAGTCAAACAAGGCCTTTCTGAGGAAGTCACATTTAAACTAAGAGTAAAGAGGTAGTAAGGGGCCAAATATAGTAGTACACATCTATAATCCCAGCCATACAGGTAGGGAAGGTAGGAGGGTTGCAGTCCAAGGCCAGCCCTGGGAAAAAAAGCATGAGACCCTATCTGAAAAATAAACTAAAGCACAAAAGTCTGGGGCATAGCTCAAGTGATAGAGTTGCCTACTAAGCAAGCACAAAGCCCTGAGTTCAAACCCCAGTGCCACCAGAAAAAGGAAAAAAAAGGTAGCAAAATTAAGTGATAAAAGGTAAATAGCTCACTTTGAGAGCTCTAAGTCACCCTGCAAGTCATGGTTGTTCCTCGAGTTCTTAAGAGAAATGGACCAAAAAGTCTAGTTATTTGAACGAAGTCAATAGTAAAAACTATAAAAACTGTTGTGTGTCATAAATAGTTATTACATATTTGGCTGTTTTGTAAAAATTGTCGTATACATGTGCCCCAACTTGAGCAACAGTAATTCCTAAGAATGCAGTGTTGTCCGGGAGCTGGATTCTTGGTTTTAGAAGGACCTCTGCCTTTCTCAGAGGCATCCTGTGTGTGTCGGATCCTGGTGTCAGGTAGGTGAAGAGACTTGGAGCGGGGGGAGGGATGGAGTAGTCAGGACCTCATTGTGTCCCTTGGCGAAATTTGCCCTTGTGCTACTTATTTATCTTTTCTGGATTTCACTTTCCATGTCTTTAAAGTTAGAGTACAATGAAGATACCCTCTAGCTGCTTTGTGGGGTTTTGGAAGCGCAAATGAGTGGAGCACTGGAGAAGCATGCCTGTGCACATGCTCCCTCCCTCCCTGCTGTGCACCTCCACCACAGGAGCCATGTGTGCTGACGGCAGAGCAGGAGTGTCCTGGGTGTGGCATGAAGCATGAAGAGAGGAGAGAGCACACAGGGTTTAGACTCCATGACACCTGGGCTGGAATCCAAGCCTTTTCAGCCGTGTGACCCCAGGCCAGTGACTGAAATCTCTCTATCTCACTGTTCCCAGTAATGTAACACAATAATAATGCTCTCTTTTTTAAAGTCAAGTGGAAGAATAAAGACAGTGAAGATAAACAGGCCAGCATGGCACACAGGTACCACTCTCCAGCCACAACCCTGAAAATAACTTAAGCTCTTTGCATGTGCTTTTCCCTTTGTGTGGAATGCCATTCCTCACTTTATGTCTGACTGGCTCTTCATCTTAAACACTGGGCCTCAGTGAGGCCTTTCCCGGCCACTCCACTTAAGTCAGGTTTACCCTGTCAATCTTTATCAGAAAACTCCACTGAATACCAGCACTGGTGATCTAGTGCTGACGGCAGAGCAGGAGTGTCCTTAATTACCCCAAAATTAAGTAGTATGCAAACAACGTTCATGATCTTACATTTTCTGTGGGGAGAGAGATCCAGCTTCAGCTTGACCGAGTGAGCCCTCTGCTCAGGCTTCTTTCAGGCTGGAGTCATACATTGACTGAGCTGTGGTCATCTCAGAGTTCAAATGGAGGAGGATCCACTTCAAGCTCACTTGCAAGGCTGCTGACAGCTGGGACCCCACCAACTGTGGGGTGCAAACATCAATTGCTCCCCACAGGAGCCTCTTACTGGCGACACACTCAACCCTGGGCTTCCATTGTAGTGAGGTCAGAGGGAGAGACTGAGAGGGCTGATAAGCAAAACAAAAGTCATTTTCTCTCCTCTTGGAAGTAGCTTCCCATCCCTTCTGTCACGTCCTATTCTTTATTTAGATGTGTATCCCTAACCCCAGCCCACACTGAAGGGGGCTAGGTGCATGGCTCCCCAGTGGAATAACCCAGCTCATTACTTCCCCCTTAACTTTCTCACTTCTTTACAGTCTGGCACCTCATACAAGGCGTAAGCTGCCTGCGGACAGAGCTCACGGCCAGACCAACAGAAGGACCTTATTAACAAATAGAAGCACGGTCATAACCGATCTCCCGTTATGTGCCTGCCACTAGGCTGCAGGCTCATGGAGAACAAGACCCAGGCCTTCCTTGTTAGTGTGTACGACAGACAGACAAGTAAACAGACAGGCCTGGCAGGTGACATCTTTGCTGTTCTGTTTTTGTAAACCTCACGAGGAACCACAACTCTTGCCTTGTAAAATGAATGAGAAATTTCCCAATTTCTGCCTTCTGGGTACCTGTCATTATTTCTGATGTTATGCCAACTCATTCTTCCATGCTGGGGGCCAGGGGGCAACAGGGGAGGCACACACAGACAATAGAAGGAGAAAAGTTCTACCGGGCACAATAATCCTCAGAAAGGTTTTGACGAGTCGAGCGGCCGGGGCCTGGGAGCTGGCTGTCTGCTGCCCGCTGCCCTGTTTGACGAATCGTTTGCCAAAGAGCCTGGCCAGCGGGAGCTTTGACCTTGGAGGAGAGTGATCTGTCTTCATGGAGACACGCTGTCATAAGCACATGTCTCAATTTCGCTTGGGAAGGTGCTGAGACTGCGCGAGGCGAGAGCCTCGGACGTGGCTAAGGAGGAAAAATGTGTGACCCCGGCTGGAGCATGGAAGCGGCTAAAATTAACTGAGAGTGACCATGGAGGGTAGGCTGGGGACCCGTGTGTTTCCCTCCAGGGAAAAGAGTCCTCAGCAAGGCCAGCTTGAAGAGTTGTGTCCCTCACCTCCAGTGTTCCAAGACCAGGTCTTCATTTGTCATGGAGGACAAAGGGGAGAGAAAATCTTTAGAGGCAGTGCCTTTAACATCTAGGTCCCTCACAGAAACACACACACACACACACACACACACACACACACACACACACTGACCTCTGCTCCCCCCTGAAGGTCAGGGTGATGTCCTAGGGGACAGAGTAGGTAATAAATCTGGCTCTGCACAGTCACCTCTCTGAGGACCCAGCTAAGCCGCGCCCCTCTGTCTGCTCTGACAGGTCTGGGGAGATTTATCTACCAGGGCCTGGGCTGCAGCACAGGCAGCAAACTCATGAATCTGGAGGAGAGGCATTGACAGAGCCGGAGGTGTGCTTATTAAAGAGAGAGGGGCAGGAAGAAGAGCTCTGAGCTCCTGCAGTCCTGTTTTGAGTGACACAGGATTGGGTATTATGGGATGGCTGTGCCTGGCTATTTTGGGATGAATTGGACAAATAGATAATGTTGGCGGTGAGAAAATAAAAGACAGAGGTGCTCTGGGTCGCTGATTATGAGCAGTTGATAAAGAGCCCATCTCCAGGGAGGTGAGGGAGATGGGGGGCTTCTGAGAGACTGGCCTGAGGCTCACAGCCCAAATTGCTATGCTGTAGAATATTGCCTTCCCTGCCACACCTGTGGGGGGCCCCCCACCCCAGGAACAGGCCTTGCAAAGAGTGTGTTTCCGTGCTTCTGAGGTGGGCCAGGGCCACGTTGCCTACAGGCAGAGGGCTGGACAAGTGGACCTGCAATGAGACTCTGCCAGGAGACCTGTGATTTTTCTCACAATCCTTTTGTGATTATTGTCTTTCTTGTCTTCTCTGTGTGTATTTGATTACTTTGCCGAAGCCATTTCTAAGGCATCAAATGTCAGGGAGTCAATGAGCCAGTTCTGAGTTTTTAGCCATTTTTTTAGTAAGAAGCAGAGTCTCACTATGTTGCTCAGACAAGACCCAAATTCCTAGGCTCAAATGATCCTTCTGACTCGGCCTCTCCCTGTCACTGGGACTGCAAGTAAGCATCATCACACCTGGCTGTGAGCCTGAGTTCTTAAAAGGGCAATGTTTGTGTATTTATTGTCATTTTATCTTCACATTCCTTGAGGTGGAAACAGGCACATTCCATATTGTCTGGCCTTAATGCAAACCAACTGGCTCATCCAGAGATATGATGGGCCCAATGCAGCTCCACCAGGGCATCCCCAGCCTTATGGGTACCATGGAGCCTGAGGACGAGCAAGTCCGTGACTAAGTCCTCAGGATTTGTTAAAGGACACAAAGAGAGTTGAGAACATCCCATCATGAATATGAATGACCAGACACAAGTGCCAAGCATTAGCCAGTAGTTTTACCCAATAGCTAATAATGACCGAGTGTTCCCCCTGTCACATTTGATGTCCAGCTGCCACTGCACTGACCACAGACCACAGATGCCTGCCTGAGTGCCATATCTACTCCGCACCATGTGTGTGTCTCCACATGGTTCATTGATCTAGTCACTCTACTGCAGCCTGGAAAATAATTTTTAAGTTCTGGGTGGGGTGTTCTTTTCCCCTATAAAGGTTTAAGATTCAAGTAATTGAAGATCTGTGATCTAGCTATTGATATTTCAAAAAGACATTTCCTTTTGAAGACAAATACCTTAAGAACAATGTCATGTGAATTTCACTGATATTTATGGAAAAGCCCTGAGTTCTTCTGCCTTCTTTTTTGGCATTGGGAAATGGTATAGGCTAGCTAACCTGTTTGGGTTTGTTTGTTTGTTTGTTTGTTTTTAAATAAGGCTGCATACATTTTCACATTCAAAGAATTGGGGAAAAAAAAAACAAAATCCAGTAACGTTTTAGTTTCATCCCCACAACTATAAGTCTATAGGTTTGGGCTAACCAGATCTGATATTTCAGAAATCATCCCTCCAAATTTTTATGTCATAGTCCCAATTTTTAAATGTAAGCAACTAAAGTAGATGTTTTCAATCTCTGCGGAGGTGTTTTGTTCACCAGGAAGAAATAAAATGTTGAGTGCCAGACTGGTCCATTGACAAGTCTGCTATATCTGATTTGGAGTCCTAGAGTTTCCGGGTGATGGATTATAATTTTAGTTTTCTAGTTGCTTGGATTTTGAATTTTTTAAACATTAAAAGAAGGCAGTGGGAGATTGGAAAGAAAGCAAGTCCCTTCCCCTTGTCAAAGCATTTAGATGTGCTCTTAGATGTCATTCAAAATGGGAAGGTCCAGTGACAGGCAGGCTGTGATGAGCAGAGGGAAAATAAAGATTCATCAGCTTGTACTGAGGCTGCATGGACTCCTGACATCCCCTACAGACCCTCTTAGAAATGACAGCTGCTGGTTCTGCAGAGGGCCCTCTTTCCCCAGCAGGCCATGAGCAGTCACTGACCTGCTAGAAGAAAGGTCCCCAGGTCATGCTAATCTATGTACTACACACAGATCAATAATACAGGGAGTCACCCCAACCCACAAACATGTAACTCAATCAGTACTGTGAAGATGGGGCAAAATTCACCCCCTGAAAACCTGCTGTGAACAGCAGAAAACGTGGGTGATTTCATTATCTGAGATTGCTTTGTCATATTTCTGCTGAACCGAAGGATAACTGAAATGAACATTAATAATTCAGCACCACAGCCGGGGCTGCAGAACCTCCAGGTCCTGCTGCTCCCACCATCCAGTTCCTCCTGGGTTTGGGAGTGGAAATGTCTGGACCGCTGTGGCCATGAGGAGCCCTAACGAGCATCTGTGCCATCCTCACAGACTTAAATCTGAAGGGTTTTCTGCCAAAGGAGACAGAGATGGGTCCCTCCCCAGATGAGCCATGGTCAGCCTGGACCTCAGGGAACAAGGTCTCTCCCAGTATTTTTCTTTTGATTCTGTGTGGGTTTTCTTTTGACTCCAGGGATGGGTCACAGTGAATCTTTGGGACAGAACCTTTTTTTCTCCACTTCCGTATTATTGTTCTCCACATATTTCTCTTTTTCCTTCTCTCTCCTCTTCTCTCCTTCTGCTCCTTTTCTTCTGTTTTACCCCATTTATCATCCCTCTTCTTTTAATAGAATTCTAGCACATCAGAGCAAATGAGCTTTTAGAGGCTCCTGAGGCTTTGGTGAGCAAAGCCAAATGTCCTTTTAGGGTTGAGCAGATCAAGTAACCAATGTAGAGTGGACAAGACATTCCCAAAAAGAGTGCTTCTGAAGACCATTGGACATCAAAATGTTATATGTTTAAAGTCTAATACTGTTCAAACAGAGCACATTTATGATTCGATGTGACCTGTGGAGCCCCAGTTTGAGACCTAGTCTAAGCTGGCCCCTTTGTCACAGAGGATGAAGTCCAGACCAGAGATTGGCCCAGGATAATGCAGGAGAAGTCTCCTGAATTCCAGGCTGTGGTCACTTTCAGAACACCCGGGCTTTTGTCCCCCATAACTTTCATTCATTTGTTAATTACTCATTTAGCCCTGGACTGCTTCCAACCCCAGACACTGAGGATCCAGATGAATCACCAAGACCTCTACCCTCTCAGGACACTTGTCCTGTCTCTGGGAGGTCACATGGTGCTATTAATACTCACTGGGACAACTGCTAGGCAGGTAACAGGATGTCTGCCTGGCATCCCCATGGGCATCAAGGAGACTCCCTGTTGAACCTCTATTCAGGCCTTCCAGGGCACTCTTCCCTCTGACCTTGGACTGTCACCTGGAAAGACAGGTTCTCATGCACTGGCTCCTGAGGGATGACCCTGGGCACATGTCACCATCAAAACTTCACCTGAAGCCTACCTTCAGGCATGCCTGAGAAAGGCATACTGCATACTGGTCAGCAAGACTGGCCCATTCCTTTCCAGCATGGAGCAGGTCTAGATGAAGTCACCCAGCCCACCCACTGCCCTCTGGACCTAGAGCTCTGACACCTACAGGCTCACAGCTAGGATGAAAATCACATGTGACCTCAGCATGGCAGACCTGACCTGAGTCCAGGCTGAAGGCCCACTGGCCAGGTCTTTATTTCTTAGGCTACCAGGTTGCTATGCTTTGGGGGACTCTGTCATGTATGAGCCATAGGTACTTAGAAAAAGCACAAGCTCCCTCTCTCATACATTCACTCAATAAGTACCTATTGAGTGCCTCTTGTGGTCTGGGCTTGGAAACAGAGGAAAGCCAGACTCCACCTCAAGCCCATTCTGCAGGGAAGTAGCAGTGGCACCACTTTTGGGGGGCCAATGGGAGGACCAGGGCCTGGGAACTTCCTTTTGTGTTCTTGCTTCCCCTTAAGTCTGCCCTGGCCTCTGGCCTCACTTTCCCATTTGCTCTCTAACTTCATTTTACAGTGTCCCAACTCTCCTCAAATTCTCAGTCCTGTAACTCTGCCTGCAACGTCTTCAAGAGCATTGAGCTGCCTTTAATCCCATCGCAGAGATAAAGAAACTGAGGTTTAGAAAGGAAAAATAACCCACTTAAGTCAGAGGGGCAAGTACTAAACACAGAGTTGTAAGAGAGTCACACCTAATCCTTCTAATAACCATATAAAGATTTATATGATCTTAACCCTATTTTGCAATGAGGAAGACAAGGTCCTGAGAGGTCACGTGACCAGAGCAGAGGACATGCTCCAAAGACAACACTCTTAACCCCTTTGACATATGGTTTGGCCAGAGCATGCCTTCCTATTTTGAGGGTGTATTGCTTTATAAGGAAAAGACAGAGGTCACAGATTGGTAATTGGCAAACAAATGGATGTGAAGACATTTGAACAGCTGTCACCACAGAAGCCAGGAAGGTGGCACTGTCTTGCCAAGCAGGACGCCAGGTTTTTGGGTGATGACCAACTTGGCATTTTTCAGAAGGAAGCAATCAAGAAATGATGCCCTTTTGGAAAATCTTAAAAGTAGACTCCAGAAACCCTTTTGACAATCCAAGTACAGCATTGCTCCACCAGCTTGTCACCATGTCCTGTCATCAGATGTCCACTTCTCGAGGTAAGTTGCTGAGGCTTGTGATCATGGACCCCAGAACAGGTAGCTCACTGAAATGCTGTCAATTGTCCAAGTTATCTATTTCTGCTGAGCAAATTACTGCAAGTTTAGTGCCTTCAAACAGTACGTGTTGTCCCAGAGTTCCTATGGCTAGGACTCGTGGTGCAGCTTAGGTGGCCTAGGCAGACCTCTACATCAGGATCTCCCTGAAGCCAGCAGTAAACTTGTGAGCCAGGACTGCAGGCTTATCTGAAAGCTCATCTGGGAAGAATCTTCTTCCAAATTCACAGGGCTGTGAGTAGCTTCTGTTTCCTGCTGGCTGTTATGGGGAAGTCCACCTCAGTTCCTCTTCATGTGGGTCCCCTCAATGTGAACACCATGCAAGCGAAGAAAGCCACAGAGAGTCTGCTAGCAAGACAGAAGTTACAGGAATCCCTGTAATCTAATCACAGAAGTGATGTCCCCTTCACTTGAGATATTCTGCTACTTAGAAGCCAGTTTCTCAGGGGACAGGAATACACAAAACTGTGAATACTGGGAGACTGGGGTCAAAGGGAGCCACATACATGTAAGTCATTGCTACATCAGTATAAATCAGTCTATCCACTCTTTACAGCAGAATGCTTAGGTGGCAGCAAAGAGATTTTTGACAAATGGAGGAAGGAGAGATGGTTTTGGAATCCAGTCTCAGCCACAGCAGGATGGGCCTGGTGAGTAAGCTTTGAACTGCCAATAAACCAAATATGTGCTCCCCTGAGACTAACTCCTTATTTGTAGACAGGTGGAGGCAGAGAGAACTGAGCCAGTCTGTGTGGTTTTTCTCCATTTGTCCCTGTGCCATGGCTGTGGCACTAAATTGAGACTTGACTCTCCATGGTGGTATAACTGGCACTATGCCACATTGTCCCAGATGCCAAAGCATCCTCTCCCTCTATGGCCTAAATGACATCCAACTTTAGCTGCCTGTGCACAAAGCCTGCACCACAAGTACTGAGCAGCTCCCTGGCTCTGTAGTGACAGTACCAGCCTGGCGCTCTGGGTATTAGTCTAGTCATTCACTAGACTAACCTGTAACAAAAAAAAAAATCCACCTTCATGGAATGGACATTGCCATTCCCTGCTCTTTCAAAGCCATGGCGTTCTCCCTGGAGAGGTGATACAGAAGAACACTTACTTTATTAAAAGACCTCTGACAGAGACCCATCATTAGCCAAGATTGGCTTAACAAAGGTTTAATAAAGATGGCAATGAGAAGATATTAACTCATTTGGCTCATGTTTGCAAACCTGACGTGTCGCAGATACAGGGCTTTGTTTCAGCCTTGGTGATGGATCAAATCTGTTTGCATTGGAAATTGAATAATGTGCTCATGTGCTAGAAATCTTGCACTGAAGCCAAGCCAACATTGAACCTGTCTTAGTGAGTAAACTACCTCCCCACCCGCAAAGCTTGCCACCTCAAAGCCAAACCCTCTAGAGCCTGAGACATGCTGCACATGGAGCCAGGAGTCTGGTTCCCCCTACATAGCACAGACCATTCTCAGCCATTTATTTTAAGCAAATTATTCAGCCAAGTTGACAAGCATGAAAAAAACATGACCTACCCTGGGATTTTCAAAAGAGATTTTCACCCAAATGTGATTCATTGTGCTCTGATCGCTTGCTGTATTTTTATCAAATGCTCCATGCCAGCTCTTAAAAGGGCACTGTCAACTCTGCTGGTTACAGCTGATTTTTTTGACTCTGTTGTCAGATGAAACCCTCACTAACCTGTAACAAAAAAAAAAAATCCACCTTCTGGAAGCTCTGGGAGGTACCCAAGGACCTATGGGTCCTTGAACAGACCTTAAAGGCATTCAATGACACACATGTCAAGTAACTGCAATATGCCAGCCCCCTTTTAGACACAATGGGTGCCAACTATGAAAAGGGCATATAGATAGTTCTCTGATTTCATGGAGGTTATATTTCAGGAGAGATAGACTAGAAAGAAAGATTAGATGAATGAAATAATTTTGGATATTAATATACTGTATGAAGAAAATAGAACAGGGTAATACACTCAAAAGTCTTCCCAAGGAAGCACCATCTGGGCAGTCCCCATGAAGGAGTGTGAACCCAACAGGACTCTAAGAGAAGACCTTCTAGAGAGGACACAGTGGCTCACCATCTACACACTGTGCATTTTGCCAATCAGGCTGGAACAAGTTACTGCCATAATAGATTCTGTGACAGGAGACCAGGAGGAATAGAAAGATCTACAAGGGAGCGTCCTGGAGAGTGGGCTCTGTCCTCTCTTCGGGGAGCATCCAGCATATTGGTAGTGGGGAACTTTCCATCTTTTTCATTATTATAGCTCCAGAATTCAGCTGAGAGCATGACACAAAAAGCAAATGTTAGTTGAGTAAAAAGCAAATGGTAATGGGAAGGAAAGGACTTAGAAGAAATACAGCTAGCTAGCCAAAAGGTCTTAGCATGGAGCAACTGTGTGAGAAGTTTATATGTATTTCCTCCTTTAATCCTCCTGAAATTCTTTCAGAGAGGTATTGCTTCCCTGTCACATGCAAAGGTATTGAACCACATGATCCACCATGCTAATTACCTCACTTGTAATGGGTATGGGAAAAGCAGGAGGACAAAAGTTGGGGCATTTCATGATAATACTTTATCCTACCTAAACCACAATCCCATTGCCCTAGTGCAGAAGCCCTTGGAGAAGTCACTAGTGGCCTTTCAGTGCTTAAAACCCTAAGTTTGTGACTCAGACTTCATTTATCCATTCATGAAGCACCTACTATGTGCCAGTACTGTACTGGAGATGCCTCTGTAAACCTAAGATGAAAGATGCTACACGGTAGAGCACCTGCCTAGCAAGTGTAAGGCCCAGTGTTCACATCCCAGTCCTGTCAAAAAAAAAAAAAAAAGAAAAGAAAAAAGATGCCACAGCCACTGGCCTCCCTCCATCCAAAAAGTAAGCCTGATCACATGGAATAGGAAGCATAATTCAGAGACTGGTAAAATAATCATTCATGTCTTTTGTGCTCTTTCCCCACATCCATGACCCAGATAGCTCTAAAACATAGGCATTCCTTCACCCAGCCAAACACAGCAAGGAGATGGTGGGTAATAAATGGCAGTGGGAAGCACTGCACATAAATGCAAGACCAAAAGCAAAGTCAGCTGCTGGCTGACTCATCCAAACGAGGTAAGATGCTACCATGACCATTCTCCTCTGTGGCCAAGCTTGATGGCTGGGCTGGATAACTGGTTTTCAGGACAATTCAGATTCAGTGCAATTCTGCCTTTGCATAAAATTCCAGCTGAAACTTCCTTGGCTTCTTCTTCCATTCCCTCACAGCCTAAACCCCCTCCTAAGCCACCCATCTACCTTCCTTCTTCCCACTGTGTCTTTCCCTACTGCCGTGCCATTTCTCTCCCAACCGTCATTGGATTGTAATGACAATAAGGGAGAGCTTCTTCCTTTATAGGACAGCAGAAGAAAAGTAACTCTCTGACCAAAGCATCTCTCTCAGGAAGAGTGTGGGAGGACATAGCAATGTAACAAAATGGGCAGCAGTTTCTCTTCAGGCATCTCTCCAATTCTTGGCTAAGTTGCTCTTCCCAGTGGCCAGGTAAAATCCCTTGCTTTCTGCTGAGCCAAAGGCACAGTATGTATCTTCACTGCACGAAGTGTGTCCTGTCATGAAGAACTTCACACTACCTCTGGAAAGCAGAAGGCTGCTACTTACCACCAGGCTGTCCCTCTCCCCTGGTCTTTAAACCTTGAACAATTTGAACACCCAGTGCTTGTGTGTCTCCTGCGCTGTACCACACCTGCTAGCAGTGATCTTGAGTGAATTACTAAACCCTGCTGGGCATCACTCCCCTGTCTATAAAATAGAAATAGTAAAACCTCGTTCCAGTTCTTTTGAGTATGTGCAAATTCCTTTGCACTGTTCCTGGCACAGTGGAAGCATAAAATTGATGGTTCTTGACTCTGGTGTACATGAGCAATACCTGGGGAGCTGTTAAGAATGTTGATGCCTGGGCTCCCACTCAGACCCATGAACTTAGCATTGGGAATGGAGGTAGTCTAGGTTTCAGTGTTTTTTAAGACTCCGAAGTTGATTCTAATTTGCAGCTAGGAAGACAGCGTTTCACTGGGGAAATGGCAACTATTATGGTTGTTGCTGTTGTTTTAAAACCACATTGTCCAGACGCAAGCCCAAAGGTACATGGAATCTCTAGGAAAAGGACTTGCTTGTATCTGAAAATAGTGGCGCATTTGTGATTCTCAGCCCAGCCCCTCTCATCTTTCAGAGAGAACTAAATGAACCGCAGAAGTCCGTAGCCCATGGCACAGTGTCTTAGGTAAAAGGCACCTAATCAAACATTTCATGGGTAATTGGCAAATTGACTCTTCATAAGAAGGAAGTAATCTGAATTAAGCCCCATGAGTTAGTGGAAAGAGAGCTGCCAGTGGCTCTGGGCTCTGGGTTCGTGCCACATCTGCATAAACGAATCAGTCCCAGGGATAGATGCTTCTTCCCACGTGGTCCTACAAGAGAGTGCTGCTCCTCTAGCCTGAGATCAGCAGATGCAGGCCCAAAAGACCGGGCCCACTTGCTGAATGTGAATTCTAAAGCCAAGGCTGTTTGAACTACAGGAATAAGAGTGGGAACCCTGGCCCTGACCCTCACACAAACCCATGCAGGCAAAGGCAAGAGAATCCTGGGAAGCAAGATGGACTCAGAGTCTGTTTGTGGCCTGATTAAAACAAGCTGCCCGTTTTGCAACATCGCTGCCTTTTGGTGGGATTTATGGCATCATTGTCTTCAAAGTCAATTAAAAAAAAAAAAGAGGGAAGGAAATTTTTTTAAAAAGGACAGTTTCCCTTTCCCTGAATTGGAGTCAGAGCCCTCATTATTTCATTAGCTGGCCTCATTCCCTGGATGGCAACTGGGTTCATGAGCATTTGATTTAAGTTGCAATTAAAAGCCCCAATCATAGAAATACATTTTCAGAAGATAATTGGGTGCGTCAGGTCAGCTTGTTGGCCTGTTAGCCAGCTCTAATTATTGGCCAGTAAATTAAAAGCAATTGTAAGTAAATAGTTCATCCAAAGACACATGAAAGCGAAAAAGCCATTGATCAAGGACTCTGCCTTCTGCCCTAATCAGGGATTTTCCTTTGCCAGGGACCACAAATCCATCTCCCTTACGTAAAGGACATGTCGGGTGACAGGCATTTTAATGACCCTGCATACATTAGGATCAGTAGATCTTGAAAGATTCGTTTAATATTTTGCTTTTGTGCCTTCCACACAGTTTTTCTCTCTCCTTTTCGGCAAAGCCCCCAGCTGAACCACGTGATCCTCTTTCTCATCTCATCCCCTCCTCTTGTAGTTCTCACAGTAGCAGCTTGAGCTGAAGAGGACTCTTTCATTACTTTTCTTTCTAGAAGGGCAGCAGGGCGGTCACAAGATAGAAGTTTATCGCTGCAGGTTGTGAGTTCCTTTTTCTGTGAAAAAGCTCCCCTCTCCCTTCTCAGCCCATATAGGCTCACCCAGTCTCCCAGCGCCTCCAGTGTTGACTCTGGCCAATGAGATGTGGTGGTCATGACATACACTAGGTCGGAGCAGAAGTTTTACTGATTATGTCATCTCTGTCTCCTGCTCTTCCCATCTGCCCTCAGACGGTTCTTATCACACATCAGGGCCGCTTATGCAGCCCGAGTGAAAAGATGCATGGCGGATGGGGAGGCCAGCAAAGCCAAAAGTAGCCAAAGCAGCTGCAGCTGGCCCCTAGCTACTAATGTTTAATGAGAGAGGAAAATGCATAGTAGGCCCCAGGAGGTGTGGTGAGGCATCTGGGGTTTGGTAAGAGAAAGTGGCAGCCTGCTTTCCAGAATGTGAAGCTGGAGTAGAGGCTACGGAGCTGCCGTTTCTTTCTTGCCACCATGCAGCTTAAGTGTATGGTTCAGATGCCAAGGAAAATCAGCCCAAGTCTCAGAGAAGCCAAGCCTGGTGGCTATTCTTGAGTTTCAGCCAAACTGTGGAGAAGGCAGATCTTCTCCTGGCCTTGTCAGTTATGCCTCTTTGCTTGGGTCTGTTGCTTGGAGCTTCTGTAATTTGCAGATGAAAGAATTCTCACTGCAACAGATTCCAAATCTGAGTTTCTCATTCCCCAGCCTTCCCCATATCTCCTCAAGACATGAGGGAACCCAAGGCTTCAGGGGCCATGGTACCCCAAAACTTACAAAGCCTTAGAACTAGCCCATCTTTGAGTCATCTGCTGACTCACAATTTGAAGAATGGATTCTGGAACACTCTAGCTCACTAGAGAAAAGACTTATAAAAGCCCAAAGGAAACTGGATTATTTCACCTATAGCCTTGGAGCTGCAAACCAAAGCCTCAGGCCAAATCATCAATCATCATAGCAACCAACACTGGCCAGGAGGAAATTTGACTAGGCCTCTTCTAGAGCTTTATTTCTGAAAGCATCAATGACAATTTGATTCAGATGATTAATTTCTTCACCAATAGGCATTTCTTCCTGATTTAAGCCAGAAACTAAATAATACAAACTGACTAGAATATCATTGCAGAATCAATAAAACATCCCCAACAGATAATTATAGCATTAATGCACTTATTCTCTGACTGGTGCATCAATCATAGTTAATGGGGATAAGTTGAAATGATTTTAATTAAAGGCATTTGAGTTCTGTTGCCCTGAGTCATAAAATGCCAAAGCCTAAGGCCCTAAGAGCTAAGGGACCAGGGGTTTTCAGACTGGATTCACTAAGACCCTGGGGTCTTCAGAAGTGCTTCCTGGACCACCCCTAGGTCACATGGGAAGTAGTAAAGGGAAAGAGTTGAATGATAAGACTGGGATTTCCAGTCTCATATTAAGCAGAATATCTACAAATATGAATTTATTTGAAAAATGTTTTGGAATGTAATATTTATAAGAAGAGAAAAAGGAACAAATAAGAAAAAAACAGAAAAAGAAGAGGATGAGTTTAAAAACCACTGATCTAGTCCAATCTCCTTAGTTTTCAAATGGGGAAACTGAGGCTCCCAAAGTGGGAGAGAGTTGCTCAATGTCACATAGATGCTCAACGACAGAGCCTAGACCAAAATGCAGTTGCTTTGACTCCCATGTTAGGGTACTGTGTTAGCCTTACACATTATTAATTGTAGAGGCAATTAATAATAATAAATAAATAATAATAATAAAGCAAGGGCTTTATTTCACATTGGCAAGGAAAATTGAGGCCATCCCAAGACATCGGGAAGAATATATGGCCCTGTACCCTACTTCTTACTAGCTGCCCATGCCACAACTTGTCTTGCCCCAAGATTCCAGCTAAAATGCACCATGCAAGACATTTTCCATGTGATCTGGGGTCCACACCCAGTGATTCTTGGTGGGAATGGCTCCAGCCTGAATTGGTGACTGGTTTTGCTATTAGCCAGGTTTTCATTCATTGACATAGCACTTACTATGCATGAAATGAAATGACAAAAACTACAGGAAAATGTAGGACAATATCCTTGCCCTAGAAAAGAAAGTAAAATCAATATTGTAATATCATAATGCAAGGTTTAATTGACATTTCTTACCCGTTAAACTACAAGCTCTGTGAGGCAGACATGGCATCCATCATTCACTACTGTATTTCTAAGGCCCAGCATGATACTGGGCACATACTAGGTTCTCAATAACTATTTATGGATACTTGAAAACAACAGTTATAAGAGTCAACACAATGTACCATCCCAATTGAAAATGAATGCATAATGAAGTATTCTGTCTTTACAACAACCTATGAAGTAATTCTATTTCCATAATCCTTTTACAGCTAAGGTACAATGGAGTGAGGAACATTGTCTGGGGTCACACACACAGGAAATGATGAAACTGGTATTTGATCTTAAACCACTTCCAAAGGCCTCATTCTTAGCCATATTCTTAACACTCATCAAAATATCATGGGATCTCAGAAGAGGATTTCAATAAGAAGATCAAGAAAGACTTAATGGAAGAGATAGAGGTAAGTTGTGCCTTAACAAATGGATAGAATCTGGGTTGAGGTAGCAGGAGAGGGGGCAGTCCAGGGAGGGGGACAGAATAAGTAAAGGCATGGTTGGAAGGTCATAGCACATGTGAAAGGCAAATTCAGCATGGCTGGAGCATGTTCTGTATAAAGGAAGCATAAGGAAATGTGACCAGAGAGAGAGACCAGGGCCAGGGACACAGAGGCAATTGGGAGCCATTAAAAGTGATATGAGCAGAGCTCAGTTTTGGACAGGCTTTCTATTAAGCCTACCTTAGAAGTCAGGGGTGTGGGTAGAGTGGACAAGGAAGGGAACAAACTTGAAAGTCCAGTCCAGGCCTCCTTGACAAATGGGTCAAAGTTGGATGCAGTACTAAGAGCTGGGACCTGTAGCATAGGCTGACACCATTACCTGAGTGGGTGGTCTGGTCAATTTCACTCCTATTGACTTTGCTTAATGTCCTTGACTTAGAATGACCTTAGATCCATCCACCTGCATGGTCACAAATCCATATAGTGCTGATTCTGTTGACAATACCTCTGTCCCCAAGGATCCACATTTCCCAGGTCCAGATATAAACATGTATTCAGATACCAGCATTCTTTGGAAATCATTACAATCAAAAACCCATAAATTCTTTAAATTCCTAAAATCTTGTTAGAGAAGGCTTTTAACCTAGATTTAGCAAAGACATGAAAGCCACACATAATGTAAAAACAAACTTTAATTCTGTGTAAAAATATCATTACCAACAAGTTCTAGAATAATTAGTAACTATGCCTAGTGTTTCTGGAGACCTAAAATCTAAGAGTATACATTAACTTCCAACTTCAAGGGTACATTAGACTACACCCAAAGATGCAAAAGGCCTGGTGGTGCTGTGGTTGCATCAAACTGGGTCAAAACCAGGGAAAGTATTTAGAAATGAGAAAATGAGGGTAGGACAAAGACCTTTCTGAGATAACTGGCTACCAGGGTGATGGGAGAAAAGTCATGAAGTTAAGGAATATATACTTCAGGTGACCTCCCCTGGGTCAATTTGGATCTGCCACATCTATTGAGCTTTTGTGACACCTTTCTGTCGACTTAATGCATTGAGAGCCTTGCTTCTTCCTGTCCTGTATTGATGACTTTAGCCATATGACTTTGAAGTTCTACCCATTAAAATATGTGAGGTCTGTTCCTTCATCCTTGAAGTCTGGGCTAGCCTTGTAACCAGAGCTGAGCCTGGGCCTAACATATCAAGGCAGCTGGGACTGCAAAAGTAACAAGGTGCTCACTTTTGAGTCATGAGAATACAGGACTAACACCAGAGTTCACATCTCCCTAAAATGTGTGCCCAAGGTGGCCCTTCCCTCACCCTAGTTCTAGTCCTTCTCAAGGCTTCTTTGAACAATAGAATATGGCAAAAGTGCCACCATTGTGGTTTGAATCTTAAATGTCCCCCAAAGGCATGTGTTAAAGGCTTTGTTTTTTAGTCCATTGTGCTATTGGGAGGTACTGGGACCATTAGGAGGTGGAACCAAGCTGGAGGAAGTTGGGTCTTTGGGATCATGCCCTTGAAGGGACTCTGGTCTTTCCACTTTCTCTTCGTTTTTTGACCACCATGAGGTAAGTTACCTTCTCCACTGCATGTTCCCACTACAATGTACTGTGCAGGCCTGAAGCAATATGACCAAGCAACTATGGACTGAAACCATGAACCAAAATAAACCTTTTCTCCTTTGAGTTGATTTATCTCAGGTATTTTGTCATAGCAATGGAAAGCTGACTAACACAGCCAGTTCTAAGCCCTGGCCTCCATGGGTACCATATGTTTCTTCATAACATATCAAGGCAGCTGGAAACTGCTGTTACTACAAGAGTAAGTCTGGGCTAGCCTGCTGGAAGATGACAGACCTCTGCTATATGGGAGAGAGATGCACTGTCCCAGCTGAGGCCATCCCAGACCAGTTAGTTCCCCCCCAACAGACACCCCCCCTCCCCTGCAACCGCTGATTGACCACAGATGCATATAAGCAAGCCCAGCCTAGATCAGCCCAGAAAGCCAGATCAGCTGGGTAAGGGTCCTCTCCAGCACCAGCCTCATGCCGACCTGGACCACCCACTTGCTTAGCTAGAAGGTGCATCTAGAAGGTGCATCTCCAGGCTTTAGTTCTTAGGCTCTAGATGTCTTCATTCACCAGAGGCTAAAAACAGTTCTTTGCATATGGAAATCACTTCACAGCTTACAAATTGCCTTCACAACCTTAATTTCATTTGATCCTCAAAACAGCCCTGTGATGAGAAAACTGAGGTCCAGACAGGTTAGGTGATAAGCCAGGGGCAAGCAGAAGACAAGAGGAAAGGCTAGGACCAGATAATAGGTCTTCTCATTAAGATCCTGTCCCCTTGTCACACCACAAAGCTGTCTTTTTCTTATTTACCACCAGTCCCTGTAGCCACATGGCCACTGTCAATAGCATCACCAGCCATCCCACATTACTAACACCCAGTAGTCAGACAACTCAGGACACATTTGTCACCTCCCCAAAGTTTTGGTTCCCCTTTTCGACCACTCTTCAAGCCCCTCAGTTGTCCATGAACTCCACCGGGCAGAACGGTTCTCCTCCTCCACAGGGAGGCACTGTGGCATACTTGCGTGAACTTCAGCTTTTGAACCAGGCAGACTTGAGTGCAGACCCTGACTCTGCCACTTCCTAAGAGGGTGATGTGGACAAGTTTCTTGACTTCTCTGTCCCTCAGGGTTCGGTCCATAAAATGGGGATAATAACAGGAATATCCACATAATAAAGCTTCTTGAAGGAATAAACAAAATAATACACCTGTGAATAAAATAATGAACCTAAAGGTGTTTATTGGTGTCTGGTACAGAGTGGTTCTGACTAGCAGCACTAGTAAGAAAATAATAGCAATAATGCCTAGAAGCCATGCCAAGTAAGCAAGGGCAAAGCTGGTACCTACAAGTCTTTTCCCCAGTGTGCAGTTAATCTCTAATAGTCTTTCCAATTGTGGAGGAATCAGAACACACACCCAGGGAACAGCCCCACACCCATTGATCAGCTCTAACAAGGCTCTACATCAACACTGGATTTATTGGGTGTAGGATGCCGAAAATATGTTGCGGGAGGAGGAGTGGGTTGCATAACCAGGTGTGTGATTAGTCATGCTAATGGCATTTATTATACTATGAGTAGAACTAATTTACAATAATTTAATCATCAAAAACAACTATGCAGGAAGAGGAATCCGGGTTGTCAGATTTTCAAATAAGGACTCTTGACTAACATGGTCCGGCATGACCATGAGCTTGTGTGATTCTGGAGGGAAAGACTGGACCTGAGCCTCAGTGGGTCTAAAGAGTGGTGACTAACATTTGCATGGCAACTTCAGAGTTTACAAAGTGCCTACGTGTGCAGAATTTCACTTGACTCACTCACAATAATGCACTTTTAAAATTTGATCTAAGATGCCAAACTGAGGCTGAGAGGTGAGAAGAGACAATAGGCAGGACTTGAACCTGGATCTTTAGATACTAGATCTTGCATTTGTCTTTGTAACCCAGTGATGCTCATTCAGAGTGTGCACCAGGAACACCTATAAGGTTTACAAAAAATAAGGGGCTAGGGGTGTAACTCAGTGGTAGAGCACTTGTCTAGCATGTCTAAGACCCTGGTTTCCATCCCCAGCACTGTATAAATAAATCAATAAATTCATGTGCCCTAGTATGTTTTTATTATGATTCAATAACTCTGGGGTGAGGGATGGGACTCTATTCAGAAACATGCTCCAAGTTACAAAAAAAAAAAAAAACACTAAATTACAGTGTGAAAAGAGGAGAGCCACCCAGGACAGTGGGAGGGCATGGGTCACAAGACTTCTCTACATGTACTTGAAACTTGGCTTCATTCTTACCATCTGTGTGACCCAAATCAAGTCACTTAACTCTCTGGACCTCAACTTCCTCACCTGCAAGTGGAGATAGTAATATCAATACCATGTGTTAAATGACAGAATGTAACTAAAGCCCTGTAAGAGTAAAGAAATGTTAGTTTCCCTGTGTTCCTTGGAGTGGATGTTGGAAATGAGAACTCAAGTATGGGGTAGATATTTCCTTTGTTATCAATAGCAACTGTTCTCCTGAATCAAAACCTACAGCAAAAATTTTATATATAATGCTTAAAAAAAGGTACCTGCTCCCCAAGAATAGAGCTCTCAGCTTTTCCTGCCAAAAGATCAGCCAGAGAGCTGGGCAGCCGTCTTAACACCCAATTAACCGAGGCGACAGCCACCCCTGCAGCTCCCACTGAACTTGGAGCACTGACTCCTCCCCATGCCCAGCAGAGCTCGAATACTGTTTTCATTTTTGCTATTTGAGAAAAACAAAAAGGTCAAATAAAAGGCGTTCTCCTTCTACTAGGGAGTCCCCAGGAAAAGAACATCAGTGGTTCCCTGCAGCTGAGATAAATGCATGTAAGTTACTCAGAGCCTCTGGTCCTCTGGGGCTCCAGAAAGGACCTTTCAAATTCCCCTCCACCTTGATCTAACTTACTGAGCTTCCTCCTGGCCCTATGCTGAGCTCTTCCCCCTGACAGGAGAAGTTGGTAACAGTTAGGACAGCAGCCAAAAACAATGCTATGACAAAGGCTTATAGCCAGAGGACTCAGGCAGCAATCACATATCCTATACAGTCCCTGGCTCCCATACAGTCAGTCCCCAGGGATTTTTCCTCTTTTTAAGCAAAGTAGTTCTGACTTCTCAGCTCCACCATTCACCATGCTGTTCCTCTGGCCAGGCCAGTTCTCTGGATGGAGGGAGAGGTTTTGAGAGAGTCAGCCCAAATGTCCCAGGAGTTCATGACTCAGCCTTCTGCTGTCCTCTCATCTGAGGTCACAGAGCATCTCATTACCAAATCTTAGGTGCTCTCTGATGGCTCTGGAGGAGAAAACTGGCTCTGGCCAGCCTTGGGAATGCTTCAGCTGTCAAAGTGGAAAGCTTAATGAGCTGGTGATGGAGAGAAAAAAATGCCCCAGCTTTTAAGCCTAGGTTTAATCCTGGCTGCCTAATTGTGCCCAGCTGCTCCGGACTCCCTCCCAACCTGGTTTCAACTGTCCAGTGAGAGGGCCAATCACTGGCCACACAAGCCAGGCACAAGGAAGGCCAATTACTGGTCAAATTTGATCCAAAATTCAGCCCAGAGAAATCCATGTCATCTGGCTATGTGTCCACAGATGCCAGCCTACAACCCAAAAGTCCCACAGTGGCAGCACTTGGGCTATCTCTAGGAGGCAATGGGCTCAGAAATAGCTTTACATTTAAAAATAAATCCTGTAGCCTTCTCTAATTGTGCAATCTGGAATCATAAAAAATACTTATTTTAGAAGATTTCACCTCGAAAACCTAGATTTCTGTTTTCTCTTAGAAAAGTCAAAGATCTAGCCAGGTGCCAGTGGCTCATGCCTATAATCCTAGCTACTTAGGAGGTTGTGATCAGGAGAATCATAGTTCGAGGCCAGTCCAGGTCAAAAAAAAGTTTACAATGGAAGAAAACTGGGCATGGTGGTGCACTCCCAACTACAGCAGGATCATGGTCCAGGCCAGCCTGGGCAAAAAAGTGAGACCCTATCTCCAGAATAACCAAAGCAAAAAGGGCCGGAGGTGTGGGCTCCAGTTGTAGAGCGCCTGCCTAGCAAGTTCAAAACCCTGAGTTCAAACCCCAGTAGCACCAAAACAACCAGAAAAGTAGATGATCTAACCACACTGTGGCTAGAAGTAAGCAGTAGCTGCCCTGCAAATTCCCGTTCACCCGCTATGTCCCCTGGACACATGAGCTCCAGACAACCTGGGGGCTGCTTCCCCATGCGGGCTTTTGGGAGTCAGCACTACTTTATTTAAAAATTCATCCTGTTCTCTGACACAGGATGGACTCTATAGCCCTTAAGGTGCACTCCTGAGAGCAGAGAGCAACACCTGTTGGCTGAGAATCAGCACAGTTAAGTTAAATCACTAGACTATTCATTCCCTCCTCTCTAGGCAGAAAGCCGTCCTCAGAGTGTATCCATCACTGCCCACTGGCCCCTCTCCTGCCAGCCGGCTGCAGCCTTTACCATCAACAGCTCCAACTTGGAAGTCTCTGACACATGGAAGCACTCACAGAGACATGACTTTTCTGGGTTCTACCCTTTCTACCATCAGTGCCAATCCATTGTTTTCTTCTGGCCAGATTTAATGAAGGATGATCAAGAAGAAATGTGGCATGGCTTGAAAGAGAAAGGGGTTTGGGCTGGGCTGGTAGGACGCTCCCCAGGAGCTTGTTAGGGCAAGGATGCCCAGGCAGACACGGTGAGCTCTGCCTGCTGTTAATTGCACGCCCCATTTTGCCAGGCTCCACTCGCCAACCCGCAGAGCATCACGACGTTTAAAGATTACCAAGGCGAGTTTGTAACGAAGCCGCTCCCTCTCTGTCTGTCCTTGCGCCAACAGCGGCAGAAGGGACACTAATTAGAGGGTGAATTATTAGCTTCCCATGGTGCACTGCAGGAACATTAAAAATGAAGGGGCTTTGCTGCTTGCCTTTCGGATGGTTAGTCTTAGTTTAATATATTCGTGTTTCTAGGTGAGCAGCAGGGGACAGTTTTTATGATTATAATTGTTGCATAATTACTGGCCTAAGGTTGCCTATTGTTAAATAAAAATGCTGAGATACTAATGTTTTATTGAACAGTACAAGGAGATAAAATTGTAATATCTTTTCCTGAGCAATCGGAGCTGCTCATTTGCAGCCTGGTGACAACGCTTAGTTGTCTTGAGGAAGAGGCATGGGTTCTGCCTGGGCTAGAAGTCAAATGGAAGATATTTGCTTAGAAGGGAGGGTGAGCTGAGGTGCTCTTAGAGGCAGCAGCCACCTACACCTGGTAAATCACGTGCACTTCACGTGGTATGAACACCCAGCCAGCTGGCACTCAGGATGATGGCACAAATGGCCTTTCCCAGGCAGACGCCATTCCTGCAAGAGGAATTGAAGGGACACTGAGGCAGATACCAGGGCTGCTGAGTTAGGGACATGGCCACCATCACTCAGGTCATCCAGTGAGAACCAATATCCTGCCTCTGGACAATCTTAAACCTTCGATCCTTTGCGTCACTGAGAGATACCTGGAGCCCTCCAGGCAATGAATCTTTAACATTTCTCAAATCCATCTCTTCCTTCTACCTCACCCAAGTGCCATCACCAAAACCTCCTAACGGTCTCCCTGCCTTCCATGCTTTCACCCACAACCCTCCTTCTTTCCTGAGATTTCTGCAGCCAGGCAGGGGATGACACCTGCCCACAGACAACCAATTTTTTAATCATTTAACTCAGATCTGCTGCCTCACCAGGCCAGAATAGCACTGAGAAGGATAGAAATAGCATTCAATTTGAACAAAAAGCAAATGCCTTGATCAGTTTGGTCTGATTTCCTCCAGTGTCTCCTCCCTCATGGGAGTGAAATGATATCGATCACTTTTTACTGTTCATACAGGTCTGTGCAGATAGGAAAACAGGCAGATCATGGACAGAGCAAACCTGAGTTTTAGAAAGTCAAAGCGTGGAATGGCGCTTCCTCCCAAAAGCTCTTTTGGTATTTCCCGAGGCCCAACCCAGGAGAGGCTCCTAGATCTTTCCCAAGACTTTCACAGCAAGCATAAACCAGAAACCATTTTTTTTTCCTTCCAGGTTTCCATATGATTCTTCCAAGGCAGACCTTAGTCCTGACTCCTGACTGGGCTGGCAGTCAGGAAGCCTGAGTTTTGTAACTCCTTGACAAGTCCCTTCCAGTCTTATCTTTGCCACAGAAATCATGTCATCCCTCTGCCTACCTCACACAATTCGTGGGAGGCCTGGACTTCAAACAACCAAGGACTTGGAGTCAGAAAGAGCTCATCTTGTCCAATTTCTTTCCAAATGCAGGAAACCTTTCCAGAGCATTCCTGACAGATGTCCATCCTCCCTCTGCACAAAGATAAATCCTCTAAAGAGCTTAAAGAAAGAACTCATAGAAACACTTCCTATTGCTTGACTGCTCTGACTTTGCATCTTCTTGTGAGCTCAGGTCTGCAAAGCCTGGACCCAGGTCTGTCCTGAGCTGCACTTTGTCTACACAGTAGACAAAGGTCTACAGGAATCTGAACACAGTCATTTGCCTGCCCTTGGACTCTTCCTTTAGATAGCCCACTCATCCTGCTCCAGAAAAGAACACAATTCTATATATGCAATCTGACCACATGGCCTCCCTCAATCTAGTCACTATACTCCTACTAATTAAGCCTGTGACTTCTGTGCATATGTTTTAGTAGACACAGAACACAGTTAGCTCATATTGAGCCTGTGCTCCACTAACTCCTCCAGATCTTTTCCACATAAATGGCTTTCATTTGGAAAATGAAAAATCTCACCATTCCTGTTCATGGTACATTTGATTATTTTGAAACTGAATGTGTGATTTTATACTTCTGTTTTGTTTCAATATGCTGGTTTAGATCTATCTTTTCCATCCATGATAAATCTTTATAAATCCTGATTCTGTCACCTCGTGCTTGAATTGGAAAGCTCTTTCTTACAGCTTTGTGTCATCTGTGGATTTGTTAAGCAAACCTTCACTGTCTTTGATGAAAAGTATTGAGCTGACAGTATTGATCCATGGAGAAACTATTGTATCGGAGTAAAAGAAGGTATCAAGACTGATAGAAATAAAAATTAGTTAAGTTCATAAATTGAGAAAAAGTGTACAGTTCACTAAAATCTTGTGGTTGAAAACAGACACAAAAAGTGGGGGAAGCACCAAATGTTTGTGTCTGGCTACCCGAGATGCCAAGATCACAGATGGAGTTGACCAACAAGGTAAAAAGTATGTAAATCTAAGGCATTCTTACATCCCTTGGTTCTCCAGAAAACAGGGTCCCAGTTATGATAATGACGTACCAGTGAGACACACTACACCCAGATAAAGGATTTAGGATGATGCAATACACAGGCTAGTTCATTTGGTCTTGGTGAACACAACTCCTAGACATGAGAAACACAGAAGTTATGTGTAGAAGACTTCAAATGAGCATGCATCCTGTGGAGCCTGCAGACCTGTTGCAGTCCCCATGGACTGAGCTGCATCCTTGCAGCAATCTTTTTCCCGCTCCCTTGTTACTACTGAACCTAACTGGGCCTAACTGGGGATGATGGGAGATGCAGAAAGGACAAAGGATAGACAGACAGACATGCAGAAAGTTGGGGCCAGGTGTGTTGGGCGCTCAAGTGGAGACGCAAAACAGCCTCATTGCTTCTTACCTCTATTAATTTCTTCTCTTTACACTGCTTCTTTTCTCTATCTTTTCTTTAAGGCCTCACTCCTTTACAATTCTTTAAAAACTTGCTTCTAAAAGTCTTCTTTTCTGTTCTTTAAAGTCTTTTTCCTTAGACTCGCTCTGTGCCATGTTTTCTCTTAGCTGTTCTTTAGCATGATCTCTCTTAGTCTTTGTTCCCAGACTTGCGCTGTCCCATGTTCTCTTTAGCTTTAGCAATTTCCCTTCAGCAATTCTTTTCCCTTCAGCACCCCTCCCTTCAGCCAGCAATTCATTTTCCCCCTTCAGCAATCCTCCCTTCAGCAATTCTCCCTTCAGCAATTTCCTTTCAGCCAAAAACCCCCCATCCAAAAGCCTCCCCTATCCAAAAGCCTCCCCCATCCAAAAGCCCCATGTCCTCCCGAGTCTTTTATATGCAGTAATAAACAAGGAGGTGGAGCAACAGCTCTCAGGGAGGGGCGTGACATTGTAACAGGAGAAACCTGCATTCCTGCTTCTAAACAATTTAGGAAAAGCAGCTGAGCTGCATCTCACCTTCTGACCCTCTTCTGCAGCTGGGGCTGTGCCAAATCTCAGCCTGCAGATTATTTGACATAAACATCTTAGGAAAAGCAGCTGCTCTACATCTTATTCTCACCCTATTCTGTGGCTAGGGCTGTGCCAAACTCAGCCTGAAGAACATTAACTACAACTGTGCTTATGTCCTCATAGGCTTCTCCTACGCCACTCCCCACACATCCTATACCAATAAATCAAAGCACTGCACTTCTGTATCTTCTGTCCTTCCCCACAGTTACCTAGAAAGACCTGGACCAGGAAATTGTGGTGATCTCTCTTCTAAGTAAGATATTTGAAGATGTTTTGTTACTCAACCTGTCCTCTATATTGTTCAGGAGAATAGACCCCTTGAGAGGAAGAAGCACAGTTAAAACTCAGTGTATTTGTCTCCCAAAGCTGCTATAACAAGGGATCACAAACTTAGTGTCATAAATGAGCAGGCATTTATTCTCACACACATCTGAAAGTCAGAAATTCAAAGTCAGTTTCACTGAGACAAAATCCCATGGGAGTCTCTGGGAAAGATCTGTCCCTAGCCTCTTTCAGCTTCTGGGGGTTGCTGGCATTCCTTCACTTGTGGCCATCTTGTTCAAAGTTCTGCCTTCATTGTTGTCTTCTCGCATGTCAGACCTCCCTCTGTCTCTGATAAAGATGATCATGATGGGATGTAAGGTCCACCTAGAAAATCCAGGACAGACTCCCTAGGGAAAGACCCTTCATCACATTTATAAAACCCTTTCCCTTTTTTTTTTTCATTTTTCTTTTATTATTCATATGTGCATACAAGGCTTGGTTCATTTCTCCCCCTTGCCCCCACCCCCTCCCTTACCACCCACTCCGCCCCCTCCCTCTCCCCCCCCAATACCCAGAAGAAACTATTTTGCCCTTATTTCTAATTTTGAAACCCTTTCCCTTTTAAGATTGTATTTAGAAGTTATAGGGAGTTGGATACTGATATTTTTGGTTGGCTAATTTTCAGCCTTCTATACATATGTATAGTCAATTTAAAAATGTCAATCAGTACAAAATTAGCATCAAAAGTCCACCTGGGCTACAATTTATTGGATATCCTGGGATAATCACTCCTTAGTCAGCATCATGGGAATGAAAGCTTATACATCCAGTTCTCAACAGCTGGATACATAAAATGCATAAAATCATCCCAGGAATGTATAAAGTGCTACTACTCACTCCCAAAGAGAAATGACCCAGGGTCCACACATGGAAAAAAGGAACCATTTAAATCTCCCTAAGGGTGTTCTTCTTATGATATACTTCCCTGTAGGCATGATGAGTTTGGGGTTCCATCAACAATGCTGCAGGTGGGATTCCCCTAGAGACAGACTCTGATATGGAATAAGGCATGCACAAAAGTATATGAAGTGCCCTTGGGGTCAACACCAGTGGAAGGAAGGAGAAGGGCAAAAAAAGACTAGTACATGACATCAACAGCTGCCTTGGCCAACTGATACAGTGCTGTGGCACTGGAGTGATACTTCACCATTACCCTGAGGTGAGCCAAGGTGACCATGCCTTTTTATCTCACATCAAATTAGTCACTGGATGTGGTTTGCACGTGGAAATGAGTGAGCTCAGGCAAGATGGATCTCTGCAGCTGAGATGATCCCTGAAGAGGCTGGAGCCATCTACAGTTTATATTCCCAGAATTGGACAGGTCCTTCCTTGAAGAGGAACCTCAGTCACGTATCACAGCTTCCAGTACTGCCAGGATGATGCACTCTTCATTCTCAGTGAATACTAAGGCACCATCATGGAGCAGCCTCAGGGCAGATAAACCATCCAGAACAGAATGTGGACAGCTACAAAGTCTCATGTTTGCCTTTATATTCTTTTGCAGTTTTGTTTGCTTTTGCATTTAAGGTATTTCTAGAACTTACTATCAAAAATGCAGTTTTAACCAGGTGTGTAATCCCAGTTACATGGGAAGCATAAGTAGAATTGTGGTCTAAGGCCAGCCCTGGACAAAAACATGAGCCCCTATCTGAAAAATAAATAAAAGCAAAAAAGGACTTAGGGTGTTGTTCAACTGGTAGAGCTCCTACCTGGCAAGCAAAGGCCCTGAGTTCAAACCCCACTACAACCAAAAAAAAAAAAAATCAGTTTCCTTCAAAAAAATATTCAATACCCAGGAGTAAAACAAAGATGCGACTCTAGCCATTACTATTCAACATTATACTAAAGGTTATATCCAGGAAAAGTAAGCAAGAAGATGAAAAAGGGCACCTATACTGGAAAGAAAGAAGTAAACTATGTTTCTAGATGACATACTCTTGCACATAGAAAAATCCTAAAGTATCCACTAAATATATACATATTAAAATTAATAACAATTTCACTATTATACAAGATCAATATACAAAAGTTAACTGAATATCTATACATATTTGTGATGCACAATCTGAAAATGAAATTAAGAAACTTATTTCATTTACAATAGTATTAAAAATAAAATTTTTTTAAATACATTCAATAAAAGAAGTCTAAAACATATACTACCCAAACTACAAAACATTGTTGAAAGAAATTTAAAAACATAAAATAAATGTTGATCAGTTGAAAAAATAATAAATGTAAAAACATCCTATGCTTATGGATCAGAAACAATACTGTTAAAATTAACATAAATAAAACATAAATAAAAAAATAAAAACATAAATAAATGTTGATCAGTTGAAAAAATAATAAATGTAAAAACATCCTATGCTTATGGATCAGAAAACAATACTGTTAAAATTACCCCCAAAGGTCTACAGATTCAAGGAAATCCTATCAAAATTCCAAGGACCTGACAGTCATGGTGGTGCATCTGCAAGCCCAGCACTCAGGATGCTGAGGCAGGAGGATTGCCAATTTGAGGACAGCCTGGGCTATATAACAAGACTGTATCTTAAAAAATTTTTTTTGAAGAACTTTTGAAGAAATGAGAAAGCTTATCTTCAAATTCATATGGAATTGCAAGAAGCCCAAATAATCTTGAAAGAAAAAAGAACAAAGTTGGAGGACTCACACTTCCCAACTTAAAAACTTACTAAAAAACTGCAGTAATCAAAACAGTGCAGTTGTGGACCACATTGTTTAAGTGTCATATGTTGATGGAATAGAATTCAGTTCCAGAAATCAGCCCAACATCTATGGCAAATTGATTCCGACAAGTGTGCCAGAACCATTTAGTAAGGAAAGAACAGACTTCGACAAGTGGTGCTGAAATAACTGGATATTCACATGCAAAAGAATGAGATAAATCCCCTACACCATACTACATACAAAAGTTATCTCAAAATGGGTCAAGAACCTCAAGGTAAACTGTAATTATGAAACTCTTAGAAGAAAGCACAGGTGCAAATCTCAGTGACCTCGGATTAGATAATCATTTTTCAACTATTACCACCTAAGTAATAAAAAATAGATAGATTGGACTTAATCAAAGCTGAAGACTTTTGTGTAATGAAGAAAATGGGGTTCTAACCACAGAATAAAGAAAACAGTTCTGACGGGAGACAGGAAAGGATACTGAGGGATGAAGAGGACAGAGGTACAGCGCATGCACACATGTGAAGACAGCCTAATAAAACCCGCCACTTGAAAGAGGAGGGAAAAGGGAGAAGCGGATGGGAAGAAAATGGAGGGGGCGAGTTTGTTCAGGGTACACAAAATACAGGTATGGAATTACCACAATGAAATCTCATATTATTAATGTATGATAAATAAAAATTTTTAAAAAGGAATAAATCATCTTGTAGCTTTCACAGAAAGAAAGCAAGTCGCTGGTGGAGTGGCTCAAGTGGTAGAGCACCTGCCTAGCAAGCATGAAGCCCTGTGTTCAAACCCCAGTACCACCAAAAAAAAAAAAAAAGGCTGAACAAGAAAATAATTCCAGCTCATGGATCTAATAAGGGACTTGAATCTTGAACATATGAAGAACTACTACGAGGTTGGGGGCACAGCTCAGTGGAAGAACATGAGCTTAGTGTGTGTAAGGCTCTGGGTTCAATCCACAGCACTGAGAGAGAAAAAGAGTCTGAATAGACACTTGTCCAAAGAAAATATGAAAGTGAGTAATACACACAGGAAAAGACCCCCATGATCACTAACCATTAAGGAATGAAAATGAGAACCTCCATAAGATAGCACTCCATGCCAATATAATGACTGCAATAAAAAAATACCGAAGTATAGGCATTGGTGAGGATGCAGAGAGACTGGAGACTTCATATACTGCTGGCAGACGTATAAAATGGCTCAGCTCTTCTGAAGGTGAAACCGTACGACCTAGCAAGAGAAGTGATAATGTGTCACACAAGAACTTGTATACAAATGCTCAAACTGTTTTTTTGAAAGAAGTACTCACTACACATAGCACAAGCTGACCTCAAACTTGCAATTCTCCTGCCTCCCCACTCCCAAAATCTGGGATTGCAGATGTGCCACACACACCCAGCACCACATCAGCATTATCTTTTTTAATTTTTGTATTAATTTATTCACATGTGCATACATTGTCAGCATTATTTTTAATACTAAAAAGTAGAAGCAACTCAAATGTCCCTCAACTGATGTTTGGATAAGTAAGATATGATCTATACGTACAATGGGAAATTGTTTGGCAATAAAGAGAAATTCAGTATTAATACATCCAACAAAAGAGGTAAACATTGAAAATATGCTAAGTGAAATAAGCTGGACCTGAAGCAGACTTTCTCCCTCATCTCCCTCCACCTTCCATCCAGGCTGCCCTTCTCAGCTCCTCAACAATACAAGTGTTCCTGCTGTATCCTAAGCTCCACGAGAATGGAAAATTCAACAACATCTTTTTAAAAAACTTTTTGAGACAAGTCTGTGTAGTCCAGGCTGGCCTCGAACTCACAATCTTCCTGCCTCAGTCTCCCAAGTTCTAAGATTACAGGTTTGTGCCACTATGCCAGCTCTTGTTCACCATGTTTACCCACAACACTGGGCTTCATGGAGACACCCTATGTGCATCATGGAGAAAGTACTAAATAACTATTTGCTAAGTGAATACGTGAGTAAATAAATGAGGTAAATGTATGACATCTGTTAAGAGGGTCACACAGGAAACACTGAAGGTATACAGACATGAAAACTGTCTCTTCAGAGAGATGACTGGGAAGGCAATTCCATCCAATTCTAGGATTCCTGTAACAGAGAGGACTTGAAAAACAAGCAGGATCTTGGAGGAGGATGGAAACTTCCAAATCATCTTGCCCAAGCGTTGCATGTTCTCTCTCATGTAGAAGCTAAAAATAAAAAATTCATCTGAAATCAAAACAGTGATTACTAGAGACTAGGAAGTGGAGGGGAGAAAGGGGGAGGTCAGTTTTAATATGCTATATGCACCTATGGAAATATGCAGAAAGTCCATTAATATGTGTTAATAAAATGTAATGAAAATATCATCTTATCCATAGTCCTACTTTCTTGAGCTGAATTCTAAAGTTAGATTGCCATATCACATTACTCCATTGTTTCAAAACAAGATTTGTGGGATAAAATCCAAACTTACTGGCATAGCACACAAGGTTGAATAATCTAGCCACTGTCCAGGTTGTCTACCATAATTACCACCAACAGCTACTGCAAATGACATGACATTTTCCAAATAAGTCCAATTTTTTTAATCTCACAGCTTTGTGCACAATGTTCCCTTTGCCTGGGTGTTTCTCCTGTGTTAAAAACTTAAGATAAATTTAGCAGAGCTCATTTGAACAAAGAACATTTATGAATAAGGCAGCACTGAGAACCAGGAGAGGTTCAGAAAGCTCCACTTAACAAGACAGGCAGCAGTATTTATTGACAGGAAAAGGAAGTGACATACAGAAACAGCTTGATTGGATACAGCTCTGTTTCCCTTATTTGGGTGTGGTGTGATGCGTTGGTAGTCTGTGATTGGTTGGTTCTCAGCTGCTATGATTGGCTGAGACTCAGCTGTTTGTTATAAGAATGTACTCTTTTGTTTTGGTTTGGTTTTTGTTGTTGTTTTTGTTTTGCAGGACTATGGTTTGAACTCAAGGCTTCTCACTTGCAAAGCAACCTCTCTACTACTTGAGCCATACCTCCAAGTCCATTTTGTCCTGGTTATTTTTGGAGATGGGATCTCACTATTTGCTGGGGCTGGCCTTGAACTGTAATCTTCCCAATCTCAGCCTCCCAAGTAGTTAGGATTACAGATGTGAGCCACAGGTACCCAGCAAGAATATACTCTTAATTGTAGTTTGCTTGCATACTAAGTTAGATTGCATACTAAGTTTGCTATGTTGGGACTCACAGCATGGAGGCAGCTTTAAGCCAAACGTAAGTTGATTTGACACCTACATTATCATTTCCATTCTTCCAGGTCTGACAAACTTCTATTTAGGCTGTACCAAAAATCTAATTCCTCTACAAAGACTTCCTCAACCTTTTAAAGATAGCTACCACTTCCTCTGGACAGTTGCAGTACTTTCCTTCTGATTTACAACATCAGGTGACATACCATGTAAAGGATAGGTTATAAAGTCAACACACAAGAAAAAAGTCCCTCAGAGGGGTGCAAAGTCATGGTACATTTCCCAACCAGTTTAATAAGCCTGTTCCCTTCAGTATTAGAACATGTTGGTACTGCAAAAAAATGGTGGGCTTGTGCTTAAGATCTATGTCATGTGAGAAATGCACACACATCTTTACTTGAATTACCCTCGGTACAGAAAGCTTGTACCGTATAAGGTGTGGGAGAACTGAGTCTGTCCTGGTGGAC
This sequence comes from Castor canadensis, assembly GCF_047511655.1. NCBI lineage: Eukaryota > Metazoa > Chordata > Mammalia > Rodentia > Castoridae > Castor > Castor canadensis. The sequence goes on from NC_133400.1 coordinate 35,963,036, forward strand.
AAAGATTCTTACCTCTCGTTGCCTGCTCCCACTAGGAATAGCAGATGGAAGGGCTGTCAGAATCACCCTCACCAGCTACCCCAAAGGAGAAGTGACCCATGGTCCATTTTATCTCGCTAAGCATGTAAAAGTTAAATTGAGTCTAAAGCATTATACTTAGAACCTGAACTTAAGCCATGGTTCCACATAACCCAGGCCTATAAGAATTTACATTAAAAAAAAAAGACTATAGTCACATAGGAATTCCCTGAAGGAATGTCCACTCTTATTTCTTTTACTGGAATGTATTAAAAGTGATCTAACTCATACCCCCAAACCAGTCTTGATCAGAATTCCTTTCCTCTATTTCAAATATCTCTCATACCTAACTTAGTAATATAGACAGTCTCCCAAGCAAATCCCCAAACCTTCCTCTCCAGAGCCAATATGTTGTTTCTTTCCCTCTCCATCTTTCTCATTCTTTATCTTTATTCTGGAGATCAGCCTAGCACCTCTAGTTTCCTTTCCCCTTCTATCCTCACTCTCTAGACTCTCCCTACTGCAGAGATGGTTGGGCCATGACTCATTGCTATGCATGTGTGCACATGTGTCCCCTCCCATGCTTTTAAAATATTTATTTGAGCAGGGCTTTGGTGGTTCACACCTGTGTTCCTAGCTACTTAGGAGGCAGAGATCAGGAGGACTGAGGTTCAAGGGCAGCCCAGACAGAAAGTGAGACCCTATCTTAAAAGACCCAACACAAAAAAGGGCTGGCAGAGCTGCTCAAGTGGTAGCACACCTGCCTAGCAAGGGTGAGGCTCTGAGTTCAAACCCCAGTACTTCCAAAAACAAAAATTTGAATTGATTGCCAACTGATGAGATTTACATGTTGAAAAGTCAGGTTTCTGGCCTTTCTTAAAAAATTAGATGTAACAATCCTGGGCCCTCTTTCCTTAGTAGAAGTGACTAGAGCCAAGGAGCTTTAGTAAGTCCTCTGATGGGACTTACTCACCAGTTCCCTACACTCTTAACTGTCCTACCTCATCACTCTTACTGCTTGTGGACCTTGTAAGCATTTGAGTTGGTGTCTCTTGCTCTGCCCACAGCTCCTATTCTGCTTCCTAGGTCTGAAACCCAGGTCCTTTAGCTGTGGCATGAACAGCAAGCAGGAAGCAAGTTAAATCAAGTCTTTGTCACCTAATCCCACACCAGACACAGATTCTTACCAAGAAAAGGGTAGTTCACTTCTTTCTGCACCTCTAGTGTGCTTGGTCCTGAGTAGGCACTGAGTTGGCCGTGGGCTCAGAACAAAGCAAAAGCAATGGAAATTCCTCTCATGTAATTGAATTGTACATTTTCATTTTCTTTCATCCAGGCCTTTTCCCCTCTGTGCTGCAGACTCACCAGCTCTCCACCAGCCCAGAGCCAGGCCTGGGCAAGGAGCAGTTGAAGAGAAGTGACAGGAAGAAGGGTCAGGGTACAAGACAGTCTCAGGTACAACTTGCAGGCCAAGAGGCAGGGACTCCAGCCAAGTACTGTGTCATTCCCCTCCGATCTGGCTTGACTCTTCCACTCCCCAGCCCAGGCAGGCTGTGACCAGGCAGCGTCAAATGTGCTCCTCTCCAGCCCAGAGCTAGGGCCCAAAGCTGCCTTGTTTCAGCAAATGATGACTTTTTAATTTTGAGCCTTTTGTCCCTGGTGAGAGAGGTGGAGAGTGAGTTGAAGTTGGCATCTGGATTCTGCAAAATCAGAGGGACTTTGGCAGGGAGTGATCTTGGGAGGTCATCTACCCTCTGCCTGCTCTATATTTTCTTTTGTCCAGAGCCCACACAGGCCCACCTCCTTCAAGAAGCCTTCCTGGACTACCCGTCTTAGCTGCTCTTTTTCTCTGCCCTCCCGATGACCCCCAAAACACCCAAGTGAAGTATTCTATCTGAGAGGCAGGTGCTGGTTGAACTTGGAGCAGACAAATACATTGAGGTCTTAAATTTGATTCTCACAGTGGGTGTGTCACCTTGCAAAAATTACTTGGCCCCTCTGAGCTGCAGTTACTGAAAATGGAAAGAGACCCCTTCCTGACTACTCACAGGTTGTTCAGAGGGTTTAATGAGGTAGTGGGTGGTGACAAGCTGACAGAAAAAAGGAAAGAAAAACACCTTCCTCTGTTAGCCATAGCTCTGGAGAGCAGGCTCCTCACTCCCCAACCTCCGGGGAGCCTGTGACACTGGGAGCTCCTTGGAGGCAGATTTTTGTCTCCTAGCAACACTCCAACAACTCACTCCCCAGAAGAGGCTCACTGAGAGTTACCTGGGTGACTGAGAGAACTGAGGCATGACTTGGGCCTGACCCCTGAGTCCTCAGGACCCAGTCTGGCGCAGGTGACAAGATGCTGACATCTTAGGGGATTTCAGACAAGTGGCCATTGCAGCTTGCACGCTTATTCTCTATCTTTGGAATGAGTTCTCTGGGAGCAAAGAAGTGCAGAGAGCTAGAGGGGGGCCCATGTGTTTAAGAGTGAGCTTGGCGACTCTGGGCACTGAACTCAACATGGGTGCTAGGTCCTTAGGACTTGAGGCTACAGGCCAGGGGTGGAGGGGACTTAGCTGGCAGATGAAAAGCCCTGGTTTATTGGGGACCTTATCTGGACACCTCAGGAGATGCTCAGAGCAGCAAATATAAACAAAGACCAAGGAGATTTTTTTTCCCCAAAGCAATTATTAAAATCACAGTCCTGGCATCTTGCCAGGCTAGTCTTAGACTCTGTGGTCCCACAGCCCCAGCCTCCACTCTTGTACAACTCAAGGTGACAGCTGCCCTTACCAAGGGGCACTTTGCGGTCAGGCACTGAAGGTGGAGCTGGCTCTAGGAGCCCACCTGCTAACTGGCCCAAGATAAATCCCAGTTGGTCAAGAAATACCTCATAGTGTTTGCCAACTGGGAGCCAACGGCCTCCCACTCCTCCTCCAGGCCTTGTGTCTCCCTGCCAGGAGGCTTAAAGGCCAGGTTAGCAACAGAAGTGCAATTTCTGCCCCTGGGGGTGGGAGAGAATTGGGTCTGGTTTTGAAAGCAAAGTCACCAGTTTTTATGCAGAGATGAGAGGGTTCGGATTCTAGAGTAAGACACTTCCAAGCTAACCCACAATCCCTTCCTCCAACTTTCACTTGGACATTCAGATCTGAAACTGAGCTTATGCTGTGGGTCGGGATCACCACAGCCAACAGGCCCCAGGCTATTGGGAAGACCCCAACTGACTGGGTAATTTCCTGGCATTGCTTCAAACTGTTTTGTTACCCCTACCTCATATGCTACTCAATTTTGTCCTCACAACCAGCAGTGATGGAGGCAGGGCCAAGATCATTATACCCATTGCACAGATGGAGAAACTGAGGCCCAGAGAGAGAAAGCATTACCCACTACAGACCATACCACAAGCACTGGGATCAAGCCAGTCTTGTTATAAGTAACACAAAGAGCATGAGAAGTTAGTTGGCCTCAGGTTCAAATTCCAGTTCAGTCATTTACTGCAAACCCTGAGGCAAATTCATGGCCATTTCTGACCCTCATCTGAAAAAAGGAAGGCCAATAGTGCCACCTTGCAGGGCACTTTGTGGGCTGGGGTGCCGCTCTGTGGTTGAGAGCGTGCCTACCATGTGCAAGGCCCAGGGTTCAGTACCCAGCATGGCAAAAAAAAAAAGACTCATGGGACTGTTTGTGACACGAAATGGGAAGAATAATGAAGGAAGCGACCAGCACATTTCTCAGCGCATGCAACAGACACTTAATATTTGTCCCTCCCAAAGTGAATGTGAGGTGAGCTATGAAATTCAGCACAAACTGAGCTGTGTGTGCCAAGGATGCAAGTGGGTAAATTGGTATTAGTTATGTTTCCACTGTTTTCTGTTTTATTAAATCAACTCATAAATTTTAAAACATGCATTTTTAAACAAAAGGAAAATCACATCAGGTAGAATGCAGGAATACTAAGGAATTTAAAGGGAATAGAAATAAGCATGGCCAGAATCACAAGACAGGAAGTACTTTTGAGGTTGATGGACATGACCTTGGCGTCTGCCCTGTCCACAGGCTGCATTCTCACTGACCAGTGCCAGGCAGCAGGCAACTCGTTGCAGTCTCCCCAGCTCAGTTGCAAAGAGGCACTCTTGCAAGAACCCTTACATAAGCCAGGTCACTCAGTGAACTGTGACTCTGCAAAGGCAGAGCCATTGTTCAGGAATGTGTGTCATTATGGAGGTCACAGGACTCTGGCTGCCTGTCCCCAGGGCATGCTGACCGATGGAGCATGGGCAAGGGGTCAGGCACCTCCCTAGTGCTGCCCACACCTGGAACCCACATGGACCACTCCCCTCACTGAGCACTGGGTCCTAATTACTGTGGCATTTAGGAGCCTCCAGGAGGGCCTGAGACCCCCTCGCCCATCCTCTTGCCCCTTCTTTCCCTTCTTTAGCATCTCTCGCTTCACTGATGATGACATTTTCACCAAGTGGCAATGACAAGAGAAATTAGTCCACAGCCTTTGGCAACTGAACATTGAGCATTCAGATTAAACTTTCAAAGGGGAAATACAATCTGCACATGCAGGGAAAATCATTTGGTATTTGAGAAGGACTTCAGGGTGGGAGAGGCAGGACATGCCACAGATCCTCAAGGGAGTTGAACAGGGAGGAGGCTGAGAGCAACATTCAGACTGGCACACTCCGAGGGTCCACGTATGCTCTTAACTACAACCAAAACCTGTCAGGGAGCTCGGTGGCTTAATGAGCCCATCAAGCCGGGGTACACCGACCATAACATCTCAGCTAATTGGCCACAGCATCTCTCTCCCTTCAGCTCCCCTCTGGCTTCCCCATGCACCACCCCCCACCTTCCTAATCATGGGAAATGATGAAGAAAGCCTGGCGTGAAGCAGGGCAGGGCAGAACTCTCCTTGGGTGCCCCTGGCACTCCTCTCTGAGTTTTTTTTAAAGTCCGAGAATTTGACCTTATGAAGGGCTGTTCCTGCTAGTGGAAGGCAGAGCCAGATGCCCATGTGATGAAGCAAACCTCTACAGGGCACAGGAGCTATCTCCCTTGCTTCTGTATTGTAGCCTATATGTGGGGCCAGGTTCAAGGGTCGGGATAGCTGTAAACTGAGTCCCCAGGGATGCTGCACAATGTTACAGACATACCAGTGTCTGCAGGTCCTCCTAGAGTTGTGCAGTGGGCAACCTGCACAGCCATTTTCAGCAGTCCAGGAGCCCCCACACCGGAGAGTTTCCCCACCCCACTCCACTCACAATGCCTAGCGCAACTTCTGGCACAGTGCATCCTTGACCTTCAATACATTCTTTTCATACATCTTTTGCTGCTGGAGGAAATATGTGATGAGTCTAACTTCATTAAGGTCTGAGTTCAGCTGTTCTACCACAGCGAGCATTTTTCTCCATCATGGCTATCAAGCTGGCCTTCCCGTGGACAAGAGGACAAGGAGCCTTGGGCTCTCTGGCTGCCTCTAGCTCTTACTAAACTCGATGGTCTCTTGGGCCTTGACTTCCTCATCCATAAAGTGAGACTGTCGGACTTTGACCTCTAAAACTCCTTCTGGTGCTGTCATTCAGGCTGTGAGGACAATTCCCCCAGCTAAATCCAGTGAGATACAGATGACTGGAACCTCTTCTTCTCTTGGTCCTCTGTGTTGGATTGATTCTCAGCCTAGCTTTCACTTTCACAGTGAAAGCGCCCAACACTTGAGCAACCCCAGCAGAAAAAGCTCTTGTCTTCACATAAACAAAAAAATGCAGTCTCTCTGAGAAAATGTAGTCACATGCTCATCCTAAGGGTCATCTGATGTTTTGGTTGACCAGTGAGGGTCAGGCCCACTCCCACCACAATTTCCTGGGCTGAGAGTTGGGAAGAAATGGTTCTCCAAGCCAGGTGTGGTGATGCATGTATGTCTGTAATCCCAGCTACTCAAGAGGCTAAAGCAGGAGGATGGAGAATTCCAGATCAGCCTTGAGGACATAGAAAGAGATCTTGTCATAAAAATAAGAGTGAGAGAAAGGAAAGAAGGAAGGGATGAAAGAGAGAGGGGGAAGGAGATAGAGAGAGGTAGAGCATGAGGGAGGTGGGGGAGGAAGGAGGGAAGGTTGGGTCTCCAGAGGAAATACTGGAGGGGAGCCCTGAGAGGTCAGAAGAAGCCATGTTAAGTTCATTTTGTGAGAGTTGCAGCATGTTAAAATAAATAAGTGCCAAAAGATGTTTACAAAAAATATGAGACATTCTTGATGGCATTTTCAACCATCTAATGATTTCATGCAAGGAAAAGAATTCAATGTGATGGTGCTAATCACACAATAAATACAGAATTGTGTTGAAACATTAATTTGTAGAGTGCTACAGACTGGGTGTTCCTTAGTGGAAATCCCTTGCACTTGGGGAAGTAACGACATTTCTCAGTGCAGTTGGTGGGTCCTATGACCGGAAGTGAGGGCTCCTGGGACACTGTTCTGCTGTAGATGTATCCGGTTTTCATGACAGTTCTCTGGCAGTTGGAAGCAAAACAGTGTCTTGCAGAAGAGGGGCTTTTCTGCAATCACACTAAGTCACTCTGACTTTACAGCAGGGCTGATGTGTGTATAATCTTATTGGTAGACTATATAAAAAGTACAATTTTGGAGCCAAATATGGTGGTACACACCTGTACTGCAGCACTCAGGAGGAGGACACAATAGGATAATGAGTTTGAGGCTAGCCAGAGTTACACAGTGAGAATCTGTCTCCAAAAAAAGTGCAATTTTGAGGCTCTTTTGTAAAAGTGCATCAGAAGCCAAATGGCCTTCTTACTCCATCACATGCAAATGAGACTAAAAGTAAGGGACAAAGTGGGGTGAGGTAGAAGGTGGCACACCCTCAAGAGTGTAAGAACTTCAAAACTCTTATTTTTTCTGTGTTATTTTAACTCCTAAAGCTATGGTTCATGTTTTTTTCATTAATTTTCTTTCAACAAAGTCAGAATTAACATAGGGAAGGATAGTGGGGAAGGACAAGAAAATAGTCACACACATTTGGCTGAACACAACAGACAGCCTTACCAGCTAGCAGAAGCCAAAAGTTTTGCAGAAAATGAATGGGATTGTTTAACACAGGGAGCAAAGGTTTTAATCGAGAACATGTTAGGAGGTCAGGATTTGAGCACCTTGAACTAATGGCTGGCAGAAACCTTGGTTCTAACAGACGTCTCTGATGAGCACAGACAGGAGGTTTTTGGAGGGTCATCTTGCCCACAGCTGGGTGTGGCTTCCCAGGTAGGCGGCTGGAGTACCTGTTCTTGTGCCCACCCTGTTCTTTTGAAGAGTCCTTACCATTTTATGAGTTTACAGAAAAGGAGAATTAGGGTGAGGGAAGCAGACAGCTGGTAGGATGGTTTGCAATCTAAACATAAAAGCTTTCTCCTCGCCTTTGGGTCTTTGGATTTCTGTGGCTGCTTGCAGACATGGCTGTTGTTGATTTTCTCTGACAAAGACTCATTCTACACGCGCTCAAATGAAAACACTAATAGTGGACTGAGGGGTAATTAGAGAGCCCGAGTTTAATTCTGCTGACATTATCCTGCTATGTGAAGGGTTGAGCTTCCCACCCGCTAGTAAGCAATTACCCAGAGCAGCCCCTCTGCCTGGGAGGCTGCGGCTGTGTCAAAGTCAGGCAGCGCTGGCAGGAGATGGGGGAGGGAAGAGGAAGATGGGGGCAGGGTGAAGCTCAGGAGGACGGACTGGACAGCCACAGCCGAAGCCAGAGAGAGACGGGGATGAAAGAGAGGCAGCAAGGATCCAGACGGGATTCTAAGTACAGATGGGGATGTGGGGGAGAAAGGGGAAGCTGGTGGAGAGGGAGAAGACAGAGATGAGAGACGGGACAAGGAAGCGAACAGATCCAAGATAGAGCGGAGGGGTGGAGAAAGACTATGAAGGACAAAAAGAGGGGGGTGAAATGTAATAGGAGGGAAGAAAGAAAAGAGGGACCAGGGTGGACCCAGGCGTTGGCGCCAGAGTGGGAAGGAGAAGAAGAGAGACCTCAAGGGCGCCTTCCTTGCTGCCAGAGCCCCCCTGGCCAGTGCACCATCATCACCCAGGCCCAGGGCTGCCCTCCCCGCCCCATCTCCTCCGCTGCCGTCACCCGAGGGGTGCTTGGTCCCCCAGAGCGGCTGAGCTGGCCTGGGTTGCGCAGGCGTGCGGAGCCTCTGTGGGACGCACGCGGAGGGACGCGGCCAGGCAGGGACGAGCGACCCGCGAGGCCGGGCGTCGCCGGGAGCCCGGGAGCCTGGAGACGCATCGACCATGTCCCCACGTGGGGGGATGCGGGCCACGGGAACGTGGCGGGCGGCGGGAGAGCCGCGGCCGATTGATCCCAAGGCGGGGCCTCGGCTCAGGGGCCGCCATCGATCGATCGGCGGGCTGATTGATGACAGAGGCGTTTCCTGGCGGCCCGCGCCTGCCGCGCTCCCCACTGGGCCCGCGAGGCCCGGGTAAGTGGAGAGAATTGGACCGGGCGGCGCCGAGGCACATCCGCCCCGCGCGGGTGCCGGGACCCAGCTCGCCGCAATTAAGACGGTGTGTCTAAATGGGCCAAGCCCGTCGCGGAGCATGTCCGGCGCCTCGTGTGCCGCCGAGGCGTGATCTGCCAGCCCCGCAGCCTGCCCAGGGCGCCGGGGCCCCAGCTGCGTGCAGCCCGCGTCTATGCGGTGCTGGCCCCGCCCGGGCAGGTCCCTTAAACGGGACGAGCTCAGTGATCCTGATGGGCGTTGGGCCTTCTCTAAGTCTCTTTCTGTCTCTGATTCCAAGAGTGATTCTGCCAGCTCATGGGTTGATAGCCCTTGTAGCCAGAGTTTATTTAGCCTCGTGTCATCAGAACTGTCCTTTCCCTGAAGGCAGCAGCCAGGACCGTGAGTTCACTGCTGTGTGCACAGTACTGAGCAGACACTCCGACAGTGAATGTGAGCTCCACCAATGAGTGATAAGTAAGTGAAGGAATCCGAGTCACGACAATACTAGTCTAACCTTCATATAACTTTCGCCTAGAACATAGGATGTGCTAGCGCGGCTAGTCTCGCAGGTCGTTTAGGAGCTGGGCAGTGGCAGCCTTATTTCACGGTGGAGGAAACCGAAGTCCAAGATGGTAAGATCAAAGCTTCAGGTCCCCAGCTAATTCATGAGGAGCCAGGTTTGAACCAGGCCCTCTGGCTTCAGTGCTTCCAGCTTCAGCATGGCTACCACACTCACAGCTGCTTCTACACAAGACCCAGAGGAAAATGACATATTGTGGCCTATCAAGTATCTTGGCGAGAGGATGATTATTTTATGAAAGTCAGTCTTCTGAAACTATTGCCCTTTCGTAGGTGTGTGTTTGTGTCTGCCTGCCTCTGTAAGTAAGTACCCTCAATGGATGGATCACCAGGCAGACAGCTTGGTGAGCATGGCAGAGTGGGGATGCCAACAATCATAACCTTTGACAGTAGCCAACACAGAAGACCCACAGTGTTCTAGGAGAGCCAGAGAAAGGAGGTGTGAACATCTTGTAGGGAGGGCTTTGGAGCCAAAACCTAGAATCATAGCATGTTAAAGTCACAAGAGACAATGTGCAAATACTAGACACTACTCCAGTTACAATGCATAGACAAACCCATCATAAGTTGAAAATACAGTTAAGTCAAAAATGCATCTAATACACCCAAATGTACAGATCATCATCGCTTAGCTTAGGCCACTGTAAACTTGCTCTGAACACATTAGCCTACAGTTGGGCAAAATCACCTAACACAAATCTTATTAGTGTCTCATGTACACATAGAAATGGATATTCTGCAGACCTGTTGGGATGCAAAAATGCAAAACACAATATCCCAAAAGTGCTGATAACAGTACATTGTAGAATGTTGCTCATTTACCTTCCTGACTCTGGCTGACTGGGCTGTCACTTGCTGCCACCAGCCAGTATCACAGGAGAATATCCTGTCCTAACATAAGAAAAGATCAAGATTCAAGATATGAAGTACACTTTCCACTTCACTTTCCACTGAATGTGTATCACTTTTGCAACACCATAAATTTGAAAAATCTTAAGACAATCTTGTGAGTTGAAGTTCATGTGTAATCCAATCACCTCATTTCTCAGCTGTGAAAACTAAAGCACAGAGGAGTCATGATTGCATTAGTGGAGCAGAATGCAGACAGTCACCACCCTGTGTACCCTCAGCCATCAGACACTGCCCCTAAAACATGGCAGAACCAAGGTCTAAGACTTCTCCATTTATCACGTTGGGTTTTTTCAGGGAGGGTGGTTAGGGAAGAAGGATTGGTGAATGAGGCCCAAAGACAAAAGAGAAAAAGAGGGAAGGGAGAGAGGGAATCTATCCTGAAGAAAGAAAAGAATTAGCCCCTGGAACCTCCCTATCCCCTCTGTAACCTTCACATTCCCATTCTCTGTAAAGCAGGATGTTTTGGTTTCCTTTTTGTCTTCTGGAATTCTTTATTTCAATTACGTGATTCAGTAAAAGTTAATTTCTAGTCTATAAGGACATGGCAGTTTCCAAGTACAGTGTAGTGACCTTTTTTAATAGACTTTATATTATTAGAGCAGTTTCTGGTTACCAACAACATTAAACAACAAGTACAGAGGTTTTTCATATACCCTCTGCCTGCACGTATGCATAGCCTCACCACAATGGTATATTTCTTACCATCAAGGAATGAATTGGTCTCAATGTTTGTGTCCCCCCCCAAATTCATATGTTAAAAACTAATCTATTGTACAATAATATTAAAAATGGAGAGCACAGGCTTTCTCACTCTCTCTACGTCCTATTCTCCTTGACGTGAGTAGCCTTTGCTACATGCTCCTGCCTCACCACCTGTTCAGATCCACAAAGCCAAGGACTGTGGACTGAAACCATAAGCCAGAATAAATCTCCACAAGTTGTTTCTGTCAACTATTTTGTCACCCAACAGAGAATCTGACTAATATAGAAAATTGATAACAAAAAGGGGGGTCATTGCTGTGATTAACCCAACCATGTGGCTCAGGAGTCTTTGGAACCTATTAATGGGGGGAATCTGGAAAAGTTTGGAGAAGTGAGCTGGGATGCTGTGAGCAACGCTTGACCCCCATGAGTCAAGACTGGGCTCATGAGTTTTCAGATGGGACCAAGGACTCTTGCAAATCAGACTAGAGGCCAGTTGTATACCATTCTGGCAAAAAAAAAAAAATTGTCTCCATTTTGTCCATGTCCTAAGACTTTATGGGAGGCTGGATTTAAAGGTGATGGAGTAACTAATCTGGAAGAAGAAATTTCAAAGGTATACAGAATTCAGGCTGCCTCCCAAGATAAGGCATTCTTTTGGCCAGGGACACTCCCCCCTACCACTTCCCTCCCTCCTTCCTCAGAGCCTTCCTGATTCCGAGCCCCAGCCCTCCAGGACTTCTAGCCAGTTCCTCAAACACAAAGCAGATGTGGGATTGGAGAAGGAAGGTGGAAGGGTTGGGATTTAACAATCTCCTGGTGGACTCTGATTCCCAGAGAAGAATGGTAGTGACACAGCATAGACTAGGGACCCAGGCAGACAGTTCAGAAAGAGGGAGATTACACAAACACATGAAAGACCCATTAATAACGTGTAAACCTGTCTATAAGGAGAGGTGAAGAATCCAGTTTCAACCAAGTGGTGTAGCTTTGGAATTGGAGAATAGAAGAATTGGGAGGTATGTGTTAGGAAAACCTTGCACAGCTGGGGTCGGAGCATTCAGGGTGATCCTGGCAAGAGCTCAGAAGAGACAAGCTACAGAGAAAACCTCAACCATCATAGAGATTACCTAAGTGACTGTGACCAGTGTTTGCGGAAACAAGTACAGATAGGACATTTTGATGAGGTTGCAGACAGAAATGGGGAACATGGCGCTGGAAACTGGAAGAAAGGTGACCCTTGTTACAAAGTAGCAAAAAATTTAACTGAATTGTGCTTTGAAGAAGGTGAAATTTCTCAGTGCCAAAGTAGGATATTTGGTGGTGGAAATATCTAAGCAAAGTGTTAAGAGTGCATCATGGCTTCTCTTGTCTGTTTATAGTAAAATGTGAGAAGAGGACTGGAAGCATGGCTCGAGTGGTAGAGTGCCTGCTTTGCAAGCGTGAAGCCCTGAGTTCAAACCCCAGTACCGCCAAAAAAAGTGAGAAGAGAGAAATGAATTAAGATGGAATTCATCGTCAAAGAGGGAAGCAGAACTTAAAGGTTTGGAGGACTCTCAGCCTGGCCATGTTGTAAATCATGAAAAGGCAGGTTTAGGAGAGAACGCCAAAGGTGTGGCCAATCTGCTGTTAGCATCAAATGAGGAACCAGTATGAATTGGTGGAAGCTGGCTCTACTCATCAAAACAATGGAAGGATGATTCCCAAGGCATCTCGGAGAACTTCAGGAGCCTCCCCACCCATCACAGGCCAAAATGCCAGGGCCTTAGGGACAGATTATCTCAAGGCTCTGCTCCTTGTGTTCTGGTGCAGCACCCCTTGCAGCCCCAGGTGTAGTTTGGGCCACCCCTTAGGAGGACACAGGTGATAAATCATGGCAGTGTCCACATGGTGCCATCTCCACTGACATTCAAAGTTCACACACTGTGGGGGGCGTGTGTGGGGGGCGGGGAAGGGACTAGCATGGCTACTTCTACCTAAAGGAGCCTGGGAACCCAGGGACAGAACTGCTGCAGGGATGGAGCCACCACAGAGCACTCTCAGTGGAGTTCAGGAGAGTTGTGGGGTCAGGTCTGCACCCAGAACCCTAGAACTGTAGAGTCACCAGCATGCAATCCAGGGAAAGCCACAGGTATCTGACTCCAACTCACGTGAGCTGACTCATAGGCTATACTCAGCAAAGCCCTGGGGCAGAGCCATATGGGGCCTTGGGGGCCCAAGCCTCACTTCTAGGTATCAGAAGACAGAACAATGAGTCAAAGATTACTCTCCAGCCTTAGTGTTTAATTTTGTTTGTCCTGTTGGGTTTTGCACTTACTTGAGACCAGTTACTCCTTCCTTCTTCCCTTTTTGGAGTGAGAATGTTCCTCTTACACTGGTCCCATCATTGTATTTTGGAAGCACATAACTTCCCCATTTACAATTGAAGGGGAATGACTCACACCTTGAGTCCCACCCATGTGTGAAATGAGTTGACATTTTAGATGAGACTTTGACTTAGACATTAAAGTTGATGTTAGAACAAGTTAAGACCTTTCGGGTTGTTGGGATGGAATGAATGCATGTTGCATGTGACAGGGACATGAATTTGTAGGCCATAGGTACAAAATGCTATGGTCTGAATGATGGTGTCCTCCTAACCCCAATTCATTTGTTGAAACCTAACCCCCCCAGTGATGGTATAATAAAGCCGGTCCTTTGAGAGGTGACTAGGTTATGAGGGAGCCTCCCTTGTAAGTGGGACTGCTTCCTTTATAAAAGAGATTTGAGACTTGAGGGAGGGCTGGGGATAAAGCTCAGTGGTTTAGTGTTTGCTCTGTGGGTGTGTGTGTGTGTGTGTGTGTGTGTGTGTGAGAGAGAGAGAGAGAGAGAGAGTTGAAGGAACATGTTTGTCCTATCCACCTTATGAAGACACATAGTAGGTGCCATGTATAAAGAATGGACCCCACATATGTACATGGAAGCAATGCTAGGAATCTCCCTGTATAGTTATCCTTATCTCAACTAGCAAAAACGCTTTGTCCTTCTTATAATTGTTTATACTCTCTCTTCAACAAAATTAGAGATAAGGGCAGAACAGGTTCTGCCTAGAAGCAGGGTGGGGAGGAAAGGGATAGGGGGGAGAAATGACCCAAACATTGTCTGTGCATATGAATAAATGGAAAAAAAAAAGAGTGGACCTCACTAGACACCAAATTATCTGGTGTCTCAATCTTGGGCTTTAAGCCTCCAGAACTGTGAGCAATAACTTTAGATTTCTTATAAATTACCCAATCTAAGGTATTTTGTTGTTGTAGATTGAACAGACCAAGACACATCACTATCACTCAGTGTCCATAATGCTCCATATGGTAATGTTTGCTCTTGGTATACATTTGATGAGTTTGGACAGAAGGACAATACATATCCACCAGCTTTATATCACACAGGGTGGTTTCCCTACCCTCAAAATCGTCTACACTCCACATGTTCATCCCTCTCTCCCCTCTAACTCACAGAAACCACTAATCTTTTCAGGGTCTCCATAGTTTTGCCTTTTCCATCATGTCATATAATTGGAATAAAATGGTGATGGAGACTTTTCAGAATGGCTTCTTTCACTTTATAATCTGCATTTATATTTCCTCTAGGTCTTTGCATTTCTCAATAGCTCTTTTCTTTTTGGTGCTGAATAATATTCATTGTCTGAAAATAACAGTTTATTTACCTATCCACCTACTGAAGAACATGTTAATTCCTTCCAAATTTTGTGAATTATGAATAAAATTGCTAGCCACATCCTTGCACAGGTTTTTGTGTGACCATGTACTTTGAACTCCTTTCAAGAACACCAGAAGAATGATAATTGGATCACCTGGTAAAAGTGTGGTTAGCTTCATAAGAAACTACCAAGCCAATACCCAACGTGTCTGTAGCATTTTGCATTCCTTACGGCAATGCAGGGGAGTTTCTGTTGTTCCACATTCTCCCAGCACTTGGATTTATCCATGTTTTGAATTTTGGCCACTTAATATTTGCGTAGTAGTATCGCGTTTTAATTTACATTCCCCTGATGGCATGTGATGTGGAGTATCTTTTCATATATTTACTTGCCATCTGCACATCTTTGTCTATTAAAGTTTATAGACAATTTTTAATAAGGTGGTTTGTTTTCTTATTGGTGAGTTTTGAGAGTTATTTGTATATATTGGATAACAATCCCTTATCAGATAATGTTATATGAAAATACTTTTCCCCAGTCTTTTCTTCTCTTGACAGTGATTTCACAGAGTAGAAATTCTTCTTCATAATGAAGCCCTGATCATCAGTACTTTCTTTCATAAATCATGTCTTTGGTGTTGCATTTTGAAAGTCATTTCCAGACTCAAGGTCATACAGATATTCTCCTATGTTCTCTCCCCCATGTTTTGTGATTTTACATTTAACATTTGGTCTGTAATCTATTTTAATTTAATTTATATGAAAAATATTGGATATATGTCTAGATTCAATTTTTGCACATGATTTACCAGCTGTTTGAGCACCATTTATTTGAAAGGCTATCTTTTTTCCTTCGTGTTTCCTTTGTCAAAAATCAACTGACACCATGAATGTGGTTTATTTGTGGGATCTCTATTGTGTTCTATTGATCTATTTGTCTATTCTTTTACACTATCTTTATTTGTGTAGTATTATAGTTCATCTTGAAGTCATGATTATCAGCCCTCTGACTTTTCTTGTTCTCCTTCAACTATTGGCTTTTCTGGATCTTTTGCCTGTCCAGATAATTTTAAAATAAGATATCCACAAACTAATTTGCTGAAATTTTTAATGGAATTACTTTGAATCTAGATCACGATAAGAAGGACTGATATGTTGACAGTATTGAGCCTTCCTATCCATGAACATGGGATATCTCTCCATTATTCAGCTATTTGATTTTTTTCATCAGAGTTTGGATAGTTTCCTCAATCAGATATTGTACATATTTTGTTAAATTTATGCCTAAGTACTTTGGGTTTTTGGTAATATTATATGTGGTTTTTAATTTCAAAGTCTACTTGTTTGTTGCTAGTACATAGTATAGAGCAATTGACTCTTTATATTAACCTATGTCCTGTACCCTTCCTATAGTCTCTTACTAGTTGTTGGGTAGATTTTGTCTATTCTTTCAGACTTTCAACATAGATGAGTGGGTAATCTGCAAACAAAAACAGTTTTATTTTTTTCTCAATCGGTATACCTTTTATCTCCTTTTCTTGACTTACTACATTAGCTAAGACTTCCAGGATGGTGGTGAAAAGAAGGGATAGAGAGGACATTCTTGTCTCTTCTGCATATGAGCAGGAAAGCTAGAGTTTCTCAACATTGTTGATGTTAGCCATAGGCTTTTGTTGGTATTCTTTATGAAGTTGATGAAGTTCTCCTCTATTCCTAGATTGCTGAGTTTTGTTTAAAAAATCATGAATGAGTATTTGTCAAATATTTTCTGCATCTATCGATGTGATCATGTGACATTTCTATTTAACTTGTTGATGTTATATATTATTAACTGATTTTCAAATGTTGAACCAGTTTTGCATCAATTCCTCTTGGTCTTGAAGTATAAATCTTTTTAAACATAGTTGTATTTAATTTGTTAATATTTTGTTGAGGATTTTTGTATAGATTTATGAGAGATATTAGTCATCAGTCTTCTCCCTCATATGTCTTTGTCTGGTCTTGGCATTGGAGTAATGCTAGCCTCATAAGTACGATTAGAAGTATTCCCTCTGCCTCTACCTTCTGAAAGTGATTGTAGAGTTTCTATAATTCTTCCATAAAGTTTGGTAGAATTCACCATGAAACTCATCTGGGCCTGGTGTTTTCTATTTAGAAGGTTTTTTTACTGATTCAATTTCTGTAATTGATATAGACTTATTCAGACTGTTGATTTTGTCTTGTGTTGAGTTTTGGTAGATAATATCTGTAAAGGAACTGATGACTTTCACAAAGGCTATCAACTGTGTGGACATGGAATTGTTCCTGGTGTTCTTTCATATTAATGATTGTGGCTCCTGTAGTGATGTTCCCTGTTTTACTACTGATATTAGCAATTTGTGTCTTCTCTTTTTTTTCTTAGTCTGGCTAGAGGCTTATTCATTTTATTTACCTGATCCAATAACTAGCTTTTTATTTTATTAATTTTCTGTGTTTATTTCCTGTTTTCAATTACATTAATCTGCTCTAATTTTTATTTCTTTTCTTCTGCCTACTTTGAACTTAATTTGCTATTGTTTTTCTAGTTTTCTAAGGTGAAAGCTGGGATTGATTCTGCATGTTTCTTGTTTTCTAATACATATGTTTAATGTTATAAATTTCCCCTCAAGCACTGCTTTTGCAGCAACCCACAGTTTTGATAAATTGTGTTTTTATTTTCATTTACTTTGAAATAGTTTTAAAATTCTCTTATTTCCTATCCAACTCATGTGTTTTAAATATTTATTGTTTAATCTCCATGTTTGTAGAATTTTCCAACCATCCATATGTTATTAATTTCTAGTTTAACTCAATTGCAGCCTGAGAACAAACATTGTATGATTGTATCATTTTAATAAAGTATGTTTTATCCCTCAGAATGTGCTCTATCATGGTGAATGTTCTATATAAGCTTTATAAGAATGTTTATTCCTCTGTTCTTCAGTTAATTACAATACTGATGTCCATTAAATCCACCTGACTGGTGTTGCTGTTGGGTTCAAGTAGCCCTTACTGATTTTTTGCCTGATAGAACAATGTAATTCTGATGGAAAGGGTTGAAGTTTCAACTGTAACGGTAGATTCATCTGTTTCCCCTTGCAATTCCATCAGTGTTTGCCTCATGTACTTGGATGCTTTGTTGTCTGTCATGTGATGCACATCTGTAATCCCAGCACTCATGATGCTGAGACAAGATCATAATTTTGAAACCAGCCTGGATTACTGAGTGAGAGCCTAACTCAAAAAGACAAAACAAACAAACAAAAAATTATGTTTTCTTGATAAATTGTCCCTTTATCATGACATAAAGACCCTCTTTGTACCTGATAACTGTCTTTCTCTGAAGTCTGAAATTATTATAGCTATTCTGGTTTCTTTTGATTGGTATTAGGTGGTATATATTTCTCTATCCATTTGTTTTTTATATAGATAGATAGATATTTTTATATATAGATACTTATAGAGAGAGAGACATATAGTTATATGTGGATAAAAGACCACGTATTGGGCTGCTTATATACAACATGTAGCAGAATCTTGGTTTTTTGCTCCACTCTCAAAGTCTCTTGTCTTTTAAAACACATATTTAAATCATTAACAACAGTTGGATTAATGTCTGTCATTTTTGTTACTATTTTCTACTTGTTGCCTTTTTTCTTTTTTTCTATTTATATCTTCTATTCTTTTTCTGTCTTTTGTGGTTTTATTTTTTATTAGTGTATATTTATTGTACAAAGGGGGGTCATTGTGATATTTCCGTAACTGCATATAATGTACATTGAATTTACTCCCTCTGTTACTCATTCTTACCCCCCTTTTTAAACACAATTTTAACAGGTTTCATTCATTTTCATACATGCATATAAAGTACTTCAACATATTCACCCTCTTTTGTGGTTTTAATTGAGCGTTTTCTATGATTCAACTGTCTCTCCTTTCCTACCATACCAGCCTATCATATGTGGGAGGGAAGGGTTACTTTGTTTAATTGTTGCCCTGGATTTGTAGTGTACACTTATAGCTACTCCACCTCTACTTTCTACTAACACCGTACACTTCATGGGTAGTATGAGTTCCTCATGGTAACAAAGTACTCCCCCTTACTTCCTCTCATCACACACCACTGCTGCCATTCATTCATTTCACTTAAATATAAGCACAATAAATATATACATCTATGATGCACATATATACACATATATGCATATGTAATTGAGGAGTTGCTATTATTTTGAACAAACTTATTTATTAGGTCAATTAATAAGGGCTTTTTAAATTGGATTTGAACTTCATGGCATCCAGGAAACAAAGAAAGAGACAGGAAGAGGTCGGAGCCCAATATCCCTACCAAGGCACACCCTCTATGACCTCACTTCCTCTAAGTAGGCCTCACCTCTTAAAGGTTCCACCATATTCCAAAAGTACCAAGGTCTGGAGACAAAGCCTTTAACGCATGGGCCCTTGGGGGACATTCATGACTCAACTGGCATACTGTCCCCATTAAGTACTAGAACTTATCCACCCCACGTGGCTGCAGATTCACGCCCTTTGACCACATCTCCCATCCCCCATGCCCTGCCAGTCACCACAGGCTACTCTCTGCTCCTATGAACTTGAGTTTTTAGATACCACAAATACACAAGATCCTGTGGTATTTGTCTCACTGTGTCTGGCTTATTTAATTTGGCATTATGTCCTCCAGGCTCATCCTAATCACTGCAACTAGCAGGATTTCCTTCTTTTTAAGGGTTGAATACTATCCCATTATATTATAACACATTATATGTATAACACATTACTTTATCCATCAATCTGCCAATGGAAATTTAGATTGTTTTCATGTCTTGACTATTGTGAAAACACAGAAATGCACATATTGCTTTGAAATATTTATTTCATTTTCTTTGAATAAATACCCAGAATTGAGACTGTTGGATCATATGGTAATTCTACTTATATCTGTGGAAACTTCATTCTGTCTCCCAATGACAGTTTATATTCCCAGGGACAGTAGGCAAGAATTAGCTTTGCTCCACATCTACTCCGACACTACATTTTGTCTCTTTGGTAATAGCTATCCTAATGAATGTATCTAACATTCCAAGGTCGCATTGCTTTGCATTAGATGCAGATCACCCTTCACCCATTAGACCTACTATTATGCTGGTGTTTGTCATGTTTCATTTCCTTTTGAAGAGCACAGCACTTCTTGTAAGGGCCATCTAGTGTTGACAAGTCTCCTCAGATTTTATCTGGGAAAGATTTTCTCTCCATTTTTAAAATATCATCTTGCTAAGCATGGAATTCCTGATTGACAGGGTTTCTTTTCTTTTACTTTGTTTTGTTTATTTGCTTGCTTGTTTTTTGAGTTGGGGATCTCACTATGCAGCCCAGGCTAACCTTGAATTTGCAATCTTCCTACCTCAGAGTCCTGAGTGCTAGAATTAGAGGAATGCCCCACCATGCCCAGCCAAGACAGGTTTTTTGCTTTCAGCACTTTGCACACATCAAGCCACTCTTCTGGCCTGAGAAATCCACTGCCAGTCTTACAGACATTGTCCCTAATATGTGGTGTGTCACCTTTTCTTGCTGCTTTCACAATGTTCTTGGTTCTTGACTTTTGACAATCTGATTACATGGGTTTCAGTGTAGTCTTCTCTGGGTTGATCCTATCTGGAAAATTTGGGCTTTATGAATCTGAATGTTGATTTCCCTCCCAACATCTGAGGATTTTTTCAGCCATTGTTTCTGTCCCTTTCTCTCTTCTTAAATTTTCATTATGTATACCTTATTTCACCTGACATTATCCATAAAGCCCATAGGCTTTCTTCTCTCTCTTTTTTTATGCTGTTTGGATAATTTTATCTGATCTGCCATTGAATTCACTTATTATTTCTTCTGCTTGATTCTGCTACTGAAACTCTATTTGGGGTTTGTTTGTTTGTTTGTTTGTTTCAACATTGTATTCTTCAGTTCCAGAATTCCTGCTTGGTTTTTTTTTTCTATCTCTTTGTTGATTTAGTTTTGTTCATGTATATTTTTTGTATCATTTAGTTGTCTAGGTGTTCTCTTTAACTGCTAAGCTACTTTGAAAACAATTACTTTGAATCTTTTGTCCAGCAATTTGTACATCTTCATTTTTCTGGAGTCAGTGACTAGAAAGTTGTGTTCCTTGGTGGTGCCATGTTTTCCTGTTTTTTCATGTTTCTTGTAGCTTTCCCTTGCTTTCTTCACATTTGCAGAAGCACTCTCTGCTGGGGTGGGGAAAGTCCTTCTGTTAGGATGCAAAGGTACCAGCTGAGTAAGGAGGATGGCAGCTCCAGGTCCAAATCCAGATGGAGCATGGGCAGGGATACCTGTTATGGGGTACACTAGGATACTGTCACTGAGATGCACGTGGGCACACATGTGGTTGCCAAAGGTTACTGGTCCACAGGGTGCATGTGGTTTGTGACAAACACAGTCCAGTTCAGGTGGGTGGCAGGCACAAGTGGTGTGGGTGCCCAAGCCCATAGGCATACCTGGGCAGCTTCAATGGGCACCTAATCCCATGGCCTGCCACACACAGCTATGATGAGACCATTCACATGGCACAACTACAATGCTACTGGCCAACAGAAGCAATGCATGGGTGCAAACTTCCCAGAGGGTGCTGTTTCTGGAGTGCATACCCTCTTTGGGGCTGGAACTTGGTAGCTTCAGCTCCAGGGAACACAGTGGCCCTGTCTCCAGACAACTCTGGCAGCTGGGGTCCCCATCGGAGAAACTTGGAGAAGCCCTCTGCAGTCCTCTGCAGTGGTAGAGGCTGCAGGGATCTAGAAGGGCAAGGCTGCTGAGGTCTACACTTCCCTCCACTTCCACAGGGGGCACTCTTAGTTGAGGGGATTCCTCCTCCTGCACTGGGGAATGGGACAGCACTGGCAGGACACTTCTTCTTTTTTTATTATATTCATATGTGCATACAATGTTTGGATCATTTCTCCCCCCTTCCACCCTCCCTTCCACCCCCAGCTCCTTCCCTTACCCCCCAATCCCTCGCTACCAGGCAGAAACTGTTTTGCCCTTAACTCTAGTTTTGTTGAAGAGAGTATAAGCAATAATAGGAAGGACCAAGGGTTTTTGCTGGTTGAGATAAGGATAGCTACACAGGGAGTTGACTCGCATTGCTTTCCTCTGCATGTGTGTTACCTTCTAAGTTAATTCTTCTCAAACTAACCTTTTCTCTAGTTCCTGGTCCCCTTCTCCTATTGGCCTCAGTTGCTTTAAAGTATCTGCTTTAGTTTCTCTACGTTGAGGGCAACAAATGCTATCTAGTTTTTTGGGTGTCTTATCTATCCTCATACCTCCCTTGTGTGCTCTCGCTTTTATCATGTGATCAAAATCCAATCCCATTGTTGTGTTTGCCCTTGATCTAATGTCCACATATGAGGGAGAACATATGATTTTTGGTCTTTTGGGCCAGGCTAACCTCACTCAGAATGATGTTCTCCAGTTCCATCCATTTACCAGCGAATGATAACATTTCTTTCTTCTTCATGGCTGCATAAAATTCCACTGTGTATAAATACCACATTTTCTTAATCCATTCATCAGTAGTGGGGCATCTTGGCTGTTTCCATAACTTGGCTATTGTGAATAGTGCTGCAATAAACATGGGTGTGCAGGTGCCTCTGGAGTAACCTGTGTCACAGTCTTTTGGGTATATCCCCAAGAGTGGTATTGCTGGATCAAATGGTAGATCAATGTCTAGCTTTTTAAGAAGCCTCCATTTTTTTTTCCAGAGTGGTTGTACTAGTCTACATTCCCACCAGCAGTGTAAGAGGGTTCCTTTTTCCCCCACATCCTTGCCACCACCTGTTGTTAGTGGTGTTGCTAATGATGGCTATTCTAACAGGGGCGAGGTGGAATCTTAGTGTGGTTTTAATTTGCATTTTGGCAGGTTGCTCCTTACCCCATCTGCTTGCAATCCGGCCTCTGCTCTCCTCCATGTCACTGCAGCCCCCAAACTGCACTCTGGGGTGCTTCAGAGCTATCTTCATGCATTGCTAGTTGACATTATCATTTTTCTGTGCAAGGATAAGGGCTGGGCTCCCTGCCATCTTGTTAACATTACTCATGGTGTCTAATTCTTTCTGAAGTTTCAAAGTGATTTTCCTAGAAAGATCACCACCTAACGGCTAGCCTGGACTACATATGGAGACCAGCCTATCTCAAAAAACCTAAACCAACAGCAACGAAAGCAATTGATATGCCGATGTGTAGTTGTTTGGACATTTCATTCTGCTTGGTGCTCTCTGAGCATATAGGTTTGGTGTCTGGCATTAATTTAGAGGAAATTCTCAGTCATTGTAGTTTCCAGTGCTTCTTCTGTTCCTTTTGTCTTTCTTCTCATTCTTGCATTCTTATGAAGAACATTCACACATTTTTACAGATCCTGTCCAGTCCACAGAAAGTCTTCATTTCTGTTAGCAATGCTGTTGGTCCCTAAAGTTTCCTTTTCATTTTTTATCTTGCAAGACTGAGGATGGAACCCAGAGTCTGTGCAAACCAGGCAAGTGTTCTACCACTGAGCTACATCACCAGTCTTTTTTAAGGAAGTTTGTGTTTGCTTTTTGTTTGTTTGGTGATGGTGCTGTGATCAAACCTAAGGCCTCCTCCCTGCTAGGCACTCACTATACCACTGAGTCACACCCCAGCCCTTCATTCTTTTTCAGAATTTTCACTTTTTTACTTATATTGCCCTTCTCTTCCTGTACACTGTCTACTTTATCCAGAGTCCTCAGCATTCTAGTCATGACTATGTTAATTTCCTGTTCTGATCATTCCAGTATTGTTGCGGGAATCTCAAGCTGAGAAATGGGACACTGAGGCAGTTTAGCAGGAAGAAATGTTTTATTGTGCAAACACAGACCCAGTGGACTCTTGTCCAAAGGCTGAGCCCTGAGAACAAAAAGGTCTCACCTTATATACACTTGCAAGCAGGTTACAGAAGCAAAAAGCAAGGTCTAATCCATATATGGTTATATTCAATACTATAGGCTAATTTACCCTAGTGCTATATGACTTTTCCCCTCCCCAGTGCTACATGACCCTCTCCACGTTCAGGTTCCTCAGGTTTTATCTCTCTGCTATGCCATCCCTCCCTCCCTGGTACTTTACCAGAACTCAGGACTAGTCTGTTTCTCTTCTGGTCCTCTTCCTGCTACAGTAGTCCCCTTTTGATGCTTGGACCCACCTAGGGCCAAAGAGCATCATCTTGATCTTGGGGTCTGTATTTCCATAGCGTCATTACATGTGTGGTCCTTTTTTTTTTTTTTCTATTATGGCCTCCATTATAGTCCTGATAGACCGCAGCACCAGGGGAACCAGGCAGGGCAGTATTAAGCATGCTGTAGGATTAAGCCCATTGCCCCTATCAGGGTTTTGAGTCTGACTAAGGCAGAAAACCACCCTCTAAACAGGTCATTGGGATCCCATCCTCTCCAAGTCTGGACGGGGACATGGGCGATCTTTCTCATTCTGTCTGTAATCTCTTCTATGAACTTTCCGTCATCATCAATCTATAAACAGCATTTGCTTAGGTTAAATTTTCCACAAACTCCTTCCTCAGAAGCCAGCAAATAGTCTAAGGCCAAGAGGTTCTGATAGATGGCACTGTGCATCTTAGTGCTTTATTTTACCAGCAAGTTGAGAGCTCTAGCTGTTTCATTAGTTATAATTTCAACAACAACCTGCAGCTTGATGATGTGGTTGAGCATATATATAGGGGTACAATAGCCCCAGGACCCATCTTCTGCCCAAGCAGCCGAACCATGGTACTGAATGATTCACTTGGGAGGCCATTCATTATCTTTCCAATTGCCAATTATAAAACACCCTGTTTTTGTCTACTTAATCTTTCTTCATATATGGGGACTCCCAGTTTTTCACCTTGTCTGAGGGGTATTAAGAAAAAGGATGGTCTGATTGAGCCAGACTAGCTACTAGGTAGCACATGTAAGCTTATTTCCCACAGATCCAATACAGCCCCCTGGGTGCCCACCAATCTATGCTTGTGCTGAAATTGTTCCAGGCTTTCCAGAGATTAGAAAAGTTGGCCAGTGCATGGGGCTGGGGTTCTATGTGGTTTGGAGCTCCCCACCATTGGGTCTCTTGAGCAATGTCATTGTAAAACTTCTGTCCTAAACAATTAAATCCTCCACCAAGGTGGAAAACTGGCCTTCTGGGCGTGAGATACAATAATTTCCAGTGATGGAAGTTTTTAGGAGCCAGACACCTTTCCTGTGTTTTAGGAAAGCAGTCTCATTAAAAGGCTCCTGTGAGACCAGCTCCCTTGCTTCCCAGGGCCAATGGTCTCCCATGTTGGTCCCCCCACAAACATAGCACGAAGTGACATTTAGTGTCTGGGCTATGGACTCAGCCAATGAGAGGAACAAGTTTCTGGCCATGGTTGAAATAGAAAATTCTCTCCCCATCTCCTCATAAAAGGAGCGAAAAACTTGGTATGAGGAACTCTCACGGGTATCAGTTACTAATTTGAGGTGCATCAGAGTCCCAGGTCAAGGCCCTTTCCACCCATCTTTATACTAAAGCCCCCTTTATAATATAGGGGGCTGCGTATTTTGCCCTTTGTCATGTGGCCCATGAAACACAACCCCAGTAAGGACAATAATGAGAACCTGCATCATCACATGGCCAAGAGTTGTCTCCCTGGCACATACACTTATCCTTTGATGTATAGGCTCTTTCCCAAGCTAGGCTTCCACAGCCACAGCCTTTACTTCCACACCCACCTTGGTCTATGGCTGCACATGCATCAAAGAGCATTAACACTGGTTTATCCAGCTTAAACAGCTGGGTGCAGCTGATGAGGGTTTCCAGGGTTGCAAATGCTTCTGATCTCTAACCATTGCTCCCAAGGAGGGTAAGGGGAGGTTGAAGCAGATATGCTGATCACCATGGGAGCACACTAGATAGGTGGTATGGTTGATGACTGCATGACCCGATGACAGAGCCTGAACAGGAATAGTAAGTATGGAAAAGTAAAGTCCTAGTGACAACACTTCCTACCCAAGTAGTATGCATATATAGGTGACAGGAGGAGGGCTCTGGGACCATGAAGGGAAAACATATCAGTAACAATAAACAGTAATTATGCATCCTGCCCAAAAGAGGTAGAAGAGAGCTAATAAAAACTTTTCACAGTAAGTCCTGTTGGCAGGGGCAGTTTATGCCAAACCTATGGCGAAGACTACAGCAATAGATACGGACAAGGGGTGACAATGCATCACAGTGAAATAACTGGTGTGGAAAACAGTCCGTTTGTCCTGTTGGAGAGTTGACTCTTCAAGCTTCTGCTGTGCATAGACTAGTTAGCTTCTGGAGGTAACTAGAGCAGGGCTGTCGGTGGTCTCTGGTTGTTTCCTGGGAAGTGGAATCCAGCTAGGGAGGATGCAGGTGTTCCAGAGGGTGATCTTACGTGGTCAAGCCAAATCAGGGATGCACTCCCACTTGAGCGAAGCTGCCTTGACTCAACTGTGGTGGATCCAAGGAGAAAGCTCTGCTACTTTAACTGTGGTTGGAGCAGACAAGATAACAACAAAGGCCCCTCCAATGGGGTTTTAATGGTTGGACATTTCATTTTATTCTTTTACCCAGACAATGTCTTTTGGTGGTTTTTTTTTATAACTGAGTAGAATTACCATGGCAACAACATATTATCAGTATATATGTCCAAGAAAACACATTGTTTTAAAAAAGTTAAAACTACCATCTTTAAGTATCAAAGGACATGTTTAGAGCCAGTAAAAATAGTCATTTGGTCCCTATTTAAGTAGAAGACCTGGTCTAAAAAATGTGAGTTTGTGTCTGGAAGGGCTTTAATGACAGATAGGACCATTTCCTCGATCCTCTCAGCCTTGGTTAGTTTTGAGAGGTCTGGCACAGGTGATTCCATCTGAACTTTGATGGCATTCCCCCCTTGTCTCCAAACTGCTTGTCTCTGAGTAGTCTCTTCTGAAGAGACTTTTTCCCATCCAAGTACCAACCAGGCCCAACCCTGCTTAGCTTCTGAGACCAGATGAGATTGGGTGCATTCAGGGTGGTATGGCCTCAGACTGAAGCTCTTACTTGATTGGTCATTTCCTTTCCTCATGGTGAGGATTTGTTCTTTCCTGGATTTTGTTTGGTTGGTTGCTTTTGGTCCCACGTTGTGGGTGGAGTGGGCAGAAGGGGAGATGTAATCAGCAGATCGGGTGGGAGTCAATGGCAACTAGACCCTTTTGGTCAAATTTAAGCAACAAAGAGGCTCAGAAAGACAGTGGGCTTCTAGACAAGGACAATACAAAACAAAATCTAGCAAAAGCAGATGTCTAAAAAGCTAACCTGGTTAACACATAAGCACTTTTATTAGAGTCAATTTTTATGGACTTGATTGTAAATGCCTCAGAAGGATCAGAACTGTAGTGACAAAAACTTTAAAAATCATGGTGAAAATTTTGATGGACAATTTAGGAACAGTATACCAGTACAACTAACTTTTTGTTACTGTGTTTATCTAAATTTTGCATTTTAGAAGGCTTGATATACTTGCAAAACATAATATATTTAGTATACAAGAACCAGCAATAGCATCACAGCTGTATAGAGGCAATATATACATATTAGTTTAGTTGTTGCTCTTAAAGTAAAACCTTAGATTTTCTCATCAGTTGGGGGGTGGGGAACAGTGTCAGTGCCCCCAAATACCCCAGTCACAGATACATATAAGATACCAACTGCATTAGTATCACCCAAGACAACAGTAGTTTAACTATGAGGTCATCTAGAAAATTTTACATAAACCAACCCTTAAATGAACATGACTCAGTTACCTTAGTAGTCAAAACCCCAACAGAAATCACCAGAGAACACAGGTAAATATTTATGAGGACTAAGTGTGGAGTTAGGAAACCTAATGGCCAAGAATCATGGCTCAGGTGTTGATAAGGGAACATATCCCAGATTGTTGACATTAACACATGGCTCATGACATACAGCAGGATCCCACCATCCTGTAGTTAGTGGAGCCCCCCCTAAAATAACAGGCCCAATCTGGCCATCCCAGGCCAAAAAGTCCCTCCACCTGCCATGTGGAAGGAGTAAGACTAACATCTCCACTCTCTTGACTCCAATAAAAACTGGAGATTTCGATCTCTAGTGTAGTGCTCCTTTTTGAGCTGTTTTTTTAAAATCTTATCTGGAGGGTGCACTTTGATTTTATTTTTTTCTTTTATTTTCACTTTGCTTTACAAAAGTAAACCTGTCTCAACCCTCCTATCAGTGCAGCAGCACTCCCTGTGCTCAGCTGCTTCTTGCCTCTCTGTGTTTTAATAAAAACTCTTCTTGTCTTGACAAATTTGTGGATTAACCTGTAACACCAAAAATCCCTGACAGTTATCTTAAACAAAACAAAAAACATTTTAAGACAGTTTTTTTAAGTGCTTTCAAGAACAATGTAATATTTTTAAGATAACCTTGTTGTTATGAGCTTAGAGAATTAAGTTTTAGTTTAACATCAGTACATTAAATTTTGACCTTACAAAACCTTTAATGTAACTGAATTTTAGTCAACTTAATCACTTACATAAGCATTTATAAGCCCCATCTTTTTATGATAACATACTCTGTACCTTTGTAACAACTTATTTTGTATCTTCCCGTGGAGCTTGTCTTTATCCTCTTTTATTAAATAAATATTATATATATATAGTTACTTGTTGAAAATAACTCATAAACCCTTTTAACTTAGAACCTTATATTTCTATTAAAAAAAGAAACAGAAAGAAAGCAATCTTAAAGTTATTTTTTGTATAAAAACAATTTATAGAAAGCCCATTTGTTAATAGAACCATGTATTATAAGAGAGAATTAAGTCCCAGATTTTATTTACGACAGAATGAAACAGGCTAAGGTCAATTTTTAACTACCTAAATTTTAAGATTCCTGCTGCAAGCTATGGCCCCCCTTTTCTTTTTTTTCTTTTTTTTTCTCCTCTGGTCTAAGCCAGAGTGTTAACCTCTGAATGCCTGCATCCTAGTGAGACCTGACTGAAATAAGTTTGAAAACCTGTTTTCTTAAAAGTAGCAGTAGAACAGAGTAATAATTTTTTACATTGACTCTATAATAAGAACCATCCTCAAGATGTTTACATATTCATGTGTAAAAAGTCTAAGCAGTTTATAACAGAGATCTTTAAAATGAACACCCTGGTTTTTTGTTACCTTGAATATCGCATTACTCTTATAACATCAGTTTAAGAACCATTTTGAAGATGCTTGCCCATACACACACACACACACACACACACACGTTTTATAAATTAAGCATGCCAGAAAATGTCAACTTAAGTGTGCATAAGATGAGCTAGAATTCCAGGAGCAAATTAAATTTTTCCCAGTGCTTTAAGCAAATTCACACACACACACACACACACACACACACACACACACACACACAATTAGAGTTTCAAAAAAAAAGAAAAAACTTTTAAATTATACCTAAATGGATATCTAGTGGAATGGTGAATGATGCATCTGTTCTCTTGTGAGTCTCCCTCTTTGGAATGGAATTTTTGTTACCCATCCCTTAACCTTGGTTGTGACTATTTCCTAGGAAAAGCTCAACCTCCCTGACTCCCAGAGGTGTCTCACATGCTTTTGCCCCACTTCCTAAACGAGAGGCCCCATTTCACCCCAGATAGGGTTACTGGGGGGGGTCCCTGGGAGGTGATCAGTCTCCCCTTCTGCTTTCTGAGGCTGCCCTGAATTTGAACTTGGTTCTTTCCAGTCTGACATGTGGTGCTTCTCTCCTCTCACTGGTTCCTGCACCTCACTGGTTCCGTTGTGCATCGAAGGCTTTCACCCAGCCAAGAAGATGAGTCCCTCCTCCAGATCAAGCTGTTTGTTGGTGCCTGGCAGGATCTTCTCCTGGAGGTCCAGGGGATGCACCTTGGTGACAAGAGAGGTGACAAATCACCATCTCCATAATCCGGGCAAACAAGCCCCCAAGAAATGTTGTGGGAATCTCAAGCTGAGAAATGGGACACTGAGGCAGTTTACAGGAAGCAATGTTTTATTGTGCCGGCTCAGACCCAGTGGACTCGTGTTCAAAGGCTGAGCCCCGAGAACGAAGAGATCTTACCTTATATACCCTTGCAAGCAGGTTACAAAAGCAAAAAGCAAGATCTAATCCATATATGGCTATATACAATTCTTTAGGCTACTTTACCCTTGTGCTACATGACCCTCTCCACATTCAGATTCCTCAGGTTTTATCTCTCTGCTGTGCCATCCCTACCCTCCTGCTACTTTATCAAAACTCAGGCCTCGTCTGTTTTCTGCTGATCCTCCTCCCTGCTATAGTATCCCCACCACATCTGTGTCTGTGTCCATGCTTGCTCTGTCTCTTCAGACTGGTTGGCATTTTTTCTTTGCTTTTTAGTATGTCTTGTAATTTTTTCTTGATAGCTAGGTTTGATGTGCTTTGTAAAAGGAAACTGCTGTGAACGGGCCTTTAGTGATGTGGTGGAAACAGGACGTGCAGAGGCTTTGATAGTCCTATGATTAGATCTCGGGTTTCCAGTGAGCCTGCACTTCTGGACTGTGAACTCCATGGCCATTGCTGGAGCTGGCAGTGTAGCTCAGTGACAGAGGACTGGTCTAGCATGCTCAGGAGCCTGGTTCCATCACCAGCATGGAAGGAAGGGAGGGAGGGAGGGAGGGAAGGAGGGACGGGGAGGGGGGAGGGAGGGAAGGAGGAAGGGAGGAACAAGCACAAGTATTTCTCAGTGCCCCCCCTCTTCCCCCCTCCCTCCCCCCAACCCCCACCACCAGAAGGCAGGATAGGACAGCTGAAGTGGGCTGGGGTGGGGTGGGCTGGGGTACCTTTCTTCCCAAGTCAGTTAGGCTTAATAAAAAGCCCCAGAAGCTTAGGCTGTGATTAAAGTTTCTCCTGGTGGCAGACCTTTGTAAGATACAATGCTCTGGTACATTTCAGATTGGTTCCTTTGACTCTCCCCCTGCCAGAAGCAGGAGGGAATTTTTCCCCAGTATCCACTTGAGAAATGGTAGAACTCAGGAGATAAAACTCACAAAAGTATGGGGGCCTTGACATCCTGGTCCCCTGGAGCTTTTATCTCTCAGGTCTGTCTGCACTGAGCCTCTAGCAATTTTCTTTAACAAGATTTTTTTCTGCAGTTTTCACTAACCGTCCTGATTCCCTACCCCACACAGGACCTGGCAGACATTTTGCCCTGACAAACTGTGACTCTGCACTAGTCTCTCTAGTTTGGGGCAGCAGTTTGCCCTGTGGTCTCACTGCTTCATGGGGTTCAACTCTTTTTCACTTTGTTTAGCTTTTTACTTGTTAGGACAAAGCAGCAACTTCCATGCCTTTTACATGTCAGACCAAAAACGGGAAGTCTCCCTTGGAACAATGTTGTTTTGTTTTATTATTTTACTTTAAAAATTTTTTTTGAGATAGGTTCTTGCTATGTAGCTGAGGCTTGTCTGGAACTTGCTATTCTTCTTCCTCAGCCTCTCCAACGCTGGGATTACAGGTGTGCACAGGTGTGCACTACCAAGCCCAGCTTAGGATTTTAAATAGGAAAGCTGTATAGTAACAAACTCATGTTTATTTAATAATTCATCAAAAAATTATTTATTAAGTGCTTACTATATGCTTACTATATGGAACATACATAAATTTTCATTGAGCATGCAAGTAAATTAAATGGTGGGGGAGGGGCATTATTTTTAAAAACATAGTAAATAAATCTGATATATATAGTTGCAATTGTAAATAGGGTAGGCCTTCTTAACAAAATACTATTTGAACAAAGACTTGAAAGCAGTGAGGGAAGCTGCTCTCCGGGTCTTTGGGGGAAGTGCTCCAGGAAGAGAAAACTGCCAGTGCAAAGCCCCTGAGGCAGGAGGGTCACTACAGCAAGTCAGCACAGCTCCAGTGAAGCAAGTGAAGGGGAAAGGTAGGAGGCGTGGTCAGAGATCAGAGAAGGGCACAGGCCTCTCTGAGGATTTAGGACTTTACTCTGAGTGACACAGAAGCCATGGAGGGATCAATTTTAAATGTCAATATAGCATGAATTTATCTAGGTCGGACTTAAGTTGTATGCTTTTCAGAAAGCGGGTTTTTAAGAGTTCACACTGTGGCCAGGCACTGTGTCACACACTGCATGCGGATTATCTTGTTTATTACCTCCACTTATCCAAAGGGGGACCTGAGGCTCCTGCAGAGGTCAACTTGCCCAAGGTCGCCGGGTGTTACATGGAAAACCAGATTCCAAATCCAGGTGGGTCTGACTGCTGACCCTGCAACCCCCACCTCAAACACCTAAGGCTTATGCCACCGACAGTGACATCCCCAAATATGACAAATGCTGATAAGGGAAAAATTCACAGGCTTCTTGGCTGGTCATATAAATTAATTCAATGAATCCTTAATCTGCCCAGAAGTGACAAGCCAGAATGGCTAGCCAGCCACCATTGTGCAGTCTATTTCTGACAAAGTCAGGCCAAGAAAAGCCACAGTTGGCAGCATGGGCCATGTTTGTTCTGATTATGACGACCACGTAACCTGGCACAAATAGAAATCTGTGTGTGCCGTGGGTAAATGGCTGTCTGCATTGCTTTACTTAATGCCTTACAAACGCATAATGTGCTCATAGAACCACACAGTCTTGGCACTGCCAGAAGAGAGAACAGTGAATGGATTTGGTTCTTATCTCCCAGCAGTATGTGTCTTTGGCCATCTCACAGGAGCCATTCCTTAAGTGAGGTGGACCCAGGTATGGACTTGGGGCAAGAAGGGGAAGCAGCATTCCATGTCTATGAGGGTCTTCTGGTCCGGTGATGGAGTAAGGAGCCATAATCCACGTAGAGCCTGTTTTTCCAGTGAGCTGGAGTTGAGAGCATGTGAGCAAAAGCCACCTTCATTCCATCACCCTCTGTGGCTGCAGAAGCTCTGTGCATGCTGACTCATTCTTTTCTATCTCAGGATAAACTACAGCTTTCTTTCAGTCACAAGATTTGTTTTGTGAACATAATTAAAAGCTACCATCTAATACACTTCTTCTACTTACTAAAGAAACTTCTGACTCTTCCAGAAATATGTTCTGGAAGAGAGAAAATTAAGGGAAAAGGGCACTATTTTGCTTCTGACTGTTAGGAAAAGGCCGCACACCACACACAAAGGAGGTTCATGAGAGTTATCTCATGTCCAAAAGTTTAATAAGCAGGGTGGCTGGCTGAGAGAAAAGGCGCAGCAGCTTCTCTCGGCTGGTCTGGTCTTAAGTAGCATTTGGGAGAAAGCAAGGACAAATGATGGTCTTTGATTTGCAAAGGAAGAGACCAGCTGCAGGAGCAAGGTCTCAGGCAAAGGGAGGTGGCGGGAGATAAGGAACAGTGAGCCTTGATGAGCAGAGGATGAGACTGGCTGCTGAAGCAAGGTCTAGGGGTGGGTAAAGGAAGGAGGGTGGGAGACAAGGAACGGTGGGTTTTGTTTGCAAGGAGTGAAACCAGCTGTGGCTTAGGCTGCAGAAGAGACAGTTCCCATCACTGACTATGTCTTCATGTGCCTTACTGTTGTCACCTGGCTTTGGTATCCTCAAGTGACCAATACACAGTTAATAAAAAGTGCTCTCCTCCCAACCATTGACTGTTTTTTTAAAAGAACCTTGAAATGCTTCTCTTTTGGCTTAGGCAGTGCCTCTCCTCTACCTGGCCCTTGAATCTCACCCTCTACCTCCTTTCCAACAGTTCCCCTATCATAGACTAAATAACAGCCCCCCAAATATGTACATCTAATAATACTCCCCAGAACTGTGAGTATGTACCTCACATTGCAAGAAGGACTTCACATATGTGTTTAGGATCTTGAGATGGGGAGATGATCCTGGGTTTTCTGGGGGTCCAATATTATCAGAAGACTCCTTATATGAGGGAAGCTGGAAACTCAGCATCAGAAGAAAGAGGTGAGGACCAAATCAGAGGTCAGAGTGGAGAGATAATGCGTCTGCTGGATTTGAAGGTGAAGGCAGGGGCTGTGAGCCAAGGAATGCAGACAGAGCTAAAATCTGGAAAAGATAAAGAACTGCATTCTCCCCTGAATCCTCTAGAAGGAGCACAGCCTGTAGGCTCATTTCTGACTTCTGACCTCCAAAATGTTAGAAGACAAATGTGTGTTAAAAAACAAAAAGAGTGGTATTTGTTACAGCAGCCATAGGAAGATGTTATACCATTCTTCTGCTAGGGTCCCCATATGAGTTACTTCCACGTAGCTGTGACCAAGTCTCTGCCAGAAACAATATAAGGAGGAAGGATATATTTGGCTCATGATTTCAGACAGCCCTATCCACGTCTCTGGGCCCATCCTGAGGCAGAGCATCATGGCAGCAGGTGCGTATGGAAGATGAGGCTGCTCACCTTATGGTAGACAAGAAGCAGAGAAAGAGAGAGAGAGATAAAGGAGACCAGAAGCCGGTATAACCTTCAAACAAGTCCCCAGTTACCTTCTTCCAATTGGTTTTCATCTCCTGAGGCTCCTACCACCTCCCAAAATAGTGCCACCAGCTGAGCACCAAGAATTCAGCACATGATCCTGTGGGGGATTTCTCATACTGAAGCCATCACAGTCCCTGTGCCCATCCAGGAAGCCCTCAGGGCAGACTGTTTGTAGTATGCCATCAGGCTAGCTGCCTTGCAAAGGGTCACATCTGGTTCCCAGAAAACCCATCCCAGCCCTTGGCCACAACCTGCTGAAAATGAGAGTTATGCCAAAGCAGGCCACCCTTGTCTTGGTGGCAGGAACAAGAGTCCAAGACCAGATCCTGTGTTTCCCCTTCTCTAGGAGACACAAGCATCGCTACCACACGCCCTTGGAAACTCTTCCTAGCTGACCTGACAGGGGGAAGCACCCCTGCTTAGGCAATGCACCATCTTCAGGCGCTCCCTCCCTACCTTTCCCGCACTGCAGACTCTCCTTGGGCAGCTAGAGGTGGTGGAAGGTGATGGTCACAAAACCAACTTAAAATTGATTGTCCCCTCTTCCACAAGTGGGTCAGAATATAGGAGACTAGGCACCTGTCATGCAATCCTTAGCCTTTGGACACTCTTCTGGCACTCAGGGACAAAAAGAATGGTCAACTGAAAGCTGGCTCTCGTGGCCTGCAAGGAGAGAACACAGCACTGTGAAGGTGGACATTCCTGAGTGCTCTCTATGAGGAAGGTACTATGCTAAGTTCTTCATATGAGCAGTTTCCTTTAATCCTCCCACAAGGTATTGTCTTCCCTACTTGAGGAATGAAGAAATGGAGGCTGACAGATAAGCGCTCAGGATCACAAAGCGCTGACAGGGTTAGGATTCAGATGGAGGCAGCCATTCAGTGTTAACCTGGGAGTGATAAATCCCCGGGCTGAATTACTGTGCCTAACAAAAGGGAGAGAAGTGTGCAGTGGACTGGAGGTGGAGAGGAAGCGGCAGTGCAGCTAAGAACTGTGAAGAGGAGGCTCTAGAAGACCGATTTAGATTACTTGTGGACGTTGCATGTGAGGCCGCTCCTCCCTCCTGGCTGTGAGGACTGGGTAAAGCTTGGTATGCTCTCTGACTGCAAACGCTGAGCTCACATTAGGTGGGGCAGCTGAGGTCAGAAGGGCAGCTCGGGCCAGGGCCCAATGAAGTGGCTGCTGGTGTGCATGTGTTGTTTTAATTTAAAGTCACACTGGTCTTCTCTTCGACATTGCTTCAATCAGAGAGTCACAGGACTTTAGAAGTGTTCCATTCATTCTTTTTAACATGCTTTTAAAATTATTACCCAGTGAAAACAGTTCATTGTAGAAAACATGAGCAAACCAAAAGAATAAAACAAAAGCTGTCCTTGACCTCACTAACCAGATGTAGTCATGAAACATCTATTCTTTCAGGCTTTCCTTAATATATTCTTCCTCCTGTTTTGTTGAAAAGTAGGATCAGAAGAAAAGGGAAAACAAAGAAATAAAAATTCAAGAATAGAAAACTTTAAAAAAATAAAAGAGAGATTCTGCTGTCATATGTTTTTTAATCTGCTTTTTAAAATTAAGAGCTTTTGTGGGTATTGCTCCACTCTCTGCATAGCAGCCATCTGGGAAAGAACCATTATGTATTTATAGAAATACGGTCATTACCTCTGCTTTCCATCTCCTCACCCTGACCACCAAAGTTCCATGGAGCATCATCCTGGCTAGCTCTCTGCACAGCCTTGGTTGTGTTCTTCGAGTAAATTCCAAAAGAGGAATTCCCAGAACAGAGGACAAGAACACCTGTTGGGGGGCGGTTCTGATACATACTTCTTTGGCTAATTTTTGACCCTTCTTGCTGTCAATTTTCTATCCAAAAAAAGGGAAGAATGCAACAAGAAGAACTGTTTGGGGTTCTAATTCTGAATGATATGAAGAAGCACTAGTTTGTGACACAGATGTCATGGGCTCTTGAGAGAGCGCCAGGTCATTTCGGCCATAGAGGCAGCATGGTAGGAGAGTCTTGTACCTACCCAGGCAGATGCCTACCCTAGATCCCAAGAGGTATCAGAGAAGGGGTCAGGGGAGGTGAGTACAGTCCCTTGGATGGTGATTGTGAGAAAGTATAGATCTTGCCTATCTTTTAAAAAAAAAATCCTGCCAGGCATGGTGACACACAGCTGTAATCCCAGCATTTAAGAGGCTGAGGCAGGAGAACTGCAAATTTGAAACAAACCTGGGCTACATAGTGAGTTCAAGGCCAACCTATACTACAAAGAGAGACCCTGTCTCCCTGTCTTAAAAAAAAGCATGTGAAGGCGAGAAATACAGAGTTTGGCACCATGGGTCTACAAACCAAGGGACACCAAGGGTTTCCACAAGGAGAAGGAAGGATAGAGGCATGAAAGAAAATCTCCTTCAGAGCCTTGAGAAGGAGCCAGCCTGCTGACACTGATATGACAACCGGTAGCCTCCACAACTCCAGAGACAATAAATTTCTGTCTTTTTATGCCACTCCGTTTGTGATTTTTTTGTCATGGTAGTCCTAGGAAATAATACGATGTTAGTGAATTCTGTCCCCCAAGGCAAGATAACAATGAAAGGCAGGGTCCCATCTGTTTCTGATGAGAGTCTTTCAAGCCAGTAAAGACATGAGAAGCAAGCTGCCACCTGTGAGGGTGGGCTGCTGGGCAGAGACAGACGGGGGCACTGTGGCAGAGTGGCACAGCATCGCCATGGCTTACTCAATGCCCCTCCCTTCCCTGCTGTGCAGGTGATGCCAGGAGACCCAGTCCAGCCCTTGTCTTTCCCCCAAACGAGCTCAGTTGGAAGGACCCATCTCCAACCAAGCCACGGGCCAAAGGGAACCAATGCTGTCGCAAACATGTCAAAGCCACCCACACCCAGGAAGACCACGTGGACTTTGGAGGATCACGCTCACTAGAAGCACATGGCAGGGAGGAGCAGGAGCCTCTCTCACCTCTTTGGAGAGGAGCAGAGGGAGGGGAAGTTGCTTACGTACTTGAGTCCCGGCCATGCCACTTTGTAACTCTGTGTCATCGGGTAAGTTATTTAACATCTTCATGCCTCAGTCTGCCTGTCTGTAGAATGTGGCACATGCCACTCAATGCTGTTGAAAGTCTAAACTAAATAATATACATAATGCACTAAACGTGGTGTCTAGCCAAAGCACTCAAGAAATGTTGGCTTTCATGTGGATTAAGCACCCTCTCCACCCAGTAAATAGGTCTTTGCTTTCTTTTTAATGCTGTGCTGAGTGCCTGTGAGTGTATGGGGTGGGCTAAGAGAGCTGAGACACACTGTTTCTCCTTCCCTCAACTCAGCCAGATACTTAGGAGGAAAAAAACTACAGAAAGGACACACACAAAATGTAAGAGGAAGAACATGTAACCAAGAACAAACACAAAAGATTGGAAAAACCTCAACAATGTCACAAAGAGCTCCTCCAGTAAACAAAACTTGTGTGTAAAGAGCGAACAGAAGATTTTAAAAACCCTCTGGAGTGAGACAAACCTGTGAGGCCCACACCAACAACCAGGAACTGATGCTGCAGAACAGAAGGAAGGCAGACAAACTCAACCTTCCTTTTGCAGGACCAGGTTGGTTTCAACATCTTCCCACTTAGAACAGACAGAACAAGCACTGCTTGGAGGGAAACTGCCATGGAAATGATGAGTGAGCCTCAGCACCTGAGCACGTACATCTCAATGACACAGCATTTCAGTCCTGGCTGCACAGCCAGTCAGAAGATGGAAGAATGGCAAAGGCTTGGGGAGCCAAAAAAGAAGAGACAGAAAAGTGTCCTAACCTGGAGGGGGCTATTTTTTCTCCCTCCCTTGTCAGAGTGAGCTTTCTCTTGCTCCTGGTTATTACTGAACCTAACTGGGCTTAACAGGGGGCAACTATAGATTCGGGAAAGACACAGGATAGATAGACAGACAGAAAGCGGGGGTCAGGTGTGTTGGGCACTAGGGTGGAGATGCACAACCTTCATTGCTTTTTTCCCCTCTAGCTTTATTCTTTAAGGCCTTACTCCTTGGCAGTTCTTTAAAACTTTGCTTCCAAAGTCTTCTTTAAAACCTTGCTTAAAACCTCTTTCCTTAGACCAGCTCTGTCTCATGTTTGCCCTCAGCTTATCTTCAGCTTAATTGCTCTTAAAGTGTTTTGCCCTCAGGCTTGCACTGTCCCATCTCTCTTTAGCTCTCTTAAAGCCTCAATGCTCAGACTTGCAAATAACAGCCACAACTAAAAACTGCATATGCGTAACTCTTAAGGTCTCAGTCCTTAGACTTGCACTGTGCACTGTCCCATGTTCTCTTTGGCTTTTCTTTAGATTAGCTTTCCTAAGGCCAATCTATGAAGTTCTTTCTTTAGTTTAGCTTTTCTAAAGCCTATGTTAAAGTTCTCAGTGCAGACTTTCTATCAACCCCTCTTGAGCAATTCCCCTTAGCAATTCTTTCCCTTCATCATTTCTTTTCCCTTCCAAAAGCTTCCCACACCAAAAAGCCAAAAGCAAAAGGCAAAAGCCCAAAGCAAAAACCAGAGCAAAAAGCCCAAGCCAAAGCCCAAAGCAAAAGCAAGAGCCAAAAAGCCTCATGTTCTCCTTCAGCAGGTCATTTATAAACAGTGGTAAACAGGGTGGATCAGTGGCTCTCAGGGAGGGTCATGACATTTTAATAGGAGAAACCTGCATTTCTGCTTCTCTGAACATAAACAACTTAGGAGAAGCTCTGTTCTGCTCTTCCCTGTTTACAGCCAGGGCTGTGCCTATCTCAGCCTACAGATAGAAGCAATTAAGCTGCATCTCGCCTTGCTTATGTACAGTTCTCGTAGGCTTGTCATAAACCACTCTCTACACTAATCTTTGAAATAAGTTTTAGTGTAATGATTCTAAAGGGAGGAGAGCTGAATGAGAAAAGCCTACATATTGTAGAATGTGAGCATACAGAAGAAAAGTGTGATCATTTCAAGCAAGCATGAGTTCACCTGCGAATAAATTGTGCCTTCAACCCTGGCCATCCTGTTTGGTTGAACCCATGTTAATTTCCACATCTCCTCCTCTGGGGCTATTCACTCAGGCTCCATCATCATTCTCTGGTGTGGTAGGCAGAATAACAATCCCCCAAAGTCAACCACAACTAATCCCTGACACCTGAAAATATGCATGTTGCTCAGCAAGGAGGAATTAAGATGGCAGATGGGATTGAGTCATCCAAGTATCCATTAAGATGGAATCAACCTTGGGGTGTCCTGGACATGGGAGATGCTCCTGGATATTTGGGTGGGCCCAGTGTAATCACAGGGGAGGCAGGAACTTCAGACAGAGGGGATGTGGTGATGGAAGCAGAAATTAGAATGATGCATGTTGAAGATGGAAGGGGGCCAAGGAATGAAGTAATCCTTTAGAAGCTGGAAAAGATGAGAGAGATTCTCCCCCAGAGCCTGGGGAAGAAACCTGATGTACCACAAATGTCACTGTAACTTGTAAGATCTATCTCAGACTTCCAATCTTCAAAATTAGAATAAAATGTGTTGTTTTAAGCCACTAGGTTATCTTAACTTGTCACATCAGCCATAGGAGACTAATGCATCTGACGTCTGCATTATCTTTCTGTCTGTCTGCCTAGCTTATTTTGCATGACTTTTTCTACCAGATAGCAATGAAGGCTGTGGTTAGCTTAGAGAACCCACCTCCCTGGCTTTGCTGTCAGAAAGAAGGCAGTGTTCTTCTCTCATTCCAGTTGGAGACCTCCCACACAAATGCCATGTGTGGGAACCCTCCACACCCATGACTGTTTTGCTAGCACGAGAGGCAGAGAGGTACAGTGCAGCTGCTCAGTGAAGAGGAAGTAGTAGTGCCACAGAGAGAGAGGCACAGATGTCCTCTTGCTTCCCCATGCACAAGTTCTTTAAGGGACCTTTTCTCTTCTGTCTAGCTAAAGACCCTACAGCAGATTCAGTTGTCAGTGGGTGCTCAATTATGGCTTTTGATCAGTGGGTTCCTGTCTTCAGCAGGCGAGCCACCTTTGTCTGTAGTGCATGTGATGGCCACAAGAATCCTTAACTGGCATGTCAGGGACAAGTTTATCCTTAGCTAGTGCATCATTCAACATTTTGAAATCACTTAACTAATGGAGTCACCCTGGATTCTGTTAAGCCTGGTAGTTGAATTGGTGTAAATGCATTCCAAAGGGAGAATCAAGATGCTGCAGTGTTGGGTGGGGAAGACGCTGTTTGGCAGGAAGTTCACAGTGATTATTTTTAGCATTCTCTTGCATGTTTTCATCATAAAAGGGAGTTCAGCTGGTCTCTTGGGACCACTGTCAGAGTTTTAGCTCGTCAAAACTGGCTTGAGTTGTGTGAGTTCCTTATGTATTCTGGGTAAGCATCCCTTGATGGATGAAGATTTACAAATATTTCTCCCCATTCTGCAGGTTGTCTCTTCAGTCTGCTGATGGTTTCCCTGGCTGGGAAGAAGCTTCTTAGTTTGATGGAATTCTGACTTTCTATTTTTTATGTTGCTGCCTATGCTCTGGAGGTCATACCCAAAAAAATCTTCACCTATACCAATGTTTGAAGTGTTGCATGTTTGTTTTCTTTTGATAGCTTCATAGTTCTAGGTCTTACACTTAGGTCTTTGGTCCATTCTGTGTTAATTTTTTATATGGTGAGAAGTAGGGGTGAGGGAATAGAGAGAGGTTGAGTAATGGTACCCAAATACAGTCAGGTAGGAGGAATTCGTTCTAATGTCCTTTTGCAGTATAGAGCAACTATGGTCTATAGTAATTTATTATACATTTCAAAATGACTAGAAGAGTTTGAAGAGATTGTGGAGGTGGAAATGCTAATTATCCTGCTTTGATCATTGCACATTGTATCAATTAGCAAATTATCCTACTATACACCATAAGTAAGTACAAATATTATGTCAACTGTCTACAATGGCCTGTCCACAGCTGCAGAGCTCAGTAAGTCTAGAGGGTGTCTGTATCCTCAGTTAGAAAACAGTAGGAAAACCAATACCAGGACATGGTCCTGGCAGCGGGGAGTCAGCCTGGACCTCCCTCCCAGGCACACATGAACCAGAGAGGAAAGACCAGGCACTGATCCTCAGAGGAGTTTCCTAAGTAAGTACAGACTCGAAGACATTGAAAGGACAGAGCTAAACTTGGGCTTGAGATACCATAAAGGAAAGATGAAGATACAGATCTGGTGAAAGGAAGGTCTAGGTCAGACCTGGAGAGGCTCTATAGACATGACTAGTGGGTTTTGGTATGGTTCACAGGCTCGCTTGCCTGATTTTCCTTTAAGGAGACCAGATATTACAGTTTCCCTGTGCTACTTAATAACTTGTGTCCTCCCCTTTGCTTCTTCCACTATTCATTTTCATCCTTCATCCCTTCCTTCCTCCATGCCTTCTGTCACCTCTCCCTCCTTTCCCC
Source organism: Castor canadensis (assembly GCF_047511655.1). Classification (NCBI taxonomy): domain Eukaryota; kingdom Metazoa; phylum Chordata; class Mammalia; order Rodentia; family Castoridae; genus Castor; species Castor canadensis. The sequence continues at coordinate 36,004,471 of NC_133400.1, forward strand.
TGCCTCTTCTATAGGAATTTGCCAAGAATCTCTTTGATGCCTGTGTTACAAGAGGAAGACCGTGGTATTGGCAGCTGAGATTTCTCCTTGAACAGATGCCCACGAGTGCCAGTTGTTTAAAATTCAATACCTGTGCACAGTTTGTGAGAACATCATATTTTAGTGTGTGTCTGTGTTTAGTCAAAGGCCGACGACATATGTCTCTTTGTAAATCTACTGCCAGAGCTGCTGGAATGATTCAGAACGTGCTCTTAAATGTGCTAGCGTCCATTTTCCCTCTAGTGGTAAGGATGCCCTGGGAAAAAGCTCTACTTGTCCCAGGCCTGCCCACCTTCACAGTCCCTTACTTCTGACCCCTGGGGAAGAAGTGAGCACAGCTCAGCATTCACAAGCAAAGTTGACAGGCAGGGGCACCTGGCTGCAAGTTCCTGGCACCTGTCCATCTCCGGCATTTAACAGCAGTGCTTCCAAGAATGAAGTAAAAAGCGCCCTACAGCACTGCAGAAAAACAAAGACACTAAATTTTAAAAGGGAAGTAAAATTTGTTTATGAACATCACTAAAGAAAAGTCACTGAGTATTGCATCTAGAGACCACATTGCTGCTGTTCTTGAGACTTTTTGCTGGGGTTTGGTGACTGACTGCAAGTGCCATTTTTGAAGTTGAGTAGTTACTTATTATTGTTGGTGGATTCCAGAGTTTTGTTTTAGTGAAGATCAGTTTTCAAGGGACATCATAATTTAACCAGCCTTTCAATCAACAATCCAAGAAATCCTAATGATGTAAAGACTACTTACTGCAGGACTGGAGGATGGCTCAAGTGGTAGATCACCTGCCTAGCAAGTGTGAGACCCTGAGTTCAAATCCCACCACTAAATTAATTAGTGAATTAATTAATTTCAACAGAGCATTCTTGAAGGTTTACCCATGAGATTCATAGACTGCTATAATCACTTTGATTATATAGCAGTAATTATTATTATGAAGTGGCCACTGTGTTCCAAACATTTTCCATTTCTTGCTTCATTTATGATTAAGAGCAGTCTTCAAGCTAGTTATCATTCTCCCTACTTCACAGATAAGAAAGTTGACATTCAAAGATAGTAAGTAAAAAAAAGCAATACAAGTATCATCTGATCAAAGTACAATATACACGTGTATGAAATACCATGGTGAAACCCCTCTGTACAGTTAATATACACTAATACAAAAATAAGGAGGAGCTTACCCAAGGCCCTGCTATGACATGTGGTGAAGCCAGGACTCAGATGCAAGTGCATGTAATCTCAGCACCTGTGTCCTAGTCATCTTACTGCCTCTCCAACTATACTGCCCTAACTGGGCTCTCTGGAATGTTTTGATGGGGTGTTGACACACTGAGACACATTGAGCACCACAGAGAGTGACTTCTGACCCACTGCCATAGTCTTTCCCTAGAGAAGACTCCAAAGATGCCCAGTGAGCCACGGAGGGGTGAGGTCTGCTTGGCTCTGAAGTGGAGATGTCTGACAGTTCCCTCCCATACCAACAGAGATGTGCAAGCATCTAGTTTATCCAATTTGGGTCAAAGTACTTTTCTAAGACAAATTTTAGCACTTGTGCTGTATCAAATGTTTGTCCATCTTTTATTCTTCACTTTGGAAATACAAGATCACTTGTTCACTGTGAAATTATTTTTCTATCTTTTTCTTCCTTTAATAGAATTAATACATATTGAGTGTCAACTGTTCTAAATACTCAAAAAATGTTTCTCGCTTTTTTAAAACTCATTTATTGTATTCAATAATTTTGTGAAGTATATGTTAACATATTCTCAGAATGGGTAGAAACTCCTTATTCAATGAATGTTCACTAGGAATTAACCATACACCAGAAAATATTCTAGACACCGTTCTAGTCTCTGGGTATAAAATAGTAAATAAAGCAGATGTTCACGGCCATCCACTTTTGTATAACAATTTCCTCCCCTCCAAAAAAAATCAGCTTAATAAATAATCATCAATTTAATTATCAGAATGATTAAACAAGATTTTTAAATGGAAATATGTAGGTTGAGTGTGGTGGTTCAGGCCTATAATTCTAGGCACTGAGAAGACAGAAACATGATTATCATGATTTGAGACCAACCCAGACCCCTCAAAAAAAATGATAGCAAGAAAGATCCTAAGTCAAAGAGCAAGCCAAGCATGGTAATTCATGCATGTAATCCCAGCTACATGAGAGGCATAAAAGAAGACTGTGGTCAGAGGCTGGCCTGGGCAGAAACTGTGAGAGACTCTATCTGAAAATAACTAAATGCATGGCTGGCAGTGTGGCTCAAGTGGTAGAGCACCTGCCCAGCAAGCACAATGCCAAGTTCAAACCCCAGTACCACCAAAGAAAAAAAAAAAAAGAGAGCTAAATATGAGCTCATGGATTGGAAGACTCCAAATTGTCAAGAAGTCAGTTCTCTGAAAATTAATGTACAGACTCAATAAAAAGCTTACCTTTTTATAGAAATTGACAGACTGGTGGTAAAATTTACAAAAACAAGCAAAGAAACTAGTAAGACCAAAACAGAAGGCAGTATTGGGGGACTCACACTGCCTGCTTTTAAGACTTTCACAGCAGCACAGACAATAGACAGGATGGAGAATCGGAAACAGACCTGACGGTGTGGTTAACTGAGAAAGGAGCCAAGATAATTCAACGGAGCAAATGGGGCTGGAATAACCCACATGACAAACACAAACCGCCATCCATGTCCTGCACTATACTTGAAAACCCTGAAATGGACCACAAATCCAAACACAGCTCCTGAAACTCCAGAGCTCCTAGAAGGAAACATGGCCTTTGTGATCTCGGTTAGGCCAACATTTCATAGCTCTAGCACCATAATCCATGAACAATGTGATAAATTGAACTACAACAAAATCAACATCTGCTCCTCAAAAGACACTGATAATAAAATGAAAAGACGTGCCACACATACGCCTTTGCAAACATTGGCAAAGCAGGGATCAGATTAAAAAAAAAATGTTCAGAATACAGAAAGAACGTTTGCAACTCGATAATAGAAGTCATTTAAAAAAGGAAAAAAAATAGGAAAGGACTTTAAAAACTACTTCAAAAAATGCTGGAAAGGATGTAGAGAAAAAGGAACTCACATGCCATTGATGGGAATTAGTTCAGCCATTATGGAGAACGGTATGGAGGTTCCTCAAAAAGCTAAAAATAGTCGTACCATATGCTCCAACTGCCCCACTTGGGGGGCAGAAATGAAAGCAGCATACTGAAGAGATACCTGCACACCTATGTTTATTGCAGCTCGATTCACATTAGCTATGGTTTAAAATCAACCTACATGCCTGACAACAGATGAATCAATTAAAAATGTAATATACATATACAATGGAATATTATTCAGCCACAAAGAAGTATCGAATCCTGTCATTTGTAGCAAAAAGAATGGAAATAGAGGACATTATGTTAAGTGACATGCCAAGTACTGCATGTTCTCTTTCATATGTGGGAGGTAAAAAAAAAAAGTCTACTGGAAGTAGAGGAGTGATGGCTAGAGATTGGGAAGGACTGGGAGGAAGGAAAAGGGTGATAAGATTTGCTCATTGCATGATGTGTACATGTATGGAAATATCACAGTGAGTCCCGTTATTATGACATACTAATAAGAAGTAAGTGGTAAAAAGAATACATAGATAGCAAATAAGCACCCAAAAAGATATGCAACATCATTAACTAATAAGAGGAATGTAACTTCAAACCATCCACTAGAAGAATGACTAAAAAACTGAGGCTTGATTGAAGACTTCATCCAGCAACAGCAGAACACATGCTATTCTCACGTTCACATGAGAGAGTCACCACGGTAAACCACATAAAGGTGGTCATGAAACCCACCTTAATGAATTTAAAACAATAGAAATCACAAATGTCTGGTCTCGAACCAGATGGGACTAAACTAGAAACCAGTAACAGAATGATCCCCAAGAAGTCCCCAATCCTAGAAGATTAAACAACACACTTCTTACACTTTTTTTTTTCTGATACTGGAGTTTGAACTTGGGGCTTCACACTTACTATGTAAGTGCTCTACCCCTTAAGCCACACTTCCAGCCCCAATACACTTCTAAGTAACATGTAGTTCAAAGAAGAAATTTTTAAATATTTTTAGCTAAATGAAAATGAAAGTACAACTTGCCAAAAATTGTGGAATGCCATGAAATTAATGCTTGGAGGGAAATTCAGAGCATAGATTGCTTCTAGAAGAAAAAGAGAAAATTCTAAAAACAACAATATTGTTTTACCTAAGAAACTAGAAAAACAAGGAAAAATTTAGCCCAAAGTAAGTGGAAACAAATAATAAATAATAAAAATTGGAGCCAAAATCAATGAAATTGAAAACTGGAAATCAAGAGAGAAAAATCAGTGAAATGTAAAGCTTGTTCTCGGAAAAGATAACTAACACTGGGAAGCCGCTAGCCAGGCTAACTAAGAAAAATAGACCAGAAATTACTAATATCAGAAACAAAAGAGAGAGAAGACAGCACTAAAGACCCCATGGGTCTATAGGTTAATAAAGGAACATTAGGAACAACTCTAGGTCACAAATTTGACAACCTAGATGAAATAGACCAATTTCTTGAAAGATGCAATATGCCTACACAGAAGAAACAGATCATTTGAATACAGAAATTGAATCAACTTGTAACCTTCTAAACAAAAAGCACAGGCCAGGTGTCCTCACTGATGAATTCCACCAAAGTGAAGGAAGAAAGCACACCGATTCTCTTATACTCTCCGAAGACAGAAGCAGATACTTCCTGACTTACTTTGTGAGACCAGCATGCCCCAATACCAAAGCCAGAGACCTTGCCTCAGAGAGAACTATAAACCAATAACTTTCATAAACAAGTATGAAAATATCCTTAACAAAATATTAGCCAAACCAAATCCAACATTTATCAAAAAATTATACATCATAATCAAATGAGGCTTATTCCAGGTATGCAACCCTGTTTCAATATTTGAAAATCAATAATACATTACATCACATTGACAGACTACTCAAAGTTGTGATACTTACAGCTTTCTTGTGAAGATCAGGAACAATGCGAACCCCTTCACTATTTCTTTTCCACATTAAAGAGGAACTCCTAGCTAAAGCAATAAGAAAAGCAAACAAAAGGTATTCTGCTAAGAAAGACGAAATATGACCAAGCATGGTGATATACACCATAATCCTAGCTACTTGAGAGGAAGAAATTAGGAGGATCACAGTTCGAGGCCAACTTCAGGAAAAAGTTAGTGAAACCTCTCATCTCAACAAACAGAGCATGGCGGCATGCACCCGTCATCCCAGCTACGTGGAAGACGTATGTAGGAGGCTCATAATTTGAGAACAACCCCACCAAAAAAACCCACAAGACCCTATCTGAAAAATAATTAAAGCAAAAAGGAACTTGGGGGTGGCTCAAGTGATAGAGTGCTACATGGCAAAGTCCAAGGCCCCAAGTTCAAATCCCAGTACTGCATTTAAAAAAAGATGAAATAAGCCATCACTGTTAGCAAATGGCACATTCATATATGTAGAAAATCCAAAGGAATGTATTGCTTAAAACTGTGGGATTAATAAATAATCATAAGAAGGTTGCAGGATACATAAGTTAATTGCTTTTCTATAAGCCACGAACAAGGGGACATTGAAATTAGAAACCATTTCTGTTAGCACCACATAAAATGAAATACCTAGGTATAAATCTAATGAAGTACATACAAAAAGTGCACATACCACAAAACTGATAAAAGAAGAACTGAATAAATGGAGATAAATGAAGAGCTATCCCATGTTCATGGAAAGATTCAGTATTTTCAAGATGTCACTTCTTCCCAACTTGGATATATATATGTATGTATATATAGTCAATGCACTCCCAACCAAATCTCAGCAAGTTACTTTACATATATCAACAAACTAATTTTAAAGGAAAGGCAAAGGACCCAGAATAGGCAACACAATATTGCAGAGCAAGAGAGAACTCGGAGGACTGACACTACCCCACTTCAAGACTTACTGCAAAACTTTGCTGATCAAGATGATGCAGTGTTAGAACAGACAAACAGATCATGGATAGAATAGAGATCCCAGAGACAGAGCCCCATAAATACTGCCACTGACATTTGACAAGAAAACAAGGCCAATGCAATGGAGAAAAATCTTTCCAACAAATGGTGCTGGAGCAACTAGACCAGCACATACAAAAATAAGTAAATAAATCTAGACACAGATCTACACCCCTCCCATAAAGTAAATCAAATGGTCACAGACAAAACTTAAAATGCAAAACTATGAAAACTCCTGAAACCATAAAACATGGGAGAAGTCAGGTGACCATGGCCACCATGGGCAATGACTTTTAGATATGATGCCAAAAACTTGATTCATGCAAGCAGTTGATAAGCTGGACTCTGTTAAAATTAAAACTTCTGCACTACAAAAAATACCATCAAGAAAATGAAAAGATAAACACAAACTGGAAGAATTCTGCAAAGGACTGAGAAAAAGGACATGTCCAATAAAGAACTATTATACAAATCAACACTCCTTAACTTGTGATTGGATTGCATCCTGATAAGCTCATTACAAGCTAAAAATGCCATTACTCAAAAATGCATTTAAGCCAGGCACCAGTGGCTCTCGCCTGTAATCCTAGCTACTCAGGAGGCAGTAATCAAGGGGATCACGGTTTGAAGTCAGTCCAAGGCAATTACTTCTGATATCCTATCTTGAGAAAACCCATCACAAAAAATGACTGGCAGGGTGGCTCAAGTGGTAAGAGCACTTGCCTAGCAAACATGAGGCCATAAGTTCAAACCCCAGTGCTGCCAAAAAAAAAATGCATTTAATACAGTAACCTAGGAAACACATAGTTTAGCAATATAGTTTATCCTGTAGAGTATGGGATGTTAACCCCTGTGATCTTGGGCTGGGTGTTGCAGCCCTCTGTTATTATGGCATACTACTAACTCAGGAAAAGATAAAAGATCAAAGGATAGCCAGGTGTAGTGGCACAAACCTGTAATGCCCATACACTGGAGCCTGAGGCAGGAGGAATTTGAGTTCAAGGCCATCCTGAGCTACATAGCTAGACCCTCTCTTAAAAAAAGAAGAGCCAGGAGCCGATGGCTCACACCTATGATCCCAGCTACTCAAGAGGCAGAGATAAGGAGGATCACTGTTCAAATCCACCCCAGGCAAATAGTTTGTGAGACCCTCTCTGAAAAATAAAACATCAAAACAGGACTGGTGAAGTGGCTCACAGTGTAGGCCCTGAGTTCAAACCCCAGTACTGCAAAAGAAGAAGAAGAAATTCAAAGAATAGCTTCTACTAAATGAAAATTCCTTTCTCACCATCACAAAGTGAAAAAAATCTTAAGCCAACTTTTTTAAGTCAAACTGTCCTAAGCTGAAGAACATCTGTTTGCAAAGAACTCTTACCGCTCGGCAAAAGCAAAGCTCACGAACTTGTTAAAACTGGACCAAAGACGTTAAAAGACACCTTGCCAAAAAATATAGGCAGGGAGAAAATTGGCGTATGAAGACATGACTTCATCTCAGTTTTGCCATGAGCCTAAAACTGCTCTAAAAAATAAATATTGTAAAAGCAACCTGATGACACGGGTGCCAGCCAGGGTGAGAAAAAAGTGGAACGCTCATGCATTGCTGATGGGAAGGCAAAGCCACAGAACCATTTTAGAAAACAGGTTGATGATTTCTTACGAAGCGCAACACACTGAGCCATAACGCCCAGCAGCACCTCTCCTGAACATTTCTACAAAGCAAATGAAAGGATAGGTTCATACGAACACCTGTGGGTGAGCATTTATAGCAGCTTTCCTCAAAATAACCACAACTCAGGTTTCCACCAAGTGGCAATTTGGTTTCAAAGCAAACAGTGGCACAGATGTATAGTAGAATGCACCCAGGGATAAAAAGTAGCAAGCTACTGATGTATGCAAATATATATGTTAGAAATGAGAAATCAAACAGCAAAAACTAAAGCTCCATATTCCACTTGAATTTCTGGGGGAAAAAACTATAGAGAGAGGGATCCGTGGTGTGAGAGGCTGGGAGTAAGGGAACGGTATTGAATAGAGGGATGCAAGGGAAATTTGGAGAGTGACAGTGACAATTATATAACCACACACATTTGCCACAGTGTTTTCTTGGTTTGTTTTTAGTGGGTTTTTTGGTTTGGTTTGGTTTGATTGCTTGCTTCCTTGCTTGCTTAGTTACTTTAGTTTGTTTTTTTTGAAACAAGCCCTCCTGCCTCACAAGTGTTGGGATTATAGGCATGCACAACCACACCCAGAAAAATAGGGTATCTTTTAAATCTACATTTTCTGATTATTTATTATACTTAAAAATATGATCAATTTTTGCATATTTATCTTAGAGCTATCAAATTGGCTGAACTTTCCTGCTAGTGGAATGATTTTAATCTAGATACTATTGGATTTTCTATGTAGAAAATTATATAGTATATTAGTTACAGGAGAGTTGTTACTTTCTCTTTATTAATCGCATTTTTATTTACTCTTATGACAGAAAGTGTTGTCCCTGAATTTAATAGAAATTCTTCTAAATTGTTTTATATTAATTATAACTGCGGGAGTTTTTAGAAGATGCTAACATTTTCAGGATGTTTTCTTGTTTGTGCTTCTAGTCTGATATAAATTTTTATTATGAATGGGTGTCTTAGTCACATCGAGCTGCCAGAACCACAACAGCAAGGACAGCAAAAACCACTCACTAGCAGATCACACAGCAAAAGTTAATTTTCCCATAGTTCTGGAGGCAACAGCCCCAGGTCAAGGTGTCAAATAATTCAATTCCTGATGAGTTCACTCCTCCTGGTTTGCCTTCTTCCTGTATATTCATATGGAGAAGAGGAAGGGAGGACAAGCTAAGAAGAGAGAGAGAGCCCACGACAGCGTCAGAAAGAGGAAGAGAAGAGAGGAGACAGACAGAGGGACAGAGGAGTTTTCTCTCCTTAGAAGGTCACTAATCCTATCATGAGTACCCCATCCTCAGGATTTAATCTAACCCTAATTTCTTCCCAAAATCTCCATCTATAAATACCCCATCACATAGTTTAGGGCTTCAACATACTCACTTTATGGGAACACAATTCAGTCTGTAACAATGGATATTGAATTTCTATCAAATGCTTTTCCTCTACCTACTTAAGCTTTGGTGAGAGTTTTCTCTTTACTCGACCAAGATTTTCTAGTGCAAAATCTTCCTTCTATCCCTAAAATAAAATCTACTTGGTCATGATGCATGATTTTACTTACTTATTGCCTAATTCAAATTTCTTTGCTAATAACTTATTTATAATTTCTAAATAAACATTTAAAAGCATAATTTGAAGCTGGGCGCTGGTGGTGCAAGCCTGAATCCTAGCTATTGGGAGACTGAGATCAAAAAGATAGCAACTCAAGTCAGCCTGGGCAGAAAGGTCAGACCCCCATCTTAATCAATAGCATGGGGGTAGTGAGCACCTGTCATTCCAGCCACACAGGAATCATAAATAGGAGAATCATGGTCCAGAACAGCCCAGGGAAAAAGTAAGATCCCCTTCCCCAAAACAATAAAGCAAGAAGGGCTGGGGGTGTGGCTCAAGGGGTTGAGTACCTGGCTAGCACGTACAAAGGTCTGAGTTCAACCCCCAGTACTGCCCCCACAAAAAGCATGCATTGCACTTATGTTTATAGTCGTTTTCTCCCTATAGCTTTTTCACTCTGTTCAGGCATATATTAAACTCTTAACAGAAGATAGAGAGCCCGTCAATGTTAGTGTTGTGTAGGACAATTTATATAGGCTTAGAATCAGATATTCTTACCTTGACAAAACTCAACCTGTAAACCAACTAACCTAGACAAAATTTCAATGAGTAGACTGTACCCTACTATTTTGATGTATCTAACGGTTACAAGCATATTCAGACTTTTTATTTTCCTGTGTCTGTTTCTTTAAAGATGTTCATCTTGTATAACTTTTCAGATGCGTAAAGTTCCTTGTGGTGCCCTCCTATGATTCTTTTCGTGTCTAAGGGGTCAGTGCTTACTCCTCTTCTCAGAACTCATCCTTTTCACTTACTCTTTTTCTCTGGATCACATTCTCCAAAGGCTTTTCTGTTCTTAAAAGCCTAGTGTTTAGTTTAATTTCATTCTCTCTCAAAACTCATTCTTAGCTTTACCAATCTCCTTCCACTTATTGAATTTGCTGTTCTATGGTTTCTTTTCTGGATAAATAAATTTCATCTAGTATTTTCCTTTCATAATGTATAATTATGATAACAGAGAATAATTTAATGGATGTTCTGTACCTACAATGCAGCTAAAGAAATAAGATACTGTGAAGATAATTCTGTCCCCTTCCTGCCCTTTCCTACTGAGAAGTAATCACTGTCCTGTCTTTAAAGGTTATCACGCAAATGTATGTTTTTATGCTTTTCGTATGCACTCCTAATATAATTTTTGTCTACACTTTAAAATTTACTACAAATGGGGTGACATTAACAAGATGATAGGACTTTACAATAGTTGTCCCCTTATAGAAACATCAATTTGAAGAACTACCCACGTACAAAAATACCTACAGAGAAAAACTAAAGCACCTGAATGAGAGATGACAGCTCCTGTATGGAGGACAGAGGGAGGAAAGGATTCATTGGCAAGGGAAGGAAGGACAGGCACTCTGTCTGTGCCCAGGCAGTGCAGCAAGGAAAGGAATACCCTCCAGATCCCAACACCAAGCCAGCCTCAGGCTCCAGACCCATCCTCATAGACCCCAGCTCCAGTCTGGCCTCTGTCATCTCTGGATCAAAGCCCACTCCACAGACCCAGGCTTCAAGTTGACTCTCCACAGACTTGGGATCCACCTGCCTCCACAGTTCTAGACCTAAAGCCCAGTCCCTACAGACACAGGCTCCAGACGGGCCCCTATGTACCCTGAGACTAGTAAACCCCCATGGACCCAGGAACCAAGTTTGCCCACCTGTTGACTCTAGCACCAGGCAACCCACATGAGGACTCCAGACACAAGCCTGCCCAAGACTCTAGCCAGAAGATGCCAGCCCGGAATCTCTGGATGGTCTTGCTGGTAAAGACTTCGCCTAACAAATCCAGTCTGTGAAAACCAGAGGGGTTCCTAGTTCTTCAGGTGTGCAGACAGCAACACAAAGCCACAAAGATGACAAACACAAAAAATCAGGGAAGCTGAATAAACTTAGCCTTGTTTGTCATTTACCTGCTCATTGGTACTGATACACTCACTCACTTATATTGTAACATGACCAACTTACTTGTCCACCTTCTCATTGGTGAATAATTAGGTTGAGTTCCAAACACTTGCAATAATAATCGCTGTACTGTAAGCATTCTTGGAAATTTTGTGCCTAGGGTGAGTTGCTCCAGAGTGTGCGCTGTGTGCTGGAGTTGTGGGTCCTGACGACAATTCTACCACAAACTGCCCAGTTGTTCCCAAGGGCTCATTTCAGTTCACACCCCTCCCTCTCTGCTGTGAACGTGCTGTCATTCCATATCCTGCCCCGTAGCCCATATTTCTGCCAATCTAACGGTGTGAGGAGCGCACTAATTTTCCATTTTCCTTTCTCCTGTATGTTACTTAAGACCATAAATTTCTAAGTGTTTCTTTAGCTGAATTCTAAGTTTCATGGGCAATTTTTTTCACTGTTGTTTAGCACTAAATATTTTCTAGTTTCTATCTTGATATCTTTTCTGACTCATGAATTTTTTTAAATGCATTTTTGTTTGTTTGTTTATTTGAGTCAGGGTCTTGCTATATAGCCCAGGGTAAGCCTCAAACTTGTGACTTTCTTGCCTCAGCCTCCCAAGTGCTGGGATTACAAGGGTGCTCCACATGCCTGGTTTAAATGTGTTTTTTAAGGACACATTTTCAGTTCTAGTGTCAATCTCATCCCTTTAAAAAAATTCTAAATGTATGAGAAGTGTGAGATTATTGTTTTGCTATTAATTTATAATTTTATTGCACTGTGGTCAGAGAATGTGGTTTGTGGAACACTGGTTGTTTGGTATATTTGGGGACTTGATTTGTGATACAGCAGTTGGTCAAGCTTTATAAATGTTTTATGTGTGTTTGAAAAGAAAGGCTAGTCCCAAAATGTTTAAATAGCTTCAATGTCTGTTCTGTGCCTGTTATATAAAACCAGAAGTCATAATAGCTACTGGGGATAAGTGCATTTTTCAGACCTTTCAGGTCCTAATTTTTTATCTGAAACACTGATGAACTAATGACAGAGATGTGGTAAAGCATCCTATATTTATTGTGGGTTTGCCTGGTTTTTTTTTTGCAGTCCTATTTTGGTTTTTTTTTGTTTTCGCTTTGTCTTTGGGTCTTTATTAGGTGTATGCAAGTTTATGACATATCAAGGAAAACATTAGTTATATCTCAAAACATGCTCCTCAACAATGTTTTTTATATCGGAACCCGGTGGTTTAGCCTGGCATCAGCAATATGACTATTTTACACTGCTGGGCTCCGTGTTTGTCTATTATGTGAGTGGGCACACATGGATATTCCCTCTACCTTTCCTAAGTCAGGTCTGGTTTTATGCGCTTTCAACTCTAATGCCTGAGTTTATTTCCTCTTCTTCTTTTCCTTAGTCCTGTGTGTGTGCGCGTGTGTGCGCACTCATTGTAGATTGAACCCAGTGCTCTACCATTTCACTATACACCTCGCCCCAAGTCATGAATTTCAGTTAATATCTAATATCTGTATGTGTGTGTGTGGTCTGGGGATCTAACCCAGGGCTTTGCGCTTGCTAAGCAAGCACTCTATCACTGACCCACACTCCAGCCTGATGATGTGTTTAGTGGGTGCTGTTTACTATAATTTTCATTATTTTTTTCTACCTGCATATTTTTAATGAACTTAACTGAGTTTTCCGCTTTTTTTATGCTCCTCTAATTTGAAAATAATACCATTTCTATTGTCTTGGTGTTTGCTCTAATTTTTGGCATACTGTGATGATCAATTTTATCTGTCAACATGCTGGGTTAAGGGATTATCAAATAGCTATTAAAACATAATTTCTGAGTGTATCTGTGTTTCTGGAAAAGAAGCAGACTGGCATTAGATTTGGTACCGTAAGTAAAGAAGATTGCCATCGCCAATGTGGAAAGCATCATTCCATCCATGGAGAGCCATATAGAACAAAAAGGTAGAGCAAGGGGAGCTCTGCCTCCAGTTGGAGTTGGGGTGGCCCTCTCCTCCTGCCCTCAGACAGGCTTCCCCAGTGCTTGAGCCTTTGGATGCAGACAGGGATCGACGTCCCAAGCTACCCCAATTCTCGTGCTTCAGAATTCTGTGACAGACTTGAATTCTGTGACACCACTGGCTTTCCCGGCTCCCCATTTTATAGACAACAGATTGTGGGGCTTCTTGGCCACCACAATCAACACCTGTAAAACACCTATTCCATTTGTTCTTCTTCTCTTCAGAAGCCTGCTAGTACTCAGGCATCACTGACCAAACAAAATGCAGTCAGCACCTCTGCCTTCCCCAAATGATACTAAAATCTCAGAACAGTCACTCCAATCCCAGACCTCTCCCTTCAGATGTGCCTGTGTCATCTGGCGTTTTATACACATCTGGTTTTTATACTCCCACAGTTAAGTGTTGGTAGTCTTGCTTTCCCCAATTTTTGTTTAGATGTGCCTGTGAATATTTTTGGATCGTTCCTCTAAATTTTATTTGTCTTTGTCCTGATACCATCCTTTAATAGTATTTTTCAGTGATGGTCTTGATAAATTTGCTTGAAAACATCTCAATTTCATTTTATTTCTTTCTCTGTTTCCTTCTTTCTGCATTTTTTAGGGGGAAGTTGGTTTTTTTTAAATAGGGTCTCACAATTTTAGCTCAAGATGAACTTGAACTCACGATCTTCCTGTCTTAGCCTCCCAAGTGCTAGAATTACAGGTGTCATTTTCATTCTTAAACTTCTCACTTACTGGTGGTTAATAATTCTAGGTTAAAAGTAGATCAACAACCTAAACATAACTATAAAAATGTCAGAATAAAACATAGGGAAGAGATTGGGGGCACTGGATTTGGCAATAATTTCCTGGATATAACATGGAAAGCACAGACCACAAAAGCAAAAGCAGATAAACGCAGCTGTGTCAATATGAAACACTCTGTGCATCAAAGGACACAGTCAATGGAGTGAAAAGCCAACCTACAGAATGGGAGAGAATACTTGCCAATCCTGTGTGTGACATGGTTAATATCCAGAACATACAAAGAACTCCTACAACTCAACATTAGCCTGATTAAAAAGTAGGCAAAGAACTTGAACAGACATTTCTCCAAAGAAGGAATAAAATGACCAAGCACACTTTGAGAGTGCTCAGCATCACTAATCATTAGTGAAATTCAAATCAAAATTATGTTGATATGACATTACACCCTGAAGGATGGCTACTACATGAAAAAAAGAAACAGAAAATCACAAGTGTTAGGAAGATGGCTGAAAAGGGGAATCTGGCCCTTGCTGGTGGGACTATGACATGGTGAGGCCACTTTGGAAAACAGAATAGAGGCTCCTCGAATAATTAAAAGTGTAATTACCCTATGTTTCAATAATTCACCTTATCTATGAATCCAAAATAACTGAAAGTGGGTTCTCAAAGGAGATACTTGTACACCATGTCAATAGCAGTGTTGTTCACAATAGCTAAGAGTGAGAAGCACACCAAATGTCCATCTGTGAACAGATGGATGGATCGATGGATGGATGGATGGGTGGGTGGGTGGATGGAAGGATGGAAGGAAGGAAGGAAGGAAGGAAGGAAGGAAGGAAGGAAGGAAGGAAGGAAGGGACACAGTATATACATGCAATGGGTAGAGTTTGGGTTTTGTAAGACAGAGAAGTTCCCAAGACCACACAACAGTGTGACTACACTCAGCACTACTAAACTGTACACTGACAGT